>NC_136465.1:142059432-143380266 GCF_902686455.1 Sciurus vulgaris
TATGAATAAATATTTGAAGAATAAATGAATTAATGGACTCTCAATTTCCCCACCACTGCATTATTCCAGGTCCTTTTTATCTCTTCTCAATTCAACTGGAATAATTTCTTCTACTCCAGTTTCCTCATATGACCCTTAAGTTTATTTCCCTAAAAGAATAATTTGATCATATACCTGCATATCAACTTCTAAAACAGTACCAAGTAAAATATTTTTCAATGTCTATATATCACAGGTTAATGTTTCAAAATACATGTAGTCTTTTACAGCTGTAAAATCTAAAGTCCCTGTACCATTTCTCATTTTCAAGAGAAAATGATATAATAAAAGAAAATTCAAAAATACTTAAAGTGATCTCTCTTCTACCTTATTTCTATGGTCAACATCTCACTAAAAAGTCACTCAGGCTTGTAAGTAGTAGGATGTGACTTTTCAATTTAGAGGTCACTGGCTCTGTAAAGTATCACACGTACCAGTAGTCAGATTACAAATCCATCCGTCCACCCATCCATCCATCCATCAATCCAATAATTTTCATATCTATTATACCTAGCACCAAGCTTAAAACAAACCATGCTTCCTTTCTGAACTCACAGAACTCATGATCTAATAAGACTGGAATGTATCAACACAGTCACCAATAAAAAAATGTTACCACTTCAGAGTTTGGGTGAGGTTAGCATAGGTATATGCATATAACTGAAGAAAGTAACCAGAAAGTGACTTTATAGAGACTCCCCCACGAAGTATTTTGATTGCCAATTGTAGCCCAAAGTAGCACAAATCATGAAATCAATATGACACTGTTGGTGTCTAAAGTTTGTCTCTTAGTACATAAACTAGAAGACAACATAGTCAATTGGACAACACCGGTCACATCTACAATCGATATGGTACCAAGCTGAGATTTTTAAGCATTTCTAACTACATAAAACACTCCACTCAGATGCCCTAAGGGCACATAGAATTCTCAGTATGTTTAAAATTAAGCTCATCATTTTTTCCCTGAAATTATCTCTTCTCTTCCTATATTCTGTTTCCATCAGTGGTATCTCCAAATACCCTGTCTCCCAAGGTAGACCATGGGGCTCTTCCCCTTCATTAATTCAGGAAATCCATCATTTCTCACCTATAGTACTGGAACATCTCCTAACTGAGCTCCTTTAAATTCATCTTTTTTTTTTTTCAGTCCATCCTCCACATTGTTTCTAAAGTAATTATCCTGAAGGATAAGCCTAAATATTATTTTCCTGTATGGAAAATCCCCTACAGAATAAAGTTCAGATCACATAGGGTTTTATAGAAGTCCCTCAGTAGACCACCTCTTCTGACATCTCTCTTACATCTCCTCCTGCCCATGCTGCACTATAACCATCCAAAATTTTTGCTGTCCCTAGAACATGCCACAGAATGTCATGACTCTATGGTTTGGCACATATTGCCCCCAATTCCTGAGGTGTAACTCATCCCATCATTCATTCATGCCTTCATTCATTCAATAGTGTTGGGTCCTTGTGCTGTGCACAGGAGACATGTGGTAGAGGAGATAGCCCTTTCTCTTGATTTTGTGGAGTACACAGGCTTGAAAGTCATGGTGCACAATATAGTCGTGCATGTTACAAAGTTTTGCAGAGTAGTCCATGAATATATGACAAAGGCACATATCATTCAGGAGGTCAGAGAGGACTTCCTCATGGAACTAATTGCTAAGCAAAATCCTAGAGAGTAGGTAAAAGTGGGGAAAGGGCAAAGAATGCTTCAAGCAAAGGGAATAAGCAAAGACAGAAGGCTTGTTAAGAGACATTCAAAGAATGGGGAGGAATTCAGAGTGGCTGAAGCTGAAACCAGGGAGAGTAGCAAGAGATGAGTGGATGGAAATCACATTATGGAGGGTGTTTTTATTCATGCAGGAATGACTTAGCTTAAATAGCATCACTTCAAGTCTGCCTTTACTGAGTCTTCAAGGCAGAATAAGTTGCTATCTTTGTGTTGCCAAGGTTCTTTGTTTACTTGTCCATTGTAATAATTTTTACTCTCTGCTGTACCTCTATTTGATTATCTGTCTCCCTCCTTCATCTCCACAAATCTATAAGCTTCTTGAGGTGTCAGGTACAATATCTTATCTGTCATTATCTCCACAGTTCATTGCAGAGTACCTGGCACATAATTAAATGTTTGATGTGTATTTGTTGAATGAATGGTAGACTAATGAATGAGACTGGCTCAAGAAGTATTAGAGGTCTATGTCTTCATGAACCATAACTCCTCATGACTCTAGATCTCAACATCACTATCAGGCTTGGTCAAGACCTGCTTGAGTCTGGTGAGGGGGAAGGAGGCAAGCCCGCATCTGAAGGATGTCAGTGTTGATAGTTCTCAGCTGATGCTATGCATTGACATTACCTGGGGTGCATTTATCAATTCCTGAAACCCACCCCAAATGAATTAACATAGAATTTCTAGAATAATGGTATTCAATCTTTGCTACATATTGGAATTACCTAGGGAGCTTTAAAAAACACAGCCACTTCATTCAGTCCCACTCCAGAGACTCCAATGCAATTGACACAGGGTGGGATCTGGGCACGGGAGTAAAGTGCAGCTGAGGTTGAGACCACTGCTATCGGCCAGCATGAGTTTTTATAAAACTCATGCAACTCGAATGTGCCGCCAGGGTTCAGAACCTCTGCCACACATTTATGGTTCTAAAACATGAATGTGCCTACACATCACTTGAGACAGCTAACTGTGATGCAGGCTCCAAACCCTCCTCCCCATTTGAGAGATGTCAATTCAGGAGGTGTGAGAATAAGGCCTAGGTATCTGCTTTTTGAACTAATGCTTGAAGTGATTCTGTAATTGTTGGTTCACAGACCCCAAAGGAAGAAATATGAACAAAATGATCTTTTAGGTTTCTTTCATCTCCAGTATTTCTGGAACTCTTGCCCTTTATTATTCTTTGATATGATATGTGAAAGAATACCAAATGGTATTTTTCCAGAAGTCTCAGAATTATTGATGAAATCTCACAGATGAAAGTAACTATTCCACTCTAAAAATTGGTCCTTAGCAAAGAGTCATCAGTGTACTCATCCAAGAAGTTTTTAAAGTAGGCTACTACCCCAAACCAATTAAACCGAAATCTCAAATTGTGTTTTATCTATTCATCAGGTTTTCCTTTTTAAGCTTCCAGATGATTCCCATAGCCACCCAAGACTGAGAAAAACACTGTTCTAAAAAAAGTCACCAACAAAACCAGATGCATCTCCATTAAGACATTAAAGCTGGGATGATTTTGCTATAGTATACCCTGGGTCTTTTCTAGAGGTAGCTGGGAGATGAGATAGCATTTAAGGAGTATTAATTTTGAACACAGTACTAAACCCTTTATTTCTATTCCAACAACTAAGTGAGGAGGCTTCTGATAGAACTGCTTGTAGTGAATGGGAATACATGAAAGATGGGACTAGCATGACTTTCCTGGTCGCATAGGAAATAGTCTGGGTGACCTGCCTGCCTTCTATGTTCCTCTGAGCAGAGGGAGAGAACTAGATAGCAACAGTCTATAGATCCAGAACTCTTTTGTTGGTACCCACCCAAGGGAGGCCAGCAGTGTGAGGTCAAGGAAACACAGCAGCTGGCAATAGGCAAAGAAAGGCTGGGCACAGTGGTGGATGCTTGTAATCCCAGGAACTTGGGAGACTGAGGCAGGAGGATCACAAGTTCAAGACCTGCATCAGCAATTTAGCAAGGCCCCCAGCAACTTAGTGAGGCCCTGGCTCAAAATTAAAAAAACAAAAGTGCTGGCACTGCTGGGTTCAACCCCAGAATCACCACCCTCCCCGCAATACACACACAAAAAGAGAGACAAAGGAAATATCAGAACAAATGTGGAAGAGGTCAGGGCCCTCCAGCCCAGGCCTGGGTGGAGCTGGAAACAAAAAAGTGGTGAGTGATAAATGGATATGATAGTAGGGTTTAAAACAGAATGCAGATTCCATTTAGCTCTGTACCAGAAAGAAACCTGCATGACCAGGACCCGGAAGGAAGCAGAAGCCTTTGTGTCACCACAATATTTAAACACCTGCAATAGAGGGTGTATGATTTATTTGTAAGAGTCCCCCCTAAGATTCTTCTTAAGAACCCCCTTGTGCTTATTTTGTGAAACCCTTCTGACAAGTTTGGTTTCTGATATAGCAGTTTGGGTTTACTATTACTATTAGGTAAAACTGGGGAGATTGGTAGACAAATACGACAACATGGGATTTTTTTTTTTCCTGAAGCCTATTCTTTACCTTATCTATAACTCTCCAATTAACACCTTCATCCCATTACTAAATAAAATATTTCTGTATTATATTTGTCCTCCCAGTCTCCTTCATACCTCTGATTCAATTCACCCCTACTCCTAAAAACAGTAATGATAAACTTTTATTAAACATCTGTAATGCGGGGGTATCTTTGTCCATTTCCTACTGCTATATCAAAATACCACAGATGGGGTAGTTTATAAAGAAAAGATGTATTTCTCACAGTTCCAAAGACTGGGATGTCCAAGGTTAAGGGTCACATTCACTGAGGGCCTTCTGGCTGCATCATAACATGACAGAGGGCATCACATGACAAGAGAGCAAGACAGCTGGCCACTCTCTGACAACTAACCCACTCCCTCCATAATGGCATATACTGTAATTAATTCATTCCTAAGGGTGGAATCTTCATGACTTCATCTCCTCTAAAAGACCCCATCTCTTAGTACTGTCACAATGGCAGTTAAATTTCAGCATAAATTTTGGAGGGAACATTCAAACCATAGCTCCTGTCCCCTGAAACTCATGTTCTTCTTACACACAAAATACATTAATTCTATCACAATAGCTTCAAAAGTCTTAACTCATTCCAACACCAGCACAAAAATTCAAAGTCCCAAATCTCATCTATATCATAGGGAGGTGAGACCCTGAGGCAAACTCCCTCCAGCCATGAGCCTATGAAATCAAAATAAGTTGTATACTTCCAGAATACCATCATGGGATAGGCATAAGATGGACTCTATTCCAAAATGGAGAAATAGGCAAGCAAAGATGAATAACTAGTCCCATGTCAGTCTAAAACATAACAAGGAAAACGATATTTAATTCTTAAAGCTAGAGAATGGTCTCCTTTGACTCCGGATCCTGCACACTGGTGCACAATGATGAAGCAGTTAGAGTCTTGTGCCTGCAGTTATCACTGTCTGATGCCAGAGGTTCTGGGATTTTGCGGGGGAGCCCACTGTCACAGCTCTGCTAGGTATTGTCCTAGTCAGGACTCTACTGCAATAACTCTGCTTTTGTGGTGTGCTTCTGCCTGGGCATGCGGGTAGTATGCAACATCCTCTGAAATTTAATTGAAGGAAGCCATGCCCCCACTGCTCTCTCATTCTACATGCCTGCAGACTTAACACCGTGGGTGTTGCTAAGTCTGACTGCTTGTATTTTTAAGAGTTGTGGATTGAGCTAGACCTGTTTGTGCTGCAGCTAGGATGGCTAAGGATCCCTGAGCCGAGATGCAGGTAGTAGAGACCCAAGGCAGCCCTGGGAAGCAAATAAGTGGAGGTTGCCCTGGTCTGTTGCCTGAAACCATTCCACTGTCCTCAAGATCTGATCCTGTGTTAGGAGGGATAGCTTTGAAGATCTCTGAAATGGCATCCTCAACTTTGTCCAACTGTGTCAATAAATAGTACCTGCAACCCTTCTATCCATGTTAATCTCTTTTGCAAACATTTTCTTGGCCATGCCTTTCATATTCTTTTCCAAACATAGTTTTTCTCTCTTTGCGTGGTCAAACTTTGAATTCCCCAAATCTTTGCACTCTGCTTCTTTTTAAATTATAAATTCCATCTTTTAGTCATTTCTTTATCACATCTCACTGTATGGAAGTTAAAAGTAGGCATGCATGAATAGCCTGAATGTTTGCTCCTTTGATTTTTCCTGCTGGATATCCTAGTTCATCATTCTTAAGTTCCATGTTCCATAAATTACTAGGACATGGGCATAATTTTACCACATTCTTTGTAACTATGTAACAAGGATGGTCTTTCCTCCAGTTTCCAATAATTCTTCATTTCCATCTAAGGTTACATCAGAATGGCCTTTGCTATCTGTATTTCTATCAGGATTCTGATCAATGACCACATAAGTAAACTCTGAGTTCCAAACTTTTCCTAGTCTTCTTTTCTGCACTCTCACTAGAATAACCATTAATGCTCTGTTCACAGCAATGCAGTCTTTTGCTAACCTACTCCTCCAAATTCTTCCAGTCTTTGCCCATTACCCAATTCAAAAGCTGTTTCTATATTTTCAGATATCTGTTATAGCAACATCCCCATTTCTGGGTAGAAATTTGCCAGGTTAGTCTGTTTTCTGTTGCTGTAACAGAATACCCCAGAATAAGTAATTTATAAAGAAAAGAAACTCATCAAGGTTTTAAAGGCAAGGAAGTGCAGGAGCATGGTGCTGACATTTGTTAAAGGCCTTTGCGCCACATCATAACTTGGTGGAAGCGCAAGCAGGCACACACACGTGAGACAGAGCTAACTAATAACAAAGCCGTTCTTGTGGTAAAACACCCACTCCCCCAATAATGGTATAAGCCCATTCATAGGTGTGGTGCCCCCATGACTTAATCATTTTTTAAAGTTCCCACTTGTTAATATTAATATTAATATCAATGACAATTAAGTTTCAACATGAAGTTTGGAAGGGCCTTTGGAACTATACTGTGAGATCATTACATGCTAAGAGCCTTACATTATTTTACCTTATTTTATCCCTATGATAACTGCATGTGGTGGCAAATATCCATATTTTGCAAATGACAAAATTGAGGATTATAGAGAGTTTGACTCACTAACAACTACAAACTTTGGATTTGGAGTCTGGGTCTGAGTGATTCTAAACCATGTGTCTGTTATTTTCATTTCTATCACAGCTTTACCTTTAGAAGCCTTTTCTTCCATGTTCAGTACTTTTACAATAGCATTGTGCTCTGCGGACTTTCTTGGTCATAGACTGAGCTCTTAATTTTTCCTTTTTCAATAAAGATTAACCCTAATTCATTTACCAGTATACCCATCTCAGGTAGTATTCATTGATTGACGGGATCACCTGGAGAGAGCTTTTGAATGATGGAGTGGTTCTTAGCCTTGCTGCCCATTGGAATTACCTGCGACTGAAAAATACATAGCTGGATTCTACTCACATGTATTTCTGCTTTTATTGATCTGGTATGTTGCCTGGGCATCAAGTTCTTCAGAATGTCTCAAGGACATAATGAGTAGTCATGTTGAGAATCACTTACATGGAGTCTGGGAATTTTAATAAATATGAATTTCTGTCACATATAGTGTTTATTATGTCACTGTTAAAAACATTTTGCCTCCCTGAATAGCAATATGAGGTTAGGTTTATTATTATGATGATTATATAGAAGAGGAAATTGAGATCCACAGAATTAAAATTATTTCTCCTAGGAAAGAGCTAGAAAGCTGCAGAGCTGGGATTTCAATCTAGCAATTGTTTGTAGAATCTGGGCTACATTTGAGATATAGTTTAGCAATCCATATGCAGTCTGCTGATTATATCTGCAGGTTCTGCATCTGCTGCTTCAACCAACCACGGATCAAAAACATGGCCTATGATGACTGTATATGTACAGAACATTTACGGACTTTTTGTCAGTATTCCAAAGGCAGTACAGTGTAACAACTACTTATTCAACCCTCACATTCTATTAGTTATTATAAGCAATCTAGAGATGATTTAAAGTGTACAGGAGAATGTACTTAGGTTATTTGAAAACACTATTCCATTCTCTATGAGATTTGCCTATCTACAAACTTCAGTATCTGTGATGAGTTGTGGGTAGTGGGTGTTGCCCTGAAGTCAATGGATTCACAGAACTTCTTCTCTAAGGTTGCTACTAGAGATTAAGCTAATCTGACCAACAAATCCTTCTTTGAGGTTCTCAAATTTTAGTTAACATAAAAATTTTACCCCTGGACAACTTATTTAAAAGATTGAGACTTCAGAAAAGGATGCTGAGGTATAGTCTTTAAATCTGCTCTTACAATAGTTAGATCTTAGTCTGACCGAGGGCGTGGTTCACAAATACATCTACTCTGTGATGCAGAACGAAGCAAGATCATGGCCACCACCTATCCAGTGCTACTTCACTTTACTTAGATTATCCTAAAATCCTCACTAGTATATAAAGGAATCACTGTTATTTCTACCATATAACTGAAGAAAAACAAAAAGTATCTAAGTCTTACAAAAATAAGTTATTTGACCCAAAGCTATGCAATTGGTAAACGGTGGATCTAGGATTCAAAACCAGCTATATTTGACTCCAGTGCTCATGATCTTATTTTATTTCTCTAACCTGATTTCTCTAATCCAATTAAGATGGATTTGAAATAAAACAATCAAGGTTCAATAAATTTATTTTTAAACATAGCAACAAGGACCATTGTGGGCTGTGACAGTCATAACACTGCCCAAGATCTCAGATTATGATACTGTATGATCAATATGTTCATAGTAATAACACGCGGACTATGAAAAAATGATCAAATCATCATCAGTTGCCTGGTAATAGTAAGGAGACAGACTCTGGAAAGATTTCCTTCAAAATAGGAGGAATGTTAAAAACAAAACAAAACAACAGCAAACAGCAAATAACTGGAAGTTAGGATAATACTGGAACTTAAGTGGAGTAAACTTCCAGTGATCTGGAGTAATCCACTTGTCATCTTATCATTTGCTAATGATGAGTTTTAATTAACTTGATTGACATTTAAGATGTGGAATTTGACCCATGACTCATCTGAATCTGGAACCTGGATGAAGGTGGAGCTGGGTCATTTGAGGCTATTGTCTAGGAATGCTATAAAACTTTACCGAGCATTATGGAAAACATTCTGAATTATCAATCCTGAAGCCATCCACAGTCTCTTATCCCTTGTTTTCTACTATAGAATCTGGAAAGTGAACACAATTCTCTTTCCAAACTCTTGTAATTTGGCCAGAGTATAAGTACAGAGTTATTGGGTATGGTTTCCAAGAAGGCCTTCAAAATAGACCAACCGCCCTCCAAATTGGTCTCACTCCATTCCTTTCTCTCGACAGCTATAATGCCTTAAAGTGACTAGAAGTGAACAGAAATTCTATGATTGTGAAAATGACTGTCATGTGCTAAGGATGGTGACACAGGGCAAAGGAAGGGACCTAGTCCTTCATTTCATTACTCAGCTGCTGTTCAAATCCCAAACTGTCCAACCAACCCCTGATTGTTGTCCTTACCATTTGGTTTTATGTGACTTGCAACCTAATACAGGTAAATTGATACAAAATCACATGACATCAAAGGATAATGTTGAAATTATAGAGAAACTAGAGTGACAGATGGTGCTCCTTTGACTAAGATAGCCATGGAAAGCCTCTTAGGGAAGGTTGAGACCTGAATGTTGAGAACAAGCCAGTCACATGAAAATCCAAAGGAATAGCATCTGGACAAGAACAGCAAAAGCAAAGGCCATAAAGTGAGGGCAGCAATCTTACGCGTTAAAAGGTCAGGGAAAAAAAAAAAAAAAGAAAGAAAAAAAACAGTGTGTGTGCGTGGAACATTGTAATTGAGGCAAAGAGCAATAGTAACAGTGGTGTGCTGGTAAATGATGAACAGCCAGCTCTCCAAAACAGAGACTAAACAACAAACAAAGCCCTAACTTGTAGCAGTTTCTGAGGTGTAAATACTTCTGTCATAGCAAAGCTACCAACATGATATCACTGATCTGTAAAATTCTTGAATATTGAAAAAAATGTTCTCAAAGCCAGGAAGCACCAGCACCAAAACATCCTGCTGAATAGGAAATAAAGTTTGAGAAGTAAATAAGATTTCATTAATAGGGTTAGATTTTAATACAATTAGACCAAATAAACAAAGCCATCGGATATTTTTTGGCAAAAGGATGATGTGATCTGATTCACATTTTATAAACACTACTATAAATAATATATTGTAAATACTTGTAATACTAATTATAAGGAACAAAGGGTATATTCAGGACCCAGTTTGGAAGAAGGCTACTCGAGTGGTACTGGGAAGAAATGGAATAATCTTAGACCAGAAGGCAGCAGTGGGCATGGCGAGACACACACACTTTAAAGCACAGGTAGGTGGAGTAAGAATCTGGATTTTGAGACATGCCATAGTTGTAGGGCAAAGGTGTCCTCAAGAATGCCAGGGAAGCAGAAATGGGTACATTAATGAATACAGTCATGAACCTTAGCAGCACTTTGTAAATAATGGTGGGTATTGTCTTATCTATAAGCAAATGGTGTCAATGAATTTAATAAATGCCAAAAGAACTCTGAATAATAATAATAATAATATGACATTTTATTGTTATTCTCTTTCAGTTCAAATAAGATCCCTCAATCCTGACCACTGAGGGATTATATATAAGAGTTTTTCTTTTTAATCACTATAGCAATCAGTTGGAGAATATGAGTATAAATCTAAAAGTTAAGGAGATCTGAGAATTATAATGTGGTAGTATTGACTCTATGCAGTTATGGTGAGGCAATAAATGGAAGTATAATGAGATTTTAATATCAAGTGCCTGGCACTTGTTATATATATGAGATTGATATCTTCTTTTCCTCTATCCCTTCAACCCTGTGAGTCCTCACTTCCTGTTCTATTAGTGGCAATGTCTGAAGAAGCAATGTAAAATTGTAAACAGTAAATTATTGCAACTGGAATTCCCCTTGACAAAGTGACTAAGTATCTATCCTTTTTCTTTCCTTTTTTTGGGGGGCACTGAGGCATAAATCCAGAGCCCTGAATAAGCTAGGCAAGTACCCTGCCACTGAGCTACACTCCTAGCCCTTTAAATTTTATTTTGAGACAGAGTCTGGCTAAGTTCACCAGGTTGGGCCTCAAATTTGCAATTCTTCTGCTTCAGCCTCCTGAGTAGCTGGGATTATATTCATGCACTACGCACTACCATGCCTGGCTAGATCTAGATTCTCTTTCTTTCTTTCTTTCTTTCTTTCTTTCTTTCTTTCTTTCTTTCTTTCTTTCTTTCTTTCTTTCTTTCTTTTAACATTTTTTTATTTAGTTTTTAATTTTTTACAGTCTGCATTTTGATTCATTGTACACAAATGGGGTACATCATTTCGTTTCTATGGTTGTACACGATGTAGATCATACCATTCATGTAATCATACATGTGCATAGGGTAATGATGTCTGTCTCATTCCATGATTTTTCATTTTTCCCTCCCTCTCATTTCCTTCTACATATTCTAAAGTTCCCCCATTCTTCTCTCATTCCTCACTGCCCCTCCATTATATATTATTCTCCACTTATCAGGGAAAACATTCGGCCTTTGGTTTTTTGGGTTTGGCTTATTTCACTTAGCATGATATTCTCCAATTCCATCCATTTACAAATGCCATAATATTATTCTTCTTTATAGCTGAATAATATTCCATTGTGTATATATACCACAATTTCTTTATCCATTCATCTGTTGAAGGGCATCTAGGTTGGTTCCACAATCTAGCTATTGTGAACTGAGCTGCTATAAACATTGTGGCTGTGTTACTGTAGTTTGCTGATTTTAGGTCCTTTGGGTATAAACCGAGGAGTGGGATAACTGGGTCAAAAGGTGGGTCCATTCCAAGTTTTCTGAGGATTCTTCATACTGCTTTCCAGAGTGGCTGCACCAATTTGCAACTCCACCAGCAATGTAGAAGTGTCTTTCCCCCCACATTTTAAAGTTGTGTTTAAAATAACAAATATGAAATATTGAATCATTAGCTTTTTTGGTCTATCTAAAAATTGTGCCTGCAAATGCTCAATCTAATATTTACCACAAAATGGTCAGTAATGCTTTGCACTTCCATTGCTGTGACATGAAAGGCAATCCTGCCAATTTTCAAATTCTAACAAGACATGACAATTAGTATGTCCTACTCATCTGACACTCATCTCTGCTTTGATCCGCCAACAACTTGCCATGTTCCTTAAATCAGACTAATTGGTTAACCCAAGCAAGAACTGGCTCTGTTTAAATGTGCTCGAATTAAATAAAAAATTTTATTCATTATGCTGTTGAAAACACTCCACTCCAAATTTATTATCCAAAACTGAATGTTTTTTTCTTTATGAGATCTGGGTCAATACTGAAGTGCATCATACACAAGAAAGTTTGACAATACTAGAATTTTTAAATCATGAATTTATATAATGACAAAATCCTGGCTTGGACTGCTGAAAGTATTTGCCAAACTCACTGCAACCAAGGGAACAATTTATGCCACAAAATGAAAAGCTATAGTTGCTAAGAGATTCTCTGAAATGGAAGGTACCTATTTCATTTGAAAGTGATTACTTTCCCAATAAACAAATCTTTAGGTACACACAGCTTAAGATGCAGCTTTCTTTGTTAAACAATTGCTGTTATGTGGTCGGAATGAGTAATGTGTTCCCAGTTTCTCTCGAACTATATTCAGCATTTTGTCTTTTTTACTTCTTTCCTTCCACCCCCAATTCATCTAATTTATTTCCCAAGCAGCCAATATTGAAGCTTCATCTATTGACCTGCCTGAGACTTCATCAAAAGTTTCACCTTCCTTTCTGTATGTTTTCTTCTCTTTCTCTTTATTATATGTGATATCTTTCCTTTTTTTCTGCATTTCCCCTTCACTGTTACATTTATCCTTACATTCATGTCTTTACACCATCATAGCCAACTATTTATTGCATGACCTTACTCCCCCATCACGGTGAAAACAGTTTATTTTTTCTTGTCTCCAGTCTTGATGGCATCCATGCAAATGAACACCTGACGTGACTAAGTTTTGTAGTCTCTGAGGAATTAGACCTGACCAAAATGTAATGGTTTCTGCATATCTGAAAGAAGCTGAGTAATCCATTTTCCCCTTTGATGCCCAATACCTGAACACCTGTTCCTATTAATTTTTGTACATATCACCATATCCAGTATTGTATCATGAAAACTGTGAATACTTAAAAACTGTCTGTTGAATAGAAGTGATAATACTAAATTAAATTCTCTTATATCTATGTAAATATTTACATTCACTTGTTCACAATGATACCATGCCAAATCCTGATAAGATATAGATTTATTACAAAATATGGATTCTGAAAAAAATAACAATTTAAGATAACAATTTATCATCTTTCTATAATGATCAAATTTAGTCTTCTGTGAGAGATGGAAGAACAAATGAACATGACTTGAAGTTAGATCAGAGTTCATTCTAGTGCTTATGAAAATATTTAGGGATGTCATTTTTCTAAGCAGTCTGGAGAGGGTAATTTAAAGTGCATTGTCCAAACTATATAATTTTAAAAAATTATATTTGCTACTTATAGTTATATATGACAGTAGAATCATTTTGATATATTTATACAAACATGAAATGTACCTTATTCTAATCAGGATCCCAGTCTTGTGGATGTACACAATGTCAAGATTTTGTATGCAATTTTTTCTCTGAAGTTTCTTAAAAATGAAAATAATAAGCATTGATTCATTAAGTACCCTGGGTGCGTGGCTATAGGAATAAAATGAAGTGAACATGTACATACGAGCAATGTGACATCTCAGTGGTGTACTGCCAGCATCTAGCCTGTCTGTCCACACAGTTTGTCCCTTATTCACATGTCATCTATGATCCCAGTTGATTTTAGATGCAGCTAGATGAAAGAACAGAACACTTTTCACAGAGCTTTAAGATTAACTTTAAATCAAAGTCTCTGTATTTTATCTTTCCTTCCATAACTTCTTACTTACCCAATAACCTCTCAGTGAAAATTAGTTAAATAATTATTGTCTGGCATCTTAACTACCAGGCACAAAGGGAAGCCAGTTGTAATAAATCCCTAGCTTAGTACATAGAAAACCACCTACCTTTCATACTGGTACGGATTCCACCTGATGATGGGATCAAGTGGAGTTTTTTTCCCTTGTAATTATTATCAGTAAACCCCAATTCCTTTTTTCATAGGGCTCAAGAAATTGGAAGAGAAAGATTATCAGGAAGTTGTGAGACAGACACCCAATCAAATAGGGTGTTTGCAGAAAACTCGTTATAAGGAAAACACAAATTTAACTTTTCCTGTCCTCAAATGAATCTTATCCTAGAAAATGAATGAATATTTTTATCTAAACTGACACTTTGATATATTATTCTGCTATCAAGCTACTTAATAATATGTTTCCTCTGTTACCTTATCACTACTATATCACACTGTCATTTGATTTCTTAGTTACTTTGGGAACTGTATGGTGAGGTCAGTGTGGTGCAGTCTGCATCTTTAAAAGATGATTCGAGGGGAAAGTGAAGCGTGGTATTTGAAGCAATTGTTATGGTGAATAGTGTATGTACTTTGTTGGGAACATGATTAGTATCAGGTCATATAAAAGATAATTTAAACTTCTAAGTAAAAATCATAAAATAAGGAGTTTGTCCTCATTACTTTAGATTCCCTGGGGCTGCTTCCTCAGACTTTATTGATGTTTCTTTTGTAAATCAAGTCTTGCGAATAAAGAAAAAGAAAAATTGTTTAGCAACTTATTACTTTTGCATAACAAATTAATAGTGTCTAATGATGTAGTGTTTAACCATAAGTACACTTATATTTGAATATATTTTAAACATTATCAAAAACAAACTGAAGAACTTTATTTTCAAATTATAAAACAAATTAACATCTGGGGGTTTTGTAGGGCAATTATGAATTCTACTCCTATGCTTAAGATATTTTTCTGTTTAAACTCCCTTTAAAATTTTTAAAACTGTAATCATTTTTTTGAAATTAAAATTAATGCTTACAAACAATTCAAACTAATTTAACTGAATAAATAATTTAAACTTAAAATTTAAGTTCCTATTTTAAATTATTTATTTATTTTTAATTGATAAAAAATTGCACATATTTATCATGTACAACATGATCCTCTGAGATATACACATACCTCGAGCTAGCCAGAGTCAATCAACATATACATCATCATACACTTGTCAAATTTTGGGTTGAAAACACAATCTTCTGTAGTAGCCATTTTCAAAAATAAAATATATTGCTATTAAGTCACCATGTTGTGCAGTAGAAGTCTTGAACTTATTCATCCTCATTGAAATTTTATATTCTTTGACCACTATGTGCCTAATCTCCACTCCCAACCCCAAACCAGGTCCTAGTAACTCCATTCTATTCTCTCTTTCTACAACTTTGACATTTTAGATTCCACATATAAAAGTGGTATCATGCAATATTTGCCTTCCTGTGTGGGCCAGGCTCATTTTCATGAAGCATAGTGTCATCCAGGTTCACCCATGTTGTCACAGACGACAAGATTTCCTATTTTATTAAGGCTCAATGATATTCCATTGTTTGTATATACACCACGTTTTCTTTATCCAGTATCCAATGGACACTTAGGTTGATTCCATATCTTAAGCTATTGTGAATAATGTTACAATGAACATGGCAGTACACATATCTCCTCAACATACTGATTTTGTTCCCTGTTGATATATACCCGGTAGTGGGATTGATAGATTGTATACTAGTTCTATTTTTAATTTTTTGAGGCATCTACATACCATTTTCTATAATGCAGGTATTAATTTACATTCCTGCCAAAAGTACACAAGAATTCCCTATGTTTTCAAACCCTCTCCAACACCTATTTTTTACCTTTCTCCTAATAACTATTCTACAGGCATGAGGTGAAATCTCATTGTGGTTTCAATTTGCATTTCCCTAATGATTAGTGATGTTGATAATTTTTTTCATGTATCTATTGACCATTCCTATATATTCTAACATTCCTAAAATGTCTCTTCTCTCCCTTGATTGTTTGCATTTCCATGAAGAAGTTTTTCAGTTTGATGTAATCCTGTTTTGTCTATTTTTGTTTTTGTAGCCTGTGCTTTTAGGGCCATATTTTAAAAATCATTGCCCATACCAATATTAGGGCTGTTTCCCCTGTGTTTTCTTTTAGTAGGTTTACACTTTCAAGTATTATTCTTGTTTTTAATCAATTTGGGATTATTTATGTATGTGGTATGAGATAAGAATTCAATTGTATTTTTCCTGCTTGTGGAAATCTAGTTTTCCCAACAACATTTATGGAAAATATTGTCCTCTCTCCACTCCCACATTTGTTGAAAATCAATTGACTGTAAATGTATTTGCACCTGTATATGTGTCTGGTGAGGGCTCACGCCTAGGATGTCTCCATTGTCACTACATCTTCATATGGCACAGGATGGAGGGAACCCTAGAACTCTTATGAAGGCACCAGTCCCATTCCCATGCGCTAATCATGTCCCAGAAGGCTCTGAATCCTGATACCAGCAAATTAGGGGTTCAAATACCAAAATATGCATTTTAGGAGGATACAAACAGTCTGACCATAGAACCTTTCAACTTTATTCTTGTTTTAAAGTTGTGCTTTTCTATAGCTTAGGCAATTCCATAATTTCACTATTACTTTGCTAGGTTTTTCAAAAAAGATAAAGAAAAATCTTCTGGCATTTAAGTTAGAATTGTGTTGAATCTATATAATAATTTGGGGAAAATTGACATGTTTATAAAATCGAGTTTTTCAATCCCATTAATGTGGTATATTGTTCTATTTATTCAAACTTTCCATTTCTCCTAGCAAAGTTTTGTAGTAGTTTTTAGTATATAATTCTTGAATATATTCTTAAACTTGTTTTTAAATGTTTCATTATTTTGATGCTATTGTAAAAATTGCTTATTTTAAAGTTTGATTTCCAATTGCTCTTTGATATTATATAGAAATATAATTAATACATTATGTTCATCTTGTGTCTTGTCCTTTTCCTAAAAGCTACTTATTAGTTTTATTAGCTCTATGGGTAGATTTTGTAGGATTTTCTACAGAAACAAACATGTTTTCTGTGACTAGAAACAGTTTACTTCTATTCATATCTGCATAGTATTTACTTCACTGTCTATTGCACAAAGTAGGACCTTTCATGAAATACTGAATGGAAATGATGGGAGCAGCCATCTTTGCCTTGTGCTTAAGAGGAAAGAATTCAACCTTTTATCATTAGGTTGGCATCTGACAAAAGTTTCTTACAGAAATCCTTTATTAAGTTGAGGGAATTTTCTTTTTATTCAGAATTTGGTGTTTGTATCATGAATGGATATGGGATTTAGTCAAATGATTTTTCTTTTTTTATTTTTTTAATTGTAAACAAATGGGATACATGTTGTTTCTCTGTTTGTACATGAAGTAAAGGCATACCATTTGTGTAATCATAAATTTACATAGGGTAATGATGTTTGATTCATTCTGTTATTTTTCCCTTCCCCCCACCCATCCCACCCCTCTTTTCCCTCTATACAGTACTTCCTTCCTCCATTCTTGCCCCCCTCCCTAACCCTAACTCTAACCCTAACACTAACCCGTCTCACCCCCCATTATGAGTCATCATCCACTTATTAGCAATATCATTCGACCTTTGGTTTTTTGAGATTGGCTTATCTCACTTAGCATGATATTCTCCAATTTCATCCATTTGCCTGCAAGTGCCATAATTTTATCATTCTTTATGGCTGAGTAATATTCCATTGTATATATATATACCACAGTTTCTTTATCCACTCATCAATTGAAGGGCATCTAGGTTGGTTCCAAAGTCTGGCTATTGAGAATTGAGCAGCGATGAACATTGATGTGGCTGTATCTCTGTAGTATGCTGATTTTAAATCCTTCGGGTATAGGCCAAGGAGTGGGATAGCTGGGTCAAATGGTGGGTCCGTTCCAAGTTTTCTAAGGAATCTCCACACTGTTTTCCAGAGTGGCTGCACTAATTTGCAGCCCCACCAGCAATGTATGAGTGTACCCTTCTCCCCATATCGTCGCCAACACCTGTTGTTGCTTGTATTCTTGATAATTGCCATTCTAATTGGGGTGAGATGGAATCTTAGGTTGGTTTTGATTTGCATTTCTCTTATTACTAGAGATGTTGAACATTTTTCCATATGTTTGTTGATTGCTTGTAGATCTTCTTCTGTGAAGTGTCTATTCATTTCCTTAGCCCATTTGTCAATTGGATTATTTGCATTCTTGGTGTAGATTTTTTTGAGTTCTTTATAGATTCTGGAGATTAGTGCTCTATCTGAAGTGTGAGTGGCAAAGATTTTCTCCCACTCTGTAGGCTCTCTCTTCGCATTGCTGATAGTTTTCTTTGCTGAGAGAAAGCTATTTAGTTTGAATCTATCCCAGTGGTTGATTCTAGCTTTTATTTCTTGTGCTATGGGAGTCCTGTTGAGGAAGTCTGGTCCTAAGCCGACATATTGAAGATCTGGACCTACTTTTTCTTCTATAATCTGCAGGGTCTCAGGTCTGATTCCGAGGTCCTTAATCCATTTTGAGTTTAGTTTCGTGCATGGTGAGAGATATGGGTTTAGTTTCATTCTGTTGCATATGGATTTCCAATTCTCCCAGCACCATTTGTTGAAGAGGCTATCTTTTCTCCATTGCATATTTTTGGCCCCTTTGTCTAGTATGAGAAAATTGTATTTATTTGGGTTTGTGTCCGTGTCCTCTATTCTGTACCATTGATCTACTTTTCTATTTTGGTACGAATACCATGCCGTTTTTGATACTATTGCTTTGTAGTAGAGTTGATGATCTGGTACTGCAATACCCCCTGCTTCACTCTTTCTGCTAAGGATTGCTTTAGCTATCTGGGTTTCTTATTCTTCCAGATGAATTTCATAATTGCTTGCTCTACTTCTGTAAGGTACACCATTGGGATTTTAATTGGAATTGTATTGAATCTGTATAGCACTTTTGGTAGTATGGCCATTTTGACAATATTAATTCTTCCTATCCAAGAACATGGGAGATCTTTCCATTTTCTAAGGTTTTCTTTAGTGTTCTGTAGTTCTCATTGTAGAGGGTTTTCACCTCTTTTGTGAGATTGATTCCCAAGTATTTTATTTTTTTTTTGAGGCTATTGTGAATGGGGTTGTTTTCCTAATTATCCTTTCCAAAGATTCATCACTATGTATAAAAATGCATTAGATTTATGTGCATTGATCTTATGTCCTGCTACTTTACTGAATTCACTTATGAATTCTAAAAGTTTTCTGGTGGGATTTCTTAGTTCCTCTAATTATATAATCCTATCATCATAAATAGGGATAGTTTGAGTTCTTCTTTTCCTATTCGGATCCCTTTAATTTCTTTGGTCTGTCTAATTGCTCTGGCTAGAGTTTCAAGGACGATATTGAAGAGAAGTGGTGAAAGAGGGCATCCTTGCCTTGTTCCAGTTTTTAGGGGGAATGCTTTCAGTTTTTCACCATTTAGAATGATATTAGCCATGGTAGCATAAATGGCCTTTACAATGTTAAGGAATGTTCCCACTATCCCTATTTTTTCTAGTGTTTTGAGCATGAAGGGATGCTGTATTTTATCAAATGCTTTTTCTGCATCTATTGAAATAATCATGTCATTCTTGACTTTAAGTCTATCGATACTGTGAATGACATTTATTGATTTCCGGATGTTGAACCAACCTTGCATCCCTGGGATGAAACCCACTTGGATCATGGTGCACTATCTTTTTAATATATTTTTGTATGCGATTTGCTAAAATTTTGTTGAGAATTTTTGCGTCGATGTTCATTAAGCATATTGGTCTGAAATTTTCTTTCCTCGATGTGTCTCTCTCTGGTTTAGGTATCAGGGTGATATTGGCTTCATAGAATGAGTTTGGGAGGGTTCCCTCCTCTTCTATTTTATGGAATACTTTGAGAAGTATTGGAATGAGCTCTTCTTTAAAGGTTTTGTAGAACTCGGCTGAGAACCCATCTGGTCCCAGACTTTTCTATGTTGCTAGGCTTTTGATGACTTCTTCTATTTCAGTACTTGAAATTGGTCGATTTAAATTGTGTATGTCCTCCTCGTTATTTTGGCAATTCATATGTCTCTAGAAACCTGTTGATGTCTTTGAAATTTTCTATTTTGTTGGAGTATAGATTTTCAAAATAGCTTCTAATTATGTTTTGTATTTCAATCGTGTCAGTTGTGATATTTCCTTGTTCATTCTGAATTTTAGTGATTTGGGTTTTCTCTTGTCTTCTCTTTGTTAGTGTGGCTAAAGGTTTATCAATTTTATTTACTTTTTCGAAGAACCAACTATTTATTTTGTCAATTTTTTGTATTGTATCTTTCTTTTCAATTTCCTGATTTCAGCTCTGAGTTTAACTATTTCCTGTCTTCTACTACTTTTGGTGCTGATCTGCTCTTCTTTTTCTAGGGCTTTGAGCTGTAGTGTTAAGTCGTTTCTTTGTTGCGTTTTACTTCTTTTATTAAATGCACTCCATGAAATAAATTTCCCTCTAAGTACTGCTTTCATAGTGTCCCAGAGATTTTGATATGATGTTTCTTTTTTCTCATTTACCTCTAAGAATTTTTTAATTTCCTTCCTAATATCTTCTGTTATCCATTCATCATTTAATAGCATATTGTTTAATCTCCAGGTGTTGGAGTAGCTTCTATTTTTTATTCTTTCATTTATTTCTAACTTCAATCCATTATGATCTGATAGAATACAAGGTAGTGTCTCTATCTTCTTGTATTTGCTAACATTAGCTTTGTGGCATAATATACGGTCTATTTTAGAGAAGAATCCATGTGCTGCTGAGAAGAAAGTGTATTCGCTCTTGGTTGGATGGTATACACTATAAATGTCTGTTAAGTCTAAATTATTGATTGTGTTATTGAGATCTATGGTTTCTTTGTTCAATTTTTGTTTGGAAGATCTGTCCAGTGGTGAGAGAGGCGTGTTAAAATCACCTAGTATTATTGTGTTATGGTCTATTTGGTTTCTGAAATTGAGAAGGATTTGTTTGACATACATGGATGAGCCACTGTTCGGGGCATAGATGTTTATGATTGATATATCTTGCTGATTTATGCTTCCCTTAAGCAGTATGAAATGTCCGTCTTTATCCCTTCTGACTAACTTTGGTTTGAAGTCCACATTATCTGAAATGAGGATGGATACTCCAGCTTTTTTGCTGAGTCCATGTGCATGGTATGTTTTTCCCCATCCTTTCACCTTTAGTCTATGGGTATCTTTTTCTATGAGGTGAGTCTCTTGCAGGCAACATATTGTTGGATCTTTCTTTTTAATCGAATCTGCCAGGCTATGTCTTTTGATTGATGAATTCAGGCCATTAACATTCAGGGTTATTATTGAGATATGATTTGTATTCCCGGTCATTTGGTTCATTTATTTAATTTAATTTATTTATTTATTTATTTGACACAACATGGTTCCTCCTTTATTTGACAATCCCTTTAGGATAATTCCTCCCTTTGCTGATTTGCTTCTTTGTTTTTCATCTCTTCCTCATGGAATATTTTGCTGAGAATGTTCTGTAATGCTGGCTTTCTTTTTATAAATTCTTTTAGTTTTTGTTTATCATGGAAGGATTTTATTTCATTGTCAAATTTGAAGGTAAGTTTTGCTGGGTATAAGATTCTTGGTTGGCATCCATATTCTTTCAGGGCTTGAAAAATGTTGTTCCAGGCCCTTCTAGATTTTAGGGTCTGGACTGAAAAAATCTGCTGATATCCATATTGGTTTCTCCCTGAATGTAATTTGGTTCTTTTCTCTCACAGTCTTTAAAATTCTGTCTTTGTTTTGTATGTTAGGTATTTTCATTATAATGTGCTTGGTGTGGGTCTGTTGTAATTTTGTGTATTTGGAGTCCTATAAGCCTCTTGAACTTGATTTTCCATTTCATTCTTCAGATTTGGGAAATTTTCTGATATTATTTCATTGAATAGATTGTTCATTCCTTTGGTTTGTTTCTCTGTGCCTTCCTCAATCCCAATAATTCTTAAATTCTTAAATTATTGGCCTTTTCATGATATCCCATAGTTCTTGTAGATTCTGTTAATGATTTCTTACCATCTTCTCTGTTTGTTCAACTTTGTTTTCAAGGATAAATATTTTGTCTTCAATGTCTGAGGTTCTGTCTTCCAGGGGTTCTATCCTATTGGATATGCTTTCTATGGAGTTCTTAATTTGGTTTATTGTTTCCTTCATTTCAAGGATTTCTGTTTGTTTTTTTTCAATATCTCTAACTCTTTATTGAAATGATCTTTTGCTTCCTGTATTTGCTCTTTTAACTGTCGATTGGTGCGATCATTCAATGCTTGCATTTGCTCTTTCAACTCATCATTCAGTGCCTGCTTTTGCTCTTTCATCTCATCATTTGCTTCTCTGATCATTTTAATTATATACATTTGAACTCCTTTTCTGTCATTCCTTCTGCCATGCTGTCATTGGGTTTTATTGATGGAACATCTAGATTTGTTTGGGGCATTTTCTTCCCTTCTTTTCTCATATTGTTCAAGTATCAGTGGACCGCTGAGATATTGCAGATTTCCTCTATTGACTTATAATGTCCCTGAAGATTTCTAGTATATCCCCTCTTAGCCTTCAGTGGGCTGATGTCTTGGAGCAAGTTGATAGTGCGGTGCTCCACAAGGAAGCTCCCTCTAGGGGTGGTGGCATTCAGGTGGGGTATATTCCCTACTAGTGGGCAGAAGTGCCTCCACTTGTTGACAATGGTCATCCAAAGGGGAACTAGGCTGTGGGCTGAGGCAAGGCCTGTTTGGGCCTGTGTCTCTGGTTTTCCCGTCCTTGTGGGAAAACCTCACCCAGCAGGGAAGACTCACCCAGTGGGGAGGTCTCGCTGGTCAGTTCCCCTCTTAGAGGTTCCCCTCAATGTACAACTACCACCTGAGCTGGGCTGCCTTCCTTTGCAACGTTCCCAGGGGCCCAGACCTACCTCCTGGGCCTGGGAGCCTCTCCCTTCACAGACAAGTCTCCTCTTCTGTCTCCTCAGAGAATCTGCCCGCAGTCCTGGAACCTTTGCTCTGCCCTAAGCCTGTCTCTGTGCAGCTCTTCCACCAAGAAGCCGCCTAGGTCCTGGGACCCTGCTCTGCACCTAATCGCCTGGCTATTCGGCCCCTCCTCTGAGCAGCCACCTGGAGTCCCGTACAATTGCTATGAGTCCCAGTGACTCGCCGCATGCCTCTTCTTCCAGACAGCCGCCAGGTGTTCTGGTGTGGTCACTAGGAGTCCAAGCAACTCACTGTGTGCCTCCTCCTACCGCCAACTGCCAGTAGCCCTGGGCAGTCACTCCGAGTCCAAGTGACCCACCCTGTTCCTCCTCCTCCTCCGGGTAGCCCCCTGGGTGTTCAGGAGCGGTCGCTCTGAGTCCAAGTTACCCGCTGCATGCCTCCTTCAGGCAGCTGTCTGGAGCTCTGGTGCGGTCACTCCGAGACCAAGCGACCCACCGCACTCCTCCTCCAGGCAGCCCCCTGGTGTTCAGGAGCGGTCGCTTTGAGGCCAAACAACTCACCACTCGCCTCCTCCTCTGAGCAGCCGCCTGGAGCTCTGATTCAGTCATTCCGAGTCCAAGCGACCCGCTGCGCTGCTCCTCCTCCTCCTCCTCTGGGCAGCCCCCTGGCATTCAGATGTGGTCGCTCTGAGTCCAAACAGCTTGCCGCACAGCTCCTCCTCTGGGCTGCCGCCCGGAGCCACAGTGGTTGCTCCGAGTCCAAGCACTGTGCTGAGCGGCCTCCTCTATGATGCTCCCAGTTGTCCGAGTTCACTGCTCCAGTGGGGGAAGGGGTGTCTCGTTGGGCAGGTCTACTTCACAAAGTTCCCTGCGTTCCGGGACTACTGCCCCATCCAGGATGCCTCTCCAACGGGAGAGACTCACCTGGCTGCTTTGAGTTGGTCCCAAGTCTCTCAATATCTCCTCTTTTGAATCCTGAGTCCTGGAGCAACATGAAATGCAGCCACCCTCTAGTCCCCCATCTTGAAAACCTGATTTTTCTACATGTATTGTGATGTTCATATGATTTTTGTTCTGGTAAATTACTTGGATTGTCAAATGTTAAAGCATCCTTGCTCCTCTAGGATTAACCCCACTGGCACATTAACTTCTGTATATGAATATGCATCTTTTGCTGGATTTAGTATGCTACAATTTTCTTAAGCATTTATATATTTATGTTCATTAGAAATATTTATCTCTGATTTCTTTTCTTGTATTGTCTTTGTCTGTCTGTCAAGTTACTTTTGTAATTTTAAAATGACAGAAGAGTTCTAGTGTTTTCTGGAAGAATTGTTTTGAATTTGTAATATTCGTTCCTTACATATTTGGTAGAATTCATTAGTGAAGACATCAAGGCAGGAATTTTTTGGTGAAAATAATTTTAAATACAAATTAATCAATTTTTGTGTGAACTTTTGTTGCTTGTGTCTATGAAATAAGTTGTCATTTTTTTCTAAATTATTATCCCCATAAATTTTTCTGTAATATTCCCTTATTATATTTGCAAGCTTCCTCTTTCATACTTATTGTAGGTAATGGGTGCTTTTGGGACCTCTCCGTTTTTATTTATGAAGTTTAACAGAAAATATAGCTGAACTATAAGGTCATATTTTGATTAACTTAATTTAATTGTGGATACATTTATATAAGGACTGCTAAAATTTAGATAAGTGCCCTGCAAAGGCCCATATGTAAAGCCTGGACCCAAGCCAATGGCACTACTGGGAGTTGGTAGAATGTTTAAGAAGTAAAGCATAGTAGGGAATCCTAGGGTGCTGGCAGCAGGATGTTCCCTCAAAGGGTACTGTGAGATGCCATTCTTTTTCTCTCTTTTTGCACTAACTACAAAGTGCATGGGCTCTGCTACAAGCTGCCACAATGATATACTGTGTCACCACAGGCGCAAAGCAACTGGGCCATTTGCTTAGGGATTGAAACCTCTAATGCTGTGAGAGAAAATAAGTCTCTCTATATAAGTTGATTTATCTCAGGTATTTTGTTACAGAAACAGAGAACTAAATAACACAAGGAAAGTCTAGGTAAAATTGTGAGGTAGGTAAATTTTAACTACTTTCCATATACTCTGAATATACATTTATCTTCCTTTTCTTACCTTTCTACCTAATAACCCTGAATCATTTAACTTGGTATCTCATTATTGTTGATTGTCAAATTTTTCTCTCATTGCCTCAAAGCCAATTAGGAACAATTAGTTGCCTTTTCCAAAAGCCATTGCTTATTATTGGAGGTTAAATTTTTACAGAAGAATAATTGCACTTTGTACCTCATGACTACTCGAGTATAAAAATCTTATGTCTAAATTTCTCTTCAGAGAGCCAAGTCCAAAGATATATAGTCTACATAGTATCTCTTCCTGGACTATTCAAAGCATCTCAAGTTCAACTTGTTTAAGCTTGAATATATCATCTTTTCCTCCAATTTTTTCATTTCCATTTCTGTTTTTGAGGAATAAAATGTTCTTCCATCCAGAGATGTAAGCTATAGAAATACTAGGTATATTTGGTGAATCCTTCTCCCTCTCCATTTTCCATAGGTGATTCTTTTATATCCCTTTTAATTCTACAGTTTTATGGAATGTCTTGAGAATCTACTTCTGTTTATCTTCCCCATTCTGCCTCCCTCATCAGTCACTGTCACTTGCCTGGGACGACTGCAGTAGTGTTTCAACTAATCTGTTTCCAATTTGGTTCATATTAGAATCTATTTTCAATCCCAAAGCAGTTTCCCCCAGCAAACACTGTTCAGATGGATATTATTCCCTAGTTAGAAACCCTTCAATGGTTTTCCATTGCTTCTAGAAAGAAACTAAATTTTATTTTTACATGGAAAATAAGGCCTTCCTAGACTATCTGCCATGTCCCCTCTTCAGGCACCTGGCTCTCATTGAACACTTACTACATTCTCACTCTTTTCTATGTGCATAATGTTTCTTGTCACGAAATCTTCTTTTCCCTTTTGTCTAAGACACTTTGTTATGGTTTGGATATGAGATATCCCCCAAAAAGTTCTGGGTTAATGTAGGAATATTCAGAGATAAAATGATAGGACTGTAAGAGTTGTAACCCAATCAGCCCATCTCAGTTTGAATAAACTGATTGGGTGGTACCTGCAGGCAGGTGGGGCATGGCTGGAGGAGGTGGGCCATGGGGTATACCCTGCAAGGACTGTTCTTCTCTGCACAACCCCCTTCCCCCACACTTTCCTGTCTGCTCCCTGGCTGCCATGAGGGGAGCAGCTTCTCTCCACCATGCCTTTCCCCCATGCCCTTCCATCTTGAGACCAGAACAATGGAGTGTCATATATGGACTGAAATCTCTGATACTGTGAGTCAAAGTAAACTTTCCTATCTCCATGTTGTTCTGGTTGGGAATTCTGGTCACAACTATAAAACACTGACTAAAATACACTCTTTGTCATATCCTTTCCCACTGAATACTGATGTGTGCTTCAGATCTCAGGCAGAACATCACTGCTTCACAAAAGGTTTTTTTTTTTTATTTAATTATTCTTTCCATCCAACAAATACTAAGTACCTATCAATAAATGCCTAATACATGCCCTGGTTCCTTCATAGTACTGTCTCTTTGCTTTCTAGCACTGCCATTGTAAATTTACATTTACCATCACGATTACTTGCTCCCCTCTAGGTTGACAGATCCATGAGGACAAGAACCAATCTGGGTGTTCTTCTTCCTTGATATTCAGCTTGAAGCCTGTAACATGGTGGGTGCTCATTAAATAGTTACTGAACCAATAAATGAGCCAAGACAAAAAAATCTGTCCAGATGAAAGAAATAGATTGGGGTCAGTCCGCCTTGCCCAAAGCTAATCAACATATACTACCCAAAAGATTGCTCAATGACTTTGTAATCATAATTTAACTTTGTATGCATGAAAACGTATCAGAAATGTTTTTAAAAAATGTAATTTTAAGGAAGTCCTAAGGGATGCAAGTTTGGAGTTTGGTCAGATTAACCATGAGGTGTTAACCTTTACAAATAAAATATTTAATTGTGTCAAAACGAAAGAAGCAACTTCCTATTCTATTCTAATTTAATATTTTTTGTCAGATGAAAAAAAAAATGCAAATCTACAGACCATTAAATGTTCTAAAAATTATACCTGTACCTTTTCTAGTTCATGAGTCATTCGGTTCTAATTGGCTCAAAATAAACAGGCAAATGCAATAAACTTGAAATGACTTGTTCAACAAAGTTCTGAATTTATAATAAATAGCTGGTCTTCATTCCATTTTGGAGAAGATTAAGTAAAATAAGCTTAGTTTTGTTTTATACTTTGAACTAGATAAGTAAGATCCCAGTACTTAATTCACTTTTTAAAATACAAGACAAATTACTCATACATAAACAAGTTTCATTTGGAATGCATTATTTTGCAAGTGTAATAGCATAAAGCTTTCCTGCTATAATTTACCATTTTTATCTTATCTTTAATTTATACATAAATTGAATATCTTAACTCAGGTGCAAGTACTTCATCACATTTCATCAATGCTTTAAGTGTATTTATTGTTCTGTTACATTTATAAAAGTCATCACTAGCTGACAAGGAAAAATTTAATATGTTTCTCTTAGGAATCCTTTCCCTTCTACATGCATCTCATGTCAACACTTATTAATTCATATGAACAATGCAAAAGAAAAAGGAAATTATTGTGTTGGTTTATTAAGCACTGCTGGGAGGAGGCGGCTTCATATCTTCATCTGACATTTATATAATAGAATGCCAGCTCAAATGCCAAAGAAGTTTGAGAGCAGTGACTGAGAAAAACATATCGCTTACCTGGAAATCATTGTTTATATAAAAGACATTATGTTTTTCTCATGTATGGAGATGTGGGAATTGATCTAAAGTGATGACCACATTCAAGGAACATTTTGTGTTAAATTAGATGTGAAATCAATATGGCTATTCTTATCATTAATCACAGATCTCCTTTAAAATATATCCTATATAAAATAAACACTTTACACATCATGCCATTGAAGAGATCCAAGACAGTCTTCAGATAAGTGCAAAAAGAAATATTTTATATGAGTTCAATTCCCATGCCTGCATTTCTATTATATCAGCTAATAAACTGTAAGATTAAAATAAGCATTGTAGGAACTCTAAAATATTAATTTCATTCGAAGCAAAAATAAGAACAAAACACATGAGTTTCTCGGAGAAAAAATTTTCAGGATTCATTGTTTTTATTTGTAATTAAAATGACAAATGCAAGAATTCACCTGGTAGGGAGAGAGTTGAAGAAAACACAGGTGCCTAATTCACAAGCTACAAAAAAACAGTATAAAGGTGACCATCTGGGGAAAGCTGGCTGACTTAATTTTCCTATGAGCTTACCGTCTGCTCCACATTTCTCTTCCAAACTCCACATTCTGACCTTGAAAATGCATCTACATATTTTGCTACGTGCATTTCCTTCTGAACATAAATGCCAGTAGCTTTAATTATGCAAGGGATATAAAGACAACAAAGGACATATTGTGTTGTATTTGATTTAATCTCAGTTTTCTGATTTTTTAAAAAAAGGCTTTGTTTCTGGTGATGATGTTTTTCCAGACTTTCAGTCCTGCTGTAAATTCCTGCACTTGCCGATGATACACCTGCAGACGCTGACAAGCACAGCTCTAAGAAACAAAGGCTGCTTTGAGAAGGGTGTTCGCCAGGAGGTGCAGAGGTAGACCTATGGGAATGTTGGGGAGAGGAGATGGAGTTCAGGTTGTCATCCTGATGTGGACACAATGGACTGAAACAATGCCCACGGGAGGGATGAGAAGACTCAGGACTTCCTGGCTTGTCAAAGATCCCTGACTCCCCAAGTAACTGAGTATGTCAGGATTTGGGGAGGAGGTATCACACCTTACTGCCACAGTGAAGGAACACTGAACAGAAAACAAACAAACAAACAAAAACACAAAACAAAATCTTTTGTTTGACTTTCTTTATGTGTTAGTTTGCATGCTGGTAATACTTTCAAGTACTTGTTGCCATAACCCTCCCAAGTAGTCCTTTGCCTACTGCATGCATTTCTTTCTGAAAAAAAAAAAAAAAAAAAAATCTAAATCTCTTACCCCATTGCTTTTAATTCACACTTTTATCATTTTGAGATTATTTCCCATTAGTACACACTGCGTTCTCTTTTTGATACTAAACTTGCTTCTAGTCTTGAACATTTTCCCACACTGAAGTTCCAATTTATATGTGGTTGTCTCCCAGCATCTTAAATTTCATTAAGTTCTAAGCTAAGTTCACCAGTTTCATGGACCAATGTGATCTTTTTTACTTTTTTTCCTTCCCTTATTTTTATCACCTTCTATCAGCAGCCCATTAATATCCCTTCTTTCTGTCCCATTACCATGACTCCTTAAATTCTCATCAGATCACCTGATGACTACAATAATGAAGCCCCAGATCATCAACTGCTCCAAAGAATAGTGGGGCTCTTTGAACAAATAATTAAAAAAAGAAACCTCTATTAGTTTGGGAAAACAAATACTTCTTAATTTTACTATAGAACCTTTGCTCAAGGGGTATACAATAAAATCTCCCAGAGTAATGTTTGTAAAGCCCTGTTTTTCCCCCTATGTTCAATTCAACTTACAACTTATTTTTACTCTAGTTAATAAATATTTACCTCAGATCATTTCACTCCTCCCAAAGAATTTCCACTCAATTTTCCTGTCAAAGAAAGCGAAGCATGTCCATCTGCAAATTGCACATTTCACCTCTGCTTTTCTTACTTCGTTCATCTTTATTGCTCCCTGACTGACAAGTTTTGCATCTCTTACACTCTGACCCCGCCATTCCTATATCAAAGAAGGGTGTTACATTAAGTGAACGTGACCATCGGTCAACACAGAAGTGACCTTTAGCATACAACTATGGAACTTTGGGATATTTCCATTAATGGTTTCTCATTCTCGCCAACTTGAATCATATTCTTCTGTACTGAAAAAAAATATATTCACTCTTTTTTGGGGGGTCCATTATTTGGAAAACTCTGTTATAGATGATTAAAACTATCTGCATCAAGTATTTCTAACAAGTTTATTTGTCATGTTTGTTGCTTGGTTTTAAAATGATCGCAATATGGGTGCTTACATAACTGAGTCAGTGGGGAGTTGGTGAGTAGGTGTAGAATACTCATATTATCTATGATCCCTTCATTTTCTTCTCCATTGTCAAAATACATATTCTTGTCTGATTTAAAAGGAAAGTCAACATCTATTGAGTATCTTTTCAACTTTAACGAATTTTATGTTATAATTTTAACTGAAATGGCACTTATTTCTTCAAGTAATTGAGCATCTGCTTTGGGCCAAGCATTGTACTAGGCAGAAAATAGTCACTAAGACAGATATACTTGTGACCATAAGGTGTAGTTCTTAGCATTTTCAGAGACAGGCATTTCAAGTCTTCTGAGTATTCTCTCTCCTTCTGGCTACTGTCCTATTTCTTCTTATGAATGCAAAACTTCTCCAAAAAGTTGTTTATACTGTCTGCCATATCTGTACCTATCCTCTGTGAATCCACACCAATGCAGTTTTTGCACATACTTCAACAAGGTCAGGACCACCAGTAGCCTCTGCACTGCTAGATGCAGTGGTCAATTCCCATCTCACTTCACCTACTAGCCCTACACACACACAATCCTTCCCATCTTACAACATTCATTTGCTTGGCTTGTTGTCTCCACTGTCCTTTGACTTTCCTTCTGACTCATCTTTTCAACCTATAAATGCTCAAATTATCCAGCACTGAGTCCCCAGATTTCATGTCCTTTTATCTTCCAGATGGCTTTAAATCTCATCTATGTGTTGATATTTCTCATATTTTTATCTCCATCCTGGACTTTTTCCTTGAGTTCCAGAATTTTATATATAGCTTCCCACTCAGCCTCTTCATGGGGTGTCTAATAGATATCTCAGCATGTCCAGAATCTATATTGCTCCTGGCCATGACCTCTTTCCCACTAAAGTCTTCCCTATCTCAGGAAGCTGAAGCTTCATTCTTTTAGGCACTCAGCCAGACACCTGGCTCATCACTGATTGCTTTCTGCCTCTCACACTTGATATCCAATCTTTCATCAGATCCTGCTGGCCAAGTCTTCCAAATATATCCAGAATTTGACCATTTCTCAATATCTGTCCTGCCGCAACCCTGATCCCAACTGCCATCATCTCTGACTATGGAAAGTTCTAACAACCTTATAACTAGTGTCCCTATGTACTCCCATTCTCTATGGTCAACATGGTACAGTCAGTTTGTTCAGACACAAGTCAGATCACATCACTCTTCTACAAAATCCCTCTTGTGGTTTTAAGTATTTGAGAGTAAAACCCCAAACCTGTAAAACATCAAGCCTCAGTCTTATTCAGTGCCTGATCCCATACATACATGTGCTTATGCTCTCTCCCACCCCGTTCACTCTTCATTCTACTCCAGCCACACTGGTCCCACTGTTGTTCTTACAACATTTGAGAACATTAACACCTCAGGATATTTACACTTGCTGATTCCTATGACTGTGGTATTCTTCTCCAATTATCCTCATGACTCACCCTTCATTTCCTTAAAGGCTTTCTTTAAAAACATTTAATACATGAATACTTCCCTGTTCCTCTACATAAAAGAGTAATTCCCACCTCCACTTCCCTGGCCCTCTCATCCCCCTACTCCTTTTCTTTGTGTTTCCTGCTCCATTTCTAATTAGTAGAGAGCAAACTTGTTTACTCTCTACTCTCTGCCTCTAGCCCAACTCTACTAGAACACAAGCTCGGGAGAGCTAGGGCTCTGTCTGCTGTGTTCACTACTGCATCCCCAGAACCCAGAGGAAGGGCTGGAGTGTATTAGTACTGGAGGTTACCACTACATACTGCCTGTTAGTTTTACACTGGAGCACAGTAGGCGCTCGATATTTCCCAAGTGATGACTGAACAAATTTACAGAGGTGTATTACAAGGTGCTATGAAAGCACAAACAGAAGGATCTCACTAGACTGTGGGTAAAAGGAAAGATTTCTTGGGGAATCTGAAACCTGGATGCTAAGAAGGCAAGTAGGCATTTGTCAGAGAAAGAGAAGACTGTGGAACTTCCCCACAGAGAACTCCATTGCCAAGACCTTGGCTTTATTCATTTAACAAATATTTACTAAACATCTATGATGAGACAAGGTATGTTTTAGGCATTTAATATAGAGGAGTAGAGGGGAAAGGCTATTTACTAATAAACATTTGCAGAGGGTCAGTTAATAAAAATGCTATGAAAGTTAAGCTAGGAGAGAGAATAAAGAATGATGGGATCCGGGTTGAAGACTATTTAGTTATAGCACTTCTGAGGGGGTAACACTTCTGAGGAGGTGACATTTGAGTAGAGATTGAATGAAGTTCAGGATAAGTTATTATCTGAGGAAGTCATTGTTGGGGGCTGTGCCATGTTGACCACATCGGCAGCGAGGAGGTTAATTGACATAAGCACACTCAGGTGATTTATTGTCCACGCACACAATGTATACGCATGTGTTCTCAAGCACTCCTAATTGTGCCTGATCTTTGTGTAAGAGGCGTGGCCCTGATCTCCGCCTCCTAGAGGTGATATAAGCGTAGGCGGAGCGAGACAGAGACAGTAGCCATTAACAGAAAAGCAGCTAGTAGAAGACACGGAAGCAGCAGGACACACGCGGGGCAGCAGCCAGAGAGAAAAAGACACGAACAGCAGCCATTAGCAGAAAAGCAGCTAGACGCGCGGCAGCAGCGAGTAGGGGCAGCTGCGGAAGGCAGATCGCAGAACGGAGAACTGAGACGCATCACTAAACCACCTTAGGCAGACATACCCTTAGTTCACAGGATGCAGGACGCACCAGTAAGGAAGCAGCAAAACACACGTGGCAGCAGCTAGAAGGAAAAACGCAGCAGCTAGTAGGGAAAAGCGGCGGCAGCTAGCAGGCGTAGCAAGTCTCTCTTCCTCTAAGCTCTAAGCAAAGCCTGTCCTTCTCTCAAGGTCTCTCTTAAGCAAAGTCTCTTTCTCTCTGATAAGCAAAGTCTCTCTCTCTCTCCTCTCAAAGCAAGTAAACCTCATTTCCTCTATCCTCTATAAACAAGCAAAAAAGCAGTGCACTAAAGAGAAAGATAGAAGTGCCTCAGTTTCCACTCCACCACCCATAAGACCCGTGCAAGTTGTTGCTGCAGGCGGTGACAAATATCCACGGATTTTGTACCGCAAAGAGCCAGCGACAGTCATATTCCAAGCAAGCGAATAGCAAATTCAGGAAGAGAAGGGTATATGTATAAATGGAAAGATCTGAAAACATCCAGCCTTGCAAAATAGTAAGAAGAGAAGCTAGAGAAGAAAATATAGGCCAAGTTCTAGAAAGCTTAGCAGGCTGGCCATATTAAGAATGTTGGACAATGGGAGATCACTGAAGCTTTTATGCAAGGGACAACATGATCTGATTAATATCTCAAAAAGCTAAAAGTCAAAGATCAACCAGGCATTTTGAATACCTATTCCACAACAGTTTTCTTTTAAGTTCAATAGTGGAAATGAAATTGGTGCTATTTGCTTTTGTTTTCTTTGTGCATGTACACAAAATAGCAACAGAAATGGAGTTCTTTAGATTTTTAAAACTTTAACATCCAACCTAATGTTATTTTATGTTTTAAAATCTTCTACCATTCTTTTCTCATATTATTAATAAATAGCCTTTTTAAATTTGCCTGTTATTTCATTGTCATGGTCTTTGTAGTTTCTATTCTTTTATAATACATAATTTTAATCCTTACAGATATGCTTATGTTATGGTTTCTTCTAAATCAAGATTTTTCCATTTTTCAAACAAACTCTCTTCCCTCTGAATTTCTCTTCCCTCTGCCTGAAACCCAGAGCTCAATCAAGAACTGTTTTGCAGTGTACCCTGGCTCACTCCCACTTTCCAGCTCTGTCTCGGGTGCTTTTAATGTTTAATTGTGAGCACACCTTTGGCAAGTCTGGTTTGTCATGTGAGAATTCGTTGTACTCAGATGTTTCTTAAGAGTATTGTCTTTCACTTCACCCCTTCCAGTCGCCCTAACCTCAGACCCATTTCATGGAAATTTCATGAGTGACAGTTTCCTCAACCACATGAGAAGCTTGAGGCTAGGCTCCAAGCTAAGTGATACGGTTTGGCTCCTAGGTGTAGGACAGATCTAAAGTCTCACCTTCCAAGCTTCTATCTCCCAGTTATTGGGGTTTACTTCTAAGCTTGGAACCACCTGTGTTCATTTTTTCTCCCTCCTTCTATTTCTATCAAAGTGTCAGTTCACACCTCTACCATTCCAGTCTTCACTTTCCCTTTAATTTCTGGCACTTGGGGATTACACTTCATTTGCAACCTAAAGCATAGATAGCTTTTTTAATTGTTAAATCTTATCTGGCACTTCTTGATGTTTGTAATGGGAGAGGCTTTATGTTAGCTCAGTCTGCCATATTACGGGCTCACCTAAATGAGTATCTAAATTAGATTTTAATTTGAAATTCGAGCAATAACAAAGAGAGTCTGCATAATCAAATAGCTGCTCAGATGTGGAAATAAGTACCCCAAATTAAACAGGATGTAAAAAGTTCTTTCAAGGTCTATCTTCTCAACTACGAATATAATTTCTTACTCTCAGAGGTGAGCATGAATTATGACTCACAGAGGATGGATCGACTTGCAAACCACTAATAGTACAGAGAATAGAAAGTCCTCCAAGCACACATGAGAGGTGAGTGCTGGGTCACCCACCTGTGGCACAGCATGGGAAGAAGAGACACCAGGTGCTATGCAAGTGGGTTAGAAGATCTCAGCTAAAAAATTCAACAAATTGATAAAAAGCCAAGCATGAGTTGGCATGAGAATACAGCACTGCACCTCTGAAACTAGCAAGCTCTGACTTTTTTCCTACAAATTTCTACTGGGTAAGAGAGTGAATCAGGGTGGAACTAGCAGTGAAGACCCATTACAACTGGGAAGAAAGCAAAAACCCTCTACTCCAGGGATGAGGTGGGAAGAGGCAGAATTGTACTAGTTTCAGCATCCCACATAAGACCCTCCAGAGATGGAAGGCCAGATTTAGTCTGGTGGACCAAAGAGGGGCAGGTTCACCAAGAAAGCTCCATTCCTGAGACCCTGGCACAGAAGGCTTTCTTAAGACATGAAGTTGGGCCTTGACAACTGATGGCATCAGGGAAAACTTTTTGTTCCTAGTAATAAGCTAGTAAGTACCAAGTCTCAAGCAATAGCCATCTGCCCCTGGGAAAGTAGAGGGCAGAAGAACCCCTTCGCCAGGTGCACAGAGAAGACCCAAGGCTGAGGGGGGAGCTCCTCAAACGGTTAAATAGAAAGTAATATAACATACATTTTTCTTTAACTGTTTTAGTTTTGTTTGTTTTGGTACTGGGGATTGAAACTTTACCGCTGAGCCACATCCCTACCCCTTTGTATTTTTAATTTTGAGGCAGGTCTTGCTAAATTACTTAGGGCCTTGCTAAATTGTTGAGGCTGGCCTCAAACTTGCCATCCTCCAGCCTCAGTCTTCAGAGTCTCTGGGATTGCATATGCCACCACCACACCCAGCTTCTTTTAATGTTTTAAAAGCAGAGGTTGGCAAGTATTTTTCTTAAAAGAACCATACAGTAAATAGCTGAGCTTTACAGTCTAAACGGTCTTTCCATGACTCAACACTGCAGCTATAGTGCAAAAGCAGCCATAGATAAATTGTCAATAAGCGGGCATGGCTATGTTCCGATAATACTTTACTTATGGACACTAAAATCTGTCCATAAGATATCTACCCTAAACCCTGTGGCCACTACAAACGATAAAATAAGAAACACAGAAAGATAAGCAAAAGCCTCCATTGATATTAGATCAGTAAGGTATCATTTGTATATAAGACAATTGACTAGCTAGAGCTCCTCTACATTTGAAAGTTTTGTAATTTACAAAGATAAAAATCTTGCATTGAAACATATTCAGAAGAAACTTAAGAATGATTAAATGCATTTTAAAATGATTAAATACATTTTAAAGTTCTAAAGATAATGAAGAATGACCCAAGAGAAGAAGCTTCCCAAACTTATTAGTGCATGAAAGATGGATATTTGTAAATGAGGGAAGAATGTGAAAGTAAACATGAAAACATGCTATCTCAATGTGTATACAGGTCCCGTTGTCTTGTGTATGTCTAATCTGTTCAGCTTCTTAGCACAGAGGATGGCTGAGGCCATGATAATGTGATAATTGCAAAACTGTCATAGTCAGTCCTAGCTATGTTTGTGTCCCTCCCAAATTCATATCTTTAAACCTAATCACCAGTGTGATTAGGAGGTGGGAGATTCTGAATATGATTAGGTCATGTGAAGCAGAGCATTCATGAATGACATTAGTGCCCCAATGAAAGAAGCCCCAAAGAGCTGCCTTGCCCCTCCCACTGCAAGAGACTGCATGAGGACACAACATGAAGATGCCATCTACAGACCAGAAATAGGCCCTAACCAAATCTGTTGGCACCTTGATCTTGGAATTCCCAGTCTACGGAATTGTGAGAAATAAATGTCTATTGTTATAAGCTACATGACTTTTTTGTTATAGCAGCCTGTATGAGCTAAGATGGACTGCTGTAACAAAGCACTATATACTCAGTACCTTACTTCTAATGAGAAAATAATGAGAAGGCTGGGATTTCTAGGACCAAGGTTCCAGCCAATTTGGCTGGTGATGGCCAAGAGCAAGAGGGAGAGAGATCTACTCTCTTCTTGTTGTAATATAAGAACAATTCTGGGAGCCCCACCTTTCTCATCTCATCCAAACCTCATTACATCCTCAAAACCCCAACTTCAAGTACATCACATTGTGATATTATAACTTCAACATGTGCATTTTAGGGGGAAGAAAACGTTCAATCTATAACACATATTCATCTTAACATTTTCCTATTGGTTAGTAATCATTTGGGTGCCAAACTGGCAGCATTTGGAAAGTGGGTGACATACAAGTCAATGTCTTTGTGACTGTAGAGGCATATCTAGAGGCATATGTCTGTCAAACTTAACTAACTAAATAGGTCTGAGAAGCTGGAGTGATGAAAAACTTGTCCTTGAGCTATCAAAGGAATTATATCAGCATTCCTTCAGTAATATACATTAAGCTTTACCACCTTATTTGTATTATCTTTTATTATTCATTTACCAAAAAAAAATTTTTGTTGGAGAACATATGCTGTACTGTAGAAGGAAAGGAAATAAATTCTACACATATAGCTTTTAAATGGTTAAAAATAGAAAGTTTGTCCTAAAGACGTAAGCTTCAGTTATCTGTGTTACTTAGGTTGAACATCTCTTCCACATTTAATGCTAGACAAATGTTTTACTTGGACCACTGAAATCCATACTAAAACCCCAAGGCATGTATTTTAATGATGATGGGTAAGCAGTGTTTATGCACTTCAGGGCATTTAGAACTAGTCTTGAAAGAAAAAAGATGTCGCGATTTTCTCCTTCAGCCACAAATTCAGGTTATATTGTGTTCCCAAATCTCCTCCCAAATCTTCCCACTTGGAGGTAAAGACTACAGGGAACAGGCACTTGGGGCACTATAACCAATTTTTCACTCCCTTACAGTAGCCTGTCAAAATTCCAGGTCTAAGAAGTTTTGTCTGTGCATTACAGATCACTGAACAGTAATCTGAAGGTCACAGTCATTATCTCTCAGTTCACAGGCACTGCCTGGGAAGCAGGAACAGAATATTGCTGGTACCTTCCCATAATTCTATCTATGGATTTGTTTTTCACTTTTAGGACTAAGAAACTAATAAACACTACAGATAAAAGCAAAACCATTTATTAAACACCAGCTTCTTCCCCATAATTGTGCTAAATTTCCAAAATACATTATTTAATTAATATCTCCTAACATTAGCACATTATACATTTCTTTTATAAGCATTGGGAAAAATTCTGTCCTTTTTCCTAAGGCAACATGCTCTCCTAGTGTGCACCCACCCTCATGTCTGTGCTTTGATGTCTTTGCATTTCTGCCTGGACTGTTCCTTACAAGTTCATGTTCCTTGGAACCTGTGTACCTGCTCTTAACAGTGTAGCAAGCACAGTGCTTAAGCCCCAGGTCTCAACAATCAACACCCAGTCTCCTTTATTTAGCCTATTTATGCCTCAATTCTTAACTCTTCAAAATAACAATAGTACCAACACATTATAGATTTGTTTTGAGGATTAACTGAAATGAAACATAAAGAACATTAAGCAAAAAGCCTGGTATGTAATAAATGTCCATTGTGAGTGAGCTTTTGTCCTAATGCTAAAAATGTCCTAAGTTACCTGCCTAATGCCTTTCTTCTTCTCTAGACTGTTGGCTCCATTTTTATGGTTTGGGCATGTGGTGTTCTCCAAAAGTTCATGTTGAGACAATGCAAGGAAGTTTAGAGATGAAATGATTGGGCTATGAGAACTTTAACCTAATCCGTGCATTAATTCACTTGAATGGATTAATTGGGTGGTGAATGCAAACAGACAGGGTGTGGCCTGAGGAGGTGGGTCAGTGGGAGAGTACCTTTTGGATTTTAATCTTGTCCCTGGTGAACAGAGATCTCTTTCTGTTTCCTGGTGCCATGCCCTGAGCTACTTTGCTCCACCATGCCTTTCTGCCATAATGTTCTGCCTCACTTTAGGCCCAGAGCAAGGGATTTGGCCTTCTATGGACTGAGATTTTTGAAACCAAGTGTGCCAAAATAACTTTTCCTTCTCTCAAATTGTTCTTGTCAGCTCTTTTGGTCACAGCAACCAAGACACTAGCCCTTGACTTGGCACCTGGCATGCAGTAATCTCTCTTGCTTCTCTTTAAATGGTTAAATGAAGGAAAGAAGAATAAAAGAAATATATCATCATGTATAGTGGGTGTCATTTCTATGAAAGGATGAAAAAAATAACATGTGGAGAGAATAAGCAATATTCTAAAATTTCATAGATAGTGGCAGAATTGCAACTCAAATTCAAGTCTATCAAAATCTGAAGACTATGCACTTCATTTATTGTACTGTGGGAAAAATGCATGCCCCTGGGGAGAAGAGGACGGAGCTAACCTATCACTACTAAGCACTTGCTATGAATGTGGTGATGTACTAGCGACAGGTCAAGGTCATATGGCAAGGACAAGACAGAGATAGACTAAATTGGGGCCCAACCATCTGGAGCTTCCTTCCCCTGTCACATGTCTGCCTCTCTCAGCATCATGTGATGCTTTACAATTAAACAGCATTGAAAAAGAAACAAAAGGAGAAAGAGAGAGAGAGAGAGAGAGAGGAGAAAAGAACCCCAAATCAGAGTTGGTTGTATTTTCTTGTTAACTATTTAGTTTTGATAGCTATATTATTAGCTTATATTAAGAAAGAAGACCACTGAACATTTATACAACCTTTAATTACTGTCCTAATCAACTATTAAACCTTAAAGTTCATTTTGCAGCCATTTTTACAATTTATTATTCACATCTGGCTGCACAGTTTTCATGAGATGTTTCCTAATTCCCAGAATGCTCTGATTCTAATTTTGAACATCATAAATGAGAAAAATTTTTCTTTAATAAAAATGTCCCCTAATATCCTATGCTCAGTTACCTAGTTTTACCCCCTGAAAAGATATCCTAGTGGAGACAAACCACTAATTTATTCAGCAAACCTTTGAGCACTTATTTTTCAAGCATTGTGATAGGCAAGGGACATACAAAGATAAACATTTCAAAAAAAAAATTATGTTTTTAGGGTGACTGTCCTATAAGGGAATAACTTTGACCTGCTATGATAACTGTTCTAATAGAATTATTAAAAAGTGGTACTGAAGCGTCAAGAAATAAGTGTTTTTGGGAAATGATTGACAGATTTGACGAATATACATGAAAATGTTTGTTTTGACCCCTAGTGTTCCAGAAATGATTCCTGTTTCTGGAGAAACCCCGTGCTTAGCCCAAAAGAGGCAAACATTTTCTGGGGTCTCTTTCCCTCAAATGGAAGACATCAAAGACTCAGGAGAAGTGATGATCATGCTTAGGTGGTCACTATGTGTCGGACCTCCTCTGAGTACTCAGTGCATATTAACTCACTTAAATCAACAACTCTACACCTTCAGTGCAATTTTTTTTCTATTTGTCATTTTAAAGATAAGAAAACTGAGACTTAAAATAGTTGCATAGCTTTTATGGATGTTGAAGAGCTAACAAGCAGAAAAGCTAAGATTCAAACCCAGGACAGTTCCAGAGTGCAAGCTTTAAAGTACCATGTGGCCCTCCAAACAAGACAATATTCTATAGGTGATGCAGAATACCATAAAAACTAGAAGATAGAAATCGGATGTCATTTTATAGTGCACAGTAGTTATCACCCATTATCTCATTGAATCCTCATAACAATCTTATAAAATAGGTTATTACCATCTGACTACCGCTTGATACCCTTTGTTCCATTTCCCTCATTTTCTATGTTCTGTTTACTATTTTCCATTGCTTGAACCCACCGTGATTATCATCTTTGCACTTGATTGTTCCTTTTCTCAAAATGCTCGTCCCCAAGATCTTGGCACAGCTTCTCTGTTTTAATGTTACCTTCTTAGGGAGCCCTTCCATAATCTCACCTGCAAGAGCCCTCAGTCCCACATGCTTTCTCAGTCTCAGTGTGCTTTTCTTTTCTGCACTTATTGTTCTCTAGAATCAAACTGTTTATTTACCTGTTTAAACATTTTTGTCTGTCTATTCTGACCAGAATGTAAGCACTAACAGAGAATATGTCTATCTTGCTTGCTTCTATATCCCCATCTCTAAATATATGATAGGTATATTTACTCACATAATAAGTATTATACTCACATATAAGTATAATAAGTATTCAAAAATATTAACTTCTAGCTTTTAATTCCAACGTTTTTGTTATGTTTTATTTTACTTATTTTTAATTTTATTTATAAAATTTCTATCAATTTTCTTAACATATTATTTGGAAAAAAAGACTGTTATTTAGATATTCTTTGGACATAGGATTATTGATTTCACTTCAGTGCACTTCTGTGATTGTATCCCATCAGGAAACTCACTTTTTTCTTCTAATAGCTTTTCAGGAGATAACTGAATACTCTGAAGATGATAATTTTGACAGTTCCTCTTTCACATTTGATTACTTATGTTTTATCTTAAATTGTTCTTGTACTACTCTTGAGCTTAAGCAAACTGTTCTTTCTTCTCTAAGTGTAACATTTGACATTGGCCTCTGAAAACTAGAGTTTGTCTTGTTGAGGAAGCTCCCTACTTACAGGCTCATAAATGTGTGTTTTGAAATCACATGTGAGTGTTAGCTTTTTATTGCATGACTTCATCAGTATATACTGAGATGATATAGTTTTATATCGGTCAATCTGTTAATGTAAAGAATTATCATAAAATATTTCTAATGTTGAACTTTCCCATTTTCTTGGAAATTAATGGTTCTCAACTGGGTGGGATAGTACTACCTCCAAAGAGGGAATCTGGGCTTTCATCTGGTATTATCAGTCAGCACAATGATAGGATTAGTGGAATTTATGCAGGGCGTTCAGTGCCTGGGAATCAGAGACACTGAACTTCCTACATGACAAATGAGTGACAAATGACCAATGGTGTCTCAGTTGGGAAAAATGTTTCTCACTGTGAATTTGGTAGTTTTTTCCATCATATTTGAAAACATTAATATGATTAATGTGCCAATACACAGTGATATCTAGTTTTGAATAATTCTACCATTTTAAAAATAATCCATCCTTGGTTAGTATCTTATTACATTCTTAGTGTTAACTAGTTTTAAATTTAATTTTGAAGAGATTAATTATTTTTATATTTTGGTAATTTTAACATAGCACTCACTGTGCATTTAAATTTAATCCTCAATACTTTCCAAACAAATTCCACTAAACTGTCCCAGTCATATAGCAGTGCCATCAAAATGAATCCAATCACATTTTAATGTGAGTCCATTTAATGAATAAAGACTACATTTATTTCCACTGCATTTTATCTTTTTATTGTAACCTGCCATTCAAGTGAGGTATAATTTTAGAATATGGGTTTGGTTGGTCAAGATCTTTGCTATTTTTCCTTATTCTATATGACACCAGTACATTTGACTAAGATGTGATCTGTGGTGTTCATACAAATTTTGGTAACAATGTGGAAGGGAACCTAACATTATATTTTTGGATGCCAGGTTATTTGTCCATCCGTAGCTACTGCTGTTCTCCAATTTTCTTCAAAAATCACTTTTAGCAGTCCTCAACCATATTTCACAATTCCTTCCATTAGTGTTCAGCAGAATCAGTGGTCAACTGATGCTTTTCCTCCCTTTTATCTACTTTGGAGATTTAAATCTTATGAACATTCTACAACTCCCATTTTTCTGTCCTTTTTTGGTATAGTTGATTCTTTGATAGAAAAAAATGTAAAGATCCTATCCTAAAATATATCTGTCACCTCACTGGCAAATAAAGAGGAGAACCAGGTAGACTAGAAATAACTACAGTGTTTCTAGGATAAGTTACCATCTGTTTAAATTAGAAGTTCTAGTTTTCTATTCAAAACAGAAATCTAAGTTCTAAATAAGTTTCAAGCCCACAAACTATTTTTTTAAAGTGATCTTTGGGCATACTTATTTTTTATTTGCTATGTCATCAAACTCAGCTAGCTCAGTACTTAGCAAAAACTCAATTCTATAAAAACTATTACATGGATCAGAAATAAAGCATTGGTGAAAATCTATGATTTTTGATTATTTCACACTTGCTAACACAGAGTGATTTCAAATTAAATTTATTTAAATTTGTTTATCGGGTCAGAATTCACCTTTGATTTGTGGTTTAAAAAAAAATAAAGCAATGCAGTTTCTTTTGTGTGGGTTGGATATGGGAAGCTATTTTGTAGAGCTTTCTCCTCACATTTAAAAAAGCATTCTTTCGGTTGTATTCCAACCTTAGTTGTTTAACTTAATTCACAATAAATGTCGGCAATGGATACAGGGATACAAAGATTAGCACCATTACTCACATCCTATCCTGGTCCTGAAGAACACGCCCCTTGCTCTGCTACACACACACACACACACACACACACACACACACACACACACACAGACAACCTAAGGTAGCCACCATTCTTATATTATTTTAGGTTGAAAGGATTCCTCCCATAATCCTGGGGATTGAACCCTTGAACCCTTGGTCTTGTTCATGCCAGGCAAGTGCTCTACCACTGAGCTACAACTCCAACCCTTTTTAAATTTTATTTTGAGAAAGGGTCTCGAAAATTTCCCAGGTTGGGCTTGAACTTGCAATTCTCCTGCCTCATCCTCTTGAGTAGCTAGGATTACAGGACTATACCACCATGTCCAGCTTTTAAATATTTTTTAGCATCAGCAATGTTCCATGGTAGTTAGTCCAGCTAAGTAACTTTTATTTCATTCATTTATTAAATCAATCATCAAATATGAAGACCATGCTATGTGTCACGAAATGCACTAGGCTAGCCATAAAAAAATAAAACTTGGTCTTTGATTTGTTAGATTCTAACAGACAGATGTCAAATCTTCAAAAAGGAACTCTGAGACACTAATTTTGTGCATGTAACACCATCCCGAACGCCCAGTACATTTTCCCATTTGGTTTTACTCCATAAATGTTCCCTTTTCCCTTCTAAATAGCTAGGCTCCTGTTGTGATTCCTAAAAAAAAAATAAATACTCTAGAAGTAAAATATTAATTTCATAAATGACTTAAGTACACCAAATATGTTTCGGGTCTTAGGGAGCTGACACAGCAAATTAGAAGGGATTCATTAGATTACTTTTTTCATTTTCTGGAAGTTCTACCATTAATTTCTGGATTTATTCTAAATTTTAGAACTATACATAGCTATCCTTAGTTACAAAATACATGTTTTTGAGTCATTCTCTCGGCAATTTGCCATTAGTAAACAAAACATAAAAGGTGGATGTAGTGGCAAAATTTTGATTCTTAGAGAGTGTTCTGTAAATACATAGTACAGAAAGGAAATGATATTTGATTTGGAAAAAAAGTTCAATAAAAATAATTTAAAAAATATTTATTGGAGCCTCCAGAAAATATGAGAAAGCAAGCAAACACTTGAAGTTTGTGAACTAGACATCTGGGTGCTGACGTGGGAGGCCTTTAGTACAAGGGGTATAAAATATCAGCCCCTTTCTTATTCCTCCCCAATGAAGACCACCATGGTACACATCCTTAGAACAACATAAAAACAAAACTGTAATTTTTATTTTCCTTCTTTCTTAACATTTTTCATGTCAAATAATAAAACATAAGAAATAATGAGGAACAAGAGAAGGGGCAAGCCTCTTTCGGCTGTGAGCAAAAGCAATTTTCACGCAAATACAGATTTTATAAAAACTGGTGAATAGAGCTGATTAAAAAAGCTATAGGCTGCCCAAGGCTTGAATTGGAAGATAGAGGAAGTAATAAGCTCTGCATGCCTTGAAAAGTGGAAGGGAAAAAGAGAAAAATTTTAATGTATCACAAATTTTATGGAAAGTGTGCCTCTCATGGGATTCTCATTGACATTCAATTTTTGTTCTCATGGTTTTTTTTTCCCCACAAGGTTGAAATGCACAAAATAGAAGGTCTTGGTTTTACACTAGAATTGTTAAAGAACAAAAGCTTGATATTTTTAAAAAAGACAAAGCATACTAAAAGATCAGTTTAATCAATATTTTAAATTACAATTTAAAGAAGGCAAGAAGTAAAAGTTTCTGATTGCATTTTGCAAGTTATCCAAATTGAAGTTAACTCACAGAAAACTTAGTTGACAGTAATATCAACATTTTGTCTTTTATACACACTTGAATACAGATTGTAATCTACTGATCATGTCATCAAATATCAAATATTTTAAATTGCATAATAGTAATTAACTCATAGAAATGTTTTAATTGCCCATTTTCCAACACTGGATTTTTTTTTTATCCATTTGGTTTCATTATGGGGGATGTTCAACAAAAGTGAAATTTTGAAGAATTCTTTTACATTATTCTTGCTGACCTTGAAATGGAAACTGAAGGAGAGTTGGTGCTACCAAGGAAAGTGACTAAAACCTCAGTCTTTCATATAATGAAGCATTTCTGTGTCCTTTTAAAAAAAGGTATTAAGTATCCAGATTGCACTCTGCTTTGTTACCTTGGGTTTAACTGAAGGTCATTCCTGGTTTCAGAGATTAAATTCTGGGCAAAGTAGTCTCTGGTGTTGGGAAGAGCCGCTGTGAAGGTTTTAAAATCTAGAAGAAAATGCCACACTAATCTCCTTATCAGCATCTTCACTTGGCCAACAGGGTAAATTATATGTGCTACTTCCTATACCACTATCTAACATAAAATATGAGACTGAAAATGAATAGATCTCATATTATGACCACTTGGATTCAACATGTAGATTTATGCACAGTGACATGTAAATTACAGAGCTCAGTATATCTTTGAAAATCTAATTATAATATATGATGTTTCAGCCTAGCAATAAAAAGAAAGGAAAGCTGATCCATAGATTTTCTTGACATATATAACTAAATTTCTACCCCAGGATACACACTTAGAGAGTAATTATTTCTTGGTAATTTTAATTTGTGATTTTTTTTTGGTTTTAGACATATTAACCAGTCATTAGCCAAGTTGTGAATGTGGAACTGCTTTTATGCATACTCTTCCTTCTCTTTGAATGCTTTTTCTAAGAATCTTAGTACAGCAGTACAAACTGTTTTGATTTTGTTTTCCCAGTGAGCCTTCTTTGACCAACACTAATCAATCAGGACCTCCCTATTAGTCTCTGTCTCAATGGCATGCTTATTTTCTTTACAGCACTTCATATTCTCAACTAGTCTAAAATCCTAATTATGAGTCACATCGTCATGAGCCCAGTTACCAGCTCCACATATCTCCCTTCCTGTTAGTCTTACCTCTGCTCGCTTTTTTCACAGTAACTTCCTAGATGTTCCCAGCATGCCCACATGAGTTCGTTTTGAGCACATTTCCCCCCAAACATCTGCAAAGTTTGCTTTCTCATTTTTTTCAGGGCTCTTCTCAAATGTCACTAACTCAGTAGAACCTTCCTTGATGAATGTATCTAAAACAGCAGCCCCATCATTTTCCTTTATCCAGTTTTCTTCCTTTTCCCCAGCACTTACAGTTGTCTTTGTATGTGTCCATCCTGTGACTCTTGTTAGCATGCAAACACCATTAGATTTTATCTGTTTTGTTCATTAGAACCACCACAGTGATTATAACAATGTTTGGCAGAAGTCTGGCACTCGATACTTATTTATTAAATTAATTAATTATTTAATCTTTTACTTGTTATTTGTCTTCCCCACTAGACTCTTAAAGCAGGAAACTTCATTTCTGGTATTCCCATAGTATTTTGCATTTGTTAGATGATAAATGAATCATGAATGAATGAAGGAATGAGTTGTTTACTTGTATGTGGGTGTTTCTTATAGATTTCCCTCCTACAATAGGCCCTGAAGATTAAAATTATACCTGTTTAGCTCCTCAATGCACACCAAACCCACGGTAGGGTCTGGTTTATAATAGGCATTCAATAAATAAGTGATAAATGTAATGGACTGGGACCAGAGGGAAAAGGAACTCACTCTGGCCAGAGTCAGACTAATCCAACATCTTAGCAGCACATGGAAAAAGAGTTTGGAATATATATCCAGAGCCATGGAAGCCCTAAATCACCTGTTCATCCTTTTTGGAGGCTAGTCTAGATAAGGAAAAGGCTCGCTCCCCAGAGAGGACCCAAGGAGCAAGATGCAGAGTTCTGAACTTCCTACTTTCAGATTATATCTTCAGAATTTGAGGAGGGATACATCTTAATTTCCATCCATAGGTTTGATTTGTCTGCTTAGACCTTGCCCTGAAGATTCCAGATCTTTATGATTCTACTTTATGATACCAAAGGACTCAGAACAAGAAGAAATAGATTTTATTTTAAAAATATCTGACTATATCGTGGAGTAATGTTGAAAACACCTTGTCCTCATTGTTTCATGTTCTCCATTTGTAAAATGAAGATACTGGAGAAGAACCAGCATCTGTCAAATTATGGGTTGTTTTCAGAAACGCCGAGATGCCCTGGAGAGGCTTTTGTCAAGCACCTTCTTCCCTTCCTTCCCTATGTCTACCTGTCACAATACTTGGCTAAAAGACATAGCCTTGGTGAGCTTCTACTACTGTTGGGAATCCAATGAGTGCACAGGGGAAAACAGTTAAGAACCATTGGTCCGTGTTACTTTTACCATCCTTTCCAGAGCCAAAATAAGACTCTACGAACTATACTTCAGTTTACCACTAAGCCCCTATATTAAACAGTGCTTGAGTTACTGCTTTTTTTTCTTTGTTTACACATACATTAATGTTTTTATCTTACCATGAGTCAGGGATGATGGCAGGCACTGGGAATCAAGGATGAATTTGGAAATGAACTTTTCCCTCAAGGAGCTCCACCCACTGGGGAGACGAATGCAATAAGAGTATGATAAAAGCTTCCATGAAACCAAAGCAGTGGGCAAATTTAGAGCACTTCAAAGGGTTCTAAAGCAGCCTGGGAGAGGAACGGTTTGGAAAATCTCCCAGTAGGTGACCAAACAGTCTTAACTTTAATTAGTTGAATTACAGACTGCTAAAGCTGCACAGTGTCTGTCGGAATCATTTAGTCCAAACTCCTGATGTGGCACAGAGGGAAACTGATGTCCAAAGAAGTTAACTGCTTCATCCACAGTGAGTACCATATTTGCAACTGGGAACTAAACAAGTATTAATGGGTTGTCTCTTTGAACACACACTTTTCAAAAGGAAAATTTTTAGAATCCCTTATTTCATCAGTTTAATGATAAAAATGAATCAATTAATTGATCATTAATGTATTGTAATAATAAGAGAGAAAATACATATTTGTATTGATTACAGGTGTATCAGTAATGACAATAACTCAGCATTACTAGTAGATTGCAGACAGTGGGAACTGCTGGTGATTGTGTTCAGATCCAGGCATAGTCTAACCCAGTTGCTTCCTGAGCTCCTGCATGGACCCAATCAGGCCAAAAAGAACAGGTACAGTTTGAATGTGAACAAGAACAAACTTTAAGAATAAATCTCTGTCTATTCAGTACCACCTCTTAACAAATGACTGAGGCATATAAAGGCTAAGATAACCCCCCCAAAGTGAAATCTCTTTATTAATATTAGTAGGGGAAAGAGGATATATAATTGTTCAGGAATAGTCTTTGTTGAGATTTTGCTCCAAAGGTAGTTGTTTTACTTAGAATGTTTAATGACTGTGATTTAGTAATAGGACAATATAAGAGCCCATCACATTAAAACAGAAATACTTGGGAAATCCATAGTTTCTAATAGCTTGCCATCTGGCTCTTACTGGCAATGGATCTATCCTGCTTAGTGCAGAGGATGATATTGGGGCTGAAATCATGGATTATACAATGGATTTCTGAGCTCTTAACTACTTCTAATTTGCTACCTTGTAAATCGACATTTTCTAACCTAAAATCAATCTTTTATTATTTAAAAAATTTTAATCTCTTATCCCAAAATAGGTTGCTATGGGCACCACATAACATCTGGCGCCAGCGGACTGAGTTAAAGTCATAACACTATCTCTCCAAATTAAAAGCCTCAAACTGAGTTCACTGACTTTTGCATTGTACTCACAATAAGGATGCTCTTTTGCTTTGCCCCACTGTCCAGTTTAATCCGCTAGAAAGAAAAATTTTAGAGGTACATCGACTAAATCATTTTCCTCTGAACACATCATTTCCAAATGGCCGCCCCGGGTCCTAAATCCGGCCGCTGCGGACAGGGACTGGCGGGTGCCCTCTCACTGCAGAGCCATGGGACTCAAGTGCCTTCATAACTGGACGTCGCAAGCCAGAAAGGAAACGCGAATACATAGGTACAGGTATAAGCCCGCATGGGTGCACCAGAGAGGCCCTGATCGCAGCGGATCACCCATCTCTGGACTGGCGGAGGTCCTGGAGAGGAAACAAACACTGTTTCCCCTTTTAAGTCAGAAGGCAGAAAGCTTAGGGTCAGAAGTTAAATTTTAACCCAACCGGTGCTCTGACCTGGTGACTAGGGACACCGCGGTTGCACCTAGCTGGGCAAGAACCGGGTTGGCTGGGGCATGAGAAACAGAGTTGCTAACACCCAGAAGCTGCAGGCGGAGAGAGCAACGCGACCCCCAGGCGCAGTCCGGACCAGTGGCTAGGAGGAGCGGGGCTCTGCTGCCGCGATGCGGCGCCCGGACCCGGGCACCGCTGCCCGCACTCCACGTTGCCCTTTCGGCAGAGGGCAGCTCCCTGCCGCGGCAGCACAGTCGCTGGGCGCTTAGCCACCCCACAGGAGCGTCCTGACCGCCCCTGGGCGGCCCCCTGGGCACCAGCAGCTGGATCGACCCTCGTCCTCTGGCGCAGGGACAAACTTCCTTTCTCCCGGGCCGCCCGACCGTGCAGGTTGGCAGGCGACTCCCTCTCCTGTCTTCTCTGCTCTCGGGCCGGGCGAGCTTCCTCTCTGCCCCTCTCCAACCCCAAACCCCGGGCGCCTAGCGGTCCCCGCGCATCCGCTCCAACAAAGCCGGCGGCCGGGAGGCGACCCACTGAGGGGCTGGGAGTGGCGGCGGGGGCTCCAGAACCGGAAAGGCACCCCTTGCGAGTACAGCCTTAAGGGGCAGCGGGGACAAGGCGGGGGAGAAAGGGGAAGAAAGTATCCTGCTCTAGGCGCGAATGCCTTCTTGGCTGTCCCCGCTCTTCCTGCTCCCCCTGCCCGAGCGCGTCCTGCTGTCCCGGTGGGAGTTGTCAGAGGCAGAGGCGGCAGCGGAGGGGGCGCAGTGGCCTGGCGGGCGAGCCGCTCCCTTACCTCTGTCCAGAGTAAGCGGCTGGACCACTGTCAATGTCGCCATGTCTGCCGTGGGAGCCGAAGTGACGCTCAGCTTCAGCATCAGCAACCGCTTGTAGTGAGAAAAAGAGGAGGAGATTGGGGGCGGGGGTGGAGAGGGAAGACGGAAAGGAGGGGGAGGAGGGGGAAGGCAGGAAGGTGGTGGTGGAGGAGGAGAAGAAAGCTCGGGTGGGTTGGCAGCCAGATGGAGACGCAACTGTTCCGCGGCAGCAGATCTTCAGACGAGGCGCTTAGTGGAGCAGGTATCCGAGAGCGACTGCATCGCCAGGCTCTGGGAAGGAAGGCTCTGCCCTAGAACTTTGCTCTTCCACCCCCAGGAGCGCCGAGTGGGTGTAGCTGTGTTGCTTTCTTTGAACTTTCCACTCAAATGGTCAGAATATACAGGCCTGTGGGGAAGAGGGGATGGGAACGGGATATGGGGAAGGGAGGTGGGAAGATGAGTTTTTTTTTTTTTCAGATAAAAATGGTCAGACCAGTAATCCCATTCGCTTTAGAGAGAAACTACTTCTAGTGTCAGAAACGTTGGGATCTAATCGTAGTTGCTGTTAATTTCAGTTGAAGTTTTTTGGAATGTTGACTTATAACAGTACACAAGATAACTGAGAGTGCCAGAATTCCTTCAATAGGTGTCTTTTTAGGGACTTGGATATATTGCCAAGAAAATAACTTGCTTGAAAAAACAAACTTGTTAAAAACGCTTTTAAATTAAAAAAAAAAAATCGGTTTCTATCGTTAAGTTTGAAAAATATTTATCTGCACCCTTTCGTGTTGATCTATAACCAGAGTTTATTCAGAGGTGTCACTTATTGATTAGTTCACGTGTGCCAGGAATTGAATCAGTAGTGCTGCATGCCATGTGCCATACCCTGCAGCTTGTGATATAGTAGGTGATGTTATTAAAATGTCTACTTTAGAGTCAGTTGATCAGGATTCAGTTACTGGAGTCTACAAATACTGACTGTGAGTCCTTTCCCTTTCAGAAAGACTGCTTTCACAGGCTCACCACAGTAGGGACTCTTATTTCCTGTACAAGAATTTAAGAAACGTAGAGAAACCTTCTGTAATGGGATGACCATGGGTGCAGGATTGGAAATGACAAACAGCCTCCATCCCCTTTCAGGTGACAGAGCTGAATTGTTTTGGCTAAAACTCTTAAAAGCAGACACTCTTTTGCAACAAAATGTTTGCATATAATCAATGCCATTTTATTCTAATAACAATATTGATGATTTCTGAAGATCTCCAACTTATGGTATAAGAGGAGAAAAAAAAAAAGAAGCACATTTCACCAATGATTGAGAAAGTCAAAGATGATTGACCATACATACAATTAAGGGACACACTCAAGAAGAGCTTGATAGGCCTATCTTTTCACTGTTTTAGAGAGAACACTGATCTTGAAATTCAAGTCTTAGTTATGTACTCTGCAGAAGTCACATCTCTCATTCATCTTGTTGCCTCATCTGTTGCACAGGACAATAATATTATTCAATCTCACAGACATTATGCAATAGGAGGAAACAAATTCTATCCTGCAATCTCACTGAGTTTTCTGGGGGAACTGAAGGGATCATACACACTTTGAAAATATTAAAGAATATACAAATTTATTTGTAAAGCACATACCTGCCCTGAACTGTGTGGTAAACACTGTGCTAAGGCACTGGCCATAGCTACAGAAAGAAGTTGAACTTTGTACGATGATATTCAAGAGTGTTTCAAGGTTTTGCATGAAATGTCAAAGCTCATTTATATAATATCTATGAAAAGAACATAAAATACCTTGGCCACTGTTGTATTTCTTTAAAAACATACTTTATGAGTGGTTTAATTCATAAATCTAATCATCATAATTGTATCTATATCAACACAGATCTCAAATTGCGAAGTTTATGATAGCAAGGTTTTTGCTTTGCTTTCTAATGGATTCCCAGCATCAAACATTTCATAGCGTGTTTCTTGACTTATGTTTCTCCCTAATTGAAAATTTGCTCTATCATTCTTCTGTGTTGACTCTGTAGGTGTTTTCACCCCCTAAGGATTGAAAGAGAAATTAAGGGGAATCATAAATCACTACACTTATCAGTTATTATTTCTAGTAGTAGCAATTTCAATATCTTTAATATGTGTCTACACAAATGTAGAAAATGATCAATAAATAATTATCAGAATTCTTTTCATTAAGTATGAATAACTACTATTTCTCCAATAATTCGTGAATTCCTTTTTGAGACGTGCAGATATACAAGAAAATTTCCTTAATCTCTTGTTTTGCTTGGGTAGATGTGCCCATGCTTAAAATATCATGAACAATTGCCTGGTCACTTCTATATCCACCATAAGGTTTCATCAAGGTGAATATACTTGAGCTAGTCACAAGCCGGTTGCTTTGTTGTGTGTTGATTAGACAGTTGTTAAAATATCTGTAACTATATAGCTGTTTGGTAAAAAACAATCACCATGCTCTTTCATTAAAGGTGATGTAGTAGTTTAGATCAGGGGTAACTATTTTCAATGAAATACTAAGTGCCTTATATATTTCAGAATTGGTGCTAGGTTAGTCTTTTTGTCCCTTTCTTTCTAGACCAGAAAAGGATGTATTCTTATACCATTTTGGAAGAAAGTAAACTGAGACTCAAAGAGTCTAAACAAATTGCTTAAGAATAGTAGAAACCGAGTTGGCACACCTGTAATCCCAGTGGGAGGCTGAGGCAGGAGGATCGGAGTTTAAAGACAGCCTCAGCAACTTAACAAGGCCCTAAGCAAATCAGCAAGACTCTGTCTCTTAATAAAATTAAAAAATGGGCTGGGGATGTGGCTCATTGATTAAGGTTAAATGCCCCTGGGTTTAATTCCCAGTATGGGAACAAAAAAAAAAAAAAAAAAAAAAAAAAAAATGAAAAAAGAATAGTAGAAACTGGATACAAGAGTGTCTATGCTTTCCAATAATACATACACATATATGTATGTATATATGTAGATGCATGAAAATATGTGTTATATATACATTTACATATGTGTACACACACACACACACACACACACACACACACACACACACTTACCTATCCCTTTTCTTTTTTGCTGTATTTCAGATATACCCAAAGAGAGGAATGCGTGAAGGAAAGCTAGGTCAAAGGACAAAATAACTGATTCCAACCTGTATAAATATAGGTTAATATTAAAACAACTACTTTGGAATATAAAATCTGTTCTCATTAGAAAATTCATTCAAAGCCGGTTAAGGTCTGTTTCACTTAATTGAAACTTTTAAAATTCTGGACAAAATCAAGAGAGGCTTTGCATAAAACATTAGCATATCAAGAAAATGTGTTTAGTTAGATTGTAAATGTCGTATAATAAGCAACGTTTCATATGAGAAAATAGCACCTTCAAGCTGGAACTCTTTCAGCCTGGGTGTTAAAAATTATTTTTGAATGATTCAAGCTATCACTTTATCTCTTAATTCGCACAGCTTTGTTAAAATAGCACTAGATTAAGAGGAAGTGCCAACCTATACTTTAAAATGTAAATGTTTATGTTTTTAAACTCATTGTAAATAGAGCATCTTACTATACTCCTTAGATTTGTTGTGATAACTACTTATTTGTCTGTCGATTCAATAAATTCTTAGTACACTTATTCCATGCCAAGCCCTGTTTCTAGGCACTGAGATACTCAAGTGAATAAAAAGAATAAAAATAAAAATAAATCTCTGTACTTACACAAGACAGAAGGAAAATAAACAACAAACAACAAAAAACAATTAGTGAATAAGTTCTGCACAAAGAATGAAAAAGTTGACAATTAAATTAGAAGTAGAATATTGTCAGCAATTACAAAAGACAGAGATAGGAAGAAAGGCATTCTCAGGAGCAGGTGAACAAAGACAAGATGGAAGAAGACACACAATCAGTAGTTTAATTTGAACTGTCAGGAAAAATAAATAACCCTAAGAAGGGCCATTGAGAGTCAGGTGGTAGAGGTAATATAATTAACAGAGATCTAATGAATCTTTTAAGAATTACTTTGTGCACATCATAAAGCAAAATTTACAAATATAATCCATGCTAAGAAAAAAATGTGCTGTAACATCTGTGTTAAATATTACTAATATCAGAAGCAAATGAAGAGTTAGTAATTTAGAGTTGGATGTTAGAAAATTAAAGATGAAATGAAAATATTTAAAGTCAATTCTAATTATTTTTCATTTCCTTCAAAAAAAGTAAAAACTTTGAAAGGAGGAAAGCTTAAATCTGAATAATTATTCTTCAGTTTTAGGGTCTTGTTTATATTATCTTACATTGCCAATAATCATGCAAATCATAACAGTAGTAATTTTTATTCTGATTCTGCCATAGGCAATAACATATAATTCATAAATGCAAAGACTTTCTGCTCCTTGAATGCTTTATTTAAACCTATTTAACTCATGAAATACAAAATGATATTTTTCTTTTGTTTTGAAATGAACATTTTTCCATTTTCACCATTGGAAGTTATGATTAATCTTTAATAAATTTAAATTCAAAGCTTATAATTCTTTTCTTTTTTCTCTATGCATTTCAACCTCACATTTCCCCAAACTCACATTTACATCTCTCTGGAAAACCTATGAGATAAAAGATAAATTTTTGAAAGTGATACATGAGTCATCTCTTGTCACATTTCCTCAGGAAATATTTTCAGATTATTAGAACACATATCCCATAACAATTTAAAACAATATTTTTGTTATCATTGTCACCTTAAAATTTTCATATGTTTAACTTGAAGTTGAAAGTTATACTTTGATCCACTAAATGTTTATTAAGCACCTGCTGTATCCTGCTGTATGCCAGATGCTGTTCTCTGCCTTGAGATTAGTTTTGATGGAGAGAAATAAAATAAAAATAATCAGTGACTCAGTGTTAAGTAGTGGGGAGCACAAGCATTAGTAGCATTGCTGTTCCAAAGCCCGTTCACACTGCTATGTGAGAACCAGTTACTGTGCGTCTTGTCCTAACATCATTTTCAGTGACACTACATTGGTATCTATTGGTATCTTTGGATCAACTGCCATGGGGAGCATTTATACCTTGGGAACTGGCAAGCACCATATATGAAGGTTTTCTTTTTTCCCCTGGAAAGCCACTTGCCAGCACACCAAAGTCCACGAGGAAAACAGAACAAGTTGTGAGGAAATATGCAGCGTGGAGGAGGCTACTTTAGCATGATCCCCAAAGGTCACATTGAACTTGATGGAAAAAAAAATTTAAATACTAAATCTGCATTACACTTGTGTGCTTAGTGACCAGAGCACTTGACCTGAGGTGTGTTAGAAATTGAAGACACTCATTTTTGAGGTGCTTACAAAATATTTGGAAAGGAAATAGAAGCACTGAATGAAATACAAAATAATAAAGCAACAAGAATAAATGACATTAAAATTTGTATGTGTTAAAGACATACAGAAAGAAGAAAAAATAAATATTGGATTGTGAAGGATTCCTGAAGGCAGTTTACAGTTATTTGCAGAAGTAACTAGGAGCTATTTTCTATTCTGCATGCATATAATAAGGCATTTTACCTTTAAGAAGAAAAAGCCACTTTTTGCAATTTCAAATCAGAACATTCCTAACCAAGTGGGCCAGGATCTTACTAAATAATTTTGTGGAAACTAAAGAAGCAAAGACATGATGATTACAAGTAGATGTCTGTGTTGCTGGGGGGTCTTGCTGTGGTCACCTTGATCCTTGGAACACAAAGATGTGTAAGGACTTGTTTAGGAGTTTGACTTAATTTAAAATAGAATTTGCATGGCTTACTCCAGAAAACTACCTCAATTTCTGACCTATATTTCTTTAAATCCAGTTTAACTTATTCCATTCAGCAGTACAAATTTTCTCTAATTTTTGTACTATGGAATTAATTAAGGATATTAGGGAAAAAAAGACAAAAAGGCCATTTTCAAATTCTTCCCACATTCTTACCCAGTACAATAATTGAGACAGTAACAAAATTTACTCTGGGTATGCTGAGAAACATACATGTCAGTAATTAGCAAGTTTAAGAGCTAAATGCACCATTAGCATGGACAGCACATTCAGAAGAGACTTCCACACTCTCCTTAGTTTTTATCCTCCAATGCTTCAATTTAGAGCCAAAAATGCTACAATTTTAATTAGTTCACATTTCAATATGATCTTTCTGGGCCCAACCTGAAGCATAAAGTATTTCTTAAAAATTCATTAGTGGGATCAAATTATGCTCCTCTAAAACTGAGTTCCTCACTCAGTTTCTCTGCTTCCCTGGTCTTTCTGGTCCCAGATGAACTTATATATGCCCTACCTGCGGGTAGATCTTTCTGATACCTATGCCCTTCCCTTGATGGGCAAGGTAGATCTATTTCCTGAAATGCAGTGTTTCTAAGAAGTTTCCCTTCTTTATAAGACTTATTCATTATACTTCTTGCTCAAGTCATTTACTGACATAATAAATGCAGTTATGATTTTCTATGACCTCTTAGGTATTTAACCAGAAAGGAAAAATACAGAGCAAATGAAGATCTAAATTCTGCATGATAGTTACATCTCAAGGTTCCTGTCACCAGGAATGTTGCATAGATCAATCATGGCAAATCAGGTTAAATAATATTTTTATCTAGATCCCAAATCAAAACAATCCTCCCAAAGTGGAGAGAGTAAGCACATCTCTGCCATTTCTAAGTAGGATATGCAAGTTCAACTTTATACCGTCTTTTACATATTTTATATATTCTCTTGTCGGAAAGTGTTTTAATTTTAAAATTTTAAACTTAAGACAATGCATATTACAAAAATTCAAAGGATATTACAATATGTAATATGAGTAATCATGAGTAATCAATGTTAATAAGAGTATCAATGTTAAGAACTTTTTAGTGTGTGTCTGTGTATGTGCATGCATGTAGGTAATATACATATAATTACATATGTGTGTATATATGAAATATATAAGCATATATGTAAGTACCTACAAACATGTATATATCCTTTTTAAAAAACTCAAATATACTATTATACATCACATTTTTCATCTTGACTTATTTGATGTAAGTTAGTGATATTTTCATATCAAATATGCATAAATCTATACAATCCTTCTTAACAACACATAGGATTCCTTTGAAATAATCTCTTATACATGATGTCTTTCAGATTGTTTCTAGATGTTTGCTATTTCAAACAGTGCTAAAATAAAACCCTTTCTTGTTTACATTACCTTTATGAGCATGAATTTCACTCAGTTTTAGCCTCATATTTTTAAATAATTCAATGTGAATGTGGCTATTTTTAATGTATACTTCCAGATTATAATACCTATGACCATTTTCTTCCTGTTTCCTTGTTTGCCTGTTATCCTATGCCAGTTGTTTTGTCTTCTACATGAATTTCACATTTGATTAAATTTCTAAATTTTAAAGTGATTTTTAAGAAAACTTGTTGCCATAGATTGATGACCATTTTTCCATCTAAAATATGCATTATCATATCATGTGCTTCCCAGCAATATGGTAAATCAAAGAACATTACTATGATTTTATACTAAGAAAGCAAAATAAAAATTAAAAGTCTAAAAAATGTACTTACATTTTGTTAAACTGAGAGATAAAATTGTATGTATTTATTATGCACAACCTGTGATGCTTTGAAGAATATATGCGTTGTGGAATATATAATGTTATATGTATGTATATTATGTTACATATGTTATATTCATGTATGTTATGGTTCGATATATATATATATATATACATATATACATATATATTGTGGGTCAATGTATATATTATGGTTAATATTTGTATTACCTCACATGCTTATCATTTTAGTGATGCAAACACTTTACATCCTCTCTCTTAGAATTGTTAAAGTATATATAACCTTATTAACTATAATCATCTTGTTTTAAATGAGCCCACTTTCAGATTTTTTAATTAAATATTTTATTTCCACTGAATGAAATAAAATAGGAATACACAAATGATGTTATAGAAAACATGAAGAGGATACAGGAAAACACTTTATTTTCAAGTAAAATGATACCTTAGTTCATTAGTTGAAGTCTGAAACTTAAAATGAAAAATAATATGCTTTCATTAAGTTTTGTTAATAGTAATCCAAAGAATAGTTTAAATAGCTAGTGTCTGTAGTGCTCTCTACTGGCCTTATCTTTATTGCAACTACAACCAGAGTCAAATTTGTAGTTACATAGGGCCATGAAAATCATCTATCTCAAAAGACTCATGGTATTTTAATTCCTATTTTATTTCTACTTTATGGTTGTTTATATGTATGTGTGCATACATAAATACTCATTCTTGAATCTCTATACTGAAGTCAGTTGGGAACCCTGTAACTGTGTCTTCAGCAAACATCATCACAACTAATTATGCAATGAAGAGAAAGTACAAAAAATGAATACAGACTATGAATATAAGGCATGACACTTTTCAGTTCAGTCAATAAACCATGGCAATGGCTAAGGTGCTTGCTTTCCCTTTCTCTGGAGAAGACAAGTGAAGACCTCTCAGGAGCAGAATGGTAGCTATGTATTTTCAGCAATTTAATAGGAGCAGTGACCTCCATCATGGACTTACTTTTTTCCTTTTCTGCCTCTGTCTCTTCCTTTCTTTCAACACTATCATCCAAACACTCAACAAATCCCACTGGTGTTATTTCCAAGTATAGAAGAAAATTTTATCTACTGAAGCCATTTGCTTCAGTAGATGATGGGAGAGAGAGAGAAACAAAGAGAGATGCATTCTTCATTCATTTGATAATATCATGTCAAGGGGCTACTATGGGTCAAGCACTGAAGATAAACAGTATTCTGAATCTTCAATACCCTATTATAATTACTGATATTTGTGTAATTATTACTCAATTAAAGTAGTTACAAATGCTACCAAGGAAAGCACATGGTGCAACAAGACTGATAACTAGTGTGTGAATCAATCTGAGGAATCAGAAAAGATTTTTTCAAAGAAGTAATATTTATGGTATGGTGTAATTAATGAGTATTAGATATTAACTGAGCAAAGATGATGGCTGTAGAGAGTATTCCAAGGTCAGGTGCCCTACAGGGGAGGCAGAAGGGTCAATATGGCTAAAGCAAACAGCCATAGAGTTTACCAAGCTAAGGTGAAAATAATGGGTCTTGAGAGTCACATAAGGCGTTTTGGATTTCATCAATAAAGAATTGGAGATTATAAAATTGTCTTTAATAGAAGAATGAAGTAAACAAATTTGTATTTTTTAGTTCTTTGACTACAATATGAAGAGTATGGGTGTATAGGAAGAAGATGTAAACTTTGGGAGACCCATGTAAGAAACTATTCAGCATTCCAGGTAAGAAAGTTATGGTGACTTGGATTAGGAAGATGGAATTGATATTCAGTGAAGTGGATGGATCCCAGAATGTTTGGAGGAGAATGACATTGACAGCCCTTTTTGATAGGTTGGATGTTAGTGGTAAAGGAGACAAGACATCAAAAATTTCTCCCAGGCTTCTCACACATATAAATGGAAGAATGGTGCTCGGAAACATTGAAGAAGAAGGAGAAAAGATGAGTTTAGTTTTTAACATATGAAATTCAAAATATAGAAATGGTTATGTCATCATTGATGATGTATGAGTCTGTAGCTAAGAAGAGAGTTCTGAAGTAGAGGTATGAACTTGGTAATCCATTTGAAGTGTAATTGAAATCACTAGAGTGGAGAAAACTACATAAAGAAAGACTGCTGAATGAGAAGAGCGTCTCAGATTAAACCCTGAGGAAACCCTACATTTAAATGTCATATCATGCATCGGGAACCAGGAAAGATGCAAAAATAGGTGGAAGGAAAGCTGAGAGACTTATGGCATACATGTCAAGGAACACCTAATAAATGAGTAATGGTGTCACAAGTGCTGCTGAGAAAATAGGAACAGATTCAGGAATGTCCAACAGATTTAATGATGTGGAAGGTCATGGAAGTCCTCACTGAATGCAGTTTTGGCTTAGAGGTGAAGTGGAAAGGCAGTTTGTAATGGGTTGCTTAGGTAGTGAGAATCAGTGAAGTGGATGGCAGAGAAGTGAAGACTGAAAGAAAAAGAAAAATAGATTTTTTTGTGTGTGTGTGTGTGTGTAAGAGAGAGAGAGAGAGAGAGAGAGAGAGAGAGAGAGAGAGAGAGAGGAGAGACATGAGCATTTGAGCATTTGAAATACTGGGGAGAAGTAGCTAGCACAGAGGGAGAGTTGAAGACACAGGAGAAAGTAAAATAGCAGATGGCTACCAAGAAGGCAGGAGGTGCTAAGAGGGATTCAGTGCATAGGAGGCAAGGCAGGCATTGGTGGGAAAAGATCTGTCTTGGAACCAGAAGATAAAAGGCAGGACACTATTGCAGGTGACTTTGTAGAACATGTGAAGAGATTGAGAGAACTTCTGCTGGAAGATTTCCATGAACATAGGATATAAGGCTGAGATTAAAGTGGATCTGAGAAGAATACAGAGTATTGAAACAAATATTGAATAGCTTTAAAAGTAGACAGAAGTTCAGGTCTTTGAAGGATTTTCTTCACTTGAGTTGAATATCTTGGTCTTGTAGTTTCTTTCACTCTCAGATCCCTTAAATGACAAAATATGAGTGACCATGAATTACTTCTTTTAATATTCTTCTAAGTATATTGCAACACTCGGGTGACCATTACTTTGTGTCCTCAGTTGCTCCCTAGAACCCTGAACTGATTTGTGCTAAGTCAGCTTTCCTATCATGACTACCTGACTGAATAAGCACTCACAACTTTGGTAAATGTTTTGGTCAGAATTTTCAATATGTCCATTATTTGTCTGAAGAAATACACTACTAATCCTATAGTTTTTATTAATTTAGTAAATTATGCTAGGTCTACTCAAAGATTGAAGTTTGAAGCTGCTTTTTATTTCTTTACAACTCTTTGATATTACTTGCTAAGTACCCATTGTGTTAGTTCTGAGTTTGGTGCACAGAGAGGAAGCAATTTAACTCCAGAAAAAGACAGCTTTGACATTGAGATGTATATTATTGAATAAGTCACATCCACCTGCATACATTTCTCAAGAGTCAAGTTAAAATATAACATTTTTTATCTATAAAGGATAGTAAATAATATCAAATTTAAATGAGACCCAGAAAGATTATAATACCTGCCTAACTTTTCCTAGCTAGTAAGGGATAGAGTTCAAACTGGAACCCAAGTTTCAACCAGTGCCTTTTACATTATTACTGTTATTACATTAGATTGTAAATCTCACAAGTGAAGAGACAATGTTTGGTTTGCCACTGTATACTCATTGCTTGGCATATATCCAATATTCAAAAATATTTATGCATGAGAGAATGAAAACAATGAGTAAAAGAACCATACTATAAAAATCTTCATTTTAAATACATTTTACAATGGGAAATTAGTTCACATACATTAACTGATTGTTCTTTGTATAAGGTATTTACTCTACTATGTTCTCTGGAGATTTATATTAAAAAAGGCTAAATAAAATGTGACCCCCACCCTACAGGCTCTTACCGTTATCACAATTATATGCAAAACAGTGTAGGTCATGGTAAGTATCACAACATACAAGTCACATAAACAGAGTGTTGCATGGAACATGGAATGCTTCATAAAAGTGGTGGCATTTATACTGGGTCTTAAGAAACAGCAGGGTTTTCAGATGAAGGTGGGATCAAAAGACCTTTCAATTGAACTAAATAGAATGTATAAATGTACAGTCAGGAAAAATGGCATGCACAGTCCACTTGACTGGAACATGGAAGACATGAAGGAAAGTAAAATATTGAAGGTAGAAAGAGGCTGGTAGGGAAGGGAAATGGTGGTACTGAAGGGGGTTTTGACAGTCATCCTAAGGGGTTTAGAATTCAGTCAGAAGGCCTTTGTTTCTTTTGGAGCAGGAAGATGATATGAAATTCTTGACAGTGCATAAAATTTATCATAGAAAATGATTACAAATTCTAAATGGGTATAACAACAATGTCGAAATTATCCATGTCAGCTGATGACAGCCTGGTCACATATGAAGCAAACATGTCCATTCTAGGCCACTGTGACAGGCCCTTCACACCGACAGCTTAGTTCATTTGTTGTATGACATTCAGTGGCATTTTCTTCAATGTTCATCCTGGTAAACATGAAAAGGTACACATTTGTCTCTCCTATCCCCAGGGGATTGGTTCCAGGCACCTAAAGAATATCAAAATCTACAGAGGGTCAAGTCCTTTGTATAAAATGGTATATTGTATTTTGCATAGAACGCAAACATACATACTGCCATACATTTAAAATCATCTCTAGTTTTTTATGTTACCTAATACAATGTATATGCAATGAAAATAGTAGTTATGCTGTATTAGAAAAAAATGTCTGCACTTGTTCAGCAATTATTTTTTTGAATAAAAAAAATATTATTTTTTCAAATAGTCTGAGGTTAGTCAAATCCACAGATGTGAAACTGATAGATGCAGAAAGCCCCAACTGCATTACTTCTTTGAAGGCTTACCAGTTTGACTAGGTAAAAATTGATAATATACAATGAAAAGTATATAGAAGCCTAAGTTTGAAATTCTGGTGACTCAAGATCTCTTAACACCCCACTCCTTTCTCAAAATATTCCTGTACATACCCTGTATAACTCTACTGTACTGTGAACTCCTAATTTTAGTAAATTATTTTATCTCCAAGTAGTATAAAAGCATGATAGCAATTAAGTTTCAAGATGGCTTAAGCTTTACAGACTTGTAAATAAAGAACAATGAAATAATGAACAAAAGTGAGCGCTTTTGATATGGATAGGATACAAACAAAATGCTTGTATCACATCAGGAATAAAATGTTTATTAGGAGAAGGCCTTAGGGAAGTATTGAGGTGAACTCTTCATGCCAGATGAATAAAAATAAAATTAAGATGAATTTTGAAATTATGATGATATGTTTGTGTAGTGGAAGATTTTGAAGAAAATGAACTAGATTGAGGAGATTTAAATGGTGGTACATGTGAGGCATTTTATATCAGTTCTGTTATAATTACTATTGATACAAATTTTAACAATGCCTGGGAAAAATGGAAAATATCATTGAACCTATTAAAATTATAATATCTGGTACAAGTTTTTTTTTTTTTTTTTTTTTTTTTTTTGTACTGCTGGGTATTGAACCCAGGGCCTTGCAAGCACTCTATAAACTGAGCTATATTTCCAGCCCTACCTCAAGTTTTTATATGGACCTCTTTCCCACCTCTATAGATGTTTATCATTATACTGTTTTAGTACACAGTGACTGACATTTTTATTCTGATTATTGGATTTGTAAGACAAAGATTCATATGCATGCAAAATACATTTAGGCATATTTGTGGATTGATCATTTGTCTTATGGGATGTATTTAATTGTTAGAGCTCTTGAGACAGAGTGGCTACACTTGATATCTGTGGAACTTTCACATTAGTAGATGAGATAAAATATTTAGGGAATAGGAGAGATGGTAAATGAGCAAGTTAACAATTTTGTGTTATGTGCAGCTCATAATTGTAGCGCTGTGAAGAGCTCCCACTGAGTCAATGGGAAGTGTGGGTGGAGGTTAGTGCCAGGTTAATTGTTATATTCAACATCTTTCAGGAGAAAAAATGGAGATAAAATTGCAGCATTTATATTTCTGCCATTCAATTTTCTTTCATCTCTGTACTTGTTTTTCTTTCCTTTTCTTATTATTATTTATATCCCATGTGTGATTTTTGTTCTTCCCCTGTTTCCTTGGCTTATTGAGAAATTTATTTTATAAAGTTAACTTTCATGATAATTTGAAAATAAAGAAAATGCCATTCATCTATTCATTTTCCATATAGAGTCAAAAACATAGTTCTATGGAATGTATTACGAAGCCATCTGATTGAAAATAGATTTTGTGAAGAAAGAGATATGTTACTATACGTCTCTATGGCATGCTTGGAACTGTAGTATACCAGCCATGCTAAGCCTGCAGGTAATTTTAATTATCATCTGACAGGTCATTTTTCTTTTGTAGTGGTTTTTCTAGCCCTTTGGGATCTAGTCCCTTGAATGACTATAGATGTTTCTTCCATGTAATGAAAGAAATTCTGACTTCAGTTATGCAGCTTCAGAAATTTGGCTTTCATATTTCCTGTGAATGTTCGTTTTTACAACCTGATTTAGGGATGAATTATAGTATGATCATGTGTCAAGAATACTGCTGCCTAACGTATCATCAATTCCAGGTTGAAATTCTCTTTAAGTTTGAGGGTTCGAATTGTAGCAATAATTTTTTTTACTTGTTTGTTAATTCAGAAAGTAAACATATATATATATATGTATATATATGAGACACATATACATATATATGAGACAATGCTGCATTTTTTTTACTTCTTATCTACTACCTATTCTTTTCTTCATGCTCTCATTCTTCAAATTTTCCACGTCTATGTTTGCTTTTATTTGCATTCTTGGAATTGATATTAGCATTGACTTTTCCAGTTTTTATTCCCTGAGACATTCCACTGTTGAATTTGGAAAGATCTTGTAGAAATCCTTAGGGAATTGAAGTTAGCAAAAGAAATACAAAGCAACTTTTTGTAAACTTTGAATTATAGTGTTTACTAATATAGAAATTCATTTTGGGGGCTGGGTACATAGCTCAGTGGTGGAGCACTTTTCCAGTATGTGTGAGGCTCTGAGTTTGATTTCCAAAAGTTTTTAAAAAATATTTAATTAACACGATAAGTGTACACATTTTATGGGATATAGTGTGATGTTTCAATACATATGTACATTTTATAATTATTAAACCAGCTATTTAGCTTATCCATAATCTCAAACATAAACTTTGTTTGTATCTTGACCTTTCAAAGAAGGTTTTGGACAACAACTTTTCATCTGGTTACAAATTTTATTTAAATAAACTTTCATTATATTTGTGAGCTTCTGACATAAGTGTACTTAAATTTGTTATTACTTTGCTTGTCTCACAATAAAGTTCTTTGACAGCAAATTCTATTTTGATAAAGAAATCATTTAATAGTGTCCTTTGTTTTTTACAAACCTGAGAGCCTTCTGTGGTAGAAAGGATTATATTGCTCATAGACTTATGAGTGATTTGAGGACTTCTTTTATCTGTATGGAAACCATGAATATTCAGTCACTTTCCTAGATAAGCAAAATCTAAATTTTTTAAAAAATCAAACCAATAAAAAATATGTTAAGATGTTTGTGAAATTAGCAACATCTTTATTTCCATCAGGTGAAATCTTTTTTCAGATGGATATTACTTTATTGCAGTGAGGAAATACAAATGTGTTTTTCTTCAGAATGACATCTAGACTGATTTTCTTCATCTTCTTGGCCTGAACTCCCTACTTCCTAAAGGATTTATTTAATAATGTTCTGGTGTTACTAATAACTTAGAAGTTTTTATCTGGATATAATAACAATAAGTCATCAAACTATTTTCTAATTCTATTTGTATCATTGGAACTTTTGAAAGTTAAAATCAATGGGTTCTTATTTAAAAGATTTAAAATATGAAAATATAAAATAGAATATGAACAACTGCAATTGATTCCCCAGGTTGATAACAGATGGGAAATTTTTTAGCTAAATGTATTATTTCTATTATATAGTCATAAAAATAAAATCTCACAATGACAAACAAATTCAAAACTAGATTCTTACAATTCTCATCTTGTACCAGAATCTTATCCAGTAAAATTCTAAAATATAAATATCAAGCATGCCTGTAATGCCAGGTATTCAGGAAGCTGGGGGCCACCCCTGGTAACCAATTTTATAATATCCTCATTTTAACAATGTTGTGTTAATGAACTATGCATTGTGTAAATTTTGTGGATCAGCTCTTTTTATCCAGTGTCATTCTCCATGCAGGTTGCTGTGTCCATTAGTAGGTTCTTCCATGTTATTGCTCAGTGGTGTTCTGTGGCATGGACATGCAGCCCTTCATTGGCCACCATTGAAAGTACATTGGGGTGCTGGGATTGTGGCTCAGAGGTAGAGCACTTGCCAAGCATGTGTGAAGGCACTGGGTTCAATTCTCAGCACCCACATATAATAAAGAAAATAAAGGTCCATCAACAACTAAAAAATACATTTAAAAAAAAGACAGTACTTGGGGGTGTTTCCAGTTTTGTGGGTGCTTATGAATCAAACTGTGGCATATGTGTATAGGGATTTTTGTGGAGCTGTTTCCATTTCTCTGGGATAAATACCAAGAAGAGCCACTGCTGGGTCCTACGTGTAGTTGTTTAAGAAAGTGCTAAACTATTTTTAAAAGTGCGATGTAATTTTACATTCCCACCAACAATATGTAAGTGATCCAGTTTTTCTGCCTTTTCAAAAAAAAATCAAAATATATTTCTAAGCATCTTAAATTTCACTATGGTTACAGGGAAAAAACTTGGCTCTACTGATTAATATTCAGCATGTTTCAAGAGTTAAACCAATACTGAGCAGGGTGGAAGTTCCTTACTCATTAAAAAGGCATAAGCTACACATGGTTAAGATCATGTCTGGGTTTTATTTTGTTTTGTTCACAAGCCTAACACACATAGTGGTGAATGAATAATGAGTAGATGTAAAGAAAGAAAGGAAAGAGGTGAGTGATGAATGATTAAATAATGGAATGATTAAGGCTGATTAGGTGATAATCCTAATAAAAATAGATGATAATTCTAATAAAATATAAAAATAAATATATATTTATAGATTTTTTTATGTCTTAAATTTTGTAGACTAACAACTAGATTTATCTAAAATGTCTGAGTTCTAATGAGTTGATAAGTTATCTATAATTAGCATATCCAGGCATACTGTTAGGAAAAGCTGGCTTCTATTTACATTGTATTTGCTTTACAGGCTTGTATGGGATTTTGCAAATCACAAAGAGATTACTTCTTATAAGGTTAAATTCTAAAGTCAGTTATAAAGGCAAAATTGTCCTTGAAATCCATTATATTAGGCACAAAACTTCACTTAGGTGTCTATATTTTATATAGTAATTCATAAATGCACTAAAATTGAGGAGTACCAGGACAAACTTGGGTAAAAACAGAGTCAAACCTTGGTTGTAAATGACCACTTCTCAGCGACAGCGTAGCACTGGAAGAGTCCCTGTTTTGAAGTCAGCACACTGACTTTGAATCCCAGTCTATCATTTAGTAGTAGTGTGACCTTGGCCAAATGACTTAATATCTCTTGCTTCATTTCCACATCTATAAAATTGGATTATAATTTGCACCTATAGCCTAGATTGTTGTGGGGATCAGATGAGATAATCTCTGTAAATGGTAGGAAACAGTATCTGGCATGTGGTGAGTGTATTTGCTATTCCTTCTGACTTATGATAACTATAAAATCCCTAATAGAGAACAAATGATGGATGAGAATTATAAAATGTTCTGATGCCTGAAGGATTTACTCCATTCTATTTTAATAAATCAGCCTCTGTAAACTTAATGAATATAAATAAATTGTTTCCTGGGAGGAGGTAAGTGAGATAAATGTCACCCCAGCTCACAATAGGTAATGCTTACTGGATTTTAATCTAAATTTTGCTTGAGTAGATCGACATGACACCACTCTTGAAAAAGATATGGAGATGACCTTGGCTGCCTGCACCTTCTCTTTTTAGCCTGTAATACCTTTGAATGCCTTACTGAACAAGAGACAATCTGATGCTGTGAGGCATTAGATTCAGATTAAGTGAGGGATAGATTCTAATCCTGCTCAAAAGTTAAGTGTAACTATAGACTGCACCAACATCTACCAGTTTTCTACTGTATGAATTCTTTTTAGCTTCTTGATCAAAAACACATTCCTTATAATACCGGGCTATACTTTAGTAGTATACCCAACCCCAACTCAAATCCTCAAAGGAATGGTTGCTGCAATTATTCTTCCCTGGGTCTCCCAATGTACACATGCAGACATTCTACACAGCTATCTGACACTGGGGGAGTCCCTGCCTCTGCTTATGTAATAAATGCAAGCTGTAATCTTTTCCTGCTGAAATAGTGGTGGTAGATGCATCCTTATCATACACAGTCTGAATAGCTCATTCATGCAACCAATATTTATTCAGTACTTCACCCATCAGAGATTATGTGGTACACTAAATATACCAATAGGTGAACATAATACACTAATTTTCATGACACTTATGAGCTGGCAGGAGAAAAATGAAATTATATTAAGAAAAACTTGCCATAATCCTTGCCACTGATGCAACTCTGATGTAACAACCTTGCTTTGTAGTTTGTTAAGAACAATACATCCCACTCAACATTGCTGGTGGAACTGCAAATTGGTGCAACTACTCTGGATAGCAGTATGGAGATAACTCAGAAAACTTGGAATAGAACCACCATTGAATCCAGGTATCTCACTCCTAGGTATATACCCAAAGGACTTAAAATCAGCATACTACAGTGACACAGCCACATCAGTGTTTATAGTAGCTCAATTCACAATAGTTAATCTATGGAACCAACCTAGGTGCCCTTCAACAGATGAATGGATGAAGAAAATGTGGCATATATGCACAATGGAATATTACTCCAGCCATAAAAGAATGACTTTTCCTGGTAAATGAATGTAACTAGAGATTATCATGCTAAGTGCAGTAAGTCAGTCACAAAACAAACAAAGGTTGGGTGTTCACTCTGATAAGTAGATGCTAGCACACAATAGAGGATGGGGGTAGAATGGGTCAGTGGATTAGACAAAGGGTAATGAAGGGAAGGGAGGGGGATGGGAATAAGAAAGACAGTAGAATGAATCCAACATAACTTTCGATGTTCATATATTAATACATGAAACAGTGTAACTCTACATAAGGTACAACCACCAGAATGGGATCATAATTAGGATAAGATGTACTCCATGTATGTATAATATGTCAAATACTCTCTACTGTCATGCAGTATATATATGTATATATATATATATATAAAGAACAAATAAAAAGGAGAAAAAAGAATAATATATCCACATAAATAGGAAATATTCCTGAGCACTCAAGTATATGCACTATTCTACTTGATTGACAAGTGTAGTCATTGAAAAATAATAATTTCCCCCAGTTCTACTTTTCATCTCTGAAGGAGAGAAGGTCAGTATCAGTGTGACAGTTTTCATTCACTTTTTCTCATTTTACTGGTTTGTTACCTGATCCTCTGAACTGAAATCTTTCTTTATTATTTTAAACGGTAAAATGAGGAAGATATCATTGCATAGACAGTGTACCTAAGTGCCATATTCAAGTAGAGATGGTTATTGTTTCTTCATTACCATTCCTCATGTGAGTATGTTTCTAAGACATGCAATTGTGTTGGCCAAAGCTTATTATAATGGTCACAAAACATTTGGACATTTTAGAATGTTGCAAGGTTGGGTTTTTTTTTCTCATGATTTTCATTGTTATATTGTAAAATTAGATTCATTAATAGTAGAAATAATGATAATATAGTAACCAAGGGTCCACTTTATGTGGGAGGCACACTAAGAGATATTTTCCAGCATTGCTTTGTTTAATCTTTCTTACATCTATATGAAAAGATATTATACTGTATTTACGGATTTTAAAAAATCATTTCACAGAGAGTCTAAGGAACGTAATCACTCTCTCTGAGGAGTGGGACTTCAAATCTCATCTTCCTTCCATTCTACCCAACCAGCATTCAAAAAAAAAAAAACCACATCTAAAAACCAATTGTTGACTATAACAACTTCTTACCCATTGCTCAAAAGCTAATTCACCTATTGTCAATCCCTACTGCTCTTTATTAATATTTTATAATAATATTCAAGGTTAGCAGTTGTCTAACTACCAGCAGGCTACCTTGCCAAAAGAATTTAAATTGATATGAATGTCTCTTTGACTAAGATATAAGATACTATACAACAAAAAGGCTACAGACAGATGTACTGGACGTTACAATGTATTTCTTGAAAAAACTAGTACAATCAATCAAAATGTTTTCTTTAGTTTTTCTCATAGATGTACTGACTCTAAGAATCATGTAGTGACTCGAATGTACCACATCCATGGAAAGGAATGTGATTTCTTACTCAATGAAATTTCTCGAACTATATAAGCTGTGCCCATCTTTAGCTTCTCTTGAGAAACCTTCAAGCATTACCAAAGTACAGAAACAAGGCCTAAAACATTATTTGCATTATACATTTGGCTACTTCAATTATTGTGAGTGGCTCCCTTTGGTTTTTGCTCTGTCTTCTTAGGCTTTGTTCTGTTATCCAAATGTCTTTGAAAAGTTTGAGAAGTTTGGAAGATAGCAAAGGACCATATGCTTTAATCTTAGCTGTTTCCTTTTATCTTAATAATGTTTCTTGTCTGGTTTCAAAGGAACTTTTGACACATTTTTGTTCTCTAAAATGATAGTGTTAAGTCAGTGTAAGCCAGGGACATAATTGCAATATCTCTAAGCTATTTCCTCATACAATCCCTGGGCTCCATCTCTCCCCCATTTAATTTTTAATATCAGTTTGAAAGATTGTACTTTGTAACTATGAAATTTTCTGTTTAACAGCATATTGAAAAAAAATTGACAGAAAAATTTCTAGTTTGCATCCAAAATTATAATCTTTTCCGTAAGCCCCAAATGCTACAATGTCTTATTCTGTCATTCTTATTTTTTATAACAATTTTTTGAGAAATAATTTATATGCTATAAAACTCATCCATTTAAAGTGTGCAGTAAAGTGTGGAGTTTTAAAATATATCCATAAAGTCATACAATTATTATTGCTCTCTAATTTTAGAATATATTTTTATCATCCACATAAGAAGCCATATTAGCAATTACTTCCCATTTCCATTATCCCCAGACCCTAACTGATCACTAATCTGTCTCTCTAGATTTACCTGTTCTGGACATTGCATGGAATCAAATACTATGCAATCTTTTGTGCCCGGCTTCATTCATTTATCATGATGTTTTCAAGTTTCAACCACGTTATAGCATGTTTCAGTATTTCCCACTCCTTTTTATGACTATATCACCTTCCTTTGCATAGATACAGTATATTTTTTAATCCACTGTTCAAATGATTATTTTGGTTGTTTCCCCTTTTTAGTCCTTATAGACAATGTTACTCTGAATATTCATGCGTGAGTTTTTCTGTGGACATAGGTTTTCATTTCTCTTGAGCATATGCTTAGGAGTAAAATTGCTGAGATCTTATCAAACAATTTTAGGAACTGCCACACTGTTTTCCCAGATTGTTGCACCACTTTGCAATTCACTGGCAATTTATGAGGGTTCCAATTTCTCCACTTCCCAGCCATTGCTTGTTACTGTCTTTGTCTACTTACTTTATCCATTAATGTGTGAGTGAAGTGGTAACTTATTATACTTTTGAGTTGCATTTCCCTTACTAACTAATGATGTTGCATCTTTTCATGTGCTTATTGGGCATTTATAGATCTTTGAATAAATAGTTATCCAAATACTTCATCTTTTCAAAATTAGAACTTCATTTTTTATTGTTTAGTTGTACAAGTTCTTCCCATATCTGAATTCAATTCCCTTGTTAGGTATATAATTTGAAAATATTTCTCCAATTCTATCCGTTCTTGTTTTACTAATTTTTTTTTTTTTTTTTTTTTTTTTGCACTGAGGATTGAACCCAGGGACATGTCTACTAAGACATCCCATAGTTTGCTTTTTATTTTGAGGCAGGGTCTTGCTAAATTGCTTTGGGCCTTGCTACATTTTTGAGATTGACCTCTAATTTGTGATCCTCCTGCCTCAGCATCCCAAATCTCTGGGATTACAGGTGTATGCTCAGCTTTTTACTTTCATGATGCTGTCTTTGGAAAGTCAAAAGTTGTGATTCAGTTTACTTAAGTTTTTCTTTGTGTTTGTTTTTGGTGTCACATCTAAGAAACCATTGCTTAATCCAGGTAACAACTATTTACTCCAACATATTCCTCTAAGAGATTTATGGGTTTAGCTATTTCTGTTTTAGTCAGATTTTCTCCTGCTGTGATAAAAGGACCCGACAAGAACAGATGTAGAGGAGGAAAAGTTTATTTAAGGGCTCATGGTTTCAGAGATCTTAATTCACAGACAACAGGCTCTGCACCTTGGGGCTCTCTGATGGAAGAATGTGGTGGAGGGAAGCAGCTTATTTGATGATCAGAAAGCAAAGAGAGAGAGACTCCACTTGCCAGATACAAAATACATACTTCCAAGCCATCAAAGCTCACTACCTCCAGTCACACTCTACCTGCCTATAGTTACCACTCAGTTAATCCCATCAGGAGATCAATTCACTGATTGGGTCAGGATGTCATAACCCACACATTATCCTCTCAACTTTCTCGCATTGTCTTATACACAAGCTTTTCGGAAACTCCTCACACCCAAACCATCACAGTTACATTGAGGTCTATGATCCACATACATATATATCTGTATGTGGTGTGAGGTAGGAGGGTCTATCTTCATGTTTATGTGAGCTTGATGATTAATATTTTGAAGAACTGAAAAATTGCCAAACCATTTCCCAAAGAGGCTTTGCTTCCTTGTTGTTCCTGTCAGGCAACAAGGTCCGATGTACCTCCTCAGGGCCCACCTGAGGAGAATACGGGGCCGAGCAGGATGATGAGTGTCAGCAGCAAAGGAAACACACCAGAGCTGGGAGGTCTGTCAGCGCACGAGGCACAGCAGGAATCTCATTTATGGAGGAAATCACACAGCTTTTATGTAGGGTGGGGGCTAGATGGGAACCAATCAGCTTAAAGTTCAGCAAGGCATGGGAGGGTTCATGCAGGTGAGAGTCCCATAGGACTATATGGCAAGCACGAGCTGATCACATTCACTGGAACTGTTGTTAACCAATCCCTGATGGTGGTCCGATTTATTGTCATTAACTATTGAAACAGCCTTTGAGGCCTTGATCTTGCTCACTTGCCAGGGAGTAAAAGTCAGCCTGAGTTAGTTAATGTGTCATCAATCCCAACACTTCCTCATCAGCAGGGTATGGGTATTCCAGTTTCTACACATACAGTCTTTGTTACTGCCATCCTGTATCTATTGCAGATGGAAAAATATGGATATTTAATTTTCCTAGAACTGTTTATTGAAAATTATTCTTTTCCATTCAATTGTCTTGATATCCTTGTTGAAAATCAATTGAACATAAATGTGAAAGCTTATTACTGCACTCTCAATTCCATTCCTCTTTTCTGCATTTCTGTCTGTATACTTGTACCATACTATTTTGATTACTGCAATTTCATAGTAAATTTTGAAGTCAAACTGTGAGTTTTCCAACTTTATTCTTCTTCAAGATTGTTTTGTCTGTTCTGGGTCCTTTGCATTTCAATATGAATGTTAAGATCATCTTGTTTATTTCTGCAAATAAGGTAGCTGAGATATTGAATCTATAGATCAATTTGAGGAGTACTACCATTTAAAAATATGAAGTGTTGCAATTCATTAAGGAAGATGTCTTTTCATTTATAGCTCACAAGTAAAGTTACCTGGGCCTGGATCTTTCCTTGTGAGAAATATTTTGCTAATGTAAAGTTGTTTTTAATGTTTTTTTTTAATTTGTTATAGCTCTATTCAGATTTTCTAATTTTTTATCGAGTCACTTTTTATAGTTTGTATATTTCTAGGATTTGTCCATTTCATCTGTTATTTAATTTGTAAGCATCCTATTACTTATAGTTTTCCCTTGTAGTTTTTGAGATTTCTGTGAGGAAGGTAGTATGATATTCCTAGTTTATTTCTGATTTTTAGTAATTTAAATTTTAGTCTTTTTTCTTAGTCAATCTGGTTAAAGTTTTATCAATTTCGTTGATCATTTCAAACAACCAACTGTTGACTTGGCATATTTTGACTAAATTTTTTAAAAATTCTTTCTTTAACAAATTTCTACATTAACACCCATTGTTTCTTTTGTTCTGTTTGCTTTGGATTTAAGATGCAGAGTTCTGAACTTCCTACTTTCAGATTATATCTTCTGAATTTGAGGAGGGATACATCTTAATTTCCATCCATAGGTTTGATTTGTCTGCTTAGACCTTGCCCTGAAGATTCCAGATCTTTATGATTCTACTTTATGATACCAAAGGACTCAGAACAAGAAGAAATAGATTTTATTTTAAAAATATCTGACTATATCGTGGAGTAATGTTGAAAACACCTTGTCCTCATTGTTTCATGTTCTCCATTTGTAAAATGAAGATACTGGAGAAGAACCAGCATCTGTCAAATTATGGGTTGTTTTCAGAAACGCCGAGATGCCCTGGAGAGGCTTTTGTCAAGCACCTCTTCCCTTCCTTCCCTATGTCTACCTGTCACAATACTTGGCTAAAAGACATAGCCTTGGTGAGCTTCTACTACTGTTGGGAATCCAATGAGTGCACAGGGGAAAGAACAGTTAAGAACCATTGGTCCGTGTTACTTTTACCATCCTTTCCAGAGCCAAAATAAGACTCTACGAACTATACTTCAGTTTACCACTAAGCCCCTATATTAAACAGTGCTTGAGTTACTGCTTTTTTTTCTTTGTTTACACATACATTAATGTTTTTATCCTACCATGAGTCAGGGATGATGGCAGGCACTGGGAATCAAGGATGAATTTGGAAATGAACTTTTCCCTCAAGGAGCTCCACCCACTGGGGAGACGAATGCAATAAGAGTATGATAAAAGCTTCCATGAAACCAAAGCAGTGGGCAAATTTAGAGCACTTCAAAGGGTTCTAAAGCAGCCTGGGAGAGGAACGGTTTGGAAAATCTCCCAGTAGGTGACCAAACAGTCTTAACTTTAATTAGTTGAATTACAGACTGCTAAAGCTGCACAGTGTCTGTCGGAATCATTTAGTCCAAACTCCTGATGTGGCACAGAGGGAAACTGATGTCCAAAGAAGTTAACTGCTTCATCCACAGTGAGTACCATATTTGCAACTGGGAACTAAACAAGTATTAATGGGTTGTCTCTTTGAACACACACTTTTCAAAAGGAAAATTTTTAGAATCCCTTATTTCATCAGTTTAATGATAAAATGAATCAATTAATTGATCATTAATGTATTGTAATAATAAGAGAGAAAATACATATTTGTATTGATTACAGGTGTATCAGTAATGACAATAACTCAGCATTACTAGTAGATTGCAGACAGTGGGAACTGCTGGTGATTGTGTTCAGATCCAGGCATAGTCTAACCCAGTTGCTTCCTGAGCTCCTGCATGGACCCAATCAGGCCAAAAAGAACAGGTACAGTTTGAATGTGAACAAGAACAAACTTTAAGAATAAATCTCTGTCTATTCAGTACCACCTCTTAACAAATGACTGAGGCATATAAAGGCTAAGATAACCCCCCAAAAGTGAAATCTCTTTATTAATATTAGTAGGGGAAAGAGGATATATAATTGTTCAGGAATAGTCTTTGTTGAGATTTTGCTCCAAAGGTAGTTGTTTTACTTAGAATGTTTAATGACTGTGATTTAGTAATAGGACAATATAAGAGCCCATCACATTAAAACAGAAATACTTGGGAAATCCATAGTTTCTAATAGCTTGCCATCTGGCTCTTACTGGCAATGGATCTATCCTGCTTAGTGCAGAGGATGATATTGGGGCTGAAATCATGGATTATACAATGGATTTCTGAGCTCTTAACTACTTCTAATTTGCTACCTTGTAAATCGACATTTTCTAACCTAAAATCAATCTTTTATTATTTAAAAAATTTTAATCTCTTATCCCAAAATAGGTTGCTATGGGCACCACATAACATCTGGCGCCAGCGGACTGAGTTAAAGTCATAACACTATCTCTCCAAATTAAAAGCCTCAAACTGAGTTCACTGACTTTTGCATTGTACTCACAATAAGGATGCTCTTTTGCTTTGCCCCACTGTCCAGTTTAATCCGCTAGAAAGAAAAATTTTAGAGGTACATCGACTAAATCATTTTCCTCTGAACACATCATTTCCAAATGGCCGCCCCGGGTCCTAAATCCGGCCGCTGCGGACAGGGACTGGCGGGTGCCCTCTCACTGCAGAGCCATGGGACTCAAGTGCCTTCATAACTGGACGTCGCAAGCCAGAAAGGAAACGCGAATACAGGTACAGGTATAAGCCCGCATGGGTGCACCAGAGAGGCCCTGATCGCAGCGGATCACCCATCTCTGGACTGGCGGAGGTCCTGGAGAGGAAACAAACACTGTTTCCCCTTTTAAGTCAGAAGGCAGAAAGCTTAGGGTCAGAAGTTAAATTTTAACCCAACCCGTGCTCTGACCTGGTGACTAGGGACACCGCGGTTGCACCTAGCTGGGCAAGAACCGGGTTGGCTGGGGCATGAGAAACAGAGTTGCTAACACCCAGAAGCTGCAGGCGGAGAGAGCAACGCGACCCCCAGGCGCAGTCCGGACCAGTGGCTAGGAGGAGCGGGGCTCTGCTGCCGCGATGCGGCGCCCGGACCCGGGCACCGCTGCCCGCACTCCACGTTGCCCTTTCGGCAGAGGGCAGCTCCCTGCCGCGGCAGCACAGTCGCTGGGCGCCTAGCCACCCCACAGGAGCGTCCTGACCGCCCCTGGGCGGCCCCCTGGGCACCAGCAGCTGGATCGACCCTCGTCCTCTGGCGCAGGGACAAACTTCCTTTCTCCCGGGCCGCCCGACCGTGCAGGTTGGCAGGCGACTCCCTCTCCTGTCTTCTCTGCTCTCGGGGGGCGAGCTTCCTCTTGCCCTCTCCACCCCAAAACCCCGGGCGCCCAGCGGTCCCGCGCATCCGCTCCAACAAAGCCGGCGGCCGGGAGGCGACCCACTGAGGGGCTGGGAGTGGCGGCGGGGGCTCCAGAACCGGAAAGGCACCCCTTGCGAGTACAGCCTTAAGGGGCAGCGGGGACAAGGCGGGGGAGAAAGGGGAAGAAAGTATCCTGCTCTAGGCGCGAATGCCTTCTTGGCTGTCCCCGCTCTTCCTGCTCCCCTGCCCGAGCGCGTCCTGCTGTCCCGGTGGGAGTTGTCAGAGGCAGAGGCGGCAGCGGAGGGGGCGCAGTGGCCTGGCGGGCGAGCCGCTCCCTTACCTCTGTCCAGAGTAAGCGGCTGGACCACTGTCAATGTCGCCATGTCTGCCGTGGGAGCCGAAGTGACGCTCAGCTTCAGCATCAGCAACCGCTTGTAGTGAGAAAAAGAGGAGGAGATTGGGGGCGGGGGTGGAGAGGGAAGACGGAAAGGAGGGGGAGGAGGGGGAAGGCAGGAAGGTGGTGGTGGAGGAGGAGAAGAAAGCTCGGGTGGGTTGGCAGCCAGATGGAGACGCAACTGTTCCGCGGCAGCAGATCTTCAGGCGAGGCGCTTAGTGGAGCAGGTATCCGAGAGCGACTGCATCGCCAGGCTCTGGGAAGGAAGGCTCTGCCCTAGAACTTTGCTCTTCCACCCCCAGGAGCGCCGAGTGGGTGTAGCTGTGTTGCTTTCTTTGAACTTTCCACTCAAATGGTCAGAATATACAGGCCTGTGGGGAAGAGGGGATGGGAACGGGATATGGGGAAGGGAGGTGGGAAGATGAGTTTTTTTTTTTTGTTTTTTTTTTTGTTTTTTTTTTTTTCAGATAAAAATGGTCAGACCAGTAATCCCATTCGCTTTAGAGAGAAACTACTTCTAGTGTCGGAAACGTTGGGATCTAATCGTAGTTGCTGTTAATTTCAGTTGAAGTTTTTTGGAATGTTGACTTATAACAGTACACAAGATAACTGAGAGTGCCAGAATTCCTTCAATAGGTGTCTATTTAGGGACTTGGATATATTGCCAAGAAAATAACTTGCTTGAAAAAACAAACTTGTTAAAAACGCTTTTAAATAAAAAAAAAAAATCGGTTTCTATCGTTAAGTTTGAAAAATATTTATCTGCACCCTTTCGTGTTGATCTATAACCAGAGTTTATTCAGAGGTGTCACTTATTGATTAGTTCACGTGTGCCAGGAATTCAATCAGTAGTGCTGCATGCCATGTGCCATACCCTGCAGCTTGTGATATAGTAGGTGATGTTATTAAAATGTCTACTTTAGAGTCAGTTGATCAGGATTCAGTTACTGGAGTCTACAAATACTGACTGTGAGTCCTTTCCCTTTCAGAAAGACTGCTTTCACAGGCTCACCACAGTAGGGACTCTTATTTCCTGTACAAGAATTTAAGAAACGTAGAGAGAAACCTTCTGTAATGGGATGACCATGGGTGCAGGATTGGAAATGACAAACAGCCTCCATCCCCTTTCAGGTGACAGAGCTGAATTGTTTTGGCTAAAACTCTTAAAAGCAGACACTCTTTTGCAACAAAATGTTTGCATATAATCAATGCCATTTTATTCTAATAACAATATTGATGATTTCTGAAGATCTCCAAATTATGGTATAAGAGGAGAAAAAAAAAAAAAAGAAGCACATTTCACCAATGATTGAGAAAGTCAAAGATGACTGACCATACATACAATTAAGGGACACACTCAAGAAGAGCTTGATAGGCCTATCTTTTCACTGTTGTAGAGAGAACACTGATCTTGAAATTCAAGTCTTAGTTATGTACTCTGCAGAAGTCACAACTCTCATTCATCTTGTTGCCTCATCTGTTGCACAGGACAATAATATTATTCAATCTCACAGACATTATGCAATAGGAGGAAACAAATTCTATCCTGCAATCTCACTGAGTTTTCTGGGGGAACTGAAGGGATCGTACACACTTTGAAAATATTAAAGAATATACAAATTTATTTGTAAAGCACATACCTGCCCTGAACTGTGTGGTAAACACTGTGCTAAGGCACTGGCCATAGCTACAGAAAGAAGTTGAACTTTGTGCGATGATATTCAAGAGTGTTTCAAGGTTTTGCATGAAATGTCAAAGCTCATTTATATAATATCTATGAAAAGAACATAAAATACCTTGGCCACTGTTGTATTTCTTTAAAAACATACTTTATGTGTGGTTTAATTCATAAATCTAATCATCACAATTGTATCTATATCAACACAGATCTCAAATTGCGAAGTTTATGATAGCAAGGTTTTTGGCTTTACTTTCTAATGGATTCCCAGCATCAAACATTTCATAGCATGTTTCTTGACTTATGTTTCTCCCTAATTGAAAATTTGCTCTATCATTCTTCTGTGTTGACTCTGTAGGTGTTTTCGCCCCCTAAGGATTGAAAGAGAAATTAAGGGGAATCATAAATCACTACACTTATCAGTTATTATTTCTAGTAGTAGCAATTTCAATATCTTTAATATGTATCTACACAAATGTAGAAAATGATCAATAAATAATTATCAGAATTCTTTTCATTAAGTATGAATAACTACTATTTCCCAATAATTCGTGAATTCCTTTTTGAGACTTGCAGATATACAAGAAAATTTCCTTAATCTCTTGTTTTGCTTGGGTAGATGTGCCCATGCTTAAAATATCATGAACAATTGCCTGGTCACTTCTATATCCACCATAAGGTTTCATCAAGGTGAATATACTTGAGCTAGTCACAAGCCGGTTGCTTTGTTGTGTGTTGATTAGACAGTTGTTAAAATATCTGTAACTATATAGCTGTTTGGTAAAAAAAAATCACCATGCTCTTTCATTAAAGGTGATGTAGTAGTTTAGATCAGGGGTAACTATTTTCAATGAAATTAATTCCATAAATACTAAGTGCCTTATATATTTCAGAATTGGTGCTAGGTTAGTCTTTTTGTCCCTTTCTTTCTAGACCAGAAAAGGATGTATTCTTATACCATTTTGGAAGAAAGTAAACTGAGACTCAAAGAGTCTAAACAAATTGCTTAAGAATAGTAGAAACCGAGTTGGCACACCTGTTATCCCAGTGGGAGGCTGAGGCAGGAGGATCGGAGTTTAAAGGCAGCCTCAGCAACTTAACAAGGCCCTAAGCAAATCAGCAAGACTCTGTCTCTTAATAAAATTAAAAATGGGCTGGGGATGTGGCTCATTGATTAAGGTTAAATGCCCCTGGGTTTAATTCCCAGTATGGGAACAAAAAAAAAAAAAACAAATGAAAAAAGAATAGTAGAAACTGGATACAAGAGTGTCTATGCTTTCCAATAATACATACACATATATGTATGTATATATGTAGATTCATGAAAATATGTGTGTTATATATACATTTACATATGTGTACACACACCACACACACACACACACACACACACACTTACCTATCCCTTTTCTTTTTTGCTGTATTTGAGATATACCCAAAGAGAGGAATGCATGAAGGAAAGCTAGGTCAAAGGACAAAATAACTGATTCCAACCTGTATAAATATAGGTTAATATTAAAACAACTACTTTGGAATATAAAATCTGTTCTCATTAGAAAATTCATTCAAAGCCGGTTAAGGTCTGTTTCACTTAATTGAAACTTTTAAAATTCTGGACAAAATCAAGAGAGGCTTTGCATAAAGCATTAGCATATCAAGAAAATGTGTTTAGTTAGATTGTAAATGTCGTATAATAAGCAACGTTTCATATGAGAAAATAGCACCTTCAAGCTGGAACTCTTTCAGCCTGGGTGTTAAAAATTATTTTTGAATGATTCAAGCTATCACTTTATCTCTTAATTCACACAGCTTTGTTAAAATAGCACTAGATTAAGAGGAAGTGCCAACCTATACTTTAAAATGTAAATGTTTATGTTTTTAAACTCATTGTAAATAGAGCATCTTACTATACTCCTTAGATTTGTTGTGATAACTACTTATTTGTCTGTCGAGTCAATAAATTCTTAGTACACTTATTCCATGCCAAGCCCTGTTTCTAGGCACTGAGATACTCAAGTGAATAAAAAGAATAAAAATAAAAATAAATCTCTGTACTTACACAAGACAGAAGAAAAATAAACAACAAACAACAAAAAACAATTAGTGAATAAGTTCTGCACAAAGAATGAATAAGTTGACAATTAAATTAGAAGTAGAATATTGTCAGCAATTACAAAAGACAGAGATAGGAAGAAAGGCATTCTCAGGAGCAGGTGAACAAAGACAAGATGGAAGAAGACACACAATCAGTAGTTTAATTTGAACTGTCAGGAAAAATAAATAACCCTAAGAAGGGCCATTGAGAGTCAGGTGGTAGAGGTAATATAATTAACAGAGATCTAATGAATCTTTTAAGAATTACTTTGTGCACATCATAAAGCAAAATTTACAAATATAATCCATGCTAAGAAAAAAATGTGCTGTAACATCTGGTTAAATATTACTAATATCAGAAGCAAATGAAGAGTTAGTAATTTAGAGTTGGATGTTAGAAAATTAAAGATGAAATGAAAATATTTAAAGTCAATTCTAATTATTTTTCATTTCCTTCAAAAAAAGTAAAAACTTTGAAAGGAGGAAAGCTTAAATCTGAATAATTATTCTTCAGTTTTAGGGTCTTATTTATATTATCTTACATTGCCAATAATCATGCAAATCATAACAGTAGTAATTTTTATTCTGATTCTGCCATAGGCAATAACATATAATTCATAAATGCAAAGACTTTCTGCTCCTTGAATGCTTTATTTAAACCTATTTAACTCATGAAATACAAAATGATATTTTTCTTTTGTTTTGAAATGAACATTTTTCCATTTTCACCATTGGAAGTTATGATTAATCTTTAATAAATTTAAATTCAAAGCTTATAATTCTTTTCTTTTTTCTCTATGCATTTCAACCTCACATTTCCCCAAACTCACATTTACATCTCTCTGGAAAACCTATGAGATAAAAGATAAATTTTTGAAAGTGATACATGAGTCATCTCTTGTCACATTTCCTCAGGAAATATTTTCATATTATTAGAACACATATCCCATAACAATTTAAAACAATATTTTTGTTATCATTGTCACCTTAAAATTTTCATATGTTTAACTTGAAGTTGAAAGTTATACTTTGATCCACTAAATGTTTATTAAGCACCTGCTGTATCCTGCTGTATGCCAGATGCTGTTCTCTGCCTTGAGATTAGTTTTGATGGAGAGAAATAAAATAAAAATAATCAGTGACTCAGTGTTAAGTAGTGGGAGCACAAGCATTAGTAGCATTGCTGTTCCAAAGCCCGTTCACACTGCTATGTGAGAACCAGTTACTGTGCGTCTTGTCCTAACATCATTTTCAGTGACACTACATTGGTATCTATTGGTATCTTTGGATCAACTGCCATGGGGAGCATTTATACCTTGGGAACTGGCAAGCACCATATATGAAGGTTTTTTTTTCCCCTGGAAAGCCACTTGCCAGCACACCAAAGTCCACGAGGAAAACAGAACAAGTTGTGAGGAAATATGCAGCGTGGAGGAGGCTACTTTAGCATGATCCCCAAAGGTCACATTGAACTTGATGGAAAAAATAATTTAAATACTAAATCTGCATTACACTTGTGTGCTTAGTGACCAGAGCACTTGACCTGAGGTGTGTTAGAAATTGAAGACACTCATTTTTGAGGTGCTTACAAAATATTTGGAAAGGAAATAGAAGCACTGAATGAAATACAAAATAATAAAGCAACAAGAATAAATGACATTAAAATTTGTATGTGTTAAAGACATACAGAAAGAAGAAAAAATAAATATTGGATTGTGAAGGATTCCTGAAGGCAGTTTACAGTTATTTGCAGAAGTAACTAGGAGCTATTTTCTATTCTGCATGCATATAATAAGGCATTTTACCTTTAAGAAGAAAAAGCCACTTTTTGCAATTTCAAATCAGAACATTCCTAACCAAGTGGGCCAGGATCTTACTAAATAATTTTGTGGAAACTAAAGAAGCAAAGACATGATGATTACAAGTAGATGTCTGTGTTGCTGGGGGGTCTTGCTGTGGTCACCTTGATCCTTGGAACACAAAGATGTGTAAGGACTTGTTTAGGAGTTTGACTTAATTTAAAATAGAATTTACATGGCTTACTCCAGAAAACTACCTCAATTTCTGACCTATATTTCTTTAAATCCAGTTTAACTTATTCCATTCAGCAGTACAAATTTTCTCTAATTTTTGTACTATGGAATTAATTAAGGATATTAGGGAAAAAAAGACAAAAAGGCCATTTTCAAATTCTTCCCACATTCTTACCCAGTACAGTAATTGAGACAGTAACAAAATTTACTCTGGGTATGCTGAGAAACATACATGTCAGTAATTAGCAAGTTTAAGAGCTAAATGCACCATTAGCATGGACAGCACATTCAGAAGAGACTTCCACACTCTCCTTAGTTTTTATCCTCCAATGCTTCAATTTAGAGCCAAAAATGCTACAATTTTAATTAGTTCACATTTCAATATGATCTTTCTGGGCCCAACCTGAAGCATAAAGTATTTCTTAAAAATTCGTTAGTGGGATCAAATTATGCTCCTCTAAAACTGAGTTCCTCACTCAGTTTCTCTGCTTCCCTGGTCTTTCTGGTCCCAGATGAACTTATATATGCCCTACCTGCGGGTAGATCTTTCTGATACCTATGCCCTTCCCTTGATGGGCAAGGTAGATCTATTTCCTGAAATGCAGTGTTTCTAAGAAGTTTCCCTTCTTTATAAGACTTATTCATTATACTTCTTGCTCAAGTCATTTACTGACATAATAAATGCAGTTATGATTTTCTATGACCTCTTAGGTATTTAACCAGAAAGGAAAAATACAGAGCAAATGAAGATCTAAATTCTGCATGATAGTTATATCTCAAGGTTCCTGTCACCAGGAATGTTGCATAGATCAATCATGGCAAATCAGGTTAAATAATATTTTTATCTAGATCCCAAATCAAAACAATCCTCCCAAAGTGGAGAGAGTAAGCACATCTCTGCCATTTCTAAGTAGGATATGCAAGTTCAACTTTATACCGTCTTTTACATATTTTATATATTCTCTTGTCGGGAAGTGTTTTAATTTTAAAATTTTAAACTTAAGACAATGCATATTACAAAAATTCAAAGGATATTACAATATGTAATATGAGTAATCATGAGTAATCAATGTTAATAAGAATATCAATGTTAAGAACTTTTTAGTGTGTCTGTGTATGTGCATGCATGTAGGTAATATACATATAATTACATATGTGTGATATATGAAATATATAAGCATATATGTAAGTACCTACAAACATGTATATATCCTTTTTAAAAAACTCAAATATATATACATCACATTTTTCATCTTGACTTATTTGATGTAAGTTAGTGATATTTTCATATCAAATATGCATAAATCTATACAATCCTTCTTAACAACACATAGGATTCCTTTGAAATAATCTCTTATACATGATGTCTTTCAGATTGTTTCTAGATGTTTGCTATTTCAAACAGTGCTAAAATAAAACCCTTTCTTGTTTACATTACCTTTATGAGCATGAATTTCACTCAGTTTTAGCCTCATATTTTTAAATAATTCAATGTGAATGTGGCTATTTTTAATGTATACTTCCAGATTATAATACCTATGACCATTTTCTTCCTGTTTCCTTGTTTGCCTGTTATCCTATGCCAGTTGTTTTGTCTTCTACATGAATTTCACATTTGATTAAATTTCTAAATTTTAAAGTGATTTTTAAGAAAACTTGTTGCCATAGATTGATGACCATTTTTCCATCTAAAATATGCATTATCATATCATGTGCTTCCCAGCAATATGGTAAATCAAAGAACATTACTATGATTTTATACTAAGAAAGCAAAATAAAAATTAAAAGTCTAAAAAATGTACTTACATTTTGTTAAACTGAGAGATAAAATTGTATGTATTTATTATGCACAACCTGTGATGCTTTGAAGAATATATGCGTTGTGGAATATATAATGTTATATGTATGTATATTATGTTACATATGTTATATTCATGTATGTTATGGTTCTATATATATATATACATATATACATATATATTGTGGGTCAATGTATATATTATGGTTAATATTTGTATTACCTCACATGCTTATCATTTTAGTGATGCGAACACTTTACATCCTCTCTCTTAGAATTGTTAAAGTATATATAACCTTATTAACTATAATCATCTTGTTTTAAATGAGCCCACTTTCAGATTTTTTAATTAAATATTTTATTTCCACTGAATGAAATAAAATAGGAATACACAAATGATGTTATAGAAAACATGAAGAGGATACAGGAAAACACTTTATTTTCAAGTAAAATGATACCTTAGTTCATTAGTTGAAGTCTGAAACTTAAAATGAAAAATAATATGCTTTCATTAAGTTTTGTTAATAGTAATCCAAAGAATAGTTTAAATAGCTAGTGTCTGTAGTGCTCTCTACTGGCCTTATCTTTATTGCAACTACAACCAGAGTCAAATCTGTAGTTACATAGGGCCATGAAAATCATCTATCTCAAAAGACTCATGGTATTTTAATTCCTATTTTATTTCTACTTTATGGTTGTTTATATGTATGTGTGCATACATAAATACTCATTCTTGAATCTCTATACTGAAGTCAGTTGGGAACCCTGTAACTGTGTCTTCAGCAAACATCATCACAACTAATTATGCAATGAAGAGAAAGTACAAAAAATGAATACAGACTATGAATATAAGGCATGACACTTTTCAGTTCAGTCAATAAACCATGGCAATGGCTAAGGTGCTTGCTTTCCCTTTCTCTGGAGAAGACAAGTGAAGACCTCTCAGGAGCAGAATGGTAGCTATGTATTTTCAGCAATTTAATAGGAGCAGTGACCTCCATCATGGACTTACTTTTTTCCTTTCTGCCTCTGTCTCTTCCTTTCTTTCAACACTATCATCCAAACACTCAACAAATCCCACTGGTGTTATTTCCAAGTATAGAAGAAAATTTTATCTACTGAAGCCATTTGCTTCAGTAGATGATGGGAGAGAGAGAGAAACAAAGAGAGATGCATTCTTCATTCATTTGATAATATCATGTCAAGGGGCTACTATGGGTCAAGCACTGAAGATAAACAGTATTCTGAATCTTCAATACCCTATTATAATTACTGATATTTGTGTAATTATTACTCAATTAAAGTAGTTACAAATGCTACCAAGGAAAGCACATGGTGCAACAAGACTGAGAACTAGTGTGTGAATCAATCTGAGGAATCAGAAAAGATTTTTTCAAAGAAGTAATATTTATGGTATGGTGTAATTAATGAGTATTAGATATTAACTGAGCAAAGATGATGGCTGTAGAGAGTATTCCAAGGTCAGGTGCCCTACAGGGGAATGCAGAAGGGTCAATATGGCTAAAGCAAACAGCCATAGAGTTTACCAAGCTAAGGTGAAAATAATGGGTCTTGAGAGTCACATAAGGCGTTTTGGATTTCATCAATAAAGAATTGGAGATTATAAAATTGTCTTTAATAGAAGAATGAAGTAAACAAATTTGTAGTTTTTAGTTCTTTGACTACAATATGAAGAGTATGGGTTGTATAGGAAGAAGATGTAACTTTGGGAGACCCATGTAAGAACTATTCAGCATTCCAGGTAAGAAAGTTTATGGTGACTTGATTAGGAAGATGGAATTGATATTCAGTGAAGTGGATGGATCCCAGAATGTTTGGAGGAGAATGACATTGACAGCCCTTTTTGATAGGTTGGATGTTAGTGGTAAAGGAGACAAGACATCAAAAATTTCTCCCAGGCTTCTCACACATATAATGGAAGAATGGTGCTCGGAAACATTGAAGAAGAAGGAGAAAAGATGAGTTTAGTTTTTAACATATGAAATTCAAAATATAGAAATGGTTATGTCATCATTGATGATGTATGAGTCTGTAGCTAAGAAGAGAGTTCTGAAGTAGAGGTATGAACTTGGTAATCCATTTGAAGTGTAATTGAAATCACTAGAGTGGAGAAAACTACATAAAGAAAGACTGCTGAATGAGAAGAGCGTCTCAGATTAAACCCTGAGGAAACCCTACATTTAAATGTCATATCATGCATCGGGAACCAGGAAGATGCAAAAATAGGTGGAAGGAAAGCTGAGAGACTTATGGCATACATGTCAAGGAACACCTAATAAATGAGTAATGGTGTCACAAGTGCTGCTGAGAAAATAGGAACAGATTCAGGAATGTCCAACAGATTTAATGATGTGGAAGGTCATGGAAGTCCTCACTGAATGCAGTTTTGGCTTAGAGGTGAAGTGGAAAGGCAGTTTGTAATGGGTTGCTTAGGTAGTGAGAATCAGTGAAGTGGATGGCAGAGAAGTGAAGACTGAAAGAAAAAGAAAAATAGATTTTTTGTGTGTGTGTGTGTGTGTAAGAGAGAGAGAGAGAGAGAGAGAGAGAGAGAGAGAGAGAGAGAGGAGAGACATGAGCATTTGAGCATTTGAAATACTGGGGAGAAGTAGCTAGCACAGAGGGAGAGTTTGAAGACACAGGAGAAAGTAAAATAGCAGATGGCTACCAAGAAGGCAGGAGGTGCTAAGAGGGATTCAGTGCATAGGAGGCAAGGCAGGCATTGGTGGGAAAAGATCCTGTCTTGGAACCAGAAGATAAAAGGCAGGACACTATTGCAGGTGACTTTGTAGAACATGTGAAGAGATTGAGAGAACTTCTGCTGGAAGATTTCCATGAACATAGGATATAAGGCTGAGATTAAAGTGGATCTGAGAAGAAATACAGAGTATTGAAACAAATATTGAATAGCTTTAAAAGTAGACAGAAGTTCAGGTCTTTGAAGGATTTTCTTCACTTGAGTTGAATATCTTGGTCTTGTAGTTTCTTTCACTCTCAGATCCCTTAAATGACAAAATATGAGTGACCATGAATTACTTCTTTAATATTCTTCTAAGTATATTGCAACACTCGGGGTGACCATTACTTTGTGTCCTCAGTTGCTCCCTAGAAACCCTGAACTGATTTGTGCTAAGTCAGCTTTCCTATCATGACTACCTGACTGAATAAGCACTCACAACTTTGGTAAATGTTTTGGTCAGAATTTTCAATATGTCCATTATTTGTCTGAAGAAATACACTACTAATCTATAGTTGTTATTATTTAGTAAATTATGCTAGGTCTACTCAAAGATTGAAGTTTGAAGCTGCTTTTTATTTCTTTACAACTCTTTGATATTACTTGCTAAGTACCCATTGTGTTAGTTCTGAGTTTTGGTGCACAGAGAGGAAGCAATTTAACTCCAGAAAAAGACAGCTTTGACATTGAGATGTATATTATTGAATAAGTCACATCCACCTGCATACATTTCTCAAGAGTCAAGTTAAAATATAACATTTTTTATCTATAAAGGATAGTAAATAATATCAAATTTAAATGAGACCCAGAAAGATTATAATACCTGCCTAACTTTTCCTAGCTAGTAAGGGATAGAGTTCAAACTGGAACCCAAGTTTCAACCAGTGCCTTTTACATTATTACTGTTATTACATTAGATTGTAAATCTCACAAGTGAAGAGACAATGTTTGGTTTGCCACTGTATACTCATTGCTTGGCATATATCCAATATTCAAAAATATTTATGCATGAGAGAATGAAAACAATGAGTAAAAGAACCATACTATAAAAATCTTCATTTTAAATACATTTTACAATGGGAAATTAGTTCACATACATTAACTGATTGTTCTTTGTATAAGGTATTTACTCTACTATGTTCTCTGGAGATTTATATTAAAAAAGGCTAAATAAAATGTGACCCCCACCCTACAGGCTCTTACCGTTATCACAATTATATGCAAAACAGTGTAGGTCATGGTAAGTATCACAACATACAAGTCACATAAACAGAGTGTTGCATGGAACATGGAATGCTTCATAAAAGTGGTGGCATTTATACTGGGTCTTAAGAAACAGCAGGGTTTTCAGATGAAGGTGGGATCAAAAGACCTTTCAATTGAACTAAATAGAATGTATAAATGTACAGTCAGGAAAAATGGCATGCACAGTCCACTTGACTGGAACATGGAAGACATGAAGGAAAGTAAAATATTGAAGGTAGAAAGAGGCTGGTAGGGAAGGGAAATGGTGGTACTGAAGGGGGTTTTGACAGTCATCCTAAGGGGTTTAGAATTCAGTCAGAAGGCCTTTGTTTCTTTTGGAGCAGGAAGATGATATGAAATTCTTGACAGTGCATAAAATTTATCATAGAAAATGATTACAAATTCTAAATGGGTATAACAACAATGTCGAAATTATCCATGTCAGCTGATGACAGCCTGGTCACATATGAAGCAAACATGTCCATTCTAGGCCACTGTGACAGGCCCTTCACACCGACAGCTTAGTTCATTTGTTGTATGACATTCAGTGGCATTTTCTTCAATGTTCATCCTGGTAAACATGAAAAGGTACACATTTGTCTCTCCTATCCCCAGGGGATTGGTTCCAGGCACCTAAAGAATATCAAAATCTACAGAGGGTCAAGTCCTTTGTATAAAATGGTATATTGTATTTTGCATAGAACGCAAACATACATACTGCCATACATTTAAAATCATCTCTAGTTTTTTATGTTACCTAATACAATGTATATGCAATGAAAATAGTAGTTATGCTGTATTAGAAAAAAATGTCTGCACTTGTTCAGCAATTATTTTTTTGAATAAAAAAAATATTATTTTTCAAATAGTCTGAGGTTAGTCAAATCCACAGATGTGAAACTGATAGATGCAGAAAGCCCCAACTGCATTACTTCTTTGAAGGCTTACCAGTTTGACTAGGTAAAAATTGATAATATACAATGAAAAGTATATAGAAGCCTAAGTTTGAAATTCTGGTGACTCAAGATCTCTTAACACCCCACTCCTTTCTCAAAATATTCCTGTACATACCCTGTATAAACTCTACTGTACTGTGAACTCCTAATTTTAGTAAATTATTTTATCTCCAAGTAGTATAAAAGCATGATAGCAATTAAGTTTCAAGATGGCTTAAGCTTTACAGACTTGTAAATAAAGAACAATGAAATATGAACAAAAGTGAGCGCTTTTGATATGGATAGGATACAAACAAATGCTTGTATCACATCAGGAATAAAATGTTTATTAGGAGAAGGCCTTAGGGAAGTATTGAGGTGAACTCTTCATGCCAGATGAATAAAAATAAAATTAAGATGAATTTGAAATTATGATGATATGTTTGTGTAGTGGAAGATTTTGAAGAAAATGAACTAGATTGAGGAGATTTAAATGGTGGTACATGTGAGGCATTTTATATCAGTTCTGTTATAATTACTATTGATACAAATTTTAACAATGCCTGGGAAAAATGGAAAATATCATTGAACCTATTAAAATTATAATATCTGGTACAAGTTTTTTTTTTTTTTTTTTTTTTTTTTTGTACTGCTGGGTATTGAACCCAGGGCCTTGCAAGCACTCTATAAACTGAGCTATATTTCCAGCCCTACCTCAAGTTTTTATATGGACCTCTTTCCCACCTCTATAGATGTTTATCATTATACTGTTTTAGTACACAGTGACTGACATTTTTATTCTGATTATTGGATTTGTAAGACAAAGATTCATATGCATGCAAAATACATTTAGGCATATTTGTGGATTGATCATTTGTCTTATGGGATGTATTTAATTGTTAGAGCTCTTGAGACAGAGTGGCTACACTTGATATCTGTGGAACTTTCACATTAGTAGATGAGATAAAATATTTAGGGAATAGGAGAGATGGTAAATGAGCAAGTTAACAATTTTGTGTTATGTGCAGCTCATAATTGTAGCGCTGTGAAGAGCTCCCACTGAGTCAATGGGAAGTGTGGGTGGAGGTTAGTGCCAGGTTAATTGTTATATTCAACATCTTTCAGGAGAAAAAATGGAGATAAATTGCAGCATTTATATTTCTGCCATTCAATTTTCTTTCATCTCTGTACTTGTTTTTCTTTCCTTTTCTTATTATTATTTATATCCCATGTGTGATTTTGTTCTTCCCCTGTTCCTTGGCTTATTGAGAAATTTATTTTATAAAGTTAACTTTCATGATAATTTGAAAATAAAGAAAATGCCATTCATCTATTCATTTTCCATATAGAGTCAAAAACATAGTTCTATGGAATGTATTACGAAGCCATCTGATTGAAAATAGATTTTGTGAAGAAAGAGATATGTTACTATACGTCTCTATGGCATGCTTGGAACTGTAGTATACCAGCCATGCTAAGCCTGCAGGTAATTTTAATTATCATCTGACAGGTCATTTTTCTTTTGTAGTGGTTTTCTAGCCCTTTGGGATCTAGTCCCTTGAATGACTATAGATGTTTCTTCCATGTAATGAAAGAAATTCTGACTTCAGTTATGCAGCTTCAGAAATTTGGCTTTCATATTTCCTGTGAATGTTCGTTTTTACAACCTGATTTAGGGATGAATTATAGTATGATCATGTGTCAAGAATACTGCTGCCTAACGTATCATCAATTCCAGGTTGAAATTCTCTTTAAGTTTGAGGGTTCGAATTGTAGCAATAATTTTTTTTACTTGTTTGTTAATTCAGAAAGTAAACATATATATATATATGTATATATATGAGACACATATACATATATATGAGACAATGCTGCATTTTTTTTACTTCTTATCTACTACCTATTCTTTTCTTCATGCTCTCATTCTTCAAATTTTCCACGTCTATGTTTGCTTTTATTTGCATTCTTGGAATTGATATTAGCATTGACTTTTCCAGTTTTTATTCCCTGAGACATTCCACTGTTGAATTTGGAAAGATCTTGTAGAAATCCTTAGGGAATTGAAGTTAGCAAAAAGAAATACAAAGCAACTTTTTGTAAACTTTGAATTATAGTGTTTACTAAATATAGAAATTCATTTTGGGGGCTGGGTACATAGCTCAGTGGTGGAGCACTTTTCCAGTATGTGTGAGGCTCTGAGTTTGATTTCCAAAAGTTTTTAAAAAATATTTAATTAACACGATAAGTGTACACATTTATGGGATATAGTGTGATGTTTCAATACATATGTACATTTTATAATTATTAAACCAGCTATTTAGCTTATCCATAATCTCAAACATAAACTTTGTTTGTATCTTGACCTTTCAAAGAAGGTTTTGGACAACAACTTTTCATCTGGTTACAAATTTTATTTAAATAAACTTTCATTATATTTGTGAGCTTCTGACATAAGTGTACTTAAATTTGTTATTACTTTGCTTGTCTCACAATAAAGTTCTTTGACAGCAAATTCTATTTTGATAAAGAAATCATTTAATAGTGTCCTTTGTTTTTTTACAAACCTGAGAGCCTTCTGTGGTAGAAAGGATTATATTTGCTCATAGACTTATGAGTGATTTGAGGACTTCTTTTATCTGTATGGAAACCATGAATATTCAGTCACTTTCCTAGATAAGCAAAATCTAAATTTTTTAAAAAATCAAACCAATAAAAAATATGTTAAGATGTTTGTGAAATTAGCAACATCTTTATTTCCATCAGGTGAAATCTTTTTTCAGATGGATATTACTTTATTGCAGTGAGGAAATACAAATGTGTTTTCTTCAGAATGACATCTAGACTGATTTTCTTCATCTTCTTGGCCTGAACTCCCTACTTCCTAAAGGATTTATTTAATAATGTTCTGGTGTTACTAATAACTTAGAAGTTTTTATCTGGATATAATAACAATAAGTCATCAAACTATTTTCTAATTCTATTTGTATCATTGGAACTTTTGAAAGTTAAAATCAATGGGTTCTTATTTAAAAGATTTAAAATATGAAAATATAAAAATAGAATATGAACAACTGCAATTGATTCCCCAGGTTGATAACAGATGGGAAATTTTTTAGCTAAATGTATTATTTCTATTATATAGTCATAAAAATAAAATCTCACAATGACAAACAAATTCAAACTAGATTCTTACAATTCTCATCTTGTACCAGAATCTTATCCAGTAAAATTCTAAAATATAAATATCAAGCATGCCTGTAATGCCAGGTATTCAGGAAGCTGGGGGCCACCCCTGGTAACCAATTTTATAATATCCTCATTTTAACAATGTTGTGTTAATGAACTATGCATTGTGTAAATTTTGTGGATCAGCTCTTTTTATCCAGTGTCATTCTCCATGCAGGTTGCTGTGTCCATTAGTAGGTTCTTCCATGTTATTGCTCAGTGGTGTTCTGTGGCATGGACATGCAGCCCTTCATTGGCCACCATTGAAAGTACATTGGGGTGCTGGGATTGTGGCTCAGAGGTAGAGCACTTGCCAAGCATGTGTGAAGGCACTGGGTTCAATTCTCAGCACCACATATAAATAAAGAAAATAAAGGTCCATCAACAACTAAAAAATACATTTAAAAAAAAGACAGTACTTGGGGGTGTTTCCAGTTTTGTGGGTGCTTATGAATCAAACTGTGGCATATGTGTATAGGGATTTTTGTGGAGCTGTTTCCATTTCTCTGGGATAAATACCAAGAAGAGCCACTGCTGGGTCCTACGTGTAGTTGTTTAAGAAAGTGCTAAACTATTTTTAAAAGTGCGATGTAATTTTACATTCCCACCAACAATATGTAAAGTGATCCAGTTTTTCTGCCTTTTCAAAAAAAAAAATCAAAATATATTTCTAAGCATCTTAAATTTCACTATGGTTACAGGGAAAAAACTTGGCTCTACTGATTAATATTCAGCATGTTTCAAGAGTTAAACCAATACTGAGCAGGGTGGAAGTTCCTTACTCATTAAAAAGGCATAAGCTACACATGGTTAAGATCATGTCTGGGTTTTATTTTGTTTTGTTCACAAGCCTAACACACATAGTGGTGAATGAATAATGAGTAGATGTAAAGAAAGAAAGGAAAGAGGTGAGTGATGAATGATTAAATAATGGAATGATTAAGGCTGATTAGGTGATAATCCTAATAAAAATAGATGATAATTCTAATAAAATATAAAAATAAATATATATTTATAGATTTTTTTATGTCTTAAATTTTGTAGACTAACAAACTAGATTTATCTAAAATGTCTGAGTTCTAATGAGTTGATAAGTTATCTATAATTAGCATATCCAGGCATACTGTTAGGAAAAGCTGGCTTCTATTTACATTGTATTTGCTTTACAGGCTTGTATGGGATTTTGCAAATCACAAAGAGATTACTTCTTATAAGGTTAAATTCTAAAGTCAGTTATAAAGGCAAAAATTGTCCTTGAAATCCATTATATTAGGCACAAAACTTCACTTAGGTGTCTATATTTTATATAGTAATTCATAAATGCACTAAAATTGAGGAGTACCAGGACAAACTTGGGTAAAAACAGAGTCAAACCTTGGGTTGTAAATGACCACTTCTCAGCGACAGCGTAGCACTGGAAGAGTCCCTGTTTTGAAGTCAGCACACTGACTTTGAATCCCAGTCTATCATTTAGTAGTAGTGTGACCTTGGCCAAATGACTTAATATCTCTTGCTTCATTTCCACATCTATAAAATTGGATTATAATTGCACCTATAGCCTAGATTGTTGTGGGGATCAGATGAGATAATCTCTGTAAATGGTAGGAAACAGTATCTGGCATGTGGTGAGTGTATTTGCTATTCCTTCTGACTTTATGATAACTATAAAATCCCTAATAGAGAACAAATGATGGATGAGAATTATAAAATGTTTCTGATGCCTGAAGGATTTACTCCATTCTATTTTAATAAATCAGCCTCTGTAAACTTAATGAATATAAATAAATTGTTTCCTGGGAGGAGGTAAGGAGATAAATGTCACCCAGCTCACAATAGGTAATGCTTACTGGATTTTAATCTAAATTTTGCTTGAGTAGATCGACATGCACACCACTCTTGAAAAAGATATGGAGATGACCTTGGCTGCCTGCACCTTCTCTTTTTAGCCTGTAATACCTTTGAATGCCTTACTGAACAAGAGACAATCTGATGCTGTGAGGCATTAGATTCAGATTAAGTGAGGGATAGATTCTAAATCCTGCTCAAAAGTTAAGTGTAACTATAGACTGCACCAACATCTACCAGTTTTCTACTGTATGAATTCTTTTTAGCTTCTTGATCAAAACACATTCCTTATAATACCGGGCTATACTTTAGTAGTATACCCAACCCCAACTCAAATCCTCAAAGGAATGGTTGCTGCAATTATTCTTCCCTGGGTCTCCCAATGTACACATGCAGACATTCTACACAGCTATCTGACACTGGGGGAGTCCCTGCCTCTGCTTATGTAATAAATGCAAGCTGTATCTTTTCCTGCTGAAATAGTGGTGGTAGATGCATCCTTATCATACACAGTCTGAATAGCTCATTCATGCAACCAATATTTATTCAGTACTTCACCCCATCAGAGATTATGTGGTACACTAAATATACCAATAGGTGAACATAATACACTAATTTCATGACACTTATGAGCTGGCAGGAGAAAATGAAATTTATATTAAGAAAAACTTGCCATAATCCTTGCCACTGATGCAACTCTGATGTAACAACCTTGCTTTGTAGTTTGTTAAGAACAATACATCCCACTCAACATTGCTGGTGGAACTGCAAATTGGTGCAACTACTCTGGATAGCAGTATGGAGATAACTCAGAAAACTTGGAATAGAACCACCATTGAATCCAGGTATCTCACTCCTAGGTATATACCCAAAGGACTTAAAATCAGCATACTACAGTGACACAGCCACATCAGTGTTTATAGTAGCTCAATTCACAATAGTTAATCTATGGAACCAACCTAGGTGCCCTTCAACAGATGAATGGATGAAGAAAATGTGGCATATATGCACAATGGAATATTACTCAGCCATAAAAGAATGACTTTTCCTGGTAAATGAATGTAACTAGAGATTATCATGCTAAGTGCAGTAAGTCAGTCACAAAACAAACAAAGGTTGGGTGTTCACTCTGATAAGTAGATGCTAGCACACAATAGAGGATGGGGGTAGAATGGGTCAGTGGATTAGACAAAGGGTAATGAAGGGAAGGGAGGGGGATGGGAATAAGAAAGACAGTAGAATGAATCCAACATAACTTTCCGATGTTCATATATTAATACATGAACAGTGTAACTCTACATAAGGTACAACCACCAGAATGGGATCATAATTAGGATAAGATGTACTCCATGTATGTATAATATGTCAAATACTCTCTACTGTCATGCATATATATATGTATATATATATATATATATAAAGAACAAATAAAAAGGAGAAAAAAGAATAATATATCCACATAAATAGGAAATATTCCTGAGCACTCAAGTATATGCACTATTCTTACTTGATTGACAAGTGTAGTCATTTGAAAAATAATAATTTCCCCCAGTTCTACTTTTCATCTCTGAAGGAGAGAAGGTCAGTATCAGTGTGACAGTTTTCATTCACTTTTCTCATTTTACTGGTTTGTTACCTGATCTCTGAACTGAATCTTTCTTTATTATTTTAAACGGTAAAATGAGGAAGATATCATTGCATAGACAGTGTACCTAAGTGCCATATTCAAGTAGAGATGGTTATTGTTTCTTCATTACCATTCCTCATGTGAGTATGTTTCTAAGACATGCAATTGTGTTGGCCAAAGCTTATTATAATGGTCACAAAACATTTGGACATTTTAGAATGTTGCAAGGTTGGGTTTTTTTTCTCATGATTTTCATTGTTATATTGTAAAATTAGATTCATTAATAGTAGAAATAATGATAATATAGTAACCAAGGGTCCACTTTATGTGGGAGGCACACTAAGAATATTTTCCAGCATTGCTTTGTTTAATCTTTCTTACATCTATATGAAAAAGATATTATACTGTATTTACGGATTTTAAAAAATCATTTCACAGAGAGTCTAAGGAACGTAATCACTCTCTCTGAGGAGTGGGACTTCAAATCTCATCTTCCTTCCATTCTACCCAACCAGCATTCAAAAAAAAAAAAAACCACATCTAAAAACCAATTGTTGACTATAACAACTTCTTACCCATTGCTCAAAAGCTAATTCACCTATTGTCAATCCCTACTGCTCTTTATTAATATTTATATAATAATATTCAAGGTTAGCAGTTGTCTAACTACCAGCAGGCTACCTTGCCAAAAGAATTTAAATTGATATGAATGTCTCTTTGACTAAGATATAAGATACTATACAACAAAAAGGCTACAGACAGATGTACTGGACGTTACAATGTATTTCTTGAAAAAACTAGTACAATCAATCAAAATGTTTTCTTTAGTTTTTCTCATAGATGTACTGACTCTAAGAATCATGTAGTGACTCGAATGTACCACATCCATGGAAAGGAATGTGATTTCTTACTCAATGAAATTTCTCGAACTATATAAGCTGTGCCCATCTTTAGCTTCTCTTGAGAAACCTTCAAGCATTACCAAAGTACAGAAACAAGGCCTAAAACATTATTTGCATTATACATTTGGCTACTTCAATTATTGTGAGTGGCTCCCTTTGGTTTTTGCTCTGTCTTCTTAGGCTTTGTTCTGTTATCCAAATGTCTTTGAAAAGTTTGAGAAGTTTGGAAGATAGCAAAGGACCATATGCTTTAATCTTAGCTGTTTCCTTTTATCTTAATAATGTTTCTTGTCTGGTTTCAAAGGAACTTTTGACACATTTTTGTTCTCTAAAATGATAGTGTTAAGTCAGTGTAAGCCAGGGACATAATTGCAATATCTCTAAGCTATTTCCTCATACAATCCCTGGGCTCCATCTCTCCCCCATTTAATTTTTAATATCAGTTTGAAAGATTGTACTTTGTAACTATGAAATTTTCTGTTTAACAGCATATTGAAAAAAAATTGACAGAAAAATTTCTAGTTTGCATCCAAAATTATAATCTTTTCCGTAAGCCCCAAATGCTACAATGTCTTATTCTGTCATTCTTATTTTTTATAACAATTTTATTGAGAAATAATTTATATGCTATAAAACTCATCCATTTAAAGTGTGCAGTAAAGTGTGGAGTTTTAAAATATATCCATAAAGTCATACAATTATTATTGCTCTCTAATTTTAGAATATATTTTTATCATCCACATAAGAAGCCATATTAGCAATTACTTCCCATTTCCATTATCCCCAGACCCTAACTGATCACTAATCTGTCTCTCTAGATTTACCTGTTCTGGACATTGCATGGAATCAAATACTATGCAATCTTTTGTGCCCGGCTTCATTCATTTATCATGATGTTTTCAAGTTTCAACCACGTTATAGCATGTTTCAGTATTTCCCACTCCTTTTTATGACTATATCACCTTCCTTTGCATAGATACAGTATATTTTTTAATCCACTGTTCAAATGATTATTTTGGTTGTTTCCCCTTTTTAGTCCTTATAGACAATGTTACTCTGAATATTCATGCGTGAGTTTTTCTGTGGACATAGGTTTTCATTTCTCTTGAGCATATGCTTAGGAGTAAAATTGCTGAGATCTTATCAAACAATTTTAGGAACTGCCACACTGTTTTCCCAGATTGTTGCACCACTTTGCAATCTCACTGGCAATTTATGAGGGTTCCAATTTCTCCACTTCCCAGCCATTGCTTGTTACTGTCTTTGTCTACTTACTTTATCCATTAATGTGTGAGTGAAGTGGTAACTTATTATACTTTTGAGTTGCATTTCCCTTACTAACTAATGATGTTGCATCTTTTCATGTGCTTATTGGGCATTTATAGATCTTTGAATAAATAGTTATCCAAATACTTCATCTTTTCAAAATTAGAACTTCATTTTTTATTGTTTAGTTGTACAAGTTCTTCCCATATCTGAATTCAATTCCCTTGTTAGGTATATAATTTGAAAATATTTTCTCCAATTCTATCCGTTCTTGTTTTACTAATTTTTTTTTTTTTTTTTTTTTTTTTTTGCACTGAGGATTGAACCCAGGGACATGTTACTACTAAGATACATCCCATAGTTTGCTTTTTATTTTGAGGCAGGGTCTTGCTAAATTGCTTTGGGCCTTGCTACATTTTTGAGATTGACCTCTAATTTGTGATCCTCCTGCCTCAGCATCCCAAATCTCTGGGATTACAGGTGTATGCTCAGCTTTTTACTTTCATGATGCTGTCTTTGGAAAGTCAAAAGTTGTGATTCAGTTTACTTAAGTTTTTCTTTGTGTTTGTTTTTGGTGTCACATCTAAGAAACCATTGCTTAATCCAGGTAACAACTATTTACTCCAACATATTCCTCTAAGAGATTTATGGGTTTAGCTATTTCTGTTTTAGTCAGATTTTCTCCTGCTGTGATAAAAGGACCCGACAAGAACAGATGTAGAGGAGGAAAAGTTTATTTAAGGGCTCATGGTTTCAGAGATCTTAATTCACAGACAACAGGCTCTGCACCTTGGGGCTCTCTGATGGAAGAATGTGGTGGAGGGAAGCAGCTTATTTGATGATCAGAAAGCAAAGAGAGAGAGAGACTCCACTTGCCAGATACAAAATACATACTTCCAAGCCATCAAAGCTCACTACCTCCAGTCACACTCTACCTGCCTATAGTTACCACTCAGTTAATCCCATCAGGAGATCAATTCACTGATTGGGTCAGGATGTCATAACCCACACATTTATCCTCTCAACTTTCTCGCATTGTCTTATACACAAGCTTTTCGGAAACTCCTCACACCCAAACCATCACAGTTACATTGAGGTCTATGATCCACATACATATATTATCTGTATGTGGTGTGAGGTAGGAGGGTCTATCTTCATGTTTTATGTGAGCTTGATGATTAATATTTTGAAGAACTGAAAAATTGCCAAACCATTTCCCAAAGAGGCTTTGCTTCCTTGTTGTTTCCTGTCAGGCAACAAGGTCCGATGTACCTCCTCAGGGCCCACCTGAGGAGAATACGGGGCCGAGCAGGATGATGAGTGTCAGCAGCAAAGGAAACACACCAGAGCTGGGAGGTCTGTCAGCGCACGAGGCACAGCAGGAATCTCATTTATGGAGGAAATCACACAGCTTTTATGTAGGGTGGGGGCTAGATGGGAACCAATCAGCTTAAAGTTCAGCAAGGCATGGGAGGGTTCATGCAGGTGAGAGTCCCATAGGACTATATGGCAAGCACGAGCTGATCACATTCACTGGAACTGTTGTTAACCAATCCCTGATGGTGGTCCGATTTATTGTCATTAACTATTGAAACAGCCTTTGAGGCCTTGATCTTGCTCACTTGCCAGGGAGTAAAAGTCAGCCTGAGTTAGTTAATGTGTCATCAATCCCAACACTTCCTCATCAGCAGGGTATGGGTATTCCAGTTTCTACACATACAGTCTTTGTTACTGCCATCCTGTATCTATTGCAGATGGAAAAATATGGATATTTAATTTTCCTAGAACTGTTTATTGAAAAATTATTCTTTTCCATTCAATTGTCTTGATATCCTTGTTGAAAATCAATTGAACATAAATGTGAAAGCTTATTACTGCACTCTCAATTCCATTCCTCTTTTCTGCATTTCTGTCTGTATACTTGTACCATACTATTTTGATTACTGCAATTTCATAGTAAATTTTGAAGTCAAACTGTGAGTTTTCCAACTTTATTCTTCTTCAAGATTGTTTTGTCTGTTCTGGGTCCTTTGCATTTCAATATGAATGTTAAGATCATCTTGTTTATTTCTGCAAATAAGGTAGCTGAGATATTGAATCTATAGATCAATTTGAGGAGTACTACCATTTAAAAATATGAAGTGTTGCAATTCATTAAGGAAGATGTCTTTTCATTTATAGCTCACAAGTAAAGTTACCTGGGCCTGGATCTTTCCTTGTGAGAAATATTTTGCTAATGTAAAGTTGTTTTTAATGTTTTTTTTTAATTTGTTATAGCTCTATTCAGATTTTCTAATTTTTTATCGAGTCACTTTTTATAGTTTGTATATTTCTAGGATTTGTCCATTTCATCTGTTATTTAATTTGTAAGCATCCTATTACTTATAGTTTTCCCTTGTAGTTTTTTGAGATTTCTGTGAGGAAGGTAGTATGATATTCCTAGTTTATTTCTGATTTTTAGTAATTTAAATTTTAGTCTTTTTTCTTAGTCAATCTGGTTAAAGTTTTATCAATTTCGTTGATCATTTCAAACAACCAACTGTTGACTTGGCATATTTTGACTAAATTTTTTAAAAATTCTTTCTTTAACAAATTTCTACATTAACACCCATTGTTTCTTTTGTTCTGTTTGCTTTGGATTTAACTTTCTTTTTTAGTTTGTGAAGGTAGAAAGAACATATTTCACTTTAAATATATTTATAGATATAAATTTATCTCTGATCACCATATTAACTGCATTCCTTAAGTTTCAATATACTGTTTTCCTGTTCTCGTTCTTCTCAAAGTAAATTCCCTTAAGATTTCTTTTGAGTCATTGGTTACCTAGAATGTGCTAATTAATTTACTCCTAATTGTGAACTTCCTGTTTTCTCCTATTTCCTTCCTTCTGTTGTTCCATTCCATTGCAGTTGAAAAACTTTGTATCATTTCATTCCTTTCAAACATACTGAGAGTTATTTGATGGCTTAACATATGGTCTATACTGGTGAAAGTTCCATTCACACTTGAAATAAATGCTGCATTCTGCTGTTATTGGGTAGAGTGTTTTGTAAATGTTTGGTAAGTTCAGTTTGTTTACAGTGTTTTTCAGGCCTTCCATTTCCTTTTTCTTTGTCTGCTGTTCTGTCCATTATTGTACTTTTCAACTCCAAAATTTCCATTGGTATTCTATTTGGCAAAGTATTCTCATGTTTCTTTTAGTTGTTATGATATAGTTTCTTCTAGCTCTTTGAACATAATCATAATAGCTGATTTAGTCTTTTTCTACTAAGTTCAACATCTGCCTCCCCTCAGGGAAGTTTCTGTTGATTTATTTTTTAAATGTGTATAGGTCCTACTTTTTCCTTTCTCTGTGTTATTTTTTTTTTCAATTTTTTGCTTAAAAACTGCACATACAAAATAATATAATATTGTAGCCTTGGAAACTAAACAAACCCTCTCTACCTGGAGCTTATTATTGCCATTGTTTTTGTTTTGTTTATGCTATTGCTCTTTTGCTTGTGCTTGCTCTTTGCTTAATGACTTTCTTGGACTAATTTTGTAATTTCTATGTTCTTTGGTATATGCAACCAGTGAAATTTCTTCTCAGTTAATTTAGTGATTAGCTAATGATTAGACAAATTTCCTTAAAGGCCTTGAACTATTTGATCTCCAAATATGTGCCAAGAGGTTCTATTTGTACAGTAGGATAGCTTTAATGCTCTAGCGCAGTTCAAACTCTGACATATTCTTTACTTTCTGTTTAAGCAGAGCATGAACATCAGTCAAAAATGAGAGATTGGGGTCTTCTCAAGTCCCTCCTTAGGCATATGCACAACGCTTCATATGGGCATGTCTTTCTAGATTTTCAAGAATATGTTAGACTTTTTCAAATCCCCTCAATGGGTAGCTCATTTCTGGTTTCCCTTTCAAGATTCTTGGTCAACTTCTTATTGGCTACAACTGGTATCATTGCCTTAGCTAGCTACAATGTCAAACAAGTTTAACTCAATGTTTTCCACAAATAGCATCAGAAAAGAATCACACAGAGGGAGTTTTGAATTAGGTCAAATAAAGGTAAGCCCCAAGCATGGAACGTTATGTAGTCACTGATAGAAAGTTCAAATAGCAGTTCTTTTCTGGGAAAGAGGCTTTTAAGAAGCTCCAAATCCACTCTGCTACCTTTCTTTACTGCTAGTTAGAGAGCTTTTACAGCTGTATTGTGAGCTTGTTGGTTCTGAATGCTGAATTCTGTTGTGGAACCAGGAAGAAGATGAGGGAGTAGCACTAGATAAAATCCCTCAGGGCTCATGGTTCTTACTGAGGTTCAGCTGCTGGTTTTTTTTTTTTTTTGTTGTTGTTGTTTTGTTTTTGTTTTTGCCATAAACTTTCTGTGATTATGGCAAGACGTTGTTTAGCTAATTTCCAGAATTTTTAAGCAGTTATTGACTGTTATTGCCAGTGTGCTCATTGTTTTTATAGTAGGTGATTTTTCAGAGGATTTTTACTCTGCCATTTTGGAAATGCCATCTCCTCTTGTGTGTCTCAGTGGTGTCTTAACTCAGCCCCCAAAATATACTCATTCTATTCCATGTCATTCTCTCCCAAATTTTACTGATCTTCTTTTGTAGCCTATTCCAATGAATAACCAGAGTATATATGCTTTACTAGCCCAAAACCTAGCGAATTTTGTTTTTACTTTTCTCCTTATCTCTCTCTCTTTCTCTCTCTCTCTCTCTCTCCACCCTTCTTCCTCCTATTTCCTCACCTCATTTTCAATCTATCACCAAGTCCAGTTCATATTATTCCCAAAATGGTCCTCAAATCTATCCACTTCTTAATGTCTCCAAGGAAAACACCATTGCTGAAGTCCTCACTATCTAACTCCTGATAATTTTAATCACGCTTTTTAATCTACCTTCATCTGGATGGCCCCATCTTATCCTTTATTCACATTGTAAACTACATGACATTTTTATATGCAAATATAGTCATTTTGCTTTTGGTTAAAACTTGTAAGTGCCTTCTGACCATAAGGTATTAGCATATGTACTCTCCTTTTGGATGTTTTTCCTCTTTCCTTGATCTAATGAACTTTTACTTTCTCTTTGTATCTTATTTCAAGTGTGACTCCCTCGGTGAAGAATTTTCTAGCTCTCTGAGTAAATCTGATAGCACCATTCTCCTATCTTTTCTAGAAATAATTTCAGGATCAGTTTCACATTGGTTTATGTGATTATTAAGTTAATATCAGTCTCATCTATCAAACCATTAGCTCCACAAGGGCAGAGAGACTTTCTGGTTTGCTTACACTTGTGTCCAGAGTTTTAACACAATGCCTTGCCTGATGCAAATTTGGGAATCAATAGGATTTGTCAAATAAATGAATGTTGATAAATGATCTTTACTAAAGCTATATTGGGACAAGCAAAATTAATTCCTTCCCTTTTAGCAAAGAACTGTCTAGCAATCACAGGAATCAAACTAATTTTGTGGATTTCTTCTTCAAATTTTACTCTTTATGAATAGAAATATTATGCTTTTTAAAATTCAATGATATCTGGTAAAAGCAAATGTGGAGAATTTGTATACTCAATTTAGAGTTAATCAACATAATCACATTTTAAAACTTATTTTGACAATTGTTTGTTTTATTGAGTTGTACATTTATGTATTGGTATAAAGAATGAATAAGCTAATATATATTTTCCATTTAACAGATATTCTCAGATTAGCATCATGGAATGTATAGGTTAAATCACATTATCAAGTTATTTGAGGACTAGCAGTGTTTTTAAAAAGTATTTTCAAAGTTAAGTGAGGGTGGTTTTAAATACTTTTTTTTCCTATTATATTGATAAAAGTCTTTGAAAGCATATATTGATGGTCAAGTGTATTCACAACAATATGTCCTTTGGTGGGAATATCATCAGTCTCCTAAATGATTGAATTGTTTCCTTATGTTGTATAGATCAAAAAAGGAATTTCCTGAGGTTTGAACCACGGTCTATCACTTTGGATCTAGCACCAGAGGCCCAGGGTGCCAATGATACCCTATGCTGACATAATCTGACATAGCTCTTATGCAGTATCAATTTCCATTCCAGAAAGATTGTCAACATGGCTTGATTTGGCTCAGAATTGCTGTTATAGAACTAAGTATGTTGTTACAGGTTTAAAATGCTTCAGATGACAGCTTTGTATTTCTTTGCCTAACTTTTTAAAGCATTCCAACTTTAGCAATGCTGAGTATGATCTTGGTGTCAATTTAAGATTTATTCTTGGCCAGAATTGTCCTTGTATTATAAGCTGCATGTTTTCTACCTGGAAATAGTTATTTCTTAGGAGATAAGTTGTGGTTTAGAATATTTTTTCCTTCAAATGCAGGAAATATTTTTCTTTCTTATTATGCTGATTTTCCCTCCAAATATATTTTTAAAACTTCCATTTCATTGTATTGCTGCACACTATAATTTCTCAAACATTTTACTAATGTTCTTATTGCTTTGGGGTTTTTTCCCAAACACAATACTTGAATTAAATATGTCCCCAATAGATTTTACCCTTTAACTGTATCCTTCTTTCTTTTTTGCCTTGCTATTATATAGAACCTCTGAATGACTTTATTATATTCAGAGCATGACTGTTATTTCCTGCTATTTTTTTCTTTTCTACTTGAAATAGAGTTCTTTATTTCTCTAGTATTTTTTTTTAGCATGGGAGCCCATTAGTTATAAATGCAAAGACTTCAAAAGTTTTCAAGTAAATGATTTAGTACAGAATGTTATTGTGAAAATAAACATATTTAGAAAACATTTTTGTTCGTTATGATTTGCTTTGTTAGAGTGAAATAATTCCTATGTTGAAATGTGTAAGATATAGCAATCTAAATACAGTAATTTTCATGTGTTTTCTGCCAAATTTTAAAATGAACCTTTGATTTTAGAACAGTTTTAGACTTACAGAAAGATTGCAAAAATAATATAGATGACATCTACCTCACACTTACTTTTTCCTACTAACATATTATATTAGTATGATAAATTTGTTAAAATTAACATGACAAAACATTGGCATGTTATCACTAACTAAAATTCACAGCTTATTAGGATCCTTTCCTTTGTGTACATAATGCCCTCTATCTTTTCTAGGATTTCCACCCAGGAAACCAGCTGACATTAGTCATGTCCTTGCACCCTCTTGGCTGTGACAGTTCTTCTGCCTTTTCTAGTTGTCAATGACCTTTACAGTTTTAAGGAGTAATGGTCAGATATTTCGTAGAATGTTTCTCAATTGGGATCTGCCTAGTGTTTTTCTGATAATTAGACATAGGTTGTGTATTTTGTGCAGGAAGACAACGGCAGCAAAGAGCCCTTCTCTTCACATCCTATATATCAAGGGCACATACTCTCAACTGACTTCTGCTGTTGTTGACCACGGTCACCTGTCAGAGATACTGTGTTGGGCTCCTCTCTGCCACAACCTGCATGGAGGAGGAAAGGGTTAACTGCAGGAGGAGGATGTTAGCGTTTTTTTCTATCAATGACCCAAAAAACTTATCTACTCAATGAACATATGAGAGCCAATACTCTTTCTATTAGAGGGGGTGTGATGGACCCGGCCATACCAGCTCTGGCCTCTTTACAACAATGGAGTTGCCCAACTCTCCTTTATTTATAATATGCAGGTAAAAGGGGGTAAGAACAGGGAGGAGCTTCTTCTGTGATGGACAGGATAGGGTAGAGTTAGGGGAGCCATCCTCTTAGGGGGAAAATTCCAGAAGGAGACAGGGAACCACTCCCACGCAGGGCAGGCTTCCTGGCAGTTCCTAGAAGCCAGGCCTCTGCATCACATGTCTCAACCTAGTCTGAGTCTGCTAAATAAGGATGGCTTCACACAATAGTGCCAGTTGGGTCTCTCCACTCTAAAGTTACTTTTTCCCTTCTTTTCCTTAGTGAACTCTTTGGAAGTGTGTGACAATGCACAGCCCTGCCTTCAGGAGCAGACAGTTATGTTTCACCTGCTGAGGGCAGAGTGGCTGCATAAATTACTCAAAATTCTTCTGCACTGGAAATTTACCTATTATCCCTATTATTTCTTTCAATCGGTTCTTTATATCAATATGAACTCATGAAGATTAAGTAGACTCAGCTGTAACCCATTGCAATTTTTATTTGTTCATTTATTAATTTTTTCAAATTGCTCTAACCTTGGCCATCAGGAATGCTTCCACTTCTGTTGACATTCGTCTTCTATTATTTGTTTTCTTTTTCATTTCATTTCCTTTACTTTCAGTCACTGTGAGATGCTCCAGGCTCATCTAGTGCATTTCCTATCTAGTCCTGGAATCAACCATTGCTCCAGGGAAACCCAGCTCCTTTACTTGAAGAATGGTGTTACATGCCAGGTTCTAGGTACTGGGTATTCAATCACATTTTTTCAAGTTAAAGGAAAGAATGAATATACCTTAAGCTTCTACTTTGCCCAAGCCAGTGATCAGCAAATGTTTTCTGTAAAAGGTCAGATCATAAATGTTTTAGGTTTTGCAGCTACATGATCTTTGTCACTACTACTAAATTGCTTTTGAATCAAATAAGCAGTCATATACAATATGTAAACAAATCGTATGGCTGTCTTCCAATAACACTTTACTTTCAAAAACTGGTAACAGACTGAATTTGACCCACATTCCCAAGTCCACGGCCCCTAATATAATGTGTATGTGTGACATGTGCATGTATGTGAAGGAAAAGGTGAGAACAGAATGAGGGTAAGAGTGGAGAAGGAGGAAAGAAAAGGAGAGGGAGAGTGCAGGGTAGGGGGAAACCTTAGGAAAGAGTTGTGGAAATGAGATCAAGTTGTCTCATTATAAACCAGTGTTATTTTTATTTTGCTATACTGTCTTCCTGTCAGCAGCTCTTCAAATTATATCCAGCAGTTCTTTATATTTTCTTTTTTCAGCTTTCAGGAAGTAGTAGACTAGCTCATGTATTGACTAATCAGATGCCCCAAGTGGCAAAACTGTGACCATGATGCTGGTTCTACTGTCATACCTGGATATTGATCTTTATTTTCTGTCAAATATTGTAGAGTTACATATTATAATTTATTTTTTAAAAAAGAGATCCAAAAAGTAATTGTTGAAAATGCTGTTGGAAAGATCCCTCACAAAAAAAAAAAAAAAAAATTTTCTAGCTAGCATGGTTCATGACCAGCTATGTATCTGTGTAACTGTGTAATGAGAAGCTATTTCTTTGGCAGCAAAAGTCAGCACAGATGACAAATTCAACCATTGTGCCCTCCAGAGTCTATCAGAGGAAGACAATGAAGAAAGATAGATCTGACAATTTAAAGGCAAAATTAAACCTCAAAGGAAAGGGAAGAATGAGAATCAAAGAAAACCTAACATGCTAATGTGAAACGAGCTGATCCCTTTGATGATTTAAGTCATTGCTGGTCCAGCTTCTTCCTTTCTATATCAATTCTGCCTTTTCCGGACCATTTTTTTAAGAATTCTCCAGCTTTAAGCCCTCACATTCACATAATCCTCTATGAATTCTGGATACTAAGTTAATTGATCAAAGTTCCTCTTTCAATGACCTGATACTAGCAATAAACTACCTTTGCCCCAACTGTAGAACAAGATTACCAACGGGGTAAATATTTTCTCCTTCAAAAGGATGTAAGTCATGACTAATCAATACACAACTGGAAAAAGACAATGTATTAAAGGTAATATATCCAGATGCATCCGTCTTATGTAGGAAGTAAGAACTCTCCTAATATTGATTTTGCATTTTTCTAATTGTTCACAAATCTGTTCCCCAAAATATCAATGATCTTTCGTAGACTTGTTTCAAATGAATTAAATTGTTCCTCCTAATAGGGCATTGATCAGTGATGAAAATATACCTACATTGGAGTAGTTAAATAAGACACCAGTTCATATAACTATTGATCATTCACTATATACACTTCTGGATCAAGGGCAAAGTCTATGAGGAAGAGGATTAGAGTAGCTTTTAGAAAAGCTGGGTAGCAAGGTTACACTTTAAGTCATTTTGGTCCCTAAATATTCTTTCCAAAAATAATAATGATAATGTTACTGTAACCAATATTAATAACAGCAATAACTTTGTCTACAATCAGTAAAACAGAAACTACTTTTGATTATTCAACTGTAGAAGGACTTAATGCAAATAATGGGTGACAAAAATGTTGGAAGTGCTATGTGAACAAGAGTACAGGGTAGTCATCCACTGGTTCAGAGCTGGTGTTATTCCTGGGCCATAGCCCCACCTTGCCACTTCTTGGCTGGAGACTCTGATGCTGCTGCTATTTCAGTTGAGCAAGTACCTGGGAGCCCCTCCCACTGAAGGGTACATCTGACACTGTTGTTGCTACTTCTGCTGAAGGTGTCTTCAAAAGGATGGAACAGGCATCATTTTAAATATTTTAAGATAGATATATAGACAGTTCACTTAATTTTCATAACAATCCCTGTGGTAGGTATGCTTTATTTTTGTTTTATTGATGGGGAAAATGAGGAACAAGGAAGTTAGATAATATGAATTCAAATTCATATAGCTATTAAGAGATGGAATTAAGATTCAAATCCATGTAGTATGATTCCAATATGTTCAATCATTGTATTACAAGTCAACATGCACAGGTGCTCTATGCCCTCATTCATTTGTCCAAAGGAACATCTAGTCTTTTCAAGGTCTCTTCCAAGTGTTTTTGATATGCACCCACTCAGGTGTTTTATAAGACCTTCACTTGTCACTGTTAGTGGCCAAGCTGGACTTACCTAGCTCCTGCTCTTTGTGTAATTCCATATTGTTTTCCTTTCTGGGTCACTTTCCCTCAAATCATTGTGTTTACCAGCATAATGGTCTCAGAGAGAATGAAAACTGTCCCTCCCTTTGCATGCCTGACATGAAGACCTTAGTCCAAAATGGAGCAGATGCTTGCTTTGAAAATCTGTAACAGTTAAAGATGAAGCTATGAACACTTGGAGGTGTTTTACTGAGGTCTGGAGACAAATAAATGTTATAAAAGCACAGAATAAATTACATTTATGATGAAATAAGACTGCTTTTGGAGTGCACCAGTTCAAACCCATTCTGAGAGTCCATTCATTGGCACTACCTGGTCTACTTCTACTATAAGGTTGGGGTCCATTACTCTGACCACATGGAATATTTATCAGAGCCCTTGCCTACTACCAAGGCTCCAGTTAGGGATGGAGTTCTTTGTTCCAACTTAAAACTGAATTTCCCACACTGTTTTCTTTTCACTTTCTAAGAAAAAAAATCATTCAAATCTTGGGATGTGAAAGGATGACCACACGTCCTTTCTGAAGACTGTACTTCTTGCCCAAGTTCATCGAATTCTCTAAAAGGATTCAGTTTTGTTTGATTTACTATTTACTGTTGATAAAGTTCCAGACTGTGTAGTTAGACTTAACCTTTAGAAGACTGTTAAATTGCAAATGATTTTTGTCCAGTTGAGATGCAAATGATTCTGTCTGATAGAAAAAATAACCCCAAAGGTTACTTTTTATGGTCCTGGAGGACATTATACAGTATTGTATTTAATTTTGCATATCTTTGTAGCACTATTTTTCTTTCTGTGACTGTACATACTTTCATCTTTTCCTATACTCCACTGAACTAATTTAAACGTCAGCCTAATCCCTCATTAAGGTTTTGAAATGTACTCACTTATATTTTTATGAGTAAATATTTTATTTACTCACATTTTTATCTTTTAGAAAATTATGCCTTGACACTCTGATTGGCTTCTCCACATGATCAGTAAAAATAGAAATGTCCACTTCCTTCAGAGCAAATCTCACTATCAAGTTTACACCTGTCTGTGGTACCCAGAAAACATGACAAGTGAGTTCCACATGCAGCATAACTAAATACCTAAATGTTGTAAATCAGGATTATAGGCTGTCAAATAACATGTATTCTATGCTTTCATCTTGACCTTCATAATGAATACATTGAAAAATACGTATTAAACATCATTAATTTTATTACTGGAGGTTAATAAAATATCAAAATGACTAAATTTAATCATACAATTCTTTCTTAGTGTTTCATTGAAAAGAAAAGGTATTTAGATGAGTTATAAAATATACATAAATTACTGTATATTCTTATGTATTTTTCTTGCATTTATGTCAACAAAATTCCTTATGTGTTTTTAACCAGGACTTTCATATACTTTGTATTCTAGTGACAGTAATGTCAAATTAGACAGTCTTTTCTGAATCATCATCATGATTACATGGGGTTTATTCATTTATATTTTTGAGACAGGGTATCACTATATTGCTGAGACTAGTCTTAAACTTACAATCTACCTGCCTCAGCCTCCTCAGTATCTGGGATTACAGATATGTGCCAACATGACCAACTGATTTATTTACTTTAATAACTTTATTTTAAAAATTTTTTTCTAGAATTTTTAATGAAAATATCATAATACTTAATATTTGAAATATTAAATATATTCAAACATTGTAATAGGAATTACATTTGAAAGATTAACACTTAACAGAAACTAATATACAAAAATTCAATAATTTCATATAAGATTTTTATAATCTCATAATGTGACATTTAGAACCATACATGTTTCTTGATTTTTTTCCTAATTTTCTAATGCTGGTATATTGTAAAGGAAATTTAAAATAATAATAGAAGACTTAATTTGCCTAACTTTCTCTTCCATCAGGACCATACTTTGAATTTATAATTGGAAATAATCTGTATAGAAATTAATTCCATTATCATAAGAGAATTTTCTCCTTTATAGTCACAAAAATGTTTTCCTTTCCTCAGTTTCTTCATATTTCATTGCAAAGTCAGTTGTTTTGCATATTTCACATCCAATTTTTAACTTAGAAAATTCCTTTTTCTTTAAATTCCTAAATAGTTTATTTTAAACTGTCTGAAATTGAAATAGTCAGCCTTTGATTTGTTTACCTTTTGCAGTTTTGTCAACACTATCAATGGTAAGCAACAGTTATACCAACCAACTTCAGAGAGCTCAAATTCAAGCCCATTTTCTTAAAAAAAAAAAAACCTATAGTTTACAATTTTTTGCCATTTAAAAGATTGTTTTATATCCTTAATGACATATGCTATTACTCATATCTAGCCCAGTGAAGATTTGTAATATGTGATAAACTCTTCTGCAATTAATTGTGTGTAGCACACATACAACAAGTTGATCATTACCTGAGCATCACAGAATTAAAACACGTTGATAAATATTGAAACCTAAAATTCCAATAACAACGAAGAATTTTTATTCTATTTCAAATATATAATCTAAACTTAGACATATTCCATTGGAATTTCAGAACTGTTATGGAATTGATTGAAGAAAAATAATTTTTATTCTGTGCTTTAAAAGAGATTCTTAATGATCATGGTTTTCTGGAGCAAGGTGTGGCCTAATTGACTCCATTTAGCAACATAATGGTTTGATGTAATATTTTTATAACTTGAAATACAGATTCCACAAATCCCTTCAAAACCAGAGCAAGATCTTCAAACATTCCCCTTTCTCAGCATTCCTTGGGTTTGGGGTGTAGTCTTGCCATTTGCTCCTCATTTGAAAATCTCCTGCTGTTTCCCTCAGCATCTCTGGTATATTTCTGCATGCAGTTGACCTTTCCATAGTGTTCCTAAGGGTAACTAAAAAGTGGCATTTGGTATTTATTTCAAGGAATAATAAAAAAATTCCATTATTGGCATAGTTGAAGTCACATTTCTTTGCAAGAGCTCAAAGTGGACATAAACAGTAGAAAGATTGATCCTAAAATTTTGGCTACAATTCTAGACTATATACATTACTTGTTTTTGCCCCAGATTTTTATGATGCACTATATTTGTACATGATGGTGGGATTTATTGTTCCATATTTATACATGCACACAGGATAAGAATATAATTTGACCAATATCTTTTCCCAGTATTACCCTTTTCCTTCCCCTCCACTCCCTGAGCCCCTTTCCTCTATTCTACTTATCACCTTTTCTTCTTTAGCAAAAGATTTAGTGCTATTTCATGAACTTACACTTGACAGCCTTTTGAGCAATTTAACAAAATAGAAAATGTGACTATTTTTTGAAATTCAAAATCTTAATACACACTTTTACATCTATTCCTTTTTCTGGTATTTAGTGTCCATTTAAGTGCCCCTGTGAATATTTGGTGCCTTTCTAGGTCTAGACAAGCCCACCATCTAATAGAAAATGTCAGTCGTATATACCATTTTTAATTTTCTAGTTATCACAATTAAAATGGCAAAAATAAAAGGAGAAATTAATTTAAATAATGTATTTTATTTCACCCAACATATGAGAAAACAGTGCTATTTCAACATATAATTTCAATATATATCCCAACATATGATTGATTATATAATTAATAAAAAATATTTTTAAAATGTATTTTTTTTACACTAATTCTACAGAATTCAGTGTTTATTTTGTAACTATAGCACTTTGAACTAGCACTGCTTAGCTGCTACCATACTGGACAATATAGAGATAGACCAACCGATGCTCAAACTTAAGAGAAATGTGAATTCTTTATACACTGAAATTATTAGCAGTCTCTAACAGCAACTCTTACAAATGCTTCACATTTTAAATGTACCTCTGAAACCGCAAGTTGGGGTAGAAAGCAAGAAAATGGTCTCTTAGAACTACTGGGAAATAGTGCTTTGTTAGGCCAAGTCCTTATTGCTTACCAAAAGAGAAGGGATTTGATAAGTTAGTCTGTCATTCCTTTTACCTTTTGCTGCTTTTTGCCACTGAAATCATCTCTACCCTTGGACATGGGCTCTATTTCAACTTTCAGCAGTGGCACAATGCAGGAACCTCCACCTCACAGGGATTATGTTTGTTTGAATATCAAACAAGGATGTTAAGGGGTCCTTTCTGGGAACTGAGCAGTGTTTGTGATATGTGCAGCCATCTAATGTGCTAGGCCTACCATTTAATTCCTGGTTGGAGTTCAGACAATCCTGTCCCAAATGTCTGAGATTCAGCTCTTTTTATTTTATAAACAACTGCAATGAAGAAAACACCATCTTAGCAAAAGGAATTATATTGCTATTGCAGGGTATTCTGTTGCATCCATACAGAGAGAGAGAGAGAGAGAGAGAGAGAGAGGAGATTGATTTTTGAAGAAAAGAATAAATATTCATAAATAGATTTCTGATTTAAAAAGTCCAAATAATTTCCCCAGTTTCCCTCAAGAACAAAGAATGGGAGGCAGAGCACTTGTTTTATTTATGTGTAACTAAATAGCCTAATAAAATGCTCCCCCTTTCCCAATAAAGCATTTGATGCTCTAAACGACTATTCAAATTATACCATTTCCTCCCAAGTTCCTTTCTAAACCTCCTTTTCCAATTTGCTCTTACTTTAGAATGTGGCTAACATTTTTCAAAACTGAGATCTAAAATAGTTAATACATGATTTCCAAGTCGTTCATTCATTTATATAATCATATTTTATGCTGCACCTGTTCTATTCTAGCCACTACTCTGAGTCGCTGGAGGTAAAAGTGTCTGATCCATGCTTTTGGTCTCTTAAAATGATACATCATTTTCTGGATTATTTATTTGTCCAAGTAGAAATATTTCGGCAGAGTAGGTGCCTCGGGAGCACAGAAGAAGGCTCTATTAGGCAAGCTGGCATAGCATCCATCCCCAGGGCTATTTCTCCAGGGTAATGAGAATCAAATTCATTTCCCCACATTAATCTGCATTCATCCTCTAACTATTGGTGACCTTGAAACCATGAATAGTCACAATTCAACTGGGGGGTTGGACCCAGCTGGAACACCCCTCCAATAATGTACTAAAGCCCCAGAAAAGAATAAATTTGACCCAATTACAGTCACATCTTTATAATCCTCACAACTGTTCCTATTATTCTGATGGAGGGATCAGTGGGTTGTCTGTTTTTTCTGATAACTTGCTGGGTTACTCCTCTCTATTGATGGGTGAAATAGTGGACTGAAAATAGCACCACGAGGATTGAAGATAACAACACAATGGCTTTTAGAATAATGTTAAGAATATAATTTGTTAACTCCAGACAGCCATTGACTTAACTGTTCAGAAGGTAGAAAGATATGAGCAAGTTTCTGAGTTTAGGCTCAATAGTCCAGAAAATATGTCAGTAAATTCTGACTCAAGAGGACTTACTAGAGTCATCAAAAATAATGAAGTCAAGAGGAAAAAATCAATAATTTTTTTTGAATTACATAAAACATAGGGTATGGCAAATCTCTGATTCCTTTATTGAAAATGTTTATTTGAATTAAAGAGTAAACATCTTATTAAATGTTCATCCTATAGTCCTTCAAAAACAATGTTGGTTAAATTTGTGTGAGTGTGCATGTGTGCATGGTATGTATAAACACACATTCTTTCAAGTATCTTGACGCATGTTCACATATATTATTCGACTTATCTTCACAATAGTCCCTATGAGACACAGAAGGGTCACGATTATCACCTCCTTGGAAATAGGGGATGTGAGGGAACAATAGGTTAAATGAATAGAGGCAACCAAAAATTGATTTATAGCTTTAAAGCACTGCAAAATATAATCATGCTTAGTTTACAATTTATTTTTAGAAAAAAGTTTCCCAGATGTTTTATAGGCAATATTTATCACCTTAGACTTTATCTGATAATTGTAAAATGTAGTGGTTTTTCAGTTACCCTAGAGGCTCATATTTTATTACTTAAGATTTTATCCACCTAAGAAAATAATGTCTGAATGATGTATATCTAAATATTAGGAGAATTTTGGTCAGTAATTAAGTAGGGAGAAAATTTAAGAATTCATGCATTTGCATGAATACTTGAGTAATTAATTTATGGATACTCCTAAAAATGCAATTCACATTTCCTGATATGGCTTTACTATTCTAAATATACCTCACACAATCATTCACTTTCAAATGTGTCATATTGGGAGGTTTCAGGAGGATATAAAACAGCTAATATACAATTCAAATTACTTCTATAACCTTGGTTCAAATGAAAAAATAGAAGAAAAAAATGTCCAATAGGATTTAGTTACAAAAAGAAGCAACAATAAAAAAACCCAGATCATAAATAGATCAGTCTCTTACCTGGCCTTAATGGTCCCTCTGATCCTGTGGGACAAGCCTTGGGGAATGGCATAATTTATGTCCTTGCCTAGGGGCGAAGCCATGGAGACTTTCAACCCAGGTTTCAGTGTTGGACTCCTCCCTTCATCTCTTTCCAGGATGGACATTCTCTTTTCTTTGTTGATCTTAACATGTAAAAAGTTTTTCTTTATTTTTTTTTCCAAGGCACAATTACATATTCCTTTTTTTTTTTTTTTTTTTTTTTTACTTTCTTTGTTGTTTTCTCTTACACTTTTACTTTTTAAAGAAAGAGATTATGTATGTATAATTCAGATACAGTTAAAGCAGAATCCTTCATCTCCTGAATGTAGTTTCTGGGGGAGCGGATTCTTTAAACATGTACTGTTAGCCTTTTAGGAGCATGTATTTACTTCTCCCATTTCTTATGGGAGAGTCTGCACAATGCTGCCCTATAGTGACAAACTATTGTTCCAGCCATGGATCCTCCAGGTCTGTGTTGTGTCCCAGGACCTACCATAGAATGACTTGAACATAACTTAAAATGCACATCTAGGGCAGGGGTTGATGCCCTAATGAAGCATTTTAATTGTTTCTGAAGGACACCAGGAATGTAAAGTATCTCACAGTTTGCCTGAGTAGCACATGGAAACTTAGGCTATTGTTTCTTTCCCTCCTTCAGACTGTAGGCAGCAGCTGAGCCATTGTTCAGCTTATCAAGTGCTATCCACTGCACTAGCATGTGTGAGAAGTGCAGAGGGAGACTTAAGCTTTCTGTGCAATGAGGCTCAAAAACTGCCCTCCCAGGTAACAATGAGAGGCTCAGACCCTGGGTGTATCAAGGCTTGTTGGCCAGATTTAGACTGCACTCTTAGCTTTTCTAAATGGCTGTTTCATTTGCTGTCAACACAGAACAAAATATCTTTGGTACTACAAGGCACTTGAGCTCCTTCTTATTGACTCTTCTTAAAATTTCGTTTTCATAAGAATAATTCTGTCAATAAATGCAATGTGATTCGAATGAGGATGTTCAGTGAATGTAATACTGATGACGCTTTTAGGTCTGAAGTGAACTGGCTTCACCTGTCTGCATGCCCAGAGCACCACTCGGAGCCAAAAGCAGAGAATCAGATGGCAGTGGATTCACCACATTCCTAAACCCATGTTGGTCTAATGGAAATTAGTGTAACTGGATTTGGACCAGCCTTGAATATTGGAGGTAGAAGGTAGGGGAGGGGACCAAAGTAGAGGGAGCTGATCAGGTTCTCCTTCTAGAGTCATTTTGGTTTACGATTTAGTTCTTCCCAAATTCACTAAGTTTTGAGAGCAGTCTCTGCCTTCTGCTACTTTTACTTTGGTTTTATACAAAACCTAGTACAATATGAGCTCATCTGAAGGAGCCCACTAACATTTCTCAGTCACACTAATAAGGAAAGAGTGTCCCCTGAGCCCCTAGTCTAAAGCAATCCCCTCTCCAGAGGATTGCATAGCCCATTGCTCTTATGTGTAGTCCTCATTGCTTTCTGACATTGTCTATTTCGTTTGGTTTTCTGTTTGTTCTCTGGAGTCCCCATGAGGACAAGGTACCCAATACATAGAAAACTGCCTAAACTATTACAGCCATAAAATAAATATTTGCTGAACGAATAAATGAATGGAGAATGCTAAGGTTTTTAAGAATTTTTTTCTTCAGGAAATTATCACTTAATTTAATTGTGAATTTTAGACACATCTCTAATAAACAATTAAACAGCCCTGCTCCTGCTGTGCCCTTGAGTCTTCTAAAGAGGGGAAACAGAACCACCTGGATTCCTACATTTTAAAAAATCTATGAGAAGGTCCAGCTAAATTTTAGTAGCATGAAACAGAAGCCAAAGGAACTCTGGAATGTTTCAGATCTAAGAGTTTAGCTAGAACCAAATCCAATTAGATATACAATGAACCAAACAAAATTACATGGATGCCAATCCTTTTAAGGAGGCAGAGTTACTTGTTAGAAGGGTGCTGAATGAGAGAAAAAAAGTCTCTGACTCATTAGGATCTCTCATTTATCAGAGAAGAGTTAAAAGAGATACCTACTTGTGGTAGCCACACACCGTGAGCCAGATAATTTTCCAGATTATTACTTCATATGAGGCAGGCAGCCTAGAAGCTCTTCCTTCTAGTTCCTAAGTATAGATGTTAATAAAAAATTTCTGCCAAAATACTGAGAGGATGATCAATAATGATGTGAGGTCAGACTGAAACTCGATGTAGTCAATGACCTCTGTAGCCAAAGTCATCAACCTGATGAGAAATATGTGTCTAGGAAGTTGCTCCTCTCTGCAGTCAAGTTCATATAAGGGAATATTTTACAGGATAGAAGCACCTAATGTTTATTTCAGGTCCATGTATCTAAGGAAAAAAATACAGTTGTATTATTTAGAATATTCATATTTAATATTACTTAGAAAGCTATATTATAATAGAAAATACCAAAATCTTAGTTGTATGCACTAACGTTTGCTTCTCATTTATGTTGTATGTTAACATGAATTAGCCTGGAAACTCTGGAAATTATGATCTGGCAAGGATCCAAATTAAAGAAGTTTCCCTGGTTTGTAAGTAAGATCACTACTTCAATTTTATCCTTCTACATTTGCTTGGACAGGGAAGGATAGCACAAATGTTTATTGTCCATTCTAAATACTTCTTTCAAAGTGAGGTAAAAGTTAGGCATGGTGGCATATGCCTATAATCCTAGTGATTCAGGAGGCTGAGACAGGAGGATCAAAAGTTCAAGGCCTGCCCGAGCAACTTAGCAAGACCCTAAGCAATTTAGTGAGATTGTCTCAAAATAAAAAATAAAAAAAGGTCGGGAAATGTGGTTCACTGGTTAAATGTCCCTGAATTCAATAAATACCTGGCACCAAAATAAAAAAAAAAAAAGGCAAAAAATAGTCATCACTGTTTCTCACATTTAATGACAATCTCCTTTAGGAGAAAACAGTTTCTTCTTGTTCATCCAGGAAAGCTTTAGCACTGGAGGATAAAAAAAGGCTTATAACAGAAATTGAGTGTGATATGATGCAAAATGGGGCAAAAATAAGAGATTTTTGGAGGAAAATAATCTAGAGATATTGGCAGAAGGAAAATGAGAGATAAATATATTAAAATCAGAAAAAAAAGCAGAGATGTTACCTAAATCTCCCTTCCTCTCTTTCGTACCCAGTGTCTGGTGTGGGACAAGAATACTGCTACCAGTTTGGAGGTAAAAACAAGAAAAAGATAGTGGAATAGTAATGGCTGGTAATATTACTTGGGTCACAGACCTGGTTTCCTGTCCTTCTCAGGTTCTTTTATGTTTTCTGGTAACAATGATGGGAAACCTTCACATACACTCACTTCCAGGTATGGAATGTGAAGCTAGCGTGCTGCAGGTGCTCACTTAGGCACAGAGCATGGGCTCCCTAGAAGAGGTAGCCTACTACCTACTACAGGTGCATCTCAGCAATCTGTGTGTCTCCATTGCATCATCTTCTTCCTGTCACTGAAGAGGTGCTATCTTCACTGACACTGTGGCAGTCGGCAGAGCACGCAGAGAGCCTGTGAGGTGCTGTCAAGCCATCCCAAAGGAGGCTGAGTGCTTCCACCTTCTAAGCAGCTGAGCATTTGAAAATGTGGCTCTCTGTCATCACCAACAACAATCAGCTGATTCACTTCACTTCTTCCAAGTCACTTTTTTTAAAATACAAACCCACATATCCGTTATCATAACAAATTGTTATTATTTGACTAGAAGTTTTTTCTTTTTTTGGTACCAAGGATTCAACCCAGGGGCACTTAACCACTGAGCCATATCCCCAGCCCTTTCTTATATTTTATTTAGAGACAGGGTTTCACTGAGTTGCTTTAGGATTCTGCTAAATGTTGAGGCTGGCCTTGATCTCATGATCCTCCTGCTTTAGCCTCCCAAGTCTCTGGGATTGTAAGTGTGTGCCACCTACACCCAGCTTAGAAACTTTTTCAAATTTGATTTAGTGACCTTCTAAACAGAATTGCAGCTGAAGGTAAAATTAGTCAATAAATCATGCATTGAATATTCTGAGAATTTTCTCTGGTCATAAGCACTAATTCTACCTAAAAGAGTTTTATGGAATAAAATAGTAGAATGACAGAAGAGCTCATAATTTGAAAATTACAATGTACTAAATTTTATATATTTGGAGTATGCTTAGAAATAAAAAATACAAAAGTAATAACTATTTTTCTGAGCATTTCCTATGTGTTAGAAGTTCTGTTGAGTCTTTTACATAGATTTTCTTATTTAATCTTCACAAGAAACCTAAGACAGTAGATCTGTTATCATCACTCAAGTGACAACTGAAAAACTAAGAAGCAACTCAATAAAAGATGGAGACAGAACTATGTTCCTTGATCTTCATCCAATGCTTTGCTTTTACAAATGCTCCTGAAGCAATAAAAGTGGAGACAAAATTTTGTACAATTCTTCCTGAAGCAATCGGATCAATAGAACCTTCACGAGAAGGTGACATTTTGAGGCAAGATTTGAGAACTGATAGGAATTTTCTAATCATGTAAGTGTTCCATACAGAGGCAGAAACATGTTAGAATAAAATAAAGTATAGAGAAAGTATAGGGAACTAACATTTAGTAAGTTAAAGGGGTCAAATCACAAGGTGTCTTTTGAACTCAGCATGAGTATAGATTGCAGAGTAGGGAATTATTGGAGAATTCTGAGTAAAAGGTGACTTTGTATTATTTGCTTATGAAAAAAAAAATACCCCACAGCAGTAAAAGATGGCTTGAAAAACTACAGAAAGGAACTATCAATTTCTGTAACATATTGCCTAAATATAGGTCATAGAATCAACTGGTAAGAAAAATACACAGAGACCTGGATAAGAAACACAGGTCTTTTACATAGTAACCTTGTAATCATGAGAATATTATTTAACATTTTCTTAATGTCTGTTTTCCAGGAGTAGAATGGGAATTATAACCATTTTACCTCATAGAATTATTAAATGGTTTAATAAGATAATAATTATAAACCCCTTAGCCTAGTGCTTTGAACATGCTATGTACTAAAATTGATCAGCTATCATTATTATGTAAATGCTTCATGCAGTATCTGACACATAGTATGTCCTCAGGAAATGGTGGCTTTTTTACAGATATCAATATCTTTATTAATCCATTTTTCTGCATATGTCAGTTGTAGTTGCAGAATAGGTTATAAAGAAGGAATTCAATTTAAACAAGGGGCTAAAAATGCACATAAAATAAACTTCAACAAATTATTTTTCCAAGTTAAAAAATAGAAATTAAAATCATGTTCCATTTATGCATTCCCTAAAAACACCAGCAGAGAAGGTCTCATCTATTGTCCACAAGGAGACATCAGGTAAGAGGAAGAAGAAAGTTTTGTGGGCTCTGGTTTTTCACAGGGTATAAAATTAAGCTCACTATGTCTCAGGCACTAAGACAAGTGGCCTTGGTAAAGAACTCAAGCAAGCAATTTTCCCTCTTTTGTAGATATCTCAGATGAAGCTTTAGCAATTTTAAGACAAGGAAGATGGCAGCATGAAAAAGGAAAATGAATTTTGATACCTTCCTGTAAGAGTTAGTGTTTAAAAAACACTAATTTTATGTGCATACATACAATTTTGATTCCATAATCTTTAAAAATATATGTGTGGCATATATTTACTCCAACATAAATATGTCAGTTAGGCTTCAATTAGAAAAAACAGAAACCACTCTAAATAATCCAAGAAGAAAGAGATTTAATACAAGGAGTTAAAAGTTTGGGAGATTGTTGGTAAGTTGGAAGAGAGAGTAAAGATCAGGAAAACACCATAACTCTCAGGTCCACTGCAAGCTTTCTCAGCAATTGCAAGATATACAGGGATACAATATCTGTGTTTATAGCTGCCTGTAGCCTCAAGGCAGAAAGCTCGCCGGACAGTTCTTAGGCTGCTGCAAAACTTCACATTTGCTTTAGCTCACGTATATTCCACTGCCGCCCCAAGAGCAAGAAGAAATTTTTAGCCTCTTTTCTGCTTTCCATTTCTCACATGAGTGCCTCTTATTGGTAAATCTAGGCCAGAATCTAATTGACAAGGAAAAAAGACAGACAATAGGAGGATTCAAGAATGGTGCTAAATTGCCAACAATCAGAAATAATGGAAAAGAACTTTTACACTAACCCAGGTACTACTTTGTCTCACAACACAGCAGTTATAGAAATTTTAGGACTTTTTATTGTGTCAAAGAATGATGGAATTTGTACATTAATACTTTCAGGACTTTACCTATAGATTATATTAAATATATGTATTCTTCATAGATGAGTAACAAGCAAATAGAAGTATTATTTGTAGTCATCAGCAACTAGGAGTCTTTTCAACATTTGGTGCAGCAAAACTGGACACCCACGTATAGAAAAATGAACTTGAACCCTTCCTCATGTCATATGCAAAATTAATTTCAAAGTTGATGAGATATAAATATTAGAACTAGAATTATAAAAATTCTCATAAGAAAACTTAAGAGTAAAGTTTTTTGACTTAGAATTAGGCAGTGGTTTCTTACATATGACAAGGAAAGCATAAGCTACAAAAGCAAAAATTGTTGATCTTTGTCAAAACGAAAAACTCTGACTTCGAGAGGAAGCATTGATAAAGACTACCCAAAGAATGGGAGAAAATATTTTCAAATCATGTACCTTCTGAGGTACTTGTATCTAAAATATATATAAAACTTTTATACTTCAAAAACAAAAAGACAAATGAGCTAATTAAAACATGGGCTAAAGATTTGAATAGACATATGGTTAAAGAAAATGAGCAAATGAAGATAGGTACTTAGGAAAAGAGACTTAACATCAGTTGCCATGAGGAAAATGTAAACCCAAACCACAGAAAACACTACTTCACACATACTAGGATGACTGCGATGAAAAGGACAGATAATGCCACATGTTGGTTAGGATGTGGAGAACTTGAGAACTTGAAGCACTCATACCTTGCCAGTGCCATTGTAAGATGTTAAATAGAAATTACCATATGATGTAGAATTTCCATTCTGTGTGTGTGTGTGTGTGTGTGTGTGTGTGTGTGTGTGTGTGTGTGATAATTCAAAACAGATGGCCATACAAAAATTCATATACAAATGTTTATTACAATATTACTCATAGCAGCCAAAATATAGAAACAATCCAAACATTAATTAATGAGTTGATGAACAAAATATATCCATACAATATTACTTGTTCATTAAAAGAATAAAGTACTAATATATACTATGATGGGAATGAACTTTGAAAATCATTGCATGTAAACAGAATCATATAAAAGTCTGTATATTGTATGATTACATTTATATGAAATGTCTGGAACAGGCAAAACCATAGAGATAGTAATAGAGGTCTACAGAGACTGAGGGGAAGGAGGGATAAATGGGTGATAAATGCTGAGAGAATTCTTTTGGGGGTGATGAAAAAGTCCTAAAATTTGATAGTGGTCAATATACTAAGATCCACTGAATTGTACACTTTAATGATTGAAATTTATGGTATGTGAATTATATCTCAACAAAAGCTATAACTGAAAAAATAGAAGTGCTGAAATCTAAAAAAAAAAAAGTCCTGAGAATAGAACACTAGTGGTTTAATCTTTTGTGTTAATAATATTAACCTATTAACATTATTAAAATAAATTAATAAGTTATGAAACAGAAAACTATTAAATAATAAAATGAGGTTAATTTTTTTTATTCATAGGTGTATAAAATGAGAAGAGATGTAGAGTGGTTTATGAATGAAAATATGCATTATCAGATGACAATAATTGGGTATTCTTGGTACTTCACTTAACATGTTGTCAATCGAATGTAAATACCTAATGCATATTTTTAATGATGCTTCTCTTTCGATCCCAGTATTGTGACTTTAGGAGTATGTAATGCTAACATGTGGACATAATGAAATTAAAGATCCTGAGAATGGATTGTAAATTTTAAAAATCTATTATTACATACCATGAAATATGTACCTTAAATATGTACCATAAAATAAAGGTAAGGCAATATCATAAAATAAGTTAATAAGATAAAATTTTTAAATGTGAAGAGAAACAGTAAATAATGTTAAATTGGAAAGAATTGGGGGGATAAACATTTTTTTATTCATCGTGATACAGTTGAAGCAAAGAAAGTTACTTCTAGTGCCAGTAATGTCTTTCTAATTTATAAAAGGAGCACGCAGAAGACTAACTTTACTAGTGGAGAATGATTGAATTCTTCAACAGACGCACTTGTTTTTTTTTTTTTCCAGAACAATGGCAACTAGGAAAATATATAAAAAAAGAAATAGCAAAGCTGACTTTTAAATATTTGGATGAAGATAAATATTACTGGATAAAGATAAACATTAGACAGTTTTAAATTTCAAATAAAATCTATGATTTTTGACATCAGCACTGTGGCAAAATATTCTTTTTCTTACAGACCAATAATAAATGCTTTAACCACTGTGGCTATTTTCCCTTTCATGGTTGTTAATTTAAAAAGAAAAGTAATTATGATAAATAGAATAACTAGCAAATGAATTATTGTAGCTTTCTATATAATTAGTGCTTTTTTTTTCTTTGCTTTAGACATTCTTATGCCATATTTTTATTGTCTTTCTAAAATGTGTCTTTATTTCCTATGCCATTGTGCTGTCTCTTGCTATTTTATAAGGTTACTTATTTTTAACACAATATTCCCATTCTTAGATATTTTTATTTATCTGCTTTGTTTTATAAATCTACTTATTAGATATAAAAATATTTTTCTTTTACTCAATTTTAATTCTTACTTAAAATACTAATCACACAATTGAAAAACATATTCTGTCATTGCAGTGAAGTCAATCAGAAGAGATTACTAGTAGCAGTTTTCTTTCATCTACTAATATTATTTAATTTTCTCTGCAAAGTACTCAATAGAAATCTTGATCATCTCTCTATCCAATAAGGTTTTGTATTCACTACACTGATGATACCCTCTTTGGATCTGGTTGGCAAGAATCAACAAATATCTTACATGCCTGGGTATGACACATGAAATACCAAATGGCAGGAGATAATCCTCATGAACATTTGGGAGTCTGCTACCTTGCAAAATTTCTAAAATGCCAAAGGCTCACATCATGTTAACATATTTCTTCCACAGTGAAAGATAAATTTATACATCTTGCAGTCCCCTACCACTGAAAAAAAAATGCCCCCCTAGATTTTGCAGTTACATGTGTTTCCATCTCTGAGGCTATACCTGAGATCTTATGGGGAATTTCCTATAACCAACTGTATGAGGGGGATAATTTTCAGAGCTGGTTTGCATGTGGAAAATAGATTTCAACAGTTCAGAACTACACCCATCTGTAGGTTAACAATTTCACTTCATTGGGTTCCTAGGAAATAGTCGGGAAGAGAGATATCTTAGTGGGCAGAACCACAGGCAGTGCATTTAGTGTTTCATATTCTTGGTCATGCGGATATACCAAATAATGGATGGTCTCAATGGAATTACTGAATAGTCATGAATAGAAAGGAATATGACTGGAGAATGAGTGATAAGATGGTCAGAGGAAGAGGTAAATGGGAGATTTGTTGAAGAGGAAATCTAAGGTCATTAGATATTTGTGTCCACACGGACACTGACTCATCAATAAAAGTGCACTGCAAAAAAGATTCAATAACCAGATAGACAAGATGACCTGCTCTATGTATGTCAGTCTCTTTCAACAGCCACCTTCATGCTCGCTAAATCAATTCAGGAACAGAGCACTACAATCAACTCAAATGGAAATAATGCAGGAGTTAAACCATAAGGGTATGACCCTCTCCAGGGTTAATCTACCCAGGGAAGTTGCAGAGTAATCAGTTTACAAAAAGCTGAGATGAGAGCTGAGTCTCTGGTACAGTAGCATTCTCTGGGACCTTTGCAAAGTGAGTGCCTTGCATGTTATATCATGTTAAGGGTAGTGATTTATGCTCTTTGGAATAGACACTGTGAATATGGATTTTCCTTCCCAGTCTCATGATCCCCCAGCAGTAGCATCCCTGGATTCACTTGATGCCTTACTCACTGTAATAATATCCGAAGTAATGTTTCTGACCAAGAAACTTGTTTACTATGAGATGAGACAGGGGATAAACTGACACCCATGAAATCACTGGTATTATCAGATACTCCAACACCTAGAAGAATAAGAACAAATGGGTTTGGAACCAAGAGAATAATTTTGGGAGTAGCTCATCTCATTACTAATATCCTGTCCTACCACCTAATATTACTGATGTTCCTGACCCAACAACTATGGGTTTGTTCATTTCTAAGTGAGAAATTCTTCTATCATGGTATAAAGCAAATTTTCTATGAAATTAGAAGTTGAGATTGCCTCCTTAATGGCTAATGGCAACAAACCAACAGGTAAATAGTTGACTGAACAATTGGGGGTGACTGCTGACTATGAAGGGAAAATAAGGTCACTGGTATACAATGGTGTGGTCTGTGAAATAGAAGAGATTCTCTGTGAAGCTCTTACTGTTTCCATCTAAAGTAGTAGGCATTAATGGGGACCACAGTAATTGAATTCAGATGGGACTGCTAAGGTTAGGACACTGTTTTAGTCAGTTTTTTTGTTGCTGTGACTAAAAGACCAGACAAGACCAATTTTAGGGAAGGAAAAACGTGTTTAGGGGCTCATGGTTTCAGAGATCTCTGTCAGAGAAGGTTGGCTCCATTCCTCAGGACTGGAGGTGAAGCAGAACCTCATGGTGGAAGAGTGTGGTGAGGGGAAGGAGCTCACATGATGATCAGAGCACAGAGAAAGAGACTCCACTCAACAGATACAAAATATATACTCCAAAGGCATGCCCCCAAGGACCCTCCTCCAGCTGCCTGCCTTCAGTTATCACTCAGTTAATCCCATTGGGGAATTAATTCACTGATTGAGTTAAGACTCTCATTACCCAATCATTTCTCCTCTAAACCTTCTTGCAATGTCTCATACGTGAGCTTTGGTGGAACACCTCACATCCAAACTGTAATAGGCACCCCACCAGGTAAGGAACCAGAAGCAGTTGAGATACCAGGCAACACTACCAGGAAAAGGAAGCTATTAATAGCAATTATTGTTTCATATACAGGTACTGAAAGTACTATATCACCTGGGCATATATTCTGTATGCCCTAAATTTATTTGCATATATTAAACTTTATCATTTTATATAAAGGAGTTTAATGGTGGGTAACGTGTACTGTTTAGGTTAAAGTTTATCAACATGGGTTGTTATTAAACTAGATTATGATGTTATGAACATCATACTGACTTGGATAAAGTAACTGATGGAATTGGGACTGTAGGGATTTAGTGAGTATCTGATGTAATAAGCAATGATTGCAGTGTGTTAGAGTATGTTGTCATTTATATTGCTGTTTGTAAATTTAAATAAAGGTAGAAGGTTATATGGATGTTGAATGGTCAAAGGAGTAACTGTGCTATGTATTATGTTCTCAAAAGCAATTAGCATGCACTTATTTCTTTTTCTAGCTGTCTTCCTAACACAGTGACTGGAGGCCTAGGAAATACATTTCCCGAATGCTTTGCCATCAGGTTTCTGGTTTAGAATCCACTATGCAGGGGCCACAAAGTTTGACAAGCCAAATATAAGAAACTATTCTTCTTCCTCCAGCAGGGAAATGTTATGGGCTTTAACAAATATGATTTCTTGTAGCTCCTCTGAATCACAGGAATTTATTCATCTGGAGCTTTGGTGAACTGAGATCATTGAAGGAGTTTCCTGTCATTCCTGGAGGGCTGATGAAACGGAGTAAGTCCGTGTTCTCTATGATCACTGCTTCTCCAGCCCTTTCTGTGGATCTCTAAATCACCTAGTTCTCTGTATTAAATTTCTTCCTGCTTGAAATATCAGAGTTTTTTTTTTTTTTTTTAACTTTTCTGCTTGAATCATGCTGATAACATAACATTGTTTAATCTGGGAAATTTGAGATTTTGCAATACTACCAGATTTAGCCTCAATTTTTTCAATGAAACTATGATGGATTTACTCTTATCACACTGTGAAAAATACTTAAACAGGTTTTACACAGTATGAGAAAGGAGAGGATGGTTGGTTGAGAGTAACAAAAAAACTGTATAACATAATTATATTGTACTAATATTTCTCAAGTGCTTACATTGTGCTAGACTTGGTTCTGAGAACTTAACCTGTATTATTATTTCATTTAGTTCTCACAATAACTCTATGAGGAAGCCACTGTTATTACCCCTATTTTAAGGATAGTAAAACAAGGTTTAGGGTAGGAACTTGAGTGACACAGCATAGCTTGATAATGGTGGAGAATGCAATTGCATCCAGACATTCCCCAGAGACTTCACTCTCTGTTGACACTGGAAGACAAGCATTTTTATTTACTTAAATACAGGAGCTGGAAAGCTTTTTAAAGGAGGATCTGTCAGGAAGACACTCCTGTGTGTCTCTTTCTCTGAGATATTTTTCTCCTGAACACCGCAGTGAGCTGCTTTGTAATACAATAAACGAAAGGTCAATCCAAACTAATGCAATCAATAAAAATGATTACAGTACATCATATAGATGAGGATAGGTTTTATATAAATTGAAATGTTTTCAGAGGCTGCTGGTGTGACATGGATATGCAACTTTCAATCTTTCTGACCTACTCCCCACACACCTTCCACTGCTTCTCAGGTATTGACTCTTTGATAAAAGCAATGATGATGGTAATGTTAATAGCAAACATTTATTAAGCAGATATTGGCCAGACACTGGATCAAACACTTCACCTATGTATTTCATTCAATCCTCACCACAATCTTATTATTGCCACATTTTACAGAGTGGGAAGTTGAGGCCTAGGTGATTAAGTCATTTTCCCATGTAGGTGATGATATAAAATGATAACCCAGCCTAGTCACTGCGGTTCTGGCACTGACTCACTAGGCTGTCATGTTCAGAAAGCTGTCACCATGAAGGAAATGTATTCATGCTCTTTGGAGAAAGCTCTGATCTCTTCAATGCATTGGAGAAATCCAAATTTAAGGTTCTCTCTCTTTTCTTCTCTCTATAAATACCTTTGTGAAAATAAACTCATACCCAGGACCTAAATTAAACTAAAGTGGCAAAGGAAATGAGGACAGTTACCTAAAATAAAATCTACTTTCTGCTTTGTGGAGGACTCTTTTGCTTCTCAAGAAGAACTCTGGATTTATTTCCAGCAGGTGAAACCATTTATGCTCCTGAGTTTAAAAGAAGATGGAACTAACCAGGAGAAGGAAAGGCTCTGCACATGTAAGGCAGGAGTTTTCAGGTATCTTTATGTTTGAAGTAACTTGAAGGCATCTATTTGCCTTTGCATTACAGTCTCTTTGAAGTGGATGTGAATGTTTATTGGAGGCTGTTGGGAAAAGACACCTGGATTCATGTCCTTTGAGGTTTCAGACACCAGAACTCCAAGAGGAAGAGAAGATCAGTGAATATCAGCAGAATGACATACCACACATTACCCTGTGCTTCAGTCTGACCTGCATTGAACACATCAGCTCCCATCAACCTCCAGTCTTACTTAATATGATCCAGGTTCCATCTTTACACACCTCTCAGAGTCTACTGTTCTCCACAGAGGCAGTTGTCTGCCTGGTGCCTCATGATGTGTTGAACTTTGTGGCACTTAGCACTATTGTTATATATGTGTAAAACTATTAATTTTATGTTTGTCTTTCTCTTTGGCCCAGAAGTTGCATTATATTATAGACTAGAGAAGCTGGCTCTGTTGTAATTGCTGCTAATTAACACTTAAAGGTTATATCCACATGATAAAATAAAAATGGGGAAAACCAGCATTTTTTTCAGGATATAAACTTATGAAAGGAATTTTCTCCTTTAGAACTTTGATGGATACAGCACTGAACAGGAATATAAAAATAAAAAATAATTTAAAAACCCTCAGGTTCAGAGTGTGTTTTGTCAATAGTCCTCATTCTGTTGACATATAAATATTTAGGGAGGGATCTGTCAAACCATTGGTACATTCAATTATGGTGTTAAGAGTCAAGAATTTTAAGCCTGGAAGCAACCTCAATGACAGACAAACAACCATTTTTTACAGATGAAGAGGTCAGTATTCAAAGTCACACAGTTATTAGTTTCATAGTTAAGATGAATGGTAGATTCTTGTGAACATCAGTACCCTTTCCAATAAGTGGGGAGAGATTACTAGGTTTCATGAAATTATATCAGCCAGTGAGTGCCCTCTGTTGTAAGCAACAGAAATGTACTCGGGCTAACTCTAGCAGAAACAAAATTTACAGAAACATTTCAGGAATCTGTGGAATAAAAAGACTATAAATCAGGCTTCAGTGGGGTCAATAAAGTGGCCCACTTGGATCAAAACCCCACCCAACATCTAACTGCAATTGACTCTCATTGTTACTGCTGGATTGCCACAACAGTGGAGGATGCTGGGAATTAATGTTGGCTCAGGGTACCAATTCTCTGAAAGATATGGATGAATCTCTGTCTACCAGGTACCATTATGTGGGTTATTGCCATAAGTAACTTTAGGGAAGCAAATAATTTGACCCAGTGTTTGAACTAACATTGAGTCCTGGGTCTCTGAGATGTGTATTCATATTGCTATCAATTTTAAATTATACTACTCCCTTCATTGTTAGCATCTGTTTTCACTCATATTCCCACATATCTACAGGCATCATTATCAAAGTCCTGACATTTCTTGAGCCAGTAAGCTCTTCTGGGAACCATTATTCATAATGACTCTAGTTGGAAACCTGGGGGCAATGAAGAGAGCACCACATGAAGGGAATTGGCTTAATTTCCTTGATAACACTTCCATAAGGAACTTGCAGTATTTTAAGCAAGTGGGAAGGGATTTATTTGTCTGGAAAGATATTAGTGGGAGACAGAAATGAGGGTATTTCAAGTCCTCAAGAATTTCCCCCACATACTCATCTCTATTGTGTCCTCACTATCAGTCAATGTCATGTAAGGACAAATTTTGGTATTTGACTAGTTCAGTATCAGTGCCATTCAGAAAAGTAGGTTGTTTTTGTTTATTTTTGATTTTTAGTTTTTGAAGACAGTAATAGTACAAGAGTTTCAGACTGGACCTCAAGTTGATCATTTAGGGAAGTGCTATTAAAAGAAATACAATGTGAGGAGTAAATATGAGTCTCATATATAATTTTTAATTTTCTAGTAGCTATGTTTTTAAAAATTAAAATTAAATATTTAAAAAGTAAAAAGAAACTTTCTTTTAAAATTTTTATTTAACTTAATATACCATTAAAGTCATTATATCATCACATAAGTATCATAAAATTATTTTAAAAAATATTTTACACTCTTTCCTTATGCACTAAGTTTTCCTAGTGTACTCACCATATAGGAATAGTGGAAACTATAACAAACAGCTCAGATTTCATTCTATTTCCCTCTCAGCTTTCTGATTTGATTATAAGTAGTCCTCCTTCCCTGAATTTCTCACACCTTGAATACCTGAGTTGTAATCTATTTCTCACACCTTGAATACCTGAGCATTTTGATCTTTCTATAATTGCAGGAGATTTTCATTTCCCTTCACCCATCTTTATTCCAGAATTCTTATTTCCTTAAGTAGTCATTGCATATCAATTCCCAAATACCAATTTCTCCAAAGTTGATTATTTTTTAATAAGCAACACTTACTCTGAAGAACTTAAGCAGAAATTACTTTCCTGTATGAACAATGATCAGTTCAAAATTCATAGAAAAACTAGAGAATCTGTCTCAGAAAATAAGCAGATACTAAAAGGTTAAGAGGCAAAGAAAACATTCAAGGTGGTACTAATAATATCACTCTTGACAACTCTGAAAGTTTTAATACTACTTCACTAAAATCAACTACCTGAAGCTTGGCATCACTACCTTAAGATTCAAGGTCAAAGCTAAAGCATATAAATTGGTGAAGCATAATGATTTTCCTACTAGGGAGTCAGCAAAAGGAGGTATCTGTACACCTCCATTTCTGTAGCAGAAGGCAGAATTCTCTCATCACTTATATCAAGGGATTCTTTCCTAAATAATATAGGTGGTAGGAAACCAGATAGAAAAAGACATCAACTCTCAAAAAAACCTAAGAGATCCAGTCAGTGAAATAAGTGCATCTCCATATATAGGGAAAAAAGAGTTTATTGATAATCATTAATTTGCTTAATAAAAATGATGGACTCACTTCTGTGTGTGACTAAATTTAAGTTGTTAAATATTTGAAATTTCAAAATAATAATATTTATGATTTTAGTAGGTCAAATAAAGAAGTCATACTTCATCCCAATGTTGCCAGTGTTAATAGTTTGGTGAATTTTTCTGTTCCAGGAGTGACATTTTAAAACTTCTCTGGTCATATTATTTGAAATGGTAAAAGAAACCCCCTATCAATTCTGGTACTTTAATTTATGTTCATTTTATACTAGAAAAGTCTGTAGAAATGTTACAATGCCATAATCTAGTGATAGTTGCTGAGAAAAGGAGGTAAATTTTTGTTGTGGTAAGAAAATTTAACGTGAGATCTACCATCTTAACAAACATTTAATTGTGCAATACAGCATTGTTAATAATAGGCACAGTGTTGTACAGAAACTAATTTTGATGTTGTCAGATCCTTAAAGTTCCTAAGAAATGGAATCATTTAGTTCTTAGAAGAGCTTAAACCAGCAGCATGAAAAGTTTTTGTTATAAAATTCAGACAGTGGTATTCAACATTTGTTCTTGTTGATTTTTTAATAGAAAAGGAATACAGTCACAGAACTCTGACATTTATGTTAATTTCAATTTTTATATACCAAGATTTAAAGCACATTTTTATTACCATTTGTCATGTCCTCAGTTTCACAGGTTAGGAAAATGATGCATACTATGCTGCGATCTTTCCCGTGTTTCATTTTCTCTATGTAATGAAATGTGAAAATGGCAAGACAGTTTAAATGAACTCTGTGGGATCAAGGGACTGTATAAAACCTCATCACAACAACCAACAGAGTCTCTTAATCAAGAGGAATGTATGCATGACACAACACAGCTGAATTCTGACCCAGGGGCTGGCAGACTCATAGCAAGGAGAACCAGAGAAATTTAAAAATGAGTTGTAATCTAATTTTGATTGACTCTCAATGGAGAATAACACAAAGAAGATCAGGTGCTGAGTGTTAAAATTTGTAATCTATTATTCTAAATTTTCTCAGCTGATGCCTCAGTACCTATTTTAAGCTACTCACAAACATTCATTGATCACTAATAGAGTGTTTGATTAGGATAATATTTAAGTCGTGATGTAAAGATGAGTCTAACTTTACAAAAATTCAACTATCATTTTGTTCTATTTCCCTATGTATTATAATTAACATTTTTATTAAGTTCTTACTATGACACATACTGAACCATAATACTAAGCCATATACCTAGGTGATTAATTCAACTTCTGTATAATGATTTGAAATGCCAATTTGGTAAATGTGTCCCGGCTGATTATATTGGAAGCAATTTGATGTAATCAGCCAGCTAAGTGACTTATCTCCACCTGGCATATTGCTACTTTCTTCATCCTGCATCAGTCACAAGTGCCAGAATGATCTATGACTCCAGCTGCTTTGGTATGAATGCCCCCACCTATTCCGTTCTAAAGTGTTTTGCTTCCTTAGACATGGGGTAGCACCTTAAATAGTAGAACAGTCAACCTATTTGGGAGTTTTATTTATTACTATGCATGCCAGAGGGTAGGGAAAATCAATAGAAATAGGATAAATATAATTATATTTATTATATAATATACATATTATATAATTATATATATTATATAATTTTTTTTGCAAAGTACTCTTGGTAGTGAGAAGCAAGTAACAATGAAGAAGACTGAATGAGACACTGAAACTGAGGGAAAATGGTAAAGCAAACTATTACTGGCATATGACATCAGTTTTCTAGCTTCTACATATTCCCATCCCTCTAAGCACATGCTTACCTCATCATTTTACTAATAATTTAACATCTGCATTGGGAACATGAATCTAGAGCACTCAGAACTTCATTTTTCTTTTCTACTTCAAGAATCAGCCAAATATTATAGCTCTGCAAAGCTGTGTACATATTATAAGGCAATACACAAATTCACAAAAACTTACTTTTGTTGATGAATCATATTAACTCCCATCCTATCTAATATAATAAAATAGTTTACTGAACATTACTAACTGACCTCCCACACCTTATGCATACACATCTTCTATAATGTCCATATCATTTTGGGAATTGCTTTCTGTGTTTTCAACAAATATTGTATAAGAACCTAATGCATTATAGGAACTCTTCTAGGATCAGAAGCTAGGGGGTGAACAGATATAACATTCCTGACAATTATAAAGCTCTAGGCATACTATAAGTAAATAAATTAGTAAAATATAAAAATATCAGAGAGTAATGTGTGCTATGAAGCAAAATAAATTGGGGCAGGAGGCAGGATATGTTGGACTTAGACTTTTAAGTAGCATGGCCAGGGAAGGACTTACCAAGAACAGTGTTAGAGGCAAGACCGGAAAGAAAAGAAGGGTCAAATTTTGTAGATTTCACAACTAATTTATTAATAAGTTATTAATAAGGAAGTGGATGACTGAGGTTGCTGGAGGTGAACTACATAAAGATGTACAAGTGTAGACATCATAGAAATTATTTATGCAGTAACTGCAATACTTTCCTAGTACTTTTGACAGAAGTATTCAGTTTTACTCTTAGAAGCAGATTTCATCCTGCACCTGTAAACTATTAATCAAATAAAAATTGGAGGTTAGAATAAAAACAGCAAAATGAGAATGCAAAAGAGCACAAAATATGGTGTGTTCAAAATCGTGACTAAAATATACCCCTCTAAATTAAGCAAGCAAAAGCCAGCAACATATAAAGGTAATGATTTATGATAGTTTGAAATATGCATGTGGTACAATATTAGAAGACAGTTAGTCTTCATTAATATAAATCCAGCACTAGAATTTTTAGAGACAATTCTGTTAGCTGAAGCAGAGAGTATGCAACTGCCATGAATCAGAAGTTCACATTAGAGGGCCCTAACTTAGATACTAGTGGGTTTTAGGTATTAAGCATAATTTAGAGTCCATTGCCAAAACATGAAAATTAGGAACTTGATGATACATTTTTGTTAAGAGATATTCTAAAAATGTATATCAATAGATAATCGCTTTCTTTCTCTCTCTCTGTCTCTTTAATTTGGAAGGCTTTTATTTTATATTTGAAAGCTAATCGAGTCAAGACTGAAATTTTGATTTGATCAGATGCATCTAAACTAACTATATCAAACTCATAAAAGAAGTCAGAGTAGTTCAGGAGGTCATATGAATAATTAATAAATCATTGGTAAGAACTGAGACTATTCTAGTAATTTACCTTGTTTTTAAAGATATTCAAATAATTCATTGTGTTTTTTTAAGATTCATTTTAGTTTTATCATTATCCTATAAAATGTCTTGTAATCTAGCTAACATTGTTGGTCCAAATTCCTAGGCATAAACTCAATTTAACTTTTAAAATTTTAATCACACTGAACAGGCACAGGACACCTAAACATTAATTAGCTTAAAAAATAGACTAGTTGATGAAGAAGTTAACATTAACTTTAATAATGAGGAGATGCTATAAAAAGTATATTCATATATTTGAAAGAGCAGAGACTTTAGTAGAGAGAAAATATCTTTCTGCCTTAGCAGATTCAAGTCACTATAAATATTTTACAAGTTCAGTTGCCAAAAAAAGTAGCAATGGCTTCTGTTCCCCAGCCTCCTAGAAACCATATGAAGCATCAAGGAGAATGCAGGCAGGTATGGAGCATTCACAAACATCTTCCACAAAACTAGGAAGCATGAAAATTCTGGAAACTATGTATACATACAACAAAAGCACAATATACCCTGAAAGAGAAGCTGTTGGGAATAGTGTCACAGAAGAATGAGGAGTTCTGACTGTAAACAGCAAACATTAATAAGAAACAATCTCCCCCAGAAGACAAGAGCCTTATGCAAACTCCCAAAGTAACTGTTAAAAAAAAGATAAAACCTGCATTTATAAAATTTTCATATATAAATATAAGTAAGAGAGCTTACTGCATACAGCCAAATATATGTTTATAGGCAAAGTAATATGATTCAGACATGGCATTATTTTAAAAGGACAGAATAGTAAGTTAATAAATTATTCAAAAAATAAAATAGTTTAGAAAAAGTTAAAAAATTGAAATAAATAGGATCAAAATGGATGCCGATAATTTGTAAAATTTTATAAGAGAAATGCAATTGATAAGTCCAAAACATGTTTTCCCATGTGTGTGGAGGGTACAGTTTGGAAAGAGATGCAGTAAAGTAAAACTCTCTGGTAAATGAATAAAGAAAACAAAAAATAAAAGTAATTTTAGATGTAAAATAGGAGACATAAATAATAAGACAGCCTTTGTAAAAAAAAAAAAAAAAAAAAAAAAAAAAAAAAAAAAAAGACGACTTTTCCTAGATCTACTAATAAATTTGAAAACATTAAGGAAAAAGATTATTTTCTGAAAAATTACCAACATTGGTCCCAGAAGTAAAAATAAATAAATAAATAAATTCTAAATACACTAATCACTGTGGTTTGGATACGTGGTGTCCCCCAAAATCTCATGCATGAGACAATGCAAGAAGGTTCAGAGGAGAAATGATTGAATTGTGAGAGTCTTAAACTAATCAGTGTATTAATTCCTGGTGATATTAACTGTCTTAATGGAACACAGGTGGGGTGTGGCTGGAGGAAGTGGTTAATTGGGTACGTGGCTATGAGATATGTATTTTTATCTGAAGAGTGAACTCCTCTCTGCTTTCTGATCACCATGATGTGAGCTGCTTCCCTCTGCCACCTTCTCCAGCCATGATGTTCGGCCTCACCTCAAGCCCTGAGGAATGGAGCTGGCCTTCTATGGACTAAGACCTTTGAAACTGTGAGCCCTCACATCAACTTTTCCTCCTCCATAATTGTGCTAGTCAGATCCTTTTAGTTGCAGAAGCCAAATAGCTGACTAAAATACTAATAATCATGAAGAAAATGAAAATATAGTACTTAAGTTATTAAATAATTTATTAAATCCATTAAAAAATTCTTCTCTTAATGATTTTGTTGCATGTAAATCTGATCTTTATGAACTACAGCAGAATAGAAAAATGGAATGTGCTTTCTATTATTTTCATACTCCTGAGATCAAAATAAAATTTTCTCATTTATGCAAATCTGTATATGGCTATTAATATGTATATTTTTTAGCCCATAGAATAAAAAAGCCCAGAAAATTATTAAAAATCATGGGGAACCAATAACCCTTTATAACCACAAAAAGGTTTTCAGAATTATTTGCAGTATTCCAAAGATAGTCTGATATTATTGATATCACATCATCAGTGTGTTATAGGAAAAAATATAATCATTCCAACGAATATATATAATAAAATGTATATATATAATATATGTAATGTAATATATATTTTATATAATATATAGTTATATGTTATATAGATAATAAAATTAAATGCCTAGGTTGAAAATGAGACAAATATGGTGTCAGAAATTGAAAGAAAAAAGATTTCAATATCAGAGTTGGTGGTGTTCCTACTCAGAGTTGGAGTATTAGCACAGAAATCAAACAGTGCACTAAGAAAGGGGGAGACGTTACAAGAAGAACAAAGGAAATCATGGAGATGTTGATGAATGGAGATCAACAGAAAGTTGGGAGCAGAGGACAGACCAGTAAGAACTCAGAGTAAGAACAGATAGTCTTGTAGTGCTCGTCTATGAGATCAATAACATAAACAGGTTTTGTGACAGTCCAATTTCTTTAACATCAACTTTGGAATAACTAGGATTTAAAAGATTGTAAGCACAACTAGTGATTCTATTATTTATAATACTATTTCATTCACCAGTAGTAGCTGCCATGTAGAAAGCATTGTACCAAAGCATCTCAGGAAAAACTAAATTATATTCTAAGTTTGTATTCTAGTTTTGAAAACTAGGATAATTAAAATACAGAAAAGAAGGGTTAGGGCTATAATGAACTTTTATTCGGGTCAAAAAAACAAAAACAAAAACAAAAAACATACGGCTGCAAAACAATTCCCATAATTCTTTCTTGCAGTCCACAGTTTAAGATTTATCCCAGCAAAACATGTTTCATGCTTTTTAAATTGTATTGTGTCTAGAAAATGAAGGTAAGCATATTTAAATGCTTTATCATGAAAATGTGTAGTGTTTCAAAATAAAAGGTAATTATTTGGGTGCTTTAGGTAGTAACAAAATGAAACTGTAAAACTCTTAAGGAAAATTATTTGCTATTCAGGGATTTTATTTGGATATCACAAATCCCATTCTCTCCATGAAAATTGACCTACTTTCAGCAAAATTGTTGGAGTGTGCAACTAGATTAAAATCTGGAAATGCTAAGAAAATCATAACTGAGATAGGAAAACAAAAACTGCAAAAGCAAAATTGGAGAATGAATTATTGGTAATTCAGATAACTGGTACAAAACTCTTTTTAGTTTTTAACTAATTGCAAACACAGATTTTGAGAAGTTATTTATTAAGTCTCCACCCTGAAGGATGTACTGTGACCTGCAGGATTAAGAACGGTCTGCCTACTCACTTTTCACAATCTAAATCTTCTGCATCTCCTGCAGTACATATCTCTGGGGTGGATTATCTCTGAACTTATCTAAAAATAAAATTTTAAAGATTTTTTTTCTACACACAGAATACTGATTTCTTTTAGTACATTAAAGATGCCATTTATTTTTTCTCTATTTTTCTTTTCTTGGTCTTGTTGTGATACCAAGAAATCAGTCCTTGCAATTCATGTTGCTATTTTTGAATATTATATATTTTCCTTTTCATCCTTGTTATTTTAGATAATATCCTTATTTATGTTATCCATTGGTAATTTGATTACAATGTCCCTAAAGTGTACTTTTTTTGTATTTATCCTACATGGAGTCAGCTGAGTTTCTTGTTTTCCACCAACTATGTGGGGAAAAAGGTTTAAAAATCTGTTCTGTCCTTTCTTTCCTCTTTTTTTCTAAAATTCCATTGATATGCATATCAGACTTAGAATTTATGATTGTTCACTGAGGCCCTATTCATTCTTTTACAGCCTTATGTCTACCTTCAGATTGGATAATTTCAATTGATATATATTCAAACTCACTGATACGTATTGTTCTACTTTATTATCAGTCTTTGTTGTTATCTCTTACTGTATCTAATTTGTAAATTAAACTATAACAGGTTTGTATGTACAGGAAATAACATCCTATATATAGAATTTAATACTACCCATGGTTTCAGACAGGTTCTGGGGGCTTCTAATTACACCCTTTGTTATAAGAAGAGACTATTGTACATTCAAACTGAGGGAGAAGGGAAAAAGGAAACCAAGACTGCCCCTCTCCATTGCCCATGGATTGAATGCAATCTCCTGAGATAGTCCCATCCCAAAGGATCTTTTTAGTTTTCACATTCCTGTTTCATTCTACTAACACCCAGCAGTAAAACCTAACTCACTTTAAAAATCAAAGCTTTTGCAAATGCTTTTTTTCCCATGGCAGGGATACTCTTGCAGCTAATATTTTAAAAACACTGCTTACATGTTATTCCTTCATAAAACCTTGTGTTATTATATCAAAGTTAAAACCTGCACCCTGAAATTTTCCACAATATTTTGCTTATGTTCATTATAGATTTTATTTCACCATACCTTCTCTCTGGAGCAAGATTTCATGAGCATTAATTCATACATTCAGCAACTACTCTGTATATACAATATTCTGGGTGCTTAAGTACTAGTGATAAAAACAATATAATAGTTTCTGGTCTCATAGTGTCATTGGGCATTACATTTAAGTTTTATAATAAGAAGCAGTGCTAGATGTAGCTAAAGGAATGGATGTGCAAAAGTAGCGGGCAGTGTTTGAAACCCGTCTCTACCATGTATGAGCTATTTCCTTGGACAAGTTATTTAAACTCTCTGTGTCTCATTTTCTCCACCTGTTAACTGTAGGGTTGTATTTCAAAGTTTTTTGTGAGCATAAAGTGAGTTAAAACATATAAAAGCAATTAGAATAGTGCTTAGTACCTAGGAACTGAATAAATATGTGATATTATCATTTTTGTTTGCTTCTCCCATACGTAGTATTATATCTAAAACATAGTCGGTGATAACTCCACATTGCTGAATGACTGAGTGAATGAATAAATAAAAGGATGAATGAACATGATTCTGCATTTAAAAATACATATCAAAATTTCGTATTGCTCTTTTCCTTGTTTTTTAAAATGTTTCTAATCATGTTTTATATAAGAAGATATGTTTAGAAAAAATTACAAGCAGAAAATGATTGAATTGCACTAATTTCTTTTGTTAAAGTAATGACCGAATTTACGCATTCCCTACTGGTACATTAATTTGTTCATTCATTTCTTTAACAAAAACAAAAACAAAAGACAGTCTTTTTATCAGAAGTTTACAACCTGGGTGGGAAAGTGATATGCATTTAATTATATACAATAAAATTGAGTTTACAATGAGAACAAGAAGGAATCAAATGTGTTGCCGCCTGCAGCAACAATCCCCCGGTAATTTATCGGACGTGGACTGGAACTGAACTACTTCTATTTTCTTTATCTGGTGGGCTGCTTTCTTTCTTGTTTGTTCTACTAATTTATAGAGGAAGAGAGGCTTTGCTTACTTTTAGTTTTAGAGGAAGAGAGGCTTTGAGAGGAAGAGAGACTTTGCTTAGAGGAAGAGAGACTTTGCTTAGAGGAAGAGAAACTTTGCTTAATTTTGGAGATGCTACACTTTCAGAGAGGCTACACTTATCAAAGGTCTACTGCTTCTTCTTAGAGGTGCATCCTGCATCCTTCGTCCTAAAGGTGCGTGCTAGAGGTGCGTGCTATCAGAGGTTCTTTCTATCAGAGGTTCTTTCTATCAGAGGTGCTTCTTAGTGGTGCATCCTGTAACCTGCAACCTAGAGGAGTGTTCTTAGTCCTCCGTCCTGCGAATTGCCATCTAGAGTTGTGTCCTTAGTTCCACGTTCTGCGATCTGCAACCTGCATTCTGCAATCTATTAGAGGTGCTGCTTATCAGAGGTGCTTCCTATAGGTGCATGTCTTATATACCTAAGACAGCCAATCAGCTTAGGATTAAGTAACATGGTTGGAGCATGTGCCACGGTACCAATCAAGAAAGAATGAGGAACATCTGTTGACCACTAGCAGAGGAGACGTTAACTAATCAGGCAAAAGTAGATCACGCCGTGTTAACACTAACTATGCGCCACCTCTTGGCTCAACGCCGCTGCCATCCTAGGGCTACCCAAACATGTCTCTGCACAAATGAATCACATTTACATGCATGTACCAACTACTTTAGCATATATTAATTTAAATTATATAAAATTACTAACATTTTAATGTTTTTGACTATCCAAATGACCATGGGCCCAGAGCAGTATAGTTAGCACCTCATGGTCTAAATCTCTGAAACTGTGAGCCATAATAAACTTCCTTCCTCTAAATTGCTCTTGTAAGATATTTGGTTGTAGCAACACAAGACGACTAAGGCATCAACTAAAACAGTACATCTTTTTTTAATTATTTAAGGTTTATAGACATAATCACAATTTCAAAAATCTGTGTCTGTTTTATGTTGATAAGATTTCCCTCGGATAATTTTTTGTAACTTGTAAATGTCCAAATGACTAAGCTAGTTTTATAGTTCTATATTTTATAGCACTGAAACACTCTCTCTCAAGTCAGAAAAAATAAAATTTATTTTCTTGATCTACTTAGATAAGACATTTAGCGAAATGCAGGAACATGCACTGCCAGGAGTCAGCTCTTTGTTCAAAATAATTCACTGAGTGAATAGGAGGACTCTAGACTTGCAGGATACTTGTACTTAAAAATGTTACATGAAATTAAAAAACTGTGTGAATTTAAAAGAAGGATTTTCAGTTGTGTCATGCTTTAAAATGCAAGCAATTCGAAATCTAATTAAATGTAAATGGTTGATATTTCTCACTTGAAGGTCTGGGGTGTATGCATTTTTCAATGAAAATTATTATGTGTGTGTGCTATATGATAACTCCACTTAACAAAGGGGAAATATTTATTAAATTTTTATTAATTTCTATACCTTCAACACTGGCATTATTGCTGTATCTGCATGACATGAAAGTAATCAAAATAGCTACTTGTTTTTGAAGGAAATGTCATACTACCACCAAAATAATGTGTTTTGTCTTAAGTACTGATTCAAAAATTACCCCAATATGCTACAGATTCTGAATTTCATTCTCTTATAGATATCCATTCATTCTTGAAATAATTATAAATAAAAATGAATCTGCTTGTTGTTGGTGTGTTAGAACAAACTAAGGAGACAACAGCATTTTGATGCAGAATCACCTCTGAATTGGGATTAAGGAGACTGTTCAGTACTGGGAAGTGAGGTGTTTAGATTATCTTTATTTACCTTAAAGTTCCTTGATACTAATATTAGATTCCCAAGAATTCTGAAACTACTGTAACAACAGTGTAATGAAAAACAGAGAGCTTATCTTTGTCAGAAGATAAATTATGCAGTGTCTTGTCTATTTCTTTTATTTTTCTCTCTTAGTTTAACCTTATTCTGTATACATGTCCTGTATTTGGAGAAAAAGAAAAATCTTTACATACAAAGAAACATTATTTAATTGAAAATCTTTGCAAATACAGCAGAAAGAAGGTAGGACTCTTCTGTGCACTTGAGCAACTCATAAGAAATGATTAAAATACAATTTTTTACTTCCATTAAAGCAGCTATTTTTCAGTGGGTCCCATACAAAATAGATATACTTGTATAGTATATTTAACTACAGGAAATTCTATGAAGAAGAATACACAAGAAAACACATTTTCCTACAGCCCAACATTTCATGCTGGGCTCCTCCTTCTATGTCCTAATGTATTCTTTAACCAAGGCAATTTCCACACCACCCCCCAATACTATAGGGATTTGTTCTCAACTGACTCTTTCCTACAGGGCAGCAGAAAACACTTCAAGGTATGACTCTAACCAATGAATTTGAATTCTGAGAACTCAAAGGAATGAATAACTAAGTGACAAAATCTCCACATTAATGTGTATTTAAGTAAAGTTTTCTTCCATCAGACCATCAAGAAGAAACTTTCAAGGGAAAATTGGTCATATATTTGCACCTCTGTGAGAAACATGTACAGATCTATTTTCTTGGGTTTTGTGCACAGACTTATACTCATATTGCCATTAGGAAACTAAAGTTTTACAAGTTTAAAATTGTGGGTAATGAAGGACTAGGGTCTAGAAAGGCCCATCAGAGAGTTATTTAGCAGAAAGAAGAGAAAGCATTTGTCATGCTAACTTGAGCATCAGCAGGGACCTATCCAGCAAAGAACATTAAAATGGACTTCTGCTGGACTTCGGAGCAAGTGCTTTATGTATGATGTGTGCAATGTTGAAAATGCTTACCAGGATGTAGCATGTATCTGAGAACATTCACCTCCTACTTGTGGAGGACTGTTGCTCCCTGTCAGGCAACAAGGTCTGATGTACCTCCTCAGGGCCCACCTGAGGAGAATACGGGGCCGAGCAGGATGATGAGTGTCAGCGGCAAAGGAAACACACCAGAGCTGGGAGGTCTGTCAGTACACGAGGCACCACAGGAATCTCATTTATTAAGGAAATCACACAGCTTTTATGTAGGGTGGGGGCTAGACGGGAACCAATCAGCTTAAAGGTCAGCAAGGCATGGGGGTGGGGGGGTTCACACAGGTGAGAGTCCCATAGGACTATATGGAAAGCAGGAGCTGATCACGTTCGCGGAACTGTTGTTAACCAATCCCTGATGGTGGTCCGATTTATCATCAATAACTATTGAAACCACCTTTGAGGACTTGATCTTGCTCACTCACCAGGGAGTAAGGAGTCAGCCTGAGTTAGTTAATGTGTCATTAGTCCCAACATATCCCCCTTCTTTGTTTTATATTAAGGGTGTGTCTGTCTTAGGTTGCCCCTGGGAGGGTCTTACCCATCATGGAACATCACCCTAGCAGTTTTGGGATCCGCCTTACTCGAAGGTGTGCCTGTCTTAGGTTGTCCTCCTCTGAGGATCTTACCTGTCATTGACTACCACCTTAGCACTTCAGGCGGGCCCCTCAGGAGGAGAAAGGCTTAAGGGAGAGACACTTAGACCCCAGTGTCCTGATACGAGTGATCTATGATCCTACAGGGCTTTCAATCATCATTATGAAGGGTGGTATAATGCTGTCAGACCACCATGAGCTGCACAGACTTAGCCTAGCTTTTCAGGGAATGGATAAGCTTATTGATTATGCAAGGCCCAAAGGTGAACACAAAGATAATGGTGATTAGCGGGCCCATAAAGTGGGAGGAGGGTAGGGGAGACACCTGTGTAACCCAGTCCAGAGGAAATTAGAGTGGAGCTCTGTCCTATGATGTTCCAGATCTTCTTGTAGGTTTTTGATTTTATCTTGTACAATGCCAGAGCGGTTGGCGTAGAAACAGCACTCTTCACCAAGGAACAGGCAAAGCCCTGCTTCCTTTGCTGTTGCAGGACGACAGCGGCTAAGGAATCAAGTTGAGCCTGTAGATCTAAGATGGTAGAGCTGCAAAGTGCAATGTTAGGAGCTCTGTGTCGCTCTCAAGGAAGTCCACTGTCCAAAGTCATGAGTTCAGAGACCCTAATCTTAGTCACTGTTGTCCCATTTTTGCTACTGCGCATTACACTCTTTCTTAAATGTCATTTTAAGCAGTTTACAGATATTGACTCCTGAGTCTATATGAACATTAGTTAACACTTTAGATATAATTTAACATTATATCTAAAACATGAATTAAAGAAAGGCTGAGAGAGCTTTGAAGTTTCCTTTTGTGTGGCAAAGTGGCAAAATGCTTTCATGCTTAACCTTTAAACAAATCAGGCTCTCAATAACTTTTAGAAATACATTTAGCAAATTTTTCATATACCCTATTGATGACAGGTCCTATATAGAATATTAAATGATAGGTTTACCATTACAGACAAGTTTAGTTTGGAGACTAGCAGCTTGATAAATTTTCTGCTTTAAAGGCTTGTATACCTGGAAAATAGGAACACATTTAATATACAAAGAATAATGTTTTTAAGTATGTTACTCCATCGAATAACTTTGTAAATTAATCAGATGTCTCTAACAAACACGTGTGAGTAATCCCATACATGTCAACTCTAATTCACTCATCTTATTGTAAAAATACCAAGATATCAGACAAGTGTAAAAAAGACAAGATGTCAGACAAATGTAAACAGTATCTGCCATCTCTTTCCTGTTGAAGAAAAGTCCTAGAAAAATTGATGTTAGACATTTATAAACATCAACGTTTTATTAGTTTGCCCACCTAGAGACTTGTGAGTTAATTTTAAAGACATTTTACTTCTATTAGTTTACCCAATTTAAATTGAACCTTTTTAAATCATGTGAATTAAAAATATTTGGATCCATTTTTAAATTTTAATTTTAGGAGCACTCAATTTTGATACAGACAACATGACATCAGATAGCACAACATACAAATAACACAAAATCAAAGGCCTTGTAACTTTATAGGTGAATCTCCATTGCAATGTAGAGTTCAAAAACTCTAGTTGAATAAAAAAATAGAACTGATCAAAAATTCATGAGCTCAAAAAAAATGTAGAATTAAAAAAAAACAAGAGTCCTGGAAAAATGATATGGCCGTTAATTACTTTAGTAAAGCACCATAAAATTTACTTTTGCTGGAGTTTAGACTCTTTTTGTTTGTTTTTTTTGTTTGTTTGTTTGTTTTTGTTTTTCTTCTTGGGTTTGAGACCCATCTCCTACTGATTCTCCTCTATTTACATTGGGTTTGAGACCGGTCTCCTACTGAGTCTTCAGGCTTCCTCTATTTACATTTCAATGTAAACCTTGACCGAGATCCAGATCTGAAAGGGCCTAACGTGTTCTAGCAGAAACTTGATGTCTAGGGCATTTTACCCTTTTTCCTGGTTCAATTCAGATTTGGATGCAGAAAATTGTGAAACAATTATCTCCCACTACTTTTGGGGAATGGGGCTACTATATCATACTGCTTACTAGGACAAGCCACTGATGTTTGGGATGGTTACTCCCTCCACACCGGCATATGTGGGACCTCATGGCAGGAGGACTAGGTGGGCTGGGCTGGGGAATGGAAGCAGAAACAGCTGAGTCGAAGTTGGAGGAGGAGGAGGGATTAAGAGGGTGAGAAGAAGGAGGCATTCGAGTTTGCAGGAAGAGCAGAGAAGCACAAGAAAGAAGAGACTTGAAGATAAGGAATCCCTTTCCATCTGCCCTCTAGCTTGAGGAAGCTGTGTGCCAATATCTTTGGTAGCCACAATCCACCTTCCCATGGAGTGATCTTCCCTCCCTGCACAGGCCAATTTGTGATCGGTAGTCATTCCTTCCCAAACTAACATTTTAACATTTACTGGAAAGGCCATACAGGGAGAGGGGAGGTTAGAGTCAGTGAGTTCTTGCCCAGTATCATAAAATGGCCACTGGGAAGATTTCCCGCCATCCGGAGGCAGCGGCTCTTTGGGGGGAAACTTGGAGCCCCCTTTGGGAGGTCCTGGAGAGAAGCAGGCCTTAAAGGCAGATAATGTAGGGCAGACTCCCAATGGGGGACCCTCCCCTAAACTGATTTCCCTCTTCCTAACAAGTTGTTCTACACGATCCTATGTGGACCAGTCAACCATGTTTGCTTCAAGCAGCTAAGGGGCTGCCTTAGTCAGGGCCTTCCAGTTCTGAAACGCCTGGCTATCTGAGAGTTCCAATCTTCTACTTCTAAGGAGAATCCCAAGGGAGTCAAAGGAGGGGTCAGACTTGGAATTGGACTGTCCCGTATTTTATGGGAGTACACTCACCCACAGTCCGATTGGCCTGTCGGTGACTTCATGTTCCTCACATGGGGCACCACTTGTTGCTCCCTGTAGGGCAACAAGGTCCGATGCACCTCCTCAGAGCCCACCTGAGGAGAATATGCGGCCGAGCAGGATGATGAGTGTCAGCGGCAAAGGAAACACACCAGAGCCGGGAGGTCTGTCAGCGCACAAGGCACAGCAGGAATCTATTTTATTGAGGAAATCACACAGCTTTTATGTAGGGTGGGGGCTAGGCGGGAACCAATCAACTTAAAGGTCATCAAAGCCATAGGACTATATGACTATACAAGTTCCATAGGACTATACGACAAGCACGAGCTGATCATGTTTGCGGAACTGTTATTAACCCATCCCTGATGGTGGTCCGATTTATCATCATTAACTATTGAAACCACCTTTAAGGCCTTGATCTTGCTCACTCACCAGGGAGTAAGGAGTCAGCCTGAGTTAGTTAACATGTCATTAGTCCCAACAGGGGACTATCCTTGTCTGAGCAGGCATGCCCTCCATTTGGCTCCTCTCTAACCCCTCTGGGAACTTCCCATGTCCTCCACAGATGCACAATAAAGCAAAACAACAAAACCACCAACAATTAAAATCAGGCAGAATATTTTTCTTGCCTGTTTATTTTTTTTCCTGTCACTTTACACTTGATAAAAATAAATGTCTTTGGTTGATTAGATAGGAAGAGACTATATTTCTAAAGGCTACTTTCAAATAAGCTAAAATTTAAGCACAATTGTCAGTATTGGTTGGTGATGGGTAAAGATGCAGGAAATTTTAAAAGTTAAAATTATCTAATATTCAATCTTTCTGTCTCTCTCTCTGTCTCCCCCTGTATGTATATTTGTAGATATGGAAAAGGAGAGTAACTGGGGAGAAGAGTCCTGGTGAATTCACAAAAAGCAAACCATCAGTTCATTAAAAACTGGAACTAGAATAACAATGACAAAAAGAAGTGGAAAGTGTTAGGATAAATGAATATAATAGAGAGAGAGAAAAATCACCTAATATGTTAAGGGAATCTTACTAATTTTATCATTCCATTCTCAAAGCAAAGTTTTGTTCTTAGTGATTTTTCAATTAAAAACACCAACATATTTCTGTTATTTGGTGGCACATTTAGAAGGAGCAAAGCAAGATTTTTAGTGATATGAAAAAATAATGTTACAAAAACTTTAGCCTGTCAAATATCAAAATATTATATCATAGTGTTCATAACATTCTGCTCTGGCTCACAACTTCAACCTTTCTAACATTGAGATAAAAGAATTTTAAAAAATAACAGTGAGAAGCAAGAATATTTAAAACTGATTTTTAAAACACCTAGAGTGATAAGGGTTATTTAATCATTTATCAGGATCTACATAGGCCTTAAGAACAATAATTTTCTAATGTAATGGTTTCTGTGCTCAGTGTACAAAACATAATTAGAAAACATCTCTTTTAATTTGTATGTTATTGACCTATTTCATCATGCAAACAATTAAGAAAGTAACACTATGAAGGGGGTTGAGATGAATGATGCGCTCTAAAAACCATCATGTTGGTTAATAGTGAAAATGGCCACTTCATAACATTTTAGCACAATTTAAAAACACACACACATTAAACCTTACTAGAAGGCAATATAGTGTAATGTTTGAGAACACAGACCTGATGTCAGACAAACTTCTGCGTTCAACAACGAAATTACCTTCAATTAATCACTTGACTTCTTTATGCCTTAATCTCCTCAACTGCTACATAGCTTTTGTGTAGCTGTAATCAGCTGGTTCCTAAAAGTGTCTGGTAGTATTGCAGGGTTTTCCAGGAAGTAGATATGAAGATGGGATTAGTCTTGCAAGAGATTATTGGAGAAGGGACTAGGAGAAGGTGAGCAGAGCCTTTAGACCACAAAAAAAGTCAGGTCCACTACCTACTGCAAAAGAGGGGGCTAATAATTGTCTAGGAACAAGAGGAAGTCTGAAAGGTGTGTTAACAGAATATATGTCAAAAGGGTTGGTTTTATGATGACTGTTTTAATATTCAACATTATATTTTAAATATTTTGGGGGCAGAGTACCTCATATTTATCTGTGACTCTACATAACTTCTTTATTCCACCAAATTAACAGATGTTTATATTATTTCTTCCCCACACTAATCATATTATCATATTTTAATGACATATAAGATATGACATATCATATCATTTTGGTGGTTCCATTAAAAAACAAATTTTAAAATAATTTCATTCTTCTTCATTAACTTATCTTTAGGTCCACAATGATTGATTAAGCCAAAAAATGACATATTTTGCTTAAACATCAAAATTTTTTGTTTTCAATTTTCCATTATGCAATTGGTATAATCACTTATTTTAATTGATACTATCTTGAAGTTACAAGTTATATACTCATACAAATTTACAAATTTATAACTAAATAAATTTTGGAGTTTGTTTAATCTAAGCCCACTTTGCAGATAAGGAAACTGAGGCTCAAAAATTACAAATGACTTGCACCTGTGCTAGCATACTAGGTAGATTGATGTCTATTACTGCCTTTTTATTAATTCATGTACAACATTTTGTACTATCTTCTTTTCCTTTTTTGTACCAGGGATTGAACTCAGGGGCCATCAATCACTGAGCCAAATCCCCAGCCCTATTTTGTATTTTATTTAGAGACAGGATCTCACTGAGTTGCTTAGTGCCTCTCTGTTGTTGAGGCTGATTTTGAACTCACCATCTTCCTGCCTCAGTCTCCTAAACCACTGGAATTACAGATGTGCGCCACTAGGCCTGGCTGTACTGTCTTCCTTAATAGTTAAACTCTACATGTATTTTTATCTGAACATTGTTTGACTATATTGTACCAAATTCTAACTTCTCCTAGAATTCATATATTTTTGCTTACATGTTAGTATGTGTATTCTAAAGTGTCTTTAAAACTACATAAATATATATCTATATAAAGAGTAAAATAAGTTTAAAAATAACATTTTATATATAAGCTACTAAAATCTAATGGTTATGTGGATTTGAATTTTCATATTGTTTTAAGATGTTTTTAACTTCATGAAGATATGGAAAAATTCATTTAAGTCTTTATTTTGAGGCATACCCACATCATACACATTGATAATTTATTAGGGAACGGTGAGATGGCCAGTTGGTAACTATATTTCAATGGGTGAAGTAACATGAGAAAAAGTCTTTAGTCCTTTCAAATGATTTCTTTTTCAAAAAATCCCTTAAAAAATTTTAAGTAATCACAGAAACATAAAAGTTTTTACACATTAATGGGATATCATGTAATGCTCATTATATGCATGTATTGTATAATGTTTAAACCAGGTTAAAGCTATTTATCTCCCTAAGCATTTATCAGCTTTTAGTAGTGAAAACTTGCAAAATTCTTTTTTCTAGCTTTTTGAAGTGCATACTATATAATTGTTATTTCTAGACACTATACTGTGCAATAATACCCCTGAGCTTCTTGATCCTATCTAACTGTAACTTAGTACTGAACCAGTTTCTGCATTCTGCTGACTGGTGGGATCTGCACAAGTTGCTGGTCTTTGCAGCAACGAAATGCATTAAAACTCTAGTGATGGGCTACACCCTCCAGTGTTGCTGTCAACTCCAGCAGCTCACTTCCCATTTCTTCTTTCTAGTTTCTTATGTGAATTTGAAGAATGAAATCCACAGAGGATGACGAGTGAGTATCAGAGTGGGACTTATTCAAGTGTGAACAGAACTCCCACAGGGTGAGAGGCGAGTGGAAAGGGGTTGCTGCCTGGGTGTGCTAGTCTAGGGGTTTATGTAGCATTTGGTCAATGCTCTTGGTCCAAATGTATGTTAATCAGGGTTAGGAAAAGTACTAAAGAGCTTGATTAGCCCTGCAATCCCATTAGGTCTTTCCAACTTATGTTTCACATTGCTCATGGGAAGTGAGGGGTTGAGGTCATAGAGGTTGAGGTCATCAGATGGTGGATGGACGCTCCCAGAGGCAGTGTTATGTGGACTTGGCTTCTGCAGTGGTCTGGGCTTTGGCAGGGTGACAGGTTGGTGCACTCTGGCTCCACTTGGCAGTGTTTTAGATCCATGTGGTCTTAAAGGACTCAATGTGATCATGGTCTAGCCCATGCTCGCTGTCTGTACTCCAGCCTGCCTGGGCCTTGGCTCTATAGCTCCACTACTCCACTGCTGTTTCTCTGCAGAGAATTAGGGCTCGCTGTGCAGCTGGGTAGCTGGGGAACATTGTCAGTACCAACTGATTAAACTTTGCCAATCTTTCCCCCTCACCATTCCCAGTCTCGGGTAATCACAATTCTACTCTCAACTTCTTTTATTATTTTATTTTATTTTTATTTTTATTTATTTTAATTAAAAATCATAAATTTACATAGGGCAATGTTGTTTGATTCATTCTGTTATTTTTTCCCTTCCCCCACCCCTCCCACCCCTTTTCCCTCTATACAGTCCTTCCTTCCTCCATTCTTACCACCCTCCTTATCCCTAACCCTAAACCTAACCCTAACCCTAACGCTAACCCTCCTACCCCCCCTTATATGTCCTCATCCATTTATCAGTGAGATCATTCATCCTTTAGTTTTTTGAGATTGGCTTATCTCACTTAGCATGATATCCTCCAATTTCATCCATTTGCCTGAAAATGCCATAATTTTCTCATTGTTCATGGCAGAGTAATATTCCATTGTATATATATGCCACAGTTTCTTTATCCATTCATCAACTGAAGGGCATCTAGGTTGGTTCCACTCTCTGGCTATGGTGAATTGAGCAGCTATGAATATTGATGTGACTGTATCTCTGTAGTATGCTGATTTTAAGTCTTTGGGTATAGGCCAAGGAGTGGGATAGCTGGGTCAAATGGTGCTTCCATTCCAATCTTTCTGAGGAATCTCCATACTGCTTTCCAGAGTGGCTGCACTAATTTGCAACCCCACCAGCAATGTATGAGTGTACCTTTTTCCCCACATCCTCGCCAACACCTATTGTTGCTTGTATTCTTGATAATCGCCATTCTAATTGGGGTGAGATGAAATCTTAGGGTAGTTTTGATTTGCATTTATCTTATTACTAGAGATGTTGAACATTTTTTCATATATCTGTCGATTGCTTGTACATCTTCTTCTGTGAATTGTCTGTTCATTTCCTTAGCCCATTTGTTGATTGGATTATTTGTATTCTTGGTGTAGAGTTTTTTGAGTTCTTTATAGATTCTGGAGATTAGTGCTCTATCTGAAGTGTGAGTGGCAAAGATTTTCTCCCACTCTGTAGGCTCTCTCTTCGCATTGCTGATAGTTTCCTTTGCTGAGAGAAAGCTATTTAGTTTGAATCTATCCCAGTGGTTGATTCTAGCTTTTATTTCTTGTGCTATGGGAGTCCTGTTAAGGAAGTCTGATCCTAAGCCAACACGTTGAAGGTTTGGACCTACTTTTTCTTCTATAAGAAGCAGGGTCTCTGGTCTGATTCCGAGGTCCTTGATCCATTGTGAGTTGAGTTTTGTGCAGGGTGAGAGATAGGGGTTTAATTTCATTCTGTTGCATATGGATTTCCAGTTTTCCCAGCACCATTTGTTGAAGAGGCTATCTTTTCTCCATTGCATATTTTTGGCACCTTTGTCTAGTATGAGAAAATTGTATTTATTTGGGTTTGTGTCCATGTCCTCTATTCTCTACCATTGATCTACCTGTCTATTTTGGTACCAATACCATGCCATTTTTGTTACTATTGCTTTGTAATAGAGTTGAAGATCTGGTATTGCGATACCCCCTGCTTCGCTCTTTCTGCTGAGGATTGCTTTAGCTATTCTGGGTTTCTTATTCTTCCAGATGAATTTCATAATTGCTTGCTCTATATCTGTAAGGTACATCATTGGGATTTCAATTGGAATTGCATTGAATCTGTATAGCACTTTTGGTAGTATGGCCATTTTGACAATATTAATTCTGCCTATCGAAGAACATGGGAGATCTTTCCATCTTCTAAGGTTTTCTTTAATTTCTTTCTCTAGTGTTCTGTAGTTCTCATTGTAGAGGTCTTTCACCTCTTTTGTGAGATTGATTCCCAAGTATTTTATTTTTTTTTGATGCTATTGTGAATGGGGTAGTTTTCCTAATTTCTCTTTCTGAAGATTCATCACTTATGTAAAAAATGCATTGGATTTATGAGCATTGATCTTGTAACCTGCTACTTTACTGAATTCACTTATGAGTTCTAAGAGTTTTCTGGTGGAATTTCCAGATTCCTCTAAATATATAATCATGTCATCAGGGAACAGGGATAGTTTGAGTTCCTCTTTTCCAATTCGTATCCCTTTAATTTCTTTGGTTTGTCTAATTGCTCTGGCTAGAGTTTTGAGGACAATGTTGAATAGAAGTGGTGAAAGAGGGCAGCCCTGCCTTGTTCCAGTTTTTAGGGGGAATGCTTTCAGTTTTTCACCATTTAGAATGATATTGGCCATGGGCTTAGTGTAGATGGCCTTTACAATGTTAAGGAATGTTCCCACTACCCCAATTTTTTCTAGTGTTTTGAGCATGAAGGGGTGCTGTATTTTATCAAATGCTTTTTCTGCATCTATTGAAATAATCATGTGATTCTTAACTTTTAATCTGTTGATATGGTGAATGACATTTATTGATTTCTGGATGTTGAACCAACCTTGCATCCCTGGGATAAAACCCACTTGATCGTGGTGCACTATCTTCTTAATATATTTTTGTATGTGATTTGCTAAAATTTTGTTGAGAATTTTTGCGTCGATGTTCATTAAGGATATTGGTCTGAAATTTTCTTTCCTTGATGTGTCTCTGTCTGGTTTAGGTATCAGGGTGATATTGGCTTCATAAAATGAGTTTGGGCGGATTCCCTCCTCTTCTATTTTATGGAATACTTTGAGAAGTATTGGAATGAGCTCTTCTTTAAAGGTTTTGTAGAACTCGGCTGAGAACCCATCTCGTCCTGGACTTCTCTTTGTTGGTAGGCTTTTGATGACCTCTTCTATTTCATTGCTTGAAATTGATTTATTTAAATTGTGTATGTCCTCCTCGTTCAGTTTAGGTAATTCATATGTCTCTAGAAACTTGTTGATGTCTTCGAGGTTTTCTGTTTTGTTGGAGTATAGATTTTCAAAATAGCTTCTAATTATGTTTTGTATTTCAGTCGTGTCTGTTGTGATATTTACTTGTTCATTCTGAATTTTAGTAATTTGAGTTTTCTCCCTCTTTCTCTTTGTTAGTGCGGCTAAGGGTTCATCAATTTTGTTTATTTTTTCAAAGAACCAACTATTTACTTTGTTAATTTTTCCGATTGTTTCTTTTGTTTCAATTTCATTGATTTCAGCTCTGATTTTAACTATTTCCTGTCTTCTACTACTTTTGGTGTTGGTCTGCTCTTCTTTTTCTAGGGCTTTGAGCTATAGTGTTAAGTCGTTTATTTGTTGATTTCTACTTCTTTTGTTGAATGCACCCCATGAAATAAATCTTCCTCTAAGTACTGCTTTCATAGTGTCTCAGAGATTTTGATATGATGTGTCTTTATTTTCGTTTACTTCTAAAAATTTTTTTATTTCCCTCCTGATGTCTTCTGTTATCCATTCATCATATAATAGTGTATTATTTAATCTCCAGGTATTGGAGAAGTTTCTGTTTTTTATTCTGTCATTTATTTTTGATTTCAATCCATTATGATCTGATAGAGTACAAGGTATTATCTCTATCTTCTTGTATTTGTTAACAGTAGCTTTGTGGCATAAGACATGTTCTGTTTTAGAGAAGGATCTATGTGCTGCTGAGAAGAAAGTGTATTCGTTCTTTGTTGGATGGTATATTCTATATAAGTCAGTTAAGTCTAAATTGTTGATTGTGTTATTGAGATCTATGGTTTCTTTATTCAATTTTTGTTTGAAAGATCTATCCAGCGGTGAGAGAGGTGTGTTAAAATCGCCTGGTATTATTGTGTTGTGGTCTATTTGATTTCTGGAATTGAGAAGGATTTCTTTGACGTACATGGATGAGCCAATGTTCGGGACATAGATGTTTATGATTGTTATGTCTTGCTGATTTATGCTTCCCTTAAGCAGTACGTAATGTCCTTCTTTATTCCTTCTGACTAGTTTTGGCTTGAAGTCCGCATCGTCTGAAATGAGGATGGATACTCCAGCTTTTTTGCTATGTCCGTGTGCATGGTATGTTTTTTCCCATCCTTTCACCTTTAATCTATGGGTATCTCTTTCTATGAGATGAGTCTCTTGCAGGCAGCAAATTGTTGGATTTTTCTTTTTAATCCATTCGCCGGTCTATGTCTTTTGATTGATGAATTCAGGCCATTAACATTCAGGGTTATTATTGTGATATGATTTGTATTCTCAGTCATTTGACTCATTTTTGTTTTTTGACATGATTTGGTTTCCCCTTTATTTGGCTATTCCTTTAGGCTGGTTCCTCTGGTTGCTGATTTGCATCGTTGTTTTTCATCTCATCCTCATGGAATATTTTGTTGAGAATGTTCTGCAATGCTGGCTTTCTTTTTGTAAATTCCTTTAGCTTTTGTTTATCATGGAAGGATCTTATTTCATCATCAAATCTGAAAGTAAGTTTTGCTGGGTATAAGATTCTTTGTTGGCGTCCATTTTCTTTCAGGGCTTGGTAAATGTTGTTCCAGGCCCTTCTAGCTTTTAGGGTCTGGATTAAATAATCTGCTGATATTCTTATTGGTTTCCTCCTGAATGTAATTTGATTCTTTTCTCTCATGGCCTTTAAAATTCTGTCTTTATTTTGTATGTTAGGTATTTTCATAAAAATGTGCCTTGGTGTGGGTCTGTTGTAATTTTGTATATTTGGAGTCCTATAAGCCTCTTGTACTTGGTTTTCCATTTCATTCTTCAGATTTGGGAAATTTTCTGATATTATTTCATTGAAATAGATTGTTCATTCCTTTGGTTTGTTTCTCTAAGCCTTCTTCAATCCCAATAATTCTTAAATTTGGTCTTTTCATGATATCCCATAATTCTTGTAGATTCTGTTCATGATTTCTTACCATCTTTTCTGTTTGGTCAACTTTGTTTTCAAGATTAAATATTTTGTCTTCAATATCTGAGGGTCTGTCTTCCAGGTGTTCTATCCTATTGGTTATGCTTTCTATGGAGTTTTTAACTTGGTTTATTGTTTCCTTCATTTCAAGGATTTCTGTTTGTTTTTTTTTCAATATCTCTAACTCTTTATTGAAATGATCTCTTGCTTCCCGTATTTGCTCTTTAACTGTTGATTGGTGCGATCATTTAATACCTGCATTTGCTCTTTCATCTGCTCGTTTGCTTCCCTGATTGTTTTAATTATGTACACTCTGAACTCCCTTTCTGACATTTCTTCTGCTGTGCTGTCATTGGGTTTTATTGATATAGTATCTAGGTTTGTTTGGGACATTTTCTTCCCTTATTTTTTCATGTTGGTAAGATGTCAGTGGGACTTTGTGATATTGCAGAATTCTTCTATTGGCTTATATTGTCCCTGTAGATTTCCAGTGTATCACCTTCCTGCCTTCAGTAGCCTAAAGTCTTGGAGTAACTTGATAATGCAGTGCTTCCAAGGAAAGCTGCCCCTAGTCCTCTACTGGTTGTAGGACTTGGAGCTGACTCTGTGTGGAAAGGCTCTCACTGGGGGGTCTGCTCTGAGAAGCTAGCCTGGAAAGGTGCTTTCCGCCGGAGGGGGCCAGGCTGCAGGCTGCTTGCGGAAGTCCCTGGCTGCCCTGTCCTGGTCCCTGAAGCAACCTGCGGGCAGGAACTCGCCCTGGTTCAGGGACTTGAAGCTTGGTTCTGTGCAGAAAGGCTCTCACTGGGGGGCCTGCTCCAAGATGCTGGAGAATCTGGCCCTGTGGGAGGAGCCCACCGCCGGAGTGCGCAGGGCCGCCTGGGGAGGACCCTAGCTGCTCTGCCCTACTCTAATAAGCCACCCGAATCAGGGCCTGCCGCCCAGACAGGGCTTCACCGTGTGGGGGAGACTCACCCTGAGGCTCTATTTTAGTCCGAGTCTCTCAATGCCTCCCCTTCTTGAATCCTGGGTTCTGGAGCGACTGGAGATGCAGTCACCCTCTAGTCTGCCATCTTGGATCGCCCCGTGGAAAAAGCCTGCGGCTGGGGGGACCCGGGGGGCAGGTCCGCCTGGAGAGGTCTCTGGTTGCCTTGCCCTGGTCCCAGAGGCTGCTTGCGGGCTGGAGGTCACCGCTGGCTTGGGGACTTGTGGCTGGCTCTGTGTGGAAATTCTCTCACTGGGCGGTCTGCTCCGAGAAGCTAGCCTGGAAAGGCGCTTCCCACTGGAGGAGGCCAGGCTGCGGGCTGCTTGGGGAAGTCCCTGGCTGCCCTGTCCTGGTCCCTGAAGGAACCTGCAGGCAGGAACTCACCGCCCTGATTCAGGGACTTGAAGCTTGGTTCTGTGCAGGCAGGCTCTCACTGGAAGGCCTGCTCCAAGATGCTGGAGAATCTGGCCCTATGGGAGGACCTCACTGCTGGAGTACCTACTCTCAACTTCTATGAGGTCACCTATTTTAGGTTTCCCATACAGTGATATCATGTGGTATTTACCTTTCTGTGCCTGACTGATTTCACTTAGCACAATAATCTCCAGGTCCACTCATGTTGTCAAAAATGACAGGATTCCATTCTTGTTTATGGCTGAATAGTAATCCATTGTATATATGTACACATTTTCTTTATCCACTCATTAATTGATGGACTCTTAAGATGTTTCCCTATCTTGGTTATTGTGAATACTGTGGCAAAGAATGTAGGAGTGCAGATGTCTTTCAATAGACTTATTTTATTTCCTTTGAATATAGAACCAGTTGTGAGATTGTTGGATCATATGGTTCTATTTTACAATTCTTTATGAAACTTCATACTGGTTTTCATAATTGTTGTACTAATTTACATTCCTGCTAACAGTGTGCAAGAATTCCCTTTTCCTAACTTTCTCACCAGCACTTTTATGTTTTTGATAATAATCATTCTTATTGGGAAGAAATTATATCTCACTGTGGTTTTCATTTGTATTTCTCTGCTGAATAGTGATGTTGAGCATCTTTTTTCATGCACCTGTTGGTCATTTGTATATCTTCTGTTCAGAAGTATCTATTTAGATCTATAGTCCATTTTTTAGTTGGGTTATTTGGTTTTTCCTTAGTGAGATTTTTGGAGTTAATTATATACTCTGGATATCAACTCTGTGTCAAATACATCTATTGCAAATTTCTCTCATTCTGTAGATTGTCTCTGTACTCTGGTATTTCCATTACTTGCAGAAGCTTTATAGTTTGATGGAATACCATTTTTCTCATTTCAAGTTTGTTCCCTGTGCTTTTGTCCAAAAAATCCTTGCCCACTCCAACATTCTGAAGTATTTCCCACATGTTTTTCCATACGTGTGTATGTGTGTGTAGAAATAGAAATTATGGAGTGGTTGTTTTCTAGTTCTGTGAAGCATGCCATTGACATTTTTGTAGGGATCGTGCTGAATCTCTAAATTGCTTTGTATAGTATAAACATCTGAACAATATTGATGCTTCTAATCTATGAATATGAACATGTGATGTATGTCTACATTTTTGCATCCTTCTAAGGTTCTTTCATCAGAGTTTTTTAATTTTCATGTAGAGATCTTTCTGCACTTTGGTTAAGTTTATTCCTAGGTATTTTACCTAAAATTTAAAAAAAAATTATTGTAAATAGGATTGTTTTTCTTGATTTCTGTTTCAGATAATTCACTATTGGTATGTATCAGTGCTACTGTTTTGTTTATTGATTTTTATCTTGAAATTTTGCTGAATTCGTTTATTGGATTTGTTTATTAGTTTTTTTAAAGAGTTGTTGAAATTTTAATTTATAACATCATGTCATCTGCAAACAGTGACAATTTTACATTTTTCCAATTTTGATGCCCCCCCTTTTTTTTTACTTGCCTGTTTGGTCTGGCTAGGACTTCCAGCACTATATTGAGTAAAGTGGTGAAAGTGGGCATCCTTGTCTTATTCCAGATCTTAGAGATAAAGCTTTCAGTTTTTCTCCATTAAAATATTGTTGGCTGTTGGCTACTATAAATGACCCTTATTATATTGAGGCACATTCTTTGTACAGCTAATTTGTTCAACATTTTTATCATAAATGGATATTGAATTTATTAAATACCTTTTCTGAATTAATTGAGATGACCAAGTGGTATTTATCCTTCATTTTGTTGATATCATGCATGGTATTTGCTGATTTTCATATATGGAGCTGTCCTTATATGCCTCAGTTAAATTCCACTTTATCATGGTGAATAATCTTTTTCAGGCGCTATTCAATTTGCTGGTATTTTGTTGAAGATGTTGGCCTGCAATTTTCTTTTTTCATTGCATCCTTATTTGGTTCTGGTATCAGGGTCATGCTGGTCTCATAGGACGTACACAGAGAATTCTTCTTCTATTTTTTGGAATAACTTAAGGAGACTTGGTATTAGACCTTTTTGAAATGTTTGGTAATAAAGCCATCTGGTTCTGGGGTTTTCTTTGGAGAAAAGTTTTTTATTTCTAATTCAATCTCATTTCTTCTTGTTGATCGGTTTAGGTTTTTTATTTCTTCATGATTCAGTCTCACTCAGTGAAGTGTATATGTTGAGGAATTTGTCTATTTCTTCTAGGTTATCAAATTTCTCAGGATATAGCTGTCAATAGTAATTGCTTGTATTTCTGGAAGCCAATTGTAATTTTTACCTTTTCACTCTGATTTTATTTTGTCTCCTTTTCTCAGTAAGTATAGCTAGGGATTGTTCTATCTTGTTTTTCTTTTTGAAGAATCACTTCTGTGTATTGTTGATCTTTTGTATTTTTTGACCTCTATTTCATTTATTTTTGCTGTGATCTCTATTATTTCTTTCTTTCTATTAATTTCAGTTTATTTTGTTTTTATTTTTCTAATTCTTTGAAATTTAGCAATAAGTTCCTTTTCAAAGATAATTTAACTTGTTTGTGGTTGGCACTGATTACTGTAAACTTCTCTCTTTGTACTTCTTTTGCCATATCTCATAGGTATGTTGTGTCTCCATTTTCATTTGTTTCAATAAATTTTTAGTTTCCTTCTTGATTTTTCCTTGGCCTATGAGTTGTTCAAAACTAAGTTGTAGATGGGTACAGTGGAGCATGCCTGTATTCCCAGAGGCTTGGAGGCTGAGTCAGGAGAATCACGAGTTCAAGTGCAACAGTGAGGCACTAATCAACTCAGTGAGACCCTGTCTCTAAATGAAATACAAAATAGGGCTGAGGATGTGACTCAGTGGTTGAGTGCCTCTAAGTTCAATCCCTGGTACCTCCCTCCCCACCACCAAAAAAAAAAAAAAAAAAATCAAAAAACCATAGTTGTTTAATTCCCATGTATTTATATATTTCCCAAAACTCTTTTTGTTATTGATTTCTAGCATTATTGCATTGGGTTTAGAAAAGATACTTGCTATGATTTCATTTTATAAAAAAATGTTGAGACTTGTTTTGGGACTTCTCATATAATCTGTCCTGGAGAATATTCCATGTGCTTATAAGAAAAATGCATATTCAGCAGCTATTAAATAGAATGTTCATGTTTTTTCCTAGTTGTAGATGGACACAATACCTTTATTTATTTATATGGTGCTCAGAATTGAACACCATGTGCCTCACACATGCTAGGCAAGCACCCTACCACTGAGCCATAACCCCAGCCCAAATAGAATGTTCTTTAGATATCTGTTAGGTCCATTTGGTCTAGGGTTAATTTTAACTACTGTTTCTTTGTTGATTTTCTGTTTTTATGATCCTTTCTTTGCTGGAGTGTTAAAATCACCAGGTATTATTCTTTTGGAACCTACTTCTCCATTTAGGTCTTTCAATACTTGCTTTGTATATTTAAGTGCTCTCATGTTAGGTATATATATATTTATAATTGTTCTTTGCTCTTGCTGAACTGACTACTTTATCATTATATAAATGGTGTAGTCTCTTTTAATTACACTTTATTTAAAATACGATTTATTTTATGTCAGTATGGCCACTACTGCTTTCTTTTGACTTCTGTTTGCATGGAATACTTTATTCCATTCCCACTTTTAGTCTATGTGTGTCCTTAGAGGTGAAATGAATGTCTTGTAAGAAACATATAGTCAGGTCTTGATTTTTATCTACTCAGTCACTTTGTGCCTTTTAATAGAAGAATTTAATAGGAGAATTTATACTTAAGGTAATTATTGATAAGCAAGTTCTTACTCCAGCTACTATGTACCTTGTCTACAAGTATTTTAGTTTCTTTCTTTCATCCTTCCTCTCTTATAGTCTTCCTTGGTTGTTAAGTGAATTAATCAAATAGTTTGTTTTGATTCCTTGCTTATTATTTTCAATTTGTCTAATACATTTACTTGCTTTGGTTACCATCAGGCTTATAAGAAACATCTTTTGATGATAGCAAACTTTGTTGAATTAATACCAACTTAACCTGATGATAAAGGTACAAACAAAATTAAAAGAACAAGAGAAAACATAAGAAAACACTCCAGTTGCTTTCTATTTCTCCCCACATTTTACATCTTTATGTATTTCCAATCACTTAGCATATTAATGTAGTTATTCTTTTTAATTGCTTTTTTAGTCTTCATAACAAAGGTATGAACGGTTTATGTTCCACACTTACAATATTACAGCATTCTGAATTTGTTTATATAATTTCTCCTACCAGTAGTTTTTTATACATTTCCATGTTTTCTTCTTACTCCTAACATTTCTTTCTTTCAATTTGAAAAACTTTATAACTTTTTGTAAAATTGATCTGATGAACACATCTTCTCTCAGTTTTTGCTTTTCTGAGAACATTTTTATCCCTCCTTCTTTTATAAAGGATAGCTTTGCTTGGTACAATCTTTTTAGTTGACAGGCTCCCCTCACCCCTTTAGTACTATGAAAATCTCATACCACTCTCTTCTGGAAAAAGGAGAAGTCTTCTGAGAAGTCCTTTGTCAGGTGACTAAGACTTTTCTATGTGTTGTTTCTTTTTTCTCTTTTACTTGTTTATCTTTTGTAACCTTGAGTATTTTTTCTTTATTTTTTAATCATGAGAGCTTGATTATGTCTTGTGTTACACTTGATTAAGTTGAATTTGATTGGCAACTTTGACCTTCTTGAATATGGATATTTGTATATTTCTCTAGGTTTCTCTAGAAAATAACATTTTCTATTATTGTTTCATTAAATCAGCTTTCTTCCCCTTTGGCAGTCTCAAATTCTTGAGCCCTAATAACCCAAACATTTGCTCTTTTAATACTGTCCCAAATTCCCATAAATTTTCTTTATTCCTAACCATTTTTTTTTCTTTTTACTCCTCCTACTATGTATTTTCAAATAGCTTGTCTTCAAGCTCCCTAATTCTTTCTTTTGTTTAATCTATCCTGCTATTAATGTCTTTATCTCATTTTAATTTCTCTGAGTATATTTTTCATAATTTCTAAATGATTTCTAAAATTCATTCCATTTTTTAAATTTTATCCATCCAGTTGTTGAAATCTTTCTCTGTTTTCCTCAAGCTTATCAAATTTCCTTAAAACAACTATTTAAATTCTCTGAGCATTCTCCCATACTAATTATTGCCTGGTCAGTTTCTGGCAACTTATTTTGAATACTGAGTGAGGTTATTGTTTTCTGATAGCTCCTAATGCTTGTTGGCATTTGATGTTTGGGCAATGAAAAAAATCAGATATTTATTCCAGTGTTCCTAATTGGCTTTGTTTGTGTTTGGCTTTCCAGAAATTCTAAGCAGGCTGCTTATTTTATCTGAACATTTCCACACTATTTCCACACTGGATGGCATCCAGGTTCAGATTTGTTGGGTGTCTACTGTTAGTTTGTTACTGCTTTTGCAGTATTAGGACAATTGAAACCCAGATTTGCCCAAAATATTCTGTTGGTGTATTGTTTAGAAAGAAATGGGAGACTATCTAGAGAGACTAGTCTGTCCCCACAAACTTCTACCTGGGGCCAAGATAGACCCAAATACCTCATCCACAGTTACTAGTGTATAGTCAGATACTGTGGTATTCTCCCAAATTTTGGGAAGTCACAATAATAGATGGACCAACCCCAGACTCCTATGTCACATTTCTGGCCACCAATGCTAGTCACAACCTGAGTCCATAGTGCATGAAGACTAACACAACAGTGGGTTAGAACCAAGGCTCAAACTTATGCAGACTGCCTACTGCTGAAGTAGACTCTAGACTCCTGTAACCAACCAGAAACGATGCTGGTCGGGAAAGAAATTCAGTGGAATGGGATCACGTGTCTTTCCCTGGCACTGGAAATGTTCCAGGGTCTCCTTCTACAGGCAGGCTTGAGAATGGGGTTTGTTAAGATAATGTTAAATTTTAAGACAGAATGAAAGACTATCCATAGGCAGGCAGGAATATGATCTAGGAGAAAGAAAATTCAAGCTCTGACCCCAGCTATTCCTAGTCACAAGGATAGTCCCTTACCCCCTAGAGAAGACCAACTATAAAAGGTACTTCCTCTTATGCTAACAGACCATCACCCCACTCTTGTGCTGATTAAAGCTAAGAAATCACTTTTCTCCAAGTTTGCTAAAGAAGGCAAATAGAGTTGATTGGCCCCCCTCTTGAATCCTATATCCCACCAATCATCTATAGGGACAGATCAAGCCCATAAAAACTCCTAGACAACAGATACTTGTTGGCAACCCTCTCTTGGGACCCCTCCTTTTTGGGAACTCTTTATTCTTTCTATTACTCTAATAAATCATGTTACTTTGCTCTCACCCTTGTGTGAAGAATGGGTTTCATTCTTCACATTTGTGAGACAAAGAACCCACCTGACATCCACATTCTGTGTTACAGTTTCAATAGTACCACACTAGGTTCCCAGGCCAAATATTGCATGTACTACCCTGACCTACTCCCAGGAAATAATATTTTTTCTGCTCCAGTTTGGTGAATGGGTGGTATATAAAGTCCCCTGGCCACCAAGGCTGGTGTCAAGTTGGACAAGACCTGAGTCTTACAGAAGAGCACTGATATTTCCCAGGCTCACTCTAATATTGGAACTAATATGCTAGACACTTGGGTGTCCAGAGGCTGGGCTCTGAGACAAAGCCCCTTCTTAGCTTTTCCTCCTTGTTCCCAGGGAGGTGGAGTCCTGCTGCCCACTGTGCCATCCGAGACTGGGGGAAGGCTTGCAGAGGCTGTCTCTTTGCTGGCTGGCCTAATCAGTTACATAGGCTCAGTCCACGGTATTAGCCTGACATTAGGGTTCGTGGGGCTCTGCCCAACACTGGGTTTCATTGTGGCAGTCCTAGTAATAGGTTTCAAATCTGAAGCCTGTACTTAATTCTCTCTCATTCTCCCAAGTAAGAGGCATCTCTCTCCATGTTTGGCTGCTTGGAATTGTCCAAGTTCAGATAGCATGGGAAACTCCTTCCTTCCAGTCTTCTTCAATGTGTCTTTTCATTTCATTATACTAAAAGGAGGCACTGTGGCCCTTGGTTTTCGTGCTGGTTATCTGGTGTGTGTATAGCTGTTTAAATTGGTACGTCAGTAGGGAGAGCTTGCAGAAGAAATTACTCAGCTGCCATCTTGCTCTGCCCCTCAAAAGTTTTCTCACTCTGCTTACCATTACTGAAACTTCACCTAGCAAAATTTTTAGAAATAAAAAACTTCAAGAAAAAATTTAGAGGCTGGAATGTGGTTCAGTAGCAGAGTGCTCACCCAGCACACATGAAGCCCTGGGTTCAGTCCCTAGCATCACAAAAGAGAGAGAGAGAGAGAGAGAGAGAGAAGTACAAACAATCTTTTTAATTGTTTTATTGTATGGTTTGTATGACAAGAGAATCTATGTCAATAATTAAACTTGGCCTGGGGTTGTGGCTCAGTGGTAGAGCACTTGCCTAGCATGTGTGAGACACAGGGTTTGACTCTCAGCCCCACATATAAATAAATGAATAAAGTAAAGGCCTATGAACATCTAAAAAAATTTTTAAAAATAATTAAACTTACTTTCTCATTGGTAGGTTTCAGTGGGGGTGGGAATATCTAGATATACTGTTCTATGTCTATTGAAGAATTTGAATTTCTTATTTAAAATCTTCAATGTTAAGAGAGCAGATCTCATGTTAAATGCTCTTACCACAAAAGAGAAAACATTCTTGGGCACACATATACACTCACACACACAGGAATACAAGGAACTTTTGGAAATGATGAATATATCTGTTACTTTGAATGTGGATGGTTTTATAGTGTACGCATATGTCCAGACTCATCAATCTGTTCCCAGTAAATATGTATAATTTATTGCATATTAATTATAGTTTAATAAAACTGTTAAAAAATAAATAAAATCTTCACAAAATGCAAACTCCAGTCTTCATTGCTAAACGCCTTTAAACATAGAGTAAAGAAATAGTAACAATCTACAAATAAGTTTTAGTGCATTTAAAAGGAAGGAGTACTTCCCAGTGCATTTTATGAAGCTAGAATAAATCTGATACTAAAGCCAGACAAGGACTATAGAAGTAAGAAAAAATAATAGGCCAATATTTTCTTCGAATTGAAAGAAAAACACCTAAAATATTAGTGAATCAATAAAGTGATATATAAAATATACAATGTATTATCATGAGAAAGAGGAATGTATTTCAGGAAAGGAGGGTTGATTTAATATTAGAAAACATCAATATAATTAACCACAATAAGAAAATAAAAAATAAAAATGATATAATCATTCCATAGATACAGAAATTTATTTTGATAATATTTGACACTTTAATGTTTTCCTTTAAAAATGGACAATAAAAAGATTTTGGAATTGAATAAAGGGTATTAATCAAAAAAGTTGTATTTAGCATCATACGTAATGGAGAAATATTCAATGCTTTCACCTTAGGTTGGGAATAAAATAAGGATACCACTATTACCACTTCTGTTCAACATTCACTTAGGGTCGGTCTACCTAGTGCAAAAACCATGAAAAAAAGGTGTAAACATTGAATGGCAGGAGGGAGTGAAACAGATGACATGATTGTGTGTATATGAATTCTATTAATATTCATAGGTAAAATATTAGAAATCAATTCAGCAGGGTTGTTAAATTAAAGTTAATATACAAAAGTAAATTGTATCCCTCTGTGCTCAAAATAGGAATTAATACATAACTCTAAAAGTATAATTTTTAACAGCACAAAAACTTCAAATTTGTAGGAATAAATCTTCCAATAGATGTACTAGACCTCTATGATGCAGATTATGAAATACGACAGAGAGAAGTTTAAAATGGCATAAATAAATAGAACACCATGTTCCCAGGTTGAAAGAAAACTGCTTTGTAGTAGGCAGAATTCTAAAATGAGCCCTCATGATTCACACCCTTGCATAATCTCCTGTTCTTCACTGTGGGAAAGACCTTTATTTTACTTGCTTCTAACCACACAATCTGGCAAATGTGATGGACTCCATGCATGTGTTTATGGTAAGGGTGGAGGGATTCTGAAGTTCCCTTATTAATTTAGGGTAAGGAAAGGGCAATTATCTTGGGTGGGCCTGACTAATCAGGTGAGTCCTTTGGAGAAGGTTTTAATGCCAGAGAAGGAAATCAGAGATGCCTCTACTCTTGTTATTGAAAAAACAGGAGCCCAGCAGTCACTGGGTTCCCGCGTGTCCTGAGTCTCAGGCCCTGCACACCCAGGACCCCGAAACAAGGCTGTCAAGAAGATTGCGATCTTCGGCGCCACTGGCAGGACAGGGCTCACCACCATGGTGCAGGCGGTGCAAGCAGGTTATGAGTTGACTGTGCTGGTTCGGGACACTTCCAGGCTGCCATCCGAGGGGCCCCAGCCGCACCACGTGGTAGTGGGTGACATTCGGCAGGCAGCTGACGTGGACAAGACCGTAGCTGGGCAGGATGCTGTCATCCTGCTGCTGGGCACTGGCACTGATCTCAGTCCCACTACAGTGATGTCCGAGGGCACCAGGAACATTGTGGCAGCCATGAAGGCTCATGGAGTGGACAAGGTCGTGGCCTGCACCTCCGCCTTCCTGCTATGGGACCCGGCCAAGGTACCCCCACAACTGCAGGAACGTGACCGATGACCACATCCGGATGCACAAGGTGCTGAAGGAGTCAGGCCTGAAGTACGTGGCCGTGATGCCACCGCACATAGGGGACCAGCCGCTAACGGGGGCCTACACAGTGACCCTGGATGGACGAGGACCCTCAAGGGTCATCTCCAAACATGACCTGGGCCACTTCATGCTGCGCTGCCTCACTACTGATGAGTATGATGGCCACAGCACCTACCCCTCCCACCAGTACGACTAGGACCTTGGCCTCATCCAGGAGGACCACATTCTGGAATAGGAGGCACAAAGAAAGGAACAATAAAACTTGAGCCAAGAGCTTGAAATTATTCCAGACAACCCCACAATAGGACTCCTCCTCTCCCTGCCTTTGAGAATTTCAGTGTCTCTGCGTACAGTGTCCTAGGTACTCATTCATTCATTTGTTCAGTAATGGTTTCTCAAGTCCCTCCTCTGTGCCCAGCCCCTGTGCTGAGAGCCCAGTGGTGACCAAAGTAGCCGGGATCCCTGCTTTCTCTGCTGTGATGTATCTCATAGAGCAGTGAGAAAAACAGCCCTGCCACTAACAGTGACAGCCCAGCATGGTCAGAGCTCTGGTGCATAGAGTACGTGGAACAGTGGTGTCCCTAATGGGCACCTGACCCAGCTTAAAGAGCAAGAAAGGTTTTGTGGAGAGGGATATATGTTCAACCTGAGACCTGGTTCGATAAGAATAATCCAAGAGAAGGTTCTAGGGCAGAAGAAACAACAGCAGCAAAGGCCGGGAGGCCAGAAAGCTCCTTTGAAGAGTCAAAATCTGTCCCCTACAGTTAGTTAATAATACTGCTGTTCTGAGGTGAGAATGGTCAGATCTAAGAGGCTGGATCATGGAGGCTAAACTGTGCAAAGTCATTGTAAGAAGTTTTGAGTTTCATTCTGAGGTTTCATGCAGGAGAGGGGTGGGGATACAGGTGCGTGTTTTTTAAAGCTCTCTTTGGCTACTGTGTGGAGGTGGATCCATAGGAGAGGGACAGTGGAGGCTGGGAGAGTTGAACCAAGGCAGGGGTGGGAGGACCCCTCAGGAGCCTGGACAAGGATAGTCTGTGGAGAAGGGAGGGAGGACTACTCAGCAGGAATCAATCCACCCCACTCACCACCTATTTCCCCACCTCTGTAGCCCTAAGAAATCTTTTCCAGTCCTGCACTGCAAGCAGCAGGATGACTTGGTTGACAAATTCCAAGACTGGAGAACTGATCTGAGGAGACGTAAACCTCCTCCCTTCTACAGATGGCTAGAGAAACTGCCTCCCGCTCCCCTTTGTGGACAGTTCTGGAGGGGCTGGGGCATCGCTGGTGTAGTCTCTCAGGAAGCCAGCAGGATTCTAGTCTGCACTCCCCATTTCTCTGTCACATTAATCAAGCATTTAATGAACTTCCACTGTGTATGAGCTCTGTGGCCTCCCAACAAAAAAAAAAAAAAAAAGAAAAGAAAAAAGAAAAAACAGTCTGCCAAGCATCCCACACATTAAAGGAACAAATACTGACAACAAGATCCTGAGACTCCATACCCTGCCAACAGTTTGACTGCAGACATGTGATCCCTGGGCAGAGAATCCACATACCCCATGCCCAGACTTCAGAGTATGGAACTGCGGAGTAATGCGAGTGCTGTTTTAATTTTCTAATTTTTTAGTACTTTGTTTCACAGCAATAGAAAACTAAAAGACTAGTCTAAGATTTAAAACCCCATCCATATTGGTTTATAGATCAAACACAATCCAAATATAAATTCCAGCAGCTTTTTGTTAAAAATGAAAATTAACAATCAAATTTTAAAATTTATGGGAAACTGCAAAAAGATTTAAGTGAGTCAAAGAAATCTTAAAGAAGTATAAAACTGTATTACTTTAAGTCCCAGATATCAAGATAAGGTATAAAACTACATATATTTTAAATGGGTGGTATGGATACAAAGATAGATATATAGATTTTAAAAAATCCAATAGAAAATCCAAAAATGGACCTATACATGTATATATTTATTTGTTTTGTAACAATGCCACCAAAGTTTGTTCTGACGAGGACAGTGTTTTCAATAAATGGTGCTAGATCAACTGGACGTTAATAATTAATAACATTAACATTGACAAATAAAACCTAATTAGAGGTGGATCATAGACCTAAATATGGAAGGTAATTAATAAAGTTTACAGAATAAAAATAGAGGTTTTCATATGCTTGAGACATGCACTTATCTCTGAAACAGTTCACGAAGAGAAAAACCATAAAAGAAAAAATTTATAAAACTTCCTTGAGATTAGGAATATATATTCCACAATGGACAGATAGGTCATTGACTAGAAAAGATAATTGCCTCACATACATGCATCAGAGAACTCATTTCCAGAACATGGATCCTATTCAGTAGATAATCACTAAGATTAAGAAAATCAACTCAAAAAAGACAAAGATAGATCTTTGTTATATAAGAGCCAAAAAGATGACAGCGTTGTACTAGATAGGAGACTCAGGTGGCCAAAACACACACACACACACACACACACACACACACACACACACACACACACACACCACATTCAGCATCATTAGTCTTAAGGGAAATGCAAATTAAACTGTAATGAGGTATCATCGCACAGATACTGCAGTTGTTAAAATGAAAAGACTAATACCCTAATACAAATTCTTACCTTCTTACTATTTTCCCCTTAAAAAAAAACCTGGGTATAAGAGTTCAGATTCTTGATTTGACATTGAGTTTGAATTGGTAACACAGGATCAATATTCACAATGGACATGTGGTTATTAACTAGTTAGGATACTGAAAGAAAAACTGTGATTCCTCCTTTTGGCAAGAGAAACTGTAATGCTAACAGTATAGGAAAGAGTCAAATGTGCCAAGAAGAGAAGATGCTCTCGGACAGACTCTGACCGGGAAATTACCTTAGAGTGTAAGTTACTCTCTATGAAAGGATATGAAAAAGCTTTTATAGAAAATATGTCCTAGAAACTGATTATTGCAATCTAAGTAAGAATTCTTAGTTTCTTATTTCTTATTATATTTTTATTTTCTTTCATGTGTTTGTTTGCAGAGTATTTTAAAAAGGAATGACTTTAAAGTCAGAATATTTCCATAAGGCAATGTGTTATTACTGAAGCAGTCTAAAAGGATTGCTGCTTTGGTGGTATGCCCTGAGTATAAGAATCTCAGCTACAATTTTCAATGGAAGTCCATGTTCTGATATAACTTTATAATAACATTAGGAATGTTTCTTTGATTCAAATCTTGAGAAACTGAATGAGAATAATTCAATCAGCACTACAGAACACAAAATGAGTTTACTATGTAGTTAAGCATAATTAAATAGTAAACTGTAAATAATTTATTTATTTTCATGCATTACCAAAGCACTTGCTCAGGTCCTCAAACAAGGCTGAGGAACTATATCTGTAATGGATCTTTCCCCCTAATCTCTGCTGATCTCTCTGTGTCCAATTTCCCTCTGCCCCCCAAAGTTCTGATGTAATATCAGTTCCATTTTTCAGGGACCTTATTACTAATAGGAAAACTAATCAGCCTATGATATATTTATCTTTTTAAAGTGTAAGTTGTGAATCACTCTGAACATTTAACCTTATCTGGCACAACCAGATTCTCTTTCCCAGGAACTGGAAACTATGATTCAGAGACAGGTAGGCAATCTGTGTGGGTAAATGAATCCAAAGCTCTAAAACTCAGGACCTATGGTCCTGTGCATGGAGACACATGCTAATGAATAGTTCTAGAGGTACAACATAGCAGATGTGTGCATGCATGCATACATGTGTGTGTAGTGGGAGATGATAATATAAACATTCTTTTCTGTAGTGATTTATACAAACTATAAAAATAACTCCTTGAAGCATACATTGCTGTAAAAGATGGGCTCGCTCAAGGTTTCACTGTGATGTTTGCTGCTACATAAAGGATCATAAAAATCCTTCACAACAAGTGTCACCATCCGGATTAAAAGAATTAATCCTTATAAAAGACTTATGACAGCATCTGACAAATAATAGACAGTAAGCATTAGCTCTTATTATCATTATGGAAAACTGGGTCGAGTGAAGTAATATAAAACCTCTTACAATAAAAAAAGAGGTAAGGGGAAAATGAAAGTTGGTGAAAAGAGAAATGACGTGTTCATCAGAACATGAAAATTCTGTCTTGCAATTTCATGAGAGTAGGCTTAGAGTAGAAAATTAAACTACAGAGTACTTAGTTCTTTTGAATAGCTGAAAGACTGAACAAGGGAATTTTCTTCCCTTCAAGTTTCTGAAAGGTATTTAAAAAAAAATCACCCATTTTCTTTTAATTCCTTTTAAGTATTCACCCCCAAACTGTTGCATTCGAAAGTCTATCATGAACACATGCAGGTAGAGAATCTTTGGACTAGTTCATGAAATTACTGTAGTTATATTGTCAAATCAACTGCTGCTGAATGATTAATTTAATATATAATCATTTTTATGGGAAAAAGAAAAAAGAATTGTTTGAACTAATATATGTAATTTGACTCTCTGTATAGGCCAAATTCAGGACATAAAATAACATGTCTCATTTAGTTATACTGAATAAATATCCTAGAAAAATTACTTTTAATATACAGTATAAGATCTCACTTTCTAGATTTTAGATTGCTAATAAACTCATCAAATGAAATGTAAATAAAATCAAAGTATTAGAAGAATAATAGTGCTAAACATTTATGTATTGTTTATTGTGTCAGAGTCTCTGCCGTGTGTGTGACATTACTTGCAGCTCTACAACCCCTCTATGAAGCAGCCTGCAGGGGACATTCATTCTGGCATCCCTGGCTGCCATTCCTGTCCCTTCCCTCACTGTGAAGTCACTCTGTGGTTTAAGGTTGATCCACACATTTGTTCAAATCAATATGAACGCTCCCTTTCCTTCTTCCTGTCATGGAATTGTTTTTAAAGGTGGACATATGCCTCTAGATAGTTCTATCTGGATAAAAGCTGAGAACTTGTGTTTGATGGTTGAGGAAAAGTAGGTCTCTCTTACTCTGGAAGGAACAAGTGTGAGCTGAGAGGCTGAGGACTATTGCAGCCATGTGGACATCCTACAGTCAGCCCATATTGGCATAAGCCCTTAAAGAATGGAGCCAGATCTGGATCAAAGCATTCTTGAAACTCCTGAATTCTATTTACATGAGCCAATGAATTTTGGTTGAGTTTGCTTTAAATAGAATTCTGTGAGACTTAGGATCAAGTCTCCTAAATGATCTGTAGAAATGTTTTTATCCTCATTATGCATGGGGAAAGTGATATTCTGAAATGCTATGTCATTGCCTAAGAAAATAATTCCCAGAACTAAGATTTGGATTCTGGAATTCTGAACTGTAGAGCCATTGTGTTTAACTGGTAAGAATGATTACCTTCCTAAACCATAACTGGTTTAGGCTACTATTGTAGACTTTACTATCAGAGTGTTCAAAGAATTTTAGTGTTTCTTATTATTTTTTCATCTAATTGAATATATTTTAATGGTGAATTTTTTTAATTTAATTTTTAAAGAACAGTGAAAGAAAGGATTAAGATAATTTGGATGTTTTGAAATCCAAATACTTGGGTAATGTATTAAAAATAATTTGGAAATAATCACAATTATTATTCCAAATCCTTGTTGGGCTCTTAGGGTCATCTGTCTCTTATGTATCCAACAGTCTGCCTAAATAAGAGTGGAAAAAATATGAGCTCAGGTGATTAGAAATTCAGAGACCTTTAAATTCTGATCAGACCCTGAAAGGCTATGTGACATCAGTCAGTCTTGGAAGCTCAGCATCTTCTTTTATAAAAGTTAGTTAATAATAACTCCTTCATCTGTGCATTGAATAGATGAAATGTGATAACCAAGCCATGATTGGCAGAAAATAAGTCCTCAATAAATAATATCTAAATCATACAAAATATTTTGTAAATTCTGTACATTTATGGAGCCTGTCAGCAGTGCATAAGGCTTTGAAACCGTCCAAGAAACTGTTTCTGAGGCAAATGATGTTGCCAATGTATTCATTCTTTCTTAACAAAACAGAGGAGCACTCAGAGGAAACTCTGATTGGATTGTACACATTTGGACACTTCGTTAGAATTTTTTGGTTATGTCTATTTATCCTATGGTGTGTTGGATTTTGACTTTAGTGTCAAAGAAACCATAAAATTCAAATCTTGACTCTGGTACTTAATAACCTTAAAAATTGGGCAAGTTGCTATTTTCTCTTACATGATTCACTGAAAGGAAAGAGGAATGCTCTTATTATTACTTTTTAAGTGGTGCTAGGGATTGAACCCAGGGTCTTGCATGTGCTTAGCAAGAGCTTTAACCACTTATCACTTCCCACCGCCCGCGGAGGAAATGATAACATGTACGCCTTTTTTGGTGCAGTGAAGCTTCTTCTCTTTAATGTGGACAAAAGGCTCTCAATGCGGAACTATTCCAGGTTATAAAGAATACAGGGACCAATCAGAAAGTTGTCCCTGCAGCGAATGCATGGACATAACAAGTAAACGCCTAAAACATGTACTGTACACAAGCCAAGCACAAGGTACATCAGCCAATCAGGAGTACTTCCTGAAACTTGTTAACAGTTTCAAGCTTTTTCTGGCACCACGCCAGGCGAGATCTTGACGATCAGGCCAGGGCTTGCCCGCCTCTGCGGGCCCTCAGAGGCGATGGTCCCTGACAACCACTGAGCTATATATTCTCAGCCCAAGATTTTTTTGTGTGTGTATGTATGTGTGTGTGTGTGTGTGTGTGTGTGTGTGTGTGTGTGAGATAATTGAGTAAATTACAACATATAACTTTAACAACTATAATAATATATAAATAAAATATGCAGAGTGCCTTACATAAATTAGTCATTACTTTGATGTTCATTTGCAATTGTTCCTCTTGCCTCTTGTCACTAGAGCATCACATCAGAGTATTCTTTTATGTGTAGAGGAATCAGCACTTTTTAATGACTGAAATTTATTCTCTTTGAAATCTGAGAAAATCAGGAAATATAAAGAACAGCCATCTGAAAGTGCTGAATACCGTTCAAAGTGAGGTTTAAAACTAAGCCAAACATTTCCCTGTGTTTCAGACAAGCTGATGAAATTCTTCTGAATAGCATTGGAAAATATTGCTTCAAAAACTTTACCTGACTAAGGAAATTAGGGTGCTTTGGAAGTCTTTGCTTAATCTATTTTTCTGTAAAATTAAAAATCAAGTTTTTCAAGAATGTTAGAATATGAATATTATAATTCCTTGTTATCTGCTGCATGTGCAAGTTTGCATGCACAGATAATACACAATATAACCTATCTGAAATTATACAGATCCAGAATCTCTATACATATATGGAAATTTTTTATCTTAAAAACCTAAAAATTGCTTTCGTTTTCCATTTTTCGTGCGCTTCAATCTTAAATTTCACTCTTTTAAATTAACTCTGCTTGCTGTCCCAATAGACTAGCACTACATAGCATATATTAAATATGTAAAAAAGGTGCTTTATAATGCATTATCTTCACCAAAGTAAATTAAGGTCCTCTCAGAGCAACAGAAGGTATGTGTAGAATACTAATAAGTTAAGTGTTTATTTTTATAGCATCTTATTTCTATCACAAATGACAATGGTTCTTAAAAACATAAAGGTAAAGATCAGCATAATAAAACATTAGTTTAAAAGAAAATGTGAGCAGGTGCAGAGTAAAGCATTGTTCAGGGTACTGTAATGGTAACCTTTCCCTTTGGGCATTTGTGATTTACATATTTAGCATTAGGGCAGGGTCTGTGTGAGACTGACTCCTACAAAGAAAACCAAATTGGAAGCAAAGGCCCCTGTAAAGGAGACCAATATTGTGTAGGGACTATCTATCATCTTGTGCTTCCAAGATCAGTTCCAACAAGGGGCCATATTAGTATGCAGGCACTTGTGTTTTATCCTTTCTCCAGTTTTTGTTCATGGAATGTGGTATCCCCATGAAACTCATTAAATCTTCTATTTCTGCAGCTGACACTCCACTCGGGCATGAATAATCTGAGGGGTAAACAGAATGTTGATATAAATATGCAAGTGTTTTTGATAAAACAACATAATAGGTAACTGAGAAACTGAAAGACCCTCATGGGCACAGACAAAAAAAGAACACTGTACTATTTTATTATTTGTAGTCATGGGAAATTCAATCCGAGTTTTAAATTTTTGTCAAAATCCATTATGAGATGGTCAAGTGCTCATAGAGATAGAGGATATTAATATTGTGAATATTTAAAGCATGGGGATGAGAAAATTCAAATAGCTATAAATTGTATTTCCTTGATCACCTTTGAAACAGGGCTTTACATACATTAATACATTCTTTGGGGTATATTTGGATATTATTTTGAATGGAATCACAAACTCAAGTAAATTAAAAAAATGGATCATCCATTTTCAACAAATAATTGTGTGATGTCCCTCAAGGAAACATAATGAAAGAAAACAAAATAACTATGGACACAACAATTAAAACTCCTCAGATTGGCACAAAGTAATGTTTGTTCACATTTGCTGGGAAGTAGAATTCATACTTTACTGGTGATAGTGTCAATTTGAAAACTTCCTTAGGAGAACAACTTGGCAATTGCTAGTGGATTTGAAAATGAGCATGTTGTTTTCCAGAATATATCAGTGTTATTAAAATCAATAAGAAAAACATAACCAACCAAAAGGAAAAAAGAATATGATCAGGTAATTCACAGAAATGTATAAAAAAATCATACTAAAAATGCTAACCTTATGCACAGTCAAAGAGATAAAATTTAAACAATATTTTGATACCATTTCACACCCAATAAATTGGTAGGTTTGAAATAGTGTGACAGTAAAACGGGAGTACATACATGTAGAGAAACTCATTATTCTAAGGAAATTAGATTTACTGTAAATTAGCACAACTCTTTTAGATAACATTTTGGCAATAGTTTTCAGATTTCAATGTGTGCACACTTCTGTGAAGTACTTGCACTTCCAGTGAAACTCTCGCACGTATGTCTCAAGGCGTAAAGATAGAAAGAGCCCGCACCTGTGTAAATACAAATACGAGGCTCTTCGCAAACTGCCCTCAACCCCTCATAAAAGCTGCAAAGAATTTTCGTCTCTTATCTTATCTGTAAAGGCTAGGTGACTGACCCAAAAGCAAACTTTGCTGGCACAAAAGCAAACTTAAAGATAACCCTCCTCTCGGAGGTCAGGGTGACCCAGAACTTAAAATAACATTGTATACAATTTTATATGTTAGCCAATCACAAAGAACACTGTAAAACCCTTTGCCTTTCATTATAAAAAGCCTGCTGAACAAGGGCTCAGGGCCTCTTAGCGTCACCGGTTACCGAGTGTGCGGAGGACCAGGCTCGAGCTTGCTAATAAATGACTCTTTGTTGCTTGCATTGATTGTGGTCTCTGGTAGTCTTTGTGGGGTCTCAAGCTGCTGGGCACAACATATGGGGGCTTGCCCGGGATACCCCAAGCCCACCCAGACACCTGATCATAGAGTCATAAGTGACATCATTGGCCAGTGAGTAAGGCATTCCGTATTTCTGTCTGGATTGCCTGCAGGTTCTGGTTCTGGGCTGGTGAAGTCCTGTTGGACGTGCTATAGGACCCCAGCAGGGTCTCGGGAGACATCCCCTCGACCCATCTGGGTGACTCTGTCACATCTGGGTGACTCTATCGCATCTGGGCAGACTTTGTGCTGCATCTGGGCAACCCTTTGTGTTGCATCTGGGTGACTCTGTTGCATCTGGGCTTTTGTTTTTGTCGAAAAAATACCAACTAGCCAACTTTGATTTAGCATGCTATAAGTCTGTCTGTTTGTGTATTGTACCATACAGTCTTTACTCTTGTCTCATATTAAATTCTTTATTGTGTTAGTCTGATCTTAGGCTTAGGGATACTCATTACAGGGTACTTTACAGTCCTTCTCCTTGTTCCTAAGAGATTTGTTTACTCCAATCCCCCTAGGCAGAGAGCTCAGCAGCTCCATTCCCCAAAAGTAGTGGGAAATAATGTTTCATGATTTTCTGCATTCAAACCTAACCTGATTTCTCAACCAGGGTTAAAAGGTCCTAGGCAATTCCCCCTGCCTGGCCTTGCTGAAGCCTGCATTGGAATGTAAACTGCAGCAGTCTCAGCAGGAGGGGGGGATGACCTGAGACAGAAAAAATATGTGTCTGTTTTAAACTCCTGGGCTGCTACACAGAACTAACTAATTTTCTAGGATTCTTGTTTTGTTTTGTTTTTCTTTAATGTTGTATTTCTGAGCTCATAATTTTGATCCTACATACCTAGGTTAATGATTTTTTTTTTGATCGGTTCTATTTTTATCCAACTCTAGAATTATTTTTAAACATCTGTTACATTGCAATGGAGATAAACATTACAAGGCCTTTGCTTTTGTGTTATGCGTATATGTTATTGTTTAAGGTCTTATTGTCTATGTATGTACCTGACAAAATTGACATAAATAATAAGTGCGCATAAAATTAAAATTTTAAAAATGGATCCAAATACTTTTATTCACGTGATTTAAAAAGGTTCAATTTAAATTGGGTAAACTAATAAAAGTGAAATGTCTTTAGAAATAATTTGCAAGTCTCTAGGTGGTCAAACTAATGAAATGTTGATGTTAAACAATGTCTAATATCAATTGTTTCTAGGACTTTTCTTCAACAGGAAAGAGACAGCAAATACTGTTCAGGACACTTGTCTGATATCTTGGTTTTTGCAGAATAAGTAAGCTAAATTTAACATGTATGGGACTACTCAAATGTGTTTGTTAGCGACCTCTGATTAATTTGTAAAGTTAAAATGCTAATTGTTAAATAACATTAAGTACTCTTAAGTCCTTAAATTCCATGGAGTAACATACTTAAACATTATTGGTGTTTTCATAGGTTGGTAAATTAAAAAGTGTTTAAAATTGCTTTGTGTCATTACTAAAAACAAGGTTATTAAGAGTTATGTCCTAACAGGTAAAACCCCAACCCGGAGGGTGAGCGTTCCATCTGCTCCCTTACCACTTCCCCCTGCTCCCCCTCCAGTTCTGCAAAGCTCCAAGGAGCTCTTAGATTTGGATTTAGAGTTACCATCTTCCCTCTCACTGTGTTTCAGTTAGAGTACTATAAACAACAAAGTATTTTATCTTGTTAAAATGAAGTAATTTATCTAAATTCAGAAATTTCATGAGAGTTGTTTCAGAATGTGAACTAAAAGGTGTCAACAGAAAGGAAAGAGAAAAAAGGTTCTGGGTATGGAAATATATTTAGTAAAAGGGAAAAGAAAATGTTTCTGGGTAAGAAAGTGTTTATGTGATGAAATACATGAAGGTCTAAGTAAGTGCTAAGAAAGTCTGTGTGTAAGTAAAAGGCAGGTTTCAACAAGTTTGCATGAAACTAAGTTGGTTACAAGTATGTGAGACAATCAGCTAAAGCTGTTTAAGGTTTTTCTTAAAGTTAATTACTACTGTACTAACATAAACCGAAGTTTAATCTATATGGTAAAATGACATGGTAAAATGATAAGGATTTGAAACACTAATTTACTCTTAACTTTATGTCTATTAAGTTTTATTCTTTAGAACAATTAGTCTTAAAAATTGGGGTTTATACAATTAGGTTAAACAACTGTTAGAGTATTGTACTATGTTACAGAGTCTACATTTTTCTTTAAAAACTAAATTTGGTAAGATAAAAGTGTCAAGGTAATTGTGAAATGGTCACCAGTTGTATATTAAATGTGTTCATATTTTCCAGGTATGCAAGTTTTTAAAGCAGGGAATTTATCAAGCACTGCTATTCTCCAGAATAAACTTGTCTGTAATGGTAATCTTAAACTTAAGGAGTACATTTTATTGGGGATTTATTTTTATCATTTAATATTCTATTATGGGACCTATTATCAATAAGATATATGTAAAATTGGTTACTTGTTTCACTGGGATAAACATTTAAATATAAATGTATATCTAAGAGTTAGTGACAGCCTGATTTGTTTAAAGGTTCATATAGTAAAAGGTGAAAGCATTTCACTACATAAAAGAAAACGTAAAAGCTCTCTCAGCCTTTCTTTGATTGATTCCTGTTTTGGATATAATGTTAGACTGTGTTAACTAATGTTCATATAGACTCAGGAATCAATATATGTAAACTTCTTAAAATGACATTTAATAAAGAGTGTAATGCGCAATAGCAAAAATGGGACAACAATGACTGAGATTGGGGTCTCTGACCACATGACTGTAGCATGCATGGTGCCTGGAAGTGTTCCTGTGTAGGAGCACAAGATGCCTAACTGCTGTGGCAGTACCCTCTCTGGGGAGGCTCTGTACAGGAGTCCTATCAGCTCTTACATTGATCTCAGGCACACAGTTCTTGGGCAGAAACAAATTGTTTTGCTAGTTAATCAGTGTTTCATCAGCTCCCTTCTCTAGTTCCTGCCCACCTTACAGTAATTTTGGACAGTGGACTTCTTTGAGAGCTACACAGAGTTCCTAACATTGCACTTTGCAGTTGTGGAAAAAGTTACGTAGATGTTCTAGTCTCTGTAACTCTCCTAAAAACAATGAATAATGCTTACATAGTCTTTAACCTAATAATAAGACATGTATAAAGATTGCTAACATAACTCTTTAGATCTGCATCTCCATCAGAGAACAGAGCTCCATCTGATCTCAGCTTAATCTTCAAAATCTGTGTTTATAAACCTTTATTTTCTAATACTCCTTTGCCCCTCACTGAACTTGAAAATTTGGTCATGCTGGTCATGGCAAAAGGGGCAAAAATTAGCTTCAGGATTAGAACATTTTACTTAAGATTTGCGAAGAGCCCTGCCTTACCTAAGATAAGGCTCTGCCTCAGCCTGCTGCATGTTAGAGTGACTCCAAAATAAGTCAGACTTTAGCTTATTTATAGTTACAGTCAGAAGATTGGTTTTTGTTGTAAAATTACTATGATCTCAAATAGGGGATATAAAGTGGTTCTCAGTCAAAATTCAAGATAGCTATTATATAAGCTGAATATGTTTTTACTCTTGCTAATTTCATTTGTAAAACTGTTGCCTGTTACTGTTTTGCAGAAGTAGTTGCTTCCAGAACATACAACCTAGGTAAATTGTGATAATAAACCATCACCTATAGAACAGATAGTGGTAACTTCCAGTACTAATACAGACTCCAGTTAGATAAAAGGGTAAATAACTGTAAAGTTATGGATATTAAAGTTAAAGCCCAGTACTCTTACTTTATGACTGTTGAGACTGGCTTGCTGGATGATTAAGATCAAACTTAGAAATTGGAATTAAATACAGAGGTCAAGAAAAAACAGTATCTTGCCCTCAGAGTCAGCCTGAACCCAGGGAATAAGAGGACTTCTCTAAGGAGCACTGCAACTCTGAGTCACACAACCTCCTGATCAAGGAGATTGTTGAGACTAGAGGATGAAAAATCACTCAGTGCATCTGCTGCAGAGGAGGGTCATGGAAAAAGGGAGACATCCCTTGATACTTCCAAAGGAAGCTACCTCATCAAGAGACCCTGCCTAACCAATGGCACTGGTGGAGCTAAGAAGCTGCTCTTAAGTTCTCTACGAGTGGCCTTTGTGGGAACTCAGCTGACTTTTTAACAAGACGGGAACCAGGTCAATTTGACCAGATTGATCTTAGACACCCAGCAAAACAGTTAAAATCAAAATACAGCCATTCGTGGGCATTTAAAAGAAATAATAGTTAAATGTAACTTAAGATGTACACTTGTATTAGCCCACTAGAATAAAGGCTGGAAGCTACAAATGAAAGAAAGATTCTTCAGCAAATGTGCCTGATAACTATCAAGAGAAACTGCCAGAGTCAGAAGTTTTTAGTCAGTTTAAGACCTTCCTAAGCTACACAGGTAGACTTAATCTATGTTTGCTAGTATGATTACCTAGCCCTATGTAACAGAAGTATAGAGATCTCTACTATTAAACACAGGTTACACCAATAAAGGGATATTTTACAAAAATCAGATGACATTAAGTAGCTTAACTATATTTTCTGGGGACATCTATGACATTAAGAGTTAAATGTTGTGTTTACATTCCTAATAACCTGGACAATGTTCAAATCTCCAAATAAAGGCCTTGTCCTCTCCAGCATTTGCTAGGCCTAGTTATGGGAACAATTTCTCAGTTCTTCCACCTCCTGGTGAGAAATTGACTTCTGTCATTTTCTTGATACTCAGTGGCATGTTTCAGATGCTGCAACATTTACTTTGTACTAATCTCATTTCAGTATTCATGTCTTTTTGTTCTTCTCTCATAGAAGCACCCACCCCCAGATGACTTTACAACCTGCTCTTCCCCAGCCAGACTTCTACCTTGGACTCCTCAATTGACCCGATTTTTAAAAAAGGGAACTCCAAACTGCTTGCCCCATGCTGCCCCCTTTCAGCTTTGAAGCAGCCAGAACGATCCGCACCCCTTTCCCTACAGCAGCAAGGAGTTCCTATAGCAAAAGGGGGGAATGAAGCCAGAATTAAGAATAGGTAGTTAGTGTAGAAGTAGGGGATCAGGTCAAATCGAGGAAATGAAGGCCATGAAACCCATCTGCCTCTGGAAGTTGGAGACTGCCCCTGGGAGAATAAAATGTTAAGGATCTCCTAAGCTCATTGATTACCAAATTTATCTGCCTTTAAAGACTGTAAGCAAGGAGGTCTATGTGCAGCCCTAGGAGAAAAATGTTGTTTTTATATGGACCACTCTGGGATAATCAAGGATAATATGACAAAAGTCAGAGAAGGACTAGCAAACAGAAAGAAAGAACAGGAAGCTAGTCAGAGCTGGTTTGAATCCTGGTTCAATTTTTCCCCTTGGTTAACTACTCTGGTGTCTGCTATAGTGGGACCCCTAATATTGTTGCTACTAGCTTTAACTATAGGACCTTGTATAATCAATAAGTTAATTGCTTTTGTTAAAGAGAGAATAAATACGGTATAGCTAATGGTGCTAAGAGCCCAATATCAGCCCATTAAGCAGCAAGAATTAAAACTATAGAGACCCAAGATTGGCTCTCTAAATGTTCTTGGAAATGGGGGAATGTAAAGATAGAAAGAGGCCGCACCTGTGTAAATACAAATACGAGGCTCTTCCCAAACTGCCCTCAACCCCTCATAAAAGCTGCAAAGAATTTTCGTCTCTTATCTTATCTGTAAATGCTAGGTGACTGACCCAAAAGCAAACTTTGCTGGCACAAAAGCAAACTTAAAGATAACCCTCCTCTCGGAGGTCAGGGTGACCCAGAACTTAAAATAACATTGTATACAATTTTATATGTTAGCCAATCACAAAGAACACTGTAAAACCCTTTGCCTTTCATTATAAAAAGCCTGCTGAACAAGGGCTCAGGGCCTCTTAGCGTCACCAGTTACCGAGTGCACGGAGGACCAGGCTCGAGCTTGCTGATAAATGACTCTTTGTTGCTTGCATTGATCGTGGTCTCTGGTGGTCTTTGTGGGGTCTCGAGCCACTGCACAACAAAGGTGCAAGTACAAAATATTCATATGAGTGTATAAAAATAAGATCTGATTAGTTTTTGAGTTGTCACCTTTTTTCTGAATTTTTCTAAATCCAATTTCATATTGCATTTTATGTATTTTTGTCACTTTCTTGTTGTCTTTTAGTTCATTTTGAAGTAGTAGGTACAGCTTTGTTATTTGTTTGTGTATATATGTACACGTGTGTATCTACTGGAGAATACCCTTTCTGGGGTCTTCTCCTTGTGTGAATGGTATTTCATTCCTTATTCTATTTTTGCTTTTGGCATTCTCCTTGATATTTTAGTCTTGTTCATTTATGTGTGAAATTGTTTGTCCTGAGCTTTTAAAGGCAGATGTAGTTGAGAGGAATTTTCCAACTTCACAAAGCTCCCTCTTCTATTGTTTCCTATGGAGACTTGCTTCCTGAGATTCCCAGCTCTGCATTCCTCCTCACTTTTGCCTGGACATTTTCTTCCCTTCCTGTCTCTATCTAAGTCATCTAAATTTGGATTCTTCCCCCAGCAGTTCACCCTGGAGCCCTGTCCTGGAACGGGAGCGCCGTAAGTCAATATCAATAAAGGCAAGTGTTGCTACCTCTTTAGACCTCTTTACTGCAAGCCCTTGCTTTTAACTATAATGGGTGGCGGTGGTGACTGCCACAACCTACCCAACTTCAGTTCTGGTGGTTATGGCTGCTATTGCTTTCCAGTAAACACCTGTCAGCTGTTTGGATGCTCTTCTTGTCCCACTCTCGGTCTCCCCTTTGCTTTGCTTTCTTTGCTTGCCCCATAGGTACATGCGCTGATTTTGTGTCTACTACCAGTTTATCTCCTACTTATTTGCATATTTGAGGTTTTCCAATATGCTTTGTTCTTCATTTATATGTAAAAGTTGCCCGTGGATATAGTTTTGCTAAATAGTTGCTCAATTTTATTTTATGTAATGAATTGGGAATATTGAAAATGTGAGCCATTGCTGTAGGCTCCATCTTTTCAGACATGTTTTAAATAACTTTTTTTTTTTAAACTCTGGCAATATAGATGTTCATCAAAGAGGAAATGGGATGAATAAGTTGTAATAATCAATGAACTGCTGCAATCTTTAAAGTGAATTAACTAAAATATAACTAAATCAATTTGGATAAATAATTTAAAACTTCTGGTCTTTTAATATCAATATGACTGAATAAATCATCATTTTCCCCATCTCTTTTAAGAATCATCTAAAAGCAAAAGGAGAAATTTTTTAAAAATATGTGTATTCCTTAGATTCATAGAAAACACAAAACTCAGTGGCTTAAACAGCTATCATTTATTATTGCCACCATATCTGCAGGTTGAGTGGGTGCGAACCTTCTTCAGACTGTGGGGACTGTAACAGTTGTGCCTCTTGCTTTAGGTCTTTGTCACTTGAGATAGCTCTGCTTCATCTGTTTCCTATCTTCCTTGGATCAGCAATTTAACCAGGCTATGGCAATGACAGAGGCTAAACAATGAAAACAGGAAATCAAAGACTATTAAGATCCAGGACTGGAACCGGCCGGCCATCATTGTTGCTTATACATAGTTAACCAAATCATGTTACATTGCCAGCTCCAGGTCAATGATTTCAGCAGGAAGAGGGTGAATATTGGGAGAAGAAAAAGAGTGAGCCCCAAAATGCATTTTATTAAAACTTGAAAACACCATTATTTTGCAAACCTATGATATAAAATATTCAACATTTTATATGTCTTCACAAAACAATTGAGCTCATATAGGAATTAAATGAATGAATTGATTAATAAATAATACAGAAAAATCACAGTGAGTCAGGGGGCACTAGATCTCAGATAAAAAACAAATACATTTTCTATAGATGAGGTTTATTATTAACTTGAAACACTCAGGTCCCTTCTTTGCTACCATAAGAAGCATTAGATACCTCCAAGGTCTTGTTCAATTTTGCAGAGAAGTTAAGGCATAGCTTCATAATAAATTACAGAAAGAAGACATAGTTGTAGGAAGCAGTTGTCTCTGTGGTAGCAGCAATGAAGCAATCTGTTATGTGTAAAAAACAGCCTACAATTCTGAAGAGAGGCAAAAATTTTAACAAATGAGGAATGTTTGTGAAAAACATAAATATAATGCATCTAAAAATTGTCATCTAAAATTTCACCAAATGTTAAAAAATAATAGCAATAACCTGTGTGAAACTTATGCAAATGATAAAAACTTAAAAAATGATAAAAACATAAGACATCCCCTTCAAAACTGAAGTAGGAAAAAAGAGGAACAACATCATCATAAGAATGAAGACAAAACTGAAAGGAACAAAAAGAAAAATAAAAATTGCTGAAAATTCCATGGAGAACAAAAGTAAGAAAAATAAATATTATGGGATAGCATAGAGATCTACAAAGAATAAGAAACAAAAGAATAGGTGTAGAGGTTAGATAAAGTGGATACAGGATATAATTCATGATTGGAATCACTGAAAAAAGAAAACCGAAACAATAGTGTCATAGTTTGGATATGAAGTGTCCCCAAGGACATAGACTTGGGGACTATGTAGTAACTTGCAGAGATGGAGTTTTTGAGATATGATTAGGTCATGAGGACTCTGAATTTATCAGTGGATTAATCCATGGATAACTGAACTGACTACTGGGAGGTGGTGGAAACTGTAGGCAAATAAGGCATGCCTATAGGAAGTAGGTCACTGGGGGCATCATCCCTTTTCACAGGTCCCTTCCTGTCTTTGTGTGCTTCTCCACTGCCATGAGCTGAGAGGTTTTCCTTCACCACGCCCATTTGCCATGAAGTTTCTGCCTTGGAGGCAGCCCATCATGGACTGAAACCACAAGCCAAAAAATGTTTCTTTTAAGTTGTTTATGGCAGGTATTTTGGTCACAGAGACAAAAAACAAACAAACAAACAAAAAACTGACTAATACAAACAGATAAAACCAATATTTCAAGAAAAATTTCCTGAAGTAACAGAAGACTTGACTCTGCATACTGTAAGGGCATACCTTGTTCTGGAAAAATAACTACTAGCAATCAAAATTGAGATATTACCAGTATTCTAGCAAATTTACTATACTTAGTGATAATGAAATTATCTTTAGGCTAATAGGCAAAAGATCAATTAATTCATGTCAGTCTGATCACAAGAAAGATGTTATTAAACAGCCATTAGTGTGGCATCAACATTTGTAAAGCCAAACAAGACAAAATTAAAAAAATAGAGGACCACATTAAAAGTACACAAGAAAATTAATTCAAGTACACTAAAGGAAAGAGATATTAATTCAGTATTCTAGATCAGTCTTATTACTTACACATGTATACACATGTATTCTGGCTATAAATTTTCTTCAGAAAATTTCCTTAAACTTATCTGATAGGTTCTGATATGTAGTGTTTCAATTATTGTGATTGTGAGATATTTAGTGCCTTTGTTTTATAATTTTTCTTTGTTCCAAGAGGTTTAAAGACTAATTTTAATATCTGCATTGTAGAGGTTTTTGGTTTTCTGATATTATTAATTACTAGTTTCATTGCATGTGATCAAGAGAATGCTGAGTATGGTATTTCTATTTGGAAACATTTATGAAAACTTTATTTGTGCCTTAATATACTGTCAATTGTTTTTAAATGCTTCCTGGTTGCTTGAAAAAAATGTATTCTCTATCTTCAAAATACAAGGTTTGATACACTTACATATGTATATATACATATTAAGACTTTTAAATCATATTATTAGATTTGATAAGATAGATATAAATATATCCTTACATACAGCAAATGTTGTTAAAACAGCTAAAAATAATGTTGAGTCCATTCTTACTCTCTGTATCATGGTAAATTCAAAGTAAATCAAAGATGAAATATTAAAAAAATAATAAAAATAGAAGAAAAAAGTGATCACTTTCTTATATACCATAACATAAAAGAAAAATGCAGTGTGACAAAAGAATGATAAAGTGATAAAATTAAATGTAACTCACAATATTGACCAAAGGTTTGTCTTCTTTATATAGAAAGTTTTCCTACACATTTATGTGTCAAAATCCAATAGCCCAAAAGAAAATTGGCAAAGTCGACAGAAAAGAAAATGCAAATGAATTTAAATACATAAAAATGCTTACTCTGTTACAGTAAGAGAAATTCAAATAAAAATACATCAAGATAAGACCTTTTTTACCTTTCCAACAGGCAAAAATACCTAAGTTCAATAGTGTATTGAAAGGAATGTGGAAATTAGTACCCTCACACGTTCCTACTGGGAGTATAGCTCACAGTGCAGAGCAACTTGGGAATATCAATTCCAATTTTGTATGTGTAGAACTTTTGGACTAGCAATCATATTTCTAAGAACTTATGAAGCAGATACAATCATGTTGTAGTCAGACTTTTAATATAGGTCCCAAAGATCCTGAATCATTGGGGCTTTTTATGTCCTTGTGTAATTCCATTCCATTATGTCCTTGAGTGTGGATAAAATACGGCAAAAGACAGATGTTCCTTCAAAGACTAGGTTACTGTCTTTTTAGGCACATTCTTTTGCACATATGTGTGTACTTGCTGTCTCCCTCCCCCAAACCCCTTTCTCTAGCAGAGATTTTGCTCTGGAAAAACCAAGATGGAATGTTGTTCTATGGAAAGACCTATCTGGTACCAAAATGAGGAAGAGTTCTACCCAACAGAGAATGAGCAACTGAATCCCTCAATCATTTGGCCTCCAAGGAACTGATTTTTGCCAATAACCGCATGAGTGAGCTTGAAAGCAGATCCACCCCCAATCTAGCCTTCAGATGAGAACACAGACCTGACCAACCCTTAATTACAGCCTGATTAGTGTTATGGAGGCAGAAGAATTTAGCTACACTGTACCTGAATTCTTGGTTAAAATGAATTTTGTTATGCTTCAGTACAGTACTAATATAACTCATGTAAAATTATGTATATGTGCAATACATATGGCCAACACTGTAATTGCTAAAAAAATAAAATAAGCCTAAATGCCTGCCACTAGAACAGTAGTATATGTTAGTGATCATTCATAAAATAAAGCATGAGGCCACTCCAAGGAAGGATAAGGATTTTTTTTTATAAACTGATATGGAAAGACGAACAACATATTTAGTTTAAAAAGCAATGGACAGAACAGTGTGCATAGCATGCTGTTATTTGTTTATGTACTTAACAAATTTCTGGAAGAATGCACAAGAAACTAGTAACCATGGGTACCTATTTTGGAGGACTGAGATGGGTGGAAACGGTGTTGAAAGTACAGTGGTGGGAGGAGGACTTTTTAACTCTATAGCATCCTTATTAATTCAGAATCATGTGAATGGATTAGCTATTCTATGTATTATTTGTTTTAGTGTTTAAATAAGTAAAAATATAGCAGAATTCCATTTACTTTTTAAAAACAATATGTAATGGTGAACAAGAAAAAATGATTTACATTCTGTGTGGTACTTATGTTTTAATAGTACAAATATTAATAATATGGAGTTTATTGATATTTGCTGTGTAGCAGCCCAAAAGCATGGAAGGAAATAATAAATTTCAAATTGAGGACCATGGTTATTTATGGGAACAGAAATAGGTGAATAGAATTGGGAAAGAGGAACACAGAGGGCTTCAATTATAACTTTTATATTTTTATTTCCAATGAAGCAAAGTTCAAAGGAGAGGTACATGAAAATATTTGGTGATTTCAGCCACAGGAACTATTTGAGAAAAGTTATTTAAATTCATTTTATTTCTTAATATTAACATTAACTAGATTCTATAAAAATCATGTGAAATTTTTAAATGGCTATAAATTCAGCAGTTATTTCACCTATTTAAGAACTTTCATACAAAGAAACATAAAAGCACATCCATCTGTGTTTACTATTAGGAACTATGAAAGTAAAAATGATAGCATGATTAGGACTCATTGATTATTAATTACACTACAAAGGCAGTTATACTTTATGTTTCTATAAGCAAATCAATTCGAAATGTAGCTTAAGCTTACTGTGTAAAAACAAAGGATTACAAAACAATTGTAACAACAAAAGCTCATCCAAACCAAAACAAACAAAACAAGTGTTGCAATATTTCAAGTATAGTAGAGCCAATAATAAGTGCATACACTCACTCATGAGTAATTTTTATAGCAGCAACTTAATAAAATGTAGGTCTTTTTCTGGAATTAAAGGATCTTCTCATTCAATCTATTAACCCACTGTAATAGTCACTATATCTATAGCGTCTCTGAAGAATGGCTTGCATTTTTTTCTTTTTTTTTTTTTTTTTGGCAGTACTGGGGATTAAACTCAGGGCCTCACACATGCTAGGCAGGTACTTTAGCACCGAGCCACATCCCCAAACCTGATTTTGCAATTTCTCTTTCTACATACTTGGTCCTAATTATGCCTTCCAGAGTCATGCATAACATGTTCAATTACTCTTGTATGTACTTAATCTTACAACTATTTTTTTTTTTTTTTTTTTTTTTTTTTTTTTTTGCGGTACTGGGGATTGAACCCAGGGCCTTGAGCTTGCAAGGCAAGCACTCTACCAACTGAGCTATATCCCCAGCCCTCAACTATTCTTTTTATGACAAGTTGTCTAAGCCTTAGTAAACTATTTTTTAATGAGCTTCAGCTTCTTTTAAATTTATAACTCAAAATTTGTAACTACTGTACAGGAATAACTTGAGAATAAAAAGATCAACAGCTTTTGGGTATTAGAAAGATTAAGTATCTTGGTGGAGACCATAGTAAATTAAGTTACCTATGATGGTTCAAAAAGGTGCACTAGTCAGGTTAATTTAAGTGCTGTAACAAACAATCCCAGATTTCAATAACATGCCAAAGATTAGTTATTGCTTACTTTACTGTGAGGATTAGCATAGGAACTCAGTTCTATGTAATAGTTCAGGGATCTAGTTTCCATCCATGCAGTGTCCTAATATCAATTATAACATGAACGTCTTCCTCTGTATCTATCCTTTGTATCAGTTTGGTTTGCAAGATACATGAGTATTGATCATCAGATGGGCATTTTTTTTCAGTGTTTATTGCTCAAGAAAACATAGGCACTTTTAAATATATTTGATTAGCTGAACTCAATAATGCAGTCAATTTATTGGGAAATGTAATCTACTTGTGTGCTCAGAAAGAAAAAAAAGAGATCTAGTGGACATATAGCATTGTCTCTTCTAATAGAGGATGATAGCTACTAGCTTAGAATTATTAATAGCATGTGGAAATGTTGACCCAGTATTGCCAGACTTTTTAATTTCTACAGGTGTGAAAGTTTGGTTTTCTTTTTCAATGTGACATTTCTGATTTTCAATGTTTACAAACCACTCTTTTAATAATCTTACAGGAGCCAAATAGTATGTTTATAAACTAGATTGAGTCTGTAGACCAACAGTTTGCAAATGTTAACTGTATTGAAATTTCCTGAGTAAACATTAAGGAGGGTCAAAGTTTAAGATCTCATCTTGTGTATTGCAGATGTACAGTTTAATAACACTAACACATTAGCTAGCACTAATAAGAAGGGTTTGTGAGTCGTGCCACAGAAACCGAGAGGTGGAGTAAGAGTTTGTATCCAACAGTGGTCAGCAAGACCACCACATCTAATAAAGATGAGGACTCAAAGGACACTGGATTTCACAAATGCAAAACCAAGGCCAGCTCCAACCCTGTAATAAAGCTATGCTTCTTGTCCCCTTGAAACTTGCAATGTAGTTGGAGAAAGGCTGCAGGCAAATGGAAAATTCTACAATCCAATATAAGCCAGAATATGTAGTATTTCTTGAATCTATCAAAACTCAGAGAGATACATCATCATTGTGAAATGTGTTTGATAGCCAAGGCTTTGTGAAGTGGAAGACTTGAGGCAGGGCTTGAGTAATTTTATAATGGAGAACCTGAATATGTTCATATAATAAGTGGAAATGTGATTATGCAAGGATGGGCAGGGGTTCTAAAAGCTGAATTAGCTCTTGAACTCCAGCTTAATTACTGTCCTGAGGGTTAGAAGTCAATAACTGTTTTCCAATCACTATTCTCACTTGATGCTCAGTTTTTAGATGGTTATACCTTCTTGCCTTTAGGTGTGATAAGATGCTTGAATCTAGCTAGAAGATATAAGGAGAGTAGGGTGTGCGACTTCCAGGACATGATCATAAATGGCCATATTCTTCTCTCAGTCCTTGTTGATGAGAATGAGCATCTGAATGATGAAACTTCAGCAATCGTCAGGAGCCACAAGGTGGCCTTGGAAATGGAAGCTCCTTGATCTATAGCAACGAAATTGAGGAACTTGAGCTAGAAGGCTTTGGACTCCATGAATGAGAGGAAGAAACAGATCTGTTTATGCCACAGTTATTCTGTTTATTGTGATTTCCCCCCTTTTTCTCATATTCTCTATTATGTGTTCAAATTACTTACCTGAGCTCAGAATATTCTTCAAATGAGGGAGGTGAGCTTATTTATTGCCTAAATGATATCTTTGTACTTTGCATTCTGCATGATTCTGTGGGAACATTTTTTAAGATCTGTTTGAATAATTGTGCCATGTTGCAGTTTGCATCAAAACATCTTAAACAAAATGTGAAAATTCAGCCACTTATTCTGTTTTTTTCAAACAGATATTTCTCTTAGAGAAAATGCCATGTTATGCATCACACTTAATTTGGAATATATTCCAATAGGAATTGAAATAGAAAAGTGTTCCAATTCTGAACATTCATTGATGTCATACTTAAAACTAAAAATTATTAACAATGATGTTGTCATTTTTATAATTGATTCTTTAACATAGGTATTAACATTAGTTTCTACTGTATTGACATTTTCTAAAGTGTGTTCCTGTGAATCCAAGTCTTAATAAGAAATGACCAAAAATAAAAAAAAAATATGCTGAACTAAAAATTCTAAAATTGACAACTAATAATCACATATATTTTAGGGGTTTTATGTGATTTTTGATGTCCATGTATACTACAAAATGAATTAAATCAAGTTAGCTTTTACCCATATTTCCTTCTAAGAAATTTACCAAACATATTACCGCAGAAAAAAGCCCTAAGCCATTTCAGATAAGCAGATAAACAAAAACACATTTATCTTTGTTTAATCAGTTATTTCTACAACATATTTGACCATAATGATATTTTTCTTCAGAAAACAGCTTAGGAAACAGTTTTAGATAGTATACTTTTCCAAAATCCTGTCTTTATATCCTGCTGCTTCTCCATTTAGGAAAGTAAACAAAGCCCCAAGGTAACAGATAAGTTAAAATCAGTTTGCTATTTCACAGCACATTCCACAAGAAAACTGTTTGTAAACCACAGCTTGAAGTTCTCAGAGGAAAACAAGAGCTATCAGTGAGCTCTGCTTAGACATTGTACCCTTAATTTTGCCCTTTGGGCTGAGCTTTTTGGTGGGAAAGCTCAGTTGTGATGCAAGTATCATTATCATATTATGAGCATCAGTCAGACACTTGACAAACACCCTGTGCTTTATATCTGTGGAGAGTGGTTTTAAGAAGGAAATTTTAGTGGTTGCTTTCAGGCTGTTCCTTGGCCATAAACCTTACAGTCTTACACAGGCAATAAAAGATTTGGCTTTTTAATATCAGTAAAAATGGAAGTAAGTGACTAACTCAAGTGAAAAAAAGTACACTACAACACAAAAATAAAGTTAGTGCTTGGAAACACCTCGTTTTTGATATAGCGTAATTTTTTTGTTGTTGTTCTTTGAAATGTTTTGTCTACCAAGAGAACAGAGATTTTCTACAGGGACCAGGAGATGCCATCTGGTAATTTTAAACTCTATTACTATTTTAAAAAGCTGTATCTTTCTCAATTGTAAAGTGTCTGAAGACTCATTCTTTTGAGATTTCAGTGATCATACCCAGATTTTTTAAAATTTATTTTTGGAATTTAAGAAAATAGTCTAAAAGCTATTTTCATTACATAAACACCCAAACATTCTGTAATATGAAAGTGAGGAATAGAAGGAAAACCTGATACATGCCTAGAATCATAAATCCATAAAGTTATCATAGTTTCACATATTTGGAGAAGTACCCAGAAAAATCATCTTCTGTATTTTTCCCCTGGAAACCATGACTATCAAATGCTACAAAAAGCTATGTTACAAATGTGGATTTTTAATACATAGAACAGATGGCAGGTTTTCATTCTATTCAATTGTTTTACAACTGGGTGAATCAAACATCCAGTAGAATTTTCATTGTAATTTAATTTGCACTTATAATTCTAATTGCATATAATGGAGTGCTAAAAACAGTTAACAGAATCCCCTTATAGAAATATAACAGGAAGAGTGTGGGATTATTGATTCATGGCTATTATTCCTAGGAAAGGCTCAAAAATTGGTAAGTCACAAGTAAAAAAAAAAAATAAAATAAAACATTTGCTCAGAAATAATTTATCAACTTTACATTTCAAAATATATGAATGGTAGCGCATAGATACATTTAGCAATGATTAGCACTTATGTGTGTTGATATGCTAAACATCGAATACATTGTACAAGGAAAAAAGAACATCTCCTTGTAGGAGGTCAGACAGGAGACTGCCAGTTTTGGTTTTTAGTTAAATTTAATTCCACTGGGTTGTTAATAACTTTACCAGGAGGGGACCATTTGTGTTTTGGAACCTCTGCGTTTTAAATAATAACAAAATGTGATAATGCATATGTAACTCAGACTGAAAATACATTCAGTTATAAACCTCAGGGCTGTCCTTTCAGTCTGAATTCAAATGTTTTCTTGCCCACAGCAGTATTTCATGAAGTCCTTGAACTTATGAACCTGTCATTCTACATGGTTGGTTTAACATGCGACACATTTGATTGTTTTTCTGAATGACTGATGATAATTAATTGTGTATATAGTTTTAAATATTCTGTTTTGAAATTCGCCATAACATTTCATTTCAATCCAGTGATTTAGTCCTCTAAGGAGGATAGAAACTATTACATTTTCAAAGCTTCCAGTGCTTTTCCTATCTCTAATAGAAATAGCCAATTGAAAATAACCACTGTGGTTTCCCCAGGGAGTCTGGCTGTGCCCTATTACGTAACGCCCATTTTCTGAGACATAATATAATCATAATTAAACTTGGACTTTTAAAATGGCTATGCTGGCATTTACAGATGACTGTTTTTATCAGAATAAATTCTAAAGGTTTCTAAAGAAACAATGAGGGCCTACCTGTTATTATTGCCATGCTCCTGACTTTGAAAAACATATTATTTTCAGTAAGAGAATTTCACAGGTAAGAAACTGTTCAAGAATCAAAGATAAAAAATTTTTAATATTATGCATATTAAATTACAATCCTAATAAAGTGAAAATAAATAAAAGTCCTCCAAACATAAATCACAGTTACCTGCTTGCTTCCATAAACAGAAAATATCAAGTGTAATCTAGGTCTTAACAGCTTAGAATCATTTTCATGAGCATTGATTTTATGCTTTGTTTTAATATTTTTTATCTCTTCCTCTTCTGTTATTTAGTTATTACATAACATTTCAGTTTGTCAGTGCATGCTGAGCACATAGAAAGGTTTAAAATAAATTTTGTGGAATAAATGTATGAATTCTCAAGTGAAGCTTCCATTTCATTTCCTTTAAATTTGATGTATTTAGGGAAATAAGATAACCAAGCTTGGTGGAAATATGCATTCATTATATTGAAGGTAGAAATTAGAGTTCCAGTTAACAGACAAGATGCTCAACTCTTAGCATACCAGGTATTTTAGTGGGTTGGAAGATTTTTCACTTGTTAGCTGAGTCTCAAATTTGTTAAAGATGTTGAAGTTGCCAAAAGATTGACCAATGAGTAAATCGGATATTACTGTGAACAAACAAAATGTGGTATGTGCTCTTGGGCAATAAAATTGTTACCAAACATATGATTTGACTTGAATGGCTATTGCACTTAATCTTTGTTAGAATAGAGAAAAAAAGTTGCACATATACCTTAAGATCTGCTTTCTTCCCAGCCACAGTGGCACATTCCTGTAATGCCAGTGACTCGGGGGGCTAAGGTAGGAAGAGTTCAAGTTTGAGGTCAGCCTCAGCAACTTAGTGAAGCCCTAAGTAAATTAAACCCTGTCTCAAAAAATAAAAGAGCTGAGGATGTAGCTCAGTGGCAGAATTCCCTGGGTTCAATCCTCAGTACCCAAAACAAAACAAAACCCCAAAAAACAAAACAAAACAAAAGAAGCCCAAACAAACAAAAAGACTTCTATCATTCTATGTGTAAGTAATAGTACCCTAAAAGGAAAACATTGTGTATGTCAAGATAATATTGTACATATTGAGAACTGTAAGATTAATGGGCATTCTAAGGGGACATTTCCAAATTTCTTTATGTATTCCCAAACCATTGTCTATGATTTTGTTCTTACTGATATTTCCTCAGACAGATATGTTGATACTTTGAAAACACACACACACACACACACACAAGTATATGTTATCTGTACCATACTGTCTATGTTGCCGAACACTTAGATACACCTCTAAAATTCATTTGTTTGCCTATAGTTGGCCAGTATTCATAGTCTTCACTGATGTCAACTTCATTAATGAAAAACTAGATAATGATCAGAAACATTTTTACAAAATACCTGGATACTAGGACAATAATCTTTTCACCTAGCTTATTGAATATTTTATAAACATGTAATCACATTGGGATGATTTTTGTATTTCTCTTTGTGTGTCTTTTTTTTCTTCTAGTGTAGTGTTTTTTCTGTAATAAAGTTGTAAGAACTAATACTAAAATAATGAGCAATATCAATTTTAATCTACAATGATGATTTAATGATCTTAATTTTATTTCATGATTTGTCTTGAAATTTTTAAATAAAATGACAATTTAGAAACGTATATTTTAAATTTTGATTTTGAAATTAATGCTAGTGTGGTTTGTTTTGTGAAGAGTGGCATGGATATATTCTGTGGTACTGATGTAATTTCTAGCCCACAGGCTGTCTTGGATTTAGATGGCACCTGTCTAAAAGTTGGAAAACTTATTGCTTATAGAAACTCAAGTCGGGGTCTGTAGCTCCCTGGATCTGAAGATATAGCCTGTGGTTTTAAAATAATTTTGCCAGACAATTTTTTTAAAAAAATCTGTGTTTCAATCTGTATGTCTGTGGTGAGTAGTAATTTTGTTATCAATAGACTTAAATTCAACAACTGAAAACTCAAAACTGAGAAAAAAGGGATGTCAATTTATCTCCATTCTAAATAATGCCCCAAATAAATAATAGGCTGTGGTCTTCTTGGTCATTGATTACAATGTAGTCAAATAGCTCAGCCATTCCCCACCATTACCCTGGTTTCCATGCTACTCTCAAATTCATTTAAGTAGAACTCCTGGGAAGATGGAGAATGGAATTTATCCAAGCTGTGAATTACTGGCCCATGGAGAAGTACCAACTTTTCACTTCATTGCTATAAAAAAATGGGAACATGGTAATTACCAAATCCAAGAAGGAAGTTTCCAAGAATTATCTCTCCTAGAAATTAGAAAGCCAACCCTGGTGTCTTATTCTCCAGTTTAACATTTTTTTATATGTAGCATATTTAATTTGTAGTGTTCTGTACAGAGAAGTAAGAGAGAGAAATTATGGGTATAAATCAAATTTGATTTATTAAAATTTTCCCATAATTATAGATTTAATACTTATTTCTTCTGAATCTAGTTGTAATTTCAGTATGATACATGGTTCATTAATTTAGTCATTTTCTTTATCATAAAAGTAATAATAACAGTAAAATTTTATTTGAAAATAATTTATTAGAAACTAATCTCTTAATAGGATAAAATATTTGAAAACATTAGTTTCCTATATTACTTTATGTTAGAATGCAGTAAGCTTAGCATAATTCCATGTCTATTTTTCATTTTTATAATTATACAGGCCAAAAATATTTTCATAAATTTGTGGTTAGTACAGTATTTTTAATATAAATATCACCAATTTTTTCAATTTATTCTGTTATATCAAAAACAACATAGTGCTTTGTTAAAAAATGTTTTTTTTAAATCTGCTAAAACAATTAGGTTCTCCATCAATTTTATAAAAAGAAAAGAATTTGAAAACCAACGACTTACAAAAGGATTAGCTATATAGTAGTCAAAGTCATTTGTTTTCTCTATGTCTGCATTGTATTTTAAAATGGTGTTACCAAGACTTTTCAACTGACAATTATTTGTAACTGTTAACTCTTTTGCTAATGGAATCTAGTTTAACTGTAAAATAGTTGACTTATATAGTCTTTATTGTATGTCAGTCACTGTTGTAAGAAGTTTTATTTCTTGTTGGATCATATGAAATTGCTGTCTTGATTGGTAAAAAATGGTTGAACACAAAAATTTCATACAGTTTAAATTTCATATCAACCATTTAATTTCACCATGATTTTGTAAGTAGGTATCATTGATATCTGATTTTAAAGAGGAAAACTGAACCGGGGAAAGGTTAAATTACTTGCCTAACATCTCTTGGGTTGAAAGTGATAAAGTCCAGGATTTGAGTCCAGGCAGTGTGACTCTGGTTCATACTCATGTCTGCTAAATTAAATCTGCCCCTAAATGCACTAAGAAAGTTTTGGAAATGACAACATTCTAAATTCAAAAAGGGGCTTCATTAATGTAGACATTTTCTTTATCATAAAATAACCGTAACAGTAACATTTTATTTGAAATATATAAGTAATGATTTATTAGAAACAATATTATATTTTAATTATTTTTTTCTTGGCAAGTACGTAAGTATACTTTATAAAATGTTTAAAGTTACATATATGGTTAAATTTAGCTGTCATGCAACTTCATTGATAAAGTCAGTTTGTCAAATCAAAAAGCTGTTGTAAAAAATACTTTGTGACAAGAAAAAGTTTAACTTCAATTTTCTATTCAAATAAACAATCGATATTCGTTTTGAAAAGTGTTAATGAAATCACTGGGAAACAGAGTATGGAGCATGTTTTATAAGATAAAGTTCTCTGAATGTCTTAATTACAAGATTAATGTACCAAATTTTGTAATATTTAATAAAAATATTATAAATGTATATTTCTCTTTACTTATTTATAACAGTGCAATGTAATATATACCTTATACATTTTTCTTTTCCTTTTTTGTTTTGGTGCTGGAAATTTAACACAGGAGCACATAATCACTGAGCTATATCCCTAGTCCTTTTTAGTTCTTTAATTTTGAGACAGTTTCACTAAGTTGTTTAGGGTCTTGAATGGCTGGGAATACAGATTTGTGCCACAGTGCCCAACTATAGCTTATGTCTTAAGTCTTTTGTGAACCTAATAATATTTTACTACAAAATATGTGTATATTCATGTTTCAAACTCTGGTGCTTGGTCAGTTGAGAATAATTACAATAATGTATAAAATCATAAAAGCTCTAGTAATTTTAAAAACTATCATGATCAAACTATTCTTGTATACTTTAAAGAAATAGAATTTCTGCACAGCCTCAAACTAATCAATTTGGTAGCTAAAATATACTTTTATTTTGTTAATGAAAGGTAGAACATATTGTCATTTTATCAGATGAAATAAAGAGAGAATTAACTAATAAGGGCAAATATTTCATGATATGACTTGATAAACTAGATTTTAATTTCCTTATTGAATAATACAGAATAAAAATCTTAAATTGACTGTAAACATTTTTCCATGGATTTACTCCATGTATCGTGAATATTTTGATTGTCTCAGAAATATTCTATTTATATTGAAATAGATTTACTGCATTAACATTCTGCTTCAACTCTTCAATGCCTTTCTTTTCAGCTAATGTTTGTCCTAAGGCTGAGTGTTGAGAATAGCTGAAAAGAACTGCTTGCAGTTAAATAGATGATAGCAGCTATATTTAGTATTCAATATTTGTTAATCATACATGATTTGCTTTATTTTTGTGGAACTCACATAAAATTAGTGCTTCTTCTGATGATAGGAGGAAATGAAAGAGGTAAAGTTTTTAAGAAATAACTGTCACTACTAATCTGTTTTAAGTGTCTTTACTGTAATGGAAATATCTATTGTGGCGGGCGGAACCTGGGGCCCAGGGTTACTCCACGTGCATCCAAAGATGGCAACTGGCAAAGCGCAAACGCCGTTCTGATTATGCATGGAGAAAGGCAGAATGCCATTTACAATTGGCTGTAAACTGTCAGCTGCCTAGCGCGTGGACAGATATACTTTACATGTATGCTCCAGTGAGTGATTGCTTGACCTTTAATGGGACTGGATGGACATATCTGGTTACAATTGCTTATGCATGAGACTGCTTATATATTGAGGGTGTTATCTGAATAAAGGGGAAGCTGCTTCATAAACTTCTAAAGAGTACATGTCTTCTGTCCCACTGGTCGGGGAGTAAGCACGAGAAGAATTGGTTTTAGGTAAGCAAAAAGAGCAAGAAGCCGCGCAGAACCGCTTGGAGCAAGCCAGGCAAAGAAGCCGAGGTTTTCCTCCATAACCGGAGCTGCTTGAAGCAGCCCGTCGGCAAACAGCAGAGGTCCTCTATAATCTATATGATAGGAAAAGACACAAGACCTAAGATGGTTTATATTTCCTTGGTTATCCATTAAGAGTGATTTATTTTTTAGACAGAATTTTGAGGTGTCCCTTTCTTCTATGAAGTGATGGAAGAGACATGGAGGGGGAGGTAGAAAAGGGGAAACTACAGTATCTTCAACAGATTCACTCTCAGACTGGTCTTGGAGAAGAACACACATGAAACAGTATATGAGAATTGATCATTTTAAAACTGTTTTCCTCTTATTTCTTTTAAAATCTCTGTGTGGCAGGGGTTTGCATACCTGATTCTGAAGACTGGGGGAAAAAAAGTATTGTAAAGACAGGATTGGAGAAAACTAAAACTATTTATACCCCACCAGGTTTGAACTTCTCAATAAACAGATGAATAGAAGGATGAATCATTAGATAGACATACATGTATGAATTAATGTGATTTACATCATCTCATAGGTTCCTTTATAGTCATGCAACAGTCTTGTAATTTCAATGTAAGTTTGTGTTTATGGTTTTATTAGACCCAGAAATCACATAAGACTGTGTTCAATAATTGTGTTCAATAATTTTTCGTCTAGAGCCCATAGCCACTTGGTGTTCCATGGATACCTTCTCAACAGATTGCATGTTCTGCGTTCTGAATAATCCTAGCTAATGAAATTAGTTAAAAACCCAAACCATCAGAGCCATTCTTGGGTGGGTTACATCACAGCTAGCTCATCCACTAACTATCCTGGATGCTTGAGAAAGTTTTCTTCCCTCTCTGATTCTCAATTTTTTCATCTGTAAAATGAAAAATGTCATGTGATATAAAATGTTTACTTCCTCTTATGTTGAACTATTTATAAGAAAGATTTCATTCACCTCCAAAATTAGTAAGCCAAAAATGCTATTTTGGAATAACAAAGATTCCTAGTTATTCTGATGTTTGAATTCTAGATATAATTAAGTAAAAATAATGTAGAATACTTCAGAACTAATTGTACTAATTTTATTAGCCATCATGATAAAATTTTTCCTATACACTTAAAAATTGAGAAAACTTACATTGCTAAAACTAATCAATCCAGAAGCTTGCATATTTTTTTTAATAAGTCAAAAATATATTCATCTTATAAGATGAAACTAGATGAGGATTAATTCTAATTGGAATGAGTATTTCATGATATAATTTAATAAAATGGATTTAAACTACCAACCTACATTTTCATTAAATCAGATACCTTAGGAGCCCAAATTGTTCTTTTCTACTGATATTTCTGTCACTAGAAGAAATCAGTCAAAGGTAATGCAAGAGAAGAATAAACAAAATTGTTTTACTGTTTTGTGGAACAAAGGGAAACATTTTGGCTATATGGTAAACACTGTATACTTCTAATTTAGATACATCTCCTGTAAAAATGTTGAAAATGATTGATAAAGAGATGTCTTGGCAATAATCATCTTATAGATTGGATATTGAATGTCCCCAAAAGGCCCATGTGTTCAAGACTTGGTCCCAAAGGCAGAGCTGTTGGGAGGTGGAGGGATCTTTATGAGGTGGGGCCTAGTGGGAGGTCCTTCAGTGATTGTCTCTTGCTCTCAGAGGAAATGTGGGTCCTTGGCCCTTTCTCTTTCTCTTTTGCTCCCTGGCCATGTGGTGAGCTGTTTGCTCCACCACTTGCTCCCACCCACCACTTCCTGAGTCTTAAAAGCAATGGGTTCTACCAATCATGGACTGGAACCTCTAAAACTGTGAGCCCAAATAAACATTTTCTTTTTATAAGACAGTCATTTTAGGAAATAGCTGCAGTGGTGGAAAGCTGACGAACGTGATCCAGATCAAATTCACTATTTATACTAATTGACACATAATCAGTGATAAAATATAGAACATAGATGAGCATGACGAGTAATAGATAAGAGAGAGTAACACAGAGTTTGAAATTTTCCTTATATTCTCTGTATTCATATAAGCCTGTCCCTTGTAACAAAATCCACAAATCTCAATGTCTTAGCACAAGAGGTTTTGTTTTCTCACATCACTGATAGGTATACTCTGCTCTTCATTGTTGTCCAAAGAGCTAGCTGTTTTCATGCAACTCCACCATCCTGTAAGGTTTTAGTCTTTCACTGAGTTCTCTGCACTGGTTTCTCTACACCCAGATAGCAGGCAGGAAGGAGAGGGTTATTCAAGGATTTAGGGGCCAGTGTTGGAGCACACATATCAGACAGGCCCATAGTAAATTGGCTCAAACTTGGTCTCAAAGACTGTTTTGTAAGGGGTTAGAAGCCAGCCAAGCAAAGGAAAAAAATATCAATATTGTTCAACAACTGATTAGGTTCTGCCTCTTTGTAGAAATTCTGGATACTTGATTTAAATTCACAGATTTTTTTTCTCCTGATATGGTAATGATATTAAGTTTTACAAGGGTTTCAGTTATATTCACTTACTGTTTTTATTTAATCAAATTGATATTAATTCATTAATTCCCAACTGCATGAGAATCTAAATAATCTTATATAGAGAGACAAACCCTATTATGACAAAATTAATTTTGATAAGGTTAATTAATTGTCAGTAGTTTCAACTTGATGACATTTAAATTCAAATTCCCAAAAGGGGGACAAAAAAAACTACAAAATAAAGTACAGTTTTACATAATGCCCAAATAAACAAGCATCAAAATTTTGAGACTAATAGAAAAATAGCAAACTATTGTAATAAAATGAAAATCTCCTAAGGGATGTTCTTGCAAACAAACTACTACATTGATGAGTGATAAGGCATAAATACTATGATTACAGAATTTAAGACAAGAGGCCCTTCATCCAAACCTTGCTAATGTGTCTCAATACTTCAGTAGTGTCTGACATGTATAGGTTATGGGCCAGGCTATCTGGGCAATGACCAGACAGATTCCATTTTATCCTGAGACTCCATGTCATGTAAGAAATGCTTCTCCCATGGGAACACCCCATCTCTGTACCCATCAACAGTTGCTTAGCATAGCATGTATGGCAATGCAAAATGGCAATTCTTATACAACATGAAATTGTTCTCTTTTCATTACCATTTTTCTTAGACAGTGTGTCCTGTGAGAATGATTGTCTAGATGTTAGTGACCACTCTTTAACTTGTACTCAACTAGGGTCGTTTTGACCCATTTCCCCTTCTGCTTATGATTTTAGATCTCATGATGTTTGTTTGTAGTTCTGAATCATAGGAACAGCCACTTATGATTAATGTACTGATATGCTTTACTTATGGTATAAAAGGTATACTAACCCTTGGAGGGGGTTGAAGGGTATAGACTTACAGCCTCTGTCCCACCAGCTGGTGACTCTAGACCTCCAGCTGGTGAATAAAGATGGTTCTGTCTCCTGCTTTAAGATCAACTTGGTTATTTATTGCAATCTCGCCATAACATTTTGGAGGCCTCAGCGAGATGATCACGGGAGTCAAGGCTGTGGCTCTTGGGCATGCAGGAGTCCTGAATCCTCTGATGAAGAGAGAGGCACCCTCCCTTTCTAGCTATGAAAGCTCTCTGCTTTTGAGAGGGCCCAGACCTCCTGTGGTGACCGATTTGAGCCTGCCTTTAGAAGCGCTGGTGTGACTCACATCTGTAATTCCATAGGCTTTGAAGGAGGATGGAACTGTATGTGTTGGGAGGTAGCTCATGTGTTCTCTCCTTTGGACTTGATTGTAAAGCCTTAGAGGTTCTGAGTGCCTGATTGTAAATCTTTCTGAGTGTATCAGGGGCCCTCCTCTGTGGGTGTGTCAAGCTTATGATTGTGAATCTTTTGAAGTATATTAAGTGCTTAATTGTAAAGCCCAAAGGTGGATCAAGTGACCTTGAGTCTGATGAGGCCTCAGTCAAGGCCCAAGTGGTCCCATATACGGACGGTGATGACGGTCTGGAGGCTGCGATTATGTGGAGGAGAGAGTATCTGTCTTGTTTTTGTTTTGTCCTGTTTGTTATTGTTTGTCCCCTTTTGTTTATTTGTGTTAATCTCCATCTTGGTTTGTTTCTAACATTTTTTTGAACTGTTTGCCCTGGGAAGTCTTGCTGAAATTCTTCTCTCACCTTCCGTTTCTGCCTATTGTTTTAATTGTTAGTTTTGTCTTGGGAAACCTAATCTGAAGCTGGCCTGTTTATCAACCTCGAAAATAATGGTTAAAAAACTTTTTAACCATGTTCACTAAAACTTGCATTACAATGTAAACTGCTGCCAACAGGACTAAAAAAAAAAAAAAAAAAAAAAAAAATTGATTTTAGGACTCTCTTTCTCCCACTCTCTGAACCTCTCTCTCTTTCCTATTCTCTTTCTAATTAACGGCCATATTATTTTGTCTAGGAAAATTTGGCTTCTGTCTCTCAGTCAGCCCCAGATATTCACGGAAAACTCCAAAAACTTAAAAGATTTATAGGCATGAATAACTTCCAACTCTTGGAGTTGATCCAAAGGGTTTTCAAAATGCCAGGCTAAAATTTTGGTGGCAGCTATCCAAGAGACTAGAAAACCCGGTTTAGAACAGGACCCCAACCTGAGGGGTCTCTCCAGAGGAGACCTATGGAAGCAGGCTCCCTTGATATCTCTTCAGGAAATTCCTTCAGGGAGGGATGGGGTCACAGCCTTTGTCTATATTTTCTTAACTCTTCATCTCTGACGAGTGGGACCACATCAAGATGGAGGCCAGAAAGGCTTTTAAAGTTCTTATTTTTTGAGTTCATGATTTTTATAAGGTTCCCCCCCACACACACTTAGGTGCCAACATGGCGCTGGCAGAGCTTCTCTTCCTGATTTTACTCCTCATAACTTCTTCCCGCCAGCGCAAACTCGCACCCAATCGGCAGTGGACACCCTGCCCAGACCCCTAGCAACAAGACTCACCAAATCAACCATCGCCCTGCCCCCCAGCAACAAGGCTCTCCCAATCAACTCTCATCCCGTTTCATGCCCCAACCAATCAGCCTCTTCCGGGCCCTATATAAGTGTGTGCATTTTTAAAATAAAACGGGACTTCTCCGGTGATTTGCTTTGGACTGTGGCTCCGTGTGCTTCTTTCAATTTTGATCTCGTGTTTTTTTATCAGACCTATTTTATCCAACTATAAAAGTTTTTTTTATTTTAACAAAGTTTCATCTGGAGATCAATACACATTTTAAAAAATAAGCCTTACAACATTTTCTTGTCTGTTTATTTTGTATGTACCCCGGTGTATTGTCATGTCTACATATGTTTGGTACCAAAATTGTCATATGAGCTCATAAATTAAAATTTAAAAACAATGAATCCAAATGCCTTTGATTCATGTAATTTAAAAAGTTCTATTTAAATTGGGTAAACAAAGGTATGTCTTTCAAGTTACTAATGAACAGTTTTGTTTCTAGGAGGTCAAAAAATGATAAAATGTTGATGTGTATAAAATGTCTGATATCCATTGTTTCTAGGATTTTTTCCTCAGCAGGAAAGAAATGGCTGATGCCATTCAATGTATTTGTCTGATATCTTATTTTTTAAAAATAAATAAATTAGTTTTGACATGTATGGGATTAATCATGGATGTGTTAGAAACATCTGACTGATTTACAGTTAAAATGCTGACTGCTAAATATAACATCAAATACTCTTAATGCCTTAAATTCCATAGGGTTACATACATAAATATTATTGGTGTTTTCATAAATTGATAAATAAAAAAGGGTTTAAAATTACTTTGTGTTGTCACTAAAAACAAGGTTACTAAAAGTCCCAACAAGTATAGATTTATATACAGAGTCCAAAAGTTTCAACTACATTTCAAATAGAGTAATATAAATAACAAAGTATTTCATCTTACTAACATAAAGTAATTTGTCTAAATTCAGAAATTTACAAGGGATGTTTCAGAGTGTAAATTTTACAAGGGGGTTAACAGATAGGGGAAAACTTAGAATGTTCTAGGTATAAAAATATATTCAGTAAAAGGAAAAAATCATTTCTAGGTAAGAAAGTATGTGGTTAAGGAAAGTTATAATACATCTAAGTAAACAAGAGGGTCTAATTAAATGATAAAAAGGTCTATATAAATTAAGGTTAAATTTTAAAAGGTTTATTTGTAACTAAGTTGGTTATATCTAAGTAATACCATCAGTTAAAGTATTTCAGGTTTTTCAATAAGGTCAAATATTAATGCACTGTTATAAAACAAAATTTAGTCTATATGTTAAAGTGCCAGGGATTTCTTAAAGCATTGATTTACTCTTAACATTGTGACTGTTAAATTTTATTCTCTAAAACAACTAGTCTTAAAAAATTAGGGTTTATACAACTCTGGTTTATATAACTGTTGTTTTAGATATTGTACTATATTGCAGAGTCTAAATTTTTCTTTAAAAGCTAAACTTGGTTAATATAAAAACATCAATGTAATTGTGGTGCTATTTCTCTTCTTTACATATTAAATGTGTTCATGTCTTCCAAGTATAGAAGTCTTTAAAGTAAAAGGTGTAAAGAAACATTTTATCAAGCTGGTGTTCTCCAAATTAAATATGTCTGTTACAGTATCTCTACACTGGGATATAAAAATTTAAAGGTATTTTTAAAAGATAATAAGAGCATGATCTATTTAAAGGTTTATAATGTAAAACAAAGTCATTTTCCACTTTTTCCATACAAAAGGAAAGTTGAAAACTCTCAGCCTTCTTTGATTCATGTTTTAGATATAATGTCATATTGTGTTAGCTAAAATTCATGTAGACTCAAAAACAATACATGTAAATTTTATAAAACGATATCTGAAAAGGCAAAATCAGTGTCTGAACTAGAACACTTTACCTTGGATTTATGAAAAGCTCCACCTCACCTGAGATAAGGCTCTACCTCACACCTTACCACATGTTGAAATGACTCTAAAATAGGCCAGTTGTATTTAAAAGATTGATTTTTACTGTAAAGATTACTGTGATCTCGAACAGGGGATATAATGTATGAACTAAGCTAAGGTTCAAGATTATGTACAAATTAAATACATTTTTACTCTTGTTAATTTTGAGTTTTCCTCTTACACTTTAACTATTATCTGTTAATGCCTTACAAAAATCTATTAAGCTATCTTCTCTAGACAGATAGTAATTAAAAGGGGTAAAAATAATTATGAGGTTATAAACTTTAAAGTTAAAGCCCAGTACTCTTACTTTAAGACTGATAAGACTGGTTTGCTGGATGTTTAAGACCAAGACTTAAAAAAAAAATTAAGGTTAAAATGAAGGGGTCCCTCAAGCCAACATTTGACTCTTGCCTTCTGAGTCAGCTTGAACCCAAGGAAAAAGGGAAGAGTTTCGCAACTCTGGGTCACATGACCTCCTGATCAGGGAGATTATTGGGACCCTAAAAAAGCAAGCCATGCAGTGCACATTTTACAAAAGAGGAAGGTCATTAGAAAAGGGAGACATCCCTGATATTTCCAAGGGAAGCCACATGGTCAGCAAGACCTTGACCCATTCTAGCACAGAGGGCACTAGTGTTTACATTACTGATAGCTCTGACAATGTTATAGATTTACATTCCCAAAAAGGGCCTTGTTAGACTTTATTAGGCCTTGTTATGGGGACAATTTCTCAACTCTTCCACCTCCTGATAAGACATTATTGACTTCTATCATCTTCATGATGTTCAATGACATGTTCCAGATGCTGCAACATTTATTTTGTATTAATCTTATTTTAGTATTCATGTCTTTTTGTTTCTCTCTTAGAAGCACCTACCCCAGATGACTTTACAACCTGCTCTTCCCAAACCAGACTTTTACCCTTGACTGACCCAATTTCTAAAAAGGGACTTCAAACTCCTTGCCCCATCCCATGTCACCCCAAGACTTGAAAAAATGCAATCATCATAATGTGTCCAGAAAACTGCTTAACATCAGCAAAAGTTAAACTAACATCAAAGATCCTTATTTGTCTCACTTTAAAGATCAGTGCAAGTGCCAGATATAGTGGCACACACCTGTAATCCCAGCAGCATGGGAGGTTGAGGCAGGAGGAATGCAAGTTCAAAACCAGCCTCGGCAATTTAGTAAGACCCTAAGCTACTTAGCAAGACCCTATTTCAAAATTAAACATAAAAAGGGCTGGGGATGTGGCTCAGTGGTTAAGTACCCCTGGGTTCAAGTCCTGGTACCAAAAACAAACCAAAACAAAACAACAACAACAAAAAACAAACAAACAACAACAACAAAAAAAAAAACCCTCAAAAAACCCAAAGCAAGTTTCTATCAAAAACTCTATAAAATATTTTTGTATTTGTACTTTACTCTCCACATGAAAATCTTATAATTTCTGGTTCTAATTCAATTCTTTTATCAGTTTAGTCTTCAAAAAGATATTAACATTCTGATGTTCAAATTCCCTGCTGATAAAACAGGAATAATTATGTCAGTTTATCAAGATTTCATAAAATATAAATAAGATAATAAAAATGAGCAATAAGCTCTTTATAAACAGCAACCATCAACCCAGTTTCTTAATCTTCTTTCTTTTGTTGTGCGCACCTGAGATTTTATTTTGGTTTGTTTTTTGTCTTACTCATTTACTCAATAAGTCAAATGGGAAATCAGGCACATTCACCAGCACTAATTAAATACCTATTATGTAATAATGTGATGCTAGATACCCTCTCAAGAAAGGTAACTCTCAGGATTACTTTTCATTGGAGCAGAGAGTGAAATGCAGTAAGTGAATGAACATGGCACCTAGAAAATGCTTCCTGCTGGGTGTTGTGGTGCACACTGGTAATCCCAGTAACTTGGGAGGCTGAGGCAGGAGGATTACAAGTTTGAGGCCAGTCTCAGCAACTTAGTGAGACCATGTCTCAAAATTAAAAAAAAAAAAAAAAAATTAAAAAGGGCTGGCAATGTAGCTCTTTGGTAAAGTACCGCTTGATTAAATACCCAGTAACAACAACAACAATCAAAAAGAAAGAAAGAAAGAAAGAAATGAAATCTGAAGGCTGAGTAGGAATTATCAATGTGAAAAAGAAAAGAATAAAAGAAAGACCTAGAAAAATGGAGTAGTGTGTAAGCAAAGTAGATGGGCACCAGGCATAAATCAGTAAGAAAACTGAAAGTCCTGGGGACAAGGTGGAAATGTGGTAAGAAACGAGGAAGGAGAGCTAAAGAGATGCTAGAATATAGAGGGCCTTGAAATTCAAGGTAACTGGGTCTATTTAGGGGGCATTAGGCAAATAAAATCATCTTCCCAATTTGTCTTTTATCTCTGACACACATATTCTGTCTCTTGGGTGATAATCTGGCATAAAGACCTCTGGGCGCTTTCTCAGTATGCTGTCATGCTTCCGTTGTCACTACTGCCATGACTGCATCATTTGGACAATCATTGTGCATATTCACACTTTTAATCATACTCTGCTGGCTTCAGTTTCCCTTCTTACTGTGCACATTGGACAATCTACAATCAGACTGACCATGGGGCTTTCTAAAATGATGTGATTATTTTGCAGCTTCTGAAACTTTGGACCTTATGGTTCTATTTTCTCAGTAACCTATGAATAGTCATTTCTGCTTTTCTTTCCCCATGGTAAGTTGTTGCTAAGTAAAGTTCAATAGAGGAATATTAACCTGCAGGAAACGACACTGACTCAGACACACACACACACACACACACACACACACACACACACACACACACACTCTATTTAAAAACCTTCAATGACTTCCTGTTACACTGAAGATAAACTCCATCTTACCCTCTGTAGTTTGTGAAGCTTTACTATGGCCTTGTAAGTCTTGACTACTTTTTTCACTTGACCATTAGTCACAACATATGGGTGAAGTGGGATGGGGCAGGCAGACAATAGAGGCAGAAAAGTGTTCTGTACAGATGTCCCAGCATATAAAAATAGCCAGAGATGAAGATGAGAAGAAAGTATACACATCTAAATCTCTGAAAAAATTAAAGCCCTTTTCAAGGTCTTTTCCTTTGTCTGAAATGTTTCTCTGCTTCCTTGTTTCTTGCCTCATCCCAGTCTATTCCTGCAGTCCTGCTTGAAAGTCATCTCCTCCAAACTGTGTTCTCTGTCATAACACCCCTCCCCACTCTTTTTGAGAATGATCATGTGCTTCCATACTCCCATAGCACGTTTTTATAGTTGACCACTTTCTCTCTTTCTTACTAAACTACAAGCTACCTGATTATAATCTTGCTCCTCTTTTTCTTCTATTAGTCAGCAGAATGCCTGGCATGCAGTTTATGTCTAATGAATATCTGCTGAAATCATTATGAATGGATGAATGAATGGAAATAACTATTCAGTACCAGCTATGAAGTAAACAATGTACGGGTCATTTTATATGCATTATCTCACTTTAACTTCCAATAAACCTATGAAGAATTATTGTTATGTTCTTCATTTTACATATCAGGAAAGTGATTCTTGGAATGAGAAACTTAACCAAAATTACACAGCCAATAAGAGACTGGTCAAAAAGGTTGGAAACTCTGGCTCACAAGTCTGAGTTAATAACCTCTGTATTATGATAATTTCTTCCTGGTCTTTCCTTTTATATTTATTCCTTTGTCTTTGTTGATTGAGGATTAACAATGTATTTGGTCCACATTAAGATCTGTTGTGCCGACTGGAGAAATTTGTACTATCTTAAAACATCTCGAACTTTCTTTTCTCCATTTCTCTGTTCTCTTGGATAATATTAGCTTCACGTGTCCATTATCAGCATTTCCACTTCTGTTTGCATCAGTTTTATCTTCATAGCATGCACTTCAAATACTGTTGACTTGCTTTATAGTATGGTTAAAAGACTTTTTGGTTCATTTTTGTTAAAAGAGGAGGTTGCAGATAATTTTAAAGCAGACATAGAATAGTTATACTCTTTTGCTCTTAATAAATAAATCTTTCTGATTGCTTAACAATGGATTCTAATATTACTTTTTTAACTAATGTTCCATCTTCAAAGAGAAATTTGGAGTGGATTGTGCCCCTTCTTTTGCAAGTTTCCTGAGTATTATCCTTCTTACTTAAACAGATCACATGTATTTTTGACAGCCAAAAAAGATTATTCCTTAGAAAATCTCTCTCATATCTAGATCTTGTACCAATTCTTAATTTCCAAATGTAAAATTATAGCAGTTCATTTAAACATTTACTTGATTCTTTGAAGGAATTAAGATGGGTATTATAAGAAGTCACCTAAAAGTTACTTTGAATAATATTTGTGGAGGAAAAAAATTAGATTTGGGTGTTTCAAAAAAAATCACAAATAAAATATGATTAACAATTAGTTATATACAACATAACCAAATCCCTAGGATAGATTTAATTTTGTTGTTATTGCGAAAGACCTTAACTTGCTCTACACAATTATTTTGGCCTTTAAAAAACTGAAAAATTTAAATACATATCCTAATTACCACTTAACTAGGACCATTGTGGGTTTTGTTTAAATTACCACAAGTGCATTTATAATACTGAAGCTCAAATTTACTTTCCTTTTATGGAATCTAATAGTGTTACTACATGTAGTATTGCTAAAATCAGTGGGCACTTCCCATATGATAAAGATTAGAGAACCACATAGAGGTGAAAGTTTGTCAGCTTTCTACTCAGGTATATATAATTCTCAAAATAATTTTTTTGTTTAATGAGATTTTTTAAGCTCAAATTTTAATTCTGTTATTGTTTGTGGTTTGTATGATATTTGAAACTGTAATGCTCACAGACTAAATAAAGGTTTAGTTCAATTCGTAAATCATCTAATTCCAGGAAGGTAAAATATGAAAGAAATTTACGTGGAAAAACAACATAGTCTTGATGATGATAAGGAGGATCTGGGGTAAAGGTGGGAGCCAGGGAGGGATATCTTTGAAGTCATTGATCCTTTATCTACAATTGAGATATTTTGCAAGTAGGCTGTATACCTTAAACCTAAAATAATCACTGAGTACTCAAATTTGAAAAGAAAAATATTATTAGTATAATGGTATAATGGAGTGAATACAGTATACTTGGCACTATTTGATCCTCTAAAAGTTTTTCAGCTCATAGTGGATCTGCTCAACTGTTCCTGAAGCTTAAAAAGTCCAAAATGGGGTTTGAGATGTGAAAGTTTCATTGTTGGCAAGTTCCTTGCAGCTCTCTAAAATAGACTTGAAAAGGGAATTAGCAAAGACTAAGAATGTTTGAGGAATTAAGTGCTTATCTCTCCAGCATATAAAACAAGAATACAAAGTCTGGAATAAAAAAAAAAGCTTCTTAAACTTGAGTCAAGGTGGAACCTAGTACTGAACTTCCATGCAATTTAAACATAGATATAAAGGATGTTGCCAAGTGAGCAAATCTGAGTCTCTGGTTTGGATTCACTGGTCACAGATGTAGAAATTAGTAGTAAATTGTTATGGTAAGTAAATTGTTATGGTAAGACTAAACGGAGTCAAAACCCCAAAACTTTATATGTATAAATAGAACACCATCTCTCCTATTCCTGAAATCCATCCACTCATTTTTAATTGCATTTAGTGTAAAATCTAAAGTCTTTTCCATAGTATGTAAGGTCCTTCAATGATCTAGTTACTACAATGTCTCAGATTATGTCTCTTAATCTTTCAATGTACTCTAATGTCACTTGTTCACTTTTTAACTCTTATATACACCAAGCCTGTTCAAATCACAAAGACCTTGCTCTTCTTGGTCTCTCTCTCCCTCTATCTAAATTTCCTTTCCTCTAGATATTCACATGACTGACTCTTGTGTATAATTTGGGTCTTAGTTTTAATGTTATCTCTTTTAAGAAAGTCACTAATTTGACAGTTCTTTGTTTCATTTTCATCAAAGTTCAAATCTTCATCTAAATTAACATTATTTAACGTTACTAGCTTTTTAAAAAACTTTATCTGCCCACTAAAATGTAAACATTATAATACCTGTTTTTTTTTTTAAAGTGCCTTTCTTGAGCTTTGTATTCATATGTGCCTGATAGACTATTGACATTCAATAATCTTACCCCATTTTGTGCTGGTTTTAACTTCTGAGATAGTAATTTATCCTATTATTACAGATTTCATTAAATGAAAGCAAAGAGTTGTAACTTAGCACATTGAGAATTCATATTAACACTTTGAATTCACAGCTAAGCATTATTACTCTTTCTTGATTCATATTGCAAAGAAATCTTTGAAAGATAAATATATTAATCAGATTAGTGCTCCCTAAGAGTTATAAAAATGATCTATGAAAACATAGCTTCTGTTTATCTTTTAAGGCAAATACATAGATTATTTTTCACAAAATGTATTATGTGTTGTGAAGTGTTTTGGTAATAACATAATGCCACAGATTGGGTAAATTATAAAGAAAGATTTATCTGAGCTCACAGTTTGGTTCCAGATCAAGGAGCTGAATATGGTGATGGTTTCCTTGCTGAAAAAATTCTCACACCATGGCAAGAGACAGGGAGCTCACAAGAGACTTGGCCAAACTGACTTTTATAGCAGACCCATTCTTAAGATAACCCATGAACCCATTAATCCATTAACCTATTAATCATGTAAATGAATGAACCCCCTTTTTTACTTAATATCTTTACTAGGAATTCTGAATAAACTCTGGAGTTCTTGATGAAATTTACAAGCAGCTCTGATTAAAACAAATAGCCCAAATAAGTCATAAATTGTTAATGGTTCAACTATAAGAACAGCTAAGGGGTTTAATAGACAAAACACGAAGGTACCTCAAGAGTCACCAGTTATGCTGTCCTTCAGAATGACAAAGGGAGAAAGGTGTCCAAATTGATCACTGTCCTTTTTGATTATCTCCATTGTGCCACTCACTAGTCACCCAGGATGTGGCATGGTAGTTGATTTGGAGGAGTAGAAATAGGACCAGAGAGAAACTACACAGCTAAATGTTGGTCAGATTGCATTAAAACTATCCCAATAGCCAAAATGTAATCATTTTCTTAGTTTTCCACAGAGCTTTGAATAAATAAATGAGACATCTGGTTTCATGTTCTAGCTAAATTAAGTCATTTCTTTCTCTGTGTATTCCCTTCAATTTGTAACTAAATTTTGGCTGAAATCTGTGTGTTGTCTTTGAAGCCCAAATATTATTGCCCAATTCCTTATTACATAAGAGCAGTTCTTATTTTGATAAACTGGCTTTGAGTTTCATTTCCTACTTTAATTTCATACCCACCCACCTGTCACCACCAACACACACACACACACACACACACACACACACACACACACAAACTCCTACACACAATCAAGGAAAACAAGGGCTGTAGGGGTGGGAGAGTGGCAGTAGGGGAGCGGACACAAGCAGGGGTTGGTGGGGATGGAAACAAATAACCAAACTGTACATTTTTTTAAAGTTTTTTGGAAAAAATATTGTCTTATTCTATAAAACATTTCAAACCTAGTTATATATTTGTAATCAAAAAACATTTGCACAGAAAGCAGCATTTAGGACTGCCTGAAAATATCACCCCTTCTGACATTCTAATGCAGCTGGACTGGCAGCCAAGAAAGGGACAGTGGATAAAGTATGAAAAAGTATACATAACTTTTATACATAACTTTTATTGAGTTCATAACTGCATTGATGAGAACTTTTTTCTCAATGGCCAATTGCCATGCAGAGGAAAAAGAAGATAAAAATGAAACAAGAACTTGAAAAACAAATGATTGGCGATATTTCCCTAAGTTGCTCCCTGTAAGTTTTTCTAGATCAGAAGCAGCTAAATACTTTGCTTAACTAGAAATAAATTTATTTTTTATTTTTTTTCCAGAAATGAAATGAAGGATGGTCAGTGAATCTCATGTCTCATTTGGCTGAAGGGTGAATAGAGTTAGTGAGTGTCTCCCCATCCATTGAAATATTATTTAAAAATAATATTTCATCTGCCCTTCTCTTCTTATCTTTATTTAAATTACTATATTGACAAAGAGAAGAAAATTTCAAACTTGGAGTTCACAATTATGTTCTGTATACTATTTCATTTTAGGAACTTAAAAACTGCTTTGTAAGCCATAAAAATATCATATTTTCCAGAAACCCTTTTGCTAAATCAGAATAAATCTGCAGTGTTCCCCCAGGCTCAGATTTTAGGTCAGCATGTATCTGCTGCAGTGATAAAGTACTGCGTGAAAACACTTTGTACTTGTACTTGTCAAGTTTTCATAATATCCAAGACACTAAGGTGTATAAAAGTCATAAGCAAAAGTTTTAGTAATTCTAGTACATACTTGTAGTTAGACATTTGGGTCTTAACAAATTTGAGGTAAAAATAAGAATCGTGTGATCAACAGACGGTAGGACTAGCATGATATATAATTATTTTTAAATCATGTGCTTTTAAATCACTTCCTTTCTCTTTCTCTCTTTCTGTTTCTCCTTGTCTTTTCTGGTATTTGATCCTAAAGTGGGAGAATTTATAGGATACAGCATAGGAAAATTAGTAAACCTTCTAAGCTTTCTTCTCTTTAGTTCTCTTTTTATTTATAGATTTTATTATTATTTTTTTAAACTACCACCACTACCCTTATGATTCTCTTTCAGTTGGGTTTCTCAAAGGAGGAAATAGGTGTAGGTATTCAATTTATCATAGTTTATTGAAAGTTTAAAATTATTTTTTAAATAAGAAGATAATCAGCTTGGCATGAAAATCATGGTCTTTGAAGTCAGATTCCCCAACTTATTCAAGTTGAGGCATAGAAAGAAAATGGTATTCTTGGTAAGTGAGATAAGCTAGATTCAGAAAGTCCAGGGTCCTATGATGTCTTTCATTTGTGGAAGTTAGAGAGGAAAAAGGAAAAAAAAAAAAAAAATGTGTGTGTATGTGTGTTGGGGGAATCTCATGAAAAGAGAAGGGAGACTTGTAGAATATAGAGGAAGAGGCTCAGGAAAGGGAGGAGGGACAGTGGGGAAGTAAAGAAGGAGTGCAATAGACAAATTACATGATATGCCCTTATGAATAGATCACAATGAATCCCACTCTTGTGTATAACTATAAAGCACCAGTGAAAATAAATAAAAGACAAGATAAAAGGGGGGAAAGAAAGAAAATGGTATTTGAATACTATGCTGAGTGGCAGGATTGGAGTGGACAGTTTCTAATCCCTCCACCCAAGGTGCAGGTGATTAGTATCATGGCTCACCTGTAATTCAAGGCATTCTGGTTCTGAAACTGAGCATCAACAAAGTTTGATGTTCTGAATGTTGCTTGGTAGAAGCATGGGCTGGAGCAAGCTCACCTATCTCTAAACTCTATTTGTAAACATGGGGATTAGAGTTCCCACTTCTTGGTACTCTTATGAGAATCACAGGAACTGACATTATCTTTAAAGTGCTGAGCACAAAGTGAACAAGTACAAGAAACCAATTACTGTCTGGTCCTTCCTTCACATCTTCCCCAACAGACCATAACTTACATAATGTGGGTGCTCATATATTTGTTAAATGAATGACTAAAGTATGCACTACTGGAATCCAAGGAGGGATAATTTGTGGTTCATGGAACTTGAGTATACAACAAAGCAGGTTTAAGAGACTGGGAAGGATGAAGGAGGGGGCCAAGAGAGTAAATGGTTTTGCATTTAAGTGGTGGGAACGTCTCTTGCCATTAGAATTTTGGGAGAATAATGGATACTAAAGTGCCTTAGTTCCACTTAAAAGAGAGCAGCTGAGGTGACTATTTAAAGAAACATCTTTTTTCTGTTTTGCATTATTTACGTCTGCTCTATTTACCCTTTATCTTCACATATTCTCTTTCTGAAGGATCACTTGTTTACAGATACTCAAGTTATGATCCATTCCAGGGCCAGGGACATCTATTGTTTCTCATCTCAGATTTGGGAATACACATCTTTACATTTAAAAGTGCAAATATTGTCACATTGAAACGGAATATGATTGGCATATTAAGGGAAAAGATTGTTTCCAAATTTCATTAAATCATGGAAAACAGCATAGATTGAAGAATGTCAACCAGATAGTAATTCATACCACCTTTCTCTTTTAATTTTCTCGGCTTCCTTTTTTTTTTTTTTTTCCTGCGATTCATTTCATCTTTACTTAGCCTTTTTGTTTTGTTTTGTTTGACTTGAAATAAATCTTTACTGAGATATAATTCACATATCATACAATTCACAGCACAAAGGGATTTTAGTGTGTCCAGAGTTGTGCAACCAATCACCACCATCAATTTCAGAACATTTTCATCACCTGTCCAACCCCCAAATTCACAGCCATTTTTTTTTTTTTTTTTTTTTTTTTTTTTTTTTTTTGGAGTCCTCAGAAAAAAGGGCCACAGAAACTCCAAAGGAGCAAAGTGGAAGGGAGGAAATGCAACAAGTCTTTTCTGTCCTCTGCCTCTAGATTCTGTGGGGAGTCCAGTGCACAGGTGACTCGCCATCCCAGTAGGGTTACCTTCCCCAGCGGCCTGTCAATCATCCCACCAAGCACTGCCCCCATTAGGCTGGCGCAGCCTCCTTCCACTCCTCCTACCTCAGCTATCAGGAAATCCTGGAGCAATTATTGCCCTGGAGTCACTTGTTTTTTTAGTAACCAGAATTGAGCTGGATTTTCAATAAACATATAAATAAATGAATAAATAAGAATAATGCATCGGGGGCCTTGCTGAAATGCCCAGGTTTGCTCTCTTCCGCTGTGACAGGGGCGTTGCCACCTCCACCAAAGATTAAACCAGGGACGCCGCACACAACTTGCTTGGTTTGAAAATTGAGAGCGAGTTGGCGTTCTTTGGCCTTGTCTTAGACTTGTGTGTCTAAGTTGGGAGGATGTTCTGCCTTTTGGCAGTGATTTTTCTGGTAAAGTCACAGGGTTGGAATTGCTGGTGGGAGTTGGATCTCCTGCGGAGGCGCAACTCACCTCCCGCGAAGACACAGTGACGACCCTCCCACCCCCCAGTCCCAACTGGGTCCCCACTCCAGCCTGTTGCTTTCTCGGTGGCTCCAGGTCGGTTTTTCCCAGCGACTCCAATGTGACTTCCAAACTTCTGGGCTCTGGCTGACCTCGGAATTCCCGCCGCCCCTCCCTCTGGCTCCCCTCCCCCGGGCCCCTGGCGGTCGCCGGTGGCCCAGCTGTTGCCCAACTGGCGCACTCGGGACTGCAGCAGCACAGTCTGCGGGGGTGGGGGCTGCTGGGGGCTATGAAGCCGTCTTGGCTACAGTGTCGCAAAGTCACGGGTGCCGGGGGGTTTGGGGGGCCCCTGCCGGGGTCCTCTTCCGCCCGCGGAGCCGGTGCAGCCCGGAGGGCTTTGGTGGCCTCGGGCGCGCGGGGCGGTCTCGGGGGCCTGGGCTGTCGGGCGCTGACCTCCGGCGGCGGCGAGTACAAGACCCACTTTGCGGCCTCGGTGGCCGATCCGGAGAGGTTCTGGGGCAAAGCCGCTGAGCAGATCAGCTGGTACAAACCCTGGACCAAAACGCTAGAGAACAGATACCCTCCTTCCACCAGTTGGTGAGTGACTTCTTGGTCAATTCTGAATCTCCTAATTCTTGGGTGCCCAGGGCTTCAGATCCCTGGAACTTGGAATCCGGAGTTCAATCTCGAAAGAAAATCGAAATTTGAGATGAACTCAGACCTTCCACTTTGAGTTTAATTTCAGTCTCATAGTTAACTATCCTGTCTTTTCTGGAGGTCTCTATTATCTAACGTGATCTGAGTTTTCCATAAATCAGATTTACCTCTATGGCAGGGCTCTTTGTGACACTAAGGATGTTGAGGTGATTAAAACAGAGGGCTACCTCCAGAGACAGCACAAACTAGAGAGACACCGTGTAAACAAAAGCAGACTGTGTAATAAACTAAGGAAGTATTACCAATATCCCCATACTGTGGAGAATAAGGGAGTGGGTAAGGACTTCAATAAAATCACAGCTGAATAGGGTTTGGAAGGTTGTCTATGTGTTCTCAAAGTTGACAAATGTAATTACCCAAGTCCAGGAGATGGAAAATAGCTTGAAACGTGGCTGGCAATGTGGTTGCAAATGATTGTGTTGGTCGGAAAGCCAGAGAAGGGGCTAGAGAGTCAGGGGCTGGTGTGGGAAGGGACTTATGTGATGTGCCAAGTAGCTGGGACAGAGCCATATGAAGCTGCAGCAGGGGGTGCCTAGAAAGAAAGCAGATACAGGCCAGGTGGTATTAGAAGTCATGGTGAGAGAGAAGTTTTCTTCATAGAGTTGCAATTTTTAAGTAGTTATAAGCATTATTTTTATATTACAATAAACAAGATACATTGTAGACATTGTAGACTAGATGCCAAACTTGCTAGGATATTGAGTCTCTCAGAACTTAGTGTGGCTTCTGTGTGCCTAGGCCCTGAAGAGTGTAGTTGATCTCACCTGCTAGCCATTAGAAAGGGAAATTATCTGTGTAGACTTTTGAAATACACTGCTCAGCAATGAGGTTGGGGAAAGGACAAGGTCATTTGAGGCGTGCCTCCCTAGTCACAGAGTAGGGAATTTGGAATTAAATCAGCAAGGTGTTCTGTATCCTCATCAGGTCTTGTCCTCTCTTATTTGTTTGGGGAGTGTTTACATGATGTTCCATTAACAATTTTAGCACCGCCCCTCCATTTCCATTTTTCTTTTTTCAGTAGTATTTGATTGATCCTCTTCCATGTACCCAGACAGTGAACCAGGCACTAAGTGTACAACTGTGAGGAAAACAGCCACTGTTTTCTGGGAACCATGAAAATTAAGAACAGGGATTCATGGCCAGACTCTCTATCTGCCTCTCACAGTTACTGTGTTCACGGGCAAGTCATTTAATCTCTCTGTGCCTCAGTTTCCTCAAATGCAAGTGACTAGATTGAGGATTAACTAAATAAAGGATTAAGACCTTGTCTTGTATAGAGTCTACTCAATAAATGTTAGAGGAACAATGAGTCTTTTTGTATTCTCATAGCACAATCATTTTAGGAGGAGGAAACTCTCCTGGTGTTCCTCAAAAAGTGGCTTCTTCACTTTGTTCTCAAGACTCAGTACCTATGTGTCTTTCATAAAACATGATACTGTAATTATTTATTTTATGTGACTGTCTTTACTATAAAACCAATGTGCAGAGATTCAGTAAAGAAGGCAGTGGGATATTCTAAGTTAAAACCCATGAGACCAAACCTAAAACAGGGGCAATAGTAGTGGAGGGAAGATGACTTTGAGTGATTTTAGGGTTAGTGGGGTTCAGCAAAGACCCAGGGGAATGCAGAGAAAGTGGCAGGCCAGCAAACAGACATTGAAGATCTGGAGATTGCCTTTCTAAGAGCTTGATTTTTTTTTTTTTTCTTAAAATCTTGTTTTTAAATTTTATAAAGATTGTGTTTATAAAATATTATCTGCAATGAGAATTTTTGTAAAGGATCTTTTAAGTTTTTTTTTTTAATTAGTGCATTGCAGATCCCTGACATTTGATAATACTGGATCCACATTATTGATTGGTGCAGTTTTCCAATCATGCAGCCTTACTTGTCTCAAAGTAATGCAGAAGATCAAAGTGAATAATAAAAAACTGAATCTGAATTGATTTCAGCAGTGTGATTTATTCTTATCAAAAATTTTGTTTGGTAGCTGGGTGTGGTGGCACATGCCTGCAATCCCAGTGACTCAGAAGGTTGAGGCAGGAGGACCACAAGTTTGAGGCCTCAGCAACTTAGTGAGACCCTGTCTCAAAATAAAAAATAAAAAGGACTGGGGATGGAACTAATGGTAGAGCACACCTGGGTTCCATCCCCAGAATGGTGTTGTCATTCTTATTAAGGATTTTTTTTTTTTTTTTTTCCCCTAGCGTATGCTACTTGTCACATAATGGGTGACCAAAACTTGAATTCCTCATTCTTCTGCACTGGAACAGTACAGGCTTGACTTTAACCCAAGCTTTACCGTTTACCTTGAGAAAGCTTCCAGAATTCCATTTGTAAGATAAGAATAATGATAGCATTGATTTCTAATGATCAAATAGGAGCTTAGAAAATGTCTGGGACTGTGTAAATTTATGTAGAATATGGAAGAGATATTCCCTTCAGCTGGTTTGGTCCAAGAAGATGTTTAAGGAAATAGTAGCATTTTGAACTTGACATTGAAATAGCATACAGAAAGGGAGAAAGGTGTTTCTGTATTTCTACAACACAGTTGAAGTGTAGCATTCAGAAAGAGCCCATTGGCATTGAAAGATAGTTATAGCAGACCGGTTGGCTTGAGTTTTTGGTACTGGATTTCAGAAGACAGTTGTTGGATGGGTTAGAGGGCTTGGAGTGGGAGCATTTACATTAACCTTATAAGTTACACGCTGTTGGAAAACCTACAGATAGACTTTGTTTGATCCAGATGCTGTTTCATTTTTTATAAATTAATTGTCAGTATTTAAATATTAGTCTATTTCTTATGAAATCTATTTTTTTTCTGTAACAACTCAGCTTTTGAAGTTTCTTGAAACACACGCATGTGGGGAATGCAAGCATATATACTCACAGAGACTATCAGTCAGGAATAGGAAGGTATTCCTGCATGGCAGCACTTGGCTAGAACTGAGCATCTGCTACCCCTTTTAAATGGTGCATGTGCTTATTGATAAGTGTCCCCACCACCACTGCATTATTCTCTGCCAGTTCTGGTCATTAACTTTGGTCATTGTGCACATTTTTATTTGCAATGCCTACTAAGGCAGTGATGATCCCTGGAGGCTTTTTGTTAAAAGGATAATGGGATAGTTTCAAGATTTCTTGTGGGACAGGGCCCTGGGTTCAATTCCCAGCACCGCAAAAAAAAAAAAAAAAGATTTCTTGTGGGAATGGGAGATAACAGAGATTGGAAATATCAGAGTAATGCTAATATGCAGTAAGGTGTCTAATGAACCAGGGTAATGGCAGGAGGAATAGAAAGAGAGGAATTTCCGGAATCAAGATTACATCAGACATAGTGACTGCCTGGAAGTGGAATACAGGAAACAGAAGACATTATGGCAACCTTAAGAATTTGAGTGTGTGGACTGGGTAGCTCAGTTGGTAGAATGCTTGCCTCACATGCACAAGGCCCTGGGTTCAATCCCCAGCACTGCAAGAAAAAAAAAAAAAAAAAAAAAAAAAAAATTTGAGTGAAATATCCAAGGAGAGGAATTAATTGGGGAATTACAGATAATACGTTGAAAACTAGGAGGCAGCCTGTTGTAGGGCTTTTGATTTAAGTATATATTATAAAGAAATAATGGTTAAAACATTGGGAATGCTGTTGGAAGGTATGGGGGAGGAAAGATCAAAATACTAAGGACTAAACTTTGGGGAGAAGTACAAGAAAAAGAGTCCATGGGAATGGATGAGACTTGTTCAAAGAAGTATGAGAGGGACAGGATATTTTAGTGTCATGGAGTATAAAAGAGAGAAGAGATACAAGTTGGGAAAGTCAATAGTGGTCAAGGGCTCTAGAGATATTCTGAGGCTATCTAGGATTGAAAAAAATTCAATCTCTGTAAAAGAATCTCTGTGACTCTGAGATCCTTGGTGACTTAATAAGGTGATGTTAATGAAGTGATGAGGGCCAAAGCCAGAATTGAGCATTACAGATTGGTGGTAGGCAAAAGCATTTTGTGGATTTATTTGACAGAGACAGAAAGGAGAGACAGTCTACACCATGTGGAAGTACCATGTGGGTCAAATAAAACATAGTTTCCTCCTCTTCCATCCATTTTCTTCTTCCCTCTTCAGAAGAAACCTATGTTTAAAGGCAGAAGCAAAGTCCATGAAGTAGGAATGAAAGGAATTTTGTTTATTTTGAAACCCATTGCATCACAGGACTCCCTGTTCTTGCAAGTTGAACGTTTTGGTTTCTTTTTGTTGTTGTTCCTTAAAGGTACTAGAAGTTCTTGGAAGAAACAGGATAGAAACATCTAAAAAATGGAATTAAGAGCTGCTGAGCAGATCCACTTATTCTTATTGTGTCCTACAATGATTCTAGTGAGCCAAATATCAAAACGTTTGACTTTATGTCTAAGAGGGAAGATAAGGAAACAGCTGAAAAGGGGTGAGGGAATTGACTTTTGTTGAACAATCTCTGAGCCATGTTGAGAGTTACTCATGCATATTTGTTATTCCATTCCCCCATGCTGCTCAGTTAGGGTCCGCATGGCCTTTCTACATGTGAGAAGACTGAAGCCAGTCTACAGATGAGGCCACACAGCTAGATAGCAGAGGGCAGAGCTGGGTCAGTAATAATAGCCCCAGGGTTCTGGCTCTAAGCCCAGAACCTTTTTCTACAAATACCCAACTGTTTCAGAAACCCAGTGCCAAATCTCGAATTATTTTTAAAGTAGACTTTGGACTGAGGAATTGTTCTATATTAAAGGAGACTAATAGACCTGAACTAGATGCAATAGGTAATTCTGAATTGAATATTTTCCACTGTAATTGACATTTTTGGAACAATTAAAGAATCTGAATGGGGTTTGAGGATTAGATGGTGGTTATGTGTCAATGTTAATTTCCGGAATTTGATGATTATATTGTAGTTCTCTAGACGAATGTCCTTATTCCTAGCCATTATGAACTAAATTACTCTGGGCTTATTGGACATCACATCAGTTGTTCATATGGAGCAAACTTTTCTTGTACTTGCAGCTTTTCTGTGAGTTTGAGATTGTTTCAAAAGAAAAGAAAAATATAAATGTGGATTTTACATAAACCCTGAACTTTGGTTCTTTGTCAAACAAATGCTTAGCCATATTAAACTGGTTGAGAAATTCAGTATTTTTTAATATTTTATTTACTCCTTAGTAATATTATGCAAAATCTTTCATAGTCGTCAGATTTTGTCTTTTTTCTTTTAAAAATTGATGACACAATGGGTATTTATCATGTACTACTTAATGTTTTAAAGTATGCACATATTATGAAATGACTAAATCTAATATAGACATATTTCACATTTTATCATTTATGCAGTGATAACCCTTTATATCCACTCTTACCTTCTTCAAGAATATAGTTGCATGTTTTTAAAATTATGTTTAATTCTAGATTGAAGTGAGAGTGTTATCTAAAGATGATACATTTGTCCCCTTTCGACACACTGTAAATTAAATGAATTTATTCATAACATTGTACACAGTACAGGTATATTTAAATTTTGAAACGATCACTTCTTATAAAAATGCTTTAAGAAGGTACATGGTTAGCAAGAAAAATCACCTGCTAGAAATAATGTCCCTCAAAATAACCTCATCAGGAAAGACTGATTTAAAAAGATGGGCCTTATTTTATATTCTGAAGGTCAGCATCTTGGTGCTGGGCCGCATCTAATTTTCTCAGCCTGTCATGCTGCTGAGCCTTTAGGATGGAACAGAGTGAACTACAGGAATGCTGCAATTACATAAGCAGGGATGGATTGCCTGGCAAATGGCACAATCAATGAACAATGGAAATTCAATCAGCTGTGACTGATCAACTCCCAGGTGTTGGGGGAAAATCCAAACTCCTAGTGTCTCCTGGAAGGCAGCGTACTTTTCCTTTGTTCGTGCCATATATTGTTAGTTGAGAAAAGAAGTCCACTGGCTGAAGTTATTTGCCTCTTTAAAACATTTTTTCCCTACTTTTAAAAGCAATAAGCAGCCACTCTATGAAGGAGATCATTGCTTTCCATTGCAGTATGGCATTTGTAGGAAAAGAGTGGGGGAGGCTAAGGAATCTTTGCAATAATACATATAAATTCAATAAGCTCACTAAATTACAATTTTAAGAAGCATATGTAAATGTAGAACTCAGATCCTTTATCTAAACTACATGACTGGAGAAATTGTTATATTACAGGTATTGATTATATTTGTTTTTGCTGATATTTTGACTCAATTAACTAAGAATGCATAAAATGGAGAAGTTACTGTTCTTATAATGTCTGGGAAAATTAAAGTTTAAGAATTCCGAGTTTGAAAGAGTACAGATGATAATAGTAGCTGAAAACAGAAGCTCTTTCAAAAAGTAAGTTTGAGAGGGATAAAATTTAATTATATGACTTTCAAATAAATAGCAAACCTTACTGTTTAAAACATGAATTACCCTAAGTAGAAAAAAAAAAAAAAAAAAAAAAAGCAACTAAAATCCTTAGGTTTTGGCTCAAGAGCTAACTCCAGACAACAGGAATACCTTCTCCTTAGGTTTTGATGTTAGAAGAGTCACACTTCCCTTGTAAATCTTTTAAGATGTTACTTCTAAATGCATGCATCAATACTGTAAAAGAAATTTCAGAAGATTAAAGAAGAAAATTGAGAAGAAGGAAAAAGAGCGCTTGGTTTCTCTTGTAGTTCTGATCAATATACAAATTTGTAAGAAATTTAGTAAGATAAAATGGTAAAATTTTTCATCATCCAGGGACAGAAAAAAAGTATTATTGAGCATTTGCTAAAGAACTTTATGCTAATATATGCATGGACACTTAAGAACTAAGTCTACTTTTTCTCTGATCTCACTTTACTTTCTCTCTAGACTCTTTTTCTTATTTTCGTAGACTTTCATTGATTCTCAATTGAGTTAAATGCTATTCTAAACCACAAATGCCCTGACTGGACCTTCTGCCTAACTCTCCTACCTCAATCAAGTCCAAATGAAGTTTGCCATTGTTGCCAATGGGAATTTATCTAATACCCTACTTTGGGTATGTAGGAGGTAAAGAAATTAAGAATTAGTGGATAAAACAAACCAGTGTCTGGCTTAAAATGTTAGCTCCGTTCCTTCAACAATATCATGCTCCCAAATAATTGTAAAATGGGGAAATGACTGAGACTGAGATGGGCATTTCATTCTTAATCTGTTCTCTAGAGCATAGGATTGGCCTTCCTTACATAGGCATGGTTTTATGATGAGCTTTGGCTGATGCAATAAGAGGAATGAGCCTTGTCACTTCAGTGTGTAGCATTTAGTTGCTGGAGCTTCAGTCCTTTGTCCTATTTCATCTGGAAAGGCCATTGTAAAGCACATGTAGGATAGGAGCAGTTTGGTTTGCTGAATGAAAATGTGTAGATGACTATGTATTGGGAAGTCCCCCTGGCCCCACAGTGGAGTGACGGGAGTGAAAATGAGTGTTTGTTTTGGTAAGTTACTGAGATTTTGCAATTGTTATTATAGCATTATCCAACCTATCCTATTGATTGGGGGATAATAATAACTGTAGTTATGTTGTAATGACTGAGAATGTTAGTGTGTACCATGTCAGGCATAAAATAAGAACAGTTAACCCTTACTCTGTCCATGCTAGGATCCAGGCACAAGGTTATTATATAGATTAAATAAATTAAAGCATTTGGTATTGTGCCTTGAACTTTTGTTCTCTTGAATGAGTGTGGAATGGTGGTACTGAAATCCTATGCAGCTTGCCTGACTTTACAAAACTGGTAAATAAATGACAGATCAACAAATTGAATCCAGGTAGTCTGAATTGAGCATCTATGCTCCAAATTAATTGTATTGTTTCTATAATATTAATCTTGATTAACCTTTTTTTCTTTTCTTAACCCCTTTTCACTGAAACTGTTAAAAGTAGTTTGGCATTTTTAAAGAAAACAATATTTACAAAAAAGAGCTTAAAAATCTGAATTTACATCTCAGAAATATTTTTTAACTATATTAGACATGGAATAATAGATTCATTTCAAAAAACTAAACTCTTCGTATTATCATGTACAAAATACACAAAGGTGGTGGAAAGGTAGCTTTAAATTAGTTGACAAGTACTATTTTCTGACAGTGGAAAGCAGTATCAACCTCCTTCTAGAAATGCTGTGTTAGTTTCCTGACTTAAGGAAAAAATCTATAATGACCACATCATTCATTGCATGTGGTCTGCTTTAATGTTATTTTTATGAGAACATGGTGCTAAATAACCTAGTTAATTAATCTAATTATAAATACTCAAAATTTTTTCTTTCCTCTAAACTCTGAGTAAAATAGTAAGATTGTTTATATGTTTGCAATTATGAAAGTTGTTGATTTTTTTATAACTTTTTAATCATTCATGTGTAGTATTCCTCATTTTTCTTTTATTCTCCTTAATCTTGATCCTAGTTTTCTTCTGCACACGCAAGAGGGACAGACCTTGCTTGATAAATGGTTCATGTTAAGTGCAAAGACACATTTCTCAGGAATCTCATTGCATCCAGCTTTCGAAGTTCTATTAAGCATCTCTCCGTCTCTCTTGCTCCCCGCAAACCCCTCTGTCTTATGGTACTGAAAATTGTACCTGGGGCCTTGTACATGCTTGACAAGTGCTCTACCAGCTATATCCCCAACCCCTCGTTTTGTTTTTTTTAATCTTGGAGAAGAAAAAGGTGCAGTTATAATGCATTTTTTAAACTGTAAACAAAAGCACAGAGAGATAAATGGCTTGTCTGAAGTCGTACTTAATTATTCAATCCAGTTGAGTCTTACTGTAGCACCCAATTTCTGTAATGAGTTGTACTATACTGTCTAACTTCTGTGAGGTTGACATATGACTGTTCAGATGACAGGACCTGGATGGAGAGAGTAAAAGAAAAGACAATGACAATTCTCTATCAAGAGAATTCTAAAAAATTATAATCAGAGATTTTGACTTTCCTTCTCATTTGTCCTTTGTTGCTATATGTCTTCCATTCTTCCCACCTTTTAGAGTAAAATAAGTCTTCATTGTTATCTCAGTGCTGACTTGCACATGTTTTCTCAATTTCACCTCCTTCCAGTGTCTCTAAGAATTTTACCCTAAAATCTTACATGGTTCTTTTCTAAAAGACCAATCAGTCTTGTTCCCTTTTAAGCTAGTTTGGCAAGAAATATCACATCTCCATGTAGTCACATCACTTCTATTACCTAAGCTCACATTTCATGGATACTGTTACTGGTGATTTAATAAATCACCGTCTGGTAATAGGAAGCAGGGATCAGGTCTAAATCACATTTGTTATCTCTACAGCAGAACGAGCAGGGCTTGTGTATACCAGTTGAACTGTTGTAAATCATCACCATATGCATATTAAACTTCTTAATCCATCTTGTAAGTCTGGATTATGTATAAATTACATTTTGATAGTACCTGAAGTATGTATCCAACCAAAATCCTAAATGATCTATGAATCCTCTAAGGGCATCTGAGGGGTTTGAAAGTTCTGTTGTCTTCATGGGTCTAAGCTTCATTTTGAGGCAGTTGGCTGCCTTTGCTACTCATTGGCTCCTGATCTTAAAGCTACAGGAGAGGGTATTTTCAGTTGACCTGAGTTTCTATCTATCAGGACAAGGCTGCACACTTCAGGGAGGGAAAACACCTCATTTGTGTGCTGTGGATCGAGTTCCAATATGAGTATGAACTAGAAAAGTGTCTCTTGGCACAAGCATTTCAAGTTTAAGAGTTGGATTAATATCATGTTATCATAATGTCATTTTTTATGAATACACTGAACAAAAATTAGAGTTAAAACTGATAACAACCAGATAATGTAAAAATAAAATGTTATTTCCTCTTAGAACATAATTTGTTATTACCAAAAATTCTGATAAAAATCTTAATATTTATGTTACAATAAAAACTTGCCTCAATCTGTTCATTGCTTAAATTTTATAAAGATGTGGGACTGGTTTTTATCATTTTTATTATAATTTAAAAATATTGAATCCTGACTGCCTAAACTCTTTTCCATGTCTACCATAAACATCTCATTAGTTTACCAGAATATTTCAAGAGATGTTTGAAATCTGATCTGTAATTACAGAATTATTAATTTAATTTGATAAGGTTTTACCTTGCATTACTTCGTTTATAAAATGGTTAATTTTTAAATTTGTAATTTATAATTGATAAAAATACATTTAATAAGATGTTATGATTCTCATTAAATATATAATTATTTCAAAGGCCATATTTGCTGGAAATATTAGTGCTCTTCAATCAAAATGTCTTAAATTATAAAAGATGATTTTATTATAGATGTCTATCTTTGTGTGTGTGTACCTGTGTATATACCAATATTTGTGTGTTTGTGTTGAAGTTTTATGGGATACAAACCACACTGTTACGCTAATAACAACAACAACAAACATATCCCTTACAGTAGTTCTTCAACTTCTCAAGAATATGTGTTCTTAAAGAAGAATTTAGAAACGATTAAGTAACTCAATAATGTTTACTTGGTATGCAAATGCAGACAGAGAATGGAAAACTGGACACATTAGACTCTGGAGTGTATCTGGTTCCCATTATGTCATATTTTCTCTACAATTAATCCTATGTTATGCTTATAATACCAGTTTACAACTTCCAAAACGAGCCAGGTGCACATGCACATATATGCTTGTTAGCTTGTTATATTTACAAAAGTGGTTTTTCCCCTGTGGCTTGAGAACTTACTCATTTATTAATATGTTTATTTCCTTGATTCATACGCCTTCCTTCACTGTCTTGTTCATTCATCAAACATTTATTGAATGCCTTCTAGGAGCTGGGCAAGTCCAGACAGAGTGTAAGTTTGAAAAACAATGCCAATTGTTTAATTGTATAATAAGAAAGCTTTCATTTCCCTGTTTAATAAGAGCAGTCACAGGCGATATGGACTGCCTAATTAGTTTGTAAAAATATGGGTAACAAAGTCTCTTTTGTTTTATAATCAACTCTACTCTGAATTACCTTTTACTGTTGAAGTGTGAATAACGAGAGCACATGGCTTCTATTCTGGTGAACAGTGGCCATTTTCCAACTAATGAATCCTTTAATAGATAAAAGAATCAACTAATTTGAATTTTATCCCTCTATGGAGTCTCTCATTTTTAGGTGGAAGTACTAACAAGCAGGAAGGTGAAGAATAGACAAGTAGCAAAAGAGAGACTAAAGGGAAATAATGGGCTTGGTTAGCACCAGTCAGATAATGAGCTCTTGGATAATTAAGTGGGCTCCACTGTATTCAAGTTTCAGAGTGTCCATGTGCTAATGGAAAATGTTTCATCTTTGAATGTGGTGTGTGGCCAGTGGGGGAATTATCAAAGAGGTAGCTTATAATATTGTTCTCTGATAATTTTGAGGATAGGGCTAGGAAAAAAAAAAAAAAAAAGGCACAGTGCAAATTTTACCTATTTGGCACAATAGTTTGTTTCCTGTGGTAAGTGTAGTGTGATTTATCCTTGTAAGGTATCTGTGTTATGTTTGTGAGAAGTGAAGGAAGAGTTAGGAAATTGCTTGAAGATGTTGCATATTTTAATTTTGAAAGAGGAGAGTTTTTACAGATGCAAGGCCTAGGTTTTTAACATATAGGTTTGCATTGATTTGTTCTGGCATTTCTTTATGCAGAAATACTCCTGATTGAAATTTTGGTTTATACCTCTTTTTCAGCTATAAAATTAATACTGTTTTCAGTTTTAAGCAGACAAACTCAGGAAAGACAAAAGAGGTGAAAATTCAGGTATGCTTCAATATCTAAAACAGGATTGTAGTATATCTCTTGGTATATTTGTTATGGTTCTATTCAGTCTTTTTTTTTTTTCTTTTTAACTTTTCATTTTGGAATAATTATGGAGTCATAAGAGTCGTAAAATCAATACATAACAGTCACTTGTTCTCTTAGCTTCCTCCAGTGGTGACTTTTACATAACCATAGTATATTATCAAAACCCAAATTGACATTGGGATGATACAGTTAACTCAATTTTATAGACATAGTTCAGTTTCACCTATTTTTTTCATGCTCTCATTTTCATATGTTTTATGTCTTTTTAAATGTAGAATCTACATCTGTTTGCCATTCTCTTTAACAGTTAGGTCTTTATTTTTGCTTTCAAGGAAAACTGGAATTATACTGTTCATATGACTTAATAGCTCATTTTTCCACTTGTAATAAGTTGCAATTTTCCATTCTTCTATTCTACGATTTTTAATACAGAATATTTTAGCATACTGGTTGAATATAAAATTAATTCGCAACCTCTGTCTTGACATCGATGTGGTTTCTCTTTATTTGCTATTATGGACAAGCAGATATGCTTCATCTGTGGGCATGACATTCCAAAGGAACCCCTCCCTATCTGTGTGTGTGTGTGTGTGTGTGTGTGCGTGTGTGTGTGTGTGTACATATGCATGTGTGTATTTCTTTCTTTACTTTCTTCTTTTAAATGCTCAGATTTCTGGATCAAAAGGTAATTCTATACATTTTGATATATATAATTACAGTGTTCTCCAAAAATTTGGTAAATCTTGTGAATAAAATTCTCACTATCTTTTCCTTACAAAATATTTAAATAGAAATAACTTAGAGGATACTGAGTTTTGTAAAATCTTAACATTATGTCACATTTGTCTAGATCTTTTTATTATAAGTCATAAAACATTACAGACACAATTGATGCTCCCTGTGTATCTCTCCCAGTTCCATAGTCTTTCTAGAAACAATCACAGGCTAATTTATAAGGCTCAATGGAAAGAAAAAGTGCTTGGACATTCAAAAATGATTGATTATATTCCTCTTCTTTAATAAGAGCTTGTATCAACACCTCTCTGTGGACATCTCTGAGTGTTGAGCGGAAAGAGTTAGTGTAGGTGGTGTCTGACTCCTGGGAGTCTCAGGTATAGAGGAGAGTTTCATCAGAACATTGCAGTGTGTCATTCTACATGAATTATAACCTCATAGAGCTAGGAATGGATAGGTAAGATGAAGATGTAATATGAAATGAGGAAAAATGTGCAGTCCTAAAGTTCTCAGGTTGTAGGATATTCATTTCAGTTTTGATCTGTTTCTCCCTTCTCTTCCTCCCATTTCTCCTTAACTAGAGTATGGTAACACCACGTAAACAAGTTGGGTTACTCCTCCTGTGCCTCTTGCTGCCACTGCCATTTCTTCTTCCTTCCTGTCCCCCTTTCATTTTTCTTTCTTCATCGTCAGCAACAGGATTAAATTTGAGAGGAATCTTCCACCCCCTCCAAGGAATAGTAGTAGGCATTAGAGAGAATACTCCCCTTTTCACCCCTCCTGGTTTTCTGGATAATTCTGAGTTTCTCTGGTGCTACCTGCTGAAGCACAACCTGAATTATAGGTCTGGTTTTTCTAGGAAACTGATCTAGACAGGGCTGACTTATTTCTGCATTATATGATTGGGAGCCCCTGTTCCTAAGAGTATCTTAAGTGTTATCATGAAAAGGTTGACTGCTGAAATTTGTATTCCCTTAAAAAAATGTAATACACTCTTAAGTTTATTTAACATTGTAGTCAACATTTTAAAAAATGTTTTTAGTTGTAGATGGGCACAATACCTTTATTTTATTTATTTATTTTTATGTGGTGCTGAAGATTAATAAATTTGTGTTTTGAAGTATGTTTGGATCTTTTACTTTTGACTCTCAATATTGTTAATTCAATCTTTTCATAGTAAACTAAATCCTACTTCCTTTCACTTCAGTTCTGTTTTTCCTGCATTTTTATCAGGAACACAAATAAAACGAGGTAAAATTGTGTCCTCACCTTCTTCTTTGAATTTATTGTCAGGCATGACTCACAACCTGAGAATCTTTAAGATATCCATTCATGCCTTTTCTCTTCATTGACAGTGGATTCAGTTCAAATAACAGGTATTGATTTCCTGAAAGCCTTTTTTTCTATTCTTTTTCCTGCTGGCTGCATTTCTTACCATTGGCAATTCTTCCAGTTTTAACCTGAGATGATCTGGCAGGGGTGCAGATGTCTGGGCTGTTCTTTCATGTTGAGATGAGGCAGTCTGTGGCCAGAGCTGGTGGATGGGTTCTGAGTGTATGCACCCATTCAGGAATGATTTGTAGGACTAAAGAATCTCTTTATTTGCATTACATTTCTCTGTTAAAATAATTGTCTGTCCTACAGAGAGATGTGCTTTCCCAAATACTTTTACAAAAACAATGTCCCTAGTGGTTAAATTAATGTACAGTTATTATGCTGCTTTAAGTAAGTAATTACTCAATTTGGAGGATTTCCTGGAACATTCAGTTGACACTGCCCAAAGCCAAGTATCTGCAATTTAGATGGGGTGTCACTGTGTGAATAAAGCAACATGATGCCCTCTTAAAAGTGCTTAAAGCCTTCTCTGTTTGTGTGCAATAGTAGTCTTTTGAGCTAGTCATTGTTTTTGCAATGTCTGTGGACAGTTTGCCTCAGAGACTTTTTCTTACTTTGTGTTAATGTGTCAGAAAAGTGCTACTTCAATTACCATTCATTCACACTTGTGGCTTTTTACTTAAAAAAATAATTATTGAACATTATTGTTGAGCATTTGGTTTGTGACATTAATGAGTTATTAAATGATCTCTGCCCATAGGAAGCAGAGATTCTAGAAGGACACAAAGATTATTCAAATAGGCACATAAGTGTTGAAAATTGGCAATAGGCTCATCACATCTTCCTTGGAATCAGAAAACACTGTTAGTGCTTATAATTGTGGGATGTTATTTGGACCCTCTGAAATTCATTTCTCATCTGTAAAATGGGAATAGTATTGTTTTCCTCAAGGGATTCTGTGTAGATTAAATGATGTAATATATATAAATCAGCAAACTCAGAATCTGGAACATGTTTCACAGGTAACAAAATATCAGTGTCCTTTGCTATTTCGAAAATGTTTCTTTATATTCTGTGTTCCAGGTCTCCCTTAAAGGGAACCTAAATTTGACATCCACAGATCATAAGAACCTCTGTTATCTTTGATACTGCCCTTCCTTCTAATTCCTTTTCATTGATTTGTGTACTAGTCCCCCTTTCTCTACGTTTTATTCCTTAGCTTGGCTTCCTAGGCCAACCAATAGACCCTAAGTGATCCCATTTCTTCCTTTATCTCTCAAGTCTCATATCTGCACTGCTGTCCTGGAGTTCTTCCAGAAATCCATTTCTGAGCAGGTCATTTCCCTGCTTCACACCCTCTCTAGGCCTTTTGTTTCTTACGGGAACACAGGCTTTTAAAATGAAGCTTGCACTTGTCTTCCTTGCCTCAGCTCATGTTCTACCCCCACCCCTAAGACACATCTTCTTTCAGCAGCACTTGTACTTCCAAACCAGAACCTGAACTTTGCCCTCTGTGTTCTTGTCTTACTTGCCTAGGCCACTGACATTTTTCTTCTATTAATTTTTTAAAAATTAAAAAAAAATTGTTCAAATTAATTGCACCTGACAGTAGAATGCATTTATACATTTTGATAGATTTTAATCCCTTAGCTATCTTTGCTTGTCATTCTTCTCTTTTAGTACATCCCAGGTGAAAGATTTGCACAAGCTAAAGAGAAGCCAGAACACTTTCTTCCTTGCACACGCAAACTTCTCAGACACGAGGCTCCCTTTTCTTTTGCTCCTCTCCCACAGCAAGGGGGTGTCAGCCTTCACCACTCTATCGGTTATCACTGAAAATCATTAATACCTGTCTGTCGTTGAAGTCAAAGAATTGTTTTTAGATCTTTTCCTTAATTGATGTCTCTTTAGTATTTGACTCTGAGAGCCAACTCTACTTCCTTGAAATTCTCTACAACTGTCATGTCATATATAGAAGGCAGTAGCTATTCATGTGACTATTTAAATTTTTAAATTAAAATTAATTTCCATTCTTCAAATGTGGCTATTGAGCCCTTGGAAGGTGGCTAGAGTGACTGAGAATTGAAGTTTAAATTTTGTTTACTTGTAATTATTTAAATTTTGCTAGCCATGAGTAGCTAGTGATTACCCTATTAAACAACAGGGATACATTACATTCTGATCATCATAGTAATTTCATTGGACATGATTGCTCTAGACAAAGGGTTAGGACAGCTTTTCTTTAAAGAGTTGTATAGTCAAGAGTTTGGGTTTTGTGGGCCAGACAAGTTCCTGTGCAATTTTTTTTTTTTTTTTTTGCAGAGCAAAAACAGCCACAGAGAACACATATAAACAATTGAGCATTGTTATGTTCCAATAACTGTTTATTTGCACAAACAGGTAGTGAACCAGATTTGACCTGTGGATTCTAGTTTGATGATTCCTTTTGTCAGCACTTGGTTTCTTTGATAACCTGGTCTTTCTGTTTTTTTCCTGTTTTCCTTTCTTAGACTTCAATATTTCTCAAATCACCTCCTTTCCATCTTTGTTATAACACTTCATTATTGGGGAGAAAAACAAAACAAAACAAACAAGAAACACAACCTCTCTAAACTGTCACCTTTGGCTGGTGACTTTCTCTAGGTTTCTTTCATTGCCATATAACTGTGGCCTCATAGCTTCTCTAAGACAGTTTCCCCATTTGGAAACATATAGAAATGAGACACTGAAATGCATATAAATTATGCTCAGGGAAGACATAGAGTTCTCTCATATTAACCCATCAACAGAATAGTTGTTGAGACTCAGAGCCTGACTGCCTGACCTCAATCCCAGTCTGTCACTCAGCATGTATGGGTGTTGGGTAGGTCATTTAACCTGTCCACCTCACTTTCCTCATCAGGACATGTAACATTACTGTAGTGTACATATGTATTTATACTCACCGAGATTCCTCCTATTTCATTTGCCATGGAAAGTATCCTTAAATTATAAAATATGACAATTATGAGGTTTGTTTAAATTTGTCAAAATTGGTAGACCTTAAGACTTTTATGTCAGCATACAGAAGGTTATATATATTGCAGGAATAAACAACCTCTAAATCTTCCTTGTTTAAAATAGCCCAGATATTGCCAAGTTTATCTTGGGTTATTTGGGACTTTTGCTCCATGTCATCCATCCTCACTAAGTGCAGCCACCATTTGGAATACAGGAAGGAGGAAGTGTGTAACCACCTGGTTCTTGAAGACGGTTTTGTTTTTGTTCCACCTGTGGCCATGTCATGGGCTGCAGGGAGCCATGTGACCATGCCTCATGTCATGCATGCATGGAAGTGGAGTCATGCAAATTCCTGGAAAGAGGGCAGCCGAAGTCATGGTCAAGAGCAGTAATGGTAACCATAGATTTATAGTAGAAATCTGTGATTTGAAGGTTCTATACATTTATTACTGACTCTTCAGCTGTGTAAGATTGATTCTGGTGAGAAAAATATATAAAAAGAAGTATAATTTTAACAGTCCGAGTTTTGTTTTCTTAAAGCTGAATGTAGGTGTTATCATACTCTGATGTCTTCACTTAGTTAAAATATTTTTCTTTGATGTTATACTGATTATAGAGTTGATGATTCAGACCAAAGCAAACTAGACCATTAAAATTTATATTTTCATCTACCATACTTAAATCACCCACTCGATACATAAGTGCATATTCAGAAAAAATTTTTAGAAAACACTGGTGTTACTATATAAAAATGTAGAGTACTCTTTTCTATTATTGCCTCCCAATTTTTTTCTTATTCAGAGTATTTTTTTACTATTAATATTTTCTTTTGCCTTTTTTCAAACACCTTGGAACATGTATGCAACTTGCTTTGGCTTAGAAAGAAGTTCCATCCATAATCAAATAATCAGGCTGGAAATATATAGATCAGTTAGTAGAGTACTTGCCTTGTAAGCACAAGACCCTGGGTTCAATTCCCAGCACTGTGAAAAAAAAATCACATCACATAATCAAACAATCATCATGTAATGATTTTTCATGTTTAATGATTGTACATGATACACAATATGTATTTAAAATCTTTGTATATACTGATTTTGAGCTCTCCCAAATTACTCAGTTAACATATTTGCTCTCCAACATTATATGAGAGATCTAATTTCTGTTTACTCTCACTAAAACTTTGTATTGCATCTGTGCATCAATCTGATAAGGAAAATGACTTTATTATTTTAGTATTCATTTTCCTGATTACTAACAATATTGAGAATAATACTTACATTTAGTTGGCCATTTCATTTTTTTCATGATGGATATTATTCATATTTTTTGCCCATTAGATCTTTAAAATTTATTTGTAAGAATACTATAGATATTACTGAAGATAAAAATATATCCTCCTCTCGTTATTTTTGCTGAAAGTATGCTCTCCCTTGTGTCCCAGCTTTCTGTTGTCTTCCTACCCACATATCTATCTATGCATCTATATTCTATATTTGTATCTATTATCTACCTATTCATGGATGTCTGTGCACACATGTACATACAACTCATCTAGGTGTGAAGATGCAGGTAGCTGAGTGGAGAACATTTAAGAATCCCACTATTGATCCTTCTTCATTTGTCTATGAATCAGGTTTTTGTTACTAGAGTTCTTCCTGTGATCATTACAGAGGAGAGAAAATTTCCTGGTGGCGATGATTAATAGAGTGTATAGGCCTCCTACAACTTAAATAGATCCCTCTTCCTATCCCATAGGTCTTAAATCTTCTACAGGATCCTCCAAATGGAAGCTCCCTCATCTCAGAAAGTTACATTCTAGGCCAGTAGAAATCAGCATGGCTTACTCATCCATCCAGACACCCATGGCCCATCTCTTTTTATTTTTTTAATATATTTTTTTAGTTGTCAAAGAACCTTTTTAAAAATTTATTTATATGTGGTGCTGAGAATTGAACCCAGTGCCTCACACATGCCAGGCAAGCACTCTACCACTGAGCCACAACCCCAGATCCCCATTGGCCCATTCTTTATTCCTACCTGTCTCTGATCTTTGCCTTATTTCAGAGTTTCATTGAAACTTTAGAACCATGCCCATTTGCCTAAATTTAGGCATAAACAACTCTTTTCTGGGAAGGGTTGGTGGTTATTACATACTCAGGGTTAATAGGTTTCTCATGACTTCTCATTAATGTAGAGTATTCTATATTATGGTTGTATAAATTTTTGACACTTGTTTTCTTTCTTTTAAAAAAATAACTACATAAAATATCGTGGAAATCTTTTCCATAACTAATATACTTGGATCTAGTACATCCTACTTGACTTCTGGACTTAGCAATTATTCTGCTCCTATTCCCTTTGTATATCCAGAACTTCTCCACTGTTCTGAAATGGTAATGGCACCATTACTAATTGTTCCACTATTACTATTTAGTTTGGTTCTAATTTTATGTAAGTTTTTTGTAAATGGGTTATGGGTTACATTCAGATTGCTTGCAGTTTTCTAGGGAACAAAGTTTTGGAGGAATGGTATACGATAAAGGATATGAAGATTTTTCTTTCTTCAACAGAACTAAAAGCTGACTGACGTTAAAAGAGAGAACAATTAGGGCTGGGGAGAGAGCTCAGCTGGTAGAGTGCTTGCCTCACAAGCACAAGGCCCTGAGTTCCATCCCCAGTACCGCAAAAAAAAAAAAAAAAAAAAAAAGAGAGAGAGAGAACAATTAATAAGAGTCCACTGACAGAACATTGTAGAAACTGTATAGCTCTGAAAAAGATTCTGGTATATATTGGATGCTAATACATATGGGAAGAATGGAGTGCCATAAATGATGCTTGGAGCTGGGCATGATGACGAATACCTATGGTCCAAGCAACTCAGGAGGCTGAGGCAGGAGGATCGCAAGTTCAAGGCCAGCCTCAGCAATTTAGTGGGAGCCTAAGCAACTTGGTGAGACCCTTTCTCAAAATAAAAAATAAAAAGGTCTGAGGATGTGGCTCAGTGGTTAAGTGCTTCTGGGTTCAATCCCCAATACCAAAACAAACAAACAAACCAAAAATCAAAATCAAAACAACAACAAAAAATTATGCTTGGAAAAGGGACAATTAATAAGTAAGTAAATATAGTTATATATTTCCACATCATAATACATACACATAACATAATGTATATGTATATATATCCATGTGAATAAATTATCTGGACACTTAAGAAGATTAATATTAAAGATGCAGTCGACAGAGTGCATTATCTATAGAGGAAAATTAAAGAGGAAATGAATTTATCTGATCACATACAAATTTAAAATATTTTCATATCAGGAAACATAAATTAAAATTAGTGAATAAACTGAGATAATCATCTGTAACATTGTTAGACATAAGTTTAATAGTGTATGTATAAAGAGCTTTCAAAATTGGTAAGACACAGTACTTAATCAATATGAGTAACCAAGAAAAATATAAAACCATTTTTCACTTTTCAAATTAAAGAAAATTGAGAATAATTCATGTTTTGAGGAGTATGATGAAATGGACACTCAGGTAATGCTGATGGTAATGTAAATTGATTCAGTATTTCCAGAAAGCAATTAGATTATTTGATTTTAATGTGTCCATGTAAGTATGTATTCTATTGTAGGATGATAGCCTGGAAATGCAATTTTAAAAAGCAATGTGACCAATATTTCTCTGCAAGAAATATTATCCTAGGATCTTTGAAAGTAATGATAATGCTGTGAAAAGTAGTTGGCAATAATACTGGGCTAACTTTATTATTGAGTAGCCACTGAATGGAATATTTTGTCATAATTAAACATGATAATTTGAAAATCTGTCAGGTCCTTGGAACAAGCTTATAATGCAATCCCGAGTATGGAGGCACAAATTATCAAATTATCTATACAGCAAGTAATATTTACATATAGAAGAAAATAAAATATTCCAAAGTATATTTTCTTATCTTTTTACATGAGCATTAGTTATTCTTAAAATCTGGAAAGACAAATCATTTAAAACCCATCCATAAATTTAGAAAGGACAGTGAAGAGCACATAGAAGGCATTCCATTGACCTTTACAGAAATGATTGGATTTAAAATGAAGTAAAAATCTGGTTATAGCAGAAGAGTCAGATCTTTGAACCAAGAGGTTCCTTGCAGTTCTCTGGGTGCGGTCATTCACAGGATGACCATCTTGAGTGGAGCCCATCTGTGTGGGTGTACTCCTTAGCTGGAGCTACCTTGCAGTCATGCCAGTCTACCTCTTGAAGCATCTCTGCTCAACACTGCTTGTAGCCCCTTCCCTGTGTTAATTCCTTCCTACTACCCCAAAGGATATCCTTAATTTTATTTTAGATTTCTTGAAGGATGATCTTAAAGAAGATCATCTCAATAATTTTACTAGTAAGCTACCTAAAAGTTGTAAACAACTGAAAAAAATAACGCAGTTGCTAAGTACCGCCTAGAGAAGTAGTACTATATAATGTTTAAGTACTTGGTTCCACGCCACCTGCCCTGAGCAAGTTACTGTCATCAACTCCCTTGTATGTAAAATGGGCTTAATAATAGTGGAAACTAGATGGCACTTGGAAAGTAGGAGAAACCAAACTTTATTTTATGCTACAGGGTGCAGAGGAGATTAGCACTCCAAAATTCTGAGCCCTGATCCACAGTTTCTTAAAATATTTATAGGTTATTTGATGTCATCTTAGACTCATCCTGTCATTGGACTTTTTCCTCCTTTTTAAAAAAATTCCTTATCTATGCAACTGAAGGCCTTGTGCAGGGTCTCTAACATAAAGCATGCTCACAGAACAGATAAGAAAAAACAGCTCTTTTCATAGACATCTATTACATTTCAGGAGGGAGTAGTCAGACTCTGAATGCAGTTATTGACAATGCAAAAGGTAGGGAGCCTCCTGGGGAAAGCCTAAGAGAAGGTGGGGGGGGGGCACTGACCCCTTCCCCAGGCACTGAACTCTTACCATAACGTTTTTGTAATTTCATTTCACAACCAGGTCTGATTTTGCCACAAGAGTACCTACCTCATAGGAGAAGGGTTATTTATTTATTTTTTGATAAAAATATACATATAGACTTGGCCTCTAGTTGAAATTCAATAAAAATTAAGGACTTCTGTTTTCCGGACAAGATGGAGAAAATGCACTACTTATTCATCCTGCTAAATACTGTTAAAATCTAGGGCATTATATTTCAGTCACAGATAAAAAGATACTGAAGTGAAGAAAGGCTAACCTTCTAGGAATTTGGGGACAGAAGGAATGACATGGCAATGAGTTCCTTGGGTTTTCATTTTGTCTTATATATACAAGAGTTGTTGCTGGAGAAGCTGGCAACCTAAAAACACCAGTGGTTGCAAACTTAACAAACAAACAAAACAAAACAAATAGCAACAAAATCTTCTCTCTCTTGCAAGTGAACCAAGAAATGGTTTCTATTTTAGGTGAATGGTTATAGAAATAGAAAATAGGAAGAGAAGCAGGCATGCAGTTGGGAAGGGCTGAAGGGTTAGAGGTGGTGTGAAATTATTAGTCTTCGACATGTTATTGTTTCCTTGTAGAGATGTCTACTAGACTGCTGGCTGTAAGGGTGTGGAGCTTAGAATGAGATCAGAGATGAAAGAAAAAGTGGAAGTCGAAGACATGGAAGTGTAGTGATCACCCAGGGAGAGAAGGTAGCAAAAGCAAAGGGTGCATATGGAATTGGCAGGATCACAGTCAATTAAAGATGAGGCCAAGGAAGATATTTGAGAAAGAGCAAGCCAAGAGGTAGGTACAACAAGGTAAATGATAAGAGTCAATCCTCCATGAATCTGTGGATCAAAGGCAGTCTGACTGCCTGGTTTTTTTTTTTTGTTTGTTTGCTTGTTTTTAAATGTCATAAGCATAATTTAATATTAAGCAGAAAAGAGTGTTAAAGAAACCATAAATTAAAAAAAAAATGATATCAGTAAGAAGTGTTCCAGGTAACTTATAAACCACACAGATCTGGGAGGGGGAAGGGGCGGGACCCACTGAAAAAGAATAAAAAATGGATAGAAGAAAAAAGGGGGGAGAGAGAAAAAAGGAAATGATCCCAGCAAACAAACAGTCTATTTTTATGTAATGTTTTCTTTTCAGAAATATAAATGAAAAGAGTGAATAGTTATTTTCATGGGAAATTCTGTAAAATATCTTACCTATGTCTCCTAGAGAATGCCAAACAAATTGTACCTTTCTTTTTGTATTAGTTAATTATGGCCACAGTTATGATGCTTAATGAGTAAGGACAAATTTCTGCAACATTATTTTTGTATATTTGCAGATTGTCCTGAGGTCAGTTGATCTAAGATGGCATATCTGGGAGCATTGCTCCATGACATATCTGGTTAGACTTGAGTTCTGTTTCTTTTGGGCTCTGTTCCCTCCTGCAAATTTATATTCTGGGTGCCATGCTGAGGAAGCAGAGCTTCCTGGGAAAGATAGAGGTGAAGGACAGCAACCCAATCATGCAAATGCTTTCCAAGTATCTCTGTGGACCTTGTATGAGCTAAAAGAAGTGCTCTGACAAACCAAAATCAAGAGGTGTATTCTCCACGGTCGGAGCAGCAGGTAAGGTAAAGATACAAAGTGGTTTTGATGGAAGTAGAGCAAGGGGAAGAGGCAGCATTTTTGAGCATTGACTCTATTACAATTGGAAGTTGTGTATTGTATAAATTGCATATTGTGCTATGTTATAATCATATTTGGTATTATTGAACTGTACAGGGTTGTTTGAGCTGATTAACTGATCTCCCTCCAACTGTCTTCTGTATCTTTTTCCTAGTACTGCCACTATACTCAGAGTTGCTTATAATGTAGTGCTTCACCTCACACAGGGTTCTTTGTGAAGACTCGAAGACACTGAACTATTTAACAGGACTTCTTTTCTTGCTTCTTATTTTCTCCTATTACTTTCCCTTATTGTAATATTTGGTAATCTTGCATATTTTATTTGAATCCCTTCCTCCTAAAAAAAGGTGGCAAGTACAAAATCTTTTTTTCAAAGGAGCCACATTTCCTTAAAAAGCATCTCCATGTATCTATATAATGTCTGTGTTTCAAAGGAAGGCAGTGACCAATTAAGAAATGAATTGCAAAAGATTTTGAAAATCATTTAACATTCTATGTGCATGTCCATTCTTTATTTCAGTTATGAAGCATTTCAGACACGCAGAAAAGAGCTTTTCTATCCAACATGCAATTGAAGGCATCGTATTTAATCAAAACAAAACATACGTATAACCCTTTCAAAGAACTGAATTTTCCAGTAATTTTGTTTGTAGCAGGTACCAAACCTTTAGTCATACATCTACCATTTCTCTTTCCATAATCTTTAATGCTTCTGCATTGCACTTATATAGGATTCATTTCATCTATGTAAAATAGATTACTTTGGCATTCTGTACCCTTGTATCATCCTAAGCAATAAAATCCACAAAGATGTCAGTTTGAAGTGTGAAGTATATTTTTCCCAGTGTACATCAAAATAAATACATATTTATTGCAATAAAAATGTGCACTCTGTGCCATCTTAAATATGTACTTTGCAGCCATCATTACCTAGCATAGCATGGACTAGAAAACACAGTTTTACGGGCAGTTCTGCCAAACTAGAAATAGAGTAACCTAGTTAGGGAACATCTTATTTTGGAAAGAGTTTCTCACTTTTACTTTGAAATTCTTTTTCAGGTTTGTGGAAGGAATGCTTAACATTTGTTACAATGCCATCGATCGTCATATTGAAAACGGTAAAGGGGATAAGATTGCTATCATCTATGACAGTCCTGTTACAAATACTAAAGCAACTATAACCTACAAAGAAGTACTGGAGCAGGTAATAACATAAGTTTTCTCTTTATATTAGAAGTTCTGTGGAAATTATTTAGAAGCACATGCTCTCATTATGCAACCTCTAAAATATTTTACCATGTTTTTCTTTAGATGCGCCTTGGAAATGAATGCAAATGTGTGAACTCCTTTGAACTGCTTTTAACCCTTTAATTTACACTTCACAGTACTGGAAGATATTCATTTTACAGAGGGAAGTGAACTGATCTGAAGAATATGTCAAAGTCCTCTTCTGGCCTTTGCTCTCCACCTTACTGCCATCACCACGGTTGAAAGTGGCTACTCCTCATTCTTGCAGGATCTAAGCATCTCCTAACTGTCTTCCTACTACTGGCTCTGCTCATTTTATATTATCCTCTAAGGGATTCCAGAATTCTCTTCTGAAGAAACAGTGTATTACTCTGTCCCGCCTAAAAGTCTTTTCCTTAAAATTGCTGTTACACAGAGAGTAAAATTCAGACTTCTGTGATGTATAAGACACTTTGGAATCTGATCACAGCATCCCTTCAAGCCTCATTTCCCAACATTCTTAGTATGAATACAACTCCTGTCAGTCCCTGAGACACTCCTGGCCCTTGCTCCTTGCATATGCTCATTCCTTTGTTTTATTTGCTCTTTTTAGTTCTTTCTCATCTGTGCAGTTCTTAGGTGGATCATGATGTTGACAGATGATTTATAAGATTTTTTTCCTCTTTTAACATAAGAGTAGAATTTGAATTAGTTTTCACAGGTAATTATGAAAGTGTTTGGGTATTGTGGACATGGGAAAGTTATTCCAACTCTGTGGGGCATTTATTTATATATGATTTAAAGGGAGATAAAGCTGTAAGGTACAGGGTTTCTCAATCTTGACCCTACTGACATTGTTACAGGAGAAGAAATGTCTCAAGTCAGGACTAGCAAGTCTTGGCATACATGACAGAAAAGAATTTCAACACGTGCCAAAGACAGAGACAGGTTTATTTAGGAAAGTAGATACACTCTCAAGGGAGGACATGGTGGGGAAGCAATCTCAAAAAGAGATGCCTTTGATGCAAAGCATGGAATATGCATTTGAGGGAGAATTCTGACCATCTCCATGGACAGAACAGCAACCTGTTGGTGTGGGGTGTTAATATTTATAGAGGGCCAGTGTTAGGGACTGGACAAGAGGTACAGGCAGGGTGTAGCTTCACAATTTGCCCCCAGTTTTTCCTTTGCTTATACATTTCCCTCATTTTACAAAGGCTAATATCATGTTTCTCAAGTTCAAGATTTACAACTGTGATTTCAGCATCTCAGTCACTTGTGGGCATTTCCTGTTAGATTCAGGATCTCTCTCTATTCTAAATTCCAATCTCAGTGTTTTGGACCAGAAAATTATTTGTTGAGGAGGGCTGTCATGCACATCTTAGGATGGTTAACTGCATTCCTACCTACTGGATGCCAGTAGCACCCCCCTCTCCCAAGTTGTGAAGACTAAATATGTCTTTAAACATTGCCAATGTCCCCTTGGTGGTAAAATTGACACTGGTTATGAAGCACTGGTGTGCAGAGTCTGCCATGCTGTTACTAGAATTAAATCACTTGACTGACTACTGCAGAAAGGCCAACAACATTACAAAGACCAGACTTGGTAGGAAGGAGTCAGGTTTATTCAAGGTTCAGGAGTCTTGAGAAGATAGAGAGGCTACTGCCTCAAAATTCCATCTTGGGGAACCCAGGGGTGCAAAGAACTTTTATGAGGAGGGAAAGGAAGTACAGCAAGATCATGCTGAGTTGAATTTAGAGTCCTGGGGCTGAGTTTTCTTTTATCTTTTTCTGAAACATGCAATGACCTTGATCTTCTGGGGCTAGCTCTTGTCATAAAATAAAGACTAAGAAGGGGCACTACAAAGCTCATCAGATATTCTTAGTTCTGTAAAACTAAGGAAGGACTTAGCAGTTAACATCTTAACCATCTAGGTGGGGTTTCTCTCCAGCACAAGGATTAGGGAGGACTGATAACCTTTCAAAACTCAGCCAAGGATAACTTCCAAAAGAGCTGCCCTGTTACAATTCAAAGGTTTGGAAGCATTTGCTTTTAAATGAAGGTTTTCTAAGTTGTTTTCTCTTCTTTTGCTTATTGAACCCTGTTTAAGAGTTCCATTTGGTTTTTAGGTAGCTTTGTCCACTCTCTCAGGCTTTCTGAAATAACATTCTTTGTATCATCATGTTCCCATTTATCTTTACAAAATACTTTAAGAAAGGCAACTCAGGCAAAATAATTACCTCCCCCCACCAATCCTGAGTTATTGTAAACAAGAGAGAAGAGTTAAATCAGTTTAGTTAGGCTGGTGTATCAGACTAATGGCAGCAATAGTTCTCAACTTTGGCTAATTTAGGCATAAAAAAAATTCATGAAAAGGGAAGAATGAAGTACCAGTCTCAGAAAAATGTTGTATTCTGGTGGGAGAAGGAGCAAGAGCAAAGTGTTAAGGACATCCCACCAATTGTCACCTAGACTTGTTGCCTTGAGTCAATCCATCTAGATTGAAAGACAGAGTAGGAACATATACTTGGCCAACTTAAGTCACATATCTACAGTACCAGGTCTTGGGGAGGAAAGATCTTGTCCTCTTTTGATTTCATTATGGGAATTGGTGCTCTGCCTCCTTCTAGGACTCAAGGTAAATTCCAATTTAATAAGAATGGAGTTTAAATGCTCAAAAGCCCAAGACAAGACCAAACAAAATTGTGCTATCTCATTTGGTATATTTATTGTTCTGTAAGCAGGAATTGCATATTTGTGGAATGCTGTATGCAGAGGCAGAGTTCACCGCGGACTTTAAGGTGCACTATTATCAAATGTGTTTGTTATTCATATGAGGTTGAGTTGTAATATAAGAGATAACAGAAATTTCTGGAAAACCTACTATACTTTGTTTTATTGTAGCTGTGCATTTTCAGCTTTTAGAAGAAGTTTATGGTATCTATGATTAAAAACTTGTTTCTGTGGTTTGGGCATATTGCCACAGTCTCATTTTATGAATATGAAAGCCAAAGACACTTTTAAATTTTAATTGGAATACAGATTAGGAAGTTTGTTTATGTATTATAAAAATATTATCTATATCAACATCTTGAATTTGATATATACCCAAACATCAGAGTCAAAGAAAAAACTTTAGAGAAACCTAAAATGAGAAGAGCTGTTGCCAGTCTCATTTTCTGGTGTTTCCTCTTTAAATTCATTTATTACATAAGTGTATATGATAATTACACACATATGTTTTGCTTAGAAGCTTTTGTGCTAGCTCATCTTACTTTCAAATATCGAGTCTAGACCCTTAGACTCTTGACGTTTGTACTAGTTCACTGGTTTCAGTTTAGCCTGACATCAAAGTACTTAAAAGGACTGTTTCTCTCACCCGCTGACAGCCTCTGACTCTCCAGGCTTTTCTTCTCCAAAGTACTAAAGGAAGAACTGTTAGGAAAGAGAGAGAGCCTTGTGTGCTACTTTGATTACCTGCACCAGTGTTCCCTGTGGCTTTTATTTCATCAAGTAGGGAAGGCCAAGAAAGAAAGATTTAATAGGTAATGCCACTGAGAACAAACAAAGCACTGCCTCTGTACATCACTTATTTAATCTCCCCTGTTTCATTTCTCCTGGGAGTTTCTGGCTAGGTAAAACTTGATTAAGTTAGTTAGTATTTTTATTTAATTAGTGAAACATAAAATTTTAGGCTAAGTTGCCTAAGTGATGTGGAAGATCTGAAAAATTTCCTAAGTGATTCAGAAGGAGAGCTTTTGAGAAACTGTCATCTTTTCTGTGGATCTGAATATTTTAAACAACCATTTACTATGATTTTTGTGTAGGGAATCTGACCCCATTTTAAGACCCATTGTTCATTCAACACATATTTGTTTTGTATGCCAAACCCTATTAAGAGCAGAGGAAGCCATTTCTTATTGTCAAGGAGCTAATAAAGCATATATACATAGACCATTTCAAAATAATACAAGGTTTATGACAGAGCTGAGTGCTACATTCTGTGGAAACACATAGAAAAGCAGCTGAGTTATGTTCCTTTATATAGAAATACTTGTGATAACTTATAAAGAGAAAAGGTTTATTTTGGGTCATAATTTTGGAGAGTCCAGGCCAAGATCAGGTGGACTCATTGCTCTGGACCTATGGTAGGTATATTGGATGGCAATAGCAGGGAGTGTGCTGTGGAGAAAATTCTTCACCTCATGGCCAGGAAGCAGAAAAGGAAGAGGAAGGGCTAAGATCATACAGTCCTCTCAAGGGCATGCCACCTGTGACATAGGGCCTGCTGTTAGGACCTACCTCCAAGCAATTCCACCAGCTCCCAATAGCACCTCTGGGGATAAAGCCTTAAACACACAGACCTTTGAGGGACTCTGAGCAAACATCACCTAATCCAGCCAGGGGAAATAGGATCTGGGAAGGCTTTCTGAAATAGTTGATACCTAAAATTGGCAATTCCCTGTGCTCTGTTTTTTCTTCTCCCTCCCCAGATATCTTGTGGATCATATTACCTGAATGTTATTTTCTGAGTGAGATCTTCCCTGAACAAATATCATTGTCGACACCAATTTGTACCTCCCTATTTTGCTTTCCTTTTAAATTTAGCATTTATTTCTTGGTACTATTCTTTACATTGTGTTTATCTGTCTTTATTGTTGCTTCCTCTTCTAGTATGTCAGTTCTAGAAGGGCTGAGATTTTTGTTTTGTCTGCAGAAGAGTACCTGGCACATAGTGTATTTATTGAGTGGTGAATGAATCAATGAAATACCATTTGAAATTTCTAAGTGACAAGTTTCTTTTACTGCAAGAAGTTCCTATCTTTAAATTGCATCTGTAATAGAACTTGATCATCTTTGTAAATAAGTTGTAACTTTCATCTGTGAAAAATTTTAAGTTATTTACCTTCAACTTGGTGGTTCACAATAAATATATCCTCCTTTAATATCTCACACTTGAACATCAAAAGATCCACCTTCCTGAAGACATGAATATATTTATTGGGTCCCTCCTCTAACTCTTTTCAGGTTAATATGCTATGTATTAAACCACAATGAAATAAAATGGATTTGTGTGCTTGTATGTATGTAATATAAATTGTAGTTCGTTTTTAGATATTCCTACATTGAATATTTTCTGCATCACTATTTTAACTTTGAACTTATCTCTGTGTGTACAGTTTATTCTTTTCTATATTCCAACAATTATGAGTTTTTTACTTGCAAAATAAGAAAGTGACCCCCAAAGAGCATTTGAGACATTTTCATGAATATATGTACATGAAGAAAATTGATAAAACTCAATATGTACTAAATTTCCTGATTTAATTAAAACTGAGAGTACCTATTATCTCTACTAAAGGTAATTATTGAGGTATAATTATGGTAGTGGTTGTAATTATGAAGATTTAAAAATTTAGAGGAGAAAATTGCTCTGAAATCCAGAGCCATGTCCCATGGAAAATCCACTTTGAACCTCTGACCTTTGGACTCTTGCTTCAAAGTATGAATTCTATCTTCTCAGAAATGTCATGGTAGTCTAATTTCCTCTGTCATTAATGGCAGTGTTTCCTTAAGCAAAAACTACAACACAAAAAGCAGAACATACAGAAATTCACCTGTCAAAGTTGGCTGATTGAGAAAGAAGATTGAGCCATGCAGATGATAAGTTTTCTCTTCTTAAATTTTCTAAACAAACAATATAAACTATTTAAATTATAGTCAGCGCCACTAAAAAGTGTCTATCTTTAAGGCAAATTATATTTTCTATACTTGGTAAATTGATCAGTGGTACTATATGAGGCAGAAGTTATAGTAGTTTGTGCATTTTTTTCTAGAAGACAACAATTTTTGAACTTTTTCTTTGGTACTGGGGAGTGAACCCAGGGATGCTTCACCACTGCGTTGCGTCCCTGCCACTTTTTATTTTATTATTATTATTTTTTTATTTTGAGAAAGGGTCTTGTTAAGTTGTTGAGGGCCTTGCTAAGTTGTTGAGGCTGGCTTTAAACTCATGATCCTCCTGCTTCAGCCTCATGAGCCACTGGAATTACAGGTGTGGACCACCACACCTAGAAATTTTTGAACTTTTATTTAATATAATAATAGACTCACATAACAACACAGATCATAAGTATAGATTTTGTTTGATTTTTCACAAGCAGAATAATTTATTTTCCTCATCATAGAATCTTTACAAGCCCCAGAAGCCCTTGTAATTCACCTTTCGTCATTTCTCACTCATGATTGTGATCAGAGCCATCTAAACAACATTGATGAGTTACACCTGCTTTTAAACTTCATATAAATTGAATAGTACAATGTGTTCTTATGTATCTGGTTTCTTTTTGCTCAGCTTTCTATTTATGCAGTTCATTCATTTCATTGCGAGAGGTTGTAGTTTGGTCATTTGGGTAATGTCTAGTTTGGGGTTATTACAATTAATGTTTCTATGAATATGTTTGTGCAGAGTTTGTAGATGTATATGCATCTGTATTGGTGATGTATCTAGTGATGAAATGGCTGGTTCATAGGAAATGCACATGTTGGTCTTGAGTAGATAGTGCCAAACCATTTTCCAGAGTGGTCATACCAATTTATAGTCCTACCTGCAGAATATGAGAAGACCAAGTGCCAGCACTTGGTTTTTATAGTACCAAGTGTGTTTAATTTGGACCTTCTGGCAAATGCGTGGTGATATTGTGTTGTGGTTTTAATTTGCTTTTCCCTAATAACTGAAGAAGAGCTCCTTATCCTGTGCATTTTGGCCATTCATTAATCTTCTTTCCTGAAGTGCTCAGTTCTATCTTTTGCCCTTTCGTTTTTGTATTAGACTGTTCCAGCCCATGTATTCAAGTTTTGGAGAAAGACTTTTGTACAACTTAAGGGAAGACTTTGTGAATATTTTTAAACCTGAAGAAAACATGATTTAGATTCTTCAGTGTAAGGGTTATGTTTAAATGATTTAAAAAATCTAAAATTGAGAAAATATTTTCCTCTTTTAAAAATAATTAGTCTGCACTCTTCTACTTTTTTCTTGCCACTCTAAAAGCAAATTGGGAAGTGATTTCTCCCAATAGAATGTATTGAAACAGGAAGTAAAAGCCTCACATTTAAGACTCTAGAAGACAGTGTTGGTGCTTTCATTAATGTTAAAAGGCTGTAGTTAAATTACCTTAGAGTCATGTGGTCCAACCAAATTTTCCACAAACCTTTTCGTTTTTGTGAGCAATTTTGTATATTGCAAGGATATATAATGTATTTTAGCAGAAACACTTAAATTTTATTTTAAAGAGCTTAGAATCCCCTAAATTCTGAACTCAGTTTGTATCAAAATTCTAACTGAAACTTTCTTTCGAACAGTTTTCCAACTTAGTAAAATTTAAGTTTGAATCTCAGAGGATGCACTATAAGGAAAACCATTACTAGAACAAGTTTATAATAGATAATATAGGAAAAATTAATTAAATGAAAAAACAATGATTTTGCATTTCTTGCCTTTCCTTTTCCATATTTTGGACCATTTATTCCAAATTAAAATAGTATAAATGTTATTTTTACTTCAATCCAAAATAGCAGCAATACCACCAATTCCCTTGAATTTTCTGAGCCAGATTTGTAAAGATCATATTGTCTGTGAGAGCAAGATGATCATTTGAAGTATAAGCCCACTTTCTCTTCCCATGAAGCCAGCAGCTATTTCAATACACTTTGAAGTCCACAGCATTTCACTTAAACCTTTTCCCAAGCTCTGGTTTCATTTCTCCTTTTACTCTACTTATTAGTGTACTTATGTGATCTCCTGACAAGAGATAGGACTCCTCTAGGTAGGGGAAATGTTTTATTCATCTTTTTAACTTACACAGTAGCTACTACAGACCTCATTGAGATTGGGATCTTCTTATGTCTTGAGTGAGTCCATGCATAGAACATTCAATAACATTTATAAGAAAGTAATGAAAGATCTAATCTTTGATGAAGAGACATAATTTCTACAAATATCACTTGTCCTCCCCACATTTGTAATTTTTCTTTTTACATTAGGAAGGTTTGTTTTTATATAGGGTGAAAATTTTCCTTGGGGCAATTCCTGACCTCAGAGATCTGTATCCTGCCTCATTTAGAGCCTTCCTTATAATATTTACCTCACTTTGCCATCTTGAAAACCTGGAATCTGGTCCATGGTTTTTACTCTTATATTTGCTTAATGAATTTATTTTTATCATTCATCAATAGGCCTTACTAGATGATTTGTCTTGTCTTTAGTAGGGCTTCACTCTGACTTTTTAGAAAAAAGTTAAGAAAATCAGTGGGCCACCTGCTTTGAATTTATGTTCTTGAACTGGAATGACATAGTCAAGTTTATTTATTTATTTATGAAAACATACTTCTAGGGTACTTTATTTATATTTGGTACCTCTGGGGACACCATGAGTTCCGGTCATGAATGATACACAATCTTTGTACACAAGACATTTGCATTCTAGTTGGGGAGATATGGTAGGAATAAAAAGATAATGCAATAAAATTTAGTGTAACAGTAAGTTAAAAGCTAGAGAGGTACCTGGATTGAGGTCTTAGATAGGTTTTTCAGGAAAAGCTACTTGTTACTGAACACATGAAATTTGAGCTGAATCACAAATAAAGAGCGGGATAGAATCCTGTGAATGTCTGAGAGACAAATGTATGCAGGCGGAGGCTGTGAAGCAAGAACAGACCTGGAACCTTGGGAGAGCCGGGAGGCCAATGAAAGGAGAGTGGGAGAAAATGTGTGGGGCCTGCTGAGCCAGACCACGCAGATTCCTGCAGGCCATGGTCAGGACTGGGTTGTGTTCTAAGTATAATGGGGGAATTCCATATTGTTAAAGGAATCACTTCAGCTCCTCTCAAGAAGGACTGCAGTGGGAAAGGTTGCAAGCAATGGGCTGACAAATGGTTCAGAAGAGAAATGAACAGGCGCCACTTAGCTGCATCTCCTTACAATGACAGCATTTGCTTGCATGTGAGAAATGAAGGCATAAACACAAAGGCAGACTTAGCATGGGTTCTGGAAGCTATTCCATGTGTCTTTTATTGGATCTATGGCTTTATCTACTAGATTGGAAAAAATACCTGATTCAGTTTATTATATATGGGCTACCTATAAGTGCCCTGCTTGCTTCCCATCATTTGAGGTTATTTGTCTGTTTTTCAGTACTCCAGGGGATTGTTCTTGTATAATTTTCACTTTTTGTGTAGAATCTTAGGAGGGACAATTTGTTAGAAGTGCTTTAATTCTTTTTCTTTTATCTATATAATATGAATGATTTTCATTATTATTATTAGAATTTGTTGAATGATTTATACAATCTTCTAAAACAAATTTCTTAAATGTTGGATGAAGGCTAGATTGATGAAACAAAGATAGTCAAAAATAAAGTACTCACAATAAAAAATATATACATTTCCCTCATGTAATAATCCAGACAATAAAGTGTGGTTTGGCATAACCCAATTTGTTATATCTTCTTGTACCTTCATCCTCTAGTTTATTGTCATCTGCATCATTGAAGCTGAGGTAAAGTACAACACATGTGACCCAACTCTCGGGAAAGTGGAAGAGGCTATAGAGGAACAGAGATGCTCTTTTAAGATTTATATCCAGAAATATGATATGTGGCCTTCCTACATCTCCATTTGTCTATTAGCTGCAAGTAAAAACTGGGGAATGTAGTGTAACCAGATGTATTTTGATAGGCAGTTGGGAGTTTATAGCCACAAATACACTTTCAGTTCATAGACTAAACATAATACAGGATCTTACATGTAAATATTTATAATGTCAATTATAATGAGTCTAGGGAAACAAGAGCCGAAAATGAAGTATCATAGGCATCATGTTAAAGGAAAAGAAGGAACACATTATTCATTGAGGTATTCTTCTGACACATTGAAAGCTTATTGGGTAACATTTATTGTATCAGGCCATGAGGTCATAAAGATGAGTAAGATATGGAACCTGTATTCAAGTATCTCATAGTTTTCCTGGTGAGAAAAACACAAAAAGCAATGGGATATAGTGTGACAATGTAATAATAAAACTTTGTGCATTTGTAACCTAGAGAAGAAACCTACCTGGACCAGCAGTCCAAAGAAGGAGCCAGTGGAAATGATGCAAGAGCTGGATGGTTCAAGGAAGACAGAAATAGATGGCACAGGCATAGGTGGCTCTTCCTAGGCCTTCAGGAAATATTTCTAAGAGTTGGATTTGACATAATTAATAACAAAGTCATATACCTTGAAGACAAAATTGAGTGCCTTTGCTGGACTTGCCTCTGGACTTTTCACAGAATTAAGAAAGGGGAAAAATAGATTGTCAGAAAGTACGGGAGGGAGACAAACAGTCGTTAAAGTAAGCAGCAGCAGAATATAAAAAGAAAAAAGCAGAAGTGAGGAGAGTTGGTAACAATTATTCTTTTATCTGTTGGTTAGCACCTGCACCTGCTGTACAATAAACAAGTTAGTACAGCTGAATACATCAACAACTTTCAGTTTCTGACCTTTAGCTACCATGTTAAAGATCATTTTAAATTATGAAATCCTTTGACTTGGCATAACTTTTATAACAAGTAGAAGATAAAGCTGATTAACATAAATTAAAGAATTTTGAGTGGCTAAAGGAATGCAAATGAAGATATAAGGACAGAATCTTGTTTTGATCATATGAAACAAAATATTGTCATATAAGTCTTTTTGAATTAGATTAAAATGTGTAGCTATGGAAAATGATGCTCTTAATTTTAATTCATTTGGCAGTTCTATGGTCATAGTTAAGTAAATTACATTTGAATAAAAAATCAGTGGAAGGTTGTATTCAATAGAATTATTGTCAAGATTAGAGATCTGGGGAAAATTGATTATTTATTTTCTCATACTGTACTTGATTTAAAAGCATTTCTTTTCCATTACAAAGCTGAATAATGTTAACTACATCATATATGGTTTTATGGGGAATTTGATACATTTATGAATATTATGATAAATTCTTGGCATGTGTAATATCTCTGTTCATTCGCTCTGTTTCTTAATTATTGATGTATGCATAATCTTTGTGAATTTTCTTCATTTAAATGTGTACAGTTTCTTTGGTTGAAAGATGTAAATGTTATTGGAACAGACCCAACTGTTGAAATGATCTCATGTCCTTGTATCATTGCTGGGGTGTTTGCAAGTTCTCTATGAGTCCTTCACATGTATTGATTGACTTTCAGGATGTATTGACCAATGAAACCATAAAGGTTAACAGGAACATAGCCCAGTGCTGAGAAATGCAGTTTGTGTACTTACAGTAGTTGTCATATTTTGTGTACTATCTACATAAGTGCCAAGGGTGTTTAATTAAAGCTGTAGTTAAATAATCAGTGTAGAATTGACCTAAAGGATGCCTGGTTCCTGTTGATGTCTTTCGCTTCTTTTACTTTTCCCTTTCTTTAAAAGAAAAAGAAATCTGGAAAATCACTTTACCACTTACTTTCTCTCAAAATTGTGGAACATAAAAGTACTTTATAAAAAATAATTCTTGTATATTTATGGTATTTACTTATTTTTATTTTAATGTACAATTAAACCTACACGTTCATATCCTCTCTTTGCAGTTCCATACATATATAAAGCCAGGTCAGATTTATAAGTAGGATAAAAACAAACTTACAAAACAAACCAGTTGATGATACTAATTTAATATAGCGAATGTGTTGTTTTGCTGGAACCGAATGACTGATTACAATGTGCATATAGGCTGTGGCTCTGGGACTTAAAGAGTTTGGTGACATGTTCCCAATGATGCCTTGATTCTCACATAACAGATTGGTAATTGAACCTTTATATATCCTCTTATTATACAGTGTACTGTGATGTCATCTGCCCTTTACTTAATATGCATGAGATTAGAAAAACACACACAAATTAGCACAGTGAATTTGCATTGGAGCCTAGATAATCCAGAGTAATGCTATATTAATATTTTAAAATTGTCATCAACATGAAAATGCAAAGTTTAAGAATTCTCATAAAGAACCCCCAGGCTCTGAAAACATCTCTACAGACCTCAGTTTGAGAAACACTACATTAAACAACTTATTAGATAAGAGAAAAGGGCTGTCTTTAATTAACAGCATGAGTTAATGCTACTTTTTAATATTCTCCATTAGTCATTCAATGCAGCATATATAGCAGCCACACAGTGATTGTTTTAAAATAATAACTTTGTTTCACATTTTGCATGCTGATTATTGTGTAAACGAATAGGTAGGGCAGTTATTATATCACAGTCTTTCTGTTCATCAAAGGAATAGAGCTTTGTCTAAATGACTTACACGAATTTGTGTTTAATTGAATACTCTATGAATAGATTATAGTAGATTCTGTGCTTTTTAAACATAAATTTGGAAGGTTTGCATATCAGTCACATTATGCTACATTTTTCAGAATACTTATATAAGGGCAAGTGAATGCATAATTGTAGAAAGTGACTTCTCCAGTAGTGAAAAAATTTTGTTTTATTTTAATCCAGGTGGGTTATATTTTAAAAATTGTAATACACTTTGAAGACTAGTAATAGTCCACTTTTTTTTTTTCTTTCTTTTTTTGTACTGGGGATTGAACCCAAGGGTGCTTACCGTGAGCCACATCTCCAACCCTTTCTATTTTTTATTTTGAGACAGGGTCTTACTAAATTGCTTAGGACCTTGCTAAATTGCTGAGGCAGGTATTGAACTTGCGATCCTTCTGCCTCAGCCTCTTGAGTTGCTAGGATTACAGGTGTGCTCTGCTACATCTTGCTGGAATGTTCCATTTTTTAAAGAAACTAGACAAAGCATGCAGAAAGTATTCTACTTTGAATTAAATTATGCTTAAAAAATCATTTGAGAAATCTTTAATTGGAATTTGTATTTTATTTGTACTGTATGTATATCTATGAATGGTACATTTCTCTGTTTTGGGGGTTCTAGTATAGCCACTACATTGCTTCATCTGTAACAACAGAAATACTATGCATTGATAGTGAAAATTAATAGATTCAATATTCTTGCAATTAGGGAGGGAAATAAAAGAATATTAATTTTAAATTAATGGGAGCATTGTTTCAAAAAACATTAAATTAGAGATTGCTTTAGTGTTATAAATGGAGAGATGGGATACATGGTGGTGGAAAAGGAGGCATCATAGATGCCCAAGGATGAAGGAAGGACATTGTGGGGATAATCTGGAAACAGGTGCATGATGGAACCCTCCAGGGGTTTTTTTTTTGGTAGATGGAAGGTGGACGTGGCTATAGAATATATGTAAATGGTCTGGGCTCATTGGAGCTCACCTATAATCCCTGTCACCCAGCGGACTGAGGCAGAAGGATGGCAAATTTGAGGCAGCCTCGGCCATTTATTAAGACCTTTAGCAACTAAGTGAGACCTGTCTCAAAATAAAAAAAATTAGAAAGGACTTGGGTATTGCTCCGTCATAAAGTGACCTTGGGTTCAATCCCTAGCACCACCATTGAGTCCTCAATGATGGATTTAAATTTTCTTTTCTTTAGTGATTCAGACTCAGAAACCATAATGAAAAATGTCCAACATGAGACAGACTTGCCTGTAATCCATATCCACTGTTTTCTCTTTTCCTTCTTTCACAATTGGAGGCTAATCCTTTTTTGATATTGCAAAATCCATCCCTACAAATTTTGGAGGACTCTTGTTAGCCCCTCACATACCCATATCATTGCCAGTTCTGCCTCTTAAAACCATGCATGTTGCACAGTAGGATGACTGGAGATAAATGTATCACACTGTACATTTTAAAAAGCTAGAAGAAAGTGTTTTAGACGTCACCACAAAGAAATGATAAATGTTTGAGGAAATAGACAAGTTTATCCTGACTTAAGCATTATATAGTACATAAATTGTTAGAAACATCACATAGTACCCCATAAATATGTACAGTTTTCATGTTTTTATGTATCAGTTAAAACAAATTTAATTTAAATTCAAGTAGGAAAAAAAAGCATGCCCGAATCTTTTTGCTACTAGCTAATTTCTTACCTATTTTCCTTCACTAGTTAACTTTGAGGCAATTATCTACATGTGCTTTCTCCTACTTTCTTATCACATACTTTTCCAAAACTTAAAATATGCTGCTTCCTCTGAAACTGCTTTAAATAAGGTAATTAATGTGATCATATTAATAATTCCAGTAGACATTCAATATTTTACTTCTTTATCATGCCTGACAGCCTAACATTCTTGAAAATTGACAATTCTTTACTCGCTTCTGCTGTACCACCCTGCTTTCTTTTTTCTTCTTCCTTGCTGGCCATTTTGTTGAATCCTCCTCCTTAAGTGTGGCTTTCTGTGCTCATTTCCTCACTCTCTGCCCCTTTTCTTTTTGCTTTGCACATCCTCTCGTGGACCATTGCACCTGCTCCAGTTGCCACATGTGTGATGGTTGCTCCCAATGACAGCACTGGTTATTTCCACTCTTGATCACCAGCCCATATTTTTCTGTGGATATTCAGATCTTGTATAGGACTGCTGAGTCAATATCTACCCTTAGTTGTCCCTCTGCCACTCAGATTTAGACACGTCCAATCCTGCTTTCCAGTGCTGTGAATTGCACTGTTTTTTAACCAGTTGCTAAAATCAAACCTGGACCCATTCCTAAACTTCCCTTTCTCCTATGTTCCATATCCATCCATCATCCTTTACCATCCATGCCACACTCAATATTTGTCAAAGCAGTTCATTTATTTTTATTTTCATTGTCACAACCCTAAATCATGTAATAATGATTACATTTTAGAAATAGGGGAAGCTCCTATTTCTAAGGAGAACTTAGCATTTTTCAATTATTTCCTATTTTTTGAGTTAACTATACCTTGTGTCCTGCAAAGGTCCATGTATTAAGATCTAATCCCCAGCGTGATACTGTTGGGAACTGCCGTGGACGGTTAAGAGGTAAGGCCAAGTGGGTGGTCCTTTGGTCACTGGGGTTGTGCCCTTGAAAGAAACTGTGGGACTCTGGTGTCTTCCTGTCTCTCATTATGATTTCTGGCTGATGATACAAGTGATTTCCCTCCAGTATAAGCAAAGGAGCTGCCTAATACTGAACAGGAGCAAACAGAACCCAAAGCCCAAACAAACTTTTTCTCTTTATAAGTTAATTGTCTCTGGTATTTTGTTTTACTAATATAAAACTAATATAACTTTGTTCCTAGCAAGCCTAAACTCAATGAATTTTAACAAATCTCTGTGTGATATCTGATATTGATTCTCTTCCAAATGTTTAAACCCATCTCACATCCCTCTTCATGCTGAATTTTGGTCATATCCATTCTGAACTGTCTTTAGTTCTCAGTTGAATGGCACCTGCCATAAGGAGTAAGGCATTTGGCAGAAACTGTCATGTGAGTAAAACAGCAGGCAGTCATAATTACCAAATTATTAATATTTGGTGTGGAGAGATGTTAAAATGGTTAAAAAAAAAAGGAGGCAACACTTTATTCTTTGTTTATCTACTTTTATTTTATTACGTTCACTGTAATCATGGTGTGTGTTAATTATAGTAGTCAATTTTATTTTCCATTCTTCAGACCTTGGACTTTTCCTTGAAGTAGGATTATTTTCCCTGTCAACAATGGTCTATTACATGCTAGCACTGTTTTAATATTTACAAGGTGTTCTTTTCAAGGTTTGAGAAATTTTGTTGTTATACTTGTAGATTTCAGCATATGAATATTAAGGAAATGAAAGCACATATGCATAGAGAAATATAGGATTGAATTAATTTTCTGTGAAATAGTCTGAAAATCATATTAGTCTTGAAAGCACACAGATTATTGAAATTGCAGTTATTTCAAGCTTGAACTAAATGAATTTAATAATTCTCCATTTCACTTTGCTTATGAACACGTAGTCTAAAAATGATCAAATATTGATTGAAACCACATGTGAAGAAAATGATAATGAGAAAACTGATTATTTTAAGTAATGGTATTTAGTCATTCATCAGGAGAAAAGTATTTAACAAGAAGAAATATGCTAGTAAATGCTTTCTACACCACTGTCAAGTAATTGTTTTCTATATAGGATAAAATTTTATAATTTTTTTCTAAAATTTAGTAGAATGCCCTTCTTAAATATATTTATATTATATTTATATATATGTATATTGTTCTCTGTTTTAGATAAGTAATATGTTTTCTTTTGAACATAAATGGCATGGTTTTATCTTCTGAGGAAAGATTTATCTTCTTTTAATAATATGACCTCTTCTTTCCTGCTTTTAGGAGACCAATCTCACAAATCAACTTAGTACTTTAGATTATTACATTTAAATAAAAATTATTTCACTGTCGGGTTTAATAATTTGCCATTGTCATTAAAAATTACTTCCCTAGAAGCTTGCCTGAAAGATTTTTCTCTCAAAAAAGATAGTTTTAATATAATTTCAGAGCAGATTTTTAAAAAGTTGATTCTTTTCACAGATGTTTACCTGGATACCTAGTTGGCAAATGGCCTAAATGAAAACGTATTCACGTTCACTGGGATTGTTTTGATGAATTTTTTGGGCGTCCAAGTAAAACAAACAAAAATGTGTGTGTGTGTGTGTGTGAGAGAGAGAGAGAGAAAGAGAGAGAGAGAGAATAAACGCATGATTAAACTATATTTGAAAGTAAAATATATTTCAGTCTCTTTCTATGGTAAATTATACATATTCTCAAAAACAGGTCCTTTATTCCCAATATTAGTAAGTTGTTTCCTCAGGTATTTTCTAAATTAGTTACATTTTTGTCATTGATTAGATCAGGGCTTCCAATGTATTATGTTTTTAAGATATGCCTTCCCTCGTCTTCTCTTTCTTATGTTTTATTTGACTTTGTCCTAAGGTTGCTCATGATTGCTGACTTTTTACTAAAATTTGGATACCCTTTCTTTTTTCATAAGCAGAAGTTTTTTAGATAGACACACTTGGCTATTTGTAAAGCATGTATAGTAGAACATCAACTTCAGTCAAGTTTAACTAATTATGTTTGTGCTGTAGCATTTGGTTATGAAATCATACTAATGCGCAGACTGCTTTTGAATGAAAAACTTCCAGAATTAATTCATGAAATTTTTGTTTAATTTTTATTAAATTATCTAAACCAATGTATTTACTTTATAAGTCTCAAATTCAAAGGTTTTACTTGTATCTAATGAAACACGTTATATAAAAGTCAAAAATATGTGTATATCACTTTATGTTGTATAAATTTCTATGGTTGCATTTTCTTCTTTTATCATTGTTCTTTCTTTCTTTCTTTCTTTCTTTTATTTTTTTGAAGTGAGTCAGGTTTTCATTTGTCTTTGAGGCTGCACAGGAAAATTTCTAGCCAGATGAACTGTGCTTGGCCTTAGAAGGGGTGAGTCCAAGTATAAGGCATAATACAAAGATCAAATGTGGGGTCTGAGAAATCCAAGTGCAGTTGCCAGATTAGCTAAGGTCAAAACTGACCTTCAGTTGTTCCAGGAACATTTTTATTTTTGATCCATTGTCCATTTGATTAATTTCTGGCAACAGAATATAAAACTAAGCATTTAAACAGTGCTTATCTCCAGAGTCCATGGTATAGAGAAGAGCCAATATCGGTGTCCCAGTTCCTATATATTCCAGAAACCTTTGGCTTCAAAACCTCCTCAACTCTATATTCTTTGGTTTAAAGACTAATCATATCTTCCTTATTTTTGTATCTGCAGACTTTACCTTAGTATAGGACACGTAGCAGATACTATGAAAGTTGAATCAATGATTAGATACTTGCATAGTAAAATGGCTTTAAATTAGTACCAAAACAGTGATTAATTCATAAATTTCTAGTGGGAAGAATGGAACAGCATTGTAACTAAGTAAATATGTACATTCATTTTCTTTCTTCAGGCTTCCTTTACAGCACAGTTATCCTCAGACTAGCAGTGTAATGTCCCCATATTGGTGCATGACATTTGTATTGCCCTCAATGGCATATTGAAAGTAGATTTTAGAGGTTTGTGCCTCATGTAAAACTATCAAATTTTTGATACATTAAGACATACTTATAAGAAGATGCAAAAGTGAACATGGATTGGGTGAATGGGCCATGATTTAACTTTGTCTTCAGTTGAAAATATATAGATTTAAATATTCCCCTTTGGATAATAGAGATTACAAATCTACATTCAGACAGCCATGGCAGTATAAAAATATGTCTCTAGGTAAAAGTAATGTATATTTTTCTTCTCTTTGATAACTTCCCAACTGAAATTGATAAAAATTTGAGAACCTTAAACTCTGACATAGCACTCATTAAATGTCCTTTGTGTTGAAGGTTCAACAGAACTTTATTTGGTCATAAACTCTTAGGTGACTGGGACTCCAGTTTTTTCATCTTATTGTTCAGTGTTGGTTACTCATATCTGAATGATTTCTTTTGCATCTCAGAAAACAAAAACAAAAACAAAACTATTGTTTCATTAGGCTCTGGAATGTCCCTCTAAGAAGGTTCATGTATTGAAGGCTTGGATTGCAGCTGATGGTGTAATTGGGAGGGGATAGAGACTGTAGGAGGTGGGGCCTAGTTGGAGGAAGTAGGTCCCTGGGCCATGTCCTTGAAGGGTATATCTTGTCTCCTGTTTCTCTGTCCCTCTGCCCTGCTGTTGTCATGAGGTGAGCAGCTTTGCTCTACCACACACTCCCTGCCATGATATTCTTTGTTGCTCTGACCCAGAAACAATGGAACCAAGTGACCATGAACTGAAACCGCTGAAGCCATGAGTCAAAATAAATCCTTCTTCCCTCAAGTTGTTTATCTCAGGTATTTTGTCACAGTGAAGGAAAGCTGACAAACACAACTATTAAGTGTTCTGTTCTAAGCTCCTATATTAGCCAATTGTAGATTTAATATTAACAAAGTTTTTACATGAAGTATTTTCATATATATATATGCACATATATATATTAAATCAACATCTTTATTTTTTCTTGGTATGAATTAATACCTTGTCTTTTCTATTTATTGATAGTCTCATCAGAATTATATTTTCCTATAATTTTCTCACATATATTATCTAGCTACATATCAATTTTTCTATCTAAATTTACAAGTTACATTGGAAAATTTTATCAGAGTGAAATTTAGCTCTGACAACTCCTGAAAAAGAAATATAAATAAAGGTCATGTAAAACTTTTGTTGTTAGACTAGCTCTGATGTAGTCATCATGGTTGAAATATTGAAGAGTAGCTAAGAAGTAAGGAAAAATTGACTCCATCTAGTGGTCTCACAGAACTGGTGCAGTCTAATTTGACAAAGTTGTTTTCAAAGTGCTGATTGACAATTCAGATGTCTTGATGGGCTAAGCAAATAATATAAATGGAAGACAAATCAATTGAGAAAAAAATCAATTGTTATGTATTACACTTTCTCTACAGTTATGGAAATATGGTATAGCATACAGCATAAAATATACATACAGGATGTAGGAGAATAAATTTCAAATTTTGACTGGAAAGCAAATGCAAGTTCTCTATGATTAATGACCCCATGAATGGTAGTTTTATGGCAAAATGCTCAGCTGGTAATAGATTCAAATGATTAGTTGTCATTTTAGAACATTGGCCTGGTAGTGCTAGACCTTCCAATTTTTCCACAGAACCTGGTAATGTAGATTGGTGTGTCAGTCTGTTTTGTGTTACTATCACAAAATACCTGAGGCTGGTTACTTTACACATAAGAAGGGCTTACTTAGCTCAAAGTTTGGAGGTTCAAAAGTATGGCACCAGCATGGTTGGTTCTCTTGAGGGTCTTCTTGCTACATCACAACAAGGTGGGTGTTCTCATGACAAGAATATGTGTGAGAAGAAGAGAGCTCATGGACAGAGAGGAAGCAAGAGAGATTCAGAGTCTAGGCATATTCTTTTTATAACAACCTGCTCTTGCAGGAACTAACTAGAGTTCCTTTAGAACCTCTTCTTCCCTCAAGTTGTTTATCTCAGGTATTTTGTCACAGTGAAGGAAAGCTGATGAACACAACTATTAAGTGTTCTGTTCTAAGCTCCTATATTAGCCAATTGTATATTTAATATTAACAAAGTTTTTACATGAAGTATTTTCATATATATATGTACATATATATTAAATCAACATCTTTATTTTTTCTTGGTATGAATTAATACCTTGTCTTTCCTATTTATTGATAGTCTCATCAGAATTATATTTTCCTATAATTTTCTCACATATATTATCTAGCTACATATCAATTTTTCTATCTAAATTTACAAGTTACATTGGAAACTTTGCTCTTGTTGGAGGGTGATGCCGGCAACAACTCGATTGCCTTTTGACAGTTTCACCAGTTCTCCATATTCCCACACTGGGGACCAATCTTCCAGCACATGAACCTGAGGGGCACTCTCAAACCATCTCTGAACCACAGTGCATATGAGACCTACTAAATTTAATATGTCAGCTTGTTTTTTTAAAACATATGATGTGGTCCCAGCTTAAATAGATCTTGAGACCATATTTGTCCTAGGACCTATTATTTTGATGTATAAGTTTCAACAAAAGGCCTTAAATTTCTTGATCTCATTTCTTTCAAAGGACAGAAGAGCTGTGGGCATTTTCCAGAACATTCAACACTGGAAATGAGATTGAAATATGAAACTACTTGGTTGGGTCTTGGTTGAGGATTATTTTGATTCAACAACAAGCACTATTCAGAGTGTTGGAATCACAGTCACAGATAAGCAAAATCTTTTTCCTTTGTCTCTCTTAGATTTGTACCTTAAATGGGATGCTCACCAGCATCATCACAGAGCCTAGTCACTTTCTGCATACACTGGAATCTTTGGCTATAATTTTCCAGTGTTTATCTTGATTCTTGAGTACCATATAGAATTTGTTCATAATTTATATTTCTTTGGCATATTTTTCTTATAACTTTTTGAGGGGCATTTTGAAGTTCTTAAAACTTAGCACTCAAATATAGAGTTTGCAGTATAGGGAAGAATATAGGGAATTCAATTAGCACTCAAATATAGAGTTTGCGTATATAGTGATGGTTTGAGAGTGCCCCTCAGGTTCATGTGCTGGAAGATTGGTCCCCAGAGTGGGAATACGGAGAAGTGGTGAAACTGTCAAAAGGCAATCAAGTTGTTGCCAGCATCACCCTTCGACAAGAGCGAAGTGGTTCTAAAGGAACTCTAGTTAGTTCCTGCAAGAGCAGGTTGTTATAAAAAGAATATAGGGAATTCAATTAGCACTCAAATATAGAGTTTGCAGTATAGGGAAGAATATAGGGAATTGCAATATAGGGAAGAATGAGATGGTTTTTTTACTTTCTCTCTTTCATGAGAACCCTTAACTTGGACCACATCTTCCCCCATCTACACAGAGACAGTGTGTAAAGAGATAGAGGAAAAATGGTAAGGATTCTGAATTCTCTGAACTTCTTCAAAAAGTGGGAGAGGTCAAGTGAAATGAAAGAAACCACAAATAGCCAAGTGGGCCCAATCCTTCTCTTAAGCCTTCTCTGTTCATTATGTTGAACAGTCGCATTCAAAGGCAAGCCGCCATCCTTCCATTTGCCTCCTGGGCTCCTGCAGGCCTTTGAGCTCTCTGCCTGATCCACAGTTGTCTTCTCACTTGTTTCTGCTCCTGCCTCAGGTCTCTGGACTGCTCCTTAAATCTCCTGTGATTCCCCTTCTCTTTTATACTTTTGTTTTTGCATTCCCACTGCCTAAAATAATATAGATCACTGAGATCCAATTAGTCTCAACCCTCTGCATATCTTTGCTACAGAGTCACTTTCTTCCTGAAGTCTCCCTTGATTGTCCCATTGACCCATTGACAATGACATTTACCCCACATCCAGCACTCTCAACCCCTTTTACTCTGCTCTGCTCCAACCCCCCCATAGCTTTTAATATATATATAATGTATTTATTATGTTTGTTTCTTTATAAGTAGTCCATTTGCTAAGATATAAGCATCTGAAAGATAGAAATCTTTGTCTTGTTTTATTTAGTGATGTATCAGCAGTGCTGAGGAAGACAAGGGAAGAGAGAAAGAGAGAACTTCTTATATTCCAGGAATCATCATTTTTTTTTTTAAGTGGAATTTCTTTTAAGTGAAAGAATATTGAACTACTTAGGTTTGTCATACCTTGCACAGCCTGTTCTAATTGCCTGTGGAAAGATTTCTTGCAACAAATTATATCATTTGTGGACTTATGATCTATTTTGCCTTTATTATCAGAAATTGCAAAAACACATATTAAGAAGGAAGAGACTTTCTATGTTGATAAAAAAAAATGTAAAAAGTAAAAAGAAGTACATGTGTTTGGTCCAAAAGGAAATTGTGTTACATAAATAATTCATATAAAAACTATAAAGTAATTGGCTTGAGGCAGTGGAAAGAGTAAAGAATATGATGTCAGTAATCCTAGGCACACCATTTACTACTTTTCTGAACATAGCTTAGCAATTCATTAGCTCCTAGACTTAATTACCTTATCTTCTAAATGGGAATAGCAGTATAGTAGAGTCTATCTTATTTGCCTTATGAGTGTATGGAAGAGCTTTCATTCTTAATACCTACTTGTTTCTTTCAACAGTTAACCCAAATTGCATCTAAATTTATAATTATTTTATTTTTCTTTTTACTTGAGAGATCACCTTTTAGAATATATGCTCCCTAGGGACAAATCTTTGTCTTTCTTTTTCAGGGTCGCTTTCCCAAAACTAAACATTATGTCTGCCACTTAACAGTTGCTCAGAAATATATGTCCTAGGATTAAGCAAATATAAGCCAAAATGTTCATATGACATAATAATGGTAGATTGGTTTATAATCAGATGTGATGCAGATGTCTGTTATTATTGTCACCATCTAAACCATTATCATCCTCATCATCAAATATGTGTTTCTCACCTTTTTTAACCCACTACCGGGGGATGATCAACTATTCCTGCCTTAACCTACAAATTTATTGAAGTAATACAGAAAAACTTTGCTGATCTATTGATTTTGTAACAGGTCTCTAAGCTGGCTGGTGTTTTGGTTAAGTATGGAATCAAAAAAGGTGACACTGTGGTCATCTACATGCCCATGATCCCACAAGCAATATATACTATGCTGGCATGCGCAAGGATAGGAGCCATCCATAGTCTCATATTCGGTGGATTTGCATCCAAAGAATTAAGCAGTCGCATTGATCATGCAAAAGTAAGTGCTTTCTTTGGGGAAATTGAGTTGTGGCTACCTATATTATAGCCATATTTACCTGTGGATGAATCATCTAAGAATATTCTTACTTCTTCTAATCTTCTTTTCAAATGGGGTACTTTAAATTTGCTTTTCCTTGGCATTTGTCTGTTAATCATGTGTTCTTTTTTGAGTCAGTTCTATGTGCCAAGTGCTTTGAGAAACGTGAACTATAAAATAAGGTATCTGCCTTTCAAGTCACCTTGTTATACATTGGGTTATACAAAACATATAAGAAAAATAATTATTAATTTATTTATTCAACATTTATTTATTAGGTTCCCTTCATGTGGTTGGCACTGACCTTGGAAATGCATAATATATAATAGGTACCAAATGCATGGGCTAATTATTTTTAAAATCTATATACTTCTAGGAATGGGGTAATGACCCAATGATTAAGGGCTGAGAGGGACAGGGTGACATTTGAATGGGATGCCAAGATAAAAAATTTCATAAGCTGATTGTGAAATATTCTTGAGATATTGTATTTAAAACAGCACAGTGTCTGAGACATAGTGATCACTTAAAAATGTTTTTATTGTTGTATGAGTTTAGCAGGGTCAATGAACATTTCCCTGTAAGTGACCAGAGAGTATCTTAGGCATTGTGCACAACATGATCTCCGTTGCAGGCACTCAGCTCTGCTGCTGTAACACACAGGCAGACTCAGGCAATGTATCCACAATGGGCATGTCTGTGTTCTGATAAAACTTGGCAGAAATAGTTTACAGACCCCTAATTTAGGGGAAGAGACATTTCTTTTGGTTTTGGTGACTGAAGAGGGTTCTGTGGAAAAATGTGAGATTTCAATTAGGTCCTGGCTGAGATTCATCTGGAAGAGAATAATGTAGTGGGATCCAAATGCAGGGGAAAGAGAATGAAACAAGCATCAGTGGCAGGAAAGAGTAAAATCATTTGGGAGGAAACAAGTAGATTGGCATGACAGAGAAAAGAGAAATGTGAGCTTGCCAAGGCTGGTTGTGTCTGACCTGTAAACAAACCACTGCAAGTTTTTGAGCAGGCAAGTGTCATGTTTTAAGCAATGTTAAGCGGAAACAAGCTTTGCAGTATCACACGAGTGAGGGGGGAGGCTGGAGACCTTAGTGAGATGCTCTGTAACATGTTCTGCTTTTGAAGAAATGGGAAATAGGAAGGAGAAAATGCCAATGGCAAGACTGAGGAAGAAAAGTCCTTGTAGTAGTTAAGAGATGACTAGTCTTTGGAGTTTCAGACACCCAAGACAAGATGTTTTTAGGGAAATAATTTGCATTCAAGGTCCTAGAGTGAGGCTTTGCATAGCTTATTTCATCTGCTATAAGGCAGGTTCTAGAACTAGAAAGTTATTTTGTGGACTAACCACCTCAGTTCTTATTTTTAACATGTTGTGTTATTGTTTGTGAAAAAAAAAAAAAAAAAAAAAAAAAAAAAAACCCTAGGGTTGGGGGGTGGTTTGATCAATCCATCACTGACCTGAAAATCCTTGGGAAGTTAGTGACATCTCCGAGGAAACTATAGGCTCCAGGTTTTTAACTGTAGAAATGCTAAACACCATTAGACAAAGGTATTGGATATGTTATTTTCTTCTAAAAACATCTTAATAAGATATGAGGGAATTGAAATATAAATATATACATATGTACACATTTATAAATATGTATATAAATAAGGACTTAGCTAATGCTGTGCAGGAGTTTTCATTCATCACACACACATGTACAATCTTCTTAAGGGGTTGAGGCAATACATGCATAGTCTTATGGGCAAGGCTATAAGGAAAGTCAAATTTAAGGAGAAATGATGGAGATAGAGATACACATATGAGATATCTAGACAAAACTAATATTTGAAATCTCTGATTTTATGACCTGATTTTCAAACAGATTGGCTAAAGAAAAAAATTTATTTTAACAGACAAAGACTAAAAGGATGTCTTCTAACATGTCAGTCTAGACCCAATAAAACCTCTAATAAAAGGTTGTTAATATAAATGTGAAAGGACTTATTTTTCCAGAAGAGTCTAATTTTGATGGTATTAAATTGTTCAAGTTCTGATATATTCTATTATGTTCTTAATTTGATATGTGGCTTAATTTCATTTATACAGGATCCTAATTTTATGTAATGTTAACTAGAACTATTTTTATAAGTATTACAGATATTAAAATGTGAATTATATTCAAATATCAAGTTTAAAAATACAATAAAAGGAAATAAGACTTATTTTTATTTTCATTCCTTTTTTCCTTTGTTTTTCTTTTAAAAGTCAACTTGCTATAGTGGAAAGAGAAAGATTGTACAGTCACACAGAACTGGCCTGATTTCTGTCTCCACCACTTATAACCTGGGGCAAGCTTTGTAACTGCACTGAACCTCAGTCCCATGAATATTAAATGATATCGAAGAAGCAAAGAGTACTATGTATGCATATATTTAGCACAGTATAAACTTTCCCTAGATGAAATGTATTGTAACCAGAAATCAGAATTCAAGAATAGATGTGATACTATGAAGTGATTAGCTGTCTCCTGAATCATTTGTTATATGTCTCCTTTGCTTTGGATTTTTTGGTGAAGAAGCAATGCATTTAAAAGAATAATAACATGTTCATTTCTGCAAATTAATGAGAATTTTCACTCAATTTTACAAATTGTATTGAGAATATATGGTGTGCCAGACCCTATACAGGCAGAGGAGATGAAAGACATCCAAACTTGGCCTTGGACTGCTTACTATGCAGTATTGGAGATTAAAGAACACATTGACTATTTGAGGTATGCCCATCATATACCAAGGAAGGGAGATTGACCCAAATGCAGTTGCTACCAGGGACACTGTAGCTACACCTGCATGTCTCAAAAAATGACTGGCAAATTGTCAGGTAAAGAAAAATTTGGAGGGTAGCTTATTGACAGGGTCATGTCCAAGCTTTGTGGAACTGATATTTAAATCACTTGGGAGTTATTTTGTGAAAAAAAAAATATAAAATTAAAATTACAATATTTTATGAACATGAATTTATCTTTAGAATGAGAACGAAAATTGTCAAAAGATTATTGGAGAGTCAGATCTTGTCCTTCTGTGGTCTCTAGGCATGTGGAAGAGATGTTCACATAGAAAGCCTTAGAAATGCTTTCTGATTACAGTCGGGCTGGAGCTCTCCAGCTAAGAAATGCTAAAGCCTCCTCTAAAACTATCTCTTATGAGTGTGTGTGTGCATGTGTGTGAGCATGCACGTGCATCTAAGGGTCCCTAAGGTTTACATTTCAGTGAATCATGGCACATACACATGGCTTAATGGATTCTTTAGAAGATATTTTGTACACCTTGTGTTTTAGGAGCCCAAAGCATCACCAGTGTATAATGTTCAACAGGTAAGTAAGATTTATGTGGAAGGGATTAGGTCTATAACATTTAAAAAAGGGTATATTGGTTTTCAGGTCATTTATTCAACAGAGACCAGAATCATTAAAATATTTCCTTAGAAATGTTAAAACTGCCAATCTGCACCTGAAATATTGTGATTACTTTAACTGGGATTGTTAAAGCTTTCTTGATTCTTATTCCTGTTCTTTTTTTTTTTTTTTTTTTTTTTTTTTTTAATTTTAGCCCAAGGTGGTTGTTACAGCATCATTTGGCATTGAACCTGGAAGAAAGGTAGAGTACATACCTCTTCTAGAAGAAGCACTGAGAATAGGTCAACACACACCAGACAAAGTTCTCATTTATAATCGCCCGAATATGGTAATTTGAATGTTTCGCTTGATTCCTGTTTTGTTACTGTGTTAAGGATGATTCTGGTTTTGACCATTTGAAAGAGACACTTGGTCCATAAACTCCTAGGATCAAGTGATTAATATATATATATACTGAATGTGGTTGCTATTTCTGGTGGAAAAAGATATAAAAAATATTTACTGTTTTGTGAAAAACTAGGTTAAAATAAAAAGGTTGAAACAAAGAAATACTTATGATATTAATAGATTAGATTCTACATATAGTGCTGTTGTGTATGTGGCATCATTTTTTACTTTAAATTTTATAATGTAAATGCTAATGAAAACTACCTACCTACCTATCATTTGATTTTTAAGATATTTTTTTGTAGATAATTTTAAAAATATTTCTGGTAACTCTGTGAGTTACGTGATATCATGATTTCTATTTTAAAAGTGGAATCAGTGGACATAGAGACAAGTACCCTGCTTGATTAGTAAGGGCCAGACTCATGATTTGGACACTGGCTCCCTGACTGTGTGTTTTATCTCTTCATTGTGCTGCCTATTGGAGCGGTATGATTAATTTGCATGCAAAATATTTTTTAAAAAAATTAAGACAGGCATTTAGGCCAGAAATAAAACTATGTTCAGAAAAATAAAGCATGAAAATTCTAAACAGGTAAATTCTGTGATCGATGAAGGAAGAAAAATACCATAATATAACAATGAATACATTTTATAATACTGTCCCATTAACTTTGACCTGATGAGTGCCTTATCTTTACATCCAAAGCAAGTCTCCAGCTATTTGTGGTGGGACCAAGTTGGATTCTTAGCAGATTAAAACATTTTTGCAGAGGAGAATCATGTATAATTTTGTGGAGCTCTTCAGAGGTTATCTACAGAAAATACTTAAATGACAAGATATGAGAACAAAGAGTGTTAGAACTGTGTCATTTTGATTATCACCTAGCAATTCCCATTACCACATTACATTCCTGAGTAAAGTTTTAGTAGTCTGTGGTTCATGAACTGCTGCACTCAGTGATTTTAATGTTCTTACTGTCTTGAGGAAGAATTTAAATTTCTTTCAGAGAACCACAAGCATATCTTTTCAGAATGCTTTGTAGCTATTTAAATCAAGAAATTTCAAAGTGGCAATGAAGAAAGCTTTGGGTAAAGGGAGGTTCAAGGAATGACAGAAACACACGCAAAAATGTGTTTACATGATGTATGGTGCTATTCACACACATAGAGTGTGAATTCACAGAGGATTTGTGAAGAACTTATGATGGGCAGGAACCAATGCTAGCAACTTTCAAATGCTTTTTCTTATTTGATTCTCAAAAGTGAATAAACTAGTAGACCTGATTACTGGCCCAATTTTAGAAAACTGAATCATGAAGCAGTTAAAGACCATCTAGTAAGTGGTGTAGCCAAATTTGTACTCTGGTTTAATGACTTTGGATCAAGATATATGTTATTTCTTTTATGCTATAAACACATGGTATGTGCGTATCAATGTTTTCTGCTCAGATTTATTTTTTAAATACGTCTCTTTTCTTTCGTCTTAAATACGTCTCTTTTCTTTCGTCTTAAATAGAGATGTGCTCTATGTCTACTCATCCCTGGTACTAGCTTTCTTCTTTCTGCCTCCCTTTTTCTCCAGACCCTTTCTTCTACTGTGCCATGGACAAGGACTTTCAAGGTCTCTTGTTCTGTATATGAGACCTACTGTTTAGGCAGTAATTAAACCCAGTGGATTTGCTTTACTTTGAGTTTAGAGAGACACAAATTATGAGCCTGGGCTTTGCATCTCATTAACCAGTATTGCATTTTTGCCAGAGGAGGTAAAAAAGTTGGCTGCTACTCCTGAGCCTCAGGCAAGCATGACATAATCAAAGGAATATCACATCAGACACTCCTGATGCTCTCCTGGTACTGCCTTTTAGGAATTATAACAACTAGGAAAGTCATGTCTGAAGAAGTAAATGCTTATTTATAAAGTTAAATATTGATTTTTCTCTCTCTTCACTTTGTCATATCTCTTTCACTTGTACCTCTATTTCTTAGCCTTTAGAATAACCATCCATTGGAGCTCTCCTTTCATTAATGGCCTATAAAAATCATGTATCTGTAATTACTTCTGTGATCACTCAATTCACATTTTTCATTTTTTAGTGTGATGATTTTTATAGGTGTGTAATTGTGATGTCAAAGACTTGATAATGTGAAATTACTTGTTTTTATGTGATGCATGAAAATATATAAAAACATGATTTGCTTATAGTTAGCTATTTTTGTTTATCTAAATGGCACCAGCTAGTGCCAATCGGAGTGGGGCCAGCGAAGCCAAGTGGGACTGAAATATCACCTTCATGAAGGATCAATTCAGATTATTTATACATAGTGTTATTTATACAGGCATTGTATTTGTAATATTGTATTAAGACACTAATTTGTAGGTGTGCCTACTTTAACATATGACCGGATTTTATAGCCCTGATTAATATATGAAGAAGCCTAGAAAACAGAAGCGTCTTGCTTTTACATTCCAAGTCTCTCAGGGTCCTTTGGCTTAGCTCAGTAATTGCCTTGATGGAGTAAATGGTTGTATACATCTCTGGTTGGTGAATCCCACTAGGTTTACTAAGGAATAGGTAGCTTGTTTATGCCTGTGCTACCATGCTCATCAATTACAAACTTCCTGATATGTGATCTCGAACTCAAGTTAATGTTTTAGAAAATAACAAAATACTTAATGGATATTAACACTACTTAGATAGCTCTTCATTACAGTAACTTCCATAAACTACTTCCTTATTCTTTATCTTATCTGGCCATTGCATGGCTGCTGTTTTCAAAGAGGTCTGTTGATTTTTTTAAAGGTATATGTCTTTAATCCTTGATTCTATTATCACAAAGTTTACAACAAAGAATCTGGTTTTCAGAAAGAAAGAAAGAAAGAAAGAAAGAAAGAAAGAAAGAAAGAAAGAAAGAAAGAAAGAAAGAAAAAAGGAAAGAAAAAAAAAGAATTTCTACATCAATTAATAACCTAGAAAGAGGAAACTTGGGTAGTCTTTTAGATATGTCACATACACTCATAAATTTTAATATTTAATTTTTGTTCTTACAGAAATAGAATTCTTCACCACCCGAAGATAATTTGGCATGCCCTCATTTGGAAAGGTGGCCCCAATATTCCTTCTAAATGCCCTTGAATGCCCTTGTACAAAGAGAAGTTTTAATGGGTTATTTGACATTTCATTGTGGAGATAGAACTTCCAAAGTAAAAGAAATAGGATTCAAAAAATAAGAACTTAGTTTGTAAGCTGTTAATGTACATAATCTATGGAAACATGAACCTCTGAATTAATTAAGCCCAGAGTGTTGATGAAAATGTAACTGCCTTAGATTGAATTTCTTAAGGGTATCCCTAGAGTTGAGTAAAATATGTTCTTTGTGTCAGTTGATTTGAAGCCAACATGAAACCATTGGGATCTTTTAAATTAAACATTTATCTTAACTAGCAACCTTGAATTTTTTTTTTTAATTTAAAAATTCATTGTGTGGTGCTTCATAGCAGTAGATTTTCATGCAGATATAGATTTAGTTACTCTCTGTGCTTTTGATTTAATCTCCTTTTTATAGTGTGTATTTCTATGTTTTTGCTGTATAGGAGACAGTTCCTTTGGTGCCAGGTCGCGATCTTGATTGGGAGGAAGAAATGGCGAAAGCCCAATCACATGACTGTGTTCCTGTTCTTTCGGAACATCCTCTATATATCCTTTACACATCTGGAACAACTGGGTTACCTAAGGTATTTACTCTCTTAGGGATAATTATCTATAGCAGAAGATTTCCTTTGCACTGTGAATATCTGATCACTGACTAAAAAATATCTTAGACTATGCTTTGATGGTTAGGCATAATTGCTTAGTTTCTTAAATAAATTTTGTGCCTAACTCTAAATATACAAAAATATTCATTATATTTAATGTCAAATGTTTTGTCCCTATTTCTTCCAAATTCTTCTCAAATGTCAGCACTACACAATTGATTAGTAATCTACTAAAATCAATATATATTTAGTTGAATATCAATGGGTTTTGTAAAACTTTGTAAAATTTATTTTATGTATGTATGTATTTATTTTCTATTTCTGGTGCTGGGGGTCAAACCCAGAGGAAATAGATATTTTAAATGAAATATTTTGTATTCTTTTATATTGAGGAATTTTATATTATGGAATTTGTTTTTGATCTAGTTCTTTGTTATAAATGTGATTTTGAGAATTGGTCTGGACAGTTTGAGCAAGAGGCAGTTTATCTGTAGTATCGAAGTATTTGATTTACAATATGGAAGATACTCTACATTTTAATGTCTGTTTACCTTGAAAGGTGCTTTCACAAAGCAAAGTGAAAAATATCAATGTCATGAATGTTTCAGCTATCAGGAAAGACCACTGTTGCCTTGTATCTTCAAGTAGTACTGTTTCTTCACACAGCTTCACAAGGCTTCTGGCCTCATCTTCCTGGCACATCTCCTTAGAGGTTTGAATATACACCAAATCCTAGAATTTAGGGGGAAGGGACCTTGGCAATCACTCTCATCCTGAAGGATAGAGGTCTCTATTATCATTACATCTCTGTAGCTTCAGAGTTTTGAAAACATAATATCGTCATTATATTAAACTAGTCTAATCTATTAGATTATATTTTTAAAAGAAAATTTAAGATATTCCACATAAAGCTTGCTTGTATAAAGGAAAACATTTGGTAGAAGAATGTATTCTCTCCAAGGGTAAAGACCGTGTTTTATTACATTTTCTTCTACTGTCATGTTTTATATGTAGTGAGTGCTCTATAATTTTTATCACATGCATATATATGTATATATCATGCATATGAAGATCATTATCTTTATAGAATCAAAGTCTTGTGATATTCTTTACAACTCTAGTCCTTTGTAAATATTTCTCCATATTGCAGTTTTATTTGCTTGAGTATCCCAAATGATTGAACCCAATCATTTATTTGCTTGAGTATCCCAAATGATTGAACCCTCTACTTTTTGCATTTTACTAACATGATGGAGTCCATCTGAACATTTGGCAATAAAATAAAATGGGGTTCAGAAAAGTTATAATCTAATATAAAAGTAATATAGAAGTATCAACATGAGAGAAAATTCCTGAACTTGAGAATTTAGTATAACTGATCAAACTTAAAAAAAAAAAACAATAGACAAAACAAACACAACAACACTATTGCTTGCTAAAAGTTTGAAGGAATCTTTAAAAAACATATAGAAAGCAAACAAACAAACAAAATCTTTGTGCCACCTCAAGACTTTAAATCACTCTGAGATTCACTGTGACCAGGATTAGGATCTGTATAAGATGAACTTGTCAGTATACAAAGCTGAATCAGCCAGTGTAGAACAAATAAGATAAAAGTGGTATATAGAGCATTATGTTTGAAAAGTGTTGGTTCCCAATAAGGAATGATCCTAGAAACCCCAGGTTTTCTGAGTCAAGTTTGTTTCTGGATTCCTTCAGTGACTAAACTGAAGGTCCTTTGATGTTTTTATCTCCCTTTGTCCTTTTCCTCCTAACATACCATCTTGAAGACCATTTATTTCCATAAATTGGAGGAGGCTTTAATTGCTTGGAGATTTCTTTATTTATATTGAATTTGGCTTAATTCAATGTACATGTGTTAAGTGCTCATTCTGTGTTAGAACAGGGAGACTCTGAGTGAAAAACACAGTACGTCTAATCTAGTAAGGTGGACATATGCATGAACATAGGTCATGCAAGACAAACTGTGATTCTATTGTTGAAAAGGCAGGAGACTGCACACACTGGAGGCAAGGAGATTATTTTTTCAGACTGTTGAGGAATTTACTTATGACAGTACACTTTAGGGAAGAATCAGACTTTGTTCAAGATTAAAAATGAGAGAGAGGAGAAGTTGAAGACATTGAAACTGAGAACATAGGGGGGTGATTTTGAGTATTTACTGAAGTAGAAATAGAGTAGCATGATTGGGGTGGGGAAACCAGGAGTTTTTGAATGTATTCAGTATGATGTGTTTGGGAGACATTAATATGGAGATGCCTAGTCAGTATTGGAAGAGAAGAGTCTGAGGCCCTACATCTGGAGCTAAAGATAGATATTCATGGGTCATCAGTGTAGAGGGCTGGTATTTAATTCATGGAAGTGAGTGGGTTTTGCAAATTGTGTCATGCAGAATGGCAGATGAGGTCATTATTTCTCAGTGTCCCTGAGATGTGCCTTTTTTCCCTACCATGAAATTTAGAATTGCAATTGCTTTGAGATTGTATATTGCTAACAGACCTTTACATCATTTATTTTAATCTACCTTACACATATTGTTATAGTTCTTAGAACATATTTGATACTTTGATTATACAATGGCACTAACCTTAGAATTTGTCCCTGGTAGAGTCTCAGGATATCTTTAATAATCTTTTACTTCTCCAGTTTTCTCCCTAGACACTTCTTTCATTTACACTATTCTCATTTTTGTAGGTATAATCAAGATTCTTGAAATGTTACTGTTGGGATCTCTAGAGTAGAAGTACAGGCTTGGTGAACACACCTGCAGTAATATGCATTTAGATATAAATTTCATGACATCATAGTTTCTCCTTCATCTCTGATCTTCATATGAAATAATAATATCATGAGCCTGTTACAGTTTGGATCTGGAGTGTCCCCCAAAGGCTCATATGTCATGGACTTTTTCCCCAGCTGGTGGTGCTATAGAGGTAGTTTCAGAATCATCCCCAAACTGATAGTACTGTTGGGAGGGGGTGAAAACTTAGGAGATGGGGCCTTGTTGAAAGAGGTGGGTCACTGGAGGTGTGCCTTTGAAGAGTGTATTTTGGCGCTGGACCCTTTCTTTCTTCTGCACTTCCCTGCTGCCAAGAGATGAGCAGAGCAGCTCTACTCTACCTACCATGCCCTTTCTGCCACGATACTTTGCCTCACCACAGGATTAATTTCAGTACAAATGAAATCTCTGAAACTGTGAGCCCCCGAGAAAACCCTTTACTACTTTAAGTTACCTTTCTTGGGTATTTTGTCACAGTGATGAAAGGCTAACTAATTAACACAGACCCCATAAAAATATTCTGCTTAAAAATCCTTATTTCTCATAGGTATATATAAGACCCACATAAGATAGTCTGTTCTTTGGTTGGAATTTGCATATATATTCAGTTCATATTTGCATCTCTGCATCTGCCAACCTTGGAGTTGTCAGGATTCTGTATGACAGGTTAATCTGTTAGCTGTAGCACATATTCCAGCAACCACAGCTGAATTACTTTGCACGCATTTTGGATTTGTTGTGGACTTCTGTTTTCTTTGGTTTTGGTGCCTATATTCAATATCATTCAAAGCACAATAATAACAACAACAACAAAAATCCCTCATCTGGATGGCTGTTCTTTTGGAAGTGGGAGATTTAGTGATGGTCATACTTATCTTTTTCCAGCTTGATATCATGGAGGGACAGTGATAACAACAACAACAAAAAGTTCAGTGCCAAAGGAGAACATGGGAAAGCAATCAGAAGGATAGGATTCAAAAGGAAGTATGACAGGGAGGTGATAGATAAGGCCTTTGATTCTTCTGTGCGTTTACATAACTTCCGTAACTTTTATTCCTGTTTGTTAGGGGATGTATTCATATACCCCACCCTGGGGGGAAATAGTGAGAGAGAATAAAATAAGAGCAGTGGATTGTTTTTTTTTTTAATCTGTGGTACAATTCTTGCAGTTAAAATGCTGAACTTGCTACATCTTTTCTCCTTATCTCATAGTTCTTCAGATCAATAAAAAATTATATAGCTGCTAAAGTATCTTCCAGAGAGATAGTTTCAGAATCATCCAAAAGCCTGCAGCGTTTTATATTTTATGAAATATCCCAAATGGAAACATTCCATTTCCTCTTAGATGATTCACTGGGTTCTACTAGATTCAAGGTTTTTTTTTTTTTTTTTTTTCCTGAGCAAGGAAGAGTATTTTTAAAAGAATTTTATCGCTCACACTTGTGTTTATTCACTCCCATATTCATTCAATCAGTCAGCAAATGTACTAAATGACTGTTGTGTGCCAGATAGTGCTAAAGATGCAAAGGTGTTATCCTCACAACACTGAATTGGGGAAGAGGCACAGCACTGGGTGCTGGCCTGCTCTGATGAGATGTGCTAGCCCTGCAGCACAGTTGGATGGGGGAACAGCTTCTCAAGAGAGGTTGTGTTTTGCAGTGTCTTTGCATTCTTGTGTGAAAAAAATGGGAACTGATGAGGTTCAGAGAAGAAGCAGGGACTCATTTTAGAAAGGGGATGCTATGAATAATGCCATTATCAATATAAGATTATTGATGTGCCAAAATTTTTAAGTACATAAGAGCCATTTATTTTTTTCTTGATTCTCTAATGCCAACCATCATTTGGTAATGTATTTCTTTTTTTTAAGTACAATAATGTACTTACTTCACATTTCCTCTTTTTTTTCTCGACTTGTGAGGGTGAGTTGAAATACATGCACACACATACACACACTCCAACACAAACACATATTCATATATACACATATAAAACAGGTAAACATAAGTATAAACATATACATATACATGAATACATGCATGTGTATCTGCATATGCAAATAAATATCTATGTATGCTAATGTATATTTTTATAGAAGTCTTTATTATAGAATAAATAATAGAGGGGTTGAACTTGGAAAGTATGAAGTTTTGTCATGTACTGTAAACTTTTTTTGCTACATTATTTTGAGATTTGCCTTCCATATTTTTATAGATCCATTTACATACATACACACACACACATGCACACACACACACACACACACACACACACACACACACTTTTAGAATGAAACTCTAAAGCTCATAATCTAACCATGCTTCTCAGTTTTCCTACCTCTTCCCATTTAATGTCTCTTTTTTCCAATTGTGTTTTTCAAGTTTCTGTAACTCAAACTACACACAACACTTCATATTGATGTGTTTTCTGTCTTATTTAATTGTCCCATTTATGATATTTTGTGGCTTTTCTTTTCTTCAAAAGCAGCTCAGTAAGCTGGAATTCTTAAAGTACTATTTGTGATTACTCTCTGGTCCCATGATTTAGTGACTAATAATCACCCTTTATTTTGACTTGTGGAAATGAAAATCTTTAAATATCATAAACATTCTAAGTACAAAAAAAAATCTGCACATTGTCTTTTTTACCCATTTCTGAGACAGAATTCATTTTCATGTCTTTATTTAAAGCTCAGAGTGTGATTCCCACCTGGATGTTTTTCAAATTCTCCAGAAGATTTTAAGGATTATTGTTGATCCTATAAAAACCTCCTGAAGAGTATATTGGCAGAGTATAGGGCTTTTCTGAGAATATATCAGATCACATAATGCTTTAATTTACAAGGTAGAGTGTAAGCACATAGAGAAATCAGTGACAGATTGAAAAGACTCAAAATGTAGCAAGCTTGTGATTGGGGGCAAGCACTGGTGTTGAATAAATATTCTTACCTCATGCATGGTATTTCAGATATATTTTAAAACTGCTGAGTGTAATTTTGCTTACCTAGAATATAATGATTTGGTTTTGTGAGCACAACTTACATGTTTTCAGAAGCTGAACAGGGTTTCTCCCTTGCATTGTGATTATCATTACAATTACAATGTGATTATTATCATTACAATGTGATTATTATCACAAGCAAGAAACAGAAATGCTTTTTCATCTTATTCATAAATTAATGTATATAACAAAGAATCTCCTTTTAAACATAACCTTTCATATTTTTTACCTTTAAACCTCTCATAAACTATCTACATGGAGAATATAAAATGGCATAGTTCTTTTTTCTATACTATATAAAAAATCAGAAATCTGTATCATCTGAATATTTTGGGAAGCTAGACCAAATTACAGATCTAAAGTTTAAATTATTGAATGGCAAAATGATGCCTGACTAAAATATTTATATTCATTTTTCTTTTTAAAAAAGTGAGTATTAAAGATCAATGAAGGGCTGGAGTTATGGCTCAGTGGTAAAATATTTGCCTAGCATTTGTGAGGCATTGGGTTTGATTTTCAGCACTGCATATAAATAAAAAAATAAAATAAAGGTCCATCAACAAATTTAAAATATTTTTAAAAAATCAATGAAAATAGAAGTTATGGTTTTTATCTCTCATCTTCATTTTATTGTTTTAAAGGGGATCTTTGACAGTGGCTTCTAATTATTATGGCACTTTTTCTTTTTGAGTGGTACTAGAACAGGGTAAAATAAAAAGCAATAATTTCTAGAAGAAATAATTTTGTCTAAAATATATTAAATTTTAGGCTGGGTATGTAGCTCAGTGGCAGAGTACATATTTAGCATGTGCAAGGACCTGGGTTTGATCTCCAGCACTTAAAAAAAAAGAAGATTTAAAATTTTAGCCTTTACAATTTTAAATGCTTTTTCATACCTGATCGCATTAAGTCTCACTTTTTTTTTTGTTTGTTGGTTTTTTTTTTTTTTTTTGGTCAGCTGGGTTTAAATAATCACAAATTTATAAAGCAACATTCCTGAACATCATTCGAAAAAGTACCTATTTGAGAGATAATAGAAATTTGTTAGTCCTTTAAATTTATCATCTGGGTTTTGGAAGTAGTTACTACTCTGTTGCATATATCTATCTAGTCTTTTATTCCTTTTCAAAATTTCCAGATTATGCATCTAAAATTTTACTCCATTATTATAATTGTTAAATTGTTGATAAAAATGAGCTTAAAATGTAGGTAGGTTGGAGAGAAAAATCTAAAATGCATCAAATGAAATCATTATTGACATTAAATATTTCTCTCTACCGTAACATATAGACAACATGTTGTCTACAAAAAAGCTGTACTTTTTCTCCTTTGCAAAATTAGTAAAAGTTTTTAGAAAAGGTTATTTGCAAATTGACTAATGTCAAATTCATCAGGTTATTGAGCCATAGGAAAAGAGACCTTATTAAAATAAACTAATTAGCAAAGTGTGTGGAAGATAGGATAGAGTATATGGGGAAACAACTGCTCAGTTGTCATGGCAGAGTGCATGTGTGAAGTTTGCTGGCAGGGGGTCCAATATTTCTCATATTCTCAAGATAATCAAAAGATCCAGCTGCCTGCTAACCATGTCATACAACCAAGAAAATAGCTCTCAAACGCCACCAAAGCTGCACCTGGTATTTGCCAAGAGACCAGGTGTTGTTACTAGTAGATAAAATATGTTCCACAGCATGATACCTATGTTTTATTAGTGGTACCTGAGGAGAGCAGTGATTTTAGTAACTAATGGAAAGTCAATTTATTTTACATTCCCTTGGTTCATGTATATGGGTTAGAACTGCAGAGTTATGCCAAAAAAGTATAATTAACAGCACATTTATTAATTAAGGCCATGCTTGCTCTTTTATGTAAAATAATTTTTTTTTTGCATACAGCAGTTGTAATTACTAAAAGATGCTTCAAAATGTATTTGAGTATAATATAACTTGTACTTGTTAGCAGGCATTCACTTCCTTATAGATATAAACATGGTTATGTCTTGTTGGTCTGATGATTAATGTTTATAATGAAGCAATAAATACAATTATTAAATTTACCATCAGTTCTTATTTATGATGACCCTTATGCCCAGTGTTCAAATATTAGTCTTCTATTGAAGTTGAATATGTTCAGTATTGAGGAAAGCTACTGGAAAAAAACTTTATATAAAAGTTGATTTGTGAAAATGGTACTATAGTGATGTATTGATCCTTAGTTTTGTCCCAAATGCAGTATAAAAAAGCAAATCTGTTAACTTCAGGTCCAACTTATCAGGTTTCATCCCTCAGGGTTCCAGAATCCATCATTTAAGAATTGTTCAACTCTGAGATGATGCTTGTAGGATTCCCATTTAGCATTGTAATCAGGCTCCAGTTACAATATGACTTTGTTTCCTATAAGCCATCCAGTATCATTTAATTATCTTGAGAAATAGATATCTTTATGTTAGTCTGTATTTTAGGCATGTAACTACATTTGAACTTTTCATGCACTTAATTTTGTTATTTTCCATTTTTATTCTGGAAATGCATTTGAAAATGTAATGTTGCTAATGTGTAACAAAATTGAAAATATTTTATGTATGTGATTTTGTGAAATCATAAGTCTTCTTTAGAACAGCAATAATGTCATGCAAGATGGATTCCACGAATGGAACTGATAAGGACAAATTGTTCTGGGTTTTCTATTGAAGAAGCCACAGAAATAGTGATTCAAACATAGTTATATAAATTTGAAGTAATTTGTACTCTACAGAATATCAAATACTTTAAATCTGGAATTTTTAAAGTAAAGAGTATGAAGATAGAGCAATTTTTAACATATCCTCCACTGAATTTAACTTCGCTTTTCTCTCCTTTAGGGTGTGGTGAGGCCCACTGGAGGATATGCAGTAATGCTAAACTGGACAATGTCTTCAATATATGGCCTTAAACCTGGAGAGGTAATCATAGTTTTAAGTATGCACTATGTGACATTTCTGATTAAGCCATGTACATTTTTATCATCTTCTTAATTTTTAGGTGTGGTGGGCAGCTTCCGACTTAGGCTGGGTTGTTGGACATTCCTATATCTGTTATGGACCTCTCCTACATGGGAACACAACAGTTTTATATGAGGTAATACAATAAATATTATACCACTTGGTGGTACATATTTTAATGAAATTTTTGAGAAGTAGTCCTGAGTAGGAACAGTAAAATGTGTATAGAGACAGGAAACATTTTTATATCTTCTTCTAGTTAAAAATATGATTTCAAAAGAGAAGGCAATTTGTAGGAAATAATAGCCAGCTATTTCAATTGCCATGAAGAACAGTCAGTATAAATTAAACTCTGGAGAATGTACAAGAACAAACTTAATGTCTGTCCTTAATAGATTTTTAGAGTATTATCAAGTTGATACTTTTTGTGCACTTAATTTTAGAGTCCTAGAAAAGAAAATAGTTACCATTTAACAAGCAACATAGATTCACCTTTATTTTTTTTTTTGAAGAATCAGTGGGTTTCCAAAGGTATTTTGTCTCAGTTATAGGCAAATTATTTTGATGGTTTCTGATCATAACACTCTGTAAGCGAGAGAAGTATACTGACCTGATTCAGAGCTAAACAAATAACTGCTTGAAGATTGGATACACGTGTTAATTTCAACCTGGAATAAGGTTTCTGTCTGTATAACTAGGAAGTTCTCTGTCTGTATTTATTCTCTTTACTTTCAGTGACATATGAAAATTTAGACAGCATACTTATAAGATTTATAAGTGATCAAAATCTTGGAGGGATTAAATATGTGGTGGTTTGCTAAGTTATCATTCAAATGATCCTAGATTATTTTGGACAAAACAGGATAGAAAAATACAGAAGTCTTTATGATTTCATATTTAAATTTGAAAATTACACAGAAATAAAATAGGATAAACTTGGGTTGGTTGTACTTTTTGTCATTAAATCCTGGGGGTTACACTTGTCCATGGTACAAACATAAATTGTTGGTGGGATTGTTTTAAGAAATAGTTACCATATACAATGATATAATCTTTATTTTTCTGCACTTGAAAATTTGTGTTCAGCTTAATGAAGAGGATAAAAACAAAAATGAAACAAAACAAAAAGCAGCTTGCTAGAAATAATGCGAAAGAAAAGGACGAGGGTAAAAATTGTAGAGATGAACTAGGAATGGCTAGTGTGAAAAACAAGGTTTCTAAGGTGCATATATCAAAAGCGTCTTTTGATAATTAAAGAACTGATGCATATAAAATAAGTACCCTTATCATGCAGAGTTATAGAAAGTTATGTTTGGGGAATAATCAGAGACAAATTTAAATATATAATTGCATTGCAATAGAAAGGATAGCTTCTCCACTACGAGGCTCTCTTTCACATAAAGTGGTCTCTCAATATCTAACTAGGAATGTGGAGAAGAGAATTTTGTATGTGGGATATGTAGAGAAGTATCAGATGATGTCAAGTTTCTTTACAATATAACACTCTGCAACTCAATGAATCTCAAAAAAAAAAAAAAAAAACACGAGAGACTATTCTTTATATGAAATGCTTCTAGTGCCTTCACCATTGAAAGGTCATTTGTGTTCCATCAATTTTAGCTGTTTTAGTTTTCAAGTTTTTGTCTTTGAATGCTAAGAAATATTCAGGCAGACTTTAATACCAGAATTAAACCATTGCACACTACTCCACAGCTCTTGAACTGTGTTTTTGTATCTGGCGGACTCGATATGCATTTGGGTGTTTGTAATTAATTACAGAATGATATAAAGCTTGACACATCTGTTCCATACTGAGGTCCTTGCAAGAGAATAAATGTTTTTATTTAGGAAGCAAGCAAAATAAATCTCAATGCCGAATGCTTACATTAAAATGTGACATTACTCATATAAATGTGACAAAGCAGAATTCACCTTTATAACTATTTATCACTATTATGCTGACTTCAGAATTGAGATACATATAATAATTCTGCTATTTACCATTGGCTTTCTATTGTTTCTCCAGTTTGTTTAAAATGTGATGCTAAAACCAGCAAGGGAGTTTGGTTGTTTGTCTTTATCTTGGAGTGATATGCTCAAGAACAGTGTTGAGTTTCTATGAATATTTGCTGCGTGAATGACTGAATAAAGTAAGCAACATTTTTTGGGGGGGGTACCAGGGGTTGGACTCAGGGGCACATGACCACTGAACCACATCTCCAGTCCTATTTTGTATTTTATTTAGAGACAGGGTCTCACTGAGTTGCTTAGTGCCTCACTTTTGCTGAGGCTGGCTTTGAACTCATGATCCTCTTGCTTCAGCCTCCCGAGCCTCTGGGATTATAGGCGTGTGCCACTCTGCCTGGCTGTAGTAAGCTACATTTTTAAGGCCTTTTCTGCACTCTCCTTTATCCCCCCAACTTGTAAATGTCCTCTGTTCTCTCTGATCACACAACAAAGCCTTTTAGACTTTGATCCTTATAACTTTTCCATTTTTATTCTTCTCCACTAAACTTGAGAAATGACCCTACCCACATGGTCTGAACTTCACATTCTTCCACTCACTTTTCTTTTCACTCTTGTCTGGTTTCTGTCCACATCATTTCATAGAAGCTGCTGTAGCAGAGGTCAAAGTCAAAGGGCCTTCTTTAGTATCATGTTATCTTTTTTCTTAGTAGCATTCAGCACTGCTGACTGTTACTTTTAGGAAATTCTCTCGTCTCTCTTGAGTCTAATGCCCTTTTGCTGTTGTTCGAGTGGTATCTTTGACCTGGTGTGACTGTTCCTCTCTCTTTCCTTACCTGGATAATTTCTGCTATCCTTGAAGGCTCTGATTTAATGTCATCATCTCTCGAAAGGTTTCTCTCACAGTCTTAGACTGTGTTCAGTGCTTTTTCAGTGGTCCCATTATCCTCTAAGTGTACATCTGTTGCTGAGCTGGCCACAATGGGTTATCTGTTTACATCCAGAAAGAGTAACAGCATCAAAATCCAGTTTCCCAGTACAGTGTACTGCACAAAGTGGCAGTCAATGAATACTTGTAGAACCAAAATACACTCTCCTCCCCATTCTCTTCCTTCTCTGACAGATTGATAGCATTTTCCTCTCTTGATTTCTTCTCCTCTTCAGTCCTAAACATTGGGGTTTAGTTGGGTCTATTCTTAATGCTATTTTCTCATTCTGTTTATATTTCTAGGATAATCTTCATGCAGGTAGATTACACTGTTACTAATTAAACCAAGGCTCCCAAATCCTATTTCTATATCTGACCTTCTCTGGTCTCTTGAAGGTCCATGGATACCTTATGCTCAAGATGACAGGAATTGATGCTGTCAGTTCCATTTCCAGCCAAATGTGCTTACTTCCATGTAGTCTCTAGTTCTGTTGATGTTACCTCCATCCACACAGTCATCATCCAAGATACAAATCTACGAGTGATTTTGACGTCATTGTCTTTACACCTTCCACTCGGTTGGTAATTATGTCCTTTGAATCTACTGTTTTAGTAACTATCAAACTGTCCCCTCTTTTCTTTCTTCCCTGCTGTATATTCAAGGTTGACATTCATGTCATGCTGACTGATGTTCATTCCATGTTTGAGTTTCTAATTTGATATGTGCCTGAGTAATCCAGTTATGTATTTCAGAGTATTATTAGATAGACTAGAGGCCTTTCTGACATACATCCGGTGTCATTCATTTCTAGGCCCTCCCTATACTTCTGCTTTCTGATCTTTCCTCACTTCCACATTCCTGTATCAATAATTGATAGAAAAACAGAAATAAAATCAGCAAAGATATAGAAAAGCAAAAATTGTCAACCAAAAGATCTAACTGACATTTATAGAACACTCTTTCCAAAAACAGCAAAATATACTTTTAAGTGCCCTTGGAACACATACTAAGATAGATAAAGTCCTAGGAGACATACACACAGCATAACTTCAACCATTTTAAAATAATCAAAATCACCTAGAGCCAGGTTTTTTTTCACTCTGATGGATACAATCTAGAAATCAATACCAGAGATGTAAAAGGAAAATCTCCAAATGATGGAAAACTAATCAGTACACTTTTAAATCTTCAATAGGATAAAGAAATACTCCGAAGGAATATATTTTGTGTATATGCTTATGTGTATGCATATATATAGACACATTTATTTAGACCTGAATAATAAAGTACATCATATCAAAATATGTGGGAAACATTTAAAGCACTGTGGGGAGGATGTTTTTTTGTATCAAATGGATACATTAGAAAAGAGGAGAAATCTCAAATCAAGAATCTAAGTTCCCATCTCAAGAACATAGAAAAAGAACAAAATAAACCCCAAACAAGCAGAAAGAAGGAAATAAAGATAAGAGCAGAAATCAATGAAATTGAAAATAGAAAAGCAATAGAGGAAATCAATGAACCACAGAGATGGTTCTGTGAAACAGAAGCGACAAACCTCTACAAGTGTTACAAAGAAAAAGAGGAGACACAAATTACCAATACCAAAATGAAGCAGGATATATCACTAATGACCCTTTAGACATAAAATGAATAACAAATTCTCTGACCAGCTTAACAGACATAAAGTTGATGACTTAGATGAAATGGATCATTTCCTCTAAAAACACAAACTACTACAACTTGCTGAATATGAAATAGGTCACTTGAATAACATTATTATTTAAAAAAGTCAAATTTGTAATTTAAAAGATTCCTAGCAAGAAATCTCTTGGCACAGATGGTGTTACTGGAAAACCCTACTAAATCTTTAAAGGAGCATTAACACCAATTCTGCATTAGGTCCTTCAGAAAAAAGAAAAAGAGGGAGGATCATATTGCCCTAATAACAAAATCAGACAAAGAGAAAAACAGCAAACTATTTCTGACCAATATCTCTCATGAATATATACACAAAAATATTAGTAAACAGAACCGATCATTATATAAAAAGAATTTACACCATGACCAAGTAGAATTTATCCCAGGATGCAAGGCTGGTTCAATATTGGAAAATCAACCAAATATGATGTAACCTATTAATTTAACGTATTAACAGGCTAAAGAAGAAAAATCATTTTATCATATTGGTTGATACAGAAAATTTATATAATAATCCAACCATCATCTCATAATTTAGAACTCTTAGAAAACTGGGAATAAGAAGGAATTTCCTCAGCCTGACAAAGAACATCTATAAAAATGCCTAGTGCTAACATCACACTTAATAAGATTGAAAGCTTTCCCTAATATTTGGGAACATGGCAAAGATCTTCACTTTTACCATTTTATTTGACAGGGTTGAAAAATTCTAGCCAGTTGAATATGGCAGTATAAGGAAAGGAGAGGTGTACAAGTCAGGAAGAAAAAAATTGTGTCTATTTGCATATGGCCTGATTATCTATGGAGGAATTTGAAGACTATACAAGAAAAAAATCCCACAACTGTTAAGTGCAGCCCCACCTGAAGATACTAAACATACAACTATCCATTGTATTGCTATGTACTAGCACCGTACACGTTTGACTGAGAAAGGCAGTATGAGGGATCCCTGTGGAGATGCAGCTGTTTTGTATGTTGATGTGTCAATATCCTGAATGTGATAGAGTAGGACTACAGTTTTCGTGAGACATTTCTACTGGGGAAAATTGGGTAAAGTGCACATGGTGTATTTCTGTATTATTTCTTACAACTGCATGTGAATCTACAAATTATATAAATGCTTTAAGAAATAAAAATTGGCCAGGCACTGTGGTGCAAGCCTATAATCCCAGCAGTGTGGGAAGCTGAGGCAGGAAAATTGCAAGTTCAAAGCCAGCCTTAGGAACAGTGAGGCACTAAGCAACTCAAAGAGACCCTGTCTCTAAAAGATACAAAATAGGGCTGGGGGGCTGGGGATGTGGCTCCATGGTTGAGTGCCCCTGAGTTCAATTCCCAGGACCCACCCTACCCCAAGAAAAAAAGAAAAAAAAAAAAAAAAAAAAAAGAAAAATTGAAAGCTTTTCAAAGAACTCTTGTCTCTTAATAAACATAATTCAGTCTGATTTGCATAATACAAATGATCCGTAGTCACCTGTCCCCACCTACAGTCATAGTCTTCTCTGGTTCCTGACCTCTATCTCTCTTCTCTCAGAATTCCTGTCATTCTGGCACTTACATGAATAAAATTCTGCTCGTGATTAAGTAGTTCCCTCTGTTAAAATTTCTATTCTGATCATGTAGCAAAGTGATTCTTTTATCAAAGGATTAAATATAAAATATTATAGCCTAAATATTAAAGCTTATATAGTCTTCTGTCTGATATTTTTGTTTTTGCTTTCTTCTGGGTGATGGTAGTGTTCTTCGTATTTCCATTAACCCACTTAGATTCCTTCAGTTTTGTAGATACACTGTTGGTGTTCTGTGAACTCTTTGTGGGCAAGAGGTGTTTGTTATTTATCTGGCAGGGTGCTTCCAGAAGGTAGGTGAAATTTATTGAGTGAATGAACCATTTTAAGATGATTTATTAACAATTTAAGCATGGGAAATCCATTGGAAAAAAAATCCCTGATTGATCAATTAAAGCAACACTAAACTAAACTAAAAAAGAATTCTGACTTGTTGCCAAGCCAACAAATGAATAAAATATTTATTAGGCTTCACAAAATTATTAGCACACTTGGACCCCCATTTCAAGATGATTACCAGATTAATACGGTTGTCCTTGGTATCCATGGGGCATTTGTTTCAGCAAGGGCTGACATCAAAATCCTCAGATGTTCAAGTCCCTTATATAAAATAGCATAGCATTTGCAAATAACCTATCCTTATCGCTCCTATTTATTTATTCATTTATTGTTTTTTGGTATTGGGAATTGAACTCAGGGGCATTTAACCACTGAGCCACATCCCCAGCCCTTGTATTTTATTTAAAGACAGGGTCTCACTGAATTGCTTAGAGTCTCACTAAGTTGCTGAGGCTAACTTTGAACTTGGGATCCTCCTGCTTCAGCCTCCTGAACCACTGGGATTATAGGAGTGTGCCACTGTGCCTGGCCTTCCATATACTTTAAATCATCTCCAGATGATTTAAATGACTAATACAAAGTAAATGCTATATAAATAGTTGTTGTAGTATATTGTTTAGGGGGTAATGACAAAAATGTACATGTTCGGAATAGACACTTTTTTTTTTTTTTTTTTTTGGTGCTGGGGATTGAACCCAGGGCAGAATAAGAATAGACACATTTAAAAAAAATATATTTTTTATCCATGGTTGTTTGAATCCATGAATGTGGAACCCAGGGGTTTGAAAAGTGTTATTTTAATTTAGCTTTATTAGGAATATTTTATTTAGGAAGCCAAACTCTTGTGTTAAAGTAATAAAATATATATTCTTTATATAGTAAACAATAATTTAGCATATCATTCATGTTATTCTCATAGGTTTACCTTTTCTAAAGAAAAAAATATATACAGCTGATTGTGATTGAAGTTTATTTTCATGCGTAATGAATTGTAGCATTTCAAAGGTGTCATATAAAGTGGATAGTGAATTAGTGTCTGGGACAATATCTTTCCTTAATGATGAATCCTGATTTAACAAAAATTGATGTTCTGAAGTACCAAGAGATTTGCAGATCATTATGTGCCAAATCATCTGGAGTACAACAACCAGTGCATAAAAAATATCTTTTATTGAATGCAAATAGCTTGTGATAGTTTGCAAATGAATAATGAATGAATTCTTTTTCCTCAGCAAAGACTTGTTTAATATTCTTGAATTTAATACCAATCTATATCAGATGAAAAAAATAGACACCCCAAAGGGTTAAAACTAGTTTGAACATTCAGTGTAACTTCTAGATACAAGGGCTAGTTGGTTGAAATAATAAGGTGTGATTAAAAATGAAAGAATACAATAGATATTTAAATACATTTTTTTTCTTCCATAAAAAGACAATAACTACATCTGCAGGGAGCTGAACATATCAGAAATCCTGTTTTCCTGCTTTGGTATGAGCATCCTAATGACTAGCACAGGTAAAAATACATTCATATTTCTCTTAAGACAAACAGACCAAAATGCTTAATTTCCTTCTGTCCTTGCAGTGGTAATGTTCTCTGTTCATCTTTGAAGCTTATCTGCACTCAGTAGCTTATTTCCTTACCTGGATTTTAAGCCCACAGTCATTTTCACTTGACATCTATTATCATTGATCCATAATACAGCTTTTCTTAACTCCCTGATCATCTCCATTGTCCTCTCCATGACCCCCATCACTTGTTGGTCAAATCTTGTTTCCATGCTCTCTCAGCACCGTACGTTGGATGGCTTCACCTATAGTACAGTTTCATGTTAGTTGGTTGACTGGCTCCTTGGGATGTGTGCTTGCCCCTCTCCTCTCTAAACTCTATTAGGGAAGGAATCATCTCAGTTTTTTTGCATCAATTCTTGGCTCCTAATCTTGCTCTTCACACATGTTTAGGTCCCAATAAATATTTTTAAACATATTCCTGAATGAAGATATCAAGAAAAAGTATAACTTGACTTATAGGTAAAGTTTTTTTTCCTCTAGGAGGGGAAAATGTAATTTTAATTTCCTCTTGTATCAGAGGACTTCATGAACAACTTACATAAGAAGGCTATACTTTTTATAGGCAAAGATTTACTTTTATTAATTGAACTGAGCATATTAAAAGATTTAATGCTAGAAGCCAAACTGGACTGACCTGTTGAGATATGGAAATGATCTAACTTCCTTCCACTAGTCACACCCACCCAAAGGTTCTGCTAGATTTTAATGGCACCCTCAGGTGGGAACCAAGCCTAAATACATGAGTCTTTGGGAGACACTTAAGATCCAAACCAGAGCAACACCATCTTTTAATACAGGAACTTTAATGTCTAAACAAACTTAGTCACATATTGTGTATGCACATGTGTGTTTTGGCAAATAGTGATTATTTTTTAATAGTGATTAAAATGCCTCCTGGCCTCTGCCTTCCATTTAGTATTTGTCTACTCTTTTAGTTTGCCATGTGCAGAATCAAACCTAACCTTCTTAAGGAGAAACAAGCCCTTCTGGGTCCTGCCTTTCTCCTTTACTGCCGTGTTTCAGTATAGAAATGTGTGTCTTATATACACATTCAGTTTCATAATGCCGTGGAACCCACGCTTCCACAATGGCAAAGATATGGCTAAAGCAAGAAAACAGAGTACTCTTGATCCTTGGCTAGGTTATTACCTAGGTCTAGAAGGGGATATTGGTGATTGCTGTTCCTCTTAAATCTAGCTTGGAATGAAATTGATTAGTATACTTGATATTGATATGGAAATTGTCATTTTTATGCAATAATGGTCTCCTTTAAAGTCCTCAGAAAAATAAAAGCTTACTCTCATTTTGCATTTTTCTGGCAATTCATAAATTGTATGCTTGATATCGGGCAAGTCATTTCAACAAATCCTTTGGTATTCTTTGGTATTGGGGGCAGATGGCTATTTGTTAATAATTCAACAGTTAACTTTGAGGGTATGTGCTATACTCTAGCCTTCTTAGGCAATACATTGGTTCAGGAAAGTAAAAAGAACTTAAGATTCTGAATTGTGGTATAGAAGCATTATTACTGGATCCAAAATACAAATATCTGTGTTTCTTATCTTGCTCTGCCTGTATCTATCTATATGACCTGGACAATTCAACTACCTTGGGATTCCAGTTTTTCATGTTTAACACAAAAAAGAGTGACTCATGTTCTCCCAGTTTTCACTTCTGTGAATCTTCTATATTGTTTTTCTTTTTCTAGTATAAATACAGTATTTGGAAACTTGTTCTAATTTTTTAACTCAACAATTTTCATTCCAGTTTCCTTTTTAGGTAATGATGCTGATACTTCAAATGTATTTACTGAAGAAAAGTTTCATAGTACTTAAGACCACCATCAATGATTTCTGACACTTCTTTGTGTTAATCATGTGGCCTGAGACAATCTAATTACCTGCCTTGCTTCCATTTTTTTCCTTTATAAATATCAGTACTAATAATTCCTTTCTTATATGATATTCAATTGTTTAATCCAAGAAAAGTCTTGAGAGTAGTTCCTAGGATTTAACAATATAATCAATTCTAGATATTATAAGCTACTGTCATTATTCAAAAGTAGCTACGGTCTATTCTTTTCCAGGTAGAATTCTAGAATGTAACCACCAACCATTTATTGGCTACACACCAACTATCATAATGCTTGGATTTTTAGAGACTACTCATTTCTTTTCTCAAAAGCTGTTGCAGCAGTCATCAGAGCTTGGAGGCAGCTCCCTTTGGAGCCCATTAATTCTCTTCTAAGCACAGGCAAAGGAATCAACACACAGAGATGTGTTGGTCCTGCTACTACCAACTTTGATGAATAAGGAGCGGATGTGGAAAACAGCCCAGTGGTCTTTCTCTTCAAGGATCTCTCCTCTAGGAGTAGAACTTGTGAGGGAAATAAGCATGACCTTTGAAGCCTTCTTTCATCTGTGAATAAGACAGCACATTTGATGGTTCACCATTATCCAAACATTAATAACCTTCACTTCTATCTTCTGTTGTTGAGCTTTATTACTAGTTTTAAACTGCATGTGTATCTTGGCAGACTTCAAAATATTCAGCTTGATAATCTTATTGATGCTCTCTTCAGGGATTCCTAGAGGAAATGGAGAGTTCAGATAACTTCACCTTTTCGTTCTTTATAGAATGATTAGCATGAAAATGAGCTCAGTACTATTCTGTGTTTGGACAGGAATCAAATGGGATGGTATATGTGAAAGTTAAAAACCTTTGAAGAAATATCACTTTGTTTACATACACACATATTTTAATAAAATACAAGTAATTGTCTTCACTGTATATGCAAGCTGACTTCATATACATATATACTTTACATAAAAAACTTGAAACCACTTCCAAGTGTGAAAGTCTCATGTTTGAGAACACTGAAGCTGATAACTACTTCCACCTTATTTCGTATGATCCTCTTGACAGATCATCCTTACAGTACCTCCACTGAATATGTCCTATGCTGCACTGGATCTATAATTTCCAGGACGTTGCCTGGTGCTGTATTTTCACACTGACCTTTTGAGTTCTTAGCCTTGACCAGGACTTTGTTTCAACAAAGCAATTGTTACCTGTGTATACGTAATCATTTTCTGTAGTCAGGAATCTTGTATTTTTACCAGTGTTAACTGTTTTAATATTTTTTTATTCCTTTTTCAAGGATGGGGTATCTTACTTCCTTTTAAGACTAGTATCTATGATAGTTGCTAACTAGTTCACTCAACGGGAAACATCACAGACCTTCTTTCCCCTCCTATGGGACGGAAATTTTGTTTATCTTTTCTTTTTTCCTTTTTTAATCTAGTGTAACACTAATATGCTTTTCTGAATTTCTGTATGGAATGAGAAAACTGGTAACTCAGTTATTGCTGTGATTTAGCTATATAATTTTATATAATCTTTTCAAATGGAAAAGATCATGAAGCTGATGCCAGCATCTTTTAGATTTCTCACATTGGAGTTTGTTATGAGCTCAACATTATTCCTGCGGGTGAACAGGAAACAGAATAAGTAGCAGAGATGGCCCATGCACTGAAAAAGCTGAAAAATACAGTCAAGGAATTAAATTGATATGAAGAGCAGAAAACAAAACAAAACAAAAAAAAATCAAGACACTGCTTAACTTATAAAGGTCTTACACTGTGTATTATAAAAAGTTCTGGGTAAACTTCAGTGGACCATCACCTATGAAAAACACTCCATATTTAATCCTTACATTGTGGCTCACAATTCTGTCCACTAGTCTTTAAGGGAAGTTTAGCCCTAGCAGACAGGAAGAAATTTGTGGATGAGAGAGTTAAAGAAAATCAGAGCTATTATTGATTGAATTTTGGAAAATTGCAACTCTTTGAAGTGCTTCACATACATGGTCTTAATTCTTACTAACCATTTCCTTTTTGTATCTGTGGAAATTAAGGATCAGAGCCATTCAGTAGCTTTACTAGTGGTACAAGGGTGATGGATTTGGGATTTGAAACAAGGTGCTTTGGCTTCAAAGACAGGGTTCCTTGCCATTATCTAGAGGGGGATGATTGGGAAGCTGTTGAGTAGTACAAGATATATGGCCAGAACCAGGAAATCAGTGATATAAACATGAAGGGATAGGCAGGATTTTAGGATGTCAGGTGAATTCTGCAGGAAAAAGGTGAAAAGGAAGTTGAAAGTAGGTGTGTTTTCTTCAGCAGGGACAATTGATATTATGTCAGTTATCGACCACAGTACTGCAGTAGGAAGATTAACTGGTGGAGAAGGACTCAGTACTTTTGGTTTTGGTAATTTTGAAATTACCAAAATCACATGATTGATACTGGAAAGTCAGGTATGAAGCTGAGAATGCATTCAGAATTGGAAGTACTGATAATTTAAGTCGATAAGGTGCTCAAGATACCCAGAGAAGTAAAGATTCAGAATAGAAACTTGGGAAACCTTTGAGACTGGGAAGAGAAGCTAAATAAATTGAGAATGAGAAATTGGAGAGATAATTGGAGTATCAGAAAAACAGGATGTGCTGAAAAACAGTGGAGAGAAGATTTTCTCAAAGATGGGACTTGAATTGACCAAGTGCTGCAGAGAGAAATCCAATAGGATACCTGTAAATGGCTGAGGTGATGATGGCATTTTAAAACAGCCATCTGTGTTAGAGCAATTTCATAGGAAGGCTTGTTCTCTGTGTGTGTGTGTGTGTGTGTGTGTGTGTGTGTGTGTGTGTGTTTTAACATGGGAAAATATGAACGTGTTTGAAGGTTGAAAGGAGGAAGGTTGGGGGAACAGGCTATGTATAACCTCAGGTATGGAATAGCCACACTGTACTTCCTGGGTAGAAGTTGGGTCGTGTGATAAAGCAAGAAGCCATAAATTTCTCTACTTATAGGAATCTCACTCATCACTCTGAATAAGAAAAATCTTAATTTTTCCCTTTATTATAGAGTAGCAGAGCAATTGCACATCAGCATGGAAGAACACAGAGGCAAAAACAGTCCTACTAAAGCTGTGATCTACTGACTAAAGCTGTGATCAGGGATAAATGCTCTGACTACTGAGAATGCTAAATATGTCAGTGTTCCTAATTAGGTCAGCACTGGGTCTGCAGAATTGCTCACTCCAGTGCTCTGCTTCATTTACTTGACACTGATAATTCCAGAGGTAAACTTTTTTTTCATGGAACAAATAGACTCACCACCTAGTTGGAAACAATGGCTTATTCGTTGTGAAGTAGTCTTATCACAGGGCCCAATATGGTAAACTCTCATAGTTGCAATAGACAAGAACAAAATTTAAAGGGATAGTTCTATACAGGTATAGATACACACTATCATAGCCTGTTTTGTGATGCTATGACAGAATACCACAGACTGGGTAATTAAAAAAAGAACAAATATTGATTTCTCCCAGTTTTAAAGGCTGGGAAGTATAAGATGAAGATCCTGGCAAGTTTGCTGTTTGGTTTCAAAATGGCACCTTTTTGCTTCATCCTCCAGAGAGGAGGAGCATTGTTTTTATATGGTGAAAAGGAAAAGGGCAAGAGAGGACAAACTACTCCTGTAATACCTTTTCTTTAAAAAAAAAATAATATTGATTCTATTTGGTTATTCATAACATTAGGATTCACTTTGACCTAATTATAAAAGCATGGAATACAATTTGCTCTAATTTGGTCCCAATACTTCCCTTTTCCCTCCCCTCCTCCCTCCCCCCTGTTCCCTTCCCTCTACTCTGCTGATCTTTTTGCTATTTACTTATAGTTCTTTTTTTAAATTATTATCTTGTGGATGTACAAGGTGATGAGATTCATTGTGGTATATTCATATATGTACATAGAAAAGTTAGGTCAGATTCATTCCACTGTCTTTCCCTATCCTATCTCTCCTATCTGCCCTTCAACACCATTCATTTACTCCTCTATTTTATCCCTACCCCCACTCCATTTTGGATTAGCTTCTACATATCAAAGAAAACATTTGACCTTTGACTTTTTGGAACTTGCTTATTTCTCTTACCATGACAGTTTCCAGTTCCATTTATTTACTGGCAGATGCCATAGTATCCTTCTTTATGGCTAATACTCCATTGTATAGACATATCACATTTTCTTTATCTATTCATCTGTTGAAGGGCATCTAGGATTGCTCCATAGCTTGACTATTGGGAATTGTACTGCTATAAACTTTGATGTGGCTGAATCACTATAGTATGCCGATTTTAAATCTTTTGGCTATATACCAAGTAGTGGGATAACCGGGTCATATGGCGATTCCATTCCTAGTGTTTTGTGGATTCTTCACTCTGCTTTCCAGAGTGGTTTCACTAATGTGCAGTCTCCCTAGCAATGTATGAGTGTACCTTTTTCCCCACATCCTCACTAACATTCATTGTTACTTGTATTCTTGATAATTGCCATTCTGACTGGAGTGAGATGAAATTTCAATGTAGTTTTAATTTGCATTTTCCTAATTGTTAGAGATGTTGATTTTTTTTCCATATATTTGTTGACCATCTGTATTTTTAATTTTGGAAAGTGTCTGTTTAGTTCTTTTGCCCATTTGGGTCTTTGACTTTTTGGTGTAAAGTGTTATGAGTTCTTTGTATATCCTGGATATTAATGCCCTATCTGAGGAGCAGATGGCAAAGTTTTCTCCCATTCATGCTTTTAATTGTTTCCTTTGCTGTGCAGAAGTTTTTAAATTTGAAGCAATCTCAATTATTGATTTTTAAATTTTATTTCTTGTGCTTTAAGAGTGTTGTTAAGGAAGCCAGTTCTTGTGCCAACATGTTGGAGTGTTGGGTGTACATTTTCTTCTAGTGGGTGCATGGTTTCTGGTCTAATTCCTAGGTTTTTGATTTACTTTGTGTTGACTTTTGTGCAGGGTGAGATATATTCTACTACATATGGATTTCCAGTTTTTCTGGAGCTATTTGTTTAACTGGCTGCCTTTTCTCTGGTATATGTTTTTGGCACCCTGGTGTAGCATCAGATAGCTACATTCTGTGCATTTGTCTTTGTGACTTCTATTTTGTTCCATTGTTCTTCCTGCCTGTTTTGGTGTCAATCCATACTGTTTTTGTTAGTATAGCTCTGTATTATAATTTGAGGTGCTGTATTGTGATGCCTCCTGCTTTGCTTTTTTTGTTAAGGATTGCTTTGGCAATTCTGGATCTCTTATTTTTATGAATGAATTTCATAACCACTTTTACCAGTTCTGTGAAGAATGTCATTAGACTTTCGGTAGGGTTTGCATTGAATCTGTATAGTGCTTTTCTGTGTAGTGATATTTTGACAGTATCAATTCTGTTTATCCAAGAGCATGGGAAGTCTTTCCATCTTCTAAAGTCTTCTTCAATTTCTTTTAGTGTTCTATAGTTTTCATTTTAGAAATCTTTCACCCTTTTGTTAGATTGATTCCCAAATATTTCTCTCTCTCTCTCTCTCTCTTTTTTTTTTTTTTTTTTTTTTTTTTTTGTTGGTGTCTTCAAACCCTTTGGTAGTGGGATAAATTCATTCATTCAGAGCCCTCTTAACCTAAATACCTCCTAAATTACTCCACTCTCCAACAGTTTTACATTAAAAATTAAGTTTTCAGACTTGAATTCTGAGGAATACATTCAGATCACAGCACACACACGTACACATGCCTTTTATCCCCCCCCCCCACACATACATATGTACACACGTAGTTCTCCTCCTCTTATTCATAGAAGATATATTTCAAGGCCCCAGTGAATACCTGAAACCATGGGTAATACTGAAACCTATATATACTATGGGTTTTTTTCCCTTTATATAAATACCCATGATAATGTTTAATTTATAAGTTAAGTACAATAAAAGATTAACAATAGCCGATAACAAAATAAAACAATTGTAATATTGTACTATCAATAATGTTTTGTACATGTGTTTTCTCTGTATTTTAAATATCTTCTTGTACTGTACTCCCCTTCTTGTGATGATGTAAGGTGACACTGCCTACATGATTTGATGTGAGGTGAATGATACAGGCATTGTGATGTGGCACTAGGCTACTGTCAACATTCTTGCTTGAACACAAGCTTTGTAATACCCCAGCTGTGATCTGTCTGACACCTGAGACTGCTCCTGAGTGACTTGCAAGTGGGTTTTGTATACAGCATGGACAGAGGGTGATTCATGTCCTGGGCAAGACAGAGTGTTGTGGCATGAGATTTCACCATGTGACTCAGAGTACCATGTAATTTAAGTCTTGTGAATTGTTTATTTCTGGAATTTTCCATTTAATTTAATGTTTTGGGGCTGTGGTTGACTTTGAATAACTGAAACCATAGAAGATAAAAATATGGGTCAATGGGCACTACTATATCCATAAAGAATCTTGGCTCTTGAGCTATGGAGAAATCTACCTTCTTGAACCTGGAAGCCAGAGTGTATTCTTAACTGAAGACAGGGCAGAACCCCAAGCCCAAGGAATCAAAGCTCTCTGGGACCCACCCCAAAGGTGGTGATGCAAAAGAATTGTCGAAGTAGTAAACTGATGGGAAGTTTTAATTTGAATAATGTGAAATGGCCTATATTTCACTGGTTTGACTTACAAAAATAGCAGTTTCTTAGGATCAAAGCAATAGGAGGGGGACAAAAAAAACTATTGGAGACTTGAGATTGATCACTGAATTTTGTCTTATTGAGGATGTTTGTAGTCCTTTGATAAAAATGGATTAAATGAGTAGTCCTACAGAGATTTATTCATCCTCTGTAGAAAATATTGAACAGATGTAACCATCTCTGCATGTCCAACTTCGTTCTCACTTCATTTCTCAGAGCCAAATTGAAAGTCTTCGATTAGGGAGGCTTTTGGTTATTTTGAATTCTTTTGTTTATAGTCTTTTTAAGAATCTGATAAAAGCTATTGACTTTTCTTCTTAGGAAAATAAACATACATACACTTAAAAAAATTGGAATATGCACGAATTCACCTGAAGTACAAGTCAATAACTCCTCCATATAGGGATGAAGATAATTCTCAGACCTTCAAAGATCTGTGTAACCCACAAAAAAGCTGCTAGGCCAGGGCTTATCCTCCCATCTATAGAGAAAGGGAAGCTGTATGTAGGATGCTGTGGCCTGTAAATCATGATATATATATGTATAATCTGGTTTTTGGTTATGGAACAAGGCATAAGGAAATTGAGACAAAGATTCACCTGTTATTTCCCTTTGTTTGGCCTGCCATTATCAGATTTTTTTTTGTTGGGGGAGTACTGGTGATTGAACTCAGGGGCACTTGATCACTGAGCCACATCCACAACCCTATTCTGTATTTTATTTAGAAGACAGGGTCTCATTGAGTTGCTTAGCACCTCACTTTTGCTGAGGCTGGCTTTGAACTCTCGATCCTCTTGCCTCAGCCTCCCGAGCCGCTGGGATTACAGGAATGCACCACTGTGCCCAGCTCATTATCAGATTTTAATTGTCAGTACATGTGCTTATTAGTACTTGAACTTAATTTATTTATTTATAATAGAGAAAATCAGTAATGACTGGTATTAAATTCTATGCTCTTCCATTAAAGCTACTACGCAAGTGGGTATTGAAAAATAACCTCAGGTAGTGTCTATCTAAGGACTGTGTGTTGGTTCTAACTGGCTGCTGAGTAGAATTACTTAGGATACACATAATAATGCCCAGGTCCAACTTAAGACCAATTGAATCAGATCTCTGAGAGTGGGGACTAGACACTGATACTTTTCAAAAGCATCCCAAGGAGTTCTGGTATGTCATTGGATGAGAGTAGATAAGATGAAGAGGCAAGATGGCAATACTTCCTCACAGGTCAGGCCGGTGGAAAGGTGGGAAATCTCCAGCAAGCAAACGAGTGAGTTAGACTCACATGAATCCAATTGTCTTGATAAGTATTCAGCTCCTAAATGGGAATAAAACAAAGTCTTGGTCTCAGGGTCTTAAGGCGTAGGACAACAAACTCATGTAGCTTTAAAGCAACAGCAATGTTTTAAAAATTGGGACAAGATAATGTGATTTATACAGGAAGGGACTCTGGGGAAGAAAAACGTCTCAAAGAGGGTATATTCCCACCTGGTTCATATTTCAAAACTTGCAAAAGTATGAACAGTGAAATTCTCACTCTCCCCTTTCCAACTTTCTATTTTCTCTCCCTGGAAGGCAGGCGGCCCTACCGTACAATAGTTAATTCATGTACAAGTGATGGCTTTTCCCCTATTTTATGCAAATGACAGCTTGCAAATATGCATACTATTCTGCATTTTGATTTATTTCACTAAATAGTATGTCTTGGAGAATGGCTTAAGTTTTAACACTTCTCAAGTTTAAATGTTGTGAGCCTAAACGCTCATGCCTGGATAAAGGTACATGATGTACAGTAGGGACTCAACAAATGCTATTGTCACTGTCATCACTTCCAAAATAAACAAGCCCTTGCTTGGCAGCACCTGTCAGCTAACATGAACTTCTATAGTACTCAATAAGGAATGCTGCTGTCTTCACCTCAGATCTGCAGGTAAAACATGCCTTGGGTGACATTCTCAAAAGGAGTGCTCAGAAAGAGACCAGATGTATTTCTAATCCTGCCACCAAAAAACTAAAACAAAAACAAAAAACAAAACAAAAACAAAAGATGCAGTTGACTCAAAACAATTTTGTGACAAAATCTGCAAAACCACTAGTAGCATTTACCTCCAGACTTGGATAAACTAAATTATAGAATTAATAATAAAGCAATGAAATTCTTGCTGAAAGATTTAACTTGAACTTTTAAGTATACCTTTCTTTTGCTGAGGACTTATATTTCCCTGCTTTCCTGTGTTGGAAGTCATCAGTAGGAAACACTGAGAAGTTGGGATCCTACCTGGTTTCCTAACCAGAGACTTGTCTCCTATAGTCCATTAATATTAGCTCATTGAGTCATAAATTATAGAACATACATAGAAGTTATTATTTAAGATACTTCTATAACTGTGCTAGCTTCATACCATCACTTGCCACATTATGATCTAGTTGATATTTGCAGTTGATATTTGTAATTGACATTTTCTAAAACTCCGATATTAACAAGACATGATTTGTAATGACCAAAGACTTAGAATCTCTACTTAGTCATTGTGGATATCACGTCAGGCTTTCATTATTTAGGCAGCAACCAATCATATAAAAAGGAATTAAAAAACCAAATGGTAATGACATTGATTTGAGTTTGAAGTTTTTTTATCCTTAAGTTTTGATTCTTTACTCCTTTTGATATGCTTTTTGTTTGTTTTAAATCCCTGAGATGTTAGAATCTTAGTTTTAGATTGAATATTGTACAGACTATTGTTCCTTACTGAAAATGGAAGTTCTAGAATCAGTGTCATTTTCTTCAGGCAGGTCAGCCTGGTTAATGTGTTACTGGCTACCCTAATAAAGCATTGTAAACAGATTGGGTTGCTGGTGTGTGCCTGCTTGTCTCTGTGAGTGTACCTGGGCACAAGGGTACGAAGAAGGATGCTCAATAAAATCAATACACCATCGAGTCACTTTTATTTAGTGTCCATGATAAAAGTTGCTTACAAACTTTGCTTCAGTTTGTGAAGCTGCTAGTCATCATAGGTGCTGAGAACATACAAATCCTAAGTTTATTATTGTATTCCTTCCCTTTATTAAACCCAAATAGCTTGCAGCCTCTGGTATATTACTTTTAATAACCCACATAGACACACACACCCTTACTTAAGGGTAAGTTCTATTAGGGCAGAAACTTATCTGGCTTATTCACAAAATTGTTTCCAGAATTTAGAACATTATACAACCCATATTACATAACCAATAAATGTTTACGAAATGAAGGAATATATGAGCACCATCTACTTTATTATAACTTGTCTCAGATGAAAGCTCTTGCTCTATTCTGCCTCATGTTATCAGAACTTAAGACATATGTTAATCAGTAGGCTATTTTTGGGAAAGGAAATTTATCATCATAATTTTGTTTTAATCAAATTTGAGGTCAAATAGAATTGAAGAAAATGTAAAGTAGAACATATAAATATTAAAATTTAAAATAGGGAAACATTTTGATTGTAACATTGAAGTGTCTACTGGGGAAGGCATAATAAAATGCAAAACAACTGAACTTTGAGTTTGACTGACTTACAAAGGAACATGATGAGATTTTATGCATCACTTCCTTAGCGTCCTAATGGTAATTCTATGTTATGATTTTTATGCTCAAAAATATAGTATTCATTTAGTGCAGGGTCAGAATTGCAATAGTAGTTATAATCCTATAATACTTATTTAAAGTATGATATAGTTTTAAAATATTTCTAGTACTTAATCCATCATTTTTGTTATCATTAGACACAGTTAATTGAAGACACTGTGAAATAAATGATCTTCTATGTAGGTTGTCTTACATAGTACAACACTTTCATATTGACATGTTAGTTTTAGTATCATTGTCCCATGAAACTGACATTGGATAATTGAATTACTTCAACTGGTCATGGAATTTCTTTCTTCAGTGGAGGTCAAGCTATTTAAAAATATTATCTCAGTGCTGTCAGCTTATTGAGGAGATATTGGCAAAGTGATTTATTCTTCTTTAGCAGGCAAGAAAATGGAAATATAGAGGAGACAAGTCAATTGCATAAGGCTTTTTGACAAATCAGTGCTATGTGGGTGACAGAAAATTTTTCAAGTCACTGTCCACTACTGTGGGGACCGATTGGTGCTGAACATACAAAAGTAAAAGTCAAATATTCACCTTGCTTTGTTAGAAAGCATGGTTGCTCAATCATTTCTGACTGATGTGCTTAAGCCTTTAGAATTTGTGAGTCAAGTTACCTATATGTGTTGCCAGATTGCTAACTAGCATATTTTATACTGTTTAAATGTATTGACCCAAGTGAAGTAGTAATGAAATAAATTGAGATCAAGTGCTTTGTGATTGTTGTGATAATAAAAATAAATTTTTATTCACAACAAATACTTTTCGGTATTAAAAGAACAAGAGAGAAATCATTAGAGTGTTAAAAAAAGACATAAAGAGGTTATTTTTTAGACAGGAAAATAATCATACTAAGGAATAGTAAGGACAACCATTTAAAAATTAAAAAGTGTCCTATCAAAGATTCAATTAGAAGTTGATGAATCTAAATTATAGACCAGCTATGATTGGCCTCATATTTATTATCTGTTTATTAGTTATACTCTGTTTGGGAAGATCTCTGACTTTGATATTAGCAAATACTTTCCTTTTTGCTATAGTTCCATTTCCCCTGTGTGTTTTCCAGAATATAAGATCCATGAAAGCTCAGATGGGTGATTTTGTCAGAAGTTTAGGAAATACAACATATGGTTCCCCATCTCTTGGAAATTCCTGATTTATTTTGACAGTTTTAAGGCTCAAGAAATAAGAAACCCCTCTCTCTCTCTCTGCTTATTTCAACTTTTTGCTGTGAAATGGCTTTTACTGTGAAATATTCATATATTTTGCATAATGTATATTAACATTCTGAGCACCTTGCTTTAAAATCATAGGAAGAAACAGCAATGAGAATGGATTGAAGAATGAAGTTATGTGGCTGGGCCAAGATAGATTTTATGAGTCACTTGGAATATTTATAGGGTTATTGATTTATTTCAATAATCTGCTTATTTTTCTCTTTGTAGTAGCATCAATTAAAATGTTTTGTGCTTTTTGAATTATATAATCTACCAAAATTGTTATATATTAATTACTACATGTTTTTTCTATTGAACATGCATAATTTCATTTTGAGGCTTTGGAAAACATGCAGTTTGAGATATCTGAGGGAATTTCTTTTTAATGCATACAAGTTATTTCCTTGGAGTGATACATTTAATTGAAAAGTTCACTGATCAGGAATCACTGTGATTTTAGATTTTTCTGCTTTCTCAAATGATTGAAAATTGCTATTGTCACTTTTAATAGTGATCATGAAAAAAACATGTTAATGGTAGAATAATGACCATATTTTTCATTTAGCCTACCACACAAAAGCAACATATTTAATTTCTTGGCAAATAGAAGGAATCTTTATTTTCTTAATTTGAATATGATATATGTTCCTGGTGCTTCATCTTTCAAGATGTGAGAAAGGAAAAACTGTAATTTTAAAGCTTTTAGGATGTCGGAAGGGAACAAACAGCCTTTTCGAGGTCTGGGCATTTATTTTGTTTTATTTATGATGGAACATGGGAATATTTTAAAAGCAAGATTTGTTGAGCACCTAGCTTTGTTAATATTGCTGAGTTAAATGTGTAAGTATTGAACTGTCGATGAAATATGAGACATTTTACCCAGTGACATTTTAAATGAATCTCATTGTAGGGGAAGCCTGTGGGAACACCAGATGCTGGTGCTTATTTCCGTGTGCTTGCAGAGCATGGAGTGGCTGCCTTGTTTACAGCGCCGACTGCAATTAGAGCAATCCGTCAACAGGACCCTGGGGCAGCCTTGGGGAAGCAGTACTCTCTGACAAGGTGAAGTCGGGATGCACAGGGCAAATTACATTAAAAACTGCAATCAAAATGAATAACAGAACATTATGTTTTTTCTAGTACTGTAGTACCTCTATGGGAACAGCCAAAGATTCGGAATCTGAAGATTGGCTTTTGCTAAATATTACTTTGAAATAGTTGTAATATTAACTATACTGTAGGGTTTTAAAAATACTGAATCTTCTTTATCTCAGTTCGAATCTTACCTATACATTTCTTTATTTGAACTATCCTGCTTCATGTTCCATACAAAGTAAAATTCTGGTTATGACTTAAAATGCATGTAATTTCAGCATCTAACTCTCTTTTGAAAGTAGATTGGTTTAAATGGAAGGAAAAAATTATTTGAATTCATGTGTAGAGATAAAATGAGAAAATTAGAGTCCAAATTACATTTGTGGAAAGAGTGAGGAAATTGTTTTTTACTTTTCTTTTGTAATAATGTGCTGTGAATAGTTTAGATATTTTTATACTGGTTTATTGACATCTGTTTTAGTTTAATGATATGTATATTCGAAGTAATTATAGCAATTTGTATCTTCAAGGCAGTTTTCAACATCAGTTCTCATTGAACTCTTTGATGTAGGTCATTGCTGTCAAAAATAGAGATTTTGTAGTTTCTTGAATTCAAAAAATGGGTTTGAAGTAAGGTGGTCTGAATTTTTTTTTAATTTAATGCCAGAATATTTGAATTTTATGTTGCTATTACCCAAGGGAGCTAAACTAGATTATCATACACTCAACTACATATGTTAAGCAAGTTTCCAGTTTTGTCAGAGTCATTTGTTTTCTTTGTTTATTTTTTATGTTACAAAAATAGACATGAAATTGCCTAAGATTATATTCATAATATAAACAGTGAACTCTTGTTAATGTAAGAGGGTGACCATAAGATGACTCTTCTATCATAGTATTTTATTCACCCTTTTTTGGTGGGGGAGGAACCAGGAATTGAATGTAGGGGCACTCTACCACTGAGCCACATCCCTAGCCCTATTTTGTATTTTAGTTAGAGACAGGGTCTCACTGAATTGCTTAGTGCCTCACTTTTGCTGATGCTGGCTTTGAACTCTCCATCCTTCTGCCTCAGCCTCCTGAGCTGCTGGAATTATAGGCATGCACCACTGCACCCGGCAACCCTTTTTTGTTGTTCTTTCATTTGCTACATTTTAATTTCTTTTCCTTCACTTCAGCCCAAATTATAGAAAAACTAGATTTTAACCAAAACAACTTAGAATGTGTACAGTCCATATTCCTCAAGACAATTCCAGGGTTTAGAAAAAAAATTATTTTAGTTCCTTCCATTGTGTCTTTATTAACACCCTAACTGTGAGTGTGAAGTTGCATTACCAGCCATGTAAGGTCCCACATTTGTTTACTATTGTTCTCTGATTTGAATTTGGATTGCTAGATATTATCCTTCACACAATACTCCCTAAATCATCACTCTTTAAATGTATACATGCAGACCTGAGTAGAGATTCATCATCTTTTTTTGCAAAATGTCAAGAGATTTCCCCAGACTTTGGCATCTGTCTCTAGGTACCTAAGTTATTCATCATGATACATACATCTTTTTTTTTGTTTGTTTGTTCTCAATAGTTGTACATCACAGTAGAATGCATTTTGACACATCATACATAAATGGAGAATAACTTCTCATTCTTCTGGTTGTGCATGATGTAGAATCATACTGATATGTACTTATGTGCACACATAGGGTAAAAATGTCCAATTCATTGTATTGTCCTTCCTAACCCATACCCACTCCCTTCCCTCCACTCACCTCTGCCTAGTCCAAAGTACCTCTATTCTTCCCTAGCTGTCCTCCTTGTTGTGAATTAGTATCCACATATCAGAGAAAACATTCGGCCATTGGTTTTTTGGGATTGGCTTATTTCACTTAGCATAATATTCTCCAGCTCCATCCATTTACCTGCAAATGCCATAATTTCATTCTAAAAGTACTCTAAGATTTTATCTCACTCCAGTCAGAATGGCATTTATTAAGAATACAAACAACAATAAATGTTGGTGAGGATGTGGGGAAAAAGGTACATTCATACATTGCTGATGGGACTGCAGATTGGTGCAACCATCATGGAAAGCAGTATGGAGATTCCTCAGAAAACTTGGAATGGAACCACCATTTGACCCAGCTATCCCACTCCTTGGTTTATACCCAAAGGAGTTAAAATCCTTATACTACAGTGATGCAGCTACATCAGTGTTTATCGCAGCTCAACTCACAATGGCTAACCTATGCAACTAACCTAAGTGCCCTTCGACAGATAAATGGATAAAGAAAATGTGATATATATATATATATACACAGTGGAGTATTACTCATACATCTATTTTAATACATACTTAAAAATATTTAACATATTTAGATATTTTAATCTATAAACACCCTCAACCCATTCAAGTTGCTATTAGTAGTAAATGAAAACACTTACTGATCACCTACAATGTGCCAGATACAATTTCTTATCTCATTTAATAATAGCAGCATCTTTGTAGGTAGAAATTGTGATTATTCTCATTTTACAAATCAGAGAAAGTCACTACCAGTGAGTTTAAGTAACTCTATAGAAAAAAACTAACTCAGACAATTTCAGTAGAACCCACTCCCTTAACAAATACCACAGGCATACTTTTACTAATAAGGAGCAAATTAGGAAACTAACTGAAATCAGGGATTTTGTCATTCATGGAATAAAAGTATATTTTGCCTCTCATATTTTTGTTCTATTCAAATTATGCCACTATTGAACTACTTCAGTAAATTCTTACTTGATGAAAAACAGCAGGGACCTAGAAGATCTTTTTATTTTGAAAACAAGGAAACTGAGGTCCAATAAAATTAAGTTAGATTAGATTGATAATAGGAAAGAACTCATCTTCTCCTACAACTATACTTTCAGTATTACATTTATTTTCAAGGTATTTCATTCTTACTAAGTCAGCATTCACTTGGTATTTTAATTGTGGACTCATGATTTGCAGTCTGCTTCTCTCTTCTCTTGTCCAGCTTTCCAAAGGATGAAGTTTTCTTTCCAAAGAGGTTACATCTTATTAGAAGATTGTCTTCAAATAAATTTGGATGTTTGTTATAAGCTCGTTTTGGATGTTTGTTATAAGCTTGGATGTTGTTTATAAGCTCGTTCCCCAAACGAGCTTATAAGTGTAATCTGTAATAGTAGCCAAACTGAGTTGTGGATTCACTTTAGCATAATATCATAGATGACTAGAGTTTGGAAAACTAGCTAGAAGTCATTTAGTGTTGTCTTATTCACAGATGAGAAAACTGCCACATAGAGGTCACATAACATTCTTGGCATTACACAATGACCCCAGGCAAAACTGGGTGTAGGCAGTACCATGTTGTATACATTCTCATCCTGGCGTTAGACTCATTCATGTCAGATCTACAGTTTAGAAGCCTTGTAACCTCCAGAAAGCTACATAATATCTCTATTCTGCAGGGATTTTGTTGTTATTCTTTGGAGTATAAGGTTAATAATAGCTCAAGGGTCTAGTGAAAATCAAAGGGGCATGGTCTAGGCAAGGCACTTGAAGTAGTTCTTAATTAGTATTATTATCTTCTGCTTTCCAATTCACCACTGTTTTTCTTTACATCATAGTGATTTATTTTCCTGTGTTCTTCTAGTTCAATTTTAATTAAGTTAGAAAAAATCCAATGCTGGGACTTCCATTTGAGATTTCATGGCAACTTAACTTTGATGCTTCCCCTCTTTTCCAATTACCTAGTGATGGGAGATAATATGAAAGAGAAAAAGCAGAACATCAGGGATGAGCTTAAAAAGTAAGGTAAACATTTCTGGGACTAGAAAAGGAATAAGTTTGCAAAGCTGTGAGTTGACTGAAGGCAGAGGCTTGTTTTGAGTACTAGCAAGCATTGACAGTATGGTAGGGATTCAGAATCCCCAATCTGAGTACTGAATAAGAGTCTGATCAAGCCAGTTGCATGGTGCATGCCTGTAATCCCAGCTGAGACAGGAGGATCACAAGTTCAAAGTCAGCAGCACCTTGGTGCGGCCCTAAGCAACTCAGTGAGACCCTATCTTAAAATTTAAAAAAATAATAAAAAGGTCTGGAGATTGGTTCAGTGGTTAAGCACACCTGGATTCAATCCCTGGTACCAAACACAAAAAAATGAAAAAAGCTTGCTCAGTGCTTGAAGACAGTCTGACTATTACTCCTTTTGCTTCAAGGAGGCTGTTAAGACTTGTGGTCAGTTGTTTTCTGGGACTATGGTCTAGGTATCTAAATGAGACAAGGAACCACCTGGGAACAGGAGATTGAACAGAAACACCACTTGTTATCCCAGAGCAGATCTTTGATATTCTGCAGATGACTGTGGATTAAGAATTTTGGATTACCATTTTATCCCAGACATCTGGGGAGCAGTTATGTTGTGCATGGACCTATTGGACAGAAAGACTGAGCATGGGAGAGAGTCTGAGTGATAAAAATAAAACAAAGAATCATTTTTTTCCCAAAGTAACCTGAAAAATAAAATTCTAAAACATGAAGAAATCTAAATATAACAAAATCTGCAGTTAGAACATGGATTCATTTTAGAGGAAATGTTTATAGTATTGTCAGTTCAAATATGAAGCATGTTAAGGATGATCAAAGTCAAATAACTTTCCCATGAAATATTAAAAAATAATAGCCATAAAAATAAAATGCAATTGATGGTATAAGTTAAGTAATACAATAAACATATGGGCATAATCACGGAATCTAATAAAAACTTCCAGATGGTATGGAGGAAATTTTCCAGAATGTGCCATATATAAAAAGAAAGTAAAAAACCCAAAGGAGAATAAGAAGTTAAAAATGTTTCTAATAGAAATTTCAGAGGAAAAGGATGACAGGATTGTTAGCATTAAAATAATAATAATATTTTAAAAAGATACTCAGAGAGCCAACAATTGAGAATGTTACAGAATTGAAGAAGGACATCAATCCCAGATGGAAAGTGCTCTCCAAACAGTTTAAAAATAAGCAAGTTCACTTTGGCATGTCATTTTGAATTTCAGAACACCAATGGAGGCCATGGAGAAAATCCAAAAAACAGCCAGAGACACATGACAGTTCACCAAAGAGGAATAGATGGAGTAGGAGACAATGGTGTAAGATCTTTAGAGATTTAGGGAGAATAATTGTCAAACAAAAAAAATTTGTTATTAAAAATTTGTTATTTCTATTTGTTAGGGCAAATAGAAAGAATATTTAATTTTGGACAAGGTTAAGAGAACTTAAAATTCAAAGAATTTCATAGAGAAAAAATATATGTAAGAGCAATGTGGAATATAAAACAAGTTGTGGCAAATAAAAGATGGAAGGTGTTGATGAGTTTATGTAATAATTTTCTATGTAATTGTGATGGGATGTTGTGTTTAATTAAATACATGCCAAAAATAATATTATAAATAAGAGTAACAAAATTGCAGGGAGGATGTTATTCAAAGGTAGTGTGATAGTCCATGGTATGTACAAAGGGAAAGTATAGAGAATTACTAGACCTGGGTAAATATAGGGTGGGAGTTAGGTTCTACTAAGTTAGGTTCTATTATAAAATTTTTTCATAAGACACTGGTTTAGGAGCAGGGATCTACAAATATTAGTTGAAATAAAGGTCAATACTGCTATGTAAACTAACTTATGGGAGAAGTAGCTTATCAGATGAGTGCAAGAATAGACTTTTAAATAAACATTGCTGGGACAAGTGATTATATATAAAGAAAAAAATTAGTTTCCAGTCATATTATACACAAAAATAAATTTCAGCTGGGATTACAGACGCTAAAACCATAAAATAAAGAATATTTTCAGAAGAAATCATAGATGGATATTTTAATATTTCTTTCATAGGGAGTATTTAAGCATAAACTAGAAATGTTAAGAAAAATATTGATGAAGTTTGACTATGTTAAAATGATTGTCTATCAAAAAATAAATAAGACTAAAAGACAAATTATACACTGAGAAAATATATTTCTAACTTATATAACCATGAAGAATTAGGACACAAAAATATATAAAGAGCTGTCACAAATCACTAAGAAAATAGACAATGTAATAGGCAAATGGCAAGTGACAGTTCATGGAGGACACTAGAATAGTATAAAACAGGAAGAGAGATCTCCATTCTGACTAATACGCAGGACAATGCAAACATAAATGAAATACCATTTTATTCCCATGATAAAGGCAAAAAATAAAACATCTACCAATAAGACTACCTAGAAAGGATATGAAGCTTCAGGATTGTTCTTACACTGCTGTTTGATGGAGTAAATTAGAAGTATTTAGTAATATTGAACCATGTCAAAACCTATATTAAGAGGTAAAAAACCAAAAAAAAAAAAATCCTTGTCCTAGAAGTTTCTAAAGTTTTATTTGAAAACTAATTTAAAAAATAGGCAATTGCTTCTATGTCTAGTCAAGGGAATAAAACCCCAAACAATGAATAAACACACCACATTTCAACCAAAATAACTAAGGTAGAGCACTAGAGAGCAGCAAAGAATCAGACTCTTGCAGAACTCAAAAGCCCAAGTGTAGCTACATAGAGAAGGGAAGTGAAGGCTCTACTTCTGCCATCCCATCCCCTCAATCGGGATCAGATCTATCTGTAAGCAAGAGGATCCCAGCAGCCTCTATTGCCACCATGGACACCTTTAGGAATCACTATTAGAGACTCCTATAGTTCTCACAGGTTCTGAGCCCAGCTGAGGGAGATTCCTAGAGTCCTCATGCTCAGATATCACCCAGGGAAGGAGCCACACCACACCCTACCCCACCATTGAACCCCTCCTGTTCCCTGTGCTGCTACTGCTCAATACCATTTTGGAAATGGAACTACTGCTAGAGCTTTTTCTGTTTCAGGGTAAACAGCTCTTGCATCCTTTCATCTCTGAGGCTCAGCTGCCACTGCATCTTCTCCCATGGTAGCCCACTATCCCTAAACCCCACCCTTGGGCTGAGCAAACACAGGTCCACTGCAAACCTCCCATACCAGTCACTAGCACACTTCACTTTAGGACCAAGCTGAAGCCGTGCATTGCCCCTCCCCCAGGAACCCAGAGCCTTGAACTATTGGAGCAGCATAACAGCTTAGGCATCACCCTGTTCCCTGGGGAACCCAGGCCTTCTGAACACCAGAACAGGTCATAGATAGTGCAGCCCAAGGTACCTGGGGGCTCGAAGCTTCCAGCATTCAGGATCAGTAGAACTTCCCAGTGTCACAGCCGATCTGGCGTCTCACCTCAAAGAGACCTAGAGGCTCCACTGACCTGTTAAGCTGTGCTTCCTAGGGCCAAGCAGGCATGCCTCACATCCCACAGAATCAGAGGCTTGACTGAACTCACTCCAGGCTAAATAGTCACAGAGCCACCCCTACCAAAATATGGACTAGCCACCTGAAGTCGGAGTACTGAGACACTGTCTTTCTGGAAAGGAGTCACCACTCTGCTGCTCCTATCCAAGCCACCATGGCATCTTACCATTCTTGGGTCCTTGCTGTTACTGCACCTGACCTTTTAAAACCTGGGCTATTGCCATGTCCTACCCTCCCAGGGTCCAGAATTCACACTGCATGGGTTCTCATTCCCCATTTGAGCACCCAATACACCCAGTAGGTTTAAAGTCCTGAATTGCATCTATGCACTGTTCCTAGGGCTCAAGCCTCTGGAGGACTTCTTTTTCCCTGGAGCCACATCAGGCAGTGCTATGGCCTGCTTTTCAGGGTCACAGCCACAGCTGTGTCCTAGCTCCCTTGGCCTGAGCTGCTGGGGTTTGCCTCAGAGCAACACACACCAGCTTATTGGGAGAATTGCATTCACTTTGCAAGGAGAATGAGCCTGCCACTCAAGTTGCAGGTGCTATAAGATCCTGAATCCAGGATCAGGATCCTGAATCCAGCCCTTTTAAGCATCTGTGCCTTGGATCCTGGTGCTGCTGTGAATGACGGTGAAGCACATCAGACCCAAAGTAGAATTGGAAATTCATGAATTACCTGAAAAGGAATAGAAAACAATGATCTTAAGGAAACTCAGCAAAATACAGGAGATACACACACCATTTGATGACACCATGGAAACAATTCATGATCTGTGAAATTCAATGATGAACTAGATATACAAAAAACTTCAATTCATGAAACTAAAGAATTCAATTAATTAAATAGAAAATACAATTAAAACCTTCAACAGCAGACAAAGGAGAAGAGAGTACATGGGAACTTGAAGATAGTTCTTTTGAAATGACTCAGAAGGAAAATAAGAATGGACTTTGGGGACACCATTAAGCAAACAAATATTCACATGGGATTTGGGAAGGATAAAGGACAAAGAAAGATAAAGTTTATTTAATAAACAAGTTGCTGAAAAATTCTCAACTCTTTTGTTAGGGACATTCAAATTCATAAAGTGCAAAATTCCCCAACTACATTGGTTTAATTTTACAATTCTATAATCTTTAAATTGTTATTGTCTTAATTGGTACATAAAATTGTATGTATTCATGTATGCATCATGATGTTTTGGAATATATGTATACTGTGAAATGACCAAATCTAGCTAATTAGCATATTTTACCTCACATGGTTATCATATTTTTTTTGTGGCAAGAATACTTTAAATCCATTCTAGCATTATCAAAAATATACTATATTACTAACTATTGTTATCATATTGTACAACAGATCTCTTGAGCTTATTCTTCCTATTTAACTGAAATTTTGTATCCTTTGACCAATAGCTCTGCAATTTGCCCTCCCCCAATCACCCTAACACCTGTCACTATATTCTATTTTTTACGAAGAGATAAACAGTTGAATCATTTGGGTTGTTTTCAAAATGCAGTACTTGTCTTTTTGGTATACATAAATACATATTATATATGTGTGTATATATACACACATGTACATATATCACTAGGATTGTAATGACTGTATTACAAAGTATGCCAGTTTTCTAAAGTTGTTACACTAAATTGCACACCCATTTGCAGTATATAATAGTCCTAGTTTCCAAGTATTCATCAAACATGATATTGTCAGTATTAAAATTTGACCATTCTGACTGTCAACTGGCAATATCTTATTAGCATTCAATTTGCATGCCAAAATTTTAATAAGTTTTTTTTATATTTTATTAGCCATTTGAAGATCCTCTTCTATACAGTGTGTATTCAGGTCTTTGACAATTTTTACATTCTCTTTCTTGCTGATTTGTAGGCATTTTTCATGTTTCAGAGCGAGGTTCTTTATTGACTGTATTATAGTCTTCTCTAACTTGTGGTTTGAATTTCCCTTTCATTGTCTTAATGGTGACTTCTGATTTAGAAAAATGTCCATTTCATCAATATTTTCATTAATGCTAGTGTTTTCATGCCCTATTTAAAACATTTCACCTACTCCTTAGAGTGCTGACCTTAGTCAGAACTTACTATGTCATTTTCTAGAAATCTTACTGTTTTACCTGTCATACTGAGAAATATAATCTATCTGGAATTGATTTCTGGGTATAATGTGAAGTAAGGGATGAATTTCCTTTTTTACTTTTTATCCAGTGATTTGACTTCTGTTTATTTAAATGGTGATCTTTTGTCCACTGCTCTGTAGCTTAGCTTTTGTTTGATTAGTGCCAATTCATTTTTGTTTGTTTCTTGACTGTTTGTTGTGCTACTCTCACATTGTCATTTTAGCTGTAGATTTATAATAGATCTTGATATGTAGTAGGAATATCAGAATTGTTTTCCAAATTTGTTTTGAATAGTCTTTGTGTTTATTTTTTATCTTTTTTATTTTTATTTTTTTATATTGTAGATGTCAATAGATCTTTATTTTACTCATTTATTTATATGTGGTGCTGAGAATCAAACCCAGTGCTTCACACATGCTAGGCAAATGCTTCCACTGAGCCACAACCCCACCATCTGTTTTTATTTTTTTAATACTTATTTATTTATTATGGTGCAGACAATCAAGTCCAGGGTCTTGCATGTGTCAGACAAGCACTCTTACACTCTCCGAGCACAACTCATTTTTATTTCTATACAGATTGTAGTATCAGCATCTAAGTTGAGGGTGGGGTTGGGATTTTGCTTGGGATCATGTTTCATTTAATGATGGATACAATTAAAACTTACTTGTTAAGACATATTCCAATTCATGATTATAGTATATCTCTTGATTTATTTAGATCTTTAATTTCTTACATTAGTGATTTTGGGCTTGCTCTGGGAGCATTTTAATTGTTTTATCTTAGTATATGGACATTTACCTGTTTTTATATGATGACTTACCTTTTGATAGTGTTCCTCAAGTTACTTACTAATTTCATAGATTTTATGTTTGTTTATATGGATTTTATTATAGACAGACTCATTTTTGAGAATAGTATTATTTTTCTCCTTATAAAAACTTGTTATGCCCTTTATTTTTCTTACTGTATTGCTATGCTAGTACACTCTTGATTAAGTGGTGATGAAGTGCATTTTTATCTCACACAGTTTATCAGGGAGAAAGCATTCAATATAACTATTTAAAACATTTTTAGTATTTTTATTACTAACATTTATTTGCATACAAACTCAGATTAATTAGCAAAGTTCTTCCCATTACTAGTATTGAAGTTTTTATCAAATGGTTTTCCTTTAGCTATTTATGACTGTGTTATTTTTCCCCATCATTATTCTGTTATTTGTTAATGTGGTGAATTATAATTGATTTTTTAAGTGTCAAACCATCTTTTCCTTGGGAAAAGCACAACTTTGTTGGTATATTGTTTTTTAAAAACAACCAAATTCAATTTGCTGTTATTTTATAAAACTTTTTTTTTTTTTTTAACTAGGCTTTACTTTTAGAACTTAAATTAGGAGGAAATTTAGTGAAATTGCAGCATTCCTATATACTTTTTGTCCCCAGAAACATGCACACTCCTTCACCATTAACATCTCTCACTAGATTGGCACCTTCTTTACAATTGATGGACCTACATTGGGCACCATTATAAACCAAAATCCATGGTTTATTTAGGTTTATTCTTGGTATTATATATTTAATGGTTTTGAGCAAATATATAATGATATGTCCACTTTCTTCTGAGTTCCCCTTATTTTCCCTAATGTTGGGAAAATGTTAAGTTTCACAATGTTACCTCGTTGTCCTTTTTTATATTATCCAGTTTTCCTTTTTTATACTATCATTGGTTGTGGTTTTGTGGTTATGTTAGCCTCATAAAATGAGTTTGGAAGTCTTTTTACCCTACTGTTGTGGAGGAATTTAGGAAAGAATGATCTTATTTAAGTAAATGTTTTGAAGCATTTACAAATAAAACTTCCTGGGCTTAGAGTTTACATTGTGGGGAGATTTTAAATGATGAATCCAATTTGTTATGATTCAAACTACTTCTTAAGTCTATGGCTTCTTAAATCTGTTTCTTTCAATAGTATGGAAAACTTTTCAGTATTGTCTTTAGATACTGCTTCTACCTTGTTTTCCATTCTTAAGCTTTAGAATTTTAATGACACATATCTTAGAATGTTTTTACTATATCATTTATATCTCATATGCTTTATTTTATGGAGTTTATTGATTGTTTTTCTGTATTTTACTTTCCAGTTGCAGTTTGATGAATTATTTTTGAGAGGGGTTAACTGGGAATTGAACTCAGGGGCACTTGATCACTTATCCACATTCCCAGCCCTATTTTGTATTTTATTTAGAGACAGGGTCTCACTGAGTTGCTTAGCATTTCACTTTTGCTGAGGCAGGCTTTGAACTCTCAATCCTCCTGCTTCTGCCTCCTGAGCCAGGGGATTACACACATGGGCCACCACACAGGGCATTTTGGGTTTCAAACCCTCTTTTAAGTTGTATTTAGTCTTTTATTGAGTTTATGTTTTGGGTTTTTGTTTTCAATTCAAGAATTTTCATTTAGTTTCTTAAATTTATACTTTCTATTTCTTTGCTAATATTATATCTGTGTATATATATTTCATGAAGATATTCATCAAAGTGATTTTTAATTCTATGTTGATAAACAGAATACCTGACTTTTTATGTTTTTTTGTTTGTTTTCCTTTCTGTCTCCTGTTTCTCTCCTGTCTTTGATCCTAAGGTCTTGTCTCCCAATATGCCATCATTGTAAAAAAAAAAATAAGTAAGCTATGTTGAGACTCTGAATGTTGTTATAATCCCAGAGATTTGGCAGGTAGCCACCATAAGGGAAGATCACTTCTATCTGATTAGAAACTTAGTTGATTTAAAGCTAGACTTTGGTGTTCCAGAGGGCTGTTTTCTTTCCATTACTGTTAGGGAGTACTTCTTTGGGTGTTCCAACTGAATACCTAGGTGTTTTACAGCATCTTTTTCCAGTTTGGTTTTTGACCTGTAATTTTCATTTCCCAATAAACTATGATGACTGGAAGTACTGTTCATTTTCTGAGCCTCTAGTCACACAGTTTTTGTTTCATTTCTGGGCTTTTTTTTTTTTGTCTGTCTGTCTGTCCAGCGAAGGGAATCATCAAGTGAATGTCCGACTTCCTTTTCTATACAGTTTTCTCCTTGAGATTTTAATGCCTCGGGTGCCTATTCTCTCTTTCATTCTCTGATACCTTCAAAAGGTACTGTTTAAAAATACTTTCTCCAGTATATCGGGGTGTCTTTGAGAGAGATTGTTGGGCAAACTGCTAGCTGTCCATTGATGGGGCAAATACATGTATAATATTACCACAGGTGTCTTAATATTTCAAAAGTGAATTTTAGCGAGAAGCAAGTTCAAGACCCTAGAATGATGGAAAGATGGAGATAACTGCAGGAATTTAGTTGGCAAAAAATAATGATGATCTGTCATGTGAATTAGAAGTTGATGAGGCATCACTGAAATAATCTATTTTTATTCAACATCTGTTGGCACAAGTGAAGAATAATTTTTGCTTGTTTGGTAATTGATGGACCTTGAAAGAAATATTCATTTTAGTTTCCTTCTGCTCCTGCTTTATTACCTGAAAATTCTTCACCAGATTTGTTTTCAGTTTTTATCTATTTCTGTGTGACTTTTTCTCTATTTTGTACTACAACTAATTTAACTACCTATCCATTTTTCTGTTTACCTTTTTCTTAGTTTTCAGCTTCATTTTAGTTTTGAAATATACGAAATTTTATATAAAATTGGGGAAAGGCATCTAGGTTTTATGCTCAATAATTTCCTCTTTTGCTTTTTTATTTTCTACTTCAGGTATTGCATATCATCATTTTGTTTGTATTTTAATACATTAGATTTAGAAGTAGTTTCACCTGTCAATGCATTAACATCATCAGAATATTACAACAATTTTATTAACTAGCCAATAATAATCTAAAACAACACTCACCCTAAAATTGAGCACTACAGGATGGTGGGCATTCTCTTCATGTGATTACTGAAGTCTTGAAATGGAGTTATTGCCACTGAGAAATGGGTATTTTAAATTTTCTCTGTTTTAACTAAAGTTGAAGTACATATGTGTAGATATTTACTTCATGTGTAGATAGTAGCTCCCGTGTGACACAGTGCAGATTCAGAACACATGTAATTAACTAGGTAAATTTGTCCTCCAGAGAACCCAAGGTACTGTATAAAAAATAGCTAATTTAATGTTTTGAAAATGCATCTTTAAAACAAAATAAATTTTTTAATCTTTCAATATGGCCCATCTCTCTGCAACTTTATGGTTACTCATGAGGAATTTAACTATTAAAATATTACTATCCTTTTTATGTTAATATTTAGTGTTTATGTTTGTTGAACATTAATATTTTATAAAACCTAACTTTTAAAAATTGTTTCTAATTATTTAAATTTAAAAACATTGAAAAGTTTTGGGCATCAACTTAAAATGATTCATGGTTTTTCAAAATTGTTTTGGGGGGCCTATGCTAAAATTTTGGAAAGCCACTATTTTTATTTATGGTACAGAGATATTTATTTTTTATTGGTTCTTTTAGTTACACATTAGAATTCATTTTAAAAATTATAAAATTATAATGAAAGCATGGAATATAATTTGCTCTAATTCAGTTCCCTTTGTCTCCCCTCCTCCCTCCATCTGTTCTATTCCTTCTAGTTTACTGATCTTTCAGTTATTGACTTAGCAATGTTTTTGTTTTATTTATTTTTTTTAAGACTAGTGTCTTCTGGTCATATATAATGGTGAGATTCACTGTAGTATATTCATAAATGTACATAGGAAAGTTAGATCAGATTCTTTGTACTTTTCTTTCCTTATTCTGTTCCTTCTCCCTCCCCTAAATCTCCTTCCTCTACCCCACTGATCTTTCCTCTGTTTTTGATTGAATCTCTCTTCCCACTCTTCTTCCCTCCCCTCTTATTTTGAACTAGCTTCCTTCCACATACCAGAGAAAACATTTGACCTTTGGCTTTGTTGGTCTGGCTTATTTCACTTGACATGATATTCTTCAGTTTCATCCATTTACTGGCAAATTTCATTCTTCTTTATGACTGAATAATACTCTATTGTGTGTGTGTGTGTCTGTGTGTATATATATATACATATATATATATGTATATATATATACACCACATTTTCTTTATCCATTTATCTGTTGAAAGGCACCTAGGTGTATTACCATTTTTAACAAACCATAAAACTTACATAAAAAAGAAGGAACTCGTGTCAAAATAACTTTAAATGACAGACTTATACTATGATTTTTTCTTTAATTATCATTGTGGTCATAAAATAAATCACACAGTGTAGTTTTGTTTACTAAGGACTTAGGAATTAAATATTTGATTAATATTTATTAGAAGATTTAAAAAATATTTAGTTTGTTATGTCTTAATCCTAAATATCATTTATGTTCACAATATGTTTTTGTCTCATAATGCTATACAATTGGCAGAAGGTAATTGATAAAAATAATAACTACTTTTGGCAGTTTGAAGAATTTTAAATCAAAAATAATTTCTGGCATATTTAGGGAAATGAGTCATTTATACTTCTTGAACAACTCTAAGTCAATAATAATTGCATAGTTTTTCCTTTGCATCCATTAAATTATAAAAAGATTTTGATAAAAATTGAAGGAATTTTCTGACCTGCAAAGACCTTATTTAGCTTAATAAGGTCAATGTGAAGATTGCTATCATAATATTAATGTAATTATAATCTAGGGAGAAAAGCAATAGGATTGTACCAGAAACCTAAATAACAAATGCTAAGTTTTAAGATATATAATGCTGAAATTTGCAATCAGCTAGAAACAGTGCTAATGCATGATTTGTTATTATAATTAATTAAATGTATACTTAATTAAATGTAATTAATTTGATGGGGAAAAAAGACAAAATAATTAAATCTTGCAAAGAATATTGGTAATATCAAGGTATTGACTATCCCTTGATTAGCCAAAAAAAATTTTGTACGTGCTTTTTTTTAAATTAGCAATATTTTACATCATGTCTTCTAGAGTAAATATTTCTTTTTAATTCTGGACTTTCTTTTTCATATGTAAACCAAACACATGGCCATGTGAATCATGTTGACTGACTTCTTTGAAACAATCTGTGGCTCCATAGATGAAAGAAATATGATCTCAATAGCTGTAGGACTCACCCTTTTGATTATTCTTTTCTTACACTGTTGAAATGAGTCAAATTTTCCATTTTATCAATTTTAATATGAATTGACTACATCATGTTCTGTATCACAACTTCCTAACCCATTTAAATAGGAAATGGTCATATTTTTCAGTCCTAGGTTATTAATATTATGACCTTTTTACTTTTAATTTCATCTTGATTTTACATGGCATCTAAAATTAGGTGTGTTAAACCTGTCTTAACTTAAAAAAGAAAAACAAAACCTTACACTAATCTTTATTATACTTTAATTTACTTTTAAAACCTAATATAGGAATATGTTTCTACTGCATCAATTCTGTCAGATGAAGTCATATTCAATAATCCAAATTGTAATCACAACTTATAAATATATACCTTTGAAGACTTTTATCTTGAATTGCAAATATATGTGCAATTTGTCAAAACATTATGATGCATTTTTTCTAGTTTCTACCTTTTATTCATTTTTCTTCTTTCTTTACCATTCTCATCTTTGTACTCTCTCCCTTCCTGTTCTCAAAAATTTCGGTGTTGTTCTAGTAGACTTGCGTGCTGTAAGAGAGTACTAACCATGATCGTTCAAATGATTTTTTAACAACTCTAGTTCTATGTTCTTTTCTAATATGAAAGTTGAAGTTATGCTTCTCTGTCTTTACCAAGACATTTAAATATTACCTTTGTATTTATCATGTCAAAAAATGACTTTTAGATAATTTGGGGTATGTGATTGGGAAATAAGTCACTGGGTAGCCACTCAAAAATTTTTGACATGGTATCCCTTTATAATTATTAAACCAGACTGAACCCCAAATTTTGCAAAACTATGTGATGATAGTCTATTTAGAGAAACTTTAAATAATATTGTCTTGGCCATATTTAGTTATAACTGCTTATCCACACCTGTACATGTACATACATCCGAGTCAAAAGAAATTTCTAACATAATGACTTGAGAAAGAATTGTGTATAGAGTATTAAATTAAAAATTCTCTTCATCCAAATCGGTGTAAGAATTCTTTTGTTCTTTCAGAAAGTAATAATCTTCTTCTATACTGTCCCACATGGTAGTCACTAATCCTATTTGGCTTCTGAGCTCTTGAGAAATGTGTTAAGTCTAAATTGAGAGTTGGCATGCAAGAAAGATGGGGAGATGTTTTGCTAGTTATTTTTATATTATTACATGTCAAAATAGTAACATTTTGGATATATTTGGTTTAATAAAATATATTATAAATACTAATTTGAACCGGCTGCAGTAAGTGCACACCTTAATCCCAGGGACTCAAAGACTGAGGCAGGAAGATCACAAGTTTGGGGCAAGCCTGGGTGACAAGTGAGACTCTATCTTAAGATAAAAAAAAATCAAAAGGGCTGGGAATGGACCTCAGTGGTAGAGTGCACCTGAGTTCAATCTGCAGTATCATTTTTAAAAAATTAATTTGACTTTATTCTTCTTATATCTCTGAATGTGACTACTTGAAAATTTTAAGCTATAACACTTCTTACATTTGTAGCTCACATTATATTTAATTCGACCATACCAATCTAAGTAATCCTCATGATTCTAACTGTATCATTCATCATCCACCCAAAATAAGATATCCTGATTAGATAATTTTATCCTAAGTATCATTTAGTAGACATTTATCCTTTATCCTCAGAAAATATGTGGAATAGTAATAGCACATTGTTTACACAGTTTAACTTTTGACACTCTTATGTACAGATAGACTCACCTGTCAATGAATATTACCATGAATAATTTCCTGTGGTAGCATTTCAAGTGCAGATGTCATTTATCAGTGATTCATTTGTACTTAGAAATTAATTAACATGTGTTTTCAATAGCTTGTCTGCATCTAGGATTTTCTCCTTAAACTTTCACCTCTTTCCCGCTACTGAAGTCAAACTGCAGCTTTGGAACCAAGATTATCAATAAAATTTAGGAAGGATAGTAAAATAAAGCTGGCAACCTAATTTATCCCATCTTTTATTGAAGTTTGTGCTAGTTATTTGTAACACTGTTTTCCCGTCTTCAGAGGTCTTCCCAAGGACTTTAGTTTACAAGTCATGGCTTCCTCTCTACTCTCCGTGGCTGTGGTCCTTGAGTGATTTTTACTATCTTGACAATAATCTTTTTATCAACACAATTTCACTTCCCCCACAATCTTTCCATGCTACAGCTTCTTGGTCACTAAACACTATCATCCCTCAGAATAGGCTCTTTTTCAAGGTCTCTAAGTTTAAAATTGCCCTGTCTCACAACTATACCATTTTACCATTTCTGCCCTCATTTTCACCAAACTTTTAATTTCTTTCATGACTTTTGATCTTTCACCCCACTATTTCTTCTGGTGTTTCTTTTCCATTCGGTTGTTCCTGCATTACTGTCCACTGCTCTTGCTTGTCTGGATTCCTCAGGCACGCTCCACAGCACTGAACTGCCAGCCCTTCTCTTCTGTGTCACACCCAACCCGAGCTGTCCCAGCAAAGGAGTTCAGGCTGCCACTTGAGTCTGTAGAAGCCAACTGGCTGCTTTTAACCCTTTCACTTTTATGCTATGTACTTGAAATTTCCTAAAATAGCCTTTCCAGAACTTTTCTTTCCTCACATCATAGTTCCGTTGTCAATTTCCTCACACTTAGAAATCAATATGCTTTCTTTCTTAATTAAAAGAATAAGTCCAGTTGGAAAATATTTTGCCAACCCTACCTCCATCTCTGTACTTATCATTCTGAGCCTCTAGAAACTTACATAAAAATTCCACACACCATGGTTGATATTAGGTTTATAAAGATGAATACTCCTAAAGATCTCATGGTTCAGTGTGGTGCATAGAAAAGAAATGAATAATTGAATGAAATACATGTTTATGACAGGTAGGAGCAGAATGTTTTTGGAGCAGAGGTAGGAATATTTGAACCTCCATGACTACTCTTCCTGAAATTTATGAGAATTAAGAGAATACATTGTTTAAGATGAACATGTGGGTTTTTGTTTGTTGAATATAACTTTTGTTTTTTGACTTTAATGAAGAGAGAGAAATAGCCATTCTTTCAATGAACCAGGAGGAGGGTCAAGCAATTCTACTTTGCTATTTAATTCTTTCTGGTCTGTGACATGATTTTCTCTACCAAAACTGCTAATTATCCTTCATCTATTTGTATCTCTGTATTCTTTTTGATGAGAGTCTTTTTGACCTGGAAGGCAATAATAATATTTACTTTTTCCCTCAGCTGTTTTTTTAAAATGATTTTGAAATAAAGTAAATATGTACTTGACATCAGAGTTGCCTTTACTAGAGGAATTCATGAGAAGGAAAAACTGCATTATATTTGAGAGCATATCTATTGCCTCCACTGACACTTGTGAGTATATTTTTGTGCATATCCTTCAGGAGACCACAACAATCAAAACTGAAGATAAAATTATCAGGGGTAATATCAAGGAGGAAAAGGTTTTCATGTTTGATCATTAGAGGAATATGACAGATAGCTTACAAACATCAACTGAATTGTTCTTCTCAAAACTGAGAAGCTATCACTGTGAATTCTGCCTTTTAAGCACCTCACTCCACTGCTGGGATTTGGGTTAGGTAGACTTTGGGTCAAAACAAGTAATATATCTTACTGTTCTACACTATGATATACTGATGTGTTTTCCTCTGACATAATTAATGTGATTAAATTTGGCATATTGTTAAAATGTAGATGAAATAATTCAGATTTCCTTTCCAGAAATAATTTGAATTTACTGTTTCTCTCATATTCAGGTTCAAAACATTATTTGTGGCTGGAGAACGATGTGATGTGGAGACACTGGAATGGTCCAAAAGGGTCTTCAGAGTACCTGTCCTAGATCATTGGTGGCAAACTGGTAAGCATTTTTCCAAACATGTATATAAAAATTGCTGAAATGTTCAAAAACTCTCAAAGATTGAAGAACATCCTAAGCTATGACCAGCGGGCACCAACTCGGGATTCAGGTGGTTCTGGTTTCAGTGGGAATAGGCAAGTCTTTGGTTGTCATATTGTTAATAGCGTCTACATACGGGACATTGGGGCTGCCATTTTCTTGGTCTGTAGACAAAAGGACTAAAGACTTCTTTACCTTTCTTTTCATTGATTCTCATGTCCTACCTATTGCCGAATCTCAGATTTCCCTTTGCAGTATCTGTGGGATTCATCCCTCCTTCAGTGTTCACATTGTCTTGGAGCTGTGGCAGTGGCCTTATCTTCTCATCACTCATCTCTGTTCTTCCTGCGGTCTTATCACCTTGCACACTGCTCCCCCAGTTCCTGCAGTTCCTGTCACAGGAGTCTGCGGCATCCTCCTTGTGCCTTATAAGATCTAATTTCTTCTTTTTGCCTTCAAGGCAGAAAAATTTATTTTCCCCCAAAACAATTATCATAATATATGTAATTTATTTGTTGACTGATATTGTTTGTTCTCTATTTTTCTTATACTGAGTGACCCCTGGGAAATAAATGTTCCTATTAAATAGATGCAAGGTAAATTGTGGAAAAATAAATTTCTTTGTCTTTGAGGGATTTTGTGTGTGTGAAAGAGTAGGTAGGTGATTTGGAATCTGTTTTCCTCCTCACCTAAGTGTGGAGATTTTATTTTTTTTCCATTTGACACACTGAAAGTAGTGATGAGTTATGGGAGCCTTGTAGACTTCAGGCACACATTTTAGTTGACTTCCACTTTTTCCATTAAATTAGACTGATCTTTTTATACTAGTACTTTCAGCATTTCTACTTTCTGGGTATCTGGGGTGGAGCATAAAATTTGGATTAAGAATTAATCTTTCTTTGCAAAAATTAGATACGATTTTAAATATGATTACTGTCTAGAATATCAAGGTAACTACAGCTGAAGATCAGTGTTTTATATTTTTGATCTTCTTGAGTCTGAGAAATTGTGCTTCTTATGTTATCTCTTTGGATATTTCTCTTGGGAAAAACATGTTTTCTATATCCTTTGTAATATGAAATATAAAATGGATGATCAGAGCAGTAGACACATTCCATATATAAGTGAAAATCACAGAGAGGGTTTCTATTATCTCTTGTTTTATTTACTAAAGAAAAAATTACATATCTAAGTTCAGATTTGTAACTGTTTAGAAAATTCGGAAGATAGAACTGCATTGGGAAAAAAAATCAATGTTCTACATAGAAGTATATAAAAACAACTGAGGAATTATTACCTCTGCAATATTGTGCAGATGTATTTTCTATTATACAGTAAAGTTTTAACAGTTATTTCCTGGACATGAATTGAATAAGATGTCACCTATAACCGTTTTCCTTATCTGGTCAAAATGGAGGGACTTCTTTTCACCCATAAGTGACCTTACATAATGGAGTGACCTTCTCACCCACAAGTGTTTGCATGAGAGTTTTGTTTTTACCGTTTTAAATGTGACTATACTGAAGCTTGTTGAAGGAAACCAGCACATTCAAAAATAAGATTATGATTTGCTTTTTCTTGTAGACATCTTTGAACATAATAGTCTGTGTAGATGTATGCAGTTAGTGCATTCAGGCTTACAAAGAAACTCATTGAAGCCTGTGAAATAAGCACATGAGGTCTCTAGTGGGTACTGAGTTTCATGTGAATTTGCAATTTCTCTTTAATGTATTGTTCAGAGAGAATTAATAGCCACATTGTGCTGTGTGCTGTAACTTAATCAGGTTGGAATAGGCTGCTCATTTACTGTGGAAAACAGGGAATTTTACTAATAGAATGACTGCTTCTTTCCATTCTCTGTCCTGTCCTCCAATTTGATTTTACAGCTTTTTTGCAATTAAATTACACAAGTAAATATATATTGAATAGCTATGCAGATAGATAATAATATAGATAGTTGATAAATAATTTTGTACTTTATGAAAGAATTTCAATCTAGATGATGCAAGTGTTAGTTTCTAATAGAAAACCTAGCTAGAAAATTTATTTGCATGGGAAAGTTTCAATTTATCATTTCCAAAATTGTATGTTGAGGTCACTATAAAGTGATACTGAAGTTCAGCATATACAATCCTTCTCTTAAAGTAATATTAAATTAATGTTCAATTATTGGGGGGAAAGGCAAGTTTCATATGGGTGATTTTTAACTCCTAGGGAAAGAAAAAACATGATATCGCTAACACACTGAAGAATTTTCTAATGTTTTACAAGTCAAATAGATGGCGGCACATTTCCCCAAGTGGCCTGCTGGTGACATTAGCTAGTGTATAAGGGAAGGTTAAGCTTTGACCACATGATACTTTACTTTATTTAAAATTTTAGTCTTCTACAGGACTGCTCTTTCTTGCCATTGACTTAAAAATTGATACTTTTATGTTTTCATACTTCTATGAACCTTCCATATATGTCTGAATAATTCATAAATTTGCTCTTTGATTACATTAATATATTTGTACAAAGGAGTTGTTTGAAAATTGTAATGTATGATTTGAAATTAGTACGGAATATGTTAAGTAACTAAAATTTGTGAATCAAAATTGATTGGATCCTCTGACTTGAGTTCTAAGAAGGAATTTTTCAGTCAATTTATTTATGTTACTGTGCTGTTTGTTACCTAGGTGTAATTTGTATTATAATGATGAACTTTTAGTGATTAACATCCTCTTTTGATCCATTAATACTAACACTCTCAATGTTTGATTTAAATGGTATCTAAGATTCTAAATTGAAAATTATTCTGTGAAGAATCCAAGAACAGTTCAGCAACCTCCTTCCCTCATAGGAGTATCTTAATACAGACTTATTGGTGTTCAAGACCACTGAAGCATTAAGTTCTTGCTTTGGATCATAATCATGTAAACAATGCTGCAGTGAAAGAAACAGGTCTTACTGAGTTTCAAGAGAAAGTTGTATCCATTGGATTCATCAGTCTGAATAAAAAAGTTGAATTGTTATTCACCCAGATGTTTTATTTTCGAATTAATTTATTTGTAAGATGATTTAAAACTTCTGGATTATTGATTGAATTTTTCATATTCCTTTTTACATAGAGATGGAGAAATAGAAGTGCTACAATCATAGTTTGAAAAGGGAAAATTAAGAGAATAGAAAATTGTTCCATTAAAATATGGTACTTCATGTACAAAAAATGAACAGCCAGAACGTCATTATCCTTGGTTGTGGAGTTTCTAGATAAAACACTGCATTGTCAAATTTTTTTTTCTTTTTTTTTTTAAGTATTGAGAGGAGTTCTTATAGAGATCAGACAGGAAACACAATTTTAGAAGGAAAAAATTAAAAAATTGTCAGGGAAGTACATGGTGTGCTTTGTGAGAATTATTTTCTTCTGAATCAAGATGACTATAATGAAATTCTGTTCCTTATAAGTAAATAAACTAATGTGAAAAAAAAAAAAACAAGATTCCTTAAATGTTGGAGACTCACCATTAAAACCAAAATATAGTAGATCTTATCCCTTTTGGAGGTGTCCTCCTTCCCTTCCTCCTTCCTTCCTTCCTTCATCCTATTTGCTATTAGACATGGTATTTGTTTAGAAACAATTGTAACAAAACATCTTGAACTCTTAATTTTTAGTATTATTTAATATTAGGTGGAAATAATTCTTTCACTTGCATCAATAAGTTAAATAAATACAAATGGCTACAAACCTGGAATACTCAAGTCCTACAATGACTTTTATAAAGGAAAACTTGGTGAAGTTTTTAGATCATCAGTGTTTATGATGTTTTCCACTTGGTGGCTGGACATTATATGTGTACTTACCATCAGAAGATATGGTGCTCAAATAGAAAGTGTTTCTACTGTCTTGTGTCCAGGTAGTGATGACATAATTAAAATGAGGTAATGACTATCAACTTCAGCAGCATTAGCTGATGTTGTTTGTTTTGTTTTCAGCACTTTAATGGAGAAATGAAATTCTTAGTAGAATTTTAAAGACCCTAAGGAAGGATTTCAGTGAGAAAATAATAATCACTTAATGACTAGAGACTTTAGTGATGAAGTTATTGATTTTACTTCATCTGCCTTGAGCCATCTTTGCTGAGTTCTTATATCTTGGAGTAATCAGAGTATTTCTCTCCATTTGATTGAATGGCTGCATTCATTGCAGTTGCAGTTTTGAAGTAACTATAGTCTATGAACAACCTAAATATTCCTCCATTGAGGAGGAAATTGATAGTTCTTGATTTTATTAGTATGGACCCAAGGCAAGCTTCAATCATGCCAGTTCTTACACCAAAATCATTGCTCCAGGGCTGGGGGTACTGCTCAGTTCGTAGGGTGCTTGCCTATCAAGCACAAGGCCCCTGCATTCAATCCCCAGCATCCCCCCCGCAAAAAAAAAGAAAAGAAAATCATTGTTCCAAAGGGCACTCATACACTAATGCCATGTTATTAAAGTGCATCATGGCTACTTGACAGGACAGCCTCTGTTCTGCATAGTTTGGTGGGATGTACTTCCCTAGATCACACAACAGGGACAAGAGATTTTAACCACCGAAGTTGGTTAAGCTGACCAAATTCATTCCTTATCCTTAGGTTCTAACTGGACAAGATCCATTAGCCCAGGATTTTTTTTTTTTTTTAAAGAAAGACATGCATTTTATTTATAAGAATCAAAATCACAAAATAGAATAATTAATTATAGTTTGGTAGCAATTATCCTAAGCCAAGACCTTTAAAGGAAAGGTTACAGACATTGCACTGACTCATTCCTCCTAGGCAAACTGTGAAACACTTAGCCAGTATTCAAGGATTTGATTCACAGGCTATCAGAATCCAAGTCACATTTTTTTCTGTGTCATTCATTTCATTTGTTACCATTAATTGTCAGATATTCTACTCTCATGTGTCTGTGTTGGTATACTTATTACAGAGAAATTTTAATCTGTCAGTCTATAGTTTTAAGTTTAGCTTACTATGGGGATTTATTTTTCAATCTCTGGAATTCAGTACTAAAAGCTGTACAATTCTACAATTCTTATATCTTCTCTTTTTTTTTTTTTTTTTTTACCACTATGTGCTAGAGGTGTGACTTTCTTCCAATTTAAACATACTTAGCTTGTGTCCCATGCAAAATCTCTTGAATTTTACTGAAAAATGCTTTCCAAAGTTGAAGCTCACAAGGCTCTATATGACACAGCGGTGAGGAATGTGTCTTCCTGGTGATTTTACCTTGAGAACTCTATTTACAAATGTACTCTCCATGGATTGGATGCCACTAAGCACTAGTAAATGTTTTTCTGGCTGCATATCTATGAGCAAACTCTTTCCATCAACAACCAAGTGCTGCCTTATAAATTTTACCTTTTGACTCTTTGTTGTTTCCTGCTTCTGAGTTTTGTTCTAGTTTTTCTGAGTCTATAAAATTTGGACTATCATGATAGAATTTGTTTAAAGTGCATGGCTATATAGTGAAAGACTATGGACTGAAGTAGTGTGAAATGCACTTTATGGAACCCAAAGGGTGGATTGGATCAGACTGGCAATGTCATTGCCCCACGAACTGAGTGGTCCTTATGATACCATCAAATAGTAGAATGCAGTCTTTCAGTCATAGGAATTAGTTGCTACTGCCTAATGCATTTTTGGTTCTTATAATTGAAGAGTCAGAAATATATTAATCTTTATTTCATTCATGGAAAATATATTTTAGCATGAGAAGCTGTGGTTGGGGAGAAAACAGTTACACAGTGTCATCCCAGCAATGTGCAGCTAGAGATGCTGTGACAGTACCCATCTGGTGAGAAAGAAAGTCTTGGTGTCATCACCGTTGCCTGGTAACAGCATTTTTTTTCCTCATCTAGAGCTGTTTTCATTAGATTAAAGTAGATGACTTTTACTGATAATTTGAGAAGCAGGAGCTTAGAGGTAAGCTCCATGAATTTGGTTAGTAGAAAGAAAGTTCTTTTGTGAATTGTAAGGCATGTTTGATAAGATTTTCTCTTTTTAAAAGTGAATAACTGTTTACAAATTGTTAATCCGCCTGAAAGTGAATTCCCAAACCAAGCAGCAGTCATCAACTCAGAAGTTTTCATCTTTACAGCATTGTAATGTATAAAGAACATCAAGTTTTTTAAAATATGACTACATGGATTCATTTGGAGATATATAATTGTTTCTTAGAATCACAATGTCTGCTCAATTTTATATTAGTGATAATGTTTTGTCAAGAAACCAAACAGGTTTTCAAGATGGCGGCCTAGAGGGTGGCTGCATTTCGTGTTGCTCCAGGACTCAGGATTCAAGAGAGGAGATATTGGGACGCTTGGGACCAACTCAAAGCAGCCGGGTGACTCTCACCCCCTGGGGGGGCATCCCGGATGGGACGGGGGTCCCGGAACGCAGGAAACTTTGTGAAGTAGAGCTGCCGGCGAGACGCCCCTCCCCCCGCTGGAGCAGTGAACTCGGATAGCTGGGAGCGCCGTAGAGGAGGCCGCTCGGCACAGCGCTGGGACTCGGAGCAACCACTGGGGCTCCGGCGGCTGCCCGGGGGAGGAGTGGCGGGGAGAACTGTGTGGACTCAGGACACCGGGGCCTGCCCTGAGGAGGAGGAGAGGAGCGTGGCCACTTGGATTCGGAGAGACTGCACCAGAGCTGCAGGCGGTTGCCAGAGGAGAAGCTGCGCGGCGAGCTGTTTGGAATCAGAACGACGCTTCTGAACACCGGGGCCTGCCCTGAGGACGAGGAGGAAGAGGAGCGGCCGCTTGGATTCGGGTGACTACACGGGAGCTACAGGCGGTTGCCAGAGAAGGGGCTGCGTGGCGAGCGGTTTGGACTCTGACCACTTCTGAACCCCGGGGCCTGCCCGGAGGAGTAGGAGAAGGAGGAGAAGGAGCGCGGCGGGTCCTTTGGACTCGCAGTGACTGCATTAGCGCTCCAGGCGGCTGCTCAGAGGAGAAGGCGAGTGGTGAGTTGTTTGGTCTTAAAGTGACAGCTCCTGAACACAGGGGGGCTGCCTGGAGGAGAAGCGTGGTGGGACGCTTGGTCTTGAGGGGCCGCACCAGAGCTCCGGGCGGTGCCCAGAGGACCCGTGCAGCGGGTCACGTGGATTCAGAGCCACTCAGAGGGACTGCTCCTGAACACCCGGGGGGTTATCTGGAGAAGGAGGAGGAACGGGGAGGGTCACTTCGACTTGGAGTGATTGATTGCCCCAGGCTACGGGTGGTTGGTGGGAGGAGGAGGCACGAAGTGAGTTTCTTGGACTCCTAGTGACCACACCGGCATACTGGGCGGCTGTCTGGAGGAAGAGGCCTGTGGCGGGTCTCTGGGACTCAGAGCGATTGTTCGGGGCCACAGGTGGCTGCTCAGAGGAGGGGCCACGCAGCCAGGCGATTAGGTGCAGAACAGGGTCCCAGGATCTAGGAGGCTTCTGGGTGGAAGAGCCGCACAGAGACAGGCTTAGGGCGGAGCGAAGGTTCCAGGCCTATGGGCAAGTTCTCTGAGGAGGGGCAGCCTAAGGAGATTCATCTGCGAAGGGTGAGGCTCCCAGGCCCAGGAGGTAGGGCCGGGCCCCTGGAAACTTTGCAGAGGAAGGCAGCCCAGCCCAGGCAGTAGCTGTAAATTGAGGGGAACCTCTAGGAGGAAACTGACCAGCGAGACCTCCCCACTGGGTGAGTCTTCCCTGCCTGGTGAGGTTTCCCCACAAGGACAGTAAAACCAGAGACACAGGCCCAAACAGGCCTTGCCTCAGCCCACAGCCTAGGTCCCCTTTGGATGACCACTGGTCAACAAGTGGAGGCACCTCTGCCCACTAGCAGGGAATATACCCCACCTGAAGGCCACCGCTCCTAGAGAGGCAGCTTCCTTGTGGAGCACCGCATTATCAACTTCCTCCAAGACTTCAGCCTACTGAAGGCTAAGAGGGGATATATATAGAAATCTTCAGGGACATTGTAAATCAACAGAGGAAATCTGCAATATCTCAGCGGTCCACTGATATCTGAACAATATGAGAAAACAAGGAAAGAAAATGCTGCAAACAAATCTAGATGTTACATCAATAAAACCCAATGACAGCATGGCAGAAGAAATGACAGAAAAGGAGTTCAGAATGTACATAATTAAAATGATCAGAGAAGCAAACGATGAGATGAAAGAGCAAATGCAAGCATTGAATGATCGCACCAATCGACAGTTAAAAGAGCAAATACAGGAAGCAAAAGATCATTTCAATAAAGAGTTAGAGATATTGAAAAAAAACCAAACAGAAATCCTTGACATGAAGGAAACAATAAACCAAATTAAGAACTCCATAGAAAGCATATCCAATAGGATAGAACACCTGGAAGACAGAACCTCAGACATTGAAGACAAAATATTTAACCTTGAAAACAAAGTTGAACAAACAGAGAAGATGGTAAGAAATCATGAACAGAATCTACAAGAACTATGGGATATCATGAAAAGGCCAAATTTAAGAATTATTGGGATTGAGGAAGGTCTAGAGAAACAAGCCAAAGGAATGAACAACCTATTCAATGAAATAATATCAGAAAATTTCCCAAATCTGAAGAATGAAATGGAAAATCAAGTTCAAGAGGCTTACAGGACTCCAAATACACAAAATTACAACAGACCCACACCAAGGCACATTATAATGAAAATACCTAACATACAAAATAAAGACAGAATTTTAAAGGCTGTGAGAGAAAAGAACCAAATTACATTCAGGGGGAAACCAATACGCATATCAGCAGATTTTTCAATCCAGACCCTAAAAGCTAGAAGGTCCTGGAACAACATTTTTCAAGCCCTGAAAGAAAATGGATGCCAACCAAGAATCTTATACCCAGCAAAACTTACCTTCAAATTTGACGATGAAATAAAATCCTTCCATGATAAACAAAAGCTAAAAGAATTTACAAAAGGAAAGCCAGCATTAGAGAACATTCTCAACAAAATATTCCATGAGGAAGAGATGAAAAACAAAGAAGCAAATCAGCAAAGGGAGGAATTATCCTAAAGGAATTGTCAAATAAAGGAGGAAACAAGTTGTGTCAAACAAATAAATAAACAAAATTTTAAAAATGAACCAAATGACCGGGAAACCAAATCATTTCTCTATAATAACCCTGAATGTTAATGGCCTGAATTCATCAATCAAAAGACATAGACTGGCAGACTGGATTAAAAAGAAAGATCCAACAATATGTTGCCTGCAAGAGACTCACCTCATAGAAAAACCCATAGATTAAAGGTGAAAGGATGGGGGAAAACATACCATGCACATGGACTCAGCAAAAAAGCTGGAGTATCCATCCTCATTTCCGATAATGTGGACTTCAAGCCAAAGTTAGTCAGAAGGGATAAAGAAGGTCATTTCATACTGCTTAAGGGAAGCATAAATCAGCAAGATATAACAATCATAAACATCTATGCCCCAAACTGTGGCTCATCTATGTATGTCAAACAAATCCTTCTCAATTTCAGAAACCAAATAGACCACAACACAATAATACTAGGTGATTTTAACACGCCTCTCTCACCACTGGACAGATCTTCCAGACAAAAATTGAACAAAGAAACCATAGATCTCAACAACACAATCAATAATTTAGACTTAACGGACATTTATAGAATATACCATCCAACCAAGAGTGAATACACTTTCTTCTCAGCAGCACATGGATCCTTCTCTAAAATAGACCATATATTATGCCACAAAGCTAATGTTAGCAAATACAAGAAGATAGAGACACTAGCATGTATTCTATCAGATCATAATGGATTGAAGTTAGAAATAAATGAAAGAGTAAAACACAGAAACTATTCCAACATCTGGAGATTAAACAATATGCTATTATATGATGAATGGATAACAGAAGATATTAGGAAGGAAATTAAAAAATTCTTAGAGGTAAATGAGAACAAAGAAACATCATATCAAAATCTCTGGGACACTATGAAAGCAGTACTTAGAGGGAAATTTATTTCATGGAGCGCATTTAATAAAAGAAGTAAAACTCAACAAATAAACAACCTAACACTACAGCTCAAAGCCTTAGTAAAAGAAGAACAGAACAGCACCAAAAGTAGTAGAAGACAGGAAATAGTTAAACTCAGAGCTGAAATCAATGAAATTGAAACAAAAGAAACAATACAAAAAATTGACAAAATAAATAGTTGGTTCTTCGAAAAAATAAACAAAATTGATAAACCTTTAGCTACACTAACAAAGAGAAGACGAGAGAAAACCCAAATCACTAAAATTCGGAATGAACAAGGAAATATCACAACAGACAGGATGGAAATACAAAACATAATTAGAAGCTATTTTGAAAATCTATACTCCAACAAAATAGAAAATTTCGAAGACATCAACAGGTTTCTAGAGACATATGAATTGCCTAAACTGAATGAGGAGGACATAAACAATTTAAATAGACCAATTTCAAGTACTGAAATAGAAGAAGTCATCAAAAGCCTACCAACAAAGAAAAGTCCGGGACCAGATGGGTTCTCAGCCGAGTTCGACAAAACCTTTAAGGAAGAGCTCATTCCAATACTTCTCAAAGTATTCCATAAAATAGAAGAGGAGGGAACCCTCCCAAACTCATTCTATGAAGCCAATATCACACTGATACCTAAACCAGACAGAGACTCATCAAGGAAAGAAAATTTCAGACCAATATCCTTAATGAACATCGACGCAAAAATTCTCAACAAAATTTTAGCAAATCACATACAAAAACATATTAAAAAGATAGTGCACCATGATCAAGTGGGTTTCATCCCAGGGATGCAAGGTTGGTTCAACATCAGGAAATCAATAAACGTAATTCACCATATTAATAGACTTAAAGTCAAGAATCACATGATTATTTCAATAGATGCAGAAAAAGCATTTGATAAAATACAGCACCCCTTCATGCTCAAAACACTAGAAAAAATAGGGATAGTGGGAACATTCCTTAACATTGTAAAGGCCATTTATGCTAAGCCCATGGCTAATATCATTCTAAATGGTGAAAAACTGAAAGCATTCCCCCTAAAAACTGGAACAAGGCAGGGATGCCCTCTTTCACCACTTCTATTCAACATCGTTCTTGAGACTCTGGCCAGAGCAATTAGACAAACCAAAGAAATTAAAGGGATACGAATTGGAAAAGAAGAACTCAAACTATCCCTGTTCGCTGATGACATGATTATATATTTAGAGGAACCGGGAAATTCCACCAGAAAACTCTTAGAACTCATAAGTGATTTCAGTAAAGTAGCAGGTTACAAGATCAATGCCCATAAATCCAACGCATTTTTATACATAAGTGATGAATCTTCAGAAAGAGAAATTAGGAAAACTACCCCATTCACAATAGCCTCGAAAAAAATAAAATACTTGGGAATCAATCTCACAAAAGAGGTGAAAGACCTCTACAATGAGAACTATACAACACTAAAGAAAGAAATTAAAGAACACCTTAGAAGATGGAAAGATCTTCCATGTTCTTGGATAGGAAGAATTAATATTGTCAAAATGGCCATACTACCTAAAGTGCTATACAAATTCAATGCAATTCCAATTAAAATCCCAATTGTGTACCTTACAGAAATAGAGCAAGCAATTATGAAATTCATCTGGAAGAATAAGAAACCCAGAATAGCTAAAGCAATCCTTAGCAGGAAGAGTGAAACAGGGGGTATTGCAATACCAGATCTTCAACTCTACTACAAAGCAATAGTAACAAAAACGGCATGGTATTGGTACCAAAATAGAAAGGTAGATCAATGGTACAGAATAGAGGACATGGACACAAACCCAAATAAATACAATTTTCTCATACTAGACAAAGGGGCCAAAAATATGCAATGGAGAAAAGATAGCCTCTTCAACAAATGGTGCTGGGAGAATTGGAAATCCATATGCAACAGAATGAAACTAAACCCATATCTCTCACCATGCACGAAACTAAACTCAAAATGGATGAAGGACCTCGGAATCAGACCAGAGACCCTGCATCTTATAGAAGAAAAAGTAGGTCCAAATCTTCACCTTGTTGGTCTAGGACCAGACTTCCTTAACAGGACTCCCATAGCACAAGAAATAAAAGCTAGAATCAACCACTGGGATAGATTCAAACTAAAAAGCTTTCTCTCAGCAAAGGAAACTATCAGCAATGCGAAGAAAGAGCCTACAGAGTGGGAGAATATCTTTGCCAATCATACTTCAGATAGAGCACTAATCTCCAGAATCTATAAAGAACTCAAAAAACTCTACTCCAAGAATTCAAATAGTCCAGTCAACAAATGGGCTAAGGAAATGAATAGACACTTCACAGAAGAAGATCTACAAGCAATCAACAAACATATGGAAAAATGTTCAACATCTCTAGTAATAAGAGAAATGCAAATCAAAACCACCCTAAGATTCCATCTCACCCCAATTAGAATGGCGATTATCAAGAATACGAGCAACAACAGGTGTTGGCGAGGATGTGGGGAGAAAGGTACACTCATACACTGCTGGTGGGGCTGCAAATTAGTGCAGCCACTGTGGAAAGCAGTGTGGAGATTCCTTAGAAAACTTGAAATGGAACCACCATTTGACCCAGCTATCCCACTCCTTGGCCTATACCCAAAGGACTTAAAATCTGCATACTACAGAAATACAGCCACATCAATGTTCATAGCTGCTCAATTCACAATAGCCAGACTGTGGAACCAACCTAGATGCCCTTCAATTGATGAATGGATAAAGAAACTGTGGTATATATATACAATGGAATATTACTCAGCCATAAAGAATGATAAAATTATGACATTTGCAGGCAAATGGATGAAATTGGAGAATATCATGCTAAGTGAGATAGGCCGATCTCAAAAAGCCAAAGGACAAATGATATCGCTGATAAGTGGAGGATGACACATAATGGGGGGGAGGGAAGGGTTAGAGTTAGGGTTACGGAGGGGGGCAAGTATGGAGGAAGGAACTACTGTATAGAGGGTAAAGAGGGGTGGGAGGGGTGGGGGAAAGGGAAAAAATAACAGAATGAATCAAACAACATTGCTCTATGTAAATTTATGATTACACAAATGGTATGCCTTTACGCCATGTACAAACAGAGAAACAACATGTATCCCATTTGTTTACAATAAAAAAAAAAAAAAGAAAGAAAGAAACCAAACACTGGGAAATTGATTAATAAAATAGTTGGTTTGGTCTTTGAAATATTACCTATTCAAATTCTCCTGCCCTTGGCAAGGTTCACATTTAATCTACCCTAGAAAGGTGCAGATATGTCATGTTGTTATAGATCTTCACAAGGGCAAGAGTTTCTTAACCTTTCCTTGAGGAATATTACTGTCTAGAAATTGGATTTTCTCTGTATCATGCAAAGTCCTGCACTGGGGCCCACTGTCCACACAAAATAGTTCACAATTCCTCTTTTGCTGTCAATTTTAATTTGGAAAACAGCAGATGGCTATGCTTCTTGGAAAAGCAATGTGGTAGTCAAGAGTGATATTGAATTATGATAACACTGTATATAAATCCTTGTTCAATCACTTACTCTGTAGTTGTGGGCAAGTCCTTGATGTTCTGCTTATGAGTTTCCTCATGAGTTTCATGGAAAGCTCTAAATAAAGTGAAATATGCACAAGCAACCTAGCAGAGTCCCTGATCTCTAGTCAACACTCCATTTGCATTATTTTCCTTTGCCCATCTTTTCTGTGAATAACCCTTCATGAATGTAAAGGTCATTTAACATCCTGGCCTATGGATATTTCATATTCAAGAAACCTTAGAATGTAAGAGCTCTGTTTATCCACTGAGTTTAATTTCCTCGAGTCAACTCACTTATTAACATCAGAGCTAGAATTCTCATTGTTCTGTGTGGTCCAGGTTCTCTTGGTATGTTTTATCTCATGCTCTCATTAATTCAGCATTTCTTATCCAATTGAACTGCAGGCTATTTATGGGCTTCTTCATTAAGTCATCCACAGTGTCCTGGTAAGAGAGTAGGATAAGACCAGTGTCTCAGAGCTTGAATTAATGGTTTGCTTCCAGTACAAAATTAGGTTGCTTTGAATTAAGTATTTTAAACTACAATTGCACCATCCCCTGAACACAAAGATTAAATTGATTTTCTTTCACCAGTGTACATCTCACTGTTTCTGCTTTCTTTTTGCTACCACCATTCAAGTTATTTATAGCTCACTGTATAGATTCAGAGGTGGAGAGAATGATTTCTGTACAAATTGCCTCTCTTCCCATCATGATGCTATGATTAATGTGGCTCAGCAGTACCAGGCTGCTGAATTGATTTCTTTCTAGTACTTCAGATTTCAACATGGGCTACCATCTTCTCAATTCACTTTGCCAAACTGTAGTGTTTCCAGAACCACGACAGATGCAGCAGGAGCCCCATATTTACTGAATTGGACATCTGAAGTTGCCACCATGTCCTTTCTCTTAATTTTCACTCACATCTACTCTTTCTGTATTGTCTTTAATTTTCAAACCAAAACCTTGTGGTTTAACCTGGACCTCTTTCTCTTTTCCCATATTTCAACAATAATCAAGACTTTTTCATGCAGAGTATTTGATCATACCTTCCCTGTATCAGACTGCTAACATCTTACTGATTTATTGTTCTGGGTTTGGATTATTAAATTAGTTCTCCAGCTAGTGCATGTGGAGATGTTTCTATAAAGTAATTCTGAGTGAATTAATTGCCTCTACTAAACTCATTGTTCCTGATCTGATATCCAAATTTCTTTACATGGCATGGAAAGTATTTAATAATCTGCCTCTGCTTACCTCTTTCACTTTTTCTTTCATCTTTCTTAATCTACTTGCTGCTACCAGGCTTTGCTCTGCTGGATAACGTGAGGTCCCTTGTTGCTTTCATGCCAGAACCTTCACACGTGTCACTGGTATACTATTCCACCTTTTTCCCCTAAAAGAAATGTCTTTCAGTGAGTAGAATATACTCAACAAATACTTACTGAAGGGCTGACCTTTGAATATCATTCCAGAAATAAGAAAAGTTTGTAATAGAATTGTTAACAGTAGCATACAATCTCTCCCTTCTTGAAGTTCTCTATTGCTCCTTCTCTTTGATTCCTTTGGGGACTGCATTCTGTGATTTGCCTATTTATTTCTAAAGAGTCCTGATCTTAATAATGTGAACTGTAGCCTAAAATGATGTCAGAAATTTGTATTTACTAACCAGCAAACATTTCTTTAGCACAAAATGTCAGGGACTGGATTATTTGGCCCTGATGATACAAATGACTCTCAGGCACACAGAAGAAAAAAAACATGGTTTTAGCTGCAGGCTAGGAGAATACTTTATGTAACTATATGCACAACTATTTTTGAGCATTGCATTGTATCTTCTAAAAAAAGATTTTGTAATATTTTAATGGAAAAAGTTCTGAGTATTTATTGCTACATAAAAAATGTTGTACCAAAAGCTAAAGGATCAACAAAAGGATCATATCATGATTTTGTGGATCTGGTGTTCTGTGTATATAGAAACAACTTAGTATTCAGTGTTGAGTTGGTTGGTTCAGAGGATCTGAGGTGACTTTATTCTAATTACTGTAGATGACAGGAGGGCTGGATTCACCTAAGACTATTGACTGGAATTGCTGCCCACAGCAGCAATTGGAGGACTCAGGGTAGTAGAGTCCACTGTGCCTGGAAGCTAAAACTAAGGAACCCCCAGAGATAGTGCTTACCTGTGCCTGGAATCTGACAGTATCCACATCACTGTTGACAAAGTAGTAAAAAAGCAATCACAAATTAAAGAGAGGAGACATAGAACCCACTTCTTAGTAGGAATAATATTGAAGAATTTTGGCCATAATTAACCTACCACTGTGCATAAATTGAAAAGTTGTGGGTTTAGCTTTTGGGACTCTTCGTAATTTATACTTTACTTATCATTCAGGAATAACTTTGGTTAATATTTTAATGTGTATCTTGCCTAGATGTATACTGTGACTCAGCGCATGTTACAAACCAAAAAATGTATCCTATTGTACATTCTGTTTTACAACATCTTTCTTGAGAATATCTTATGAGAATTATTTTCGATCAGTAGACAGTCTTTTATGATGGTTGAATGGCTTTTGCATTATTCCCTAATATCAAATCATTCCTATTTTTGAACAGTCTTCTAAACTCAAACAATACTGTGAGGAACATTCTTGTCACTGTATATGATCTACAAGTATCTCCTTGTATACATCCCTTAAAGTGAAATAATTGGGTTAAAATTATGTGGGTTATTTTTTTTTTTAGAACTTTTTATAAGAGTTGCCAAACTGCCTTTCAGAAATGCATAGGTAGATAGATAGATAACAAAATGATTATTTTTAATTTGTGTGGGCCATCTACCCACACAATCTGTCTCTCTCTACCACTTAACTGGGTCCTAATGCTTCTGCCAATCTTATGACTTCTCATAAGAACTGGTTTCTGATGTACAGGCAGTCACAGGATTTATTACCCAGGCATTCTAATGTAGGTTCTCTCTCTCTGCCTTTCCTATCATTCATCTTGAAGCAGACCAGATGCTCCCACCCAAAAAGACCCTTGACACAATTAAACTTCTCCAAAGACCCTCACCACAATTGTTCTTGTTAACAAAATATCAGTCAAGATCTCTGCAGAAGGGTTCCATGTGGCTAGATGTCCTATTTCCTGTTGCTCTGCTCTGCCTTGCAAAAGCCAAGTTTGGCCACAGTCCTGTAACTGTTCTAAGAAATGTAACAAAAAGCACTCAAAGGAAAAAAAAATTACTTTCATGCAGACTCCTCCTGCACATGAACCTCCAAGCCCCGCCCAACCCCAACAGACTCACTGGGTATAAAGTTCAAAGAATTTCTAGACTTATTATTCAGAGGAGAATGTTTTAGGCTATTCAGTAGCCTCTCTGGGCCCTGCAGTTAATAAACTTGCTTCCTGAAAATTCATCGGGTGTCCAGCCTCTTCTGTCCTACTTTAATCTCTCTGGAAACCCAAATATAATAAATCTGGCCATAAAATCTTTGAAGTAGTCTGAAATGATCTTTCCCTTCACTCTATCTCTGACCTTATTTCCTATTTATACTTTCATCATTTACCCTGCTTTAACACATTGGTTGCTCCATTGTCCTAGAACACTTTAGGAAAAGCCTACCTTGAAACCTTTTCTTTCAAGAGTCCCTCTTTCTAGATATTTCTTTCCCTTGTCCTCACTTCTTTCAGGTGTTGACTCAAAGGTCGTTTTCTTGAGCAGGGAGATCATTCCTGCCCAAACAATATAAAATTACAGTGCTTTCATGACATTTCATAGTCTGTCTATGCTTTCTTTCTTTCTTTTTTTTTTCCTAAGCATTATCACTCTTTAACATATATTTTAATTTTGTATATTGTATGTTGTTTGTCTCCCCAACTAGAATGTGAACTCCATGAAGGTAGGGGTTTGAGTCACTTTGGTTTATTGCTATATCCTCATATCCTTAGTTCTTAAAATAGCAGCTAACGCATCATAACTGCTCCATAAATGTTGGCTAATAAGTGTATTGTACCACCTCTGCTTCCATTTGCAGATGTGAGATGCTGGGATTAATTCTTCTGTAAGGAGTTTTCTTTCTCTGTTGAAATTCAGTCTGGGTGACCTACAAACCCTTTGTCTTCTTTATGACAACTTTGGGGTGATGAACTTGCCTATTCTATTCATCTCCTTCTTTGAAATAACTGTGGAGTAGGAAAAACTTTAAGTTTTGTTTTACTAAGTCTCCATATTTATCATATGTAAAAAGAATATTTCTCATATTTTCTTCCTATAGTCTTATGGTTGGATTAAAAGCTATAATATGAACAAAATAAACCCATTTAGCAATGTACATAGCATAATCATATTTGAAATATTATGTCTGTTAGTTCTCTTCCTTTTTTCTCCCTTTAGTTAGAAGTTTTTTAAGGAAAATTCAGTTGGGTGGCAACTCCCTATGCAGCAGCGTGAGGCAGTAAAGATTCTATGATATTTCTCTATTGGCTTCCACTGAAGAATGAGATAAATATATCCACGTGACACTCTTCACAGACGTCAGATCCCTGCCATCCTCCTACTGGATGTCTCTTATCTAGAGAGATTGTGTTGGTGATTTGCTCAATTTTGTTTCTCTGAGGTTAGATATCTTTGTAAAGGTTTCTCCAAATGCAGTTTTCAATTCTCTTCCTCAAGGAGAATGTTCTAGTTTGTTTAATGTAGCTATTTTCCATTCACAGCATGACATCTGTACTTCCTCTCTCCCTAGATAACTGCTCGCCAGTTAATTACAGCCTGGGTCGTATGAAGCAGATGTTTTAGGAACATCTTTGAGATGGGGCTCCGGGAGCCCTTAGGATGTTAGTCAAGAACTGTAACTTGAGGAGTTTCTCAAGTGCAGAAGTCCATTCTGCCCTTGGCCAGCTTGGGAGACTGGGTGGGTTTGAGTCCATGTGTAGGGAGGTGTGCCACATGTGTGTATGCTTGTGCTGCAGATGGATCAGTCTTCAGTCCCAGGATGTTCCAAGGTACAAAGAGAAATCAAAGTGTCTATGATGGCTTTTCTCATCCTGCTCTTATCCTACCTTCAACTTCTTATTGTAGTTGGAGTCCTGGGAACTGCCATTTTTTTTTTTTTTTTTTTTTTTCTGATGGCATCTGCTGTACTTCAGTAGCATTAGCACTCTTTCTAATATCCAAATAAATTTCAAAATAAGGTCAATAGGACATTTGAATCACCAGTGTTCAAAGCATAAAGTTATTTCATCTACTTCAAGTAACCTGCATGGATCATCCTTTTCAGTGCCCCTAAAATCTAGAGTCAAGTTAATTATACAGCAAAACACACTTTTTATAGCTGTATTGTAATCATAAACTAACAAAACAGCTGAAGGTTAAAAGACTATAAATAAACAATCTCTATACAAAGATGTTTGAGGATCTCAGGAGGTGCGAGTGTCAGCCTACTCAGGCAAGGATGGTGACAGTGTCTAGCTGATCCATCCATGCATCTCCACTTAGGACTGTGCTTACTTCTCACTCCCTACCTGCACTCACCTTCTCCCAGTGGGATAAGAACAGAGTGTGGACAGCTTGTATAGTAATTTACAGGGAGACGGGACCAAGCTTGATGCAGTTTGAGTTTGGTGTTAAGAGGTGTTTTTCATTGGTTTTTCTTTAGGCAGCAGGTACTGGGGCCATTGGTAGGTACCACGGTGGTTCACTTGTAGATTCCAGAGCCACCTGTTGACAAGTAGTGGATGCCTTCTGGTATCAAGAACTGCAGAGAGTTTGAACTCCATATAATGGGCGTGCCCCTCTTCATAAACTGAACTAGGCAAAAAATACTTTCAAAAGAAGCTGATTTAGCAGCTACCTTCCACCAGTGTTGGAAGAGAGACAGAAGCATGTTGAAGGGGTGGTCTCCTTTCCTAAGGCATCCTCATAGTCTGCTCCTACAGGGAACAGAACTTGGTATCCTGTGGACCTTTGAGCAGTTCACTCCACAAGATTGCTTTCTGTCATCACCCCTGCTTTTGTCTCTCAAATCAATTTTGCAGGAGAGCTGAGATGAATACCTAGATATTCAAAAACACAAGATGAAATAGGACAAAGGAGAAAACGCTGTCAACCCTTCTAACCATGTGGATTTCCTTCTGTGCTTTGATTGTGCTGTGGGGTAAATGGGCAGGGTATGGCCTGGCTATGGAATGCCACTTCAATAGGCACTTTCCCATTTTTTGTCATGGTATAAAACTATTTGGGAACTCACTGTTAAAACATCAGAAATATCTAATTCCGGTGATTTGCTCAGCCTCAACCGTGACCATACGGCTTAGCATCCTAAGCACTAGACTGTGACTTAGGAACTGTTTTCATGTTCAAGAGTCTATCTTCTGTTATTGATGTCAGATGAGCCACCATCCATAAAATGTGAATAATAAACTGAACTACTCTGGAAGGTAAGGAACAGTCATAAATTCGTCCCATCATTCTAAGGTGATATAAATGTATGATATATTATGGTGCAGAACATGGAGGAAAGAATACATTCTGCATATTTAGAAAGATGGATGTTTTTCTAATTTTTTGGATGACTTTGGATATGATTGGTTTGGCAGTTAATCCCTTGAGGATATTTTTGTGTGTGTTTGTGAGTATAATATTAAGACTGTAGTTCCCAAACTTTTCAATATTAATATCCTCTTATCATCTCCCTCCATTCATATACATTTTGTATCTTTAAGATTTTGGATACTCCAAATTTGTATTCATGTATAATAAAAGCATTCTTCCTTAAAAATGATCACTTTTAGAACTATGGTTATCAGGAAATAGCTGCTACTATTCTGGCTGTTTTAACTTGAGATGGAGAAAAGAAATTTAACACTTTTGTTAGTCTATGCAGGCTTATCATAACTTTATGATCTTGATGAAATAGTACAGCAAGAACATATGCCTTCCTATGTTTGGGGGCTTCTAGACATGCAGGTTCTCAGACTCAGGACAAGTTGCTAAAGCACAGATATATTCAGTGTGAGATGCAGGGTTTCTAGGCAAGAGCAGTTGTCAGGAAATTAAAGCATGACATTATTCACAAATTTATTCTTTTAAAAATTGTATGGCTATTTATTCCAGAGAACAAGCTACAAATACATGAAAGTTTTAACCCTGAGCTGTAATTTATAACGATAAACATAGTAACTTAAGTGTGTCAAGAGAAAGCATCTTTCTAGTGATCCAGCTTTTAATTGTGTTGTAAAACCTTCACAGTTCCATCATGTTCCATTCTTCATGCCTCCTGATTTACCACCAAGCATAGTAGAGCAGTCTGTCTCCTCTTTAGAAGAAACACTACTATATGCATTATTATAAATATATATCTTTAAGTTTGAAAACTATAAAACATTATAAATTATTGTATTTTTCATTTTTAAATAACGTATTTGAATTATTCATCTCTTACTAGTGCAACTAAAGTGTGAGGCAAACTAGGATGAGTTAGAGTGTCCATGCAATTGAAGAAGCTTTACAATTCCACATTGAAGCATTGCATGATAAACTGCATTTCTTTTTTTCAGAAACTGGATCCCCAATTACAGCATCATGCATTGGATTAGGTAACTCTAAAACACCTCCTCCAGGACAAGCAGGAAAATGTGTTCCAGGATACAATGGTAAGAAATGACTATGATCATTTTAAATATGTAATGTTAATAAATTCGATATTTTCCTGCACCTAGTGTGTACTGTATTTTATGAAGCATTCTATGTACTTAGTGAGTATTTCATTGAATGAATGCCTTGTATTAAATATGAATGTCTTGATTTTTACTGTCAAAAGTAACATTGTCTTCCAGGGACATGTTCTAACTAAATGTTGTAATAGCCAAGATAACAGTACCATTTATAAGGAATTTGAAGAACGTGGTGTGAAATGACTATGTGAAACATGTGCTATGTGCTCAGTATTTGTGTACATCATTTCATTAGTACTGAAGTATATTTACTTTAGAGACACTATAACCATTTAGAGATCAGTAACCTGATCCCCAGAGAGACTAAATAACTTGCCTTGCGTAGCCCAACTGGTTAGTTCCTCAGGACAGTGCAAGCCACTGTGTTTTATTTCATTTGTTTCCTTGCTTTTATTACAAAACTGGCTGTTGATTTCATAACATATACTACTCTGAATTAGGCATGAGGACAAGGCTTTTGAATCTTGTTGGCTGAAAATAAGAGTAAGAGTTCTATTACTTTTTTCTGGTATTGGGGATTGAATGTAGGGGTGCTGTACTGCTAAGCTACATCTCTGACCCTTTTCATTTCTATTTTGAGACAAGGTGTCACTAAATTGTTGAGGCTGGCCTTAAACTTGCAATTTTTCTGCCTCAGCTTCCCAATTTACAGGTATGCACCACTGTGCCAGACAAGTAAAGATTCTCAAAGAAGACATTTCTTTGATGCTGGCTTTATGTAATAGAGATATATTTTTTCTATTTGTTCTAAAATTTATAGTAGGCATCATAATAGGTGAATAATTTCCCTTGGGCTCCATTCCCTACATATATAAATTTACAAGTCATCTAACTTTTCAAACATTCAGTTTTCATACTTCTGAATAAGAATAACACTTTCTAGGGCTGTTGAATTGTGATATTACTCTGCAAAGCATTAACACAGTGCCTGGTCAATAGAAAGAGGGAACAAGTCTTAGCTAGTATTACTACTGATATTTCAGAGAAACCAGACTATTTGACTTTGACTCACATTAATTTTATTTATTTATTCATTCACTTCATAGACAAAGAAAGTGAGATACAGAGATTATGTCATTCGGGTAAGGTCATACTATTTAGCTCAATAGTTTTTATGAGGAAAAGTTAAATTTAGGGGATAGAGTGTGATTTGGGAGGGAATACTGGGGATTGAATCTAGGGCTTTGCAAACAGTAGGGAAGCACTCTGCCAGTGAGCAACACCCACAACCCTCACAGTATGATTCTTAAATATGTTTTATATTTTCATGTAAATTACAAAATTTCTCTAATATAAAAATATTGCATTTTCTTCCTCGAACAATGTCTACTTTGGGAAACCCAGCTCATTTAGTTTAAACTAGCAGTCTATATTTATAAAAAGACACTTTATATTCTTTATTCAGGATATATATATAGACAGTGACTTCTGTAGCCATAGACAGGTGAACCCAGATTTAGTGAAATCCTCCATTTGAACAGTTCTGTCATCCCTGTTCCTTTTATCAGAAAAGTTGCTTTTGTGTTGAGACATTTTTGGGGTCGCCAATGTGAGAGATGTTAAACATGTTCCCTTCAGTATTTCTGTTCCACTTTTATATCCAGTTGTAAGAAAGAGTGAGACTTTGATGCCTCATAGAACTTCAGTGCAAAGTTTCTGATTGTCTGAAAGCCATTTGCTTGCAGATAAGTTAAACTCTCATAACCCAAGAATCAGTCACTTTGTGATGATTTTTTATGTTTTGTGGTTATTTCAGAATTCAAGAGCACAATGTAATATTCAACATTATCATACAAAAGCAAGATAATTTTGGAGAAAGAAAGGAAATGCTTTCTAAGTAAAAAAAAACTTAAATGTGATATAACACTTACTTTTACTTCATTGAGTACCTTATGCAAGCTTGTCACTTTACTTTCATCCCCCAGTACAGTAATTTTTTCTTTTTTCTTACTTTCTTTCTTTTTTTTTTGCTACTGGAGATTGAACTTAGAGGCACTTAATCACTAAGCCACATCTCAAGTCCTTATGTATATTTTATTTAGAGACAGGATCTCCCTGAGTTGCTGAGGGCTTTGCTAAGTTGCTGAAGCTGGCCTTTGAACCAGCAATCCTCCTGCCTCAACCTCCCAAGCTGCTCCCCAAGTAATTCTTATGCCAAAACAATAAGAAAAGAGTTACTCCTTTATGACAGGTAGGAAAACTGAAGGGGCAATACAGCATGCTCAGGTCACATAGCCATTTCACTACTGTCCTGAGATTTAGGGAAATAAAGATAAATTAGGCATGGCCTCCATCCCTCGTGAATTCACAAGCTAGTGAAATACAAATACTCATAACTCTACTGATTGTCAAAATAGTATGTAAACAAAGTGCTGCAGGAGCACAAAGATGGGAGCACTTTATTATTGATGGGCCCAATGCCCTCTTCTTCTCATAGCTGCTTATGGTTGAATGATCTGTGTGAACAGAGCCACACAAAGACCCCATTGAAGCCTAGATGATACTGATGTGTCTTTGTGTTTAGTTTGCAGTGAGGGGTACTGAATGTGGACACAAGCTTAGAATAAATACTTTCAGGGTTTTATCAAGACAGCACAGAAAACATTTGGATAATATTTCAGAAGATTAAATTCAAGTAATTTAAATCTCATAAGTGAAGTGAATATTAAGACAAATCAGAATAAGTGTTTTTTTGTGCTTTTAAATGCTTTATTTTTATTCTGTGTACTATTTTTGGAGTATTTTAAAAATTTATTTCAAGTTTTGAAAATATGAACATATTTTTAATGTTCTTAACCTACTAGAAGGGTATAAGCAAATAAAGATTATGAAGTATTTATATACTAACAAATTTGAAATACAGTGCCTTTAAGGGTGATTATGAAGGAAAATTTATGATCTCATAGACATCAAACTCATGTCCTTCATAATCTCTTTAAGATATTTTAGTTTATTTGAATATATTCAGGGTCTCAGGGAATTAAAAGATCACTTTTTTAAGCTACAGTTTTGGGATCAAATATAGAAAATATGAAAAAATATTTAAGTTTTAAACATTTTTATTTTATAAACATTTTTATTCAAAATCTTATTTACATTTTACTTTGTAGTTATGATTTTGGATGACAACATGCAAAAACTGAAGGCTCGATGTTTAGGAAATATTGTGGTAAAGTAAGCAAAATTTTCAATGTTATTATTTAAAAGGGCAAAAGTGGGTATGTTATATTAAGGAAAATAATGGAGTTATTAAATTAATAGTACAAGTGAGGTTGTTGCAAAATGAATCTGTGTACTATTTGAAAATTATACCAACTCTACTATAATTTAAAGATGGAAGCCCCATAAAATACAACAAATTTAGATGTTTTTAAAAGATAAATCTTGTACTTTTAAAAATTAACCTTCTGATTATATAAATAATGTGTAGATTAAAAAGGTAACTTATATACTGAAAGTACAAACAAGTAAATAAAATTTATGTACTCCAACCCCTCGGCAATTCACTGTTAATTTGGAATATATGGTCTGTGCTACAAAATGACATTGTAATCAATGTGGAACCCCACATATGGTAGTACTCCCATATGATGAGGCTGAAAAGTTCCTATTACCTAGTGGAATCATAGTGCAACCTATTACTCACCAGCTTGTGGCCACACTGATGTAAACAAACCTATTGCGCTACCTATTTTCGGAAAGTGTAGCACATCAGATTATATACAGTATGTTATAGTTGATAATCAGTAGGTAAACATGTTACCGGTTTACGATGCGATACATTTTATCATTATTTTAAAAGCGTACTCCTTCTACTTATAAAATAAATGTTTACTGTAAAGCAGTATGACACTTTATGCTGGTGGTAGCCTCATAAATATTGTTTGTCCAGTCTCTTGATGCAATCAAGACTGCAGCAACTAGTTGACTTATACCATCAAGGAGTATGTAAAAAGCACTCTATGATGCTCACACAGTGTCTAAATCATTCAGGACACATTTCTCAGAACATATCCCATCATTAGGTGACATGTGACTATATATTGCCATATATATTTTGACAAGCATTTTCCATAATTGAATTAATTTGATGTGTTTTTGTGGATTACTCTTTTCTCTTTAACCCTTCCTCAGAAGGATTTTTTTCTTTTGAGGGTGCCAGGAATGAATCCAGACTTTGCCCATGCTAGCCAAGTGCTCTAACTCTGAGCTACCTCCTCAGCCCTTCAGAAGCATTGTTAATTTTTACTCTGTCCTGTAAAACTCTTTATATTCACTCTATGAATTTTTATGATTATAAGTAATACTGTATTGAACACACTTTTGGTTTTGTCTTTTTTCCTTTTCTAATAATTGCTATAGTATTTAGTCCATTTCTAAATGCATAATTACCGGGTCAAAGAGTAACATATTGTGAAATTCCCAACTTAACCACCCTTCCTCGTTAACATTTTTCATCATTGTTTATTTGATAGATAAAAATGCTAATGTTTAAAGTGAAAATATTCAAAATTACTTTATAATCAATATGTTAAAATTGTTAACACTAGTGAAAGCTGATATGGAAGTTAAGTTGGAAGCCACATATAATATGTGCATTTAAATAATTGGTACAGCTGTTTCCTTTAGTGCCTCTGATTATCATTATATTTTTTTTTTCATTTCTTTACTGATACTTCATCAGTTGTAGAATTTGCCAGAATGAGCTGCTATAAATATAAAATATTGTTTGTCAGGTCTTAAAAGAGATTTGTTTTCTCATTTATTTCTCTTAGAAGTCAAAAGAACTCTTATTAGTTGGCATTCTCAGACTGTCTCCCTTTAATAAAATATTTTAAGTGCTATGGAAATTACAAGAAAAGCAGTAGTAAAAAATTATTTCTTCACATGAAGATATTTTAACTTTACAAAAAGTTAATAGAGCAGAGATACACCATGGCACAGTTTTTCTCCCTCATACTAGTATGTTATCAGTAAACATGTAGACGGCATAATACTTTTTTAAAAGTTTCAATTTTAAGACAGTATATCCTAAAAGATGGAAAAATTAAATATTGAATATGCCATTTGTATTCATAGTTCCCTGAATCAAAATCTATACTCACATAAAATAGATTGAAATATGACCTAGTAGGAATAAAATATCAGGGGGAGGGGGAGGGCTTCCTAAAGAAAATAGTATGAACACAATTGTGGGTACATGTTTAAAAGCTTAGGGAAGCACATGGTTTTTGATAGCTCTTAAAAGCACTGCAACACATACATTTTTATATAACCTAACTATAAGTGAGTCATTTATTTCATAAAGCAACTCTTTTAAGATCCCAAGGGCGGCATTTGATGCCAGCACAGTTTTAAACCCCTCATGGGTTCTGTCACTATAATTATGGGTCACTTAGCCCTGCATCCGTTCAGTAATAATAAAAATACAGCCATATCCCACATCAACTATGACTTTTCCTTATGGCCTTTAGTGTTATTCCAAGTCCTTGAAAGTAACACAGATCTTGCCTTAAAACATCCCATTGTTTAGATTGTCACTAGTTTAGAATGACTTTCTTCGTTCTGTATTCCTAAGTAGGGATTTGTATTTTATAGATCTGGGATTAGGAGATTTCATTATAAATTGTGAGGATGCAGTATGTCAAGATGTGCATTGGAATTCCTCCTGTTGGTTAATAGTAAAACTTAGTATTTGAAAAGATTACATATAGGATTGTTTTAGAAAAGTAAGGGGGAAATAATCAGAAAACGAACGAACGATTACCACGAGGTCTTTTTCTCCCTGCCCTGCCCTCAATAGAACAACTTTGTTTTTCAGGAACTCAATTTTATCCATGAGAGAAAGGATACTCTTTGGAAAACTCGCTGCCAATAACTATTCTACTCTAAATCAACATGAAAACCTCCCATGCATCCCAATGGCTGTTTGCAGTATGTGTAGAATGTTTCCATATTTACATCAAAAAAACTTGCTCACATAGGTCCCTGTTTAGACACCATGCTGTATAGGGAAGGAAAAAAAAAAAAAAAAAAAAACCAGGAGGAAAACCCAAAAACCTCTTAATCAGCTTAGCTTTTTCCACCTTCTTTGTTGTGGCATTCTGGAAATCATTTTTTTTCTCTTCTGTGGGCCCTTTACAAGAAGGTAAATATTTTAGTGGTTCTTAAACTACTGTAAGCTCTGGGATATAATAAACAGGATCCTGCAGTTTTAGTGTCTTAGCAGATTACTTGCATTCATAGAATTTACCTTTGTAGCAGGAGAGAAAACTTCATGTCCACATAGATGTTAGAAAATTCTTTTGATTTTGAAGCATACTCCAAGCAGTTAATTTAGTGAGAAAGTTATGGTATCTGAGTTGCTATGAATACAAAATGCTCATGAATTTTAGAAGGTGCTCCTGTAATTGCATCCAGAGCTCTGAAGTGCAGAAATAAAACTATGAGTCAGTAATTTCCAGGCAACAGAGAGCAGAGCATGAAAGAAAATTTTAACTGCAATTGCCTGCCTTGGTACCACGGCGCTCTCTGTTATTAAAGTCATAGGTCTCTGGCTCTTCCTCTCTGATGGGCATATGTGTTTCTGACCAGATTCGTCATTGCTGTTGGAAATGTGACTTGTTCACTCCCTGCTGTGTTCTGCTGACCTGTGCTCCACAGGCAGTGGTGGGGTGTGAGGGAGCTGTATGGAATTGTCCAAGTGGCTTTTACTTCACTGCCTGCCAATTTCTCATTCTCCAGATATTGAACTCTTGGCTTTTAATGATGTGGGTTTTTTTTTTTTTTTTTTTTTTTTTTTTCCGCATCTCTATGGCTTCACAGCAGTGATTCAGTCACCATACTGCCATCTTGGGAAAGAGCCAGGACATCTTTCTTTTTATCCAGTATTCTTTGAGTAAAACCAACAATGTCATATAATAATAATCCTTCTTCTTTCTAAATCTCATGTACAGATCTTAGTTACTATGATCCCTGGTTAGCCTCATAATGACACTCTAAGGCAGTCAAAGGGACAGATATTATCCTCATTTCAGACATGAGAAATGAAGCATCATTAGTAGTTACACAGCTAGAATTCACATTATCACCCAGTCTTTTGTCTGTCTGGAGAGAATGAAATGATGGCCTAGGCAGTATCTTCTGGGGAGATAAAAAGTAACTTGACATGAAAATCTCAAGTAAAGCCTAAGAACGCTGTAGGAAGTACCAGGTGTGCCAAGTTAGTTTTGATATTCAGATTTCTCTGGGGAACTGGAGTTTTGTTTTCAATTTATTTTATTTCTGAATCCATGAGAATTCCTGTTAGAGTAGTGAATACAGGTCATCTTTATCTTGAACAGGAGGCATCTGGGAGCTTTTAATTTCAGAGTGCTCGGGATGTGTTACCTTCTAGAATGATGGACATTCTCCTCCTGCCCTTATGATTGAAGGATTTCCTAGCACTCTGATGCCTCCTTCCCACATGGGTGTCACTGCTGCCTCATTTATTCCTCTTCCCCCTTCAGAATGGTCTCTTTGGAAAGGACATTTCTCCACAAGGAGCTTCTGACTGACCCTTGGAGGAGTTATAATAAATATCCATTTTTCACTTTGCTTGGAAGAGTTGTATAAAATTTTGCAGGATGGTAGCGTTTGATTTCCAATTTGAAGGATGAGTATGGGCATTAACCAGCCCAATTTCCTTTCTTCTCCCCCTATCTTTTCCTTCCTTCTTCCAGTGCAATGCATTTTTATGTTTAACCTCAGGGAAAAAAAAAAAAAAAAAAAAAAAAAAAAAAGCATTCTTGTTTTCTACAGTCTCAGAAAAAGATCCCCAATGCACCATTATTCCAGGAGGACGAATTGCACTTAATGTTGGATAATCCTTCAGATAACAATGGAGTGAAAAGTGTTCGTTCAGAATATTGCAAAAAACTGAATTCCTGCTCTGTCTTATATACACATAACTTCTGTCTGGATCTTTTTTTTTTCACTCCTTTTGTTTTTCTTTCTTGGTTCATTTTATTCGTATATGATAATAGGATTCATTTTGACATAAATTATAAAAGCCTGGAATATTTTTTCACATGTTAACTCATTTAATATATATATATCACAAACTCTTCCAATTCTGACACTTTTATTCTTTTCTGTTTTTCTTTCTAACTCTTATATGCTTCTTCCCAGATTTCCCTCCTTAGACACCCTATTTGATATTCAGATAAGAGCATTGAATTTTTAAAGATACTTGTTAGTGAGGAACCCAGAGCATTCCCCCATTTTGCCTTACCAATTACCGATTGCAATCTCCTATCTTATTTTATCGTACTTTCCAGTCTGATCTTCAGTTGGATTTGTGTATAACAAAGCAGTTTTCTGGGGGTATTTCAGAAATAACTTGAGATAGACACACATGCCATTTCCAACAGTTCCACATTTTGGGTAGGGTTAAAAACTTATTTCAAGAGTCCCTGGTAGTGCAAGGTTTAATCACCTACTATAAAACATGCCTGAAAAACACCTTGAGTATTTACATTTTACATTATTGTTGACTTAAGGGCGTGAATTTCATTTGCATCAATCTTCCTTCCCATTTGCCTTTCAAAAATACTAAATTTCTTGTAGTTTACTCTGTGTGTGAATTTCTGTGTATCAGAGACCAGAGTTTAAATATTTGTATTATTAATGCTTACGACATGGACTGATGAATACCAAGCCCCAAATAAACACTGAAAGAATAAAGAAAATGAATGCATGAGTTAGTTCACAAAGGAAGGAGTGAATGATTAAAACAATGGAATAATCCCTTTATTGTTTTCTCTTCTCATTCTCCCCCATCTTCCCTGTGCTACATCAACCTGTCTCTGAATTAAACCAATGACTTATAGTCACCCACAAACTTTTGAAAAGTATAGTCTAACTTACTTCCTCTAGGTACTCCAGTTTTTCCTGTTCCACTTGCCTGGAATAGCAATCATAAGAATATTCAAAATAATTGCAAAGTTTCATTCCTTCTGTTGAACCCATTTTCAAGGAAAATTTGCACTTTGATTGACCTTATTGAGCACTTGGTCATTATTAATACTCTACTCTGGTGGTTCCTATGATATAAGTTCTCCTCATTCCCATACATCTCTGATTTTCTTTTTGTTCAGTGATCATTTTTCTTTAATCTTTTTTTGGACACTGTGTTTGTCTTTTGAGTTCTCCTTTCTCTTCCATAAACTTTATTTTGATTGTCCCATTGATCTCTAAGCTCTGTGATTATTCAGCTACATATGAGGAGTGTATCTTTCTACCTTCCAGGCTCACTGCCCTCTGACTTTCAGACATGGATTTATCAACCTCTTATTTGATAGCTAGAGGTTCTTAAAATTCAACATCTAAACCAAATTATCTATCTCCTCTTCACTTCTCCAAATTCTAATATGCAGCCTCTCCTGAAAATGTTGCTTTTGCTATGTTTGTGCTCCTTGTGTTTGTATCACTGTTGACCTGGACTGGAAACTTTAGAGTCAACTTTAATTCATCTCTCTCCTCCATCCCTCACATTTAGTTTTTATTGTTTTACTGTGTCTTCCAGTTGCCCAATTCATCACTCTGGCTTCAGCATTCTTCCTGAAACAAAAATCAGATTACACAATTACCTTCTTTTAAAAAATGTTGATAATTCAGTATTATCACATGCCTCTTATCTAGTCAGTGATCTCCAAAAAATGAGAGAGAGAGAGAAAGAGAAAAGAGACACAGACAGAAGAGAGAGACACACACAGAGAGAGAGGGAGAGACAGAAGAGAGACAGAGAGAGAGACATACAGAAGAGACACACACACACACACACAGAGAGAGAGAGAGAGAGAGAGAGAGAGAGAGAGAGAGAGTCTATTGTATGTGGCTATCCGTAAACTGAAATCTTTGATTCACAGTAGATGAAATGACTGAAATGTTTGTTCAGTAATATGCATATATATTAGCAATCCTACCACTCTGTTATTCTCATTCAAGTATGAATGTCAGTTACAATTTATTATTTTGCTTACTTTTATTTGTTATTTTTGTTACTTTTTATTTTCTTTGTGCTATAAGTAGTAAGACATATTTAATACACATACCCATGCATCTGTCCAAAAATGACACAACAAAAGACAGAAAGGACGATACATTATATTTCCTAAGAGCAACTAAAATTATATCTTATTAATGTGCATCTCCATCAGATTTATTTTGCATCTGTTTCATTCATTACTGTTATCCCTTTTCTTTTGCCATATCTTCTTAGAGTTCTCCTCATTTTTTTACCTTTAGCTTTCTGATAATGCCATTAAATTGACTTTAATAGTGATCATCATATTAATGTTTAGTTCAGGTGCTTAATAATCAGTGATTTTCACTCTTCTTTTGCAGAATATTAACAAATTGATTAAAACAAACCCATAATTTGCACATGTTTGTACATGGGTATTTAGGATTAGCACAGTAAAGTCAGTTAAAAGAACTTGGGGGGATTATCAATTTCAGCCTGCTGCCTTCAAATAGATTTAACAATGAATAGTAACGGTAACAAGCAGTAACAACAATGCACCAACATTTCTGTAGTTTTTAAAAATTAGATTATAAGATGCTGTCGCATGCGATTTATGTAATAATATGAGGTCCAGAAATGCTAATGTAGCGTTTTTCCTCCTTATTTAAAAAAGGGTGGTGGTGGTGAAGAAAAGCACATAGTAAAGAAAAGTCCTCAAGATCACTACTCACAAGCTGACCATGGTAGAAATGGGCAATATTAGCTGGATTGCCCTGAAGGGCATCGGCAGCTGCTCCCACCTGGAGCTGCATTTTCTACCTGAGAGTGGTGAGATAAAATTCAGCATCCCAGAGGTGTAAGACTGGGGTGGCCGTATGACTGCCTTGCTTCTCCTCTTGTTCTGTCAGAACTGAAAATGCTGCTTGTGGGAAAGGTATTTGATATTTCCTAAAGTGAGCACCAACCATCTTGACTTTTTCAGTTTTCTCAGCATTAGAAGGATAAAATCACCACTTGGCATTTTTTATTGTGTGAATATGGGAGCATTTTTGAAAATCAAGTTTTATAGTACTCAAATTTTCCATTGTCATCCGGAAAACAATTTGAATGATTGTCTTTGTTAGCAGAAATTTCCTACATGGAACCAAGATGAACATTTATTCATTTATTTATGTGCACATAGATAGATGATAGATAAATTATAGATAGATACAATTAAGCCATGAACATAACACTTACTTGATACTATAGAGGAAGAAAGGAAGAATTCCAGGAAATTCACTGGAAAGAAGAGATATGTAGTGCCTTCTATTCAATACGCTCAAGATTCCCATGTGTTCATAGAAATGAGAAAGTACCTAGAGCTAGATGGTCATGAAAAGAAAGAATAGAAGAGTGAGCAGGAGAGGGAATTCCCAGGGAAGGGAGGCACACTGACTCTGAAGATAAGATTGTATACTGGATGTTAACCTGAACATTCCATTACATGGACAGGCAAAGGTGACAGTTGCTATCCTGGTAACTTTTTAAAAAATGAATTTATTTTCCTTTGATGGAAGTATTAAAGAGTAATTTAGTGATGCATTTTGGTTCACTTTGCAAATGTTATGCTTATTTTTGAAATAGTGATTATTGCTAATAAGTTTGAATGCCAAATGTCTGAGCCTTTTATGTCTTTCCAAATAACAATCATTCTTCGATAGTAGTACTGTGACATAGCCAACTACTTAGGCTTCAACTAGACACAACCTGTCAAGCAGGTTTAGGGGTTATATTTTAATATGGGATTTGAATTGTAATTATTTGTCATACTGGAAAAATGATAGTTCTAATCAATCTGCTCTCATGACTTCCATCATAATTTTGAATGCTCTGTTTTTATATAAGGTTGCCATTACCACCTGGGGCTTTTTCAGGACTCTGGAAGAATCAGGAAGCATTCAAGCATTTATACTTTGAAAAATTTCCTGTAAGAACTTTAAGATACTTTTTTTTATCCTCTTATGTATTTCTCTTTAATTTTCCTCATTAAATTGATCAATATGCTTCTAGAATCTTGGATGTGACTTCTAAAGGTTACCTGGACCAGTTCCTAGCTTTTAGAGATAAAAATACGAAAATTACAATTATCTAATTCAGTCGATTTTACATGTATTGTTAGTCTTTGGATGTAGAAATTTCTGTTTCTCTGAGCTGCTTTTCCTGAGCTCTCAATATCAGCAATTTCTTTTTGTTAAATCAATTTTTTCTATTTTGTTTTCTATATTATGCCCTCCACTGGATTCCTCTGTACAGACTGAGAGCAATTAATCAAAATTATACAATGCCATTATGTTACCTCCTGTACACCTGACCATATGAATAAAATTCATTTTGATTAACACAGAAATCATATTTTTTCATCCCTTCATCTATTTTAGACATTATTTCCTGAATGTTCTCTAGGTTCTTTATTTTTAAATTTAAAAATATAGATACAGGCTAGAAACAGTATCCCCAAAGCCCATTCCTCATCCCAGTGGCATGGATAACGAAGATATTCCTGTTTTCTGTTTTGTCATTTGCCCATCACTGTTCCAAGGTGAAGTTCATTGTGCTCATAACAGCACTTCATTGATCACACAGGTCAGGGTCCCGCCCATGATCTCTTTGTTGTCCTTTTACTTCTCCTCCTTGCCCTGAGAGTGGTACTTTGTCCTCATTATGCACTGGATTAAAAGGAATGAATAATTGGAATTTAATTTTTTTTTAAAGTGACTCCAAGTATTTAGTATTCTATCTTTATTATTTGTATGCGAAAGACAGATAACCTAATCAACTAGACAAATGACAAGAATTAAAATAGCTTTCTTTAAAAAGAGATCTAAGAGTGGAATGACCTCAATAGCCAAGATTGAACATTCCCCTGATGGACTGTGGCAGAGAAGATTTGTCAGTACACTTGACTCCAGCCAGCCCAATCTATCTACCTGATGGGCCACAGTTAAAAGCATCAGGGTTCTGATGTGATTAATTACAACCTGACAGTGGCAAATAATATGCACATGTGGTTTTAATGTGACCACCTATAATACCAAAGTCTCCCTCAAACACCAATATATGATTAACTAGTGTGAAGTGACTTGTTACCTGACCTCACACCTCTCATCTGAGGGTTCAAAACAGAATGGAAGTGCTCAGCAACTCACCCAGAGTTCACAGAGGTTAGAAGTTGTGGAGCTGGGATTTGAACCAGAATCATCTGGCTTCAGAGTTAGTGCTCCTAACTACTACTCTAGGCTGTTTCTCTAGTGATGATAGCAGTCATATCTGCCATAATAGCTACGATTCATGATGTGCCAAAGTCTATCTTCTACTTCATCTGCACTGTTTTCATATAAGCTTCACAGAAGTCTCATAAAGTGGAGTTCATTAGCTTATTTACCATAAGAGTATACCGAATCTCCAAAGGGTTAAGAGACATGAAAAGGTTTTTTACATAGGTATGAAAAAAACTCAGAAGCCTTAAAGAAAGTAATATTTCTTCTATTTCTTATTCTTCTTGATACTTTGTTCTATCATGATTTCTGCACCAGCAAAGATGTGGTACTCTGAGATTATTAAATTTTTTATTTCATTTTCACTATTAAATTTCACTGAGGCTCGAGTCCAATCCTAATACATGTTAATAAACCAGTGATCTATTTTGTAATTATTCATACAGAGCTTTAAAGCTTTTCAAAATTAATACAATTAGAGGAGAACTTTATCAAGGAATTACTCTGCAATACCAAAGTATATTGGAAATATTGAGCTATTACTTCTCCATTAAAAAAAGTAATTGGGTTCATAAACTTTACAACTCTAAGTTCAAACATTTAACTTGAACATATATAAGAACACTTTAATTTACTTCTGGCTGTTAGAGGAGCAAAGAGATTCTAGTAAGGTTTCAAAATCAAAAGTAATTTAATTTTGTAGTCCAGTTATGAAAAAGTCAAATACATACAGTAAATCCGTTTCTTTCACATTTTATTCATGAAGTTTAAAAATGATTCCTTTACCCAACATGGCATGCTAATGAAACTTGTTCATTCTTGTTTTCAGGGCTACTACGACACCATGGATGCTGGCTACATGGATGAGGAAGGCTATTTGTATGTTATGTCTCGAGTTGATGATGTCATAAATGTTGCAGGTCACAGAATTTCTGCAGGTGCCATTGAAGAGGTATTAATAAATATTGTTATTTTATTCCAAGTAGCATTTAGAAACCGGATTGAACTGAAGAAATATTGAGTTTAACTTATTTCACCTGGAGAATTACCATGCCCTTGGTTTGCAGTAGAGGCTAGGTCACTACCATTATGGTTTGAATATGAGGTGTCCCCCCAAAAGCTCATGTGTTTGTTCATGCAGGACTGCTCAGAGGTGAAATGGTTAGATTATGAGAGTCATAATACTTTTGTGGATTAATCCATTCAAGGGATTAATGATTTATTTAGATTCATGGGTAGTAACTGTAGGCAGAAATCCACTTAAGTTTCTTTTAAGGTTCTGTAGGCAGGTGGAATGTGGCTGGAGGAAGTAGGTCACTGGAGGTGTCCTTTTGGGGATTACATACCTTGTCTCTGGCTCCCTGATCTTTCTCTTCCTTCTGGCTGCTGTGAGCTGAGCTTTCTTTTACCATACCCTCTGCTATGATATTCTGCCTCACCTCTGGCCCAAAACAGTGGAATTGTCTGACCATGGACTAAACTGAAACCGTGAGTTTCAAATAAACTTTTCCTCCTCTAAGTTGTTCCTGTCAGGTATTTTGGTCATAGCAACAAAAAGCTAACACTCTCTCACCTCATTTCTTCCTCTGTAGAATTTTACATTCTCCATACTATCCCATCCCTGCCTGGGTGAGGCATTTTAAGCACTTCCATGTATTCTTTATGGGAGAGCTGTATACATTTGTTTCTTGCTATTTGCTACTTGATTGCCTCTTGCTTCTTAATTATTCCTGATTGATAATCATGTTTAAGTGATGTGGGATTTAAACTTTCTATTTCCTTCTAAATTCCAAGAGTTTTCTACCAATGTAAGATACTTGAAGTTCATAGAAGATTTTTTCTTTTTTAATGTTTTAAATTCACATAGAGCCAAATCCACTTAATTGTATGAATGAAGTTGTTATATTTGTAAAAGTTCTGTACAGTTTTCATATTTGTGTAGATTCTTGGAACCATCCCCACAGACAGGATATAGAACAAATATTCTCTTATAGTCACCTTTGTATTCTTACCCTGATAACTCCTGGCAACCCTGATTTTTCTCGATTCCTGTGTTATGCCTTATCTGAAATGTCATATAATTGGAATACCTTTTTGAGACATTTATGAAAATGTATTTGAGATCCTTCTACTTTGGTGTGATCAATAGTTTGTCCTTTGTATTGTTGTGTACCTTCATTATGTAGCTGTCCTAATGAGTATATGCATCCATTCACCCATGAAGGACTTAGGAGTTGTTCCTGATTATGGGCAATTATAAACAGTGGTTTTACATTTTCAAGTACAGGTTTTATGTAAATATTATTCCACTAGGCTAAATATCTCTGGTGGGTTTTCTAGATTGTATGATGAGTGTATGTTTAAGTTTCTAAGAAACTGCTCCACTGTTTTTCACAGTGGCTGTGCTATTTTACATACTCGCCAGCAGTGTCTGAGTGTCCTAATGTCTTCCAACCTTTGAAGGATTTGATAGTGTCAGTTTATTTAAACCATTAAAATAAGTATGAATTGATATTCATAATTGTCAATTTGCATTTACATGATAGGTACATCTTTTCACATATTTATTTGCTATCTATATATATTCTTTAATGAAATATCTGATGACTTATGCCTGCTTTTTAAATGTTTGGGTTGTATTTTTTTTATTATTCAGTTTTAAGGGTTCATTACATATATTATGCTCGCAAGTCCTTTTTCTGATATTTAATTTGCAATATTTTCTACCACCTCGTGGCTGGTGTTTTATTCTACTAAATATTGCCTTAATGAAGTCTAATTGTCCAGTCTTTTTCTCTTTCAGATCATTATTTTGGTATTATATCTAAGAATTCTTTCCTAAACCAGGGTCATAAAGATTTTTCTTTTGGTTTCATGTAAGAGTTTTGTAGTTTCTTTTTTTTGAAATTTTTTTATTTGTACTAATTAATTATACATGACCGTAGAATGCATTTTGATACATCATACATAAATGGATTATAACATCTCATTCTTCTGATTGTACATGTTGTAGAATCACACTGGTTATATAATCATGTATGTACATAGGGTAATAATGTCTGATTCATTTTTCTATCCTACCTATCCCCATACCCCCTCCCCTCCCTTCTTCCCCTCTACCTAATCCAGAGTACTTCTATTTTTCCCTAGCACCCTCCTCATTATTGTGAATTAGCATTTGCATATCAGAGAAAACATTCAACCTTTTTTTTGGATTGGCTTATTTCCCTTAGCATGATATTCTTCAGCTCCATCCATTTACCTGCAAATGCCATAATTTCATTCTTCTTTAAGGTTGAGTAATATTTCATTGTGTGTATATACCACATTTTCTTTATCTGTTCATCTGTTGAAGGCTATCTAGGTTGGTTCCATAGTTTGACTATTGTGAATTGGGCTTCTATAAACACTGATGTGGCTGTGTCACTGTAGCATGCTGATTTTAAGTCCTTTGAGTATAAACCAAGGAGTGGGATAACTAGGTCAAATGGGGGTCCCATTCCAAGTTTTCTGAGCAATCTCCAACTGCTTTCCATAATGATTGCACCAATTTTCAGTCCCACCAGCAGTGTATGAGTGTACCTTTTTCCTTACATCCTCGCCAAGATTTATTGTTGCTTGTATTCTTGATAATTCCCATTCTGACTGAAGTAAAATGAAATCTTAGAGTAGTTTTGATTTGCATTTCTCTAATTACTAGAGATATTGAACTTTTTTATATATTTGTTGATTGATTGTATTTTGTTCTATGAAGTGTCTGTTCTGTTCCTTAGCCCATTTATTGATTGGGCTATTTGTTTTTTGTGTTGTTTTGTGAGTTCTATATATATCATGGAGATGAATGCTTTATCTGAAGTGCGCGTGGTTAAGATTTTCTCCCATTCTGTAGGCTTGCTCTTCACATCGATTGTTTCCTTTGCTGAGAAGCTTTTTATTTGAATCCATCCATTCATTGATTCTTGGTTTTACTTCTTGTGCTTTAGGAGTTTTGTTAAGGAAGTCAGATCCTAAGCTGACATGGTGAAGATTTGGACCTCCTTTCTCTCTATTAAGTGCAGGGCCTACGTTCTACTGCCTAAATCTTTTATTCACTTTGAGTTGAGTTTTGTGCAGGGTGAGCAATAGGGGTTTAATTTCATTTTGTTACATATTGATTTCCAGTTTTCCCAGTACCATTTGTTGAAGAGGCTGTCTTTTCCCCAATGATTATTTTTGGCACAGATGTCCAATATGAGACAACTGTTTCATATGGGTTTGTTTCTGTCTTCTGTTTTGTACCATTGGTTTGCATGTCTGCTTTGGTGCCAATACCATGACGTTTTTGTTACTATGGCTCTGTAGTATTTTTGAATTCTGGTATTGTGATGCCTCCTCCTTCACTCTTCTTGCTAAGGATTGCCTTGGCTATTCTGTGTCTCTTATTTTTCCAAATGAATTTCATGATTGCTTTTTCTAGTTCTATGAAGAATGTCATTAGGATTTTAACAGGAATTGTATTAAATATGTGTAACACTTTTAGTAGTATGGCCTTTTGAGAATATTAATTCTGCCTATCCAACAGCATGAGAGATCTTTCAACTTCTAAAATCTTCAATTTCTTTCTTTAGTGTGCTGCAGTTTTCATTGTAGAGGTCTTTTACCTCTTTTGTTAGATTGAGTCCCAAATATTTTATTTTCTTTTTTTGTGAGATTATTGTGAGTGAGGTAGTTTTCCTAATTTCTCACCATTCTTGTATACGAACACATTTGACTTTTGGGTATTGATTTTATATCCTGCTACTTTGCTGAACCAATTTATTAGTTTTACAAGTTTTCTGGTGGAATTTATTGGATCTTCTAACTATAGAATTATGTTGTTGGCAAATAGTAATAGTTTGAGTTCTATTTCTATTCATATCCCTTTAATTTCCTTTGTCTGTCTAATTGCTCTGGCTAGAGTTTCAAGAACTATATTGATTAGAAGTAGTTATAGAGGTTGTCCTTGTTTTGTTCCAGTTTTTAGAAGGAATATTTTCCATTTTTCTCCATTTATAATGATCTTGGCCTTGGGCTTGAAATAGATAGCTTTTACAATTTTGAGGTATGTTCCTACTCTCTCTAGTGTTTCTAGTGTTTTGAATATGAAGGGGTGCTGTATTTTGTCAAATGCTTTTTCTGCACCTATTTAGATGATCGTGTTTCTTGTCTTTAAATCTATTGATGTGGTGAATTATATTGATTTCCATACATTGAAGCAACATTGCCTCCCTGGGATGAACCCCACTTGATCATGATGCACTGTCTATTTTTTTTTTTTTAATTTATTTTTATTGTAAACAAATGGGATACATGTTGTTTCTGTTTGTACATGGAGTAACAGCATACCATTTGCATATTCATAAATTTACACAGAGTAATGATGTTTGATTCATTACATTATTTTTTTCCTTCCCCCCACCCCTCCCACCTCTCTTTTCCCTCTATATAGTCCCTCCTTCCTCCATTCTTCTCCCACTCCCACCCCCCATTAAGAGTCATCATCCGCTTATCAATGAGATCATTCCTCTTTTGGATTTTTGAGATTGGCTTATCTCACTTAACATGATATTCTCCAATTTCATCCATTTGCCTGCAAATGCCATAATTTTATTATTCTTTATAGCTGAGTAATATTCCATTATATATATATATATATATATATATATATATATACCACAGTTTCTTTATCCATTCATCAATTGAAGGGCATCGAGGTTGGTTCCATAGTCTGGCTATTGTCAATTGAGCCGCTATGAACATTGATGTGGCTGTATCTCTGTAGTGTGCTGATTTTAAGTCCTTTGGGTATAGGACGAGGAGTGGGATAGCTGGGTCAAATGGTAGGTCCATTCCAAGTTTTCTAAGGAATCTCCACACTGCTTTCCAGGGTGGCTGCACTAATTTGCAGTCCCACCAGCAATGTATGAGTGTACCTTTTTCCCCACATCCTCTCCAACACCTATTGTTGCTTGTGTTCTTCATAATCACCATTCTAATTGGGGTGAGATGGAATCTTAGTGTAGTTTTGATTTGCATTTCTCTTATTACTAAAGATGTTGAACATTTTTTCATATATCTGTTGATTGCTTGTACATCTTCTTCTGTGAAGTGTCTGTTCATTTCCTTAGCCCATTTGTTGATTGTGTTATTTGTATTCTTGGTGTAGAGTTTTTTGAGTTCTTTATAGATTCTGGAAATTAGTGCTCTATCTGAAGTATGAGTGGCAAAGATATTCTCCCACTCTGTAGGCTCTCTCTTCACATTGCTGATAGTTTCCTTTGCTGAGAGAAAGCTATTTAGTTTGAATCTAATCCAGTTATTGATTCTAGCTTTTATTTCTTGTGCTATGGGAGTCCTGTTAAGGAAGTCTGATCCTAAGCCATCAAGGTGAAGATTTGGATCTACTTTTTCTTCTATAAGATGCAGGGTCTCTGGTCTGATTTCAAGGTCCTTGATCCATTATGAGTTGAGTTTTGTGCAGGGTGAGAGATAGGGGTTTAGTTTCATTCTGTTGCATATGGATTTCCAGTTTTCCCAGAACCATTTGTTGAAGAGGCTATCTTTTCTCCATTGCATATTTTTGGCACCTTTGTCTAGTATTAGAAAATTGTGTTTATTTGGGTTTGTGTCCGTGTCCTCTATTCTGTACCATTGATCTACCTGTCTATTTTGGTGCCAATACCATGCCGTTTTTGTTACTATTGCTTTGTAGTATAGTTGAAGTTCTGGTATTGCGATATCCCCTGTTTCATTCTTCCTGCTAATGATTGCTTTAGCTCTTCTGGGTTTCTTATTCTTCCAGATGAATTTCATTATTGCTTGCTCTATTTCTGTGAGGTACATCATTGGGATTTTAATTGGAATTGCATTGAATCTGTATATTACTTTTGGTAGTATGGCCATTTTGACAATATTAATTCTGCCTATCCAAGAACATGGGAGATCTTTCCATCTTCTAAGGTCTTCCTTAATTTCTTTCTTCAGTGTTTTGTAGTTTTCATTATAGAGATCTTTTACCTCTTTGGTTAGATTGATACCCAAGTATTTTATTTTTTTTGAGGCTATTGCAAATGGAGTTGTTTTCCTCATTTCCCTTTCAGCTGTTTCATCACTTGCGTATAAAAATGCTGTAGATTTATGTGTGTTGATTTTATAGCCTGCTATTTTGCTGAATTCATTGATGAGGTCTAGAAGTTTTCTGGAGGAGGTTTTTGGATCCTCTAAATATAGAATCATGTCATCCGCAAATAGTGACAGCTTAAGTTCCTCTTTTCCTATTTGTATCCCTTTAATTTCTTTAGTCTGCCTAATTGCTCTGGCTAGAGTTTCGAGGACAATGTTGAATAGAAGTGGTGAAAGAGGACATCCCTGTCTTGTTCCTGTTTTTAAAGGGAATGGTTTCAGTTTTTCTCCATTAAGAATGATGTTGGCCATGGGCTTAGCATAAATAGCCTTTCCAATGTTCAGGTATGTTCCTACTATCCCTATTTTTTCTAGTATTTTCAGCATGAAGGGGTGTTGTATATTGTCAAATGCTTTTTCTGTATCAGTTGAAATAACCATATGATTCTTATCCTTAAGTCTATTGACATGATGGATTACGTTGATTGATTTACTGATGTTAAACCATCCTTGCATTCCAGGAATGAACCCCACTTGATCGTGGTGCACAATTTTCTTAATATGTTTTTGGATACATTTGCCAATATTTTGTTAAGGATCTTAGCATCTATATTCATCAAGGATATTGGTCTAAAATTTTCTTTCCTTGATGTGTCTTTTCCTGGTTTGGGTATGAGGGTGATATTAGCTTCATAGAATGAGTTGCACTGTCTTTTAAATATGTTTTTATATGCAATTTGCCAGAATTTTATTGAGAATTTTTGCATCTGTGTTCATCAGGGATATTGATCTGAAGTTTTCATTCCTTGATGTGTCTTTGTCTGTTATCAGGGTGATATTAGCCTCACTGAATGGGTTTGGAAGGGTTCCCTCCTTTTATATTTCACAGAATAATTTGAAGAGTATTGGTGTTAATTCTTCTTTGAATGTCTTGTAGAACTCAGCTGAGAATCCATCTGGTTCCCAACTTTTCTTGATTGTAGGCTTTTGATAGCATCATCTATTTCATTTACTGAATTGATCTATTTAAATTTTGTATGTCCTCCTGCTTCAGTTTGGCTAGGTCATATGTCTCCAGAAAATTGTGGATGTTTTTGAGATTTTCTATTTTATTGGAGTATAAATTCTCAAACTAATTATCTTCTGTATTTCAGTATTGTCCATCATGTTATTTCCTTTTTCATCACAAATTTTAGTAATTTGAGTTCTCTCTCTCTCTTTGTTATAGTGGCTAAAGGTTTATCTGTTTTATTTACTTTTCCAAAGAACCAATTTTTTGTTTTGTCAATGTTTGAATTGTTTCTTTTGTTTCAATTTCATTGATTTCATCTCTGGTTTTAATTATTTCTTGTCTTCTATTGCTTTTGGTGTTGATTTGTTCTTCTTTTTCTAGGGCTTTGAGACGTAATATAAGTCATCTATTTATTGACTTTCTATACTATTAATGAATGAGCTCAGTGCAATGAATTTTCTCTATGCTTTCATAGTGTCTCAGAGATGTTGATGTGTTATATCAGTATTCGCCTTTACCTCTAAGTATTTTTCTATTTCATTCCTGACTTATTCTGCTACCCATTAATCATTTACTTGCTTATTATTTAGTCTCTAGCTGTTGGAGTAACTTCTATTTTTATTTTATCACTGATTTCTAATTTCTTTCCATTATGCAGTGTAGTACTTTCTTTTGTATTTGTTATGAGTTGCTTTGTGGCATAAGATATGGTCTATCTTAGAGAGAAATCCACAGGCTGCTGAGAAGAAAGTGAAATCACTCATTAATGCATAAATATTCTGTATATCTCTGTTAGGTCCAAATTATTGATTGTATTATTTAGTTCTATAGTTTCTTTGTTTTGTTAATTTTTAGAAGATCTATCCTGTAATGAGAGAGGTGTGTTAAAGTTACCCAGTATTATTGTGTTGTAATCTATTTGATTCTTGAAATTGAGAAGCGTTTGTTTGATGTATGTAGATGCTCCATTGTTTGGAACATAAATATTTTTGATTGTTATGTGTTGTTGATGTATAGTTCCCTTAAGTAGTATGAAATATCCTTCTTTCCCTTCTGACTAACTTTGACTGAAGTCCACTTTATTTGATATGAGGATGGAACCCCCCTGGTTGTTTACACAGTCCATGTGAGTTATATGTTTTCTTCCCATCCTTTCACTTTCAGTATATGGATATCTTTTCCTAGGAGGTGAGTCTCTTGGAGAAAGCATATTGTTGGGTCTTGCTTTTTAATCCAATCTCCTAGTCTATATCTTTTGATTGATGACTTTAGGAAATTAACACTCAGTTATTATTGAGATATGATTTATATTCCTTTTCATTTTGCTTTATTTCTGATTTTAAATTTGATTTAGTTTTTCCTTTGATAGTCTTTTCCTGTAGTGTAGTTCTTCCCTTTGCTGGTTTTCCTTTTTTTAAAAAATTTCCTTCTCTTGGAATATATTCCTGAAAATATTCTGTAGTGCAATCTTTCTAGTTGTGAATTCTTTTAACTCTTGTTTATCACAGCAGGTTTTTATTTCATATTCAAATCTGAAACTTCATTTTGCTAGATATAAAATTCTTGGTTGGCATCCATTTTCTTTCAAAGCTTCGTATATGTTGTTCTAGGACTTCCTAGCTTTGAGGGTCTAGGTTGAGAAATCAGCTGAGATCCAAATTGGTTTACCCCTATATGTAATCTGATACTTTTCTCTTGTGGCCTTTAAAATTCTATCCTTACACTTTATTCGAGGCATTTTCATTATAATGTGCGTTGGTGTGGATCTGTTGTAATTTTGTACATTTGGTGTCCTATAAGCCTCTTGTATTTGATTTTCCATTTTGTTCTTCAAGTTTGGGAAATTTTCTGATATCACTTCATTGAAAAGATTGTGCCTTCCTTTATCCCAATAAATCTTAAATTTGGTATTTTCATGTTATCCCATAATTCTTGGAAGTTCTGTTCATGGTTTCTTACCATCTTCCCTGCGTGGTCAACTTTATTTTCAATTGTATATTTTGTCTTCATTGTCTGAGGTTCTGTCTTCCAAGTGGTCTAGTCTGTTGGTGATACTTTCCATTGGATTTTTAATTTGACTTATTGATTTCTTCATTTTGAGAATTTCTTCTTGAACTCTTTTTATAATCTCTATCTCTTTATGAAGTGATCTTTTACCTCTTGAAGTTTATCTGATTTCACTCTTTACAGCATCCTTTACTATATACATTCTGAACTCCTTCTCTGACATCTCTTCTACTGTGTTGTCAATGGAGCATCTTGGTTTGTTTGGGGCATTTTGTTCCCTAGTTTTTTTCATGTTGTTTGTGTGTCATCCCTTCTAGCAGTGTGGATCCCAGACATTACAGTTTCTACCCAGAAGTCCTATAGTGTCCCTGAAAGTTTCCAGTACCTTGTGTTTAAGGGGGTTATCAGTATTAACAGCACTTAATGCAAACAATATACAGCCTTAAACCTAATGCTCCTATTAAGATGCCAGGCACTTCTCTCCCAGGCATTCCTGAGCGCTAAGTGCTGGGACCTGTACACCTGTCACCAAGAGTTGCTCTGCATAGGGCAGATCAGGATCAGGTGCTGAGAACTGTGGGTCCCCCAGGTAGCTGAGTGCTGGGCCAGGTTGGCAGGTAGTGAGGGGCTGGGAGACTGAGGACTGGGAAGCCAGAGGACCCTGTTGGGTGCCAGACTGATGCTGGACCTGGTGGAACCAGGAGGTCAATGGATGCTGGACTCGTGCTGGGGGCTCGGCTCGTGCTGGGGTCCAGCAAATGCTGGCTCAAGTGGACCCCAGGAACCTAACCTGACAGGTGCCAGACCAACTGGTTAGGTGAACCAAGACCAAGTTGCCGTCACACCCTTTTCCTACTTTCTGATGGGCTGGCTGTATCCCACCCCAGTTGTGCACTTAAGGACTTATTTAGAGCTGGGGAGAACCCCACTCTCTCCACCTCTGCAGAAATGTGGTGGCTGCCAGCATACCCAGCAGGAAGACCTCAGGTGTAACCAGACCAGTAGGCACCTTGATAATGTACCTCCAGGCCCTGGTTGGTGTCCCCAGATAGAGGTGGTTGTGTCCTGACATGTCAGCAGTGTAGGCAAACCTGCAGGCACCTTGACACTGGGCCTCCAGGCCCTGGTCAGTGTCCCAATATGGAGGCAGCTGCATCTGGAGATGGGGCAGCAACAATGGGTTGCATGGGTGCCAAGTTTTAGTTTTTAATTTTACATTTAGTTTGTTTTGCATTTTATATTACTTTAAATTTACTTTTGAGTTAATTTTTAAATTGTGAGGTGAAGGTTGAGAATTATTTTTTAAACAGTGGATGCTAGTTTTTCCAGAATCATTTATAGAGAAGATCGCCTTGTCTATATTGATTGCCTTTTGTATTGTCAAAAATCAGCTGATAATATTTGAGTGTATGATCTGTCATTAACCCACACATTTATCCTTTTACTGATACTATACTGTCCTGATCATGTAGCTCTGTGGTTCAATAGCATGAGGCCTGTAATTGACTCTTCCTTTTCAGTATCATTTTGGCTGTTCTCATTCCTTTAGTTTCATGTACATATTTTAGATTGAGTTTTTCTATAGTTTCAATGAATTCTTGCATGAATTTCATTAAAACTGTGTAAATGTATAGACTGATTTGGGAAATATTTCTATCTAAACTACATTAAATCTTCCAGTTCTTGAAACTTCATATGCCTCTTCATGTATTTAGGTCTTTTTTGATGTTTAATTAACATATCATACTTTTTGTAATACAGATTTTGAACATATTTTGTTATATTTATACCCAAGTATTTAATTTTTAGCTATTACAAATAGTATTTTTTTTTTTAAATTTAGTTTCCAACTTTTCATTGTTAGTGAATAGAACTAGTAAGGACTTTTGTATACTAATATTCATTCTCTGATCATGGTAACCCTGCTTACTAATTCTAGACTTCTTGTTCTGTTTTTTAGATTTCTTGGCATTTCTTGTGTAAATACTCATAATGTCTATGAATAGTCTTATTACTTCCTTTTTAATCTGTATACCTTTCATATATTTATTTTTCTTGCCTTTTTGAACTGGCTAAAACAATCAGTATGACCCTGAATAAGAGTGGCAAGAGCTAATACTCTTATCTTGTTCATGATCTTGGGGTAAAATTCAATGTTTAATGATTAAGAATAATGCTAACTGTAGGTGTTTCTGTAGATGCTCTTTATCAAACTGAGAAACTTTTCTACTATTCCTAATTTGCTAAGTTTTTTAAATCACAAATGATGAATTTTATCAAATCCTTTTTTAACCTGTTTTGACAGGATCATCTGTTGTCTTTTAAAACCAGCATGTGAATTATATTAAATAATTTTCACTTTTGAACTAATGTTGCATTTCTGGGATAAACCTTACATGTTACAATGCATTTTTGTTTTTATATGTTGATTTTTTTTTTTTATCCAAGGTAATTTTTTCTGTTCTGAAATCTGCTTTGTGTGATAGTCTTATAGTCATTCTATCTTTTTTGAATAATGATTGCATCATTTATCTTTTCCTAAATTTTCGTTTTTAATCTGTCTGTATCATTATGCTTTATGTATGTTTCTTGTAGGCAGCATATACTTGATTATCCACATATAATATAATATAGACAATGTCTATATTTTAACTAGAGTATTTAGACAATTGTGTAAATGTTGACCAGCTTATCATTACATTTTTCTGTGCTTCTGCTTGTTCTTCTTCGTCTTCTTCTCTCTTTTTTTTTTTTTTCTTTTAAATAACATTTCCCTTTTTCTCCCTTCTCTTTTGTTATTTTGGTTATTATTATTATTACTAGTAGTAATAGGAATAGTAGCTTTTTTAAATTTTGAGACAGGATCTCACAAAGATGCTGAAGCTGGCTTTGAACTTGGGATCCTCTCACTACAGTCTCCTGAGCTGCTGGGATTACAGGCATGTGTCAACCATGCCTGGTGGTAGCCTATGTTTTTATGTTTTTGTTTCCATTCTGTCCAAGTGCTTGTTCATATTTATTGGGTTACTTTTAGTTGTTTAATGTTCATCATTGTTAATTTTATCCTGAATATGAAAGCAAGGTGTTCTGAATCAAAGATAGATGATTTTTATTTTTATCTTTTTTTCTTATTTTTTTCATGGTGCTGGGGGTTGAACCCAAAGCCTCACATATGCTAGGTCAGCACAAGTGTGGGTCTATACATGTACATATATAATTGCTATTATTATTTTGAATAAATTTTTATCTATGTGATAAAGTAAAAAAATAAAAACAAAAGTCTTAATTTATTTTCATATATTCATTTCTGATGTTCTTCCTTTATTTTTTTCTTTTGTTCATCTATGTTTCTGACCCATAGTATTTTCCTGTCTTTGAAGAACTTCTTCTAACCTTTCTGACAAGGCAAGTCTCTTGGGGGGAAAAATGGCCTCATTTTGTGTTTGCTTGAGAAAGTCCTTCATTTCTGAGGGAAAATTTCACAGGGCACAGATTTCTAGATTGATGCCTTTTTTTTTTTTTTTTCTTGCCAACAATGTAAATATTTTATTACACTTTCTTCTTGTTTACATGACTGCTGAGAAGAAGGTGCATGATTCTTATGTTTGATCCTCTTTCGGTAGGTTTTTTTTCTTTTGCTGCTTTTGAATTTTTTCTTTATTTTTTGATTTTATGGAATTTAATATGATATACCTATATGTAGTTTTCTGATAGTTTCCCTGCTTTTTGTTTTTTGGGATTAAAGGATTTGTGGTTTTGTGTCTGACATTAATTTGGGGAATAATTCTCATTCTTGTTTCAAATATTACTGTAAATATTGCTTCTGTTCCTTTTTCCTCTTATCCCTCTGGTATTCCTACTATTTCTATGTAACATCTTTTATAATTGTCTCACAGTTTTTGGATATTCTGTTCTGTTCTTTTTTTTTTTTTTCTTTTTCTTTTTTTAATCATTGCTTTCCTGTTTAGATTTCTACTGAGATATTGTCAAACTTAGAGATACTTTGCTCAGCCATGTCCATTCGACTAATGGACCCATCAAGGCATCAAGGCGTTCTTCATTTCTGTTACAATATTTTAATTTCAGCACTTCTTTTTAATTATTTTTCAAAATTTCCATATCTTTGCTTGCTGGCATTATATATATATGTTCTTGAATTTTTTCTGCTTTTTCCTATTTCAGTCAGTTTTCGTGGAAGTAATAAAATACTTGAGATAATGAACTTAAAAAGAGGAAAGGTTATTTTTGGCTCACAGTTTCAGAGATTTCAGTCCATTATCACTTGGCCTTGTTGCTTTCAGCCTATGTTGAATTAGCCATATCGTGGTAGGAGTGTATTACAGAGGAAGCTGCTCACCTCATGTCAGCTAAAATGCAGACAGAGAAAGAAGAAGAGACTAGAATCTACCCCATAATCTCCTTCAAGGGCACACCCCCAGTGATCTAAGACCTTTTCATAAGTTCCACCCCAGAAGACTTTCCTACCACCTATGGCACCACAGGCTGTGGACCAAGCCTTTAACACACAGTCTATTTCACACCCAAGGACATTTCACACCCAAACTATAGCATTCTACCCTGGGCCACCCAAGGTTCGTGTCCATCTCACAATGCAAAAGTCATTCAGTTTATCCTCCTGCAATCCTCAATCTCTTAACAGTTGTAGCATTGTTTCAAAGTGCAAGTCTGAAGTGTATTCTGAGACTCAAGGCAAACTCAGCTATAGGCCTCATAAAAATCAAAACTCAACAAATTTCCGAAATCCAATGGTTCCAAATAAATAATCACATTCCAAAAGGGAAGAATAGAAAAATAATAAGCAGGTATCAAATCAAAGCAAGAACAAAACACAGCAGGTCAAACATTAACTCCTTAAGCTGCACATCCAGCATCCAGGGCACAGGGGTTGTGATATGAGCCCTAGGACCTTGAGAAGTCCAGTTTCTGTGACTTTACAGAACCCTTCGCATCATAATCATAGCTTTTTAAATTCCTGATCTGATAATTGCAACATTCCTGCCATATATGACTGGTACTGATGCCCGTTCAGCTTCTTCAAACTGTATTTTGCCTTTTAATATGCTTTGTAATTTTTTTTGTTGAAATGTGAGCATGACGTCTAGGTAAAAAGAATTCTAGTCAGTGTCTGTTAGTAATGTGGTGGTGAGGCGTGAGGTGAGGAGAAAGTTCTTTTGTCTTTGGTGTGTCCTTGGACTGTGAACTTTAGTAGTACTTCTTGGTTTCTTCCTCCTTTAGATAGCACAGGATGGCTAGAGGGAGCTGGAGCTGCGCATTTCTTTTTCTCAAGGTGATTTAGGCTCTGATAAAACTGTAGCAAGCAAGGCTCTGGCACATAGTTTCTTTTGGGGACAGACCTTGTTAAGAAGAACAGAATATTTTGGACTATTTCAAAATAGTACCTTTTATCCAGCTTATGCCTTAAATATGAGAAATTTTTCTCTGATTCTCACATGTGCTTCTGGATATGGAGCCCCAAAGTGGGGGAGGGAGGGTCCTGCAGGTTTTAATTCTCAGACTTATCCACACTGAACCGCCAATAATTTATCAATTGCAATTCAGGTTTTCATCCTACAAGTACCCAGGCACTTGTTCCTAAGGAGGTTTTTAATCCAGGAAATTGTGATTTCTTAATTTTTTAGTCTCTCCAGTTTGGGGAGCAGCAGTTTGCCCTTTGACCTCAGTCTCTAGCAGATCAAAGAAAAAAGTTAGTTTTTAATTTGGTATTTCTGTATGTTATCAGATACAGTGGTGACTTCTAAGCTCCTATGTGCAAGACTCAAATTGCAGGCCTCTCTTCACTTTTGAGTCACAGGACGCCCCCTACTGGTCTTCTGGGTAGTAAGTTGGGGCTTTGCTCTCATACTGTCCAGGGGCTCACTCCTTCAATGTGTCTGGGCTTAGTCTCTGAGGAGAGGACAGAGCTTTTGTGTCTTTGCTGGCACGTCCTGATGTTGGGTAGGGTAAGCCAGCAGGGCTCACTCTCAGGGACTGTGTAGCTGTGGATGGGGGCACGGAGTCTTTCTGGGCTCTCCTGATAATAGCTCCATCCCACAGGATTGCTGCATAGTCAAGGAGGGGAAGGGAGTGGACCCAGCTTCTTTGCTGACAGGTGTCAGGTTGGGAATTCAATGCTTTGTGTGGGCAGGGAACTGCTTTCTCCTGGGTTCATAAGGAGCTGGAGGATAGTTCATTTCACAACTCCAAGGCTCCTTTTCCTGGGCCTCAGGCTAGGCACAGCTGGTTTTTGTTTGTTTTTTTTCTTTTCTTTTCCTGTCTATTGATATTCATAGGCAATTTCACATTTTGGGCTGCTCCAGCTCCCAGGCCAAAATATGTAGCAGGCAAAACAAACAAACCAAAATGCAACAGTAACAAAATCCCCAGACTCCCAGACAAACAAGGAACTCACAATCAGATTTTCTCTTAAGGTCTGGTAATTTGAGAGTCTTCTTATAGGTATTTTAGCCCACTTTTTTTTTTTTTTTTTCCACGATAATTTGTAGAAGAGAGAATGTGGAACTAGTTACTCTATCTTTTCTAGAAACTGATCTCCAGAATAATGTTTAAACTGAATGGAGCAAATGAATTGCAATTTAATGAAAGAAAAAGTTTAAAGTAGCATGATTAACAAGTCAACGGGATCAGAGTATGCAGACTAAAGACACAATTCCTCTTCTCAAATAGTTGGCTTTCCCTAGAGGCCTGACCCACCTGGAGGACTAACTTAGTAGCTCAGAACTACTTGCTCTTTCTTCTCCATCTCCTCCTCCATGTTTGTGTCAGTCATTGTGATTTTTTTTTTTTTTTTTAGTGAAAAGAAAGAATTTCATAAAATGTTTTGGAACATATGACCTTTGTGTACTATTGTCATGTCTTGTCTTTCAAGGACTCAGTGTTTTGTGATAACTTTGAAATTGAAAATTGCTTCATGTATTTTGGAGTGTTGGCAAACGGGGGTTCTGGTTGTGTGGAATTTTAATTTCTTGCTTCTAGAAGATTATCTCCAACATTCACACATATTTCAGGCAGACTCAGCTAATCAAAGTATGAAGATTACATCCTCACAGTTATTATTATCAGCCCAAATTCTTGGTTTTCTTTTTCCCTTTTAGAATGCAAAGAGAAGTGTCAACCTATTCAAATGTATGTTGCCCTTTTGTGTGTTTCTGCTGACATCCTCCTCACTGCATGTAATGGGGAGTTCGGATGGGCCAGAAAGGCAGTTCAAGTGGAAAAATAAAGAAAATGTGCCAGAATTATTGGCATTGAACAGAAGTTTTGTCCCTGAGCCTTGGAGTATTTATAACACATAGCAGGACGTTTCTCAGGCCTTAAGTCTTTAACATCTCTTTTTACATGAATTAAACAATGAACTCTTATTAAATAAAAAGAAATGCATCATCACATTCATATTAGGTTTGACTTCTCTTTATTGGGAAACCTTTAAGAAGACAGCATTCTTTACCGACTTTTCCCTAACTCCTCATAGAGTTGCTTAGCAAATTGATACTTAATATTGCCTGATATGTTTATACTGATTACATAACCAGCCCTTATTAAATGCCCAAACATAAGTATTTAATTTCCAGAGTTCTCAGTGGTGAATGCCAGATTCCACTTTAACTTTTTGAAATAACCAAAAGAACTTTAGTCCTTTGAAAGTTTCATTTTTGGGGAAAAAAATGAAATGTTTTTACCTATGGTGAATATACCTATGTTTTCCTTTAAGTAAAAATTTTATGAGTATATTACCTTACATAACACTAAATCAAACAGATATTCCATTAAAATTACTACATCAAAAATAATATTTTAGCATACTTCATGTTCTTTTCTATTCTTATCATAAGAAAATGAAGCCTTAGAATAGCTTTTGTAAATTTAAGAGGACATTATTCTTGCAGATCCGAATACAAGTGAGGGCCTTCTGTAACTCTTGAGTAATAAGATCTATTTTAACAGTTAATTAATCTTTGAAAGCCTAGCAAGCAGCTAGACACTTGGGAAATTTTGGTAGCAGTTCAAGGAGTTCTTAAGAAAATTGGGTCTGAAATCTGTTCGTCTGGGATTTATGAGACAAAATTAGCAGGAGCCAATGTCATCCTTCTTGTTCATTGCTTTTCCCTGCTGCAGGCAGGACTTTTCAAGGAAAAGGTATCTATAGGAGAAAAGTTGGGCTCCCTGATTTTATCCTTTCATATGTAGCTTAAGTTCCAGCTTGTTCAATAATCCTACTAATTTTTCTTGGCAACTTGGAACTATTTAAAATACTGCATGAAGAACCTAGGGCAGTGTTCATATACAATTTGTCCATTTGAAGGTTGTTCTGTCCAAAGCATCACTATCTATTTTCCAACTTAGCTATTTTGTTTACTATTTTAGAAGTGGTTTCTTCAAAATTCAATACATTTCCATAAAGTGAAAGGTCCCTTGCAATTACAATTCCATCCAGCATTAACTTCCTACTGGATTCAAATAGTTGCAAAATTGTTGACTGTTTTCTGAGTACTGATGTGGGTATTGATGAAGATGTGGACTCTCTCTGATAGTTCCCTAGACTTCTCCAATGTCAAAGGAAATGAAAAAGCAGCCTTTTTCTTCCCAAAGTAATTCCTTGTGTTGAATGGGGGTGCTTGATTTAAACTGATTTTTCTAAAATTAAAATTCTTAAAAGCATAATTGAAAACTGTACTTCGTTTTGCCCAATGAAGGCTTGAAATATTGTAAATCCATTAAAATCTATTCAAAAATCTCCATACTCCAGAAACACAACAACAGGCATTTACCAGGCCTATTTTCATGACATGAATATACCAACTTGTGATGAGACAATTACCTTTTAAGGTGTATTACTGTCTTAGGTACTTAAATGCCACTATATCACAAATGCTTCATAGACTCTACATTGAGGGACTCATGCATGGGACTTTTGTTTGTTTCACTTAGAAGACATTTGGTTGGCTTCTGTCCCTCAGATGTTATCAAGATACATTTTGACGCTTTCCTTTTAAATGACGCAGTTGTTAAAGTTCGTGTTGCATGCAGATTTTACTTGCAGGTTCAGCACAGAAAACTGCCTCTCTTCCTTGATGGCATCTTTTTAACTGATAGATCAACACAATATTTTATCCACTGTAATAATGTGCCTTATTTAGAGATGATATAGATTTCTGAAAAATGATGTTGTTTCTCACAGATTTTTAAGAATTTATCTGAGTAACCAAAATTATAGGGAATTGTGTGATGTGTTACATCTGATTTCAAAATATTACCTGCTACAAAAAAAAAAAAAAAATTCCCCATCTACTTCTAAAACCACTAATGCTAAAGATGTAAATATGAAGAAATTAAAATAACAAGGTGAAAGAATGACAAACTAGAAATTTTGACATTCAATTTAGTTCAAGTTATAGTCATACTGGTTAAGTGACAAAATATTTGAATGACTGATTTATTTTACAGTGATTTGAACGTATTTCTACCTTGGCATTTTAGAAACTGAGGAACAGAAGCTTATGGGTCAAATGAATACTTGAATAAATGTTTCTTTTAATTATTAAAGTTCTAGTTAGCCAGGTAAAGTAGTTATTCTTTACTCATTAAGAGACTGCTAAGTCAGAATTAGAGGATCTAGCCTACCAATCCTATATCTTATCTGCTGTGGAGAAAATATTATTTTTCATAATTGGCAACTGACTATAGTTAACTACCAAAACAAATATCTGGCAGTAAAATTTGTCTATCTGTTCTCAGTAAATGCACTTTAAAGGTACATACTATCGTAACAAATAAGAAAATTGCTGGGAGCATTTTGATATCCCAAATAGTAGCAATGGGAGATTATGGTTCTGCATAGTCTGTATGGTATGCTCTAGGTAACTTTTTAGATAGCAGTAAAGAGAAAATGAACATCTTTATATCAGCAAATAAGATAAAACAAATGCTACAGAAATCAGTTATTCAACATGTGTTATCCTCAGCACTGTAGGACTTAAAAGCTTCATGGATAGAAATACTAACAATGTAGTACTTCGAACTGGATGCTTACAATTGGGAGGAGTAAGACTGATCTGTGTGTTTTGGGGTGGGGATAGTGTAAAGTAGTACGTTGGTTTTGTACTAATCGTTCCAAAAAAATGTAGTCTTCCAGGAGTTCAGAGAAGAGAAACCTCATTTTCAATTCAGCTTACTTAATTAAAAATCTTTATGCAAAGTTTGTTACTTGAAAGTAGGGTGTCCCAGATTTTTCTTTCCCTCATCTCTCTGGCTTTGTCTTTTTAGTCTATTTCACCAACTGTTTCTTTTTTTCATATGGCCATTAGATGCTGGAGTTCTTTACTACATTTAGTTTTTCTTTTCTTTACTTTTTCTCTAAATAATCTCATACAAGTCAATAGCTTCCCTTAATATCTATACATGAATGACATCTAAATGTGATCTGCAATTTAAGCCAGTCTGACACCCCTATATCTAACTGCCTCTACTGAGTTGTCTTTAAAGTACCTCTTTAGTAGGAAATCTCCAAGAAAATACATGATCTTTCCTTCTAAGCCTAGTCCTTACTAGCCTTTTCTGGCTTAGCAATTGGTACCACCATCCAGCCAGCTGCTCAAGCCAAAAACTTCAAAATCAGCCCCACATCCAATTTATCATCACATTTTCTTCGATTTTTACTTCTAAAGAAAACCTAAATTCTTGATACTCACTACCATAACCTGAGTCTGCCACAGGAACCTCTCAGGTGCTTATCTGGCATAAACTGTGACATCCACCATCAACAATCCTCTATTTATTTTCTACGCTGGAATCAAAGTTGTGTTTTTTTCAAAACCCACTCTAAAGTGAAAGGATTCAATCTGAGAAGTCCACATGTATAATTTTTAACTATGTGACATTGTGAAAAAAGACTTTGGAGAAGTAAAAGGGTCATTGTTGCCAAGAGTAGGGTAAAGGTAGAGATGAATAGGTAGAACACAGGGGGTTTTTAGAGTAGTGAATTTTTTCTGTATAATATGATAATTTTGGACTATGTCTTACATATTTATCAGAACCCATAGAACATACAAGAAAAGTGAACCATATATAAATTATGGACCAGGGTAATAATGATGTATCAGTGTTAGTTCCTTAATTATAATGAATGTACCACACTGGTGCAGAGTCCTGGGGGTGGGGGGCTGTGGGTATGTGAGAATGGGGATAGTATGGGGATTCTCTGCTTTCTGCTCAGTTTGCTATAAATCTAAAACTACTCTAAACAAATAATGTATGTTTATAAAATTCATTCTGAGCTTGCCCCTTTCCCTTCACTACTGAAAGTGCTTTATTGCCCATCCCCAGTGTTGCTGAAGCAGTGAATTGTTGGACTAAGTCCCTGGCATGGCCCCCATCCACCTTTGCAACCCCATCTCCTCTGTACCATTGTCATTCTGCCTTCCAGCCATGCTGGTCTCCCTCAGGTCTGAAGGGGACACGTGGAATGTTTCTACTGGTCTTGCCTTGCCCCTCTTCCTTGCCTAATCAATACCTTGCCTAATCAATACCTGCTCATTCTTCAGACTGCTCCTTGTCATTTTCTAAAGGAGAACTTCTCTGAGGTGTATAGCCTGTGTGAAGTTAGCTGCTTTTGCTATATTTTACATATAAAACCTAAATTACTTCTCTAGAATCCTTATACACACACTTCCTCTCTCTCTCTCTCTCCAGTCTGCATTTGGATTATACAAAGGGACTTTATTTTTATAAACAAATCATTCACAAAGGATACAAGTAACAATAAATGTTGATGAGGATGTGGGGGAGAAAGTACATTCATACATTGCTAGTGGGACTGCAAATTGGTGCAACTACTCTGGAAAGCAGTATGGAGATTCCTCAAAAAACTATGGGTGGACCCACCATTCCACATGATTATACCACTCCTCAGTATAAAAGGAGTTAAAATCAGCTTACTACAGTGACACAGCCACATCAATGCTTATAGTAGCTCAATTTATATTTAAACTTTCATAGAAGATAAATATTCATGATTGTATATTAATATCTGTCTCCCCTACTAGACTAAGCACCATGAAGTGATACTCTGCCTGTTCTTTCTCTCTACTGAACCTAGTGCAGTAGGATTACAACACCAGGGGCATTTAATAAATATTTGTGACTGGAGATATAGCTCAGTTGGTAGAGTGCTTGCCTTGCAAGCACAAGGCCCTGGGTTCAATCCCCAGCACCGCAAAAATAATAATAATAATAATAATAAATAAATAAATAAATAAACATTTGTTGAAGGAATAAATAGAAGTGGAATCAAGTTTGTTTGCTGTTCTCCCTAGCCATTAGACATTTGGAATCACTGCAATATATATTAATCCCTCAAAAGAGGATTTTTTGAATATGCATTTTAAAAGTTTCATGTGATTGTCTGTGTATTCTTGGGATTCTCAATAGTGGCTTTGCTAAGTAAGGCCTTGAGAGCTGAGGGTGAACCACATGGGTCCTCGTCAGTGGTGATTTACTGGTGTTGAAATGTCTTTCCATATCCAGCCTCTTCTTTCAAACCCTGGAAAATCCTTTCTTGATGAGTGGCCACTCGAGGAATGGAATGTTCTGGTCATTGTTCACTAAATTCCTTGTTTGTCCAGGAGCAGTCTTGGATTCCTCCTAAAGTTGTGCTTTGATAGTTACATTAACATCAAATCACCACGAAGGCCCCTGTTTGAGAAGGCCTATTATACTTTGTTGATGTGTGGTATTCACTGCTTATTTTCTCTGACCTCATTAATAAAAAATTAAGATGAAGAAACAATTCCCTTACTTTCCAGATAAGCTAGGCAATTTATTTTAATTACTGTCAGGCTTTAGTAACTACCATGGGGATCCTAACCATTCGCCTCAGTAATAATGATGTGAATTTGCAGTAAATTTTCAGAAAGGCAGCTATGGATTTGGGGGTTCTCTGACTTCTACTTTTTTTTCTGTGTTAAAATTACATATGTATATACACATATATATTCTAAATAATTATCTTTTCTCATTACAGTCTCTCCTGTCCCATGGTACTGTGGCAGACTGCGCTGTGGTTGGCAAGGAAGACCCACTGAAAGGTCATGTTCCCTTAGCACTCTGCGTGTTGAAGAAAAGTGAGACACCTTTGTCCTTCCTGGTTGTTTGGGCCTGAATGATGAACTCAGGTTAATTCTGCGTTTACCATCTCAACCTTCTCCCTAGACATAAACGCAACAGAGGAACAAATTTTGGAAGAAATTGTGAAACATGTTAGACAGAGCATTGGCCCTGTGGCTGCTTTTCGAAACGCAGTGTTTGTCAAACAGTTACCCAAAACCAGATCTGGAAAAATTCCGCGATCCACTCTATCTGCCCTTGTCAATGGCAAGCCGTATAAGGTAAATGACCAAGGATATTTAAGACTGAGCACTGAAATGTTTTTCACCATTTCATTGGCATCAGCAAAACTCTTTAAAAATGATTCTCCAGCATGAATTGTATCCATAGAAAGCATACCACAATGATTTTTTTTAATATTAAAAGGGAAACTGTAGGAATGAGGGTTTGAGCAAGAAAGGCAGACTAATTAAAATCATAGCTTTGATTACAGGAATCTGTGTGAAAGCATTTTACTATCAGTAATTATGTCAGTTAAATTCAAACATACTTATGAAACCTCGATCACATTGAATTACATACTTATGAAACCTTGATCACATTGAATTAAAAGTACATTTTCCTTCATTCCTTTCATTAATGGTGATGAGTAAATGAGAAAGCAAAATATTTGAGGCTGGTTAAAGATGCTTAAAACCTTCTAATTGATGTATGTCCTAATTATTTCTTCTATTCTAAGAGAAAATTATTTTAGGAAACTTTATACTGATATATTCTTTAAATTTTTGTATGCACATTGTGCATAAGTACACATATTTTTATCAATAATATCTAATTAAAGTCAATTCAGCATTAAGGGGTACTTGCATGAATACAGGTCAAAAAGAAAAAAAACCTAAAAACTCCCTATGGAAATATATAGAAAGATTCTTAAAAGGAACTCCAAAGAAAGTACCATCTAGGACCAATAGTTTTGCTAATTGAACCATTTATTTGGTTATTCTGAAAAACTATAGATACATTTTTAAATATCAAGTTCAAAGTTTCTCTTTTGTATATTTTTAACCGAAGTGTTATAAGATGATGTGGAAATACAATACTGCATATGATTGTTTTCATTATAAAGAGAGTTGAAGGGGTTCAAGGAAGAGTGTTTCTCTAACACTAAATTTTTTTCTAGGTAACTCCTACAATCGAAGACCCCAGCATTTTTGGGCACATAGAAGAAGTGCTGAAGCAGGCTTCGTGACTTTTTTTTTTTTTTCTTTCAATTTTGAGTTAATGTTCTAGTTGGCATTATTTGAGCTATTTTCCAGAAATGAATATTTAAATAGAAATTACTTGCCAGCTGAAATGTGAATTGTAAAGCTTGGTCTAAAGTGGTCTAAGGAAGACTAGTGAAAGAATCCATACCTTCTGTTTGATTTTTCAAATTTGATATTGTTGTCAGTTGCCTGTAAAATGACTCATTAGGTGCTGTCTAGCACTTTAAGAAAATCTATTATATGATTTTTTAAAATTATACTCCCTCAAAACACATTAACTGAAAATGACTCTCATATAAATACTTCCTGAAGTTAAAAATCTACAGCTTTGATCTATATTCAAATATTCAAGTCAAAGTCAGAAAGTAATTAAAATTTTTCTTATAGAAATTTTGAATATGTCCTAATATTCTTCAGATGCTCACGTTGTCTTAAATGAAATAGATGAACTGGGAGTTTTACATAGTCATTCAGACAGAAGAATTGTATTTAGGTAGGAGAACCTGTGTAACCCACATGTGAGAGGGAAGGCATGTGGCCAGGGTTATAGCCCTGCCTTCAGCTCATCTGTCACTTTGGCAAGAGAAGTCACAGGTCTGGCAGAGAACCTAGAGTCATTGGATCCCATCTTTTCATCATGGAGATGCGACCTCCTGAGAGGTCACCGCTCATGTCTCAGGTGCTTAGTTGACTGTATACTTCTTAATGACTCCAGCTTCCTATGGAATCAAGGAAACAATATACACATGGAGTAGAGTGGCAAGAAAAACCTTTAAGGAAGAACTCTAAAGGTTTTTTTTTCACTAGGCTATAGATCAAGGGACTTTCCAGGGAGTTTCTATAACATCAGTGCTCTTTTGAGGTGAGTTTGAGCCATTTATCTCAAGTTTCAGGAAGATAGGATTTGGTGAAGACTGGTGAGCACCTGTTCCATCAAGGGAGCAGCCTCTAACCGGTCCCAGCAGGGAGGGAGAAAGGTCCTCTACTGCAAGAACCTGATTTTTAAGAAAAACCAAACATTCATAGTTTTATGTGAAAATTCTAATTCTTAAATAAATAATTCATTTGAAAATTATTATGCCTAAACACATCTATCTAAACTTCTATAAAACTCTCAAGCCTTTTAAAAAGAATTTGAAAATAAATCTTTAATAAGTTTATAGTAATGTACCAATCAACTGGAGTAGATAGAAATAGGTGATTAGCTATTTGGTTTACTTAGGGTTTGATAACTACATGCATCAGTTATCAAACAATACATTCAAACACAAAACAAGTTCCATGCCCAGTGAACCTTGGAAGTTTATCAAAGTATTTCTCATTTTTCAGTCCTTTGGAAACATTATTATCAAGAGCATATCTTTCTAATGTAATAGTCTAGGTACATGAAATATATGAGATATAATAAATGAGCATTTATTGTTTGTGTCATAAAGATTATTCACAACCTACATAAAAACATTCTGAAAATGTTAGCTCTTTTGGACTGTATATTACAAAATATATGGCTTCTCAAAGTAAATGCCTATTTGCTTAAACTCCCTTCTTGATTGTTATTCCTGAAAAATATATTCAACTTCAATTATTTTAGTATTCAGAATTAAACTAATTATATAGACATTCAATAATTTGAAGCTGCTGAGTTCTTTGAAATGTCTTTTCTATAGGGTGCATTTTATCAATTATCACAACTGTAGTACTTATAAATAAATCACTTTTAATGTCTCAGCATTAAAATGTATGTCTTTAATGTTTTTAACATGAGTCCTTAACTTGAAATAGCAAATTTTTTAACTGAATGTATATCATTGTTCATTAGCAAGTTATAAACTCCAGCAGGTCCAACAATTGTGTAAAGTTTACACTTTATTTTGGTCTTCCTGTACATTTTTCCTGGTAACCAAATGTGAAGGAACATTTCAGCAAAAAGACTTGGTTTATTTTCCAGTTAAATGGGTGTGGAAAACAGTGCATAAGACCAAAGAAAGTAGTTATTTCTTGTGTCTCATTGAGAAAATTTATCTCATTTGCAGTGTCAGAGAAAGTACAATTATATTCATATAATTAAAAGTGGGTCAATAAAGGTATACCCCAGTCGTCAGACTACTTATAATTTGGGAGGAAAATAAAGGAATTTTCTAGTTTCATACCTGACTACATAGAACCTAAAATATTTTGAATTAAATATACCTTTTAAAACACTAATATTATTAAAAAATGCAATCATACTTATATTTGCTAAAATAAATTCCACGAGATCTACTTTTGGTATTTTCATGACATGTTTGTATTGTAAGAAATTGGAAAAATTGAAATGAAGTTTTCAAAATCCATAGAAAAGTGTTTTATGATTAATTATTTTTCTCCTGAAAATATATTAAATATAACCAAATGAGACCTGACTTACATTTTAAAAAGAAGTTTTGTTTATATTAAATTTTATTTGAAAGGCTCTGATTTGATCATTCGAAATGTCAGAATTCACAATGCTGGGTATCACAAAAGAATTCTGAGTATTTTAGCTCAATCCCTTAAATGATTCTAAAATCTGGCAGAAATTGTCTTATGAATTGCAGCTTATTTTATGCCTTTATTTTGAAGGAAATAGCTGTTTTTTACATTGCTAAATGTTAGGTTTTGTTATAAGTGACTAATATATCTTACCTGATCTCTAAAAAGAAGAAACTGATTTTAGTGATTGAGTAGTTGCTCCAGTTTGGATGCTGACTGTCCCCCAAAGGCCTTGTGTGTTAAAGGCGTGGTTCCCAGGATGATGTCTCGGAAGTTGGTGTGCGCCTTTTGCAGGAGGAACTTTGTGTGAGATCCCTAGATCATGGGTGGGGAGCATGACCACAAAGAGGGCTGTGGGGACCCAGTACTTTCCCCTCTCTCATCTGCTTCCTGACCATAAGTGAAGCTGTTTGTTCTGCCATGTGTGCCAATAGGTACCATCTGGCAACAGAGACCCAAAGCAATGGCTCTGCCCAACTTAGGACTGGAGCCTCCAAAACTGTGAACAGAAATATAATTTTTCTTTTTATAAATTCATTTTGCAGGTGTTTCTTTAGAGTGAAAGTTATCAAAATTGTGTATAAGAGTAAATACAAATCTAATCTGGTATTTTAATATCATAGCATCTATATCACCTTTCATTTTTGTGAATCAAGTTCCCCTTTTTCAGTTGAGTTTAGAACGTTCTTTTACATTGTTTAAAATCATGTCCATAAGTTAGTTTAGTACTCCCTCTAGTGGCAGACTTACTTTTGAAGCTAAATATTTGAGAGTTACTGAGTGATATTCATTATAATTCAAATAAGTTGTTGAATTTTATATTACTAGAAAACAAAGCTTAAACAGAGAACTGGAAGTATTTTTTTATTGACAATGGAGAGGGTTTTTGTTACCATTACCTTTTGACTGAATCTGTTAAACAAAAATAGACATCAAAACAAATGTAATGTACGTGCAAACATAGCAAATTAAAATACAAAAAGAAATTACTAATGACAGGTCTTGCGCTCAATAAGATCAAGCAGCAGAAAAATCAGCAATTAGATAAATGGTAGTATTAAATAGATTTTACTTTGAAATCTTCCATATAAACAAAGAATAAACAACAATAACACCACCAAATAAAGCCACAGGGAAGAGATTACTCCTCTATACTTTTTATACACCATATATGTAACCACTCTGCCTTTCATTTATTTCCTCTGATAAGACTGACTTCAGGGAAGTCACAACAAGGCCATGTTGGCTAAAAGCTTATAACATTAGTCATGAGTCTGGCAAATGCTCTGTTCCATTGACAAAAAGGGGTTCTGTTTTTTCCAGTGGAAATGAGCCTCAGCCTCTGCCGTGGTTGACATTCACTGTTCAGTGTGGGCTGGCAGTTCAAGGTATTTGAATGAACGTGTTTCTTAGGAAAGAAGTGGCTTTTTTTTTTTTTTTCTTGGTCCACAGGTAACAAGAGAAGATAATGGTTTTTTAATATAAATTTGTTTAAATAATTGCTCTTGATTCTTGTAAACAGTTTGGCTTTGTTTTGTATTGAAAAGGAGATCAAGCCATCACAGTGCTATTTCTAGAAATAAGGACATCCCTGATTGCCTTTAAAGGTCATTTTTGGCTCCAGTTCCAGGTTAAATCATTCTTTTTACATGATCAGAGGCAGGTGTTCAGCTTTAAGGATTGACAGACTTGAAGGAGAAACATGTCGAAGCATGAAACATGCTTCAAGGAAACATATTGATTTGACTGTTACAATTCAAAAACTGTAAAAATGGTGGAATGGTAAAATACAAACAGTACTTGGAATTGTCAAATGTTTGCACTCAAGACTCCATGAACCATATATTTTATTTTTTAAAAAATCATATTTATATCCATTTACATAAGACTTACACATTTAAAAAGAAATACACAGTAATACATAAATGCCTAGTATATTACAACATGAAAAACAAGTGGCTCCATTTCATAAAAGCATCTGTTGTACAGAATTTATGATGTGGATGATGCTTATTATTCAAATGACTTAAGCATTTTATTACAATTGTAGTAAACTAACCAAATTTGATATCTGATTCCCCCCAAAATCACATTTTATTTTTAATAAATCACTACTGGTCATTATTTCCTTTGAATTCGGTCTTCCCAAAGGTTTTCACTGCTCATCTTCATAGATGGTAGTGCACTTTAGGTAGGGTAGACTGAAAACACGACATCTAAAATATGGAATGGACAGAGTTAGTTCACTGAAAGGTCCCAGCCTGGTGAAGTCTGTTCTCTACTCTGGTGCACCTTCATGCGTCCTGCCCACGCCTGTCCTAAACGGAAATGGAAAGAGCATCATCTAAGATCTATACAATAGTGGACATCAGTAACATGTGCTCTTATCCACTTTTGTGCAAGGGAACTAAAATAATAGATTTTGCCCAACTTGGGAGAAACTATGGCAGTAATATAAAGAAAGGAAAATGTCAACATGCCTTCTGAAATTTAACAGCTTACTAGTTATACACCAGGTTAAGTTGACCTATTCAATGGAAGAAATTTATATTCTAGTTCATATATTTTAGAGCTCTTAAAAAGAAAATTTTGTTTAATTGTGATGAAAACAATGAATAAGTATATATTTTCAAGGCTCTGTGACAGTTGATGGCATCACAGGTTCTTTCTAGCATAATCTGCTTAGGAAAAGCTCAGAATTATTCTTACTGAAACAAAAGAAATAATATAGTATGCTTGGAATTCTCTGTAGAACAGTGTGCTCTGAATTATAAAAGAGGTGCTGTTTCACCAAAATAAAATTGATTGTCCTAGATTTACTAGTTGTAACTAAACGCCATTACATCCCATTTAATGGAAGAAAGTAGGAAATATGAACTAGAATGCCATGCACAAAAAAAAAAAAAGAAAAATATGTTGCAAGTAGTTAAAGAATAATTCTACCCATCAGTCAAGAGCTGAGAAGCAAGCACTACTGAACATACTAAATAGTCATTTAGTGAATTAATGAAGTATTCAATTCCTGAGGAAATTGTTATGTGTAGAATCAATTATAAACAGTATTTTGGAAAGTCTTTAGTTTAACCAAATTATTATATACTTTAGATCATGCCTAATTAAATGCCAAATTGCATACCATAATTAAGATTTTAATGTTAGGGTTGTACTTTCTGAAATTAATGTTTTTTGTTTTATTGGTTTCAAATAGTAACTCCAATAAGGCAGTGTATCAGCTCCATGTTGGGCCCAAGAGACCAGCCAATTGTGGATGGAGCTTTTGGGTCAAGGCAGTGAATTAACAGCACAAGGTGAGCTGCTTGTACCTACTACTGCTTCCTGTCCTGCCCCGGGCACACATTTCATTCTAAATATTGCTTTCAAAAGTTTTTTTTTTTTTTTTTTTTTTTTTCAAAATATTAACTCATTGAAAATTCTAGAGTATTCTGACATAGCAGTGTTTTAGGTCAAAATAATTTGTGAACATTTGACACTAGGAAAATATGGTTTTACTTATCAAACTATTTTTCAATAAAGTGCCATTTTTGTATGGATTTGGAAATAGTTTCAACTGATATTTCTCTAAACACAAATACTCTACATACTATATATATAAGGTTGTGTGCTGTTTCTGTCCTCCATTTTATGTTAATTTCATTTTGGTCCTATCTTATAGGCTCAGGTACTTAACAGAATTCATACTTGTTTTCCACAAATATAAATCACTCTGATAAAAAGCAACATACTGAAAGTTCAGTGTTTTCAGTTTCTACTTTTGTTTTAACACTTCTAAATCGTTTTCCTCTCTCTGCCACTATTTGACACTAAGAACTTACTTAAATCCCCATCTGCCTACTTTGGCTGCCTTATATAAAAGTCACTTAAATGTTTAATTTTTAGGTACCAAAATCTTATTAATAAAATGCTAGGGGAATCAGTATAAAATCCTTTTAAAAAGTAGAAAACAGTATGGTTAACCAGGGGTCAATGTGTAATAACTGAATGACTGGCCTCCAATAGACAGACCTTCCAACCACAGCAGATGGGTGGTGATAGGAAATACCAAATTAAGAGTTAAAAAGAAGATTCCTTTCCCCCCTCTATCAGTTCTAAGGGGTTATCTCACATCTGTACTGCTAGGCCATACCAAAAGGCACAGTGTATATTTACTAGTCTATGTAGGTTTCTTTCTTTTTTCTTTTTTTTATTTTGCTGGTTTGTCAGCCAAAGGGAAACTACTCACAGCAGGTCAGTGCTGCCTCCTTTGAGTGGCTTGTCAACATGAGTATGTGCGAACAGTGGAGTTGTCTAACCTCTGCAGTCTTGATGAAGCAACTGCAAATGGAGAAAAGGGCTTTAGAGGTTCTTGGATGATTGAGTACAAGATTTCAGATGAGAAAGATTTCTTTTCTCTGCCTAAAGGGGTACTGAACATATTAGTAGACCTTCTTTGTTTCAGATGTAAGCCACTCACATTCCTCTTCTCTAGACCCAGTTGCTAATAGAATTTTATCCCAATGTAATTTATTGAACTTTCCAGTGGTTATGTACTCTTCCTTAGAAGAAATCTTAACAAGAGAGTTCCCCAGGGTGCTTCTGTTTTTGTTGGGAAGATAGCTTAGAGAATTCAGAATGGTAAATTGTGTTTTTCATCAAGTATTGAGGAACTTCTGTACTAATTTTAATCATGTTAAATTCCTCATGAATTTTTCTAACATGTTCCACAATATTAACAAGACATAAGAAATGTAAAGACAATAGTTTATGTTGAAACTAATTTTAAGAACCGTAAAAGTTATGACCTTGAAGAGAAATAATGATTCTCAGTGGTTAATAATGAGATAATATTTTTATAATAATATTTTTCTTTTATTTAACAAACAAATCATTTTGTGACTACAATTTTACTGTTGTCTCTCCAGAATGACTGTTTTCCTTTGTGAATTATATATCAAAAGTCTAATGTCCACAGAAGGAAATTCTATTGGGACATTACTGTTGACTTTGTGTTTAATTCTCTTCTCATGACTGTGCTGGTTTATTTAAGACCTTCGCCTTAGTCAGAGGTAAAAATTTTGATGAGTCTGGATTTCTAAGAAGATAAAACTTGCAGTATTTAAACATGCAAGGTGTCGGTGAGGTTAATTGCCATTTACTATGTCCAAATCCAATCTCTACCTTAAACAAATTATTTGCTTTGGGAATGGAAGAGTAAAGAAACGTAAGTCATGCAGATGTCCCTTATTCTTCCTAGATGTGGACATTAGCCAATGTCGATCTTTTTAGGATGTTTTAAATCATTTTTAAAATATGAATAAAGTGCCATGATTTCATGCATTAGCAGTTTACAAAAGGGCCTGGCTTTTGATGAAAGCAAAGTAAATTTCAAGCAGAGCAAACCAACTCAAGAAAAGAATTAATTCCACAAAGCTACGCAAGGTTAGAGAATTACACTTGCTTTTGCTTCAACAAGCATTTATATTTACAAGCCAAAATGCAAAGCTACTGTACCATCCGTGGCCATTTTCCTCGACTGCCCCGATGTTGTGGTCAACCTAAATCCAGCTGGCAGTGTTTCTGAGGATCCAGGCATCATGCTGATTCCGTGTACTTCACGAGGAGGAAACTGCCTTCTCCAGGTTGAGCCACGTCTAAAATTCTTGTCATCAGTCTGCAGGTACAGAGTTAGAATATGATATTATGCAAACAATGTTATTAGTCCAGGTACATGAAGCTGGGTGCCTAGAAACTCTTAACAGATTATTTGTATTCAGTCCATGGAGTAAACAAATGGAACAGTTATGGTTCATCTCCAGAGTTCTAAGATTCCAAAACAAAGAGTAAGGAAAGTTGAAGCAGAAATATATTTCTATGACTTTTCATGTGATTGCAAATCTAAGGTTTGGCATCTTTCAAACAAACATCTTTGAAAACCTAAAATAAAATCCCCAAGTATTTTTCCAAAAGGAATATTGGATATATTTTGTTACATTTCATGCCAACTAGTTTATGGAATGAGATAATCTGTTTAATTGAATAAATTGTTGATCTGATTACATTTGACTCTCCACTTGAGAAATAATCATTTTATGTATACAAGATATTGATGCTGTTGGAAATCTATATTTACAATAGCCTGGATAATACGAGATATTATAGTACTTAAACTGTGTAAGAAATGCTTAACTAGTGATTTGTTAGATTTTGGATGCTGCAGAATTAACTTGTAATTTGTTGAAAAACCTTCACAACCTGGACACATTCATTTCAATCAATACAAGTGCTATTTAGGTGCCTCTGAGATCATAATGTAACTGATTAATAATGTATTCCTGGTTGCTGATTTTTTAAATATTTTAATGAAATAATCTCTTCTCTGTGTGTATTTAAATTACCTCTACCAATATGATTGTTTTCCTCTAAATTGGTAAACAGTAATATATAATTTATCACTTAACTAATATTTGTTGTGTCTAATTCTAAGGAAAATATTAAACATTCCACATACATCTTGTCTTCTCAAAATCACTAAATTTTTCCAGGGAAGGACCATTTATTTCCTGAAGTTAAAACTAAGTATATGTTGTTTACCCTGATGTCTCATTTGACTTCATTTTGACATACAGATTATTAAGCTGATATTAAGCTCAAATTTCATTGTTATAAATGAATAATGACATAAAATTCTTGGGATATTATTTTGTTTTGTTTTGTTTTTGGTACCAGGGATTGAACCCAGAGGCACTCCACCAACATCCACTTTTTAAAAAAAAAAATTTTTTATCTCAAGACAGGTTCTCACTAAGTTGTTTAGGGCCTTGCTAAATTGCTGAAGCAGGTGTTCAACTTGTGATCCTCTTTCTTAGCCTCCCCAGCTGCTGGGATTACAGGTAAGTCACTCCCAGTTTATATGGAATTCTTAATAGACTACCAATTTAACTAACTGACATTAAAAGTCAATGTGGGAAAATGAAAATAAATTAAGACATGTATCCACTGTTAAAATACCTCATATTGATGTCCAAATTTTAGTTAAGAGATGTCTGCTCTTCTTGTTATCAAGTGTTGTGTTTTATACTGCCCTAGACCTCCAAATATTTGTAAATGAAGAAACAATTTCATGGTTGTGACCTCTCTGACTTAAGAATGTGTATAGAAGTTAGTGTGCTAAATATAAATATCCCTCAGATCTACCAAACCCTACATTACATTGTAGGGCTATGCAACTCCTATAATGAACACACTCAGGGCTTCAAAATAAGCCAGTGAATTGAGTTTTATTTGACTTCTCACATTTGTTCTTTTAGCATACAACATGTTTACTACAGAAAGTTAATGGGAATTCTAAGCAACAATGTCATGGGAGAAAAAAATTTTCATGAGATGGGATTAAGAGATACCTTTATGATTAAAGCCCACAGAAGCAAATCAGCACTTCTCAAACTGTTTCAGTTGAATCTGAATTGATCAGCCAAGTCCAAGAAATAAATCCACTATGATTTTAGGCAGGTTTTGGGCTATTTTTGCTCATTCAAAAATAAGTTAAACAAAAAAGACTACAGGGTTGAAATAACAAAATCATGTATTGTGCTTTTTAAAATAAACAAAAAAGATTGACTATTTTAAAGGCAGATAGTCATATCCTATTTAACAGACCTTTCTGCTTGTTCATTGCCCTCAGGATACAATATCATAACTCATTAGGCTGGTGTCTCTACCAAGACATTTTCCTGAGGTCAATCCACATTTTAGAATGTAGCAATAGGATATATCTTTAAGAATTTGGTTAAAATTCCTTTCTAATTTTAAAAAAGAATAACTGTATTCTAAAGTGTAGGCATTCATACAACCTTTTTGAATCAATTTAGAATAAGTACTAAAAAGATTGTTAAACAACTTTTAAAGACTAAAATCAGTAAAGGATCAACTGAATTTTTTAAAATACTGATAAATATCCTGATTGGATAAAAGAATGAATTTATTAGATTATGGAATATAGATTATCTCCCTATAATCTCCTCCATAAAGAACAGCATATATTTTATAATGTCAAGATGTCTGCCCTGCTCATTTGAATATAGACTTTTTGCCCTATTTTAGGATTTGCTTAGTTCATTAATAAAAATTATTTAAACAGCCTATTTTTATAGCCAGGAAGTACCTGCACTTTGCAACATAGAATTATATATCTCTGTATGTTCTGCTTCATAGCAAGGTTTCCTTTTCACTTTTAGAAAACTCCTGCAAAAATCTCAGGACTACTAAAAGTTTCTGTCAATCGGGTTTACTGATATCTCCTATATTTATTAACTCAGGAGGTTTCTCATGTGTTTATTGTTTTCCATATAATTAAACCATGCATATATTATATATACAGATTCTTACATTCAATATACCTTTCACATCCTATGATTGTTAAAATGTTATTTTGTTTATTTTGAAGGAAAACACAATACTGATACCTAAAATAATGAAAATATTCTTATTTATTGAACATAGAATATTTATTGAAAACATTTATTGAAAAATTTATCCTCATTTTAATAACCTAATATATTCTGAGAAGATATACTATTTAAGAAACAAGCATCTTCTTATTAAAAAGGTGAGCTTGTCAATGTTAATGTTTTAATTGCTTATAATTAAAAAATGTTCAACATTTTGGTCATTCATGTTGAAAAAAAGTCTGTTTGAATTACTCTTCATTGTTTCTAAGTGCTAAAATGATATATTTATGAATTCATAAGGTTCTTTCCAAAACTAAATAATATCATTTGATATTTAAGAATAATCATGGGGAAAATTCTAGATTCTACCCATGAAACAAGCATTTTGTTAATTTCCAAGAATCATTCCTTGAAAGTAAAGATGTTCTGTTATTTTTCCTATATTCTTGAAGATCCAGATCCTTTTTTGGTTTTGTTCTGGGGTGAACTCAGAGCCATGTGCACACCAGATCAAGGGTCCCTTTTGAATGTTAGGTAAGGACTTACTTCATCCAGTCGTCGTTCAGTCCCTAGGGCCAAGAGGTTGTTGTATTCCCTTTCAAGAATCTGCCTTGCCTGTTGACAGCAAGTTAGAGTTACCATCAATGAAATCACATTTTACTTAAAAAAAAAAAAAAAAAAAAAGATATAGATTATATTTACCTGAGAATGCATTACAAACTGCTGTTTCGTTATGGGGTGTTGAGGGATTTACTCCTCCATGTCTATAAGCCACTGTAAATTTTAGCTATAAGTACTAGTGGGGGCCATTTTCTTTTGTCCATGGAAAAGTAGAGAGACTTCTTACTTTATTTCAATTCAATATTTTATATGAACTTTGAAATGTTCAAAAACAAAAGAAAAAGTTGGATCGTAAATTTTTATCAGAGTTCTGCAGGTACCTCTTTAAACTTGCCAATGGTCATTTAGAGAAAGTTTAGATATTAAAAATTCCTGTGCCCTATCCCTTCATAACTGATTTCTTAGAGGACTGTAATGTCGACTGGACAGCTTACTTTTAATTTGCATGAAACTCCACTGATTCAAATAGTTATCTGGATTTGGGAATCGCTGGCATATCCAATGTTAAGTGCCTGCATAATTCAGACATGTAAATAGAAAGAACTGCCTCTCAGAAAGGCAGAGACTAAAGATCATCTGTCAGAAATATTGTTTTGGGGAATCTGGTATTCAGGGGAGAGGTTAGACTAGAAAACCTCCAACTCCCTTCTTGTTTAATTTTATGATTTTGTTTTGGCTAGAAATCTAGTAGCTTGAAATCAAAATCCTAGTTACACATTTGAAAGATTAAGCTAACTTTCATTAAGAATTATGAATATGTTAAGTGAAGTAAGCCATAGAAAGACAAGTACTGCATGATCTTATGCATACGTGGAATCTAAGAAAGTTGATCTCATAGCAGTTGAGTGTAGTCTGTGGCCATGAAAGGCTGAAGAAAGTATGGGGAGGAAATGGGAAGGGTTAATTAATAGGTACTAAGTTACAATTATGAAGTTACAAGAAGTTCTTGTGTGCTATTGCTAAGTTCAAAAAGCAAGAAGAAAAGATTTAAAGTTTCACCATAAAGAAATAAATGTTTGAGTAAATACATGTTTAGCCTGATTTAACTATTATGCAATATAACATGCATTGAAACATCACATTACCCCATTAGTATACAATTTTTACGTTTTTATGTATTGATTAAAAATAAGTTTAATTAAAAAAAAAGAATCACAAACACAGAGCTGCATTTTCCTCATAAAGACTAAATTTGTCATTACATTAACCAAGACCAATGAAACTTCAGCACAAAGGGGCTTGCCTGAGTGTTCTGTGTTGGAATCTGTAAGAGTAAAGCTAAGCTGCTGTAGTCAAAGTTCTCATCCAAGGCTATAAGTGAGCCATGCACGCCACTTTCAAGAATATTATTGGCATATTCTCGAAGTCCAATTGCTTGTATCCAGCGAATAACTCGATCATTGCTCCATACCAGCACATCTGGGAAAGAGATGCATCTTGTTAGCCTACAGTACTTTGCTCAATAAAGAAAACCTCTTCCTCTACCAACCACAGGTATTCCATCAAGTCACATTTATGCTGATTGGTACACTCCCTAGGGCACCTAGTCCAGAAACAAAGCTGTCATTTTCAGAATGCTTGTTATTGCTGAAACAACATTTACTGAAACATGTCTCAAAAATGTTTTTTTTTTTTTTTTTTTTTTTCATACTAGAGCCCTAGGAGTCCATCTGAAGTTTAATGTTTTTACCACCAGATGGGGACATTTCTTATTTGTGTCTTGATAACACAAGAGTAAACAGCAAAAGACCTAATACTGTTGTTCTTCATCAGAAATATTTATTAACCACTACTTAAATATTGCATATACACATGAGAATCTTCATTTTCATCTAAAGTAATATATAACACAGACTAGAACAGTAAAATAATAACAGGGACCAAGTAAACAAATACTTACCCTGATATTGTCAATTCATTATCTTTTAATAACATTCTAGTGCAAAAATCAAATACCAGTTAAGTTGCAAGTTGTTTTGCCTTTGGTAAAAAGTAGTGGCTTATTGAAGTACAAAACACTTCTATTTCTATTTAAGTAAAAATAAAGCCTTCAGAGAAATATCATCTGTTCCTTTTTTTTTAGACAAACACTTAGAAAAGTATATTTTGTCATTTATTTTCTATTTCTTCTCATTAGGAGTTGGCAGAATGCTACATGCAAACTAATAAAATAGAAGAATCACAAAGTTCCATAGAGAACAGAATTTTAAGGAATTTAAGGGTAAATGAAAAACATTGAAACATTTTTCCTCTTTATAGAAAGAAAAAAAATCCCTATATTTAAGTAAAGTGTTCTTGTTAATATTTGCTTTTTGAGTGAAATTTATTCCTTTTTCAGAAAAAGCTCAAAAATAGTTTGAGACATATTTTTCAGCTTCAGCTGTTTATTTCCCCCTATTTCCATTACCTACAAAATCAAGGCAGTATTTGGAGGAAGCAGGAAGAGTATTTTATATTGTTTAAATTTTTCAAAAGCATTATTAATTTGTCCTAATGCATTCATTTAGAACCAGTTTGAGTTTTCTTCTGTTTAACATTAAGGAAGTAAAGTAATACCACAGTCCCACTCACTCACTTTCTCAATCATTATATTCACCCCAACAGTAACCAACATACTGAGTACCCTCACTACAATTTTATCCTTTTTAGCTTCAATAAAATGAAATCATACTTTTGTGTGATAAGTACTTTGGTATCTTTTACTCAGTATGGGATAGAGCAGTAGGTAATAGCTTGTTTATCCTCATTGTTGTTTATTATTCCATTGTATGATTATGCTGCAATGTGTCTACTGCTGATGAACATTTAGGTGGATTCTACTTTGGGTTATTAATGATAGTGCTGCTTTGAATATTGTTTTATATGTATTTTGTTGTGTTTACTTGTATATCACAGGTTGGTAAATAACAATGAATAGAATTGTTAAGTCATGTGGTTTACATATATTCAATGTTATCAGATTTTGCTAAATAAATTATACTTTTGCAATATAAGTTGTACTAATAAAGTATGAGGATAAGTATCCTTGTCAGTAGTTTTTAATTTTCATTCATTAGTTTTATATGCTTATTTTTTTGAGCTTTTATGTTAGATGTGTGATGCTATGAGGTGAATTGTTTTTCCAAAAAATTCACATGAAAGTCTTAACTTTCAGGACCTCAGAATGTAACTTTATTTGAATACAGTCTTCAAAGAAATGATCAATTCAAAGGAGGTAATTAAAGTGAACCCTAATATAGTATGACTGGTACCCTTCTTAAAGGGGAAATTTCAAAGCCTAGCATGGTGTCATGTGCCTGTGAGGCTGTCAGGAGACTGACATGGGAAGATCTCTATTGAGTGCAACATAATGAGACTTTGTCTCAAAAAAAAAAAAAATTGGGGAATGTGCAAATAGATATGCACACATGGAGAATGACATGTGAAGGTGAAGGAAGAGATCAGGGTGATGCGCCCATAGCCCAAAGAATTCTAACTGTTGCCAGCAAACCATCAGAAGCCAGGGGAGAGAAGCAAGGAGCAGATTCTTTCTCATTGCCCTCAGAAGGAACCAACCATGTTAACATCTTGATCTGGAACTTCAAGCTTCTGTAACAGCGAGACAGTAGAGTTCGGTTGGTTAAACCACACAGTTTTTTATACTTAAAAGCAACCCAGCAAACTACTCTATCATTGTAGGTTTAATCAATAACTCCCATTAGAATTGTGGAAATATCTATTCATTTTAGATCTGTCAATTTTGCTTTTTGTATTTTAAATTTATGTATTAGAAGAATAAAAAGTTTATTCATTCCCTTTATTATAAAGAACCTAACTTATTTTTAATATTTTTTTCTGCCTATAGTCTGTATTCTGATATTAGAAAAATCACAGCAACTTTGGGTTAGTATTTGCATGTGTGTCTCCTGTACTTCTAATTCCTCCTATGTTTAAGATGTGTCCACTATATAGAGGATATTAATGTTTTTGTGTTTTCATCTATCCTTCAATTAGATTGGTTAGTCTACTCCTGTTCCATATTTCACATATTTGAGTTTAAATCTATCATCTTTCTGTCTGTCTTACCTGTCTGGCATGGTTTGGAACTGAAATGTCCCCTAAGGCTCATGTGTGAAAGGTTTGGTACCCAATGCAGCAAGCTCAGAGGGGAGGCTTTTGGGACGTGATTGGGTCACTCTCCCCTCATGATGGAGTCATAGCTGAATAGACTATTGGTGGAAACTGTAAGAAGTGGGACATAGTGGAAAACATGGGTCCCTGGGGGTGTGCCCTCAGCAGCTACATCTTGTCTCTGGCTGCTATGAGGTGCTCTGCTCCACATGCCCTCTCCACAATGATGTTTTGTCTCATCTAGGCCCAAAGAAATGAAGCCAGTCCAACACGGAATGAAACCTCTGAAACTGTAAGTCAAAATAAATATTCCCTCCTCTCACTTATATTTTTCTCAGGTATTTTGTCACAATGATGAAAAGTTGATTAAGACACTGTCATTTTTGCCTTCTTTCTTTCCTTTTTATTTGTGTTTTTGAAAAATTTTATTCTACTAGTCAATCTACTAGTTTTTGATGTTAGCACTTTATATATATTTTTTGTTAGTCACACAGCTCATAATATGCACCTTTGGCTTATTAGAGTCTACTATAAATTAGCCCTATTATCATTTCCTGGATAATGCAAAGACCTTCAAACAATTTAATTTCTTTTACCCAATTCCTGTATTTTGCATTATAGTTATGTATTTAAATTCTATGTAAAATTTAAACCCTGTAGGCATTACTGTTGTTTTATTATTATTGCTAAATTTACTCATTTAATACTATTATCAAATTTATTGAATTTTTATGATCTTTCAGATAATTTCCCTTGTGCCCACATTATTCATTCTAATATTTATTTTCTATTTTGATTTTTCTGGTGAAGTATTCTCTCAGATTTTGTCTATCTGAAAGTGTATGCTCTGCCTTTAATATTGATGGGACATGCTTCATTCTAGGTAAAATGTTAGTTTAATTCATCATTTGAAGCATATTCCATTTTCCTCTAGCATTGTTTTAGTTGAGCAACATCAGCTATATTGTTCTTTTGGAAGTAATATGGAGTTTATTCTGCTAGAGTCTAAGATTTTTTGGAGAGGTCTTGATTTTTCAGCAGCTCTACTATAATGTGTTTAGACATGTTTTGTTTTCCATTTTCTTTTAAATCTTACTTGTGGTTCACAGAGTATCTGAATTTGTGGCTTCCTGTTCCCGTTAGGTTTTTTTTTTTTTTTAATCTCTCTTAGTATCTTTTCAAATATAGCCTCTTCCTCATTCTCTCTCCCCTTTTTCTGAGATTCCAGTTGAATACATACTATACTCCTTGCCATGTCCAATGTATTGCCAATGATTTGCTTTCTATCATTCATCATTTTGTTTTGGAAATCCTTTTGTATTTCAGGCCAGGTATTTTCAAGTGATCTGTCTTATTTTGCTGAACTTCTCTTCTACTGTTAAACTACATATAGAGTTCTTAATTTTTTATACTTTCCACTTCTTGAAATTTCCCATTTAACTATATTCTTAACATGTTAATTCTAGCAATAATTAAACATTTTCTATTTTGCTCTTAGTTCCCTAACACACTAATAATAATTGTTTTAAAGTTCATGTCTCAGGAGAAACAAAAGCACCATGTCAAGGTCAACTGCAGATGTATATTACTATTTTCTGATTTTATTCTCCTGATCTTCCTCTTTTCACCATTACTGGAACTGTCTGATTTTTAAAGTTGAATACCAGACATCAATTTTTAATTTCTGTTTCTGTTGCTCTTAAAAGTTCACAAATATTTCAGGAGGAAAGTTATACAAAATGTCATGCTTATCTCCAGGATCTTGGTTCCCCCAAACCTGGCAGTTTGGCACCTCTGAATTCCAACCCCCTTTCCCTACTTCTCTGTGAGACAGAGAAGAAGCAGTGGAGGGTCTCAGGTTTACCATTTAGCTCATGTGTTTCTCTGTTGTCCAAGATCACAGCTTCTCCAGTCCTGGTTGTCTTAGTTGCTTTCTACTACCTTTAAATAGCTATTTATTGATGTATCTATCCTTTCTATTTGTTACTGGTGAAAGATTTGTCTTATTCAGTGTACTTCATTATAGTCAGAAATAAAAGTTTCTAAAATTCATCTGTGCTCTTTTTGTTTCTGTACATCCATGATGTTGGTACAAATTCATATAGGATCTGGAAACTTAGATGAATCTGCCCATTTCTCTCCTTAACTTCTGTTTTGGCTTTGAATAATCTCATTTGAAAAGAAAGATGCTAAGTTTTTCTTTGGTTTAGCCATGAAGAACAGGTAACAATGTCTGCTTCCCAGTCTTATTACCATTCCCTATTCCACCCAGAGCAGAATGAATTTCTGCAAGAAATGGGACATTTATTGTCCCTATCAGAGTTTCACCTCTTTCTTTTCCCATGTCTTCAGCAAAACAAAGGAGATTAAAACTTCCTCATTGATCTGCAGTAAATAGGAAATTTCATGTTACGTAAGTTTGCTGGGTCTCCCGAGATGAGTTCTGAAGTGTAGGTTTTCCTCTGAGTTTGCGTTAGCTTTTTCCATTCCCACCTTCCCTTGAGGTGTGAAACCTCAGAAAATGGAATGTAAGTTGTTTAATATTATATTTTGAGAGCAACTGATTCTTTTAACTGCTGGTTGTCTTGCACTTGAACTTTAAAAGCTCAGTGGGTATGTATAGGTGGCAGCAACAATTCTCCATGTGATTTTACTAAATTCAACATTTTTTAAAAGATCAATGGTCTGGGACTAATACTTCCATCAAGAACACAATAAAAATCGTCCAGTTTTCATTGTACTAGGTAGATTTCTAATTAATGTGTTTGTTGTTTTCTAGAATTGGGTTAATGTTTTGGTAGTCTAAGACACGTTAGGGTGCCATCATATTTATATGTCATATATGCAAGTATATGTCAATCAAAATTTCCATTGTCATACCTGTAATCAAGAGTGATCAAAGATATAAAATAATACATTTTGGGAGTAAAGACAAATAAAGCACTAATTCAGCTTTTGCAGAACAGAAAGATATCCTTTTTTCATTTTATAAATCAGATCCCCTTCTATAAACCTGTTTCCAGGCAAAATTTATGCCTTGACTTTAATGTTCTGTAAGAATCCTCTTGACCTAAACAATAAGTGTTGACTGTTTCCTAGCAACAAATTAAATGTTAGTACATTCTTGATACTTTTTTCACTTCAGAAAGCTCTTTATTAAGGTCAAGGTTAATTAACGCTTCAGATATTAACCAAGACCCCTAGTTACAGTTGAGAGTTATTCCTGTAAATGTCACCAGATCAATTATAGGAAATAGAGGCTATTTATGATCTCACTCACTGCTAGTTAGCATATGGAGTTGTTTGTATATAATCATAGTGAATCATGGCAATTTTTCTCAAGGCAGTACTCTAACCAGCAATTGCCAAATTCTAATAAAACATTTGGTGTAGAGCCAAATGGGTAATTCTTCTCTTTTAGATCTGTCTATATATGAAGAATTTCATGTGGTGAAACAAGGCATAATAAAATCTAATTGAAAAAAAAAAAAAACTTCAGAAAGAAAACTAGAAAGTGGTCCCCCATCGGCAAAATCTATTTGTGAGCTGAAACATCCTTTGTTGGGTCAAATCACACTACCTTTGGATGTCTATCTTTGCTCCATTAGTTCCCAAATTTCAATTCAACTGAAGAACAATGCACTGAAAACAACCTGCAATTTCCTGGGTCCCCAAAATAAAATGAAATTGAACAACACGATTTTGATAATGGAAAAGCACTTTCTTGCTCCTCAGTAATGAGTCCAATGAAGCGTTAGGAGAAATCCACCGTGTGTATAGTTACTCTTCCATGAACCATAGACAAAAAAATATTTTTAACCAGTAATTTCAACATGCACTCAAGCACAGACCACGGACTAATGTACTGTCCAAGAACTGCCAGAGAAAAAAAGTAATTTCTGACCTTGTTTATCACAAGTGAAGATCATGGAAGTCTAAAAGAGGTGACCTTAAATACAGAATAAAAGAGCACCTCATTTTAATATTGGGGAAGTGGGAGTTACATATAAAATAGGTTCTGATCTAAAGTAAGCCCCCAATGATGTTAAGATGAAGACAGAGAATCAGGCCTAACTGAATAGCTAATGACATGAAAACACCCACAGCATTTAATGAAATGCTTGAAGGAATCAATTCTTAGGTAAGAGGAAATGGAAACAGAGATGAGACAAGTAATTTAACATCCAAAAATTTCCTAAATAATTTTTGGTTATATTTGTATTAATAAGCCTTTTCTCCCTCCTTTAATAAAGCAACATCAGTGAATTGATAAATTTTACTCCAAAAAGGGTCTACAGACACTTAAGCCTTATGTCCAAAAAATTGATTTTTGTCTTTCAACAGTAATAAAGATTCCACCAAATCTTTATTGTTAATAAGTACAGAATTTAACATTTTCTTCTTTTTTTCTCCTTCCCCCTGTATATTAAGACTCTCAACATTTAGATAGTTGCTATAATTGAAATGGCTTTAGTGCGGTCCTGTGGTTTCATGTGTTGGAAACATGGATCAGAGGTGGGGTCTAGTGAGAGGCCCTGGCATCCATTGAGGGCACTATCCTTCTAGGGGTTGAAGGTCATTCTTAGGACACCTTGGTAGTTCTCTGAGGATGGATTTTTGTAGAAACTTGAACCTGGTCCCACCCAGCTTTCCAGTTTTCTGTCAGTAATGTGACTTCTTGTTGCCACTGTGCTCCCACACCATTGTCAACCACCATGTGGTGACACAACCAAGGGGACCTTTGCAAAGTCCTGTGCCAAGCTATCTGGACTTTCAGTCTCCCAAACAAGGAGGTATATGAACCTCTTTTTGTTATAATATTAGTATGCCTTGGGTATTTTGTTACAGTAACACAAAATTAATATAATGTTTAATTATTAAATATAATACTTTTCAATACATTTGCAATATGGAGTTCTTGTTATTCAAATCAAACAGTTTTATATACAGTTTTATACTGCAGCAATTAGCAATAATTCTAAAACCATTCTCGGCTAAAACTATTAATGCACTAATCTAGTTTCTAGGGGGGAAGCTCCTATATATATTCTGTAACTATAATCCAAATAAAATTTTTGGACACTGAAATAAAATTTAAATCATATAAATCAAAAATGAATCGCAATTAAAAATATATATACCATATCTCTCTAAATCATTACAACAATGTTCCATTAAAAGTTTGACAAAAAATATCTACATGGAGATACCTTTAGTATAAGTAAAATTAATAGGTCCAGAGAAATAAATCTCCACTCAAAAAATCAAGAATATGTTCCAAACGAAATATTCGCCCTAAAACATTTTCTGTGTTATAATTAGGAAAACAAATGACAGTGACTTCTAAACAAAAAACTTATGCTGCTTAATGACCACATAACATATATAGAAAAAAAAAGCTAAAATATCAGAGAAAAGGAATTTGATATGAAAGAAAGACATATATTACCCTTTATTTCATGTTGGCTTGCTTCTCGTCTTCTCTCTAGTTCTTTTCTGTCATAATTCAACCTTTTTAAGCACATAATTCCATACTGTAAACTTGTTCTGTTATTTAAAAAAAAAAAAAACATTAAATTAACTCAGCAGGTGGAGACTGTCCTTTGCTGAATAATATACAACACTATGCACCATTTCTTAGGGCATCAGGCTGATAAATGACATTTCCAGTTCAATCCTCCAGTATTGGAAGGAAATAAATTTATAATTATTCTAGGCACACAATGCTTACAAAGCATTTTCTTTCTGAAGAGGAGAAAAACTATTTGCAAAATAAGAAAAACAGCTTTGAAAATGATCTATACATCTCTGCCTTCCATTTACTCTCTCTACATTATGTGCTAACAAATTCATATTTTACTCATTTGAAAAGAATTTAAAGTCCCCTTAAGGAGATTGAAGGGATCTTATTGGAAATGGATACCCTATTCTTAAGCTGATGATAAAATAAGCATAAAAACATGAGTAATTTCAATAATACAATAGAGCACCAAATACGAAAAGGAACAGGCAACAATTCTAAGTGATAACAGAGCTTTAGAGAGAGAGAGAGAGAAAGTCAGCAGATATTGAAACTGTAGAAAGGAGGAATAGAAAATTGATCCTTAAAAGATCAGGTAGCAGGAAAGGGGTTATTAAGGAAAATGTTGCAGCGTCAGGAACACAGGCTTGCAGATGAAATGTCAAAAGTGTCCTGATGGTGAGGCATTGCATCCAGAATTTAAACCCAGGCCAGGAAGTAGGAGGAACACTGTTACAGAAGGAGAGTGGGGTGTTTTCAGGACAGCCTTGCATTTCGTGTATGAAATACATCTAGGTAAATGAGAATTACTGGATGATTTTCAAAGGAGGAAGGAATGACAAGGAGGAAGGAATGACAATGAAAGAGTATTTTTTTTTTTAAGAGAAGAATTTCATAGCAAAAAAAGACATGGAGGATAAGTAATCCTAGAGGATAGACAAACCAATTAAGGGACACAGCCATGAGTATGAAAATCAAATCCAGACACTAGAGATGTCCAGGGAGAAGAAATTAGAAGATCTGGTGATATTAGATAGAAGGCCAATGGCAGTGTGATAGGAAAAATAAAATCTCTAGATTTAGAAACACAATCATTAGCTATTGGTAAAATTTAAGTGTTAAAGAATACAAACATTTAAACATATACACTGGCTAGGTAACATGTAAATGTTAGATGCATTTCCAAGCTCTGCTATTTTAATAAAAACAATTTTAAGTCAAATATTTCAGAATCAGAGAAAGAAAGAAAGAAAATGAAAGGAAAGAAGGGAGGGAGGGAGGGAGAGAGGGAAGGAAGAAATCAATGTACATTTGGTGAGTGTGCTGGGCTAAAGTATGTTCTCCTCAAATTCATATGATGATGCTCTAATCCCTGGTACCTGAGAATGTCACTGTATTTGGAGATGATATTTAAAAGGTAATTACATTAAATGGGACCAGAAGGGTGGTCCCTAATCTAATGACTGGTGTTTTTGTAAGAGGGAAAATGTGGACTGAAACAGTTGGAGCAGGAACTCACAGAGGAAAGATCATTGAGAATACAAAGAGAAGGTGGCAGTCAAGTCAACAAGAGATCTCAGAAGAAACCAGACCTGTCAACACCTTCATGTCATATTCATACCTTCTAGATCATAGAGTAGGACTATATCAAACTATAACATAGAACTTAAGGTCTAGTATAGTAAACCCCCTCTGCCTGCTACCTGGTAAACAACTTGAGGAAAGAGGTTGCATTTCATTCACCTGGGTCCTCAAAGCTATCCAGCAACACAATCAAGTGTTTTATTCTGAAAATTAATGTACAAATATGCAAAATCACTAAAAGACATGTAAAAATCAAAAGGCACAAATATGCCTTTCATAGAAGAAATTTTTCTCAAAAATTTTCAAGTATTTCCCTAAATTATAACTTATAACCACGTTCATAGGGTTGAACTACAAATATTTTTATTCTTCACAAACAATTTCAATATATGTACACCTAGAAAAACTACAAACATGGAATTCCCTAAAGATTCAGCCAAAAAAAGAAATCAACTTAGACTCTATGAAAATCAACTTTTCTGCAGAAATATTTGCATAAACTTTGGGTATATAATACAAACAGCTCTGCCCTCTGCTGCCTGGAAATATTTTTCCAAGTGGATGTACCCAGACATTTTGAATAGCACAAATTTTTAATGTCTTAAACATCTATTTTTGTTTTAATAACATACACCTTATTTATTGTTTCACTTTAATATTCTTTGTCAAATACCTACCGATGAAAACTATCTACCATTTTTAAATGGACGCGAAGATCTTTCTTTGTTAGATGATCTAACATTCTTGCATCAACCAAGCATTCCATAAAATAACTTCTGTACTGAGGTAACCCCAGGCTGGGTAGCCATTCATTTCCAATCCATTCATGGTTCATGTCTCCATAAGCCAGGGTCTGTAGAAAAACCGGACACTAGAATTGTTTTATAGCAGTCAAGTTTCTTAACCAATAAAGTGAGATGGTAATTGGAGGATATTACCCATTTTTGCAACTGATATTCAATTACTGTGATATATGAAAAGGATGGAGAAATAATATTAAGCCCATAATAATTTATTTACTTTCATACAAAATGAAACTTTGAATACATTTATCAAATTATTTGCCTATAGAACATAATTGACTGTTACTTTGCATTCTCAAAAGGAATTACATTTTGTCTAAACATGTACTTTGTTAATAAATAAATTAGAATTTGAGATATACTATGAGTTTTGAGCTTTAAGATTCCTTCTTTATATTCAGTTTATTTAATTTTATTTATATCTGTCAGCCAATACTCCAACATTTCCCTCTTTTCAACACTCCTATTGCCATTGCTACCAGGTCATAGCAAACCTGGATATGAAATTAAAGCTTCAATGAATAGAGAAAAGAGCAATGAGGTTAGGCAGACAGAATACTGAAACATTATATCAAAAATATTATTTCCTAGAAGAGCAGGTAGGCAGAATTCCATAAGGATCTAATCATAGTCCTTTCTAGAAATCAATCAATTTAAACTGTACTTAAAGAAGCAGGGCATGATTAAAAGCTATGAAAGATAATTAATTCTTTAATATAGTAATAAGAACTGATCTTGCCAAATATTGGCCAAAACAACTGAAATAAAAACCAAATCAACTATTACTACTAAACTAATTTTTAAAAGCTAATTATTCTCTCTCTCTTAACACAGGCTTTCCTATAAAATCCTATTTATACATGCTTTTTACTGCATAAAAATCAAACCAGAAATCCACAATTATAATTTGTGTATCTAGTGAAATTCTAGGAGCTCCCCTTCAGGTTGATAAAACTCTTAACAGGCTCAAAATTCAATGCAACCCTAAGTTATGGCAGTATGCTTAAATATAGGTCCTAATAGTATTACTCAAATTTTTCTTATATTTGAATGTTTGAATCACACTGAACATAATACACATTTATTCTTTCAATTATCCAACATGGAGAAATACTGAAAAAACTGTGCAGCTTCCTTAGAAACATGTTTATTGAAAGAATACATTCTCGTTGCCTACTGTAGTAAAAGGGAGTAACGTCTGTGTGCAGTCTGCAGGGCTGACACCTGTCCCTCATACACCTGTATGAGCCCCAGTCCTCAAACGCTCTGCAGGATACCTTAAGGTTTATGGAGCTCCAAATTAACCTTTTGAAATCTGCCCCCATAGGTCCAACTTGAGTGATTACTGTTAAAATACATTCAGGGATGATTTCAGAGATACTGAAGTTACAGACCATTCTTTGGGGAAGAAATAAAATCACCCTGTTATAGAAGCAAATCATGAAATGGTAATCATCTTATTTGAAAACTATCCTATTTAAAAAGACATACATAATAAATATTTAAGTATACATATCAGTTTAATATTGAGATAAGTAAAAATTTCAAATATTTCAAATATGATTTATAATAGTTTCCTAATTTTTATCCTCACAGCCTACTAAATGATAGTTGGCTTAAAGCATATAAATTTCCTACCTGGGCCCAGCTTCCTTCCTCAGATTCTTTCTGTGTTAGCAGCCGGAAATGATTAATAAAGCAGGTAAATATAAATTAATTTCAAATGAATACAGAAATTTTTTTCTAGCAAGAGCGACATTTTAATACAAAATGTTAGCATTATATAAGCAGATAAATACATAGATTTTTAAATTACAATTTACAATAATCAATCTCCTAGATCAAGAGCAAATACAGGGCAATAACATAGCTCTGAATTTATTCTAATTTAAATTTAAATATATACATATTGGATTTTCATGATATTGCAAACATTTGATCTGATCATTCCAAATCTATTTAATTCTTAAGTAGGTAATTTTCCAAATGTAAATCCAATTCTGATTTTATATATATATATATACACATATATATGTATATATATATACATCTATCTATATAATAGAGAAATCTTATACAAAGTACATTACTGAAGCAAAAATAGTAACTATATTTTTAATATTTTATGGTAATCAAATGGATTTCAACAACAGTCAATAAAATAAAACAAAAATCAAGTACAACAAAACTAAATAAAAAATGAAACTAGTATGTGACATTTCCATTTTATCCATCATAAACTTCCAGATGATCAATGTTCCAAATAGGGATAAAACTGAAAGGACATTGAATTAAAAAGAAGTGATAAAAGTGAAAATATATGATATGCCCAACTTTACTACTTTAAATGAAAAATGACTATGTATGACATTGTATTTTAAAAATTGAGTAGAGTCCCTAAGAAGTAATTTTAAACTGTGCTTTTGAATAACTAAGATGTTAAAGCATAACAAACTACATGATTATTTTTAAAATGAGGATTCAATCTCAACTTTTGTACAAAATGTTTAATTTGGGCTGGTAACAGATGAGACCTGTTAATGTACCCAATGCCAAGTGGTATTTGTTACCAAAAATTTGCAATATTGCAAAATGGGTAGTTTTATAAAATTTTTATTTATTAACATACTACAAACATGATATTTGGTACAAGCAATCTAAGACTTTTGTTTAAATATGTCAAATTCGTGTTGTAAAATAAAATCGTCACAAAAATATTAGTTATTGTTGCATGCCATTATATAAAAGCAGCATAAAATAGTTTTTTCATCTGAACAGCATTAAACTAATTTTCCTTCAGGTTCAATAAAGCTGTAAAGACTAACCGTTTTTGCTGGAGCTGCAAGATTTTCCATTTCTTCATGGGTCACCCAAACGTTGCCTGAAGGCTAGGGAGGAGCCCAGAGAGAAGCAAGGAATTCAGTAGGCAAGGGGGGTAAAGAGAAAGGCAGCACCTCTGTGAGTAACAGCAACTCAGCTGGCCACAGTGCCCCTGCCCTAGTAGCATGCAGGAGAGACAGCCTGGGTGTTTAGCTCAGGGCTCCCTTTTAATTCTACTCAAGGGGATTGAAATAGACAGAAGCAGGCAGTGAAGCTCATGGGGGGTAGCTTTCAAAGATACCTCTATGATTATTAATTAGAGAAGGAGCATGGTCAAAATTTGCATTTCAAAGGTATGTAACTATCAGACCATTTCTGTAATAATGAAGAACTGATTAGAGAAGAATGCAGGGTATTTTTTTCTTCAAAAGATGATGACACAGATGCTTTGTTGTATTATTACCAAAATTTCATTCAGATAATTTTGATTCATCAGTGTCCTTGGAGAGAGAAGATCGATTGTCAATATAAAACTGAAAGCTCTATCATAACCTGTCTGGAAATCAGAATCAGTTTTTTTTTTCCAGATGATGTTTTCCTTTTGCAGTTCAGTAAATATGTCATTTTTCTGTGTTCTTACACATTAAAAAGAAGGAAAATGCCATTTTTTATTTAATAAAAGATATTTTCGGCCTCACTAAATACTGTCAAATTGCATAATTTATACATTTTCTTATTTTTCAGCAGTATTCTATTCTATGATAGAGAAAAAAAGCCTGTTCTATAGTGCAAAAAAAAACTATTCTATTATGAAGTCACATTTGATTTCCAAATAAGGCAATATTTGATATTAGTTCTACTGTGATGGAAGAACCAGATTTGATAATAAAATGAAATTATAAGAACATTATGATGAAGAACCAGTGCTAGGGGAAAGGGTTAATTTTCCCCTCCTTCCCTCTGTGAGCCTCTCTTCAGGGAACCTAATTAACGCTGGGTCCCTATCTATTGGAGTGTAAATAGCTTTCCCTAGGAGTCTGATGGCTCCCTCTTGAAATGAAAACACCCCTGGGATAGACTTGCAAGGCCAGAGATTCAACAGGTGCTGGTGAAAAGAGTCATTTCTTCTTATACTTTGTAACTTTCTCAACTCTGTAGGAATGTAGCTATATTACTTAATTGCTAGTGTAAATTATAGGTTACTATGCCAATTAACTGCTGTCTAAACTATAATCTCGTAGGCTTTTTTCTTAGAGATATAGCTCTTAGGGAGATGAACACAGTTACCTTTAGTGACTGCTGCCTGTGGTAAAGGCCACTTCATGATAACACTTGCAAATGTTTCACTGTCTTGTTCTATACCTGTGAACTACTTATTGCAAGTTCCCTGTGCATGATATTTGGATACCAAGGCCAAGAACTCAACCCCACCAATGTTGTAAGAAATGATGTCCAGTTTCCTATAAATGCAGCTCAGGGCCCAAACCTCAGAGCACTAGCTCAGCTGGGTCTGCTGGAGTAAATAAACCTGAGTTCTCCAACCTTCCCAGTGGTGCTTGGTCTCTTGCTGAGCGTGATTTCCATAACATTATATACTGAATAAAGAACACTTCTAATTCAAAGTCCTTAGAGTAACATATAGAATCAGCATATATTTAAAGTATGGGTTACTAGAAACACTTCTCATCAGATTCTACAATTTCACTGGGATGCTTTAAAAACTGCAAGGTTGCCCAAATACTCATGAAATTTACATCCTATGTATTATGACTTGTAACTTTTTTTGGAAGGGGTCCAACTTTAAAGAATTGGAAACAGCAAAGTTGATGCTCTACCACCATGTGTAAGTCAGCACTATAATTCACTGTAGACTTTTCTACTACTTGCCTAATACCATGGCTAACTTTCTTTGTATTATTAATTATGTAATACAATATAATTTAAAAAGTGAGCATATATAAACTAAATTGTTGGGTATAATTTTATATAAATGAAATATCATATAAATTATGTGTGTGTGTGTCTAACACGCTGAGCTGGGTAGGATAGATTTATAATTACAAGTAAATCATAACAATTCCAAATGTTAGATATCTATACATCTATAGAACTCTCATTCTCTTAGTGCTTTAGAATTTTAAGGCTAGACCATGTTTCCCTATAAGAAAAATCTGTGCACTCTTAGAAAATATGTTTTAGAATATAGGAGCCATTTATATCTTTAAAAGCCCCTCCCCTCTAAGACTTCCAGATTTTGGAATGGTGTCCATTATAAACAGAAATTTGTACAGGCATACATTAAATATCAGATCATTTGGAAGATAATTGTTTTTATTGACCTAGGAAGAGTGTACTGTATTTAGAAGTACTTCAAACTTATCCGTCACATTCTCTGTATACCTGTTGATCACAATGCTCTGCTAGAATGGCTGTAATTTTGTTCAAAGTGAGTTTTAATGATGAATATTTGGAGAAAAAATCATTTAAGTCAGTCTGATTTGTACTTGTTTCTCCTTTGCTTCTGAATCCAAACAATGAATATTTCACTTCTTCCAAAAGAAACTTGACCAGTATTATCTCATATTATAATAGATATATGAATAATCTCTTAGGTTATTTTAAAGTCTGTGTTTGCCAATTTACCACTGTATTTTAGAATGTGGAAGATGCTGGAAGCTATGTTTTTTAGCTGTATCTTTACTTGCAGAATGAGTATATATCCAGGGCACTTTGCTGAAATGTTATTGACAAATATAGTTGTGTGTCAAGTGTTTCCATTTGATGTGAGGTTTTACTTATGAAGAGCATTGCCTGCCTATAAACTTGTAACCCACAAGACAGCTTCCACAAACCTAATCTAGTAGAAATTAGTTGAGGTTTTAATAAGCTTATTTTATAAGCAAGCCCACATAAAGCAAGTGAGGTGTTCTTTCCACCTTCCTCTGAGTGTGTTGTGAAGGAGTGGTTTAGAGCTGAGAGTTTCAGGGAAGAGTATCCCTAATGGAATAGCCAGAGCAAGAAACTTTGGGCAACCAAAGGTCATAAGGGCACTGGTGCCATGGAACCAAGGATAAAGAGAACACAAACAGTGGGTTGGAAAGGCAGAAAGGACAAACCTCACAGAATTTGGCTGTGGTCCTCTGAGAGCCCTCAGCACCATTTACTCACTGTGGCTGGCAGCCTGTGCTGCAACCCCTCAAATATCTGAACTGGGGAATGCAAAATGGTTGTCATTATTTGTGGCTAATATCATCTGAGCCTAACAGATGATTTATAAAAATTCATTTACATTTATCAAATTATCATCAGGAGACTTGGGTTCTAGAATTGCCACTTTGTACTAACTACCCTGGGACCTTTCTAAACCTCTCTTAAATTTCAGATTCTACATCTCAAGTGAAGCTAAAAGTATATATACTTCATACTCAAATATACAGAACTTTAAATTATAATATAGTATGTTCTAACACAGGATTCAGATGAGCAGCAAGTAAAATCCCAGGATCCTCAATTTAAGAAATCACTCACTTTCAGTCTTGTGTAAATGCACATTTGACACCTGACAATGGGAACTTCTTTAAGTTGTGCTAGCCCGGAGATGCCTTTTCTGCCTCCTCAGTACAGATTGAGTACTTAGAAAGTATTATCAAATGAGAAGTGAGGAGAAAATTCCTAATGAATATGAAGAATTCAAGTAGTCACCCAATTAAATCATTCTGGAAAATGTTATCAAAAGATAAATGTTAAAATTAACTTAAAAATAACTCATGAAAATGGGGTGGGGGTGGGGGATGGAAAGATCGTAGAATGAAACAGTATTACAATATATATATGTGTATATATATACATATGATTACATGAATGGTGTGAATCTACATTGTGTACAACCATTGAACTGAAAAATTGTACCCCATTGTGTACAATGAATCAAAATGCAATCTGTAAAAATAAAAAAGATTTTTTTGAAAAAAGTTAAAAAAAAAAAACTCATGAAAATTAATCAGAGGAAAAGTCTCTTGCAGTCAAAGATACAGGATCAGTAAGTCAGCTAGATCTCAGAATCACCCTAAATCTTATCTTGCTCAAAGTAACTTTTGTTATGACCTAGGTATTTTTAAGTATTGTTTTACTGTATAGTTCAATTACAAATTAAAGTAACTTGAAATTTACATTTTACACTCAAATGACCTAGATTCATATTTCTCCCCCTCTGAATTTTTTCTTCTCATTATGAATTTTTTCATTCGTTTATTTTGTCTAACTATACCTCACTTAATTTCTACTCAATGTTGAGACTTATGAGGCTAATAACAATGGAAGGAGAGCCAAAGCAGGCTGAAAGAATGCAGTAAAGAAAGAAGGAAAACCAGAGCAGAGAAGGAAGCAGAAGTGGCTTTTCAGGAGCTCAGATTTGGGGTCAAAGGACACAAGGGTGTGACCTGAAATGAGTCACTTAAGATCTCTATCTCCGTTTTCCTCATCTGTAAAAGAGACAAATAAAAGCCCCAATCTCATAGTGTGAATGTGAGGCTTGAATGAGTTATTACAAGTAACTCACTTAGGACAGTGGCTGACTCTTAGCCATTGGTATTGATTATTGAAGTTGGTGTTGCTGTAATTCCACTGATTTCTATTGCTGTAGAAACTACCAAGCAACTTCCACTGAAGCAAATCTTTGGTTCAATAAATACTTTTTATTTCCCTTATACATTGTGGTACCTAATGCCTGCCTCATCCCTTATGTTGCTGCACAAACTATTGCAAAATATGGTTGCCAAAGATCATTTGTCTTTGTTTCCAGATCTATTTATTTCTGCTGCACTTGCTTTTTCTTTTTTAGATTGTGCAATTTAAATAAATATTATATGAAAAAAGAAATTTTGCTCACAAATGAACAGTAAGTTGAATTATTTGAAAAAAACAGATAAAGGCAAATCTGAAAACACAGAATCAATGAGATACAATTTTATCAAAGTTTGGGGAAGAAAGTATAAATGTCCAAAAGGATTTGCACTCAGATATATCTTTGAGTTATCCAGAAGTTATCACTTAAACGTACACATCAACAAAAAGCTGAACTAGAAAAAGGGAAGACTTAATGAATGAGGTCATAGATAATGTGGAACTCTAGGCATTGGAAACTACTCTAAGAAAAGTCCCAGAGGCATCCTCTAAATTTGCAGATGGCTGAATGTTCACATACTTTTACTTAAGAAAAAACACTGCATTTTTTCATTGTGACATCTCTCTTTAGCCAAATTGTAATTAACTGATTATCTCCATCCCTATTCAAATAGGTAAAAAGGTCTTCCTCAGTAGTAGTACTTTAGTAAAAAGAAACAGAAAGCTGGAAGATTAGGCTGACCCAAGGAAATAATAAAGGTAACCTTCAGACTTTCCTTGTGGGGTCCAGTTCATTTCATCTAAACAGAAAAGGAGGCAGAATCAGACTGAAGTTCTAGTCAGTTAATAATGAAACAAAATAGAAAGCCCTAATACACATATGCACACACACACACACACCCTTAGATAGATACACCTGACTAAGGAACCTAAACATATAAACATGTTTCCATGATTTGAACTAATAACAGTGTTCTTAGAGAGTATGGCAACATTTCTTTTAAAGCACAAACTGCTTTTGTATTTTCTAAGTATAAAACCTAACATAATTTAGGTGATATCTTTAATTTGTCAATCTTTGTTTTATGCATTAGATTTGTGTGTGTGTTTGTGTGTGTGTATGTATGTATGTATGTGGTATTGGGGATTGAACCCAGGGCCTTGCACATGCTAGGTAAGCACTCTACCACCGAGCTACATCCCCAGTTCCTCTTTCTTTTGAGAGAGAGTTGCACAGGTTGGCCTCAAACTTGCTATCCTCCTACCTCAGACTCCTAGGTATTTGAGAATACCTAAGGATGTGTCTCTGTATCTGGTTACATTTAGATTCTTGACTACAATTTTATGTGAACCTTTTGCTTTAAGAAGCAAAATCTATTTGAAATATATGGGAAATGAGTAAATTTTCCATGTAGATGGGGTAGAAGAATTATTTAGTAGATCATTTTTAAAGTTTGAGACACAACTTGTCTCATGTATCCTGCATCAATAGTTAGCAGATGGCATATATCCCCTGGGAATAAAGAGCTTTTATAATTAATAAAAAGATAAATATTCCAATAATTTTAAGGAAAAATTGAAAAGGTTGTGAATAGATAATACATATGAGTAACTAGAGCAAACAAATATTTTAAAATTTCAACTTTACTAGTAATTCTAACTAATACTGCCAAAAAGAGAAGTGGCAACACAAAATAATTTGAAAATTAAAGTTTTTAAATGTTAAGAATATAAATGCCCTATTTACAAATATTGCTATGCAAATAACATAGCTCATGCAACAACATAATTACATGTTCAAATTTTATACATAATGAAAATTGTTATATAAAAATCTATCTAATAGTAGTGATTTCCATAGCATTGCCACAAAGATATGGAGAAATTAATAATTTTATTGGCATCTTAATAGTTAATGAAATGAAGAATATACTCACGTTCTACTACTAAGTGTCAAAAGAGTAGGACACAATAATGTGCTATGTTAAATAATAAACATACTATTCTTGCTTGGTCTACTGGGGGATAAATCAAGAAGAGAGAACTTTAAAATGGTTTCCATAAATGCATAATGGTAACTCAGGAGAGGAAACAAACCCAGACTCTGAAAGTTCATCAGAAATTTTTCAGAGACATTATATAATGCCTCTGGATAGATGCATTGGGTGGGGGTGGGGGGCACATCTTGTGATTCTGGTGGGAAGAAAGTTCCAGGCTGAGCAATTGCAGAAAAAAGCAATTGCAAAAACTCACAAATGGTATAGAAGTTTAAGAAATGAAAGTAGTTCTACACTGTTGGAATCTGTATTTAAGGAAAAAAGTCTTTGAGGTGGAATGAGATGAGATCCCTAGGAGTTTCATAAGCTCTCTCCATTTCTCCTGTTCTGTAAACAAATGAGTGTAGTCTTATCATTAATATTTTGTAATTAAAATTGTCTCTGTTTAAACAGTTTTAGAAAAATAATGCTTTTTTTTCCCATTAAAGAATGGTCCATGTTGAGAAATGAAAATAATAAAGTATATCCAATTTTTTAATCTAGAGTATGGGACTTTGCTTTTATTTATGCAGGATTTGAAAATGTTTATATTTTTTTCTTACACATGTTCCTCACATGTAAGTGTTGAAATAAACCAATTGTGATTCTTTTTTAAGCTGAAAATTAGTAAGGAAACTCATCAGATCTGAAAGTGGTTTGCAACAATTTAATGGCCTTCTCAGTTTTAATTTAGGTGTGTTATGAATTGTGTTTTAGCCTAAGCAATATTCTAGCTATAGTAAAGAGTTTTTATCTTCATTTGAAAGTTATATTATAGGTAAGAGTTTTTAAGTATGTAATATATATATACACATATATGTACATATATATATATTACATGGTATTTAGAAAGAAGTTAAAATGGAATTATGCAAGAAGATTAAGTCTTTTAAATCTGACCTTGAATTTACGACATTAGAATCTAGAATATTAGAAAAGGAAAATAAGTCTAAACATGATAGAAATGAAGCAAACTCTTAAAATTATTTAGGGCTATACATTAAAAAGTATTATCAAGTTAATTTTGTGCCTGAAACCTGCAAAAAAAATAATATCACTTTCTGGCTTTTATCACTTCCAAATTATCTCATGCTCCTATATTTTATTATATTGTATAAAACATGGTAGAATGAATCAGACACAACTTTCCTGTGTTCATATATGAATACATGACCAGTATAACTCCACATCATGTACAGCCACAAGAACGGGAAGTTATATTCCATGTAAGTATAACATATCAAAATACACTCTACTGTCATGTACATCTAAAAAGAGCAAAGAAAAAAGAAAAAAAAGGGATTGTAGAATCTTGTTAACATCAGATATCATATCCTTTATCAACAAAATATGTAATTCAGGAAGGAAATAAAGAAGGAATGAAGTATTATTTGGGAGTTTCTATAAGTGTTTGAACTTATGCTCACCTGCTTATTCTGTAATCTAGCATTAACCTAATGTTAGGAATAAAAGATAAAATGATTGGTGATTTATAAATTATAAGGAAGCAGATTTTGAAGGAGAAGCATTCCACTTGGTATTTGTAAAACATCAAAACTCATATAATTTCATCATGATGAAAATTGCTTAAAAATTAGTTAGCATCGCATCTTCAGAAGCACTAATGCTTATAGCTCCATCTCCTAAAATTCTGGATTACATTTTAAAAATAAAGAAAAGAATAATAAAGAAAAAAAAAATCCCTGTAAAACGTACACTCAGGATCTTGATGGCTCAGTAGAAAACTCTAAGCTCTAGTCTAAATGCTAGCTCAAAAATCTGTCTTAGTTGTAGCCTTCAAGTCTGATATGAATCGCAGCTTCCTCAATTGAAAACCCATTAAAAGTAGCAGCAAGGTTAATGAAGAGCAAGTTAAATCTCTTTAGAATAATTCGTGATGACATTGAAATGTGTGCTGTCACATTTTGCTCTGTGGACTTAGACATGCTGCTATTTGCCCAGCACCAGGGAAGGGTGGAACACAAATTGACTCACAGTTCGTGATGTTGGTGGAGCTGAAGGACTTGTTAGGGAAACCATCTCCTGGATTGCTAAGCGGAGTTTTAAGCGATGCAAAGGATTGCTGATTCCAATTTCTCTCTGGATCTCAGTGTCTGATAAAGCAGACATGATGGCACCACTCTTCACGTTGGCTCGGCAAGCTGCCACATACCAGGCAGGCATTCCCAACCAGAGCTGTTAGATAAGAAATCACACACACAGGTTGTAATAATAACAACAATTAACATCTTAGTGTCTTTTATATTCCAGGGATTATTCTAAGCACCTTACATATATAAACTCATTTATTGCTCATACTCCATGAAATAAATGCTATTATTATTTTCCCTGGAGGAGATAGATGCACAGAGACATTACATGATTTGTTTGAAAACATCTATTAGGTAGTAATGGATTCAGGATTGTGAAAATGTGAAAGTGAAAGCTGCACCAAATTCCCTCTGTGTATAAGGACAAGAAGAAGAGCTGTAAGGTGCATTTAGTAAGGGGTTCAATTGATATGTTTATTTAATAAGTGACTTCAATTTATAATTTTCTTTTGAAATTATGAGTTTGGAGAGATTTTGTTACAGAATTAGACAAATTTACTATCTCCAGCCATGTGATTTTGAACAAAACATACAGGGTAGCTAAACCATCTTTCCCACCTACCTACGAACACTTGAGCCACAGAAACCCTGAGATAATGAATGCCATGTTTTGGTAGAATTTGTTATGCAGTAGTTGATAACTAACATAGGCATCTATATAAAGTTAGTGGAGGGGGGGGGCGGAGTTCAGAAACAAAAAGCCAAATCTCTGAAGCAATGTGACCTGGGCTGTGACTGAGAAAAGAGAAAGGGAGAGGGGACTTAAGCACAATGACTACATAGTTTATGGCAATGTCCTGCAAGTTTGGCACAAGGAATTGACCATACATGACAAATACATTACTGATGATGGAGGATAGGACTGATTTCTTACTTCAAAAACTCAAACTAAATTATAAACTAACTTCAAAATAACCAAACATCTAAATACACCTTCACTGGACCCTACTGATTTTGTACCGCTCTCTTCTAAGATTTCCACACTGGTTAACATTTTGCCCAAATGCTTGTCAATACGTTGTTACCAGTGTCCTTTGTGATGAGATTTTCAAGTTTTTGATGTGGATAAAAGGTGGTCTGAAGCTTCAGACTCCCTCCTACACAACATTCTTTACAGACCCTGAACTCAAGGAAGTGGAAGGTGAAATGTTAAGAGCTCTCATTCATTGGATCACTCAGATGATTCATCTTATTTATTCCATTTATAACTTGAGTCACATTAGGAATCACATTATGAGCAATTTCTGTTGCTCAGGATAGGTTAATAGCACCAACTTCACTGTCTGTCATTTTCTAGCACCTTAATGTCAGTAAACCTGCTTTTTTTTTTTTATCTGAAGGATTTGTTCATCACTTGCCAAAATAGCAGCTAACTCTGTCAAACTGGAAGCTCATCTTATTGGAGTGAAATCTGAACAAAGAACTCCTATCATTTTTAGGTGTGATGTCTTAAGCATTTTGTCTTGTAATTGATTTTTAAAATACAGTAATTCTAAGACATGTTTGGAAGAAGCAGCTCTGATTGTTAATATGCTAAAATTTCCCTGACTGATGTGACAGAATAAAATAAAAAGAGACAGGCTTGTTGTAGTAAGTTCAACAACAACAAAAATGCAAAGCATGATTTATACCTACAAAAGTATTTTTTAAACCAAAGTGAATTTTAATTTCACCACTGATTATTTAGATATGGATATATGATAATGAAGGTACGTGATCTTGTAACCCCCAAGTCATTTAGAACAATGTGTGTTATTGTCTTAATCAGGCAAGAAAATCATAGATACTGTTTTCCCCCCATTACATCTTCCTAGTGCTGCTAGCAGCAGCCCACACTAAGGAACTAAATGGAAATGATAGTGAATGCGACTCATAAGTGACATGAAGGGGCCCTCTGCGGTCTAATATATATTCCCCTCCCTGTCAATGTCTGTCTGCTGCCCTTCCCCCCATTCAGATATTGTTTCTCCAAAACATCATATTGTGGGGAAATGCTGAATGTGGGTCTTATTTCATTAATTGAACTAACTGAATTAATTAACTTATTTATTAATAACTAAATGAACATCAATTAAACTGATTTTTTTTTTTTTTTTCATTTTGGACACAGTAGGTTACTAAAAGATATGTCCTCTCTTTAATTCCAAGTGTCTAAACCTAGCCAATCCTTAGATTTCTGAGAACCACGTTCCAGGAATTAAATTAGAAGTGAAGGAACAGCTCCCTTATAATTAGGTGGACTTCGTATCTTGGATAACAATAAGATAGGCTCTTCTCTGCTCACGTGGGACTAGTGGATCGGAACAGACACTTTCTTAAAAACGACTGAAAGTGGACCAATAATTACCTGTTCCGCTCTAGACACAAGGAAGGTACCTTTTCTTTTATCCTCACTGCCTGCTGTGTTCTGCTACAATCACAGGAAAGTGTCAGGGTGAAATTTCAGTGCTCACAGGTCTCCCGGTAAGGCAAATAATTCCTCTGTGAGCAATCCTAGGCCACAGGTAAGCTAGGATCCAGAAACCTATCTTTACCTATCTCTGCAAACAAGTAACACGGTGCATCCTAGGTAGGTGTAGCCAATAGCGGTTTTCTGCCTGTGTCCGCCGCATACCTGCGGCCTTCACACCGCTTCCCCCGGGTCCTTGCACCGCCCTAGCCAGGACAGCAGGCGTTGTGTCCCCGTGGGGTAACCGAACGAGGCCGGTGGACTATAAAGCCGGCCGTTGGTGCTCTTGCAGGTGCCAGGGAGAGTTACATAGTTGTGCCGCCAATATGGTGATGCACCCCCTTGACATTAGAGGGAATCAAGGACCGTGCTTTGTATGTCTTGAAACTCTATGAAAAGATTGATCCAGAAAGCTTTCGGTAAATTCCATTTTATGGAAGACTGGGACTTAGACAGTTTGGGACCAAGTGGAGATTATCATGGCCATGGAAGATGAATTTGGGTTTGCAATTCCTGATATAAATGCAGAAAAGTTAATGGTGTCCACATGAAATTGTTGATTACATTGAGATAAGAAGGATGTATATGAATAAAATATCAGACCCCTTTCCCTCAGCGAGAAGAGGACTCAGATGATACTGGGCGGGTGTGTGGAAGTGAGAACCCATTCTGGCATCATCACTGACTTTGACAGAGCAGTTCTCCTGGACTTGTATTTAAATTCTCTAAGTGTACTACCCTTTGAAAATAAATCTATAAAACCAAAAAGAAAAAAAAAAAATCCAAAAACTATTAATGAGTAGTAATTGACTTAGGAGTCTTCTGGTTTGATTTTTCTCACCTCTAGCCAAGCCACCACAGTAGGTCCATCCCACTGGGCAAAAGGCAATCCTTTCCTCCGAGCTTCTTCAAGAAGTTCATGCCTAAAGTATACAGCAAAGATCATTTGTCAGTAATGCAGAAAAAGATGCCCGTGGCTATTTTTAATGACAGTATTTTAAAATAACCAATAAACCCTTTCAACTTTTAATGACATGACATGGAATAAATAAAATTCTTCTTTCTTTGAGTAATAAACACAGATCACACATTGATTTTATTAGGAGTGACACAATGACATCTAAAAATAATTTCCCCCAACATTTATTCACTAAATTTGTGAATATTATGTGCAAATGAACTAAGAATTTGAATTATATTATCAGCAAAGATATTATCCCTTTAATATGGTTCATATAATCAATTATGAGATTTAAATCTGTCGTATTTCATGTCCCCTTCTCTCTTCCCTTTACCATTTAAATGGCAGAGAACATATTTGTTTATAGAAACAAAAGAAGAATTTGGTCATTTTTGCCCCTTTTTCATAATAGGGGCTTGATTTCGGTCCTAACCTCTGGGCTCATGAGTAACTTAGATGTTAGTTCTTTGTCTGGATTATAAAGCTACATTTTATTATTTTTGAAGATTTGAAAATATTATTAATGCACTTGATGTTTTGATTACATAATGACAGCTGCCTCAACAGTTGGACAATGTACATTTTGAATATAACAGATTATTTAGAAAAATGGAATATGTATTTGGTCACTAAGAAGTATCAGTAAAGAGTAAACCAGGCAAAGAAGACAACCAGGAACACTGAGGCTGTGACACTCAGGAGAGGGTGCAACTTCTAAAGGTAAAAACAAAGGACTATAAATCAAAAACCACTCTGCAGTCTGTGGCCTCCAGTTTGAAACTTCTAAGTGACTGATCTGTTCTAAAGTCATCCACGCCCAAGCATGTGCTACTACCACCTGTCCATCTCGTTGCCCACTCTCTGACCTTTTGACCACTCATAAATAGCTGAAAAATCACATCTCATTTGATGAGAACCCCAACATAAGTTGATTTCCATCACTAGAAAGCAAAGTATAAAATTCAACAGTGTATGTATTTTCATTTATAATTACTACTCTTTTAAAAAAAGTAAAATATGTCAATGAAAATCAGTGGTTGTTTTTGATGTCAAGATAACGTAAAGAACCCTGACAAATGCATTTGCAAATCCATTGTCCCTACCACTAGGAATTTAGGGCTGATACACTTACTAAATCAACTTGAGATCATTCCTTATTGAGACAGCAGGACTGTGTTTCCCTTGAGATTCAAAGTGCTGTATATCTGGCCAGGAAAATATTTAGAAATACATTCTCTGTATCTTTATGCCTTTATCATACACACAAATGATTAAAAACATAGTATGATACTTGCTTTATTTTCAGTGTCTTCCATGCTTAGAAATGCATCAAAGATATTATACATGAACTCTCAAATACAGTATTTGATTATTTCCTACTGTTTACTTTTTACTTATTATGATAAACTATATTCATATAACATGTAATAAAAAATACTTTCAACACCAGAACTTCCTGTGTTTGTCATAGAGGCTGCCAATAAGACTGCATGAAAATGTAGCAAGGCGGGGTAGGGATATAGCTCAGTTGGTAGAGTGCTTGCCTAGCATGCACAAGGCCCTGGGTTAAATCCCCAGCACCATCCAAAAAAAAAAAAAAAAAAAAAAAAAAAAATGTAGCAAGGGGCAAAGTAAAAGTTGCAGGTATAGAGGCTGAAGAGACACGTAAATTAGCTATTATTTCGTTTGAGTAAATGGCATCAGTAAGTTCTGTGTAAAGGCTATCCAGCACACTGGTACCTGAATCTGAAGTCAATGTGTAGGCATCTCCTCATCTGGTTCTCTACTGTCACCCATTCCCTTGGGCTTCCTAGTTATGTTCCTTCATTTAAAATCAGTTTTGAATGGCGTAGTTTCACTGCGATAGATATATTTATCTATTTCTATAAATAAATAGATTGAAGGATCAAAACACAAACTATCAGGTACTTAACTCACTGTTGTGCGCTAAGACTTCAGCTCAGGGTGGGAAATAGAGCCACAGACTCTGTTTTGGAGCCAGGGTTAGTTGACTCAAGGAGATCCCCTGTTAGATCAAAACCATGAAACTGTGCAAAAAATATACAACATACAAATAGTTGCTTAAACAGGGATTCATGTTCTGATTAGGAATTGGGTTGTTATTAATCATTATTTTGTTTAACAATAATGCAAACAATTGGTGAAGGCTTTGTAGCAACTAAGATAACTTTGAAAGGCAAGTGGGACTGATACAGTGATGACATTGTAAGCCAGATCAGCAGTAATGGTGGAGGTGCAGAGAAAGAACTTAACAGGGACTATGTGCAAGAAAATTTAGAATAGTCCTTCACAGAGTCTGAGCATGTCGTTAGAGTTGTAACATTATACTCAATGGGGAACAAAATAGTTCTAGTTATAATAGGTGTGTGACATTAAACAGGAAGAAAGATACAGTCACAATGTTCTCATTAGTTAATAAGAAAGTAAGTAAATGCATAATAATAACCAAGGAACATTTTCACATGTGCACTATATAAATTGTACAAAAGTCATCTTTAAATGTTAGACCACTTAAATTTTGAAACTTCTGACCAGTCCCCTAAAGCAAACAACAACAAAGTACCATAAAAGCCAGAGTGAACCTGTTAAAACTTCAATCTATTCATATAACTTCTGTGCTCATAACTCTCCAATAACTCCCTGTCTTACTGAGCATAAAAGCAAACCAACTATTAGGATCCACACCACTCCCCACATGTCACCTGAATTAGCTCTCAACTCACCTGGGACACCTCTCTCTTTTCAGTTCTTTGGAAACATACAGGTCTTTTTCTGTCTCAGTAAGTTTGCACTTGCTGTCCCTTCCATAGGAAGATTCTCTGTACCTACATGTGGCTCAATTCCTCACCTATTTTAACTCTACTCAACTGTTAACTATCTCTCTATCTCTTTTCCTATATCCTCTGGCCTCCTTAAACGCATTTCTTGTCCCCTGCCATGCTTAATTTTTCTCCATGCATTTATTTTCTAACAGTATATCATTCACTCCAAAGTCTGTGATCTGCCAATAGGACACAAGCTCAAGAAAGACAATGCTTTGATATATTTTGTTCAGAGTTGAATTTGAAGTTTAGAACAAAGTCAGGCACAGAAAAGGCAATCAGCAAATAGTCATAAATGTTGAACAACATGCCAGGCAGTATTTACATTTAGGTACTTCCCATTTCAAAAATTGTGTTCCATAATGTTTTATTTTTGTTTATGTGGGTTTTTTATAGTTCAAACACCTTTTCCTATTTTATCTTACAACAACATTCAAATTTTTATGTTTTAAGTAACAGAAGTTTTTCTTCTGTCCTACCTCCTTTTGAAATATTTATTTATTTTTCTTCCTCAGACTAGCACTGCTTACAGTTGATCCTAAGTGATCACTGATGGAGTTTTGGTTAAGTGTCAGCCCAACATGCTTAAATAGTTCTATTACTTTAATCAGATAATTGGGAAATTATTGAGCAATCTGGCTCTTGAGAAAGTTTTGTTTTGTTTAAATCACAACTCTCATAACAAAGATTTAGTGATATAACAGAAAGAAATAAGATAAGGGAGCCCCAAGTCCAGTGAATTCTGTCCTTTTATCCCCAACTGTTAGGCCTGAATCTAGGCAGAAGCCTTAATACAACACACTTGAGACGTGAATAACAGACCAGCCCAGAAGTGAATGGGAAGCCAGGACTGGGTGTTAAAGGAGAAAAACTCTAGACCTGCTTGTCTTTAACCCAAGGGAAGTACCACTCATGTAAAGAAAGAGAGAAGCAATGTTAGAAAAGTAAAGCTTTGGAAAGAAGCAACGTTAGAAAAATAAAGCACTGTAGGCAATGTTGTAATCGTCAGAAAACACTGAGTCTAATACGTAACTTTCTATCAGATTATTCAGGGTAATGTTAACTGTATGGTGCTTACTTGTTGCTATCAAAAAAATAGTGGTCTCATCTGTTTAGGAAATATTAAATAAAAATTAATTTGGCACAGATAAGGATTTTGGATATCCTGGTGTTGTTGGTTTGATCAGTCCATGTGTGAGAAGGTATTTAGTATGGAATGCATTCTCTCTACAGCTGGAATTCAACTTTTTAAAGGTCAAGAGGCAGTTCTCTCAGAGTGAAGCTGTGATCAGTTCTACTACAAATTTGACTGAAAACGGTCTTTCTTAGAACTGAAGAAAGTGTTTATTTCTTTTTCTTTTTTTTTTTTTTAAAGATAAATATGCCAACATTTTTCACAAAGAATGCTTATACATTAGTATTTGTGAGCTTGAATTTCAGTTTTAAGATTTAGACCAGATTTTCAAGGGCATCAGTAGCACTTCCTTTGAGAGGAAGTGACAGGCACTGAATTGTCATTTACCTGTGTGAAAACTCAAAAAATAGATGAACTCATTGTAAGGGAGGTAATTTTGAATATGTAAAACTTAATCACTTTGTATTTTCAAGAAGCAGATTCTCATCTGCAATAAAGGACATTATCCTCCAAAGGCCTTAAATTCTTGTGAAGGAGTTACTGGACAAGTTAGCAAGGCCCAACATGGGGTGAGCATTCAGGCTATAAGTAATTTGCATGCCCATACAAACGTGTATCGGGAAGCCCATGCTGTACTTGATCTGAGAACAGGAACAAAGGATGAGCACCCTAGAAATGACTAGACTCAAAAATTTCTAGTTATAATATAAAGTGTAGGATATGGAAAAACAACCACTAAAGAGAAAAGGAGGACAATGGGGTCTGAACTTTTACAATTTCCCAGCCACAATGGGCTCTGAAATTTCACAAGAGTTCCCCTGACTGCCCAACTGACACTTTCTACTATCATTCAGTCTAATTAAATTCTATAAAACTCAGACTCTTATTTTAACCAGTTGCCATTTTCTCTCTTGAAAATGTGCCCCTCAGGTGCTTACTAAAGCATCACTGAGGTCTATCTCCGTTTCTCTTTCTTTCTCTTTCATTTTGCTTTCAAAGACTTCATAAAGTGTAAATATATCTATAACACTTGCTATTTTGTGATTTCCAACTCATAATCCAGAGTAAGCAGGTAAGATTTTACTTAAATGACTAACTAAATCCTAATGGAAATGTCTAGATCCTCTTTCTCTCCCTCCTCCTCCTCTTCCTCCTCCTTTTTAATGTGTGTATGGTACTAGGATTGAACCCAGGGCCTAGAGCATGCTAGGAAGTGCTCTACCACTGAGATATATCCCAGGTCTTATTTTATTTCATTTTTTGAGACAGGGTCTAAGTTGCCCAGGTTGGCCTGGAACTGTTTTAGCCTCCCAAGTAATTGGAATTACAGTTGTGTACCACCACATTGGGCTCAGATTTTATGTATCTCCTTAATTATTTCAGTTGTGTCCTAATTGGGGTAGCATGCAAATTATGTAAACATAATTTGCCATACTAAACATTGAACAACACCACTTTCATTCCTCCTCCCTTGTGTCCCCAACTAACTTTGTATTGACTTTCAAGATTCAAGAAATCTGCCTCCATTTTATTTTTCTTTTCTTTGGTGCTGGGGTAAAACCCAAGGTTTCCTGCATGCTAAGCAAACACTTTTACCACTGAGCTACACCCTCAAGCCACAATCTGCTTCCTTTCTGAAACCATTATCTTTCACCAAGCCAATAAGAACGATTTCCTGCACAGTTCCCATGGTGCTGAGCAATCCTCTCTACTGTGTTTTAACATTTTATTTAATTTGATTGTTTATAAATTGTTCTCCTCTATTCTATGAATTTTATAGCAGAGATGTTGTATCCCCTGTGACTAACCGTGTTATCTGGACAGTCATTCATTGATTTTTATAGACCACCTGTATGCCACATTTTGCCAATAAATCAAACTGACTCTGTAGTCTCAAACATCATGCATTCTGATAAGGAGGAAAGATTTGTGTAAACATACAAAAATAAATAAAAAATAATAATCTAGGCCACTGAAATGTGCTCTGTAGAATGCAGTAAGTTAGTTGGGGACCAGGAATACCCACTTGCCTAGAGTGCCCTGGGAAGGTCCCTCTAAAGAAGTAATATTTGAGTTGACATACATATATGTTGGAAAGGGGCTGGCAGTGAAGGACTTGTAGAAAAATGTCTTAAGCAGAGGAAGAAAACATTTTTATTTTCAGTGAAAGGAGTGGAACCTGAAGTGTGAGCAACAGAAATCAGGCAGGCAAGGTCAGTGGGCTGGAGTGTCCTGGAGGATGTGAGAGTTGGGGCTGAGGGAGAAGAAATGGAGAGATAGTCAAGAGTAATGCAAGATCAAGTTGGGTCTGCAGGTTATATGGAAGAGTTTATCCCACTAGAAAGTTCAGGCACAGGAACAGAATATGATTTGTACATTAGAAAGTTCTCTCTGACTGCTTAATACAGGAAAACTTGAGGTAGGTCAGTCAGAGGTGGTAGTTAAGGATTTAGTTGGATGTTGCTATAGCCAAATAAAAGTTGATGGTAATTTGGCCTTGAATTGTATCTGTAGACATGGTGAGAAGTGGTCACCATAGGGATTCATGCACATGGTGTATAACATTCAGTAAGTTTTAACTGAATGAACACATCCCAAATTTGCTTCTTATTATCTATTATCCTTTGGCTATTTACTTACATTTTTAAGGCTCAATTTTCTCATATTTGAAGATGATCATAAATTAATCTCAATACAAGTATGAGAATTAAATAATTCTGAGAAAAGCATGTAACAGCCAATACTTAGGCAATGTATGCTAATTTCCTGGGCCTGTCTCTTCTTTTTTTCCCAAAGAATTCATTTTATATGTCACCATCAGATTAATCTCTCTAAAAGCATCTATGAACGTAATACCCAGCTCAAATTTCTGTAGTACGTTTTTATTGACTATTGAAAGAATGGTTTCATGATCATTCCTCATGGGCTTCTAAATTATATTTCTAGATGTGCTACTGAATCCCTCTCTCCTGCCACATTGATACTCAACACTTTCTAGGCTTTACCTCTTCTGTTCTACTGCCTTCGTCTCCATTTAGAATGGACTTTTCCTCAGTTCTTTTCCTCCAAACCTTCCCTGTGCCTCAAATGCCACCACTCTTACCACATGTAACACTGTTAGGTAGATTACCACATGTGCAAAAGGCCTGTCTTTGTGCTACAGTCACCTGAAGACATGAGCCATCTCATTGGCTTTTATACCCCAGGTTTACTACATAGTGATTTAGGAATTTTACCTAAAACGTTTGAAAGGCAAAATCAGCTACAATTTATAAGTGGACTGAACAAACTCCTAAATAAAATTTAACTGGAAGAAGTTTATATGCATTGTGAAGTACTCTTTCTTCCTAAATTGCATGAGGAATTTGCAGGACAGAGGTGCTTGAATATTTTCTCCTGAAAGGGAGGTTTATTTTTAAATTATGTGCTATTTTTTTCTTATGCTCAAGTCATATATTTTTTTCTTTTTGAGAAAATACTCATCTGATTCCTTCATTCTTTACTTACTCCGTTATGGAGTGAATGAAAGAATCAACACTATCATAATTTTAAGAGTATGCTAAATTATACATTAGACAATCCTTTTCAGAAATGGGTATTCTTTTGGCAATTTTATCAGAATGGTAAACCTTGAATTTGTTAGTGTTTATATTTTTACTTGTGAGATCTGTAATTTATTAGTTATGCACAAAAGTTAAAGACCATGAGGACTGTAATGTGTTTCCCCCATATTCTTTCTAGTGTAGATGATTTCTTGCTGACAGTGAAAAAAAAAAAAAAAAAAAAAAAAACTTATTCTTAGACCACTTAGTCCAGGGTGCTTTTGGGACTGCCAAGTTGTGATATGACTATCTAAACACCACAGAGCACTGCTCCCTGTCACTCAAGGTGGCTGTTTCAGTCACCTTCCATTCAATGCTTGTCAACTTCTTCTTCATAATTTCTACTGCATTCCTTTACCTCATATTTTTGCTGCCACAAAGTTTTTTTCAGCCTTTAATTGGTCTTTCTCTAGGTTTCTTACACTGCCATGAAAAAGAATCTTTCTGGGATACAGATTTTGTAGCAGAGTAGATAAAAGAACAGTTCTCCAAATGACATTGCTAGAGATAGATTCCTGTGCCTCTCCTTAGCTGCACATCAGGAGGCATGTTACTTTACCTTGCTGTGCATCTCCTTGCTCACGTGTAAACTGTAGCTGATAATGGTACCTACCTCAGAGGACTGAAGTTTCCTTGAGAAAATATGTGTAATGGCAACAGTGATTTGCATAAAAGAAACAGTCAATAAATGTGAAGTCTTACTACTTATAATCATAGTGCTGTCCTCTTAGAAGTCATAGATGGTTCCTCAAATACCCATAGTATTGTCCTGGACCTACATGAGAAAAACTGTCTTGGCTTAATTGTGATTTTCCTTCCTAATCATCCCCTTATTTCTAATCAAAATTAAAAACTTACTTTCATAAATAGTTTATGCATTGCTAATTCCTTTTCAAGTACCACTTCCCAGGAGAAATTCTTTCCCCTCTTTTTGAACTATTAAAATCCTACTGTTGGCTTAAGTTGACTTTCTTTCATATGAAATAGTTAGTGGTCAGCCCAGTCCACAGTAATGTTTTCTCCTTTGCAATCTGAAAGCAGATAGTATTAGCACCACTCATAGAGACCTTGGGTTATAACCACATGCACAGGCCTCATCTCCTACCCCAGGCAGCAAACAAAGCCCTAGACATGAGTTTGCTACCAGTGCACCATGCACTTTCCTTCATATGCACCAACTAAGAATATCCTTTGAGTGATTTCTATATTGTAATCTAAAAAATTCACAGTGTTGACAACCACATAGAATTCTTGCTTCTTGGGTGATTTTTAAGTACTTTATCTTTTTTTGTTAACCTCTACTTGTTTATAGAATCTTAAAAAAAAAAAAAGAATAATGACTTTGCACAAATGTTACCCAGGTTGGCTGCAAATAGCGATAAGTGCTATTTCTCATGTTCAAAAACACATTTAGTAAACTCACAGAGTACTCCCAAACCTTTTGTTCAAACTCTCATCATTTGTGGATAATGGCAATGGGCTTCCAGGTCCCTGTCTCTTTTTTGGTACCTTTCCCTACAATCTTGTTCTCTGACCTTCAGTGAGATCTTCCCAGGCACAAATCTTTTTAAAGACTTTCCTACTTAAAACCCTTACCATTGTACTCAAAAAGAGCAAACAATATCTTCTAAAAAGACCCCACATGATCCTTCTTGCTGCTTCTGCTTAATCAACACTGAAATACTAGCTATTCTCCAAATACCTCACTGTTTTACCCTTCTCTGACTTTCTACCATGCCTTTTCCTTCTTCCAGGAAAAGTCTTCTTTGCATCACACTGGTGACAAACCAAACTCTTCTTCAGACTTTATCCTTCCTGTTAAGATTCCAGGATCTCTAATTACATACAACACTATAACTTCTATGCATTCTGGTTATTATATTTTTCATTTAAAATTTATAATTTTATTTAAATGTAAGTAAATTATATTACAATTTACTGCAGTATGTGCTACAGCAGAAATTTATCTAATTTGTTCTTTTGTTCATCTGAACCACTTCTTATTATTTAAGGTATAACCAGTGGTTTGAAAGAGCAAAGGTTCTAGATGTAGACATATTAGGCATTAGATGACAGCTAATACACACTTGTTATGTTCCATGTATCAAGCACTATCCTAAGTATTTGTGAGTATTAACTCCTTCAGTCTTCACAGCAATCCAATCAGATATGCACCAACACATGTTTGTTGATGAGAATATTAAAGAATAGAGACCCCATGGAGTTACAGAGCCATTGGGGGCAGAGCCTGAATTTGAACCCAAACAACCTGGTTACAGAGTTGGCTCTCTTAACTCCTATGTTATCCCTTAGCTAATTCACCTCTATGGAACTTTTTTAAAGAAATTTTTTATTTTAGTTGTAGATGAACACAACACTTTTATTTTATTTTATTTTATTTTATTTTATTTTATTTATATAGTGCTGAGAATCGAACCCAGTACTCTACACATGCAAGGCAAGTTCTCCACCCCAGCCCCTGGAACTTTTAATAACTGAAAAAAGTAACACTTTCTTCATTGTATCAAAAGGTAGGACCCCCTCTTTCTTTCCCTATGGTTCACATTTTTTTAGAAGTAGCATATAGTTATGTGACTAACGGTTGATGGATAAGGTCTATATCTCCTTACTGTCACATATATCAATCCTCAACCCTTTGAGAGAACAAAGGAACTGTGACTTTTCTTTTTCTTCTTCACATTTTAATTTTTAAATTTGTTCTAATTAGTTATACATGACAGTAGAATGCACTTATGCATTTTGATAGATCATACATAAATGGAGTAATTTCTCATTTTTCTGATTATACATATTATAGGATCGCATTGGTCATGCAGTCATATATGTGCATGAGGTAATAATGTCTGTTTCCCTTTTCTTTTTACTCTATAATAATAAGGTTCTGTATCTTGGACACAGGAGGTATCTAGTTATATAATTGAAATGAAAAAGTTGAATTTGTTGTGAAATTGATTTTGTGTAACTGAATTATGAAGTCATTCTCTGATTGAAAATTTATCTTTAGAAAACCTTATTGATTTGCTGTGATACATATCAAGTACTTAGTTATTGAAAAAACAAGAAAAAATAAATATGTGGATTTTTAAGAATAAGATATAAGTCAGATGATTTGACAATTTAAAGTTGTATCAAAGAATAAATTTTCCTTGCACAATATTAGTAGGAAATGTACACAGAATTTGCACTATTATTAATTATAAAATGTATCTTGTTCCATTAAAATTCAATATTCAAGAGGGTAAGAAGGATATAATCTCCTCAAATTGTAATCAAACAATGAGCTTATTATAACTCCATTATTCAGGAATCTGCACTATTTGACCAATTCAATGAAAATCAGAAGTGATTTAAGAAATCGATTGTTGAAATTCTGGTCAGTAAATGTGAACAAAATATAGTACCATCTACACTTTTTTTTTAACATATGCAAGCCAAAAATACATATCTTAGTTAACATAATTATTCTAAACAGAAATATGTCACAAATCCCAATCAGCTCCTTCAGAACATTGATTATCTAAATACACATATTTAGTGCCATAAAATTAAGAGTTTCAAGTTCAACACTAACAAGGAAGACTTGATTTTGGAAGCACAGCATAGTGTGATTTGTGTGTGTGCAAATGCAATATATGTGTATCTTGTTGCTACATATTTCACATTCAGTAAAAATGCATAAAAATCCATGACACATTTAAGTGGTATTTTATGTAGACTCCAGTAACACACACTAGGCTGCTTAGATTTGAAATAAATTGATTACATTAAACCCCAAATTTATTCAGATTTAAAACTATTTTTTCTTCAAGCTGCTGTGAAATATAGGGCATAGTCTCTGGAAAGAAATTTAATTTATTTGTGAATTTGAGTTGGGATTTACATAATTTCCTTCCTCAATTTATTTTGAGTTTAATCATTTTAAAATCCATTAAAAAGGTGTAAACACATACACAAAAATGTGATTAAGCAATGCAATTACTCATGCTGCTACTGAAAACGAGAGGGACTCATATTACTTTGCACTAAACAATCTCACTTTTGCTAGACCCTGTGGTGTATTCCCCAGCCCCCTCCTGTTAGTAATCAGGGACTTGCTAGAGAACATTGTTAATTTCCCAAGTTATGTGAATACCATTTAGATTAGATTGCTTTTGTGCCTAATCTGATTTTAGCCCCTTTTCATTCAGATTGGAGACTTATGGTTTCCATGCTGCTGAGGTTATATATATTCTATACTTTTCTGGGGCAGGGTGTTAATAATGTTAGTCAGCACACAGGGTATCAGTCATACAAGGGTATGTAGCCAACAAGTGCAACAGGGGGGCTTCAACTCGTTTTCTGATACATAATTTAGTGCTTTCTGCCCTCAACTCTTCCATGTCATTGTCACTGTTTGGAACATCTTCCCTTCTCCCTATATCCTCCTGAACTTTCTTTTAGTGATGGCACTAGGGAAAAAATTTGAGGTTTTAAAACATGTAAGTTCTAAGAGCCTGTGCAAGAAAACAAGAAATTCAATTTTAGAAGGAAGACAATTATGTCAATATTTGACATATATTAATGAATTGTTTATTTTTTATTTGCCAGTATTTCATTCCAGAAGAGATGGGGAAGTTAAATTTTATTTCTTAAAATCATTTTCTTCATAAGACTTTGATTTCATTAGAAAAAGGAAAACCAAATTTATATGATGACATGAAAACAATGCTTTAACATTTCAATGTCAAAAATTATTATTTTAAAAAGAGCTTACAACATTCATTTGGCCAGTATGATGAGCTAGCATTCCAAACAGGTCTTGTCTTGCAGTTTTAAGAACACCTTACTCAAGCTTTCCTTAATATCATACATAATCTTAACTTCAGGTAATACTGTATTGTTAAAAAATTATCTTGAGGGATGAATAATTAGAGTATTAATAGGTACTAACAGATAACAGATAAAATATCTTGGAGTATTAATAATTAATAAAATTAGAGTAGAAAAACAATATAAAATTGCTACTTACAAAGTATAAGATCTGATATTAATATATTAAATATCCATAAAGACAGCTGGTAATATGCTTTGTGACTTCCTATATTCTTGCATCTCATTGAAACAATTTTGTTTATGAAAAAAAAAAACTTGCTTTAAATTTAAAAGTAATATCTCACTCTTAATGAGTTCACTCTGCTATGATGCAGAAGTATATACCAATGTAAACATGTTATAAATATTATGCTCATTTTGTTTTACTTTTTACTTTGAAACGCTACTTCTTTGAAGACTTCATAATATAACTAACTTGATTTCCAAGATCAGGATTTAAATGTAAAACCATTATCTGAAAATATAGTGTTTTAAACTTTAAAATTTAGTCAGTAGAATAAGAAATAATGGAAAGAACACACATTCAACCCATTAAGGTACTTTGGATTCTCTAGGTACTAAGGTTTTGCTGGGAAAACTCAACATTTGATCTTTTCTGGCTAAATGTAGTTCCACTAGTGGATGAAAAATTTGCCTCTTGAATAGAAGGCAGGTGGAGAGTAAGGATCTGGCAGGTTCAGATTTGCAGCACAATTGGTAGCACTGTGGCCTGAAGGATGACTTGAGTCTTACTGAATGCCACATTAACTCCTAAAGAGTGACTTGAGGTCCACAAGGTCTTTTCAGCTACCTAACAGAACTGAAGAAATAGAAATGCCTGAGAGGCCAACATAATTAATTTGAACGTGAACATTTCTCTGAACCAATGATTCCTTTACTGTGTGGAAATTAATATACTTCACAGTTTCATTTTAGGTCAGAGGCAGTGCAGCTTGTGTTACAACCAAAAAAAAAAAAAAAAAAAAAAAAAAAAAGAAATACTAAAGAGAAAAGAAAAAGAGGATGTTGCTGAAAAAAACATGTTCAGTAGCCATTGTGATTCAACTTACCCAGATGTGCTTTTCATGAGATGGAGAAGGATGGATGGAAAAGAAAAGCACACAAATGTTAATGGATACATTTCAATCAAAGAAAGCCATGGAATAAAACAAGAGCATCATTTCAGGTGTGACAAGCGCAGATATGAAACAACATGGTGCCTTTTTTATTGTCACCATGACACACGTACTCACTGTGTTCAAAAGCTTGGTTGGGCTGAGGGCAGTTCTAACAGTTTACCAAAAACACTGTCTTGAGTATGAGTCACTCTGAAACATGCATGACCACATTTTCCAGCCTCTAGTACACCCCAGGAGGAAATCAAGGCACCTCAGTGTAGAATATGCTTCACCTCAGGCCACACCTGAGCTACTTTAAAAATAGAGGCAGCAATCTACTAAATGGCACTCAGAATTTCAGATAACCCTGTAAGCCCATAGTCAAAGCTCTGGAGAGGGGTACAGTAGAGCTCTGCAAAGGCAGAAATTGGAAGTGGAGTAAGAACTAGTTTGAGAGTCAAAATTCCTGAGTTCTAATTTGTCTAATTTGACAACCTGGTCAAAATTTCTAGCAGGTTCTGATCTTCAATTTCCTTAATATTATTCTGGAGCAAGAAGAAAATCATGGTGTCCACTCCAGTCCAGTCCAGAATTTTTTATTCTAACAAGTGCTACAACAATAATAATTATTTTTATGTAAAAATGCATGCACCAGTAATCAGAACACAAGAAAATGCAAAGAATTTGATTATTATTTAAACTACATATAGAGTTCTTAATTTTTTATACTTTCCACTTCTTGAAATTTCCCATTTAACTATATTCTTAACATGTTAATTCTAGCAATAATTAAACATTTTCTATTTTGCTCTTAGTTCCCTAACACACTAATAATAATTGTTTTAAAGTTCATGTCTCAGGAGAAACAAAAGCACCATGTCAAGGTCAACTGCAGATATATTACTATTTTCTGATTTTATTCTCCTGATCTTCCTCTTTTCACCATTACTGGAACTGTCTGATTTTTAAAGTTGAATACCAGACATCAATTTTTAATTTCTGTTTCTGTTGCTCTTAAAAGTTCACAAATTCAGGAGGAAAGTTATACAAAATGTCATGCTTATCTCCAGGATCTTGGTTCCCCCAAACCTGGCAGTTTGGCACCTCTGAATTCCAACCCCCTTTCCCTACTTCTCTGTGAGACAGAGAAGAAGCAGTGGAGGGTCTCAGGTTTACCATTTAGCTCATGTGTTTCTCTGTTGTCCAAGATCACAGCTTCTCCAGTCCTGGTTGTCTTAGTTGCTTTCTACTACCTTTAAATAGCTATTTATTGATGTATCTATCCTTTCTATTTGTTACTGGTGAAAGATTTGTCTTATTCAGTGTACTTCATTATAGTCAGAAATAAAAGTTTCTAAAATTCATCTGTGCTCTTTTTGTTTCTGTACATCCATGATGTTGGTACAAATTCATATATGATCTGGAAACTTAGATGAATCTGCCCATTTCTCTCCTTAACTTCTGTTTTGGCTTTGAATAATCTCATTTGAAAAGAAAGATGCTAAGTTTTTCTTTGGTTTAGCCATGAAGAACAGGTAACAATGTCTGCTTCCCAGTCTTATTACCATTCCCTATTCCACCCAGAGCAGAATGAATTTCTGCAAGAAATAGGACATTTATTGTCCCTATCAGAGTTTCACCTCTTTCTTTTCCCATGTCTTCAGCAAAACAAAGGAGATTAAAACTTCCTCATTGATCTGCAGTAAATAGGGAATTTCATGTTACGTAAGTTTGCTGGGTCTCCCGAGATGAGTTCTGAAGTGTAGGTTTTCCTCTGAGTTTGCGTTAGCTTTTTCCATTCCCACCTTCCCTTGAGGTGTGAAACCTCAGAAAATGGAATGTAAGTTGTTTAATATTATATTTTGAGAGCAACTGATTCTTTTAACTGCTGGTTGTCTTGCACTTGAACTTTAAAAGCTGGTGGGTATGTATAGGTGGCAGCAACAATTCTCCATGTGATTTTACTAAATTCAACATTTTTTAAAAGATCAATGGTCTGAGACTAATACTTCCATCAAGAACACAATAAAAATCGTCCAGTTTTCATTGTACTAGGTAGATTTCTAATTAATGTGTTTGTCTTTTCTAGAATTGGGTTAATGTTTTGGTAGTCTAAGACACGTTAGGGTGCCATCATATTTATATGTCATATATGCAAGTATATGTCAATCAAAATTTCCATTGTCATACCTGTAATCAAGAGTGATCAAAGATATAAAATAATACATTTTGGGAGTAAAGACAAATAAAGCACTAATTCACTTTTGCAGAACAGAAAGATATCCTTTTTTCATTTTATAAATCAGATCCCCTTCTATAAACCTGTTCCAGGCAAAATTTATGCCTTGACTTTAATGTTCTGTAAGAATCCTCTTGACCTAAACAATAAGTGTTGACTGTTTCCTAGCAACAAATTAAATGTTAGTACATTCTTGATACTTTTTTCACTTCAGAAAGCTCTTTATTAAGGTCAAGGTTAATTAACGCTTCAGATATTAACCAAGACCCCTAGTTACAGTTGAGAGTTATTCCTGTAAATGTCACCAGATCAATTATAGGAAATAGAGGCTATTTATGATCTCACTCACTGCTAGTTAGCATATGGAGTTGTTTGTATATAATCATAGTGAATCATGGCAATTTTTCTCAAGGCAGTACTCTAACCAGCAATTGCCAAATTCTAATAAAACATTTGGTGTAGAGCCAAATGGGTAATTCTTCTCTTTTAGATCTGTCTATATATGAAGAATTTCATGTGGTGAAACAAGGCATAATAAAATCTAATTGAAAAAAAAAAAAAAACTTCAGAAAGAAAACTAGAAAGTGGTCCCCCATCGGCAAAATCTATTTGTGAGCTGAAACATCCTTTGTTGGGTCAAATCACACTACCTTTGGATGTCTATCTTTGTCCATTAGTTCCCAAATTTCAATTCAACTGAAGAACAATGCACTGAAAACAACCTGCAATTTCCTGGGTCCCCAAAATAAAATGAAATTGAACAACACGATTTTGATAATGGAAAAGCACTTTCTTGCTCCTCAGTAATGAGTCCAATGAAGCGTTAGGAGAAATCCACCGTGTGTATAGTTACTCTTCCATGAACCATAGACAAAAAATATTTTTAACCAGTAATTTCAACATGCACTCAAGCACAGACCACGGACTAATGTACTGTCCAAGAACTGCCAGAGAAAAAAAGTAATTTCTGACCTTGTTTATCACAAGTGAAGATCATGGAAGTCTAAAAGAGGTGACCTTAAATACAGAATAAAAGAGCACCTCATTTTAATATTGGGGAAGTGGGAGTTACATATAAAATAGGTTCTGATCTAAAGTAAGCCCCCAATGATGTTAAGATGAAGACAGAGAATCAGGCCTAACTGAATAGCTAATGACATGAAAACACCCACAGCATTTAATGAAATGCTTGAAGGAATCAATTCTTAGGTAAGAGGAAATGGAAACAGAGATGAGACAAGTAATTTAACATCCAAAAATTTCCTAAATAATTTTTGGTTATATTTGTATTAATAAGCCTTTTCTCCCTCCTTTAATAAAGCAACATCAGTGAATTGATAAATTTTACTCCAAAAAGGGTCTACAGACACTTAAGCCTTATGTCCAAAAAATTGATTTTTGTCTTTCAACAGTAATAAAGATTCCACCAAATCTTTATTGTTAATAAGTACAGAATTTAGCATTTTCTTTTTTTTCTCTTCCCCCTGTATATTAAGACTCTCAACATTTAGATAGTTGCTATAATTGAAATGGCTTTAGTGCGGTCCTGTGGTTTCATGTGTTGGAAACATGGATCAGAGGTGGGGTCTAGTGAGAGGCCCTGGCATCCACTGAGGCACTATCCTTCTAGGGGTTGAAGGTCATTCTTAGGACACCTTGGTAGTTCTCTGAGGATGGATTTTTGTAGAAACTTGACCTGGTCCCACCCAGCTTTCCAGTTTTCTGTCAGTAATGTGACTTCTTGTTGCCATGTGCTCCCACACCATTGTCAACCACCATGTGGTGACACAACCAAGGGGACCTTTGCAAAGTCCTGTGCCAAGCTATCTGGACTTTCAGTCTCCCAAACAAGGAGGTATATGAACCTCTTTTTGTTATAATATTAGTATGCCTGGGTATTTTGTTACAGTAACACAAAATTAATATAATGTTTAATTATTAAATATAATACTTTTCAATACATTTGCAATATGGAGTTCTTGTTATTCAAATCAAACAGTTTTATATACAGTTTTATACTGCAGCAATTAGCAATAATTCTAAAACCATTCTTGGCTAAAACTATTAATGCACTAATCTAGTTTCTAGGGGGGAAGCTCCTATATATTCTGTAACTATAATCCAAATAAAATTTTTGGACACTGAAATAAAATTTAAATCATATAAATCAAAAATGAATCGCAATTAAAAATATATATACCATATCTCTCTAAATCATTACAACAATGTTCCATTAAAAGTTTGACAAAAAATATCTACATGGAGATACCTTTAGTTAAGTAAAATTAATAGGTCCAGAGAAATAAATCTCCACTCAAAAAATCAAGAATATGTTCCAAACGAAATATTCGCCCTAAAACATTTTCTGTGTTATAATTAGGAAAACAAATGACAGTGACTTCTAAACAAAAAACTTATGCTGCTTAATGACCACATAACATATATAGAAAAAAAAGCTAAAATATCAGAGAAAGGAATTTGATATGAAAGAAAGACATATATTACCCTTTATTTCATGTTGGCTTGCTTCTCGTCTTCTCTCTAGTTCTTTTCTGTCATAATTCAACCTTTTTAAGCACATAATTCCATACTGTAAACTTGTTCTGTTATTAAAAAAAAAAAAAAACATTAAATTAACTCAGCAGGTGGAGACTGTCCTTTGCTGAATAATATACAACACTATGCACCATTTCTTAGAGCATCAGGCTGATAAATGACATTTCCAGTTCAATCCTCCAGTATTGGAAGGAAATAAATTTATAATTATTCTAGGCACACAATGCTTACGAAGCATTTTCTTTCGGAAGAGGAGAAAAACTATTTGCAAAATAAGAAAAACAGCTTTGAAAATGATCTATACATCTCTGCCTTCCATTTACTCTCTCTACATTATGTGCTAACAAATTCATATTTTACTCATTTGAAAAGAATTTAAAGTCCCCTTAAGGAGATTGAAGGGATCTTATTGGAAATGGATACCCTATTCTTAAGCTGATGATAAAATAAGCATAAAAACATGAGTAATTTCAATAATACAATAGAGCACCAAATACGAAAAGGAACAGGCAACAATTCTAAGTGATAACAGAGCTTAGAGAGAGAGAGAGAGAAAGTCAGCAGATATTGAAACTGTAGAAAGGAGGAATAGAAAATTGATCCTTAAAAGATCAGGTAGCAGGAAAGGGGTTATTAAGGAAAATGTTGCAGCGTCAGGAACACAGGCTTGCAGATGAAATGTCAAAAGTGTCCTGATGGTGAGGCATTGCATCCAGAATTTAAACCCAGGCCAGGAAGTAGGAGGAACACTGTTACAGAAGGAGAGTGGGGTGTTTTCAGGACAGCCTTGCATTTCGTGTATGAAATACATCTAGGTAAATGAGAATTACTGGATGATTTTCAAAGGAGGAAGGAATGACAAGGAGGAAGGAATGACAATGAAAGAGTATTTTTTTTTTTAAGAGAAGAATTTCATAGCAAAAAAAGACATGGAGGATAAGTAATCCTAGAGGATAGACAAACCAATTAAGGGACACAGCCATGAGTATGAAAATCAAATCCAGACACTAGAGATGTCCAGGGAGAAGAAATTAGAAGATCTGGTGATATTAGATAGAAGGCCAATGGCAGTGTGATAGGAAAAATAAAATCTCTAGATTTAGAAACACAATCATTAGCTATTGGTAAAATTTAAGTGTTAAAGAATACAAACATTTAAACATATACACTGGCTAGGTAACATGTAAATGTTAGATGCATTTCCAAGCTCTGCTATTTTAATAAAAACAATTTTAAGTCAAATATTTCAGAATCAGAGAAAGAAAGAAAGAAAATGAAAGGAAAGAAGGGAGGGAGGGAGGGAGAGAGGGAAGGAAGAAATCAATGTACATTTGGTGAGTGTGCTGGGCTAAAGTATGTTCTCCTCAAATTCATATGATGATGCTCTAATCCCTGGTACCTGAGAATGTCACTGTATTTGGAGATGATATTTAAAAGGTAATTACATTAAATGGGACCAGAAGGGTGGTCCCTAATCTAATGACTGGTGTTTTTGTAAGAGGGAAAATGTGGACTGAAACAGTTGGAGCAGGAACTCACAGAGGAAAGATCATTGAGAATACAAAGAGAAGGTGGCAGTCAAGTCAACAAGAGACCTCAGAAGAAACCAGACCTGTCAACACCTTCATGTCATATTCATACCTTCTAGATCATAGAGTAGGACTATATCAAACTATAACATAGAACTTAAGGTCTAGTATAGTAAACCCCCTCTGCCTGCTACCTGGTAAACAACTTGAGGAAAGAGGTTGCATTTCATTCACCTGGGTCCTCAAAGCTATCCAGCAACACAATCAAGTGTTTTATTCTGAAAATTAATGTACAAATATGCAAAATCACTAAAAGACATGTAAAAATCAAAAGGCACAAATATGCCTTTCATAGAAGAAATTTTTCTCAAAAATTTTCAAGTATTTCCCTAAATTATAACTTATAACCACGTTCATAGGGTTGAACTACAAATATTTTTATTCTTCACAAACAATTTCAATATATGTACACCTAGAAAAACTACAAACATGGAATTCCCTAAAGATTCAGCCAAAAAAAGAAATCAACTTAGACTCTATGAAAATCAACTTTTCTGCAGAAATATTTGCATAAACTTTGGGTATATAATACAAACAGCTCTGCCCTCTGCTGCCTGGAAATATTTTTCCAAGTGGATGTACCCAGACATTTTGAATAGCACAAATTTTTAATGTCTTAAACATCTATTTTTGTTTTAATAACATACACCTTATTTATTGTTTCACTTTAATATTCTTTGTCAAATACCTACCGATGAAAACTATCTACCATTTTTAAATGGACGCGAAGATCTTTCTTTGTTAGATGATCTAACATTCTTGCATCAACCAAGCATTCCATAAAATAACTTCTGTACTGAGGTAACCCCAGGCTGGGTAGCCATTCATTTCCAATCCATTCATGGTTCATGTCTCCATAAGCCAGGGTCTGTAGAAAAACCGGACACTAGAATTGTTTTATAGCAGTCAAGTTTCTTAACCAATAAAGTGAGATGGTAATTGGAGGATATTACCCATTTTTGCAACTGATATTCAATTACTGTGATATATGAAAAGGATGGAGAAATAATATTAAGCCCATAATAATTTATTTACTTTCATACAAAATGAAACTTTGAATACATTTATCAAATTATTTGCCTATAGAACATAATTGACTGTTACTTTGCATTCTCAAAAGGAATTACATTTTGTCTAAACATGTACTTTGTTAATAAATAAATTAGAATTTGAGATATACTATGAGTTTTGAGCTTTAAGATTCCTTCTTTATATTCAGTTTATTTAATTTTATTTATATCTGTCAGCCAATACTCCAACATTTCCCTCTTTTCAACACTCCTATTGCCATTGCTACCAGGTCATAGCAAACCTGGATATGAAATTAAAGCTTCAATGAATAGAGAAAAGAGCAATGAGGTTAGGCAGACAGAATACTGAAACATTATATCAAAAATATTATTTCCTAGAAGAGCAGGTAGGCAGAATTCCATAAGGATCTAATCATAGTCCTTTCTAGAAATCAATCAATTTAAACTGTACTTAAAGAAGCAGGGCATGATTAAAAGCTATGAAAGATAATTAATTCTTTAATATAGTAATAAGAACTGATCTTGCCAAATATTGGCCAAAACAACTGAAATAAAAACCAAATCAACTATTACTAAACTAATTTTTAAAAGCTAATTATTCTCTCTCTCTTAACACAGGCTTTCCTATAAAATCCTATTTATACATGCTTTTTACTGCATAAAAATCAAACCAGAAATCCACAATTATAATTTGTGTATCTAGTGAAATTCTAGGAGCTCCCCTTCAGGTTGATAAAACTCTTAACAGGCTCAAAATTCAATGCAACCCTAAGTTATGGCAGTATGCTTAAATATAGGTCCTAATAGTATTACTCAAATTTTTCTTATATTTGAATGTTTGAATCACACTGAACATAATACACATTTATTCTTTCAATTATCCAACATGGAGAAATACTGAAAAAACTGTGCAGCTTCCTTAGAAACATGTTTATTGAAAGAATACATTCTCGTTGCCTACTGTAGTAAAAGGGAGTAACGTCTGTGTGCAGTCTGCAGGGCTGACACCTGTCCCTCATACACCTGTATGAGCCCCAGTCCTCAAACGCTCTGCAGGATACCTTAAGGTTTATGGAGCTCCAAATTAACCTTTTGAAATCTGCCCCCATAGGTCCAACTTGAGTGATTACTGTTAAAATACATTCAGGGATGATTTCAGAGATACTGAAGTTACAGACCATTCTTTGGGGAAGAAATAAAATCACCCTGTTATAGAAGCAAATCATGAAATGGTAATCATCTTATTTGAAAACTATCCTATTTAAAAAGACATACATAATAAATATTTAAGTATACATATCAGTTTAATATTGAGATAAGTAAAAATTTCAAATATTTCAAATATGATTTATAATAGTTTCCTAATTTTTATCCTCACAGCCTACTAAATGATAGTTGGCTTAAAGCATATAAATTTCCTACCTGGGCCCAGCTTCCTTCCTCAGATTCTTTCTGTGTTAGCAGCCGGAAATGATTAATAAAGCAGGTAAATATAAATTAATTTCAAATGAATACAGAAATTTTTTTCTAGCAAGAGCGACATTTTAATACAAAATGTTAGCATTATATAAGCAGATAAATACATAGATTTTTAAATTACAATTTACAATAATCAATCTCCTAGATCAAGAGCAAATACAGGGCAATAACATAGCTCTGAATTTATTCTAATTTAAATTTAAATATATACATATTGGATTTTCATGATATTGCAAACATTTGATCTGATCATTCCAAATCTATTTAATTCTTAAGTAGGTAATTTTCCAAATGTAAATCCAATTCTGATTTTATATATATATATACACATATATATGTATATATATACATCTATCTATATAATAGAGAAATCTTATACAAAGTACATTACTGAAGCAAAAATAGTAACTATATTTTTAATATTTTATGGTAATCAAATGGATTTCAACAACAGTCAATAAAATAAAACAAAAATCAAGTACAACAAAACTAAATAAAAAATGAAACTAGTATGTGACATTTCCATTTTATCCATCATAAACTTCCAGATGATCAATGTTCCAAATAGGGATAAAACTGAAAGGACATTGAATTAAAAAGAAGTGATAAAAGTGAAAATATATGATATGCCCAACTTTACTACTTTAAATGAAAAATGACTATGTATGACATTGTATTTTAAAAATTGAGTAGAGTCCCTAAGAAGTAATTTTAAACTGTGCTTTTGAATAACTAAGATGTTAAAGCATAACAAACTACATGATTATTTTTAAAATGAGGATTCAATCTCAACTTTTGTACAAAATGTTTAATTTGGGCTGGTAACAGGTGAGACCTGTTAATGTACCCAATGCCAAGTGGTATTTGTTACCAAAAATTTGCAATATTGCAAAATGGGTAGTTTTATAAAATTTTTATTTATTAACATACTACAAACATGATATTTGGTACAAGCAATCTAAGACTTTTGTTTAAATATGTCAAATTCGTGTTGTAAAATAAAATCGTCACAAAAATATTAGTTATTGTTGCATGCCATTATATAAAAGCAGCATAAAATAGTTTTTTCATCTGAACAGCATTAAACTAATTTTCCTTCAGGTTCAATAAAGCTGTAAAGACTAACCGTTTTTGCTGGAGCTGCAAGATTTTCCATTTCTTCATGGGTCACCCAAACGTTGCCTGAAGGCTAGGGAGGAGCCCAGAGAGAAGCAAGGAATTCAGTAGGCAAGGGGGTAAAGAGAAAGGCAGCACCTCTGTGAGTAACAGCAACTCAGCTGGCCACAGTGCCCCTGCCCTAGTAGCATGCAGGAGAGACAGCCTGGGTGTTTAGCTCAGGGCTCCCTTTTAATTCTACTCAAGGGGATTGAAATAGACAGAAGCAGGCAGTGAAGCTCATGGGGGGTAGCTTTCAAAGATACCTCTATGATTATTAATTAGAGAAGGGCATGGTCAAAATTTGCATTTCAAAGGTATGTAACTATCAGACCATTTCTGTAATAATGAAGAACTGATTAGAGAAGAATGCAGGGTATTTTTTTCTTCAAAAGATGATGACACAGATGCTTTGTTGTATTATTACCAAAATTTCATTCAGATAATTTTGATTCATCAGTGTCCTTGGAGAGAGAAGATCGATTGTCAATATAAAACTGAAAGCTCTATCATAACCTGTCTGGAAATCAGAATCAGTTTTTTTTTTTTCCAGATGATGTTTTCCTTTTGCAGTTCAGTAAATATGTCATTTTTCTGTGTTCTTACACATTAAAAAGAAGGAAAATGCCATTTTTTATTTAATAAAAGATATTTTCGGCCTCACTAAATACTGTCAAATTGCATAATTTATACATTTTCTTATTTTTCAGCAGTATTCTATTCTATGATAGAAAAAAAGCCTGTTCTATAGTGCAAAAAAAACTATTCTATTATGAAGTCACATTTGATTTCCAAATAAGGCAATATTTGATATTAGTTCTACTGTGATGGAAGAACCAGATTTGATAATAAAATGAAATTATAAGAACATTATGATGAAGAACCAGTGCTAGGGGAAAGGGTTAATTTTCCCCTCCTTCCCTCTGTGAGCCTCTCTTCAGGGAACCTAATTAACGCTGGGTCCCTATCTATTGGAGTGTAAATAGCTTTCCCTAGGAGTCTGATGGCTCCCTCTTGAAATGAAAACACCCCTGGGATAGACTTGCAAGGCCAGAGATTCAACAGGTGCTGGTGAAAAGAGTCATTTCTTCTTATACTTTGTAACTTTCTCAACTCTGTAGGAATGTAGCTATATTACTTAATTGCTAGTGTAAATTATAGGTTACTATGCCAATTAACTGCTGTCTAAACTATAATCTCGTAGGCTTTTTTCTTAGAGATATAGCTCTTAGGGAGATGAACACAAGTTACCTTTAGTGACTGCTGCCTGTGGTAAAGGCCACTTCATGATAACACTTGCAAATGTTTCACTGTCTTGTTCTATACCTGTGAACTACTTATTGCAAGTTCCCTGTGCATGATATTTGGATACCAAGGCCAAGAACTCAACCCCACCAATGTTGTAAGAAATGATGTCCAGTTTCCTATAAATGCAGCTCAGGGCCCAAATCTCAGAGCACTAGCTCAGCTGGGTCTGCTGGAGTAAATAAACCTGAGTTCTCCAACCTTCCCAGTGGTGCTTGGTCTCTTGCTGAGCGTGATTTCCATAACATTATATACTGAATAAAGAACACTTCTAATTCAAAGTCCTTAGAGTAACATATAGAATCAGCATATATTTAAAGTATGGGTTACTAAAACACTTCTCATCAGATTCTACAATTTCACTGGGATGCTTTAAAAACTGCAAGGTTGCCCAAATACTCATGAAATTTACATCCTATGTATTATGACTTGTAACTTTTTTTGGAAGGGGTCCAACTTTAAAGAATTGGAAACAGCAAAGTTGATGCTCTACCACCATGTGTAAGTCAGCACTATAATTCACTGTAGACTTTTCTACACTTGCCTAATACCATGGCTAACTTTCTTTGTATTATTAATTATGTAATACAATATAATTTAAAAAGTGAGCATATATAAACTAAATTGTTGGGTATAATTTTATATAAATGAAATATCATATAAATTATGTGTGTGTGTGTCTAACACGCTGAGCTGGGTAGGATAGATTTATAATTACAAGTAAATCATAACAATTCCAAATGTTAGATATCTATACATCTATAGAACTCTCATTCTCTTAGTGCTTTAGAATTTTAAGGCTAGACCATGTTTCCCTATAAGAAAAATCTGTGCACTCTTAGAAAATATGTTTTAGAATATAGGAGCCATTTATATCTTTAAAAGCCCCTCCCCTCTAAGACTTCCAGATTTTGGAATGGTGTCCATTATAAACAGAAATTTGTACAGGCATACATTAAATATCAGATCATTTGGAAGATAATTGTTTTTATTGACCTAGGAAGAGTGTACTGTATTTAGAAGTACTTCAAACTTATCCGTCACATTCTCTGTATACCTGTTGATCACAATGCTCTGCTAGAATGGCTGTAATTTTGTTCAAAGTGAGTTTTAATGATGAATATTTGGAGAAAAAATCATTTAAGTCAGTCTGATTTGTACTTGTTTCTCCTTTGCTTCTGAATCCAAACAATGAATATTTCACTTCTTCCAAAAGAAACTTGACCAGTATTATTCTATTATAATAGATATATGAATAATCTCTTAGGTTATTTTAAAGTCTGTGTTTGCCAATTTACCACTGTATTTTAGAATGTGGAAGATGCTGGAAGCTATGTTTTTTAGCTGTATCTTTACTTGCGAGAATGAGTATATATCCAGGGCACTTTGCTGAAATGTTATTGACAAATATAGTTGTGTGTCAAGTGTTTCCATTTGATGTGAGGTTTTACTTATGAAGAGCATTGCCTGCCTATAAACTTGTAACCCACAAGACAGCTTCCACAAACCTAATCTAGTAGAAATTAGTTGAGGGTTTTAATAAGCTTATTTTATAGGCAGGCCCACATAAAGCAAGTGAGGTGTTCTTCCACCTTCCTCTGAGTGTGTTGTGAAGGAGTGGTTTAGAGCTGAGAGTTTCAGGGAAGAGTATCCCTAATGGAATAGCCAGAGCAAGAAACTTTGGGCAACCAAAGGTCATAAGGGCACTGGTGCCATGGAACCAAGGATAAAGAGAACACAAACAGTGGGTTGGAAAGGGCAGAAAGGACAAACCTCACAGAATTTGGCTGTGGTCCTCTGAGAGCCCTCAGCACCATTTACTCACTGTGGCTGGCAGCCTGTGCTGCAACCCCTCAAATATCTGAACTGGGGAATGCAAAATGGTTGTTATTTGTGGCTAATATCATCTGAGCCTAACAGATGATTTATAAAAATTCATTTACATTTATCAAATTATCATCAGGAGACTTGGGTTCTAGAATTGCCACTTTGTACTAACTACCCTGGGACCTTTCTAAACCTCTCTTAAATTTCAGATTCTACATCTCAAGTGAAGCTAAAAGTATATATACTTCATACTCAAATATACAGAACTTTAAATTATAATAGTATGTTCTAACACAGGATTCAGATGAGCAGCAAGTAAAATCCCAGGATCCTCAATTTAAGAAATCACTCACTTTCAGTCTTGTGTAAATGCACATTTGACACCTGACAATGGGAACTTCTTTAAGTTGTGCTAGCCCGGAGATGCCTTTTCTGCCTCCTCAGTACAGATTGAGTACTTAGAAAGTATTATCAAATGAGAAGTGAGGAGAAAATTCCTAATGAATATGAAGAATTCAAGTAGTCACCCAATTAAATCATTCTGGAAAATGTTATCAAAAGATAAATGTTAAAATTAACTTAAAATAACTCATGAAAATGGGGTGGGGGTGGGGGATGGAAAGATCGTAGAATGAAACAGTATTACAATATATATGTGTATATATATATACATATGATTACATGAATGGTGTGAATCTACATTGTGTACAACCATTGAACTGAAAAATTGTACCCCATTGTGTACAATGAATCAAATGCAATCTGTAAAAATAAAAAAGATTTTTTTGAAAAAAGTTAAAAAAAAAAACTCATGAAATTAATCAGAGGAAAAGTCTCTTGCAGTCAAAGATACAGGATCAGTAAGTCAGCTAGATCTCAGAATCACCCTAAATCTTATCTTGCTCAAAGTAACTTTTGTTATGACCTAGGTATTTTTAAGTATTGTTTACTGTATAGTTCAATTACAAATTAAAGTAACTTGAAATTTACATTTTACACTCAAATGACCTAGATTCATATTTCTCCCCCTCTGAATTTTTTCTTCTCATTATGAATTTTTTCATTCGTTATTTTGTCTAACTATACCTCACTTAATTTCTACTCAATGTTGAGACTTATGAGGCTAATAACAAGGAAGGAGAGCCAAAGCAGGCTGAAAGAATGCAGATAAAGAAAGAAGGGAAAACCAGAGCAGAGAAGGAAGCAGAAGTTGCTTTTCAGGAGCTCAGATTGGGGTCAAGGACACAAGGGTGTGACCTGAAATGAGTCCTTAAGATCTCTATCTCCGTTTTCCTCATCTGTAAAAGAGACAAATAAAAGCCCCAATCTCATAGTGTGAATGTGAGGCTTGAATGAGTTATTACAAGTAACTCACTTAGGACAGTGGCTGACTCTTAGCCATTGGTATTGATTATTGAAGTTGGTGTTGCTGTAATTCCACTGATTTCTATTGCTGTAGAAACTACCAAGCAACTTCACTGAAGCAAATCTTTGGTTCAATAAATACTTTTTATTTCCCTTATACATTGTGGTACCTAATGCCTGCCTCCTCCCTTATGTTGCTGCACAAACTATTGCAAAATATGGTTGCCAAAGATCATTTGTCTTTGTTTCCAGATCTATTTATTTCTGCTGCACTTGCTTTTCTTTTTTAGATTGTGCAATTTAAATAATATTATATGAAAAAAGAAATTTTGCTCACAAATGAACAGTAAGTTGAATTATTTGAAAAAAACAGATAAAGGCAAATCTGAAACACAGAATCAATGAGATACAATTTTATCAAAGTTTGGGAAGAAAGTATAAATGTCCAAAAGGATTTGCACCTCAGATATATCTTTGAGTTATCCAGAAGTTATCACTTAACGTAACACATCAACAAAAAGCTGAACTAGAAAAGGGAAGACTTAATGAATGAGGTCCTAGATAATGTGGAACCTCTAGGCATTGGAAACTACTCTAAGAAAAGTCCCAGAGGCATCCTCTAAATTTGCAGATGGCTGAATGTTCACATACTTTTACTTAAGAAAAAACACTGCATTTTTTCATTGTGACATCTCTCTTTAGCCAAATTGTAATTAACTGATTATCTCCATCCCTATTCAAATAGGTAAAAAGGTCTTCCTCAGTAGTCGTACTTTAGTAAAAAGAAACAGAAAGCTGGAAGATTAGGCTGACCCAAGGAAATAATAAAGGTAACCTTCAGACTTTCCTTGTGGGGTCCAGTTCATTTCATCTAAACAGAAAAGGAGGCAGAATCAGACTGAAGTTCTAGTCAGTTAATAATGAAACAAAATAGAAAGCCCTAATACACATATGCACACACACACACACACCCTTAGATAGATCACCTGACTAAGGAACCTAAACATATAAACATGTTTCCATGATTTGAACTAATAACAGTGTTCTTAGAGATATGGCAACATTTCTTTTAAAGCACAAACTGCTTTTGTATTTTCTAAGTATAAAAACCTAACATAATTTTAGGTGATATCTTTAATTTGTCAATCTTTGTTTTATGCATTAGATTTGTGTGTGTGTTTGTGTGTGTGTATGTATGTATGTATGTGGTATTGGGGATTGAACCCAGGGCCTTGCACATGCTAGGTAGCACTCTACCACCGAGCTACATCCCCAGTTCCTCTTTCTTTTGAGAGAGAGTTGCACAGGTTGGCCTCAAACTTGCTATCCTCCTACCTCAGACTCCTAGGTATTTGAGAATACCTAAGGATGTGTCTCTGTATCTGGTTACATTTAGATTCTTGACTACAATTTTATGTGAACCTTTTGCTTTAAGAAGCAAAATCTATTTGAAATATATGGGAAATGAGTAAATTTTCCATGTAGATGGGGTAGAAGAATTATTTAGTAGATCATTTTTAAAGTTTGAGACACAACTTGTCTCATGTACCTGCATCAATAGTTAGCAGATGGCATATATCCCCTGGGAATAAAGAGCTTTTATAATTAATAAAAAGATAAATATTCCAATAATTTTAAGGAAAAATTGAAAAGGTTGTGAATAGATAATACATATGAGTAACTAGAGCAAACAAAATATTTTAAAATTTCAACTTTACTAGTAATTCTAACTAATACTGCCAAAAAGAGAAGTGGCAACACAAAATAATTTGAAAATTAAAGTTTTTAAATGTTAAGAATATAAATGCCCTATTTACAAATATTGCTATGCAAATAAACATAGCTCATGCAACAACATAATTACATGTTCAAATTTTATACATAATGAAAATTGTTATATAAAAATCTATCTAATAGTAGTGATTTCCATAGCATTGCCACAAAGATATGGAGAAATTAATAATTTTATTGGCATCTTAATAGTTAATGAAATGAAGAATATACTCACGTTCTACTACTAAGTGTCAAAAGAGTAGGACACAATAATGTGCTATGTTAAATAATAAACATACTATTCTTGCTTGGTCTACTGGGGGATAAATCAAGAAGAGAGAACTTTAAAATGGTTTCCATAAATGCATAATGGTAACTCAGGAGAGGAAACAAACCCAGACTCTGAAAGTTCATCAGAAATTTTCAGAGACATTATATAATGCCTCTGGATAGATTGCATTGGGTGGGGGTGGGGGGCACATCTTGTGATTCTGGTGGGAAGAAAGTTCCAGGCTGAGCAATTGCAGAAAAAAGCAATTGCAAAAACTCACAAATGGTATAGAAGTTTAAGAAATGAAAGTAGTTCTACACTGTTGGAATCTGTATTTAAGGAAAAAAGTCTTTGAGGTGGAATGAGATGAGATCCCTAGGAGTTTCATAAGCTCTCTCCATTTCTCCTGTTCGTAAACAAATGAGTGTAGTCTTATCATTAATATTTGTAATTAAAATTGTCTCTGTTTAAACAGTTTTAGACAAAATAATGCTTTTTTTTTCCCATTAAAGAATGGTCCATGTTGAGAAATGAAAATAATAAAGTATATCCAATTTTTTAATCTAGTAGTATGGGACTTTGCTTTTATTATGCAGGATTTGAAAATGTTTATATTTTTTTCTTACACATGTTCCTCACATGTAAGTGTTGAAATAAACCAATTGTGATTCTTTTTTAAGCTGAAAATTAGTAAGGAAACTCATCAGATCTGAAAGTGGTTTGCAACAATTTAATGGCCTTCTCAGTTTTAATTTAGGTGTGTTATGAATTGTGTTTTAGCCTAAGCAATATTCTAGCTATAGTAAAGAGTTTTTATCTTCATTTGAAAGTTATATTATAGGTAAGAGTTTTTAAGTATGTAATATATATATACACATATATGTACATATATATATATTACATGGTATTTAGAAAGAAGTTAAAATGGAATTATGCAAGAAAGATTAAGTCTTTTAAATCTGACCTTGAATTTACGACATTAGAATCTAGAATATTAGAAAGGAAAATAAGTCTAAACATGATAGAAATGAAGCAAACTCTTTAAAATTATTTAGGGCTATACATTAAAAAAGTTATTATCAAGTTAATTTTGTGCCTGAAACCTGCAAAAAAAATAATATCACTTTTCTGGCTTTTATCCACTTCCAAATTTATCTCATGCTCCTATATTTTATTATATTGTATAAACATGGTAGAATGAATCAGACACAACTTTCCTGTGTTCATATATGAATACATGACCAGTATAACTCCACATCATGTACAGCCACAAGAACGGGAAGTTATATTCCATGTAAGTATAACATATCAAAATACACTCTACTGTCATGTACATCTAAAAAGAGCAAAGAAAAAAGAAAAAAAAGGGATTGTAGAATCTTGTTAACATCAGATATCATATCCTTTATCAACAAAATATGTAATTCAGGAAGGAAATAAAGAAGGAATGAAGTATTATTTGGGAGTTTCTATAAGTGTTTGAACTTATGCTCACCTGCTTATTCTGTTAATCTAGCATTAACCTAATGTTAGGAATAAAATATAAAAATGATTGGTGATTTATAAATTATAAGGAAGCAGATTTTGAAGGAGAGCATTCCACTTGGTATTTGTAAAACATCAAAACTCATATAATTTCATCATGATGAAAATTGCTTAAAAATTAGTTAGCATCGCATCTTCAGAAAGCACTAATGCTTATAGCTCCATCTCCTAAAATTCTGGATTACATTTTAAAAATAAAGAAAAGAATAATAAAGAAAAAAAAAATCCCTGTAAAACAGTACACTCAGGATCTTGATGCTCAGTAGAAAACTCTAAGCTCTAGTCTAAATGCTAGCTCAAAAATCTGTCTTAGTTGTAGCCTTCAAGTCTGATATGAATCGCAGCTCCTCAATTGAAAACCCATTAAAAGTAGCAGCAAGGTTAATGAAGAGCAAGTTAAATCTCTTTAGAATAATTCGTGATGACATTGAAATGTGTGCTGTCACATTTTGCTCTGTGGACTTAGACATGCTGCTATTTGCCCAGCACCAGGGAAGGGTGGAACACAAATTGACTCACAGTTCGTGATGTTGGTGGAGCTGAAGGACTTGTTAGGGAAACCATCTCCTGGATTGCTAAGCGGAGTTTTAAGCGATGCAAAGGATTGCTGATTCCAATTTCTCTCTGGATCTCAGTGTCTGATAAAGCAGACATGATGGCACCACTCTTCACGTTGGCTCGGCAAGCTGCCACATACCAGGCAGGCATTCCCAACCAGAGCTGTTAGATAAGAAATCACACACACAGGTTGTAATAATAACAACAATTAACATCTTAGTGTCTTTTATATTCCAGGGATTATTCTAAGCACCTTACATATATAAACTCATTTATTGCTCATACTCCATGAAATAAATGCTATTATTATTTTCCCTGGAGGAGATAGATGCACAGAGACATTACATGATTTGTTTGAAAACATCTATTAGGTAGTAATGGATTCAGGATTGTGAAAATGTGAAAGTGAAAGCTGCACCAAATTCCCTCTGTGTATAAGGACAAGAAGAAGAGCTGTAAGGTGCATTTAGTAAGGGGTTCAATTGATATGTTTATTTAATAAGTGACTTCAATTTATAATTTTCTTTTGAAATTATGAGTTTGGAGAGATTTTGTTACAGAATTAGACAAATTTACTATCTCCAGCCATGTGATTTTGAACAAACATACAGGGTAGCTAAACCATCTTTCCCACCTACCTACGAACACTTGAGCCACAGAAACCCTGAGATAATGAATGCCATGTTTTGGTAGAATTTGTTATGCAGTAGTTGATAACTAACATAGGCATCTATATAAAGTTAGTGGAGGGGGGGGCGGAGTTCAGAAACAAAAAGCCAAATCTCTGAAGCAATGTGACCTGGGCTGTGACTGAGAAAAGAGAAAGGGAGAGGGGACTTAAGCACAATGACTACATAGTTTATGCAATTGTCCTGCAAGTTTGGCACAAGGAATTGACCATACCATGACAAATACATTACTGATGATGGAGGATAGGACTGATTTCTTACTTCAAAAACTCAAACTAAATTTATAAACTAAACTTCAAAATAACCAAACATCTAAATACACCTTCACTGGACCCTACTGATTTTGTACCGCTCTCTTCTAAGATTTCCACACTGGTTAACATTTGCCCAAATGCTTGTCAATACGTTGTTACCAGTGTCCTTTGTGATGAGATTTTCAAGTTTTTGATGTGGATAAAAGGTGTTCCTGAAGCTTCAGACTCCCTCCTACACAACATTCTTTACAGACCCTGAACTCAAGGAAGTGGAAGGTGAAATGTTAAGAGCTCTCATTCATTGGATCACTCAGATGATTCATCTTATTTATTCCATTTTATAACTTGAGTCACATTAGGAATCACATTATGAGCAATTTCTGTGTGCTCAGGATAGGTTTAATTAGCACCAACTTCACTGTCTGTCATTTTCTAGCACCTTAATGTCAGTAAACCTGCTTTTTTTTTTTATCTGAAGGATTTGTTCATCACTTGCCAAAATAGCAGCTAACTCTGTCAAACTGAAGCTCATCTTATTGGAGTGAAATCTGAACAAAGAACTCCTATCATTTTTTAGGTGTGATGTCTTAAGCATTTTGTCTTGTAATTGATTTTTAAAATACAGTAATTCTAAAGACATGTTTGGAAGAAGCAGCTCTGATTGTTAATATGCTAAAATTTCCCTGACTGATGTGACAGAATAAAATAAAAGAGACAGGCTTGTTGTAGTAAGTTCAACAACAACAAAAAATGCAAAGCATGATTTTATACCTACAAAAGTATTTTTTAAACCAAAGTGAATTTTAATTTTCACCACTGATTATTTAGATATGGATATATGATAATGAAGGTACGTGATCTTGTAACCCCAAGTCATTTAGAACAATGTGTGTTATTGTCTTAATCAGGCAAGAAAATCATAGATACTGTTTTCCCCCCATTAACATCTTCTAGTGCTGCTAGCAGCAGCCCACACTAAGGAACTAAATGGAAATGATAGTGAATGCGACTCATAAGTGACATGAAGGGGCCCTCTGCGGTCTAATATATATTCCCCTCCCTGTCAATGTCTGTCTGCTGCCCTTCCCCCATTCAGATATTGTTTCTCCAAAACATCATATTGTGGGGAAATGCTGAATGTGGGTCTTATTTCATTAATTTGAACTAAACTGAATTAATTAACTTATTTATTAATAAACTAAATGAACATCAATTAAACTGATTTTTTTTTTTTTTTCATTTTGGACACAGTAGGTTAACTAAAAGATATGTCCTCTCTTTAATTCCAAGTGTCTAAACCTAGCCAATCCTTAGATTTCTGAGAACCACGTTCAGGAATTAAATTAGAAGTGAAGGAACAGCTCCCTTATAATTAGGTGGACTTCGTATCTTGGATAACATAAGATAGCTCTTCTCTGCTCACGTGGACTAGTGGATCGGAACAGACACTTTCTTAAAAACGACTGAAAGTGGACCAATAATTACCTGTTCCGCTCTAGACACAAGGAAGGTACCTTTTCTTTTACCTCACTGCCTGCTGTGTTCTGCTACAATCACAGGAAAGTGTCAGGGTGAAATTTCAGTGCTCACAGGTCTCCCGGTAAGGCAAATAATTCCTCTGTGAGCAATCCTAGGCCACAGGTAAGCTAGGATCCAGAAACCTATCTTTACCTATCTCTGCAAACAAGTAACACGGTGCATCCTAGGTAGGTGTAGCCATAGCGGTTTCTGCCTGTGTCCGCCGCATACCTGCGGCCTTCACACCGCTTCCCCGGGTCCTTGCACCGCCCTAGCCAGGACAGCAGGCGTTGTGTCCCGTGGGTAACCGAACGAGGCCCGGGACTATAAAGCCGGCCTTGGTGCTCTTGCAGGTGCCAGGGAGAGTTACATAGTTGTGCCGCCAATATGGTGATGCACCCCCTTTGACATTAGAGGGAATCAAGGACCGTGCTTTGTATGTCTTGAAACTCTATGAAAAGATTGATCCAGAAAAGCTTTCGGTAAATTCCATTTTATGGAAGACTGGGACTTAGACAGTTTGGACCAAGTGGAGATTATCATGGCCATGGAAGATGAATTTGGGTTTGCAATTCCTGATATAAATGCAGAAAAGTTAATGTGTCCACATGAAATTGTTGATTACATTGAGATAAGAAGGATGTATATGAATAAAATATCAGACCCCTTTCCCTCAGCGAGAAGAGGACTCAGATGATACTGGCGGGTGTGTGGAAGTGAGAACCCATTCTGGCATCATCACTGACTTTGACAGAGCAGTTCTCCTGGACTTGTATTTAAATTCTCTAAGTGTACTACCCTTTGAAAATAAATCTATAAAACCAAAAGAAAAAAAAAAATCCAAAAAACTATTAATGAGTAGTAATTGACTTAGGAGTCTTCTGGTTTGATTTTTCTCACCTCTAGCCAAGCCACCACAGTAGGTCCATCCCACTGGGCAAAAGGCAATCCTTTCCTCCGAGCTTCTTCAAGAAGTTCATGCCTAAAGTATACAGCAAAGATCATTTGTCAGTAATGCAGAAAAAGATGCCCGTGGCTATTTTAATGACAGTATTTTAAAATAACCAATAAACCCTTTCAACTTTTAATGACATGACATGGAATAAATAAAATTCTTCTTTCTTTGAGTAATAAACACAGATCACACATTGATTTTATTAGGAGTGACACAATGACATCTAAAAATAATTTCCCCCAACATTTATTCACTAAATTTGTGAATATTATGTGCAAATGAACTAAGAATTTGAATTATATTATCAGCAAAGATCTTATCCCTTTAATATGGTTCATATAATCATATTATGAGATTTAAATCTGTCTTATTTCATGTCCCCTTCTCTCTTCCCTTTACCATTTAAATGGCAGAGAACATATTTGTTTATAGAAACAAAAGAAGAATTTGGTCATTTTTGCCCCATTTTTCATAATGGGCTTGATTTCGGTCTAACCTCTGGGCTCATGAGTAACTTAGATGTTAGTTCTTTGTCTGGATTATAAAGCTACATTTTAATTATTTTTGAAGATTTGAAAAATATTATTAATGCACTTGATGTTTTGATTACATAATGACAGCTGCCTCAACAGTTGGACAATGTACATTTTGAATATAACAGATTATTTAGAAAAATGGAATATGTATTTGGTCACTAAGAAGTATCAGTAAAGAGTAAACCAGGCAAAGAAGACAACCAGGAACACTGAGGCTGTGACACTCAGGAGAGGGTGCAACTTCTAAAGGTAAAAACAAAGGACTATAAATCAAAAACCACTCTGCAGTCTGTGGCCTCCAGTTTGAAACTTCTAAGTGACTGATCTGTTCTAAAGTCATCCACGCCCAAGCATGTGCTACTACCACCTGTCCATCTCGTTGCCCACTCTCTGACCTTTTGACCACTCATAAATAGCTGAAAAATCACATCTCATTTGATGAGAACCCCAACATAAGTTGATTTCCATCACTAGAAAGCAAAGTATAAAATTCAACAGTGTATGTATTTTCATTTATAATTACTACTCTTTTAAAAAAAGTAAAATATGTCAATGAAAATCAGTGGTTGTTTTTGATGTCAAGATAACGTAAAGAACCCTGACAAATGCATTTGCAAATCCATTGTCCCTACCACTAGGAATTTAGGGCTGATACACACTTACTAAATCAACTTGAGATCATTCCTTATTGAGACAGCAGGACTGTGTTTCCCTTGAGATTCAAAGTGCTGTATATCTGGCCAGGAAAATATTTAGAAATACATTCTCTGTATCTTTATGTGCCTTTATCATACACACAAATGATTAAAAACATAGTATGATACTTGCTTTATTTTCAGTGTCTTCCATGCTTAGAAATGCATCAAAGATATTATACATGAACTCTCAAATACAGTATTTGATTATTTCCTACTGTTTACTTTTTACTTATTATGATAAACTATATTCATATAACATGTAATAAAAAATACTTTCAACACCAGAACTTCCTGTGTTTGTCATAGAGGCTGCCAATAAGACTGCATGAAAATGTAGCAAGGCGGGGTAGGGATATAGCTCAGTTGGTAGAGTGCTTGCCTAGCATGCACAAGGCCCTGGGTTAAATCCCCAGCACCATCCAAAAAAAAAAAAAAAAAAAAAAAAAAAAAAAAATGTAGCAAGGGGCAAAGTAAAAGTTGCAGGTATAGAGGCTGAAGAGACACGTAAATTAGCTATTATTTCGTTTGAGTAAATGGCATCAGTAAGTTCTGTGTAAAGGCTATCCAGCACACTGGTACCTGAATCTGAAGTCAATGTGTAGGCATCTCCTCATCTGGTTCTCTACTGTCACCCATTCCCTTGGGCTTCCTAGTTATGTTCCTTCATTTAAAATCAGTTTTGAATGGCGTAGTTTCACTGCGATAGATATATTTATCTATTTCTATAAATAAATAGATTGAAGGATCAAAACACAAACTATCAGGTACTTAACTCACTGTTGTGCGCTAAGACTTCAGCTCAGGGTGGGAAATAGAGCCACAGACTCTGTTTTGGAGCCAGGGTTAGTTGACTCAAGGAGATCCCCTGTTAGATCAAAACCATGAAACTGTGCAAAAAATATACAACATACAAATAGTTGCTTAAACAGGGATTCATGTTCTGATTAAGGAATTGGGTTGTTATTAATCATTATTTTGTTTAACAATAATGCAAACAATTGGTGAAGGCTTTGTAGCAACTAAGATAACTTTGAAAGGCAAGTGGGACTGATACAGTGATGACATTGTAAGCCAGATCAGCAGTAATGGTGGAGGTGCAGAGAAAGAACTTAACAGGGACTATGTGCAAGAAAATTTAGAATAGTCCTTCACAGAGTCTGAGCATGTCGTTAGAGTTGTAACATTATACTCAATGGGGAACAAAATAGTTCTAGTTATAATAGGTGTGTGACATTAAACAGGAAGAAAGATACAGTCACAATGTTCTCATTAGTTAATAAGAAAGTAAGTAAATGCATAATAATAACCAAGGAACATTTTCACATGTGCACTATATAAATTGTACAAAAGTCATCTTTAAATGTTAGACCACTTAAATTTTGAAACTTCTGACCAGTCCCCTAAAGCAAACAACAACAAAGTACCATAAAAGCCAGAGTGAACCTGTTAAAACTTCAATCTATTCATATAACTTCTGTGCTCATAACTCTCCAATAACTCCCTGTCTTACTGAGCATAAAAGCAAACCAACTATTAGGATCCACACCACTCCCCACATGTCACCTGAATTAGCTCTCAACTCACCTGGGACACCTCTCTCTTTTCAGTTCTTTGGAAACATACAGGTCTTTTTCTGTCTCAGTAAGTTTGCACTTGCTGTCCCTTCCATAGGAAGATTCTCTGTACCTACATGTGGCTCAATTCCTCACCTATTTTAACTCTACTCAACTGTTAACTATCTCTCTATCTCTTTTCCTATATCCTCTGGCCTCCTTAAACGCATTTCTTGTCCCCTGCCATGCTTAATTTTTCTCCATGCATTTATTTTCTAACAGTATATCATTCACTCCAAAGTCTGTGATCTGCCAATAGGACACAAGCTCAAGAAAGACAATGCTTTGATATATTTTGTTCAGAGTTGAATTTGAAGTTTAGAACAAAGTCAGGCACAGAAAAGGCAATCAGCAAATAGTCATAAATGTTGAACAACATGCCAGGCAGTATTTACATTTAGGTACTTCCCATTTCAAAAATTGTGTTCCATAATGTTTTATTTTTGTTTATGTGGGTTTTTTATAGTTCAAACACCTTTTCCTATTTTATCTTACAACAACATTCAAATTTTTATGTTTTAAGTAACAGAAGTTTTTCTTCTGTCCTACCTCCTTTTGAAATATTTATTTATTTTTCTTCCTCAGACTAGCACTGCTTACAGTTGATCCTAAGTGATCACTGATGGAGTTTTGGTTAAGTGTCAGCCCAACATGCTTAAATAGTTCTATTACTTTAATCAGATAATTGGGAAATTATTGAGCAATCTGGCTCTTGAGAAAGTTTTGTTTTGTTTAAATCACAACTCTCATAACAAAGATTTAGTGATATAACAGAAAGAAATAAGATAAGGGAGCCCCAAGTCCAGTGAATTCTGTCCTTTATCCCCAACTGTTAGGCCTGAATCTAGGCAGAAGCCTTAATACAACACACTTGAGACGTGAATAACAGACCAGCCAGAAGTGAATGGGAAGCCAGGACTGGGTGTTAAAGGAGAAAAACTCTAGACCTGCTTGTCTTTAACCCAAGGGAAGTACCACTCATGTAAAGAAAGAGAGAAGCAATGTTAGAAAAGTAAAGCTTTGGAAAGAAGCAACGTTAGAAAAATAAAGCACTGTAGGCAATGTTGTAATCGTCAGAAAACACTGAGTCTAATACGTAACTTTCTATCAGATTATTCAGGGTAATGTTAACTGTATGGTGCTTACTTGTTGCTATCAAAAAAATAGTGGTCTCATCTGTTTAGGAAATATTAAATAAAAAATTAATTTGGCACAGATAAGGATTTTGGATATCCTGGTGTTGTTGGTTTGATCAGTCCATGTGTGAGAAGGTATTTAGTATGGAATGCATTCTCTCTACAGCTGGAATTCAACTTTTTAAAGGTCAAGAGGCAGTTCTCTCAGAGTGAAGCTGTGATCAGTTCTACTACAAATTTGACTGAAAACGGTCTTTCTTAGAACTGAAGAAAGTGTTTATTTCTTTTTCTTTTTTTTTTTTTTAAAGATAAATATGCCAACATTTTTCACAAAGAATGCTTATACATTAGTATTTGTGAGCTTGAATTTCAGTTTTAAGATTTAGACCAGATTTTCAAGGGCATCAGTAGCACTTCCTTTGAGAGGAAGTGACAGGCACTGAATTGTCATTTACCTGTGTGAAAACTCAAAAAATAGATGAACTCATTGTAAGGGAGGTAATTTTGAATATGTAAAACTTAATCACTTTGTATTTTCAAGAAGCAGATTCTCATCTGCAATAAAGGACATTATTATCCTCCAAAGGCCTTAAATTCTTGTGAAGGAGTTACTGGACAAGTTAGCAAGGCCCAACATGGGGTGAGCATTCAGGCTATAAGTAATTTGCATGCCCATACAAACGTGTATCGGGAAGCCCATGCTGTACTTGATCTGAGAACAGGAACAAAGGATGAGCACCCTAGAAATGACTAGACTCAAAAATTTCTAGTTATAATATAAAGTGTAGGATATGGAAAAACAACCACTAAAGAGAAAAGGAGGACAATGGGGTCTGAACTTTTACAATTTCCCAGCCACAATGGGCTCTGAAATTTCACAAGAGTTCCCCCTGACTGCCCAACTGACACTTTCTACTATCATTCAGTCTAATTAAATTCTATAAAACTCAGACTCTTATTTTAACCAGTTGCCATTTTCTCTCTTGAAAATGTGCCCCTCAGGTGCTTACTAAAGCATCACTGAGGTCTATCTCCGTTTCTCTTTCTTTCTCTTTCATTTTGCTTTCAAAGACTTCATAAAGTGTAAATATATCTATAACACTTGCTATTTTGTGATTTCCAACTCATAATCCAGAGTAAGCAGGTAAGATTTTACTTAAATGACTAACTAAATCCTAATGGAAATGTCTAGATCCTCTTTCTCTCCCTCCTCCTCCTCTTCCTCCTCCTTTTTTAATGTGTGTATGGTACTAGGATTGAACCCAGGGCCTAGAGCATGCTAGGAAGTGCTCTACCACTGAGATATATCCCAGGTCTTATTTTATTTCATTTTTTTGAGACAGGGTCTAAGTTGCCCAGGTTGGCCTGGAACTGTTTTAGCCTCCCAAGTAATTGGAATTACAGTTGTGTACCACCACATTGGGCTCAGATTTTATGTATCTCCTTAATTATTTCAGTTGTGTCCTAATTGGGGTAGCATGCAAATTATGTAAACATAATTTGCCATACTAAACATTGAACAACACCACTTTCATTCCTCCTCCCTTGTGTCCCCAACTAACTTTGTATTGACTTTCAAGATTCAAGAAATCTGCCTCCATTTTATTTTTCTTTTCTTTGGTGCTGGGGTAAAACCCAAGGTTTCCTGCATGCTAAGCAAACACTTTTACCACTGAGCTACACCCTCAAGCCACAATCTGCTTCCTTTCTGAAACCATTATCTTTCACCAAGCCAATAAGAACGATTTCCTGCACAGTTCCCATGGTGCTGAGCAATCCTCTCTACTGTGTTTTAACATTTTATTTAATTTGATTGTTTATAAATTGTTCTCCTCTATTCTATGAATTTTATAGCAGAGATGTTGTATCCCCTGTGACTAACCGTGTTATCTGGACAGTCATTCATTGATTTTTATAGACCACCTGTATGCCACATTTTGCCAATAAATCAAACTGACTCTGTAGTCTCAAACATCATGCATTCTGATAAGGAGGAAAGATTTGTGTAAACATACAAAAATAAATAAAAAATAATAATCTAGGCCACTGAAATGTGCTCTGTAGAATGCAGTAAGTTAGTTGGGGACCAGGAATACCCACTTGCCTAGAGTGCCCTGGGAAGGTCCCTCTAAAGAAGTAATATTTGAGTTGACATACATATATGTTGGAAAGGGGCTGGCAGTGAAGGACTTGTAGAAAAATGTCTTAAGCAGAGGAAGAAAACATTTTTATTTTCAGTGAAAGGAGTGGAACCTGAAGTGTGAGCAACAGAAATCAGGCAGGCAAGGTCAGTGGGCTGGAGTGTCCTGGAGGATGTGAGAGTTGGGGCTGAGGGAGAAGAAATGGAGAGATAGTCAAGAGTAATGCAAGATCAAGTTGGGTCTGCAGGTTATATGGAAGAGTTTATCCCACTAGAAAGTTCAGGCACAGGAACAGAATATGATTTGTACATTAGAAAGTTCTCTCTGACTGCTTAATACAGGAAAACTTGAGGTAGGTCAGTCAGAGGTGGTAGTTAAGGATTTAGTTGGATGTTGCTATAGCCAAATAAAAGTTGATGGTAATTTGGCCTTGAATTGTATCTGTAGACATGGTGAGAAGTGGTCACCATAGGGATTCATGCACATGGTGTATAACATTCAGTAAGTTTTAACTGAATGAACACATCCCAAATTTGCTTCTTATTATCTATATTATCCTTTGGCTATTTACTTACATTTTTAAGGCTCAATTTTCTCATATTTGAAGATGATCATAAATTAATCTCAATACAAGTATGAGAATTAAATAATTCTGAGAAAAGCATGTAACAGCCAATACTTAGGCAATGTATGCTAATTTCCTGGGCCTGTCTCTTCTTTTTTTCCCAAAGAATTCATTTTATATGTCACCATCAGATTAATCTCTCTAAAAGCATCTATGAACGTAATACCCAGCTCAAATTTCTGTAGTACGTTTTTATTGACTATTGAAAGAATGGTTTCATGATCATTCCTCATGGGCTTCTAAATTATATTTCTAGATGTGCTACTGAATCCCTCTCTCCTGCCACATTGATACTCAACACTTTCTAGGCTTTACCTCTTCTGTTCTACTGCCTTCGTCTCCATTTAGAATGGACTTTTCCTCAGTTCTTTTCCTCCAAACCTTCCCTGTGCCTCAAATGCCACCACTCTTACCACATGTAACACTGTTAGGTAGATTACCACATGTGCAAAAGGCCTGTCTTTGTGCTACAGTCACCTGAAGACATGAGCCATCTCATTGGCTTTTATACCCCAGGTTTACTACATAGTGATTTAGGAATTTTACCTAAAACGTTTGAAAGGCAAAATCAGCTACAATTTATAAGTGGACTGAACAAACTCCTAAATAAAATTTAACTGGAAGAAGTTTATATGCATTGTGAAGTACTCTTTCTTCCTAAATTGCATGAGGAATTTGCAGGACAGAGGTGCTTGAATATTTTCTCCTGAAAGGGAGGTTTATTTTTAAATTATGTGCTATTTTTTTTCTTATGCTCAAGTCATATATTTTTTTTCTTTTTGAGAAAATACTCATCTGATTCCTTCATTCTTTACTTACTCCGTTATGGAGTGAATGAAAGAATCAACACTATCATAATTTTAAGAGTATGCTAAATTATACATTAGACAATCCTTTTCAGAAATGGGTATTCTTTTGGCAATTTTATCAGAATGGTAAACCTTGAATTTGTTAGTGTTTATATTTTTACTTGTGAGATCTGTAATTTATTAGTTATGCACAAAAGTTAAAGACCATGAGGACTGTAATGTGTTTCCCCCATATTCTTTCTAGTGTAGATGATTTCTTGCTGACAGTGAAAAAAAAAAAAAAAAAAAAAAAAACTTTATTCTTAGACCACTTAGTCCAGGGTGCTATTTTGGGACTGCCAAGTTGTGATATGACTATCTAAACACCACAGAGCACTGCTCCCTGTCACTCAAGGTGGCTGTTTCAGTCACCTTCCATTCAATGCTTGTCAACTTCTTCTTCATAATTTCTACTGCATTCCTTTACCTCATATTTTTGCTGCCACAAAGTTCTTTTTCAGCCTTTAATTGGTCTTTCTCTAGGTTTCTTACACTGCCATGAAAAAGAATCTTTCTGGGATACAGATTTTGTAGCAGAGTAGATAAAAGAACAGTTCTCCAAATGACATTGCTAGAGATAGATTCCTGTGCCTCTCCTTAGCTGCACATCAGGAGGCATGTTACTTTACCTTGCTGTGCATCTCCTTGCTCACGTGTAAACTGTAGCTGATAATGGTACCTACCTCAGAGGACTGAAGTTTCCTTGAGAAAATATGTGTAATGGCAACAGTGATTTGCATAAAAGAAACAGTCAATAAATGTGAAGTCTTACTACTTATAATCATAGTGCTGTCCTCTTAGAAGTCATAGATGGTTCCTCAAATACCCATAGTATTGTCCTGGACCTACATGAGAAAAACTGTCTTGGCTTAATTGTGATTTTCCTTCCTAATCATCTCCCCTTATTTCTAATCAAAATTAAAAACTTACTTTCATAAATAGTTTATGCATTGCTAATTCCTTTTCAAGTACCACTTCCCAGGAGAAATTCTTTCCCCTCTTTTTGAACTATTAAAATCCTACTGTTGGCTTAAGTTGACTTTCTTTCATATGAAATAGTTAGTGGTCAGCCCAGTCCACAGTAATGTTTTCTCCTTTGCAATCTGAAAGCAGATAGTATTAGCACCACTCATAGAGACCTTGGGTTATAACCACATGCACAGGCCTCATCTCCTACCCCAGGCAGCAAACAAAGCCCTAGACATGAGTTTGCTACCAGTGCACCATGCACTTTCCTTCATATGCACCAACTAAGAATATCCTTTGAGTGATTTCTATATTGTAATCTAAAAAATTCACAGTGTTGACAACCACATAGAATTCTTGCTTCTTGGGTGATTTTTAAGTACTTTATCTTTTTTTGTTAACCTCTACTTGTTTATAGAATCTTAAAAAAAAAAAAAGAATAATGACTTTGCACAAATGTTACCCAGGTTGGCTGCAAATAGCGATAAGTGCTATTTCTCATGTTCAAAAACACATTTAGTAAACTCACAGAGTACTCCCAAACCTTTTGTTCAAACTCTCATCATTTGTGGATAATGGCAATGGGCTTCCAGGTCCCTGTCTCTTTTTTGGTACCTTTCCCTACAATCTTGTTCTCTGACCTTCAGTGAGATCTTCCCAGGCACAAATCTTTTTAAAGACTTTCCTACTTAAAACCCTTACCATTGTACTCAAAAAGAGCAAACAATATCTTCTAAAAAGACCCCACATGATCCTTCTTGCTGCTTCTGCTTAATCAACACTGAAATACTAGCTATTCTCCAAATACCTCACTGTTTTACCCTTCTCTGACTTTCTACCATGCCTTTTCCTTCTTCCAGGAAAAGTCTTCTTTGCATCACACTGGTGACAAACCAAACTCTTCTTCAGACTTTATCCTTCCTGTTAAGATTCCAGGATCTCTAATTACATACAACACTATAACTTCTATGCATTCTGGTTATTATATTTTTCATTTAAAATTTATAATTTTATTTAAATGTATTAAGTAAATTATATTACAATTTACTGCAGTATGTGCTACAGCAGAAATTTATCTAATTTGTTCTTTTGTTCATCTGAACCACTTCTTATTATTTAAGGTATAACCCAGTGGTTTGAAAGAGCAAAGGTTCTAGATGTAGACATATTAGGCATTAGATGACAGCTAATACACACTTGTTATGTTCCATGTATCAAGCACTATCCTAAGTATTTGTGAGTATTAACTCCTTCAGTCTTCACAGCAATCCAATCAGATATGCACCAACACATGTTTGTTGATGAGAATATTAAAGAATAGAGACCCCATGGAGTTACAGAGCCATTGGGGGCAGAGCCTGAATTTGAACCCAAACAACCTGGTTACAGAGTTGGCTCTCTTAACTCCTATGTTATCCCTTAGCTAATTCACCTCTATGGAACTTTTTTTAAAGAAATTTTTTATTTTAGTTGTAGATGAACACAACACTTTTATTTTATTTTATTTTATTTTATTTTATTTTATTTTATATAGTGCTGAGAATCGAACCCAGTACTCTACACATGCAAGGCAAGTTCTCCACCCCAGCCCCTGGAACTTTTAATAACTGAAAAAAGTAACACTTTCTTCATTGTATCAAAAGGTAGGACCCCCTCTTTCTTTCCCTATGGTTCACATTTTTTTAGAAGTAGCATATAGTTATGTGACTAACGGTTGATGGATAAGGTCTATATCTCCTTACTGTCACATATATCAATCCTCAACCCTTTGAGAGAACAAAGGAACTGTGACTTTTCTTTTTTCTTCTTCACATTTTAATTTTTAAATTTGTTCTAATTAGTTATACATGACAGTAGAATGCACTTATGCATTTTGATAGATCATACATAAATGGAGTATAATTTCTCATTTTTCTGATTATACATATTATAGGATCGCATTGGTCATGCAGTCATATATGTGCATGAGGTAATAATGTCTGTTTCCCTTTTCTTTTTACTCTATAATAATAGGTTCTGTATCTTGGACACAGGAAGGTTATCCTAGTTTATATAATTGAAATGAAAAAGTTGAATTTGTTGTGAAATTGATTTTGTGTAACTGAATTATGAAGTCATTCTCTGATTGAAAATTTATCTTTAGAAAACCTTATTGATTTGCTGTGATACATATCAAGTACTTAGTTATTGAAAAAACAAGAAAAAATAAATATGTGGATTTTTAAGAATAAGATATAAGTCAGATGATTTGACAATTTAAAGTTGTATCAAAGAATAAATTTTCCTTGCACAATATTAGTAGGAAATGTACACAGAATTTGCACTATTATTAATTATAAAATGTATCTTGTTCCATTAAAATTCAATATTCAAGAGGGTAAGAAGGATATAATCTCCTCAAATTGTAATCAAACAATGAGCTTATTATAACTCCATTATTCAGGAATCTGCACTATTTGACCAATTCAATGAAAATCAGAAGTGATTTAAGAAATCGATTGTTGAAATTCTGGTCAGTAAATGTGAACAAAATATAGTACCATCTACACTTTTTTTTTTAACATATGCAAGCCAAAAATACATATCTTAGTTAACATAATTATTCTAAACAGAAATATGTCACAAATCCCAATCAGCTCCTTCAGAACATTGATTATCTAAATACACATATTTAGTGCCATAAAATTAAGAGTTTCAAGTTCAACACTAACAAGGAAGACTTGATTTTGGAAGCACAGCATAGTGTGATTTGTGTGTGTGCAAATGCAATATATGTGTATCTTGTTGCTACATATTTCACATTCAGTAAAAATGCATAAAAATCCATGACACATTTAAGTGGTATTTTATGTAGACTCCAGTAACACACACTAGGCTGTTTAGATTTGAAATAAATTGATTACATTAAACCCCAAATTTATTCAGATTTAAAACTATTTTTTCTTCAAGCTGCTGTGAAATATAGGGCATAGTCTCTGGAAAGAAATTTAATTTATTTGTGAATTTGAGTTGGGATTTACATAATTTCCTTCCTCAATTTATTTTGAGTTTAATCATTTTAAAATCCATTAAAAAGGTGTAAACACATACACAAAAATGTGATTAAGCAATGCAATTACTCATGCTGCTACTGAAAACGAGAGGGACTCATATTACTTTGCACTAAACAATCTCACTTTTGCTAGACCCTGTGGTGTATTCCCCAGCCCCCTCCTGTTAGTAATCAGGGACTTGCTAGAGAACATTGTTAATTTCCCAAGTTATGTGAATACCATTTAGATTAGATTGCTTTTGTGCCTAATCTGATTTTAGCCCCTTTTCATTCAGATTGGAGACTTATGGTTTCCATGCTGCTGAGGTTATATATATTCTATACTTTTCTGGGGCAGGGTGTTAATAATGTTAGTCAGCACACAGGGTATCAGTCATACAAGGGTATGTAGCCAACAAGTGCAACAGGGGGGCTTCAACTCCGTTTTCTGATACATAATTTAGTGCTTTCTGCCCTCAACTCTTCCATGTCATTGTCACTGTTTGGAACATCTTCCCTTCTCCCTATATCCTCCTGAACTTTCTTTTAGTGATGGCACTAGGGAAAAAATTTGAGGTTTTAAAACATGTAAGTTCTAAGAGCCTGTGCAAGAAAACAAGAAATTCAATTTTAGAAGGAAGACAATTATGTCAAATATTTGACATATATTAATGAATTGTTTATTTTTTATTTGCCAGTATTTCATTCCAGAAGAGATGGGGAAGTTAAATTTTATTTCTTAAAATCATTTTCTTCATAAGACTTTGATTTCATTAGAAAAAGGAAAACCAAATTTATATGATGACATGAAAACAATGCTTTAACATTTCAATGTCAAAAATATTAATTATTTTAAAAAGAGCTTACAACATTCATTTGGCCAGTATGATGAGCTAGCATTCCAAACAGGTCTTGTCTTGCAGTTTTAAGAACACCTTACTCAAGCTTTCCTTAATATCATACATAATCTTAACTTCAGGTAATACTGTATTGTTAAAAAATTATCTTGAGGGATGAATAATTAGAGTATTAATAGGTACTAACAGATAACAGATAAAATATCTTGGAGTATTAATAATTAATAAAATTAGAGTAGAAAAACAATATAAAATTGCTACTTAACAAAGTATAAGATCTGATATTAATATATTAAATATCCATAAAGACAGCTGGTAATATGCTTTGTGACTTCCTATATTCTTGCATCTCATTGAAACAATTTTGTTTATGAAAAAAAAAAAACTTGCTTTAAATTTAAAAGTAATATCTCACTCTTAATGAGTTCACTCTGCTACTGATGCAGAAGTATATACCAATGTAAACATGTTATAAATATTATGCTCATTTTGTTTTACTTTTTACTTTGAAACGCTACTTCTTTGAAGACTTCATAATATAACTAACTTGATTTCCAAGATCAGGATTTAAATGTAAAACCATTATCTGAAAATATAGTGTTTTAAACTTTAAAATTTAGTCAGTAGAATAAGAAATAATGGAAAGAACACACATTCAACCCATTAAGGTACTTTGGATTCTCTAGGTACTAAGGTTTTGCTGGGAAAACTCAACATTTGATCTTTTCTGGCTAAATGTAGTTCCACTAGTGGATGAATAAATTTGCCTCTTGAATAGAAGGCAGGTGGAGAGCTAAGGATCTGGCAGGTTCAGATTTGCAGCACAATTGGTAGCACTGTGGCCTGAAGGATGACTTGAGTCTTACTGAATGCCACATTAACTCCTAAAGAGTGACTTGAGGTCCACAAGGTCTTTTCAGCTACCTAACAGAACTGAAGAAATAGAAATGCCTGAGAGGCCAACATAATTAATTTGAACGTGAACATTTCTCTGAACCAATGATTCCTTTTACTGTGTGGAAATTAATATACTTCACAGTTTTCATTTTAGGTCAGAGGCAGTGCAGCTTGTGTTACAACCAAAAAAAAAAAAAAAAAAAAAAAAAAAAAGAAATACTAAAGAGAAAAGAAAAAGAGGATGTTGCTGAAAATAAACATGTTCAGTAGCCATTGTGATTCAACTTACCCAGATGTGCTTTTCATGAGATGGAGAAGGATGGATGGAAAAGAAAAGCACACAAATGTTAATGGATACATTTCAATCAAAGAAAGCCATGGAATAAAACAAGAGCATCATTTCAGGTGTGACAAGCGCAGATATGAAACAACATGGTGCCTTTTTTATTGTCACCATGACACACGTACTCACTGTGTTCAAAAGCTTGGTTGGGCTGAGGGCAGTTCTAACAGTTTACCAAAAACACTGTCTTGAGTATGAGTCACTCTGAAACATGCATGACCACATTTTCCAGCCTCTAGTACACCCCAGGAGGAAATCAAGGCACCTCAGTGTAGAATATGCTTCACCTCAGGCCACACCTGAGCTACTTTAAAAATAGAGGCAGCAATCTACTAAATGGCACTCAGAATTTCAGATAACCCTGTAAGCCCATAGTCAAAGCTCTGGAGAGGGGTACAGTAGAGCTCTGCAAAGGCAGAAATTGGAAGTGGAGTAAGAACTAGTTTGAGAGTCAAAATTCCTGAGTTCTAATTTGTCTAATTTGACAACCTGGTCAAAATTTCTAGCAGGTTCTGATCTTCAATTTCCTTAATATTATTCTGGAGCAAGAAGAAAATCATGGTGTCCACTCCAGGTCCAGAATTTTTTATTCTAACAAGTGCTACAACAATAATAATTATTTTTATGTAAAAATGCATGCACCAGTAATCAGAACACAAGAAAATGCAAAGAATTTGATTATTATTCTCCTCTTGCCTCCTCATTACTTACTCTTTTATTTGAAATGGAAAAAATAGATGTTAAGTTTGTGCCATTCATGTTGCTTTCCATAGAAATAGTTGATGAGGTACTTATAAATTTGCTTTGAAGAAAAAAATGAACTAGATTGATTCCTTGATATTACTAGAAATCATCATAAAATGACATTGATTCAAATATAACTTTTGAAGTACCATTTACTACCTGTATGTAGTAGAGGCATCGAAAAATGTGGAAGTTAACTAATTCAACAAAAAAATGGGAATATTGTTTTTAAATTTCTAAGCAAGTATAACGGACTAACTCTTAGAAAAATGAAACTGTTAATACAATTCATTTAATATATTCAATATAACAAAATAAGAAACAGAAATTCCTATTTCAAAAATTAGACAAGTTAGAGCATTTCCTTTTTTATTGCACAATTATAAAGAAAAGGTTGATGTACAATGGAACACCCTGCACGTGCCTCATCTGAAGGCATTCATTCAGAGAAACCATGTATATTTTATTTTAGGGGCACTTTGAAAATATGCAAATTCTTTGGCCTTAGCTCCACAACAGCTGTGGTAAGTCTTTAAATTTTCACATAAACAAAAACATAAATGTCCATTAAAGTGAAACCACAATATATTAAGAAATTGATCATCATACATGCAACAGAAATGAAATTAAGACCAAAAAGAGATCACTTTTAGGTGTTTAAAATGATTTTCTTGTCAACATACCTGTGAACTCTATGATGAGCTCTTGGAAAAAGAAGTAGCATCTGAGCTTTCTAGGAAAGTTGCCCAAAATATTTGGAACCAGTTATTACCCTGAGAAAATAACCTTCCTTAACCTAACAGCTATCTACTTGTCACTTTCAAATAAAACAAAGTGATTAAATTTGCATAAGGTAAAATACTAATATTTTTCAGAACTTCATTCATTTTCTATTAAAATAGGAAACTTATGCCAAGGAGAACACCTAACAACATGAAACATAAGAGAAATTATGAAAATAAATAAGAAACACAAATTTTAAAGTATTGTTTAAAGTTCTAATATTTTGGTCTTGCCAATAAGCATACATTTTCTGACTTCTCATAGTTCTTATAAACACTCAATAAATTTAAGAGCCATCATGAACAGCTATTTTCAGTCTCGAATATTAACTAGTTCAGCCTATGACTTTCAAAAATGTGTTCTGCAAAGAATAAAAATCAGTAATCATAAATGCCTCTGATTTTAAGATATAAATTTCATATAGTAGGTAATATATATATTTGCAGAGGTTTTCTTTGTTCCTCTGGTTAAAGTGTTCAATTTTTCTTCTTTTAAAAATTAATACATCCTTTCTTACAAACATGTATTTACATGAAGATATAACCTCATCACTCTTTTTCCCTTGATTCCAAAGAATTAAATGTATGATAATAGAAGAGATTCTGTTGTAAATAAATATTCTGCAGAGTAATAAGGGGTGAGCAAGTTTTAATCAATATAGAAAAGAGCAGGTTATGACACCATTAAATGGCTAAGATCAGATTCAATTATGGACCTAATGTTTTCCTGGGAACATTAGCATTCATCTGGACACAAGAAAAAGAAAGGACTCACTAATATCTGTCTTGTTTTCTACAATGGGGCCTTAAACTTTTCCGTGGTCTCGCTTTACTCTACCAGATCTGCTACCAAATGAATGAACTTCCTGTTTGTAAACTCAATGATTTTTGGATTTAAAACTTCAGATGAGAAACAATTCACTACCTGTGTTTTATATATGGAATATAATTGTCTCTTGCTTCTTAAGGTTCAAGTTGGTGATTCAAATATTTTAAAATCAAATATTAACACCAATTTGATAAGTGAATGGGCGATGTCTGGAAAAGAAAAGTGGAATGAAGGAATGAAGGATTTTGTTTAATGAGTTAAGGTGAGAGTGTTAGAATATCTCATCCGGGAAAAGAGAGACGACAGCAGAATTTGACAGTAAAAGAGCAAAGGAGGAAGTCAACATAAAATGATCTAGGAAATGGTAAGAAAAGATCTCGAGTAAGATCAGGGTTGCTCAGCTTTCTGATGATTCCTCTCTCTCGCTCTCTGATTATAAGCCCATGAGCAGATATATATGTGAGGATAGTGGACTCTCTACCATGAGTTGCACAGAGAAAAAAAAAATGGTAAGATAGAACTATTAGGGTGACTGGGAAGTATAGAACAACCAAAAGAAGTTAGTCCAAGTTTCCCTGCTATAATCATCTCCAGCTGCACAGGCATTTCCAAAAGTGTATGTAGAGAAAGAAAAATGTCTTGGGGGCTATAGATATGTTATATAGATGTAACCAATGAAAAAGAAGTAAAGAAATTTAAGAATTTTTGAGTGTATGGAAACTCGGGGTCTGGAATCTAAGTGAAAAAAAGAAGAAGGGGAGTACAAGACGGGATAATGCACTGGGAAACAATAGAAGTTAAAAAAAAAAGGGAGAGGATTGCAACGTAGTAAAATGAAGAGAGAAAAGACTGTGGCTAGGGAGAAATTACATGTTTGAATTATAAATTTAGAAGAACAATTTGTGGTGAGGAAGAGATTCAGAAAATGACTCTGGGGAGTGTGTGATTTGGTGCAGAGAATGACATTGGAAGTAATGAAGCCATCAACTAAAATGTTAGGTTGGGAATGGGTAAGTTATTTGGATAATAAGATCATCTGAGATGATGGCAGCATAGCTTCATAGACAAAGACAGATGATGGGACACATGCAGAAATAAATAACCAAATAGGCTATTGGTGGTCCTTATACATGAAATAAAACAATTCAGAAGTTTTAAGTATGGCTCATCATCACACTACTTCAAATAACTTTTCTTTAATATTGACTTCAAGTAACTAAAATATTTGAAATTCATTAAAAGGGGATTGATAAGTATTTATTGCTCCAAGAATTTATTATTCATTTTCCAGCAAACATAAAGAAGTCAAGCCCCAAATTTATATTTTGATGAAACAGAATTCAACATGGACATTTATATTGTATAATTGTACATGTGTGAATAAAATAAATATACGCAATACATCAACATTTAAGTGAAAAGTCTTCAAAATAGAACTTTTCCATAAAATCACTGAGAAGATATACACATTTTCTGCCTTTCATACAAGTGTGAAGCCAAGGAAGAAAAGCTTGCTTCATGAATGGTCAATTTTAAACAACTATGAGAAGAACCCATGTCTTCCAAGACTTTATGAACAAACAGCACTATATAGAGCCAATACAATATCCTATATTTGGAGGAACAAATGTGGAAATCAAAAAGTCAGTATTATATTTAAATATATCTTAATTAGTACTTTCTTTTTAATAAAGGAAACAACTTATCCTTGTCATTAGATGCTACCTTGTAAGTTTTACTGAAATGAAAGTTTAGATTGATTCAAGCACACGCTTCCATTTCTCACATGGATTGTTTTCTAGTGAACATTACTATTATTATGTCAAATTTTGGAATACTGTGTGTGGCTAATTATATATTAAAAAAAGGCAATTTTACAACACAGCTACATCTCATGTTTTGAAATTATCCTCCCACTCTTCGGAAAGGTATTTTTTTTAATATAGTTGCTGCTCAGTTTGAAAGACAGGGTGGAGGCAGATAAGAAACTAATTATTCCTTAGGAGAAAAACTATGCTACTCTTTTCAGAATATAAAGAAAAAGAAGGATTCTTTATTCACACCCATTAAAAATATATAGATGATTCAAGGTCCTTTTAAGATTTTAATATATACCCTGTAGATCATGACCCGACCTCAGATCCTAAATAATCCAGAGGAAAAGTGGGTTCTAGAGATCTCTGTTTTTGTATACCAAAGTGTCTGGAAAGCTGCACTTTCTCATGTGTGGAAGAAAAGAGCAGTTTACACCTCGAGGCTTGTGAAAAAAAAAATAAAAAGAGGTAATACATGTAAAATTCATAGAAGAGTACCTTGCCTTGCTCATTGCAATGTCTGGATGTGACTATTATATAGTAACTACACATAAAACATATTATTATTACTACTTCGATAAAGACAAGGAGAAAAATGGAACAGAGAGATAGGAGTAATCATAAGCAAGAAATAGATATTACACACATTAAGATCATGAAGTGTAAAGTTGAAAATAGAAAGAGAGAAAACTGGTGAGATAAGCAGGAATCAGATAATGTAGAGATTTGTGGGCTATAATAAAGGCATTTGAAATTTATCCTGGGGCTGTTAGGAAATAATTGAGAGGTTTTTAGACAGGTTCAGAGATATGATTTAGATAAATCTCCTTAGCTGAAGTAGGAAAAATGGATTACAGGAAGACAAGTTGGAAGTATGGAGACTTTTATAGTGTAGGCCTGAGCTTGAAAAAACAAAATCAATATGTTATAGAGATTTTTAAAGAGATGTAACTGATTATAGTTGGTGAGGCTATAGGGAGTGCATGGAGGAAGAGTAAGGACAAGGAAGAACACCAGTTAAGAAGTAGCCCAGGGCTGGGGGTATAGCTCAGTTGGTAGAATGCTTGCCTTGGAAGCACAAGGCCCTGGGTTCTAATCCCCAGCACCAAAAAGCTCTTGCAAAACATGGTGAATGTTCCTAAGTCCCACCCGACATTCTGTAAGAAGTTGAGTTGTCTGCATATTTGGCTTCTACTTGTGCATTTAGATATTCAGAAACTAAGTTTTGAGTAGATAAAATATGTAGGGGTCAGTATGATGAGAAAAATTCAAAATTCTGAATTCTTTTTCTGTAAATTGTATAAAGAATCATGAGATCTTAGGGCAGGGGTAATTTTAAGAGAGTATAGTTCAATCTCTTCCCTGAAAGTTGATTTCCCCATAATAATTCTGCCATCGTAAATGTACTCAGCAGGTCTTCATTGGACAAATTCATGGAGGTCAACTTTCTTTCCATGTAACCAATTGCACTAGGAGACTGTGATTCCTAATAGTTCTCATTTGGAATCAGCTCAAATTTATCTGTCATAACCTCTGACTTTTGGCCCAAGGTTTTATCACAAGGCCTTGAAAACACATTTGATGGGTGGTTCTTTTTTCTCTCAGCAGCATCTGGATCTTTGTACTCCACACTGTACTGGTCTAATAATTCCTAACAGTCCTTGAGGACATGGCTTTGTGTAATTCACTATGATGGTCATGTTTCTCTGAATACATGTTGATCTTAAATCATACACTTCAAATATATTTCCCAAAAGTTAACCGAGCACCCACCTATGGATATGCTCAGTGCAGAGAATTTTGATCCTCTCATTACTTTTGTGGATATTGAAAAAATTGAATTTCTTTTTTAGACATCGTTCATTTGTATTTTTTGTAGATAAATTTTTAATAGGAGCTGCAGTGAAATTATATATAAATTATAGGTATATGTAAAATATGAATATACAGAATATATATTCTCCTATGTACAAGTAATCAATAACTGTACTGAGGCTGGCAGAAGGATCATCTTTAATAAATTTTACCTTATTATATTTGGCTAACTCTATAAAGGTATTTCATAAAATGTTTTAGTCAAAAACTTAAATATGTCTTCTAGCTCTATATTGTGACAAAATCTGATGTTCCTATTTAAATTGCTTGTAAAGGTGCCAGGTATGCACCTTCTATTCCATTCAGCCAGTATCAGTTTATTTATTCAGCCCTTTTGATTATAAAGGTCATTTACTTTTAGGCTGGAGAAGATCCTTTAAATAAGAACAATGGGTGGTTTTTATGGCATGGGATTTTTCTTACTTTCTTAAAAGACCAGTGACTTAGATCCTGGACCCTGAAATACTTAAGTGCAATAATTTGCTTCCATTTCTGTCTCTCTAAAAATGTTTTGAAAAAGGAATCTGTACATTTGAAATATCAATACTTTATAATATAGTTTCGGGGGCATAACGGACATTAAGTGTAGGAGTGAAAAGTATTGACTGTGAAATTAATCCTGAATTCTTTTAACCTATGGTTTACTTTAATCCAATAAATGATATGAATTTATTTAGAAAAGAAAACTATTCTTCTAGTATTTGTAAATATTGTGAGTTTATTTTCCATTTACTAATTCTTATTTTACTTTTTTCTGGGTCAAAAATGTTTCTTTTGGGAAGAAATTATGAAGAAAAGAAAGGACTCAACAGTATGTATCCCATTTGTGTACAATAAAAATAAATTAAAAAAAAAAAAAAAAAGGACTCTTCAATATTTGAGTGTTCTACTCTTGACTGGATCAGCCCTATTCCTTCCGTCTTTTCCCTCTCCCAACAGATCAAATATAACTAAATGGAGATAAATAAAATACATCACTTTGGTTTTCCTTATTTTTCTTAACAAATTTCAGCACATTATGGCATTTGTGGATCTTATTTTTATGCAGGTCCAGGGAATTCCTACAATTGTGGTTGTAGCTCAGCAGTTTTATGTGGGATTAAGTGGCATAGCAGTGACAGCTTGATCTCAGTGGATGCACAAAGAGCTCAGATCTGGAGTCCCAGGTAGGAAATTCAGACACATTTTCCCATGGAATTTTGAGAACATTAGGTTCAGGTTCTAAAATATTCTACTTCATTGGATTCCTTGTGTTGGTTGCTCAGAAGTGTTTCCCAAATAGCTGTATCTGTACTAAATGAACTCTTGGTTATAAAAAAAACAAAAACAAAAACAAAAACAAAAAAAACAAAATATTGTTTCAAGTGTAAATATCTGTTCAACACTAGGCTAGGCAGATCATGTGATTTCACCTAGTACCCCAACTCTGTAATGGGGTGAAGGAGGAATATATGCTCTCAACAACACTGCAGAAATAATTTATGATCTCTTCCTATTAAAATCTTAGAGTTCTCCTGGTTCTTTTGTCTATAATTTGTGAGAAACTTCAATACTCTCCCACTGGATCCTCCTTTGGCTTTTTCTAGTTTATTTCCAAAGGGGCCCTACAAAACAGATTTTTGTGGGGGAAGCACAGATATTTACCTCCAATATATTTCGTATTACTTACATGGAAAAGTGTGTTCAGAGCTTTTAACATGTCTTACAAGTTAACTTTTGGACTACATCTCATTTATAAGTTAATTTGGCATACAGTCACTTAATAAATATTTATTAAATGAAAGGATGTTGTTGAGGTTTTATAATACCTCAAGAATGAATATTTTCAGTGACATTTATTTTGCTTCGAGATATGCACACTCTGAACCCTCCTAATGCCAAAGATTAAAAGTGCAGAATCTCAAAACACATTAAAGATTATGCACTGAAGGAGACCCTTAGGATTAAGATGGGAATAAATTAACTAAATCTATACAGCTTCACTTTTATGTCTTTGAAGTTCTAACATAAAGATTCATTGGTAGTGATTAGCTGTGACTGCCATGCTCTGAGGATCAAAATGCTTCTCTGGAGAGGATACTGCTGATAGCTGAGCTGGGATGTTAATTTCATTTTAATGATGTTGAAAAATTGATTTGAATATGAAATCCATGTTCATTTAGCAGTGTTATCCATGGAGAATGTAGAAAATTCTAGCATATAATAATATACTACCAATATTGTAACTGAAGACTGGAAATGATAAATTACTCAGGATGTTAAAATGAATGTTATTTTTTCATTTAAGTATCAATATACAGAAGATTTCAGCATCCATGTTTTACTAAATAATTATATATTGTTAAAAGGTAGGAGAAAAGTAGCACATAAAAAATTCAGCTAAGAATTTCATAATTTATGTTTCTGGAGATAAGTAACTATTCGTTGAATATTCTGTCAGTTTTAATATGTTTACTGCCCATTAGGAATTGTCTTGAGAGCTAGAAAGGTGTATTACTATTAAAACAGAAATCTTCATCTTTAATCCCATCTTAATTTTGTGGATAAAAATAAGCTTCTTGGAATCAAAGTTGAGTCTCAAAATTTAAATCCTTTAGGACAATAAATGTTAAATAGCCTGGTCTAATGACTCTTCAGATTGAAAGTATAGAGTGGAAAATTGAAAATTTTAATAGTCACATATTTATGACATTTTAGATTCTCAAAGATGAAGTCCCCCTACCAAAAAAAAAAAAAAAAAAAAAAAGAATCTTAAAAATTCCAGAGAGAAAAAAAGAAGACAAAGACATTCTACATATTATGTACTAAAGAATGACAATGGACATTAGACATACCTGGAAGAAAGAAATGAATTAACTTCAAAATTCTGAGGGAAAATTATTTAAAGATAATTGTTCTAATCTTTTGGCAATTATCAATTAATCTTAGGTGTAAAATACATCTTTAGGTCTCTAAAGACCTAAAGAATTTGCCACTCACCCTATAATCACATTTCTAAAGAGGGAAATATGAGAAACTGGCAGCTAAATATATTTTAAGGGAGAGAGGTGTAAGAAATTTGATACGATGTTAATAAAATAAAATTAATACTGATACTTCAAAAAATTCAGGCAAATATGTTATGACATAAATTTTCATTTACATCAAGAGCACTTGCTTCTACAGTAACATTTATCAAATCATATTGTAAATTTTATTTTTAAGGTGAGATAGGGTTTATATCTGCAGATCTTGGAAGGCTGTGACTGCCAGCTTTTTCTGTGTCAATTAAGTCTATTTAACTTCAATATTCAATTTTAGGAAGCCTCACTACCTCCTTTTTTTCCCTCTTTAGTCATAATTCTAAACCATATTCTTACAGAATTATTGGTAATCAGGCTGACATTTTGACCTCTAATTGTTTGCCTCCTTTGTTTATCAACAAATAAATTTCAAAACTCCATTTTGCTTTTCTTTAAGCCTCTAAGTTTTGATCTATCTTTTTTTTAGCTTATAGCAATGATAATATTTTTTCAATCAATAAGAAATTTATAGTTTTAAATTTTATAAATAATGGGTTTGCAGATAGCTGCATTTTAAATTTGAGGTTTCTTTGGAAAGACATTTAAAATTTCAGAAAGAAAAAAAGTTTTGAAATTAGGCAAAGAAAGTTTCTAGTTATTGAACCCTAAAATACTCAAATCTAGACTCTCCACTGTAGGGGAGCTGAACCTCATTCAGAAGTTGAGAATTTTTTTGTATGTCTATCCCAGATAGATTTTTGGTCTTGAACTAACTTCTATTATTCCATGGAGCTGCTTTTCATAGTTGCATGGTTGGCTTTAGCTAGCTATCTTGAGCAAGTCATTTAAGATTTTAAATTGAAAGATAAGCTGGAGAACTAAGAAAGAGAAACAAGTTCTTTTAAATGAAGATGGCAAAGAGGTGAAATTCTCAGGTTCAGTTGCTACTAGTGTCATCTTAGAAATGGGGAAGATGTTTATTTTTGTTAAGTAGGAAAAGGTGCCTGGAGTCCATTGAAATGAAACAGGATGAAGGATGAGATCTTAAAAACATGGCCCCTCCAGAAAGAGCTCACATTGAGAAAGTTATGAAGATTCACAATATTAACATGCAGACAAAATATTGAGAATAAATGTCTCACCCCTAAAGATTAAGAGCACCAAACCAGGAGACCATGGAGGTGTGTGTGTGGGGGTGTCAAATTTGAAAGGGGAAGACCAAGTGTAATAATGTTTGACACAGTTATTTTAGGTATTAACTGCACTCTATATTATCTTGTTGGAGAAATGTATGGAATTGAAGATTTAAAGTACAAAAGAAAGACACAGTAAAGGCACACCAAACAGTGCACTCTTAGACAGACTTCAGGCTGAAGTCAGATGCTCCAATGGAAGAACAGCAACCTTTGTGACAACATGCAGGAAGGGTGTTGCAGCAGACCCAATATTGTTGATTTGCTATTTCCTACCATGGGACAATATCTGTAAATATAAGCAAAATTAATGCCTGGACCAGGAAGCAAAGTAAAAGTAGATTGAAACTACAAACATGTATTTTGTAAGCTGTTTTAACCCAGGTGTGTTACATTTGCCACATGGTAAATGTAACCTCAAATGAGACCTTTCTTTGAGATTGCCAACATTATAAATTTCTATACTTTGCAGGAATTTGGAATGTCTCAGATGCTGCTTTCAGGAAGTATCTTCCCCATGTTTTTTAATGTTTATTTTAAAAAATATTCCACAAATAACTTCTCAGAGAAGATTTCTTTAAAGACACAGATTGTCAATTCTAGATACATGATATCCTAGTGAAGTTGAAAGTAAGTTTCTCTCTAGCTCCACTTATTGCCACAGACACTAATGGATCTGCTATACATTTCTATATGGTGTACCTAGGTTTAAGTTGAGTACTACGGCCTGGAAACATCTGCTGGGCCAAAGGACAGAATGCGAAAACAACTGATAAGAAACATATAATCACAACTGTCCATGAATGACACATAGTGCTCCATTTATTGTTTTTGTTTATTTTTTAATAAAATATTCTCAAAACTTTTTTCCACCTTAAAAAAGATCAGCATGTATGAAATTTGAACATAGAAGATAATATGACCCCTTAAAGCGCAATGAAAAAAGATATGTTGTTGCTTAAAAAAGGAAAATTGGAAAGGTTTAAATGAAATTTGAGACAGGAGAACTTAAGAACAATCTGCTAAATACTTAATAATAATTATGAATATGAAAATTTGGTAGAAATAAATTTTGGAACCAGGTAATTTAAAAGTAATTTATCTTGTCATTATACAAAGACTCATCACTTTCTGATAACCCAGAAACAGAAGCAGAGTCAGAAAAGTCCTGGGTAAGGGTCAGCACTTATTTATGTACATCTCATGAACACTGGTTGCATATTTATGCCCATAGGGTTTCTTGTTATGGAACAGCCAATAAAAAAGGGAAATACTTTTGTGTTTTCTTTAGTTAACTCTGCCTTGCCTCATTGGAGCTATTAACTCAAATGCTATTATTCTATAAGAAAATAATTATACTAAGAAATGCTAGCCATCATTGCCTTATAGAATGTTCTTAATATTCTTCTTAATGTTAAAGAGAAGTATTCTATTTAATACATTGCACAGTTGTATTTTGTCAAAACACTGCAGATTAAAACACAAAATCAAGCAAGGTAAGTTCTCCAACTAAGTACAGAACTAAAATCAAAATCTAACTATGAGGGTACTTAGGAGTTAAGAAATAATTCTATGAAATTAATATCAAATCAATCTAATAGTGCATGAAGTTAATAATAACTAATTTTAAATACTTTAAGTAATTAGAATGTAATTTATATATAAATTACTTATAAAATATAAGTAATATATAACTGGAGTGTCTAACTTTTGTAGCTACTGGAAGGGTTATTTAACTTGGTCCCCAAAATAAGTTATAAATTATGTAGTACACATGCTCAGTATCAATATTATATACAAATGAGAAAACTGGTCAGATTGCCATTGATTGTAAACACTTCTTCATGGTAGCAATAAGAACTTAAGGGAATAGACCATGGCCATTAGCCAGAGTGGCTTTTAATTTTTCATTTTCCTTTAGATTTGAAGTAAACTAAAAATTTTTAAAAATTCTAAGAAATGATATTTTATAGAAGAATGTATTCTCCATATATAGTCACAAAATTAAATATGTAATTTCTTGATAGTACTTAACAAAATTAAGAAAACAATATTTAATTATATATTTGATCAATAAAGAAATATTTGTCATTGAATATGACTGAGCATCTAATTGTTATCAAGAAATAATGTCCTCAAGAACATATTTTTCTGGATAGTATTTCTATTGAATCCAGATACATATGTAATTTCAGGAATTAGCAAACTAATAAACAATTAATGGGCTGTTTTGCAACTTGCAAGCATGTTTCCCATTATTAGTGAACATTTGCAAGGCTGATTAAAAAGTCAAAACTTGAAGTTAATTGATTAGCCTGTGTGCTATAACCATAGAAACGTATCTGTTGCAAAATTATGACTAGAACAATGAATATTTCCTCAAAGGAAAGAGGTAAAGCATGAAAACTATAAATGATGTAATGAATATTTGAAAGACAGACTAAAAGGAGTGACTGGCTAAAAGATTCTGGAATAAGAAGAAATTATTTTGCTTTTAAAGAACATGTTCTAAGGGTGCTATTTTGTCACTGAAAATGTTACTATGTATCTTAAAATATGTTATTTATGGACTCACTTCTTTCCAACAGCTGCTGAGACTCAAAATTTGCCAATTTTGCAAGTCAGTTAAATGTTCCATATTATATGTGAATGAAAAGATTCACTATCAGTTTCCTGACAGATGAAAAACAATCTGCTGTGAGTCTAAAATAAGTTTATATTCAATAAGTCAGAGAAATGTTTCTTCTTTCAAATACTGCATTGTAAAGAGTAGAAAATTTTAATTACCATGAGAGAAAACACAAAGTTAGGCTATATCCTCTCATTTTATCATATCAATTCAGTACTGAACTTAAAACCAAATAGAGTATTACTTTATTTTTAAGGCTATATTTATGTATTTTAAATATACTTGAATTTTGATCACTTAAAAGAAACTTTATTTGATCACGAACTTTTGCTTATTTTAAACTGAAGTTCATTATAATCAGAAAACATAAGCAACTAAGTTGTTTTAGGTAAGCCAGGAAAACATTAGCCTTAGTTTAGTGACTTTGCTTCTAATCACTCTTTTCTTAATCCCCCCCTCCAAATGATAAAGAATAAATAAAAGTTATAAAAATGAGGGGGAAATAATTTCCAAACCTACTTTTTCTTCAGTCTTCTATCCTTTTCAGCTTGAGTTCCAAGTTTGCCTAAGCCCAGGGATTCCTGAGCTGCAGCTTCAGTTTCCATGAAGCCACCTGCAAAGTAGCAAGTGTTTAGATTAGGTTATAAACATTGTTTCCATTCTGAAATTAAAATTTTGAAACTTAATTTTAGTAACTATTTACTATCTCTTTTAAAAAACTTCCTTGTATTTCCAATTCAACAAAATAAAATGACATGGTTACATACATAAACATACACCAAAAGAATAAAAACACCTATCGGTGTTCCATTTAGTTGTACAATATTACATAAGGAAAATAATAAATGTGGCTTGTAAACTGACCCTTATTGAATATAGAGGCCCAAAGGATCGAGGTCAATTTTTCTGCTTTTCTTATGGAAAAGAAGAGTGAATATTTGTGTAGCATGTGAAATTATTTTCCAATATTTAACTATCTGTGATATAAATATACTGGGATAAATGTTAGCCCACTGAAAAGAAACTTAGGTGTATGTTTTAAATTCTGCCTTGAGAGAATGGAGAAATATTTGTGACTCCTAAATGTTCTTCAAGGACTGCTCCTAGAACTTACACTTCTGTTTAGTTAGAAGTTAACTTCTGTTTAGCTGATTAGCTCTCTAGCTTCACTGTATCCTCAGTTCAAGAACTATATGTATTCTAGAAAGGATTCTTTTTGTTATTGTTGCTAAACTTCATAATACCTGGAAAAAATTCAAAGTCTTTCTTCAAAAGACTCTAATCAGAATAGCTTCTACCTAGCATGTAAAAAATTATTTGAATTAGTGTCAGTATTTATTGGCTTCAGAATAATACGTACATATAGCCTTGAAATGAAAAGCTAAAAACAATGTTTTATGGGTATCAGATGTAGAACTACACATTTTTATAGTGAAATTATTTCATTCCAAACCTCTCTAAGTATAATTGATTCATAGATTATCTATTATAATTATAAAATAAAGACAATAGTGTCCTCTGTTTTCTCTTTGGTATTTAGTATAATGTGAGAAACAAAGTCAAACTAAATGAAAAATACTATTTTTAAATGGACTAAAACATCTATTTATTTTTAAAATAGAAGAAATTTATGCTACAGTAAAGTTCAACATTAGAATAATTTAAGCTAATACTCTTACCAAAAGTACCCCCAGAATTTCACTAGTGTTTCAGTAAATAAGAACCATGGAAGACAACTTTCACTTGTCTCTCTTTCTAGTGGACATTTTCTTATTTAACAATTGCAGGATTTGACCAAGATGTGGTTTCTCTTTATCAAAATCAAAGAGCAAAATTATTTGCTACTGTTTTTCATAATTCATTTTAGCAACTTAATTATAATACTGAATATTATTAATTCTGGAATACTGATATAAACAAGTTAATCTCATACAATTACATAGCTGCATAATTATAAGAATATCCCTTCTAATTGAAATACATTAATTACTGTCCATCTAAATAAAAAGTATGGCAATGTGCCCATACCCATGCCTGTAATCCCAGATATGGGAGGCTAAGGTCAGAAAACTGCAAGTTTGAAGTTAGCCTCAGCAACTGAGCGAGACCCTTGGTAATTGAACAAGACCTTGACTCAAAATAAAATATAAAAAGAACTTGGGATGTTGCTTAGTGATGCAGTGCTCCTAGGTTCAATCCCTAGTACAAATAAGAAGAAGGAGGAGAAGGAGGAGGAGGAGGAGGAGGAAGAGGAGGAGGAGGAGGAGAAGAAGAAGAGGAAAGAAAATCAGAACTAAGGAGTTTGAGGATCAAATTTCATTTTATTCATTATGCACATGTGCAATTAATATTGAAGTGTTTAATGTGAAAAATCTTCATTGTTGCTATCATTAGGAAAGCCATCCACTGTCTGACTAAAATATTCTTGGGGGATATTTTTAAGTCTGAAATTTTCCATTAGGCATAGTGAGTGAATATTGTCATTTTATATCTCTCATATATATATATATGTGTGTGTGTGTTTGTGTGTGTGTGTGTGTGTGTGTGTGTGTCTTACTTTACATCCATAAATTGTCATTCATAATATGCAAGTGACAGTAAAAATGTTTTCTGCTAATGGAAATGGAAGTGAACTATTCACTTAAATGCTATAAAGTTCTTGATCAGTCCATATGGTTTCACTGGAGATTAATGAAATGGACCTATTCAATAAATGGTGAAACATTTTCAACAACCAGATGGTTAGATGAATCAGACTTTTATTTGTCTGAGCAATAAAAGGACATTTAAAATTTTTCAAGAAGCCAACATTTCAATGGGAAAAACAACATTTTTAAAACAATGAAAGCACTGGAAGAAAACAGAACACTCAGGAGTATTTTATGAGTCAAAACCAGACAAGAGTTTATTTCTCATAATTGAAACTATAAGAATAAGAAAAATGGAAATCTTAGAAATACTAAGGACTCTGAAATCTAATTCTTAGTTTTTAAAGGATTTAATAGATATTTGGCACTATGTCCTATTTGAAAATGCCAAGTACAAATGGGGCTTAAGTCCGTGGTAGGTAAAATAATCTTAAGTATCACAAGCAAGACAGTGCCCTTACTCAGGAGCAAAAGTCTCAGTCAGCCCTAGCCAGTGCCCTTTTTCACTCTCAATACGTTGCAGGTGAGAAGAACAGTTTTTCCCAGAACTGACCCCGCTGCCTCATGAGCCCCATTCATCTTTTCACATTTCTGCCCAGCTGAGAGGAAAACTTCAGTGAATCCAACTTTAAACTCTTTTAGTTGATTATCTCAGTCTGGGGAGAGAGGCTCATTGCCTTCAGATATCAGTGGGTTCACAAGACTGTGTGGACTTCAAGAAAAAGCATTTATTGAGTCAGGTGTGGTGGTGCACGCCTGTAATTCCAGTGGCTCAGGAGCCTGAGGCAGGAGGATAGAAAGTTAAGTGAACTCAGTGAGGCCTCAAGCAACTTAGTGAGACCCTGTCTCAAAATTTAAAAAGAAAAAAATGGGGAGACGGTGTACTGGGGATGTGGCTTAGTGACTAAGTGCCTCTGGATTCAATCTCTGGTACCAAAAATCAAAAACAACAAAACAAAATTTATTCACTAGCTCCACGTGACTGTTGGGCAGTTCAAATGTGGCTAGTCCAAATTATATGCTATACGTGTAAATTAACCCCAAATTTTGAAAAGAGAGCACAAAGAGATATCTAATTAATAATGTTATATTGATCATGTGTTGAAACAACATCATGAATGACATCCTTGCCCAGATAGCACTGTCTCCTGGCTGTCCCAGAGTTTGAAGGGAAACCCAAACATTTCTGTTTCCACTTTCACATGGGTCCCGGGGGTGCCTTGCCCAGATGCACTGTCAGCCTTGGTCTCTCCCAGACACCATTAAAGGTCTTAAAAAGTGTCGAGTAAGATGCTGTAAAGGGTGGGGCTATCTACAGTCAAAGAGATAGAACTCAAAGAATGACCTCACAGGCCCAGAATTATGGGCATATCCAGCTGGAGGTATCCATTCACCTGGGCTATCAAGGCAAATAGCTCCACATCACCCGGGTTTAGGTTCCATTCTAAATAACATCTTTCACTTGGTCCTTGAGATACCAGTCTGTAGGAAATTTTTGCCAAAACCACACAGCAAGGACTCTTTCCCTCTATTTTTCTAGCAGACCTCTCTGTCCTTGCATGAAAAGGTAGCTCTAATGAGAAGCAAATTATACCTCCAATCTACTCTTGATCTTTCTTTCATTACCCTCTTTTCAGTATTCACCAGTCTCTCAGTTTGCATTTAAACACACTTGAATTTATATATTGCTACTTAATTGTCTGTTTTTTTAACATCTGGAGAAGGCACCTAGGCACAGGATCTGGTTCATAAAAGGTACCTAAAAGATAAACTCACAACTGAAACTAAGTGCTGTTTTGTACAAAAGAAGAATTAATACAGAGTATAAATTATTTCTAATGGATACTTTGTGAATTATAGAATGTACCTGTTAGTTCTACAGTATCAAAGAATAATCTAAAATTTTGAATAAAGGCTATCACAGCTACCCAAATTTTATAAGCAGAAAAATACTTGCTTGTTAAATAATGTTTGTGTAATGTTGGTCCTGTTTTTGTCACTAGGAAATTATTTTCTTCATTATGCTTATTATAGTAGGTCAATGGATTCAGGCAATCATAATATGATCTGGAAGATGACCACAAAGGAAAGGGAATTGCAATTTAATATGAAAAACAAAACAAAAACTCTTAACCAATATTTGCTTCTCGAATGCATTTTAAGGAAATTTGCTAAAAATTTGCCTTTTTAAAAACTGAATAACTTGCATTTGTAGATCTGTAATTGGGGACTCTGCTGTTTCAAAGTTAATACTTTTTTCTGTTCTTAATTTTTGCATACTTTGCTATATTTGGTTCTATTTGATCAATTCTTTGCTCTCAAAAATCTTAGATTGATGTTCTGTTTTTCAGTGTCTGTCAATGGCCTCTTCTTTATCCTGATGATTCACATCTGAGATAAACTGGTCATGAGTGTTGTGTTCTTTCTTTTTCTTTTTCTTTTTTCTTTTTTTTTAATTGTCAGTATTATTAGGGTTGAAGGCCTGAGAGAACTGTGTGTTTCCCAGGTAGCTAATGTATCTGTCAGACTTATATGGAGCAGATGGCTCCCCCAGAAACAGTAACTATTTTAATATTTCAGTATCTTTTCCATAACTTACCATAATTTTGCTGAGCTAGCAAGCTTCTGCTGAGCAGTACTTTTGCTATAACTCCTAATTCTCACTTCTGCTTGGATGCTTGACCCGAGAACTTAGCTGATTTTATCTGCCTACCATTCCTGTCTCTACTCAGTATTTGCAGGTGGAGACTTGACCCTCAGTTCTGATCATTTCCTCTGCTTGATAATTCGGCTTCATACTCAGGGCCCACTTCCTCATTAACCATAGAGATGATCCAAGCTCCTTTCTGTCACATTTCCCTTGGAGTTTGATCTTTCAAGTGACTCTCATGGACACTTCCTATTGAAACTCTGGCTTTTCACATTTATAATTCTGTAGGAAAACTGCACTGACATGTTCCTGGTAAATCAAACATATCCAGAGAGAGGAAAATAAAAATCTGAACTCCCTATAAGCATTTTGACTGTATCTTTTTACTGAGAAATTCATAATTGATTCTGTGTGAAGTCTTTTTTTAGGTTATTGCCTTGAATTCTTATTTACTTTCCCATGAATGTATGCATGACATCCTCAGGAAGCTATAAATTTTCGGAAATAATAATCATCTTTAAAATTTCTTCAAGTTCCTACATACATTGCACTGTGCTGAGTTTAATGAGCTATTTCTGGATGGTACCAGTGGCAAGAGCATACCAACTAGAACCAGGAAGCAGTCCTGACAGCCACCATCCTGCTCAGCAGCTTGTAAAATCATCTCAGTGTCTATGAAGTATAGATACGGTCCATTTCCTGGTCTTTAGATATCTTGGTGCTCTAAAAATATAAGTAGACTACTAGAAAGAAATGTTGATGGAGAAATGCCTTAAATGTTAGAGCTTCAGAGATTGTACATTGCAAGAGTTCACCTATATCTTAAAGATCATCCAGTCCAACTACCTTTCAAATGCTTGGGCAGTTACCAAAACAGTTCTTCCTGGTATTTATCTAGTTTTTGCTAGAAAATATCAGGTGACAACTTACTACCTCTTAAACTTACATTTTGTACATAATTCTGATACCCCAGTATTCTTTCTTACATTGAAATGAAATCTATCTTTCTAGAACGTTAACGCATTGTTTCTAGTTTTGTGTCATTACTTAACAATGAAAAAGTCAATAGCTCTTCCACCTAACAGCTCTTCAAAATTTTTGCAACACAATAGGTCAGCAAGGAGAAGAAACACAACTAACTACTTACCTATTTCTCACATGATTTCAATCCTCTATAGCAGCCTAATAGTCTCCAGGCTTCCTCCAAGGCTACATATGCCTCTAGAAGTTCAATAACCACAATGGAAAACATTTTTTTGGCGATTAACTTACCACAGGAGAGTAAATTGGAAAAATCTTTCATTCCAATACTTCCATTTATCAATATGTCCCAAGTATAGAGATAATCATATTGACTTTGAAGTCACATGAAGCTTCTACATTTTTCTTACTTAAAAATGCTCCCACAAACTATACTTTTTGAGTGGGATAGTTGGGATTTTCCTTATCTCAGTTTTATGAGATAGTCTTTAGAGAGACCACTAATTTTCTCATTTGTGATTCCAGTTCCTATCAGTAATCTATTAATCAGATACTTGCACTAAATGTCTGTGTCCGGTAATTGGGGAATGTGTTAATCCAGGATAGAGTGAGCACTGTGGGTGAGGATTATTCAACCTGTTATATATCTCTCCTGACTCTCCCATTATTCAGAGACCCTTATGACATCTTGTCTGCAGGGATGTCCTGAGTCACAGTGTGCCTGCTGCCTTTCCTGATTTGTTACCAAATAACTTTGTCAAAGAAACAAGAGAGCTTAGTCTGATATGGCTATTTTTAATATAGCTTAATTTTCTTTGTTTCAAAATAGGTTAAGGCCTTCAGATAAAATTAAAAGTCAAGCTAGCCAGTATTTCAATTAGTTATGCATCATCACAGATCAGAGGGTTTAAATTCACTGTTCCTGGTTGTCCTGACAGGATAATTATGTAGCTGGAAAATTCTGGGTCAGAAATACACTGACATTTTTGTTTTGTTTTAAATATTGTGTTTTAAAGATTGTGTATGTTTACACAGTATCCTTCTTTTACTAACTTGAAACTCCTTATCAATAGCCGTACTTTGGCCTGTATACCTTAAGTCCATGATTTGCACTTCACATGTAAGAGCAGCTCAACACATGTTCACTCACTGGAAATGAGAACAGACAAATGATTTTGGATTACCTATGCTTATTTTTCTAACCCTCACAATCTGCTCAGCTCTCTTGGGCTTTAATACCCTCCTGTTATCACTTCTTTTCCAGGAGAATTCTTTCTTTTTAAGTAAGGGGAGAGAGATAAAAATGAGGGTTTTTTTGAACAGTTCTGCTTATTTGTATATTCTGTTCACCTCAAGTGAACCTTCCTTTTATACTAAAATAATAATATGATTTTATAATTTCCATTTTGGTCTGGGAAGTTTTCCAGTTGTCAGTTTATTTTGGCTGGTGACCTTTCTGATACTGATTTTATGTATCTATACCATAAATCTAACATTTGTTGTGTTCTTCTTGACAGCTTTTGTAACAATATGTTTTAAAATCTGTTTTAGGCAAGGAATCCTATTTTAGATATACTGCTTTGTTCTTAAGTTCATATTATCATAATATGTGATTGTGTCACTGTCCTTTTGAATTTCCTTGATGTACCCAGCCTTTTGTTGTCCTGTGCTCAACCATCTGTGTTAAGACTGAACTTACTTTTTTAAAAAAATATTTTTTAATAGTTGTTGATGGACCTTTATTTTATTTACTTATTTATATGCATTTCTGAGATTCAAACCCAGTGCCTCACACATGATAGGCAAGCACTGTACCACTGAACCACAACCCCAGGCAAGACTTAACTTATTTTTAGGGATTTTGTAGTAATGTGTGTGGAATTCAGCCTGGAGTAGGTTGTGAGGTGATTGAGATTAGGAGTATAAATAGTACCTGTGGATAACTCTCTTCATTTTGGATGTTAAGGATAGAGGAAAGACAAATTAATATCTGGAGAAGGTGACAGGATTAAATGAAACTTAACAGTTTCTTAGATTAGACATGAGCATGTTTGAACCCTAGTGGAAATATCAGAGGTGCATTGCATCTGGATGCATAAATCAGTGGAGAGTGGAAGCCATAACCATTGGCCATGCTGAGTCTTAACAGTATTCAAATACAACCTGACTCTATGCTCCAGGAGGTAGGCAGAGTATGTATCAGACCTGCTGTCTCTATGCCTTTCTATGAGATTATCAAACCTATTTTTTTTTATATAAAAACATAGTAAATAAGAACAAAGTAGGACAGAAGGACTAAAACCAGATTCCCAAGTAAGCTAGAAGGAATATTTATCTGCCAGGAGATTTTCCCCAAATTCAATTATAGAATTCAAATAGACTGGCTCATCTGTATCATTTCCCCCCCTTATATAACTCTAAAAAACTGGTTCTGAATGCTTTAAAAGAAAGAACAAATACTTATTGAGTCATTTTAATCTCCACCACTTCCTGTTGTTTTATAATCTGATAAATATAGTTGATAATGCCATAAGCAAAAATACTCTGATAACAATAGAATGAAATTTCCAAATGACACATTACTACCAGAATTTTTCTTATATTACTCTTGTGATTTGAATGAACCAACCATTTGGACAGGATGCTATCATAGTTTTTTGGAGCAAAGTATTTTGTTTGGTTTCTGTTAGCTTTATGTAATTGCTTTTCAATATGCTGCTTCCGTTGGTTTTGGGGCTTTCCATATCTGTACTGCCTTGGCTAATAACTTGTAAAAATAGACAATGTGCATATTCTGTGCCTACTGCATTTGATTCTCAATGATTAGAGGTTGTCCCTATAGTCATATCGACTGATCCAACATATAAAAAATTGATGTCGTTACACTTGCTTTTCAAATTATTATTTAAGACAAATAACATCCCCTCTCCAAATATTTTTCCAGGTGAATTACTAAAACATTCACCTTTGTTGTTCATCATTTCTGATGGAACCAAGGAAACACTTTCATTTTATTTATGCAGTTTTGTTCCTTCCCACTATATTTCATTCAAATGAATATATTATATCTATCCTCAAGTAAATTTATAATTCTCTGCTCTCAGTAACTAAACTTTTAAGAGTGATAAATCTGTCAGGCATGGTGGCACACACCGGCAATTCCTGCAGCTTGGGATGCTGAGGCAAGAGGATTGCAAGTTCAAAGCTGGCTTCAGCAATTTATCAAGGCCCTAAGCAACTTAGTGAGACCTTGTCTCAAAATAAAAATAAAAGGGCTGGGAGGTGGCTTAGTGGTTAAGTCCCTGGTTCAATTCGTGATTACAAAAAAAAAGTGATAGATCTTAAATCTGGTTCAAAATTTCAAAACTGGTTCTTTGAAACCATCATCTTCCTACCATATTACTTTCCATGCCACACTTTCCTATCTGCTATTTACATATTTACTGGTAGGGGGAAGTATATTGGCAGTGCTCCTGTCTTTCAATTTTCCCCATCCAGACATTAAAATCACAATCACTGGAGAGTAGAAGGAACTAGTTTCTTCTAATTCATGAGTCTTCAGCACTAGGTTTTATTCCTTAGAGTTGAAAGCTTCTTATGGTCTTTCCATTTCAACTTACATCTACCTTCCAGAACAAAAGTAGACCTAAAATCTATATCCTGTACCCAAAGTAACAGTGGGGCCCATGAACCATTTTCTTCTCATACAGATATGGTGTCCTGGAGCTTGCTTATACCTACTAAGTGCGATGGTTCAACCTATTTCTGGCTTCTACACAACTCCATAGCTATAGTTTTGGTCCTGATATCCCTGTCAATTTATTTTCTCCCTCTGCTGTTCTATGGAGTAAAACCAAAATTCTCAGAGCTTAGAAATTTTCCCAAGTCTATTATGTGATTCCAAACACCTATTGCTAGTTCCCAACTATGGGATGGGGAATGTTAATAAAGATGTAAGTGGAGTTCATTTTCATCTATTCTGCTCTAAAAGACACACGGTGTGGTGCATGCTGGTATTCCCAGCAACTCAGGAGGCTAAAGCAGGAGGATAGTAAGTTCAAAGTCAGCTTTAGCAACCTAGCAATACTCTGTCTCCGAATAAAACATAAAAAGGTCTGGGGAAATGACTCAGTGGTTGAGTGCCTCTGGGTTCAATCCCTGGTACAATGCAAACAAACAAACAAACAAACAAACAAGGTACACAGGGTCTGAAAATAGAAAATATAGGCTAGGTTGATAGAAGTCTCTATATTTTCTAGATCCTAAATCATATCTTGGATATCCTAATTTAGATTTAATAATTCCTCATCAAATTTAAATATAAAATAACAATAGAAAAATTCAAGTGAGAGGTTCAATTAAATATATTTTAAAGGAAAAAATAAATTATAGAACCTAAGCTAAATACACGTTGAAATAAGAGTAAATGAAGTGATCACTATATTAGCAAAATATATATTGTAAAATTATTAACCATTCACATGATTGTGAATTATACTACAGTATATTGGAAATGATGAATTATTTGGTAAAGACTATAATCAGTTGTCAAATTAGATAAAACAAATCTTAATGTCTGGCATATATATTTTATATAAAGAATAATCAGTTTCTCCTTTCTTTATGCAACATTTTTTATAGCCCAAGGTGTCCCTCTCATGAGAAAGAGAAATCCAAAGAGTACTGAGCTTCCATTGAGTAACACTTAGTCACACAGCTGGTGGCACATCAGTTTCCAAAGCTACTGATGTTTTCTGTGCCTCTACTCTGTAGAAGTCAGGAAAGGCATTTTCGAATTGAATTAGTCATAAAGCTGCAAGCATGAATATCATACTCAGAAACTTTTTAGGTACTAGAGCAGGAAGCTAAGCCTGGTATTTGGAGCATTGCTTGTAAATAATCATTTAATAAGCCCAAGGTAGTACTTAGAGATTTGTATCACTTTGTTCAATACTTAACATTGGAAGTAGAAGCTCAATCCTTTCCCAATAATTCAACTCTACAAATAAAAAGGAAGAAATCCCTCCAAAGAACCAATTATACATATCATTTTAGAAATATCACATTAATTTCTAGACTGTTATTCATGTACAATATGTAAGTTTGTATCTGTGTGTCTATTTTTTCATAAATATATATATTTACCTAGGGTCATTTCAAATGAACTAATCTGTATTTTTATTTAATTAATTACTAAAAATAAAACATTCTAGTGAATTAACTACTGCCCTATTCCTTTCCCCCTCCCCTCATCCAAATGTCATAGAGTGTTTTATGGGAAAGTCATGACACCTTTAGACAAATAAATTTTGCTCTTTACATTTTATACCCTAAATATTAAAATACTTTATTCTGACTTAAAATTTAAAAAGGAAAAAGAAAAGCTTTTTCAAAAAAAAAACTTTTAAATTCACACAAGTAAACTTTTATATGCATCTATGTTCTAAGTGGCAGTGTACCCAATAGTCTTAAGCTGGTTTTGAAACCTTGGCACCAGGACTTACATCTCTGTTCTGCAAATTATGAAGACATCGTTTACTCATCAATAAAATAGGGATGACAGTGATAACACTTGCCTCTTGGGCAAGTGTTATGCCGGTCACAAGAATTAGCATTTAATATATTCTAACAATTTTTTGTTAACAGATTTAAAAGCACTGGTAGTTTTGCAATATTCTTTCACTGTAATTTTTATTAAGCATTATTCAGCTGAATTGGATTTATAAAACTGACTAAATAAGAAACGTCAGGTTAACAAGAGAAGAAATGAAAAGAGAAAAAGGAAACGAAGGAGGTGGACAATTTGAAGTGACAAAGAAGTGGCTCTGGGAACTCAAACACATTTATACTTACGGAGCTGCCCAAGTCGTGCTTTTTCTTTTTTACCAAACAAACGTCCTATTGAAGACTTGATTCCTTTCTTCTTGGGGGCTTTGTGAAGAGAGTCTTGGCTGCTATTGGCACTGCCAAGCCCAAGGCTTTCTGGCTCAAGAGAGGCAGCTAAACTACTGCAAACACAAAAGAGGACAAACTGCTTGTTTTGCTGCAATATCCATAAGGCACACAAGACTTGTTTCCTTTATAAAGGTACAAAAGGAGGAACAAGTAGACTTTGAATGTTATTTTCTCCCTTTCTTCTTCTGATTCTTAAGATATTGAAATGTAGTTTCCTCAGCCTCAGGGTTCTGCATCTCCAAATTTTCAATAGAAAAATTTCCTTTTGTTGCAAATGGCTTTTTCTCCTTTATGCTCAGTACAATACGAAACTAATCATTGAACATAGGCTGTTGTAATAACAGTTTTTTATAAGTCTTTCTATTTAGCTTAGTTTTGTGAATTTAGCACCTGTTATCTATTTCCTTCTGAGTTTGTTTTGCTAATGTTAAACATACTGACCTATGGTAATCAACTAATTATGAAATTGAAAATGCTGTTCCAACCTGTGATTTTACTGGAATTTCCTCCATCCATCTTTTTCTCACTTGAGTTTGGAGCCTAATTCATTTATTCTAAATTCATCTGATTGGGATCTAGAAGCAACAAATCATACACCATAGTGATTCCTGTATATTTTTTCTTATAGTTCTCGAGTATTCTTTTAGGTAAATGAGAGGCTGAAATGATTACTAAGTAGTTGGTCTAAGTTCAATTTTTATTTCTACTTTGACATTGCCTCAGTAGGAAGAGTTCAATAGCTATTGCATCAGTTTTTATAGTTGTTAGTTTGATAATACCATGATGCATTCTTTAACTACTTATTCATCTGATCTAATTTCAGCTCACATTTTCTATACTCCAAAGCAACTGCTTTTCATATGTTAAAATATAATTCTGTCTCTTGTTGGACTGGAAAAGAAATATATATTTTGAAGCTCCCACCCCCACTTAACTGAAAAATAACAAAAAATAAATGCCTGTAAGATAGAAAGCCCTGTTTAAAAAAGAATTTGTTATAAAACATACTATTTAGAAGACAGATTTGTACTTAAATCATTGATCATTGTCATTATACTATGTCCTGCAATTGATAAGACAATAAAAAGACATACATTTAAGAAATAAAGTGCATGCAGACTTATATATAGCATTCATTATTATAGAGATCCTATTGCAATGTTTTAGGCATATGGATAGAACAGCATGAAAAGTCCCTTTGACAGATGCAATATTTCCATATCTAGACAACTTTGCCTTTAATATTTGTGCTTTTTATTCTCTGAACTATTTGTCTGAGGAGTTTTGGTTGACTATAACTGCACAGAGTGCACTTACCTGTTTGTAAAAAGTAAGTAAGGCACAGTCATGGGACTTTTCAGACCTTATCCTACAATCCAAACTTATCATACTGTCCTAGAATCCTTTTAGTATTTTGGAACTCTTCCTAAGTCTCCTCTCTAGTCTAATCCATTTTAATAGGAAATATCTAGCTAAAAAGAAAAGTTATCCTCATATACTGACTAGTTACCAGACTGCAAATATGTTAATTTTAAGTCAAAAATTGATCTTAGAAAGGAGAGTTGGTTATTTCACAAGATATATTGGGGAGCGGGAGCAGAATAATAACCTGATGCAGAATTATGACTTGAATCTATTTTTCGTATAAATTTTCTTGCAGTCTACTTGACAATACTGAAGGAAGAGGGACATTTTGGGAAGAAGAGCATTCGATGTGCAGTGCGCTCAGACTGTCTTACCTTCGGGCATCGTTGTGGTAGGAAGATGGGAGGGTGTGAGTCATCCTGATGGCTCTGGGTGTAGGGGGAGGAGAAGTTTCACATTTAATTGTTGCTTTATCCTCCCGACCATCTTCTTCCACCACTGCAATCTAGAAGCAAAAACAGTACATTAAAATGAACTATTTCTAAATTTCAACTGAAATGGATACAAATGAAGACTCATTAAGGCACAGCTTTGAGGAATTCAAACAGAAAGACTGGGGCATACACATTTTACATGTATCAATTCATATTATTAAGGAGGATGCTTTTCATAGAAAAAGATACTCCAGTTAAAAACTCATGGAATTTCCAGAATTTAAAAAAAAAAAAAAGAAATAAAACACTCATGGGCCATTCCACCAAAACATTTTTTAAGAGTAATAAACATTATAGATCAATATACTGTAACTATAGAAAAGTCATTCTGGAATTCATTTTATCACATCAGGGTGTATGCACTTTATAATAAAGTATTGAGCACATATTTGAGAAAATTTACTAAAGTAGAAAAAGCATGCATAGTCAAGTTATCATAACAAAGACACCTTTAAGTGGGGATTTTTTAAATGAAAAGATAAGTTGGCAAAATAATGTTATCAGTTACAGTGTTTTAGATTAGTCAACCTAATAAAATGCCTTTTAAAAGTGTTTAAAAATGGATATCAGTTTAGAGAAAAAATTTTTTCAAGCAAGAATAATAAAAGGAAAAAAACATAATTCTTACAAATTGTTTCACCTCACTACCAGTGAAAGGAAAATTGAAAAAGATACAGAAAGCCAAACACAGACAGAATGAGAGGGATTTCTTTAAAGAATAATAAAGTTCAGAATTCAGAACAATTCAGGATACCATTAGTTTTGTCAGAGATACACTGTAATAAAAAGAACTTTCCAAGGATCAAGTCAATTGTAGAGAAATAGTTTTTTACATGCTGCATTTTTAATGGCATTAATACATATTATATATCCATACAGAGACCAAAAATATGGAAAATACAGCTAAAAGACATACAGTTATAAAAGCTCTGATGAAAAAATTTCTTGGTATGATTCAGTTTATGGCTAAAACAAAAGTTTTAAAGCTGCATTCTGGGAAAATACTTGTTTCTCCATGATGCTGTTATACTATTATGCATAAACTTGTTTATATAGGATGAAGACCCCAGGCACTGGAGGAACTTAATGAAGTCATTTGTCAGGTCTCTTGTCATCCAGGCCCAGACTGCTCTTCCAGTTTAAGGGGGCATCTTACTCTCCATGCAACTGGCATAAGGCCACCAGAAGAATCTGCTGTTACACAATTCCATTGTGATGGAAGATCCTTTCTAAATCTACACCCAATCTAAACTCTTTAAGTATGCTTCATTACTCTTCCTAATATGTATCAGTGCTATCATAGTTATGTGATATAATGATTCTTTTCTATAATTGTTTTTGTTAAGCACAATTATTTGTGGTTTCAGAATTTTGCTCCTGAAATATTTTATTATAAAATACTTTCCTCTTTCCCCACTGCCAAACTATACCTTTTTTAATATCAACTCTTAAAAACATTAGTCACAAACTGTTCCACTAAATAACACTTAGAGCTCACAGTATGCAAAAAGTGGAAGAGAAAGGCTTTGGAATCAGTCAGTCAGATAGAAGTGATCATTCCTACCTTAATGCATTGTTCTGAAGTGTTAATGAAGCCCCTCTGTAACTCCTTGTCCTGATACACAACCGTTTTTAGTTTGTGGCTCTCTCTATGACCTTCCTTCCCAGTCACCATTTTACTCTTTGTATTCTGTGAGTCTGCATTTCTGTTCAACACCTTCTATCCAAACTTTTTTTTTTTTTTCATTTCTTACACTCACTCAATTTCTTTAAATCATCTTCTCAGAATTCTTTATATAGTCACAAATTTCCTTCTAGTACTTCTAAAGTCGTGGAGGAAGTCAAGGAGTAATAAAAATCCTCTCCAGGGTAAATCTGAGGGTTGAGAACCAGCTGGTATTGTCAAGAAGACTCTAGAAGCTGATAGATAATAACCCAGGCACTGAAAATCCCATTCATCTAAGCTATGTAAGTACAACATGGGTTCCTTCAATTTAATGAGGATGATGATGATCAGGTTCTCTGGTTTCGGGAGTTTCAGTATACACTGACTACCAGGTCTTGAAGATACTGAAAAATGACTCATGCAGTGGAAAGCAGGTTTGAATATTTGAAATTTCTCCATCTGATATCTGGTGAATAAAACTATGCTGTCCTCAATTATCTAATAGGAAGCCCTTTTGTGAATCAGAATTGGTGTTCATTTTGTTTCCTATATCCTGTACTTATTCTCCTGATTTCATTTTGAACAGGAAAGCATGTTTTTACTCATCTACTGGTTTCCTATATCCTTGATGCTCTGTGTCTGGAAAGGCTTCTCCTTCCAGTGCTCATTAATTCCTAAAGATAGCAAACCACACCCCAGAACAGAGCCTTTTATTTGGCAAACCCTCAACTCAGAGCCCTCTACTGTCTCCTGTAGCTGGTTCTAGGTTTAATATTCTTCTGCCCTAATTGCCCAGCTTCAGGTACTAGACAAGAGAGGTTCATAGACCCCAGAGCCACCCCAAGTTACTTAACCTAAACCTGCTTGCTCTGCCTTTCCTTACCTTTCTGGAAAGGACTTCAAAAAGGTCCTTGCCTATGCTTTCCCATTGCTCCTGCCAACCCTGGTGCATTTCTGGGGACATGGAATGCCCCCTTGGCTTGGGTACTGTAACCAACTATTGTCTTTTCTTTGGCAGTTGTCTCCTGATCTTTTGGCCTCAGTTTTCATGAATAACAGTGAAATAAACATTCTAAAACAACGAGCATTTGTTTAGTATTGATATTAAAATATCTAACTGTATCATCTGTAGTTTAAGCATTCAGAGGAATATCAGGATATCAAGTCTCATAAATGTAATCATTGCTCCTAAAACAGACGATCTTATTTTTGATGCATTATCTCTTATATTTAGACAATACAATAATATAATAACTCAAACACTTTCAATACTTTTTACTTTAACAAAATACTTTTGAAGAAAAATTATTTTAAATTTTTTATTAATAAAAGTAATATTCGACTAGCAACCATATAAAAGTTTTTTACAATACCTTTCTCCGATGTTTCCTTAGATCACTTGGCTGCGATTGGCAGTAATAAAAGCAACAGGAAATAGAACTAATTAATGACTACTGTTGACCATGTTACAAGTTTAACTAGTATCTTGTATCTATAACTTATCTATCATTTCTTTTCTTTATTCCATGCTATCCTAAATAAGTTTTTTTAAATTATTACAGAAATACTTCTCCTCCTGGTGGTTACTTCAGAAAAGAAACCTCTCATGGGTAAGGGCAGGTCTCTATGAGGCAGCCATGTCTACCTGTACTGCCTGCATTGCATATGAGACACACAGTGGAGGGCATAAAGCAGAGGAAGTCAGTCTAGCCAGTGAGCTGGTCAGAAACAAATGCGACACAATATCCTTCCAGGAAAATATAGACCAAAATGAAGATCTAGTGCACATATATAGAGGTTATAAACTCTCTCTGTCCTATCTATGAAGAGCTTTGGGTATCCTTTGTGCAAATATTCTGTTCTGAAGGATCTCAAATTTCCTGGAATCCTAACAAATTCCACCCCCACATCCCCAACACAAGCTAAAAGCTCTGGACTCAGCATAACATGCCCCTGGGGATATTGCTTTTTTGTCAATGCTCTTTTACAGGATTTAAAAAGAAAATCGTTCCTTTTTTTAATAATTCCAGGTGAATTTTACTATTTTTGTTCATTTTTTCTTATGTAAGTAAAACCATCTTTATTAAACTATTCCATTATGCTTTCTATTTTTGTCGTTAGTAGAAGATATGATGATTTCACTATGTTGAGTAGTCTAGATATTGCTAGTATCCCTGTGGATTTGTGTGAGGTAAGAGGTAAAGGAAAATACAAGTGCATTTTATTCTCAGGATTAAGAAGCAATGTTGGCAAGATATCATGCCATGTAGTAACTAACACGAAGTTTATTCAATCTCTTGTTTTCTGTCCCTAAACTTTCTAATCTTCTTCTGAATATTCAAACATGAATTACATCCAATTAAATTATTTTTCCTTTAATATTTTCTAAAGAAAATACCCATCCTTCACTATAAGAATATGAGTTTGGTGACAGAATTTTATTAGGTGTCAAGGATTTCCAAGAGTTCCTTTCTTGCTTTCTTGACTTAGAAAAATTCAAGAAAATTTCTTGACTTCTTTAACTTTCAGGAAATGCCATAAATATTTTTTTTCAGTATTCTAATTATAGTATGATAATGGTCATACTATAATTTACTGGTTTTAATTAATGATTATCTGCTCAAGAAAATGCATGAAAGCACTGACATATTTTTCATATGCACAAAAATCTAAATGATTTTAATTATACTATTTTATTATCATAAAAAATAGCACTATTAAGGACTAAGATGTTAATATTTTTGAAAATACTTAAAGGCAAAATACTATGTTGTAAAAATAAAGGGAAATAAAAGCAATATAGAAATCACCAAAGTATAATTGCCTGAAATGCTGACTAAATTGTGCTCTGTGGGCAAAGATTCTTCCAGTAGCTTTGGCAATAAATCAGTCATTAATATTATTTAGTTCATATTACACTTGCAGAAACTAAGCAGAGATGAGAGCATTTTTAGTTAATAAAATCAAAGAGATGTTTCCTGGGTTTCCAAAATAAGCAGACATAATGTGGCTCATAGGTGTATCTGGTTAGGATACCTTAGTATGTGGACTCCAAGTTTGCACTATATTGAGGTCAATTCTGGTTAGTTGGTTATTATTCTATGGTCATTGTCCTGTTTATTTAAAAATATTTTAAATATAAATTTTGGTAATGAGCAAATGGAATGGAAGACTCAGTGACTTAAAGAAGTAACTTTTTTTTTTCCTCCAATTTTCTTTCATTTAAGTTTTATTGCTTGGATGTCCCATAACTATAAAGAATTTGAATGTGGAAAATGCTACTTCACCACATAGTTTTGTTTCAATTGTCAACTGTAAAATTAATGAAAAATATACCTCGACTAATATATATACTTATATATATAATATGTAAAAGAAATTTTTAAAAGATGAAATAAAATTATATGAATATTAAATATTTATTTGTAAGAATATTTTCTGTAGGGTGAGAAATATATATATAATAAATACACACCCATATACACACATATATGTAGATTTTTATACAAATTAATTCTAATAAATTTTTTTTATAATTTATTAACTAGATTACACATTACTTCAAAATATTTGATGATTAAATTTAGACAAGTTGAACTTCTTTATTCAGATATAATGTGCACATATAGAAAAATATATAATCATACACATAGATGTGGGCATTGTGGACTTTTATAGGACTTCACAGTCTTCTGATCACAAATACAACATACAATTTATATCCTTCTGTAATATCATTAATTTTTCTTTATTTACTGTATTTGTGTTCAATTTCATAGTGTATAAATTATTACCTATTTGCATTTTAGTCTCAATCCCCAGACTATTTTATTTTAACTGGAATTTTATTATTAAAACAATATCGTTTTAATCTACAATGGAAAAATACAGACTTTTACTTCCATAGATTGTTCAAAATATTTTGATCCTCATTGCTCTCATCTCAACATATTTCCAGGTACTACAGAAAAATTAAAAAAAAAAAATCAAACCCCAAAACCAAGGACAGCTAGGCATAGTGGAACACACCTGTAATACCAGCAGCTCAAGAGGCTGAAACAGGAGGACCACAAGTTCAAAGCCAGCCTCAGCTACTTAGTAAGGCCCTTAGCAAGACTCTGTCTCAAAATAAAATATAAAAAAGGATTGGGGATGTGGCTCATTGGTTAAGCACCTCTGGGTTCAATCCTTGGTACAAAAACAAAAAGCAACTAAAAAATTCAAGAATAATGTATGCTTTTGAGTTAGACATATTTGAGGAAAGTTCCAGCTCCACTCATAAGTGGTGCTGAACATGGTCAATTTACTCATGTCTCAAAGCTTCAGTTACCTCTGCTCTGTTGAGACCATGCTCTGTGATGTCAGGGCTCACATGAGAATTGAATGACTGAACATCATGGTATTCAGTAGTCATTCCAACCATATTTTACACAGGCCTTTCTATATTACTTTTAGCATGTAACACTTTTTTTTCTCAAATGTTTTCAGGGATTTCCTACTTTAGACTTTCACATTTTATCTCTGAATATAAAGATAAATGGAAAAAAAAAGCCCGAAAATTAAAAAATTAATGCGATGAGGTTGACATGAATCTGGAAGAGATAAGAACCTGGTACTGTTGAGTTTTAATGGCTGTGATGAAAATTATGTCTTACGACATTACAAATTTCTACCTTGGTGTATTGAAGCAATTATCATATGTGTTTTGCTATTTATTATATTAAAAAATCAACCCAGTCTAAATTTATTTCATCAATATGACATCAGTAAAAGTGTACTTATTGATTTACATCATTCATTTTTCTCATGTGATATTCAGATCTCTGCCTGTTCACTGGCTTACTACATGACTTTAAGAAAGTTGCAGCCTCTGTTTGGATACTGTTTCCTCAGTTTGTAATGGAATTATGCCTACCACATAGGGTTGTTGTGGGGAAAAAAGAAACAAACCATGAAATTCATAGAAAGTCCTTAGATGAGAGCAAACACCCAGGGTATTTTAGCTAATGCATCATTAATCTTAACAGGGACAAAATTTCTCTGTACACATCATCATACCAGTGTCATGACTCCCATCCTGTCCATTTCCCTGGCTGGGCTTCTCGGGGTAAGCTTTGGCGTTGAGTGTCCACTGGGGGGAGATGAACTGGCCAGTGATGAAGCTGTAACAGAGGCAGTGATGGAGGTACCTGGGTGGACCCTAGCCAAATTCAGGCCCTCCAGGCTCACACTGGCCACTCTATTCTCAATTTCTTCAGCACGTAACTCTGTAGATTCTTTTTCTTCCTGAATCAGCCTAAAAGATAGTTCAATTTTGATCTATTATATGCTGCTATAATGGCAACCAGAATTCACATAAAAATCAATTAAAGAGTACTTTAAATATTTTATGTCAAAACTAGTATTTTTATCTCATTTTTCTGATGTAGGCAGTTTGAACTTAGTAAATGCTGGGGGCTTCCTGACCTCAATTTAGAAAACTGTATCTTTCAAAGGATATATAATTCCTGGTCACTTTCAGTTTGACCCTTTTTCTACTACCACCCTTAAAACTCTTCTAAAACCTTGCAACCTGGTTAAAGTCTACTGCTAATTTTAATTTTACATTTGAACTCAGGTACCAATTAAAAACACTTAGACATCCAGATATCAGCAGCATTTCATTGAGTTTCCACCCAATGAAAAATTTGATTAATAGCATCTCCAATAAATGTTAATTCATAATTATCACATAATCATATAAAACCCAGAGTCTTCTTAAAACATCAGTACTTATTTAGTTAAGCATCCTTTAAATAAGTAACAGGCAATTTAATAATAGTAGATTTAATCAAATGCATAGTATAACATCATTCATATATAAACATACTCCAAAGGAAAAGCTTCCGCTCCAAAAAAATTACATTTTGCACTTTTAATACACTTGTTATTAAAAAAAATGACTCCTGCAGAAATTTCTTTTGATAAGAGGCAACATATTCCTGTTGTATAAAAAGTTTTAATTATTTATTCTGGATATTCTGTTAATTGTAAAGGCAAGCCAAACTTAAAGGAAGTTGATAAGAGGTAGATGGAAACTTAATTAAATAGGGAATCAAATGTACATATGAGATCAGTTTGTTCAAAAAAGTAAATGACAATCTGTTGATCTTTGGAGTCCTGATATAAATATGGAAAGCAAAGAAAACAATAACAGCAAACTAGATTCCCCTTAGAATGTTCCCCAGGAATCATGTGGAAGGATGAAGGGATGAAGACCACAAAAGTAATACAGGCAGCATAGTAGCCAACGACAGAAGAAAAGCAGTGTGGTGGCAATTGAGTCTGGACTAAATTGACTCCTTCTTTGAACTCTTGACTCTTTCAGTGAGCAGTGAACAACTCTGAAAAGAAACTTTTTAAATGACTAAATTGGTTCTTGAAAGAAGAAAAATTACAAGCAGAGGTAAATTCTGGTTGGAGTTAGCAGCTCACCACAGTCTATATCGAGGTACCTATTTTTGTTGAATGATGTTATATAATAAAATCTCATGTATTTTTCAATATTCTTTCTACTCAACAACTATATTAACCTATGTTCTAGTTACTCTAGGCTAAGATTATTACAGAGATTTACTACCCCAATTTAAGAGGGGTAAGAGTCTCTGAAAATAAATAGACTGTTAGTAATATTGCTTTGATATTTTTTGGTGAAAAAAAATCACAAGAGTATATCTGCAATTTCAAACCTATTCAGTGGATTTAACTATTAGCTGAACAGCATCATAGAATGTTATTCAGTTAGAATTCATGTTCTACATTATTTTTTTTCAGTTTATAATTCTCAAATATTTTGGGAGCACTTTCCATATGTCAAGCATAGTGTTAAGACTGAAATGTGTAAGCAAAACTTGCTCTTAGACAAATTACAATCTAGTGAAGGTAAAATTTCTGCAAGATAGCAAAATCTTCCCTGAAGAAGTGGTGATGGAGCTGTGCATGGTGAGGAAGGGTAAAAATGAAAGAAGTGTCATGTCAAAAGGGTGTGAACCAGGGAGAATGTTCCAGAAGAAGGAAACAGTCACACCAAAAGAATACCCATGGGACAGTCAAGGATTTGGAAGTCATGTCTAATGGTACAAGGAGGAAGACAAGTGAGTGATAAGAAAATGGTGGGACAGGTAGGACACTCTAGACAATATTAAGGATGTTGGTCTTCATATTAAGAACAATTGAAGAGTTTGGATTGAGAGTTTGTGTGTTAAAAAACACATTTAGTTTTTAAAAATTCTATTGTGACTGCAGTGTTAGGATAAATTAGTTCTGGAATTCAAATATTACAACAAAACCAGATAGAAATTTTTGTCCTGCAGGTGAGAAGCTATTGTAGTATGCTGTAGGGTGACAATGGAAGAGGTGATGTGAATCATAGCAGAGGGAGGCCAAGTCTTAAACAGAACCAAAAAGAACAGCAGAATGCATGTTCAAATTAATAAACACCTGTTTCCTGTATTCAAAAAGAAAAAAATATACCTGTCACATTTGGGTTTTTTACTGGGATTGTTCAAGGTAATTACAGAAAAAGAACTGACCACCATTGAAATAAACATTAAATAAATGAAAATAAAAATTATCATAGTACTAATATTTCTTAGTATTTGAAATGTTGACTTGACTATATTTCAATTATACAATGTAAATCATCTATTATCAAGATGCTGTGAGATCATAGTACTTATTTCTTATCTATTATGAAATAAATCATATTTAGAACATATCATCCACATGTTTTATTGACTCTGGAATAAAAAATATAATAAAGAGATACAATATTATAGCCTAATATTATTATAGTATAATATTAAATTATTTCTGATAGATATAGTAAGACTTTTTTATTCAAAGAATGCTAATTAATTTTATCCTTATTTACTTCCTTATGAAATTTGCACCACATACTTCCCCAAAATTGGAGGGGATTTTATTGATCAATCTGATTTACCATGAACTTCAATACCAATGGATGAAAATTTTATCTTTACAGATATAAGGAATACTCCTTAATCTCCAGAAGATCTAAATAAGAATTGGATCTCATTTTTAACTATGGAAGTAACCACATTGAAAAGCAAGTTGGCATGACTGAATACAATTATAATCATCTACAAGCATTAAAATGAATAATACATTTTTCATGTAGTATATTACTAAATGGATTTGACTTTTGTTATTAATAACAGTAGTAATAGTTTCAGTTTAAACCCATTATTTAAAAGCATTAACTTCTTTTTTTTTTAAACTCTCTATAGTTTTGGCAGAGAAAAACACCCCACCCCGCTCTCAGTACATGTTCTGCCATGGACTGAATTATGTCCTACCCATACTCATTCATACAATGATGCCCTAACTCTACTACTGTGTGTGGACGTGGAACAATCAGGAGGTCATTAAAGTTAAAGGAGTTCATAAGGGTGAGAACTTGATCTGGTAAACTTAATGTTTTTCTTTTTCTTTCTGTCTCTTCCTCTCTGTTTCTCCCTCCATCTGCCTCTCCTGAGAGCAGAAAGAGAGCCTTTCCCAGAAACTGAACTTTGTCTGAACCTTGATCTTGGACTTTCTGGCCTCCAATACTGTGAGAAAATAACTTTTTATTTAAGTCACTCAGCCTGTGGTATTTTGTTATGGCTGCCCAAGCAGACTAAGTCATCTCCGTTGGTGGTGAATTTAAAAAATATGGTGTGTTAAAATGTAATCAACATTAATAAACTTCTAAAAAATATGCTATCCCTAATATAATGGTTTACAATTGATAAAAATAATATTAATTTCACTCCAATGCCCAAATATTTTTGAGGGAGCTGATTATGCATTAATTTGCATATTATTTAGTGTCTTTGATGCAGTATGAATTGACCTTGTTACCTTATTACTACAAATAGCGTCCACTTTAATGATAAATTTTAATTTAAAAAGTACTTCAAAATTCACTGGGGAAATTTTATCTTTAACCTATTCTTTTATATTGCCTCTGTTATTAGTCTGATATGAGTCATGTATGCTTACAAGGATTGTCCTAATTTTACACCAGAGATTCACAAGTACTTGGGGAATCTTGTGAAAATGCACATTTAGTTGAGTGGGTATCCAGGTGATGTTGTAAGGGGACAAATAAATGGGAATGGTGGGAACACTAGATTAAGAGAATAATTCTATAAAATGAGCCCACCGTGCTGACTCCCCACATGCTTTCTTTGCAAAAAGCAATCGGCCTGTAACCCTGCCTGACCTGGAGGGACAGGAAATGCCACAATTATCAAGGAACTGAGGCAGGGGGTGGAAGGCCTGGCAGTCAGTGTAGATAATGAATGATGGGGGTTGAGAAGGTGAGGAATGGTTATCAAAGAAAAGACAGGGTTGCTAAGACCTCTGGGAATCACACTTCCCAACACAAAGCTATTACTTCCTGTGCTGTCCTTCCTGCCCTTAGGCACATACATGGAGAAGAAAGAGAAGGTGTGGGGTTCCAGGGTTTATAAAAGAGCAATACACATCTACTCCTGCAGACACCCAGGTGTGGGTCCCACTTCTCTCCAGAGAAATCTGTCTCTACCTTTCTTAAATAAAACTTGCTTTCTACTCTTGCCTTGGTGTTTCTTGGTGTTTAATCTTCAACACCAGGGGAATAAAGACTGGTTCTGATTTCCAAGACTGGTATTAATGTCAATGCCTCTGATTTGAGAGTCATTTCTGTATTAAGGTCTTCTATTCTCATGAAATGGTCAATACTAATTGAACTCACCTGATTTCTTTGTTGATTGCATCCAATTGTTCCTGAAGCATCATAGCTAGAGTCTGAGCATCAGAATGACCACTTGGAGAGAGAAGATCCATTGAGCTAAAAATTGTTTCTCTGTCATCATCATCAATATCAGACATTTCAGTGTCACTTTCAAATGGGTGACTGCTTAGTACTCCAATTTGTTGTGTTCTGTTCCATTCATGATCCCCAAGTGATTTCACCTAAATGGCACATGAACAATGGCAAGTATTTATCATATTGCTCATTTTTAAAGAACGAATCCATAAAATACCAACAAAAGCATGCCAGTTTTTAGAGTTGACCTGGCAAAAGCATAACCATATGCTTAACTATTAACATTTCAATTTATCGGTTCTATATAATAGTTTATTGACATTTTAAGTAATTTAATTTTCAGTATAAATGTCAATATTTTAATAGGAATAGAGATGCTAAATTTCCATATGACTGATAATCCAATCACCTTTCAAAGTAACAATTACTATAAAGTATCTCCATTTTCAACACTATTCCTTATTTCTAAATACAGCAATCGCTGTACTCAAACATTTGCTTTTCTTATTCTCATTACTATGAGACTACAGATATTATATAATAAATTATTTAAGAATTCTTTCTTTGGAACTTACATAGGGGCTAACAAAATATTGCACAAGTGTTTAATTTCATCTCTACTTCTCTGGTCACTTGAACACCTTGATTTTTTAAGCCCCAAACATGCTAATTTATATGGCTTATATTTTTATAATTAATATAATGAAAGAGAATTTTGAGTAACCAATAGGCAGGTAGTTTTCAAACTGTGATCTGAAGGTATGAGAGAGTTGGGTATAAGGAATAGGCCCTAGAGTATTGCATTTTTGTTTTTTTTTTTTGTCGTTGTTGTTGTTTTTTAAGTTAGTTTTCATTGTTGTGATTTTGCAAAATGAGCTATATGAAGGACCACATGATATTTCCTCAAGTACTAAGAATTGAGGACTTGAATTAGCATTTACTTTAGACATTGTTTTGGTTGCAAAGAGTACTAATTTACTTGTCACATAATAGAAAAAAGAACTGAGATGAACTTAATTTTGTCCTTATTGGTTTATATATTTATTCAAATATTCAACAAATATTAGATGCCTACTGTGATGAATTAATTTATATATGGCATATTTTTGGCAGTTAAAAACCATAAGGTGTTGAGGACCTGTGTACAAATAAGGAAAAATGAATCGTATTTTGAATACATGAAAGTAGGGGAACAAACTGAACTTCAGGCACAAAGAAAGGATATTCTCTTTTATAAAATTCAACTGTATTACTCGAAAAGCATAGCTTAAAATTTTTAAGTTATTGGGGCTGTGCTTATTGCTAGTGGTAGAGTGCATGTCTTTTGCATGAACCATTGGGTTCAATCCTTAGCACCACACAAAAATAAATAAATAAAATAAAGGTATTGTGTTCATCTACAACTAAAAAAAAACTTTAAAATTTTATGTTATTGACTGAATGAAAGTCTTGTAGAGCAGCTGACATTAACAATTTGGGTGGTTTTTGTACATTTTCCTCCAGTCATTTTTTAACATAATAATTTTTCATTAAGATATTCAATTAATTTGAATTAACAATATGAACACTACTGCTTAAGTGCTTAATACATAAGTCCATTTGTTTGGGAGTACGGTGTAATGATAACTAGTGCATGGTATTTGAAACCATGCAAGTACAGGCTCAAGTTTTAACTCCAGTAATACTTGTGTAATAATGAACAGTTAATCTTTCTGAGTCTCAATAATTTTATGTCTGAAGTTGTATAAAATATTACTCATTTCATAATGTATCCAGATAAGAACATGAGAAATGCTTAGCTCAATTTCTGGTGCATAGTAAAGGCTTTATGTTAGTTATAATTTTAAAAATATGTCATACTCTGTGCTTGAAACTAATACAATTAGATTCAGTTCTCTTGGTGTTAAAATTCTATCCAAAATGGAATCATGTTTTTAATTAAAATGATCAAAGAGTTGAAGTGCAGTGATTAACCTTTGGCTCATCTCTTCTCACACCCACACGGCCTCTCCTTGCTCTTCTTATTACTTTAGTTGTTCTGTAATCAGACTGGCTGTCCACTAGGGATCCCACTGAATATCGCAACTCAGCTGAGGTGTCTAGATGAGTTCTGGAGAAATGGAAAAAAAAAATATGTCATATATCCAACTTCAAAAATTAAACTTACCAGCAAATAACTGCTGCTTCATTTGCAATAAAGCATTAAACCCTAAAGAATATAAACCTCAAGAAGAAACTGGTGAACTGTCATGCTTTTGAGGCCCAATTAGAGACTTATATCAGAAGTCCTAGTCTCAGGTCCATTCCTGAAGGGCAAGTCCATTTTTCTACTTTCAGAATATACTCCAACCTTTTTGTTTATTATCATTTTCAAATGTGGTAGTACAGTGGTAGTACAATGAAACATGTTAATGTTGATAACCAAGATCCATTGAAATAAACTTGACAATTCTATTTAGTTTGTGCTCTTTACTGGATATCGTGATATTTCCCATTTCTTACCACACTTCTTTTAAATGTTTCTCACTTAACTGAAAAATGTGTGAACTTCCAGGGCACCAGAATCTTCCCAATTTTAAGAATTTCAGAGAAATTTGCTCACACATTCTCTATTTTGTAATATTCTATTTTTCAATTTAGAAAAACAATGAAATACTTAAAATAAGATTGAAACAGGCTAATCATCTTATTTTTTAAAATAAAATAGGTTGTACCACTAGAACAATTTGTTATCTGTTGATAAGACATAGTTACAAAAGGAGTAAGAAAAAGCTTTTAGTAAGCACATTTGATTCTACAATTTGCTTAGAGATGAAATAGAAAATTCTAATTGGAAAATATCATCACACTGGTTTTCAATAAACATGGTAATAAAATACACTGTAATCAAAATGCTGAATAGGTTCCTAAGCACATTATACATATATAGATTTACAGCAAATTCAGTTTATTGCCACAATAATGAAGATGATTATGACAGCAACTTCATGCTGTCCTATAAAATGAAATAACAGATCCATCATCAGTAAGAAGTAGACTTAAAGCTGTGTATTCTGTGGAAATTGGGGCTCCTACTGACTGACTATACTTCTGTTTTTGAACAAAAACAAGCATTTCTGAATATCTAGCAAGATTTGAAAAGATTAGGTGAAGCCTGGATGTTTACAACAGTGGGGGATGCTAGTCTAACTTTTTCATTTATTTTTTACTTTTTGGTGCTGGGGATTGAACCCAGGGCCTTGTGTATACAAGGCAAGTGCTCTACCAACCCGAGCCATATCCCTAGCTCAATGCTAAACTACCTTAAGAGAGACCTTATTTTGCCAAATAGAAAATTAGAGCAGATGACCTAAGGAATCATCCCTCAACTAGTTATTATTTCTATAGCAATCAAATTTAAAATTAAGTAAACTTGCTTTATAGTGGATAAGTCATATATAAAATTAATCAACCAGTATGAACTGGTTGATGAATGACACAACTCTCAGTGTATTGGATAGAGGCTCTAAGCTTCACAAAGACCACAAGATCAGATGTTTTTTGGTCACCATTTTTTGTCCAGGAAGGTGTGTCCAGTACATAAGATGTACTTTATAAACATCTGGGAAGATAGTAATGAATACAAATATAATATAGTCTCAAACTTCCCAGCTGAGAACAGTGTAGGTCTCTTTCATCTGTGGCTGCCATGTTAATGTCCCTCTGGGTTTAGAGTGGAGTTTCTAACATAACTCATCATGCTAACAGGACTTTTTTTCTTGTTTTACCTCTCAATGCCAATTAATTTGTAAAAACATGAAATGAAACAGAACTGGCACATCAATGCCCAGCTTAAAAATCTTTAGTCCTTTAAAAATAATTTTTATTGGTTCTTTTTAGTTATACACGACAATCTATCTTGACATATTGATACAAACATGGATTATATCTTATTCTCATTAAGATCCCAGTCTTGTGGATGCACACGATGTTGAGATTCCTATGGTGTATTCATATATAAACATAGGAAATTTATGTCAGATTCATTTCACTCTCTTTCCCATTCCTATCCCAGATCTCTCACCTTTCTTTCCCTTGTCTAATCCACAGATTATCTTCATTATCTGAGTCCTTCCTACTTTCCAGCATCACTTTTAGCTACTGTCTGTTTATCTTCCATCCTGCTGAACTGATTTCATTCAGTTCCTTTGATAACTTATTCTTTATTTCACTTCTGTGCCACTGAACATGCTGTCTTTTTAATTTTTTTATTTGTTCCCTGCTGGAAACAGTCTCCTAACATATTTATATGGCTAGCATTCTTCAAATCTCAGTATAAAATTCCTATTTCAATATACTTTACAACTTGGGTCCACAAATTAGTGTTTCTGTGTTTCCTATCTGGCACATGTGTTCTTCCTCACACTGTATCTCTTACACATCTAAAAAGTACTTTTCTGTAATTCTCCCACATAATCTCATTATATAATTCCATAAATTAATCAGATATATGAATTTTCTTAGCAAATGCCTCTTACCCACCCCTCTGCTTTCTAAATCCTCCTCTATTATCCTTTCCAATTACACAGGTCCTACCTTTTCTTCAGAGTTGAGCCAAATCAAGCCTTGTCTAGTCATTCTGGTACTCATTTTATTTTGTTAGACAAGATAAATGTAGAGACTATTACTGTTATTCACCAGCTTTAGCTCCTCTCTTCTCAATTCCCCTTTTATAAGATCAAACACTAGTATACTGAGTATTCATGCATCTTTCATTTTACATACAAATTTAATTACATTCCTTCAAAAGCATGGATGTTGAAAAAAATACTGTTTAATAAACATTCAGTTATGTTGTAACTTCTTTTAGTTTCACTATCTTAATTTCTATAATAACTCTACTATTATGATATGATTTATTATTTATAGCCCCCCTTTGCTCACTTGTATCATTTTATTGCAAAGCCTGAAAGATAATTATGAAAATACCAAGTATGTACAGATATATAAAATACATATTCAATTAGAATTTTGTTAAGAAAAAAATTATTAGAATGGAATGAAATCTTATTTATGGTTTAATTGACTTTTATTTTCCAAAATCAAACAACTAATAATTGTCTGTCTGAAACCTAGGAATGTGGGTCATTTTATTCTGGTTCTAGTGTTTTTCTACTACCATCTGCTGCATCAAAGAATATTTGTTCTGCATGGGTCCAGTGACCCTTCATTTTAGGTAAATGTCACCCTGTTAGCCACAAAAAACTCACTGCAGTGACAAAGTCCTAGACTTCAACTCTGTTTCAGAGACTTAAGTCCAAAAAGACAGGAAAATGGCTATCTGATACTGTTAGAATACATCTAATTTGTTGATTATCTAATACTTAGTCTGTATATTTACTCTTTTGATATTTTATTAACTCTCTTCCTTTTTCTTCATCATTGTCACTACCACCACAATATGAATACATATCATTGAATTAATAATTAAACTGGAATTTTAAAAATAAGAAAAATACCAGAATTATAAAAATAAGCATGATTTTCTAAGTTGATGATTTACATGTTTAAAAGTTCTTTGAATGTCATTGTGCCTGAAGAACTGTATTTCTCATACTAAATTGAAGAAATACTCAAATATTAAACATTGTTTTCATTTATGCTTTCATTGAAAAGAATATAAGATCCTTTAGAATTATTTTTAACTTGGATTTTTATTTTATTACCTGAAACGTGCTTTACTGGATATTCACCCATTTATTCATTCAATAGTATTTATTGAGAGCATGCTACGTGCCAGGTAGTGTTTTAGATGCTGAGATTACAATAGTTATTGAAACAAACACACATTTCTGCCTTTGAGGAGTTAACATTCTTTAGATGGACACACTACTAATGAAAATGTAGTTCTCTTAGAAGTCTGTGGTTGTCAGAAGTTGCAAGTAGCTGGTATTATTCTGCATTGTCTAGCAAAATAGAAGATAAAATGAGTGAATATTTATAGAATTTCTTACCAACTTTAAATAAAGGGCCTTAAGCATAAGGGAAAATAGTGTGTAAGTTGTTAACATGTGCATCTGTCTATTGACCTGTGTAACTATTCAGCCAAGGATCATCCCATTTCTTCTTTCTTTACAATGAGGTAGTGACTAAAAACAAGTGAAGATGGATAAGTTCATTTCACATATGTAATTTCTCCTTGCCTTTAAATTTGTAATTACTTTAACAAAATTAGATGCTAAGTAAACAAGGTCACTGATACTTGTTCCATCACATTAAACCTTGAACATATTTCTCACGCTTCCACATTGAACACAGGTAGAGAAAGGACTGGTCCTCCTCTTAGAATGGAATGAAATCTCCATATACAGTTTAATTTCTTTATCTAAAAATCATTTAATATCTATATATAATTAAATTCAGAATACAAAAGGTATTAATTTGCATTTTATTGAATATACACAGAAAGGATTTCTAAATTAGAAAACTATTTTTGAATGTAGGAATTAAATCAGTAAAGTGTCAAAGTATAGCAATGACTATTGAGCAGTAGGGAATATCTACTTTAGTTTGGAGTTATGAAACCATAGGAGAGTGACAATGATTCTTAGTGAACTATAGATATACTTTTAATCTAATATTTACCTTGATATTGTAGGTTCAATTAAAGAGCCAGTTCTCATTTTCAATTGATCAAGTTCAGATCTCAGCTTTTCAATTTCTTCTGCCAGTCTTTCCTAAAAATTAAAAAAGTGTTACTCAGATGATAATCATGTGCTAATATTACCAACATTCAATTATGAAAAGCCAAGATTGATAAATTTTTATAGGGAAAATGATAAATATATTTTTATTAAAGATTATTAAGCATGATAGTAAATTATGCCTGAATTTTCCCCTTGTAATGAAAATACAAATAAAAGAAATTAATAAAAATTTACCTACATTCCCTGGCATTCACTAATCCTTAATCTCTGCAAATTTACAGAAATATTAAAATCATGACCAGTTATCGAAATATCACTTCAAAATGCCTAGTAGAAAAAAAAAATCCATGTCCAAAAATTGAAAAAAGATACCATTTATCTAGTAAGTGAAGAGTTTTGCTATTCTCTGAGGACCGAAGGGCATTTGGGTAAAGGAAAGGGTTGAATTAAAATAACTAGCAAAAAAAAAAACCAAAAAAACAAAAAAACAAAAAACATCACCTAAATAGGAAAGTTAACAACACAATTTTTGACTTATTTTTGTATAATTATTTGTACTTCTGATAAATTTCATTGGTTGAAATTATATATTTCAGTAAAAAAATTTATGAAAGTAGAGGTTGTCATATTTCTTAAATGCTATGAAAGCACTTAATTTTGTATTAATGATTATAACTTTTATACTATTATAAATGTATAAATACATACTTCAGATTTTCTAAGGCTGTTTTCTCTGTGTCAGTGGCCAGTGTTTGCATTACTTTTGACTCGTTCTTCTTTTCTCAACAATCTTAATCTTATTGTGGCCTTTGCCATGTTTCTTTTATCTGCCCTTGTAATTCTCAAAACCATCATCTTACTCCAAATTCTTTTGACCTTTCCCTTGAATTATCTTACTAACTTCAGTCTTTTACCCATATATTCTTCAGCTGGTCATATCATTTTTAAACATATATACAATCAAATAATTGCTTTATTTAAAAATAGCCAATAGTTTCTTGTTGAGTTCATTAGTTCATTTGTTAATTATCTCCAGAAAAATGCATTGAATCCTTAAGATACAGAAGTGCAATGACAGACTTCTTGCCCTCATTTAATTTACCATCTAGTGGAAAAAAACAAACACTAAATAAACAGGATGTGCAGGAGGGTAAGATGGGCTTAGGAAGAAAATGGAGTCATGAAATGACTTTCTGATGATAAAATAGCCGAGCAAAAACCTAAACAAGAGGAAGAAGAAAATATGGGAAATTCTTAGAAAAAGACATTGCAGATGGAAAAAGAAGCAGGTACATATGTCCCTTAATGGAAGCATATTTGGTGAAGTGGAGGACAAGTATCCAGTGTGGTGGGTTTAAGAGGTTAAGGAAGAAGTTGAGTAGGGATTCAGAAAGGGTAGTTCTGAAGCGCATTGCAAACAATATGGTGATCTTTGGTTTTTACTTTGATTGAGATAAGGAGTATTTTCTAATTTACTTTGAGATAGGGAGAATTTTTGAGATGAGAAATGACATGATCATTCTGATAGCTCTGCAATGAACTATTGAAAGGGAGTAGGAGGTAGGATAAAAAAGAAAATAATTGGTAATTTAAAAAAATTTTGATAAGAAAATAATGTCTTTGACAAGAATTTTTTTGGGGGGAGAGAATGGATAGATTTGACTAGATTTGGATGGTAGAAGTAACGATTTGCCCATTATTGAACATGGAGTGAAACATAAACATGGGTTAAGAATAACTCCAAGGTTTTTAACTTCGGTTACTAAACGAAGTTGTAGTTGTGATTAACTGAGAAGGCCATGGTGCTACTTCTTAAGTTAGGTGGTGTTGGTGTTTGGGTTGTGTGTGTAAGGGGAGGGTGTGGTAGAAGATTGAGATGTTAAATTTGAGAGGTGTAGGTGTCCAAGTGGACATATTGAGTTAGCACAATAACATACAAATTTTATCAGGGGAGATGACCAAAATGTAATCTAAATTAGAAAGTGCTCAATTTGTAGGTTGTGTTTAAATCCATGAGATCAGGTATACTTGGCAGGGACCAACAGGGAGAATCTATAAGGACAGCTCAAGGGACTTCAAATGTTGAAGGTAAGAATAAAGAACATTAAAAAGAAAAAAAAAAAGAGGCTGAGCATACAAGGGATTTTCCTGATAATGGACTGAAATTAAATCTGAGCAATTATAGATATGGTCAGATTAGTGAATCTGCTCAGTCTTAGGGAATGATAGTACAGAAATGAAGTATGACCTAGGAAAATTCTCTCTGAAGACTGGCATAAACAAGAATGCAAAGCTTGAAATCATTAATAACGTTGGTTACTTAGGCACATTGTGATACCTGTAATGCTTGGGTTGATAGTGGGGAATGGGTTCTGGGAATCTTGCCAGGAGCACACAGAGCTTTGAATAACATTGCACAGCATAACAAGATCAAGTCCAAAATTTACAATCTGGTCAAACCTAGTTCTCTAAACGAATACCAGTCACAGCAAAGGTCTGATGATTCATCCAGCCAACAATCTTTGGTTTTTCTGAAATGTTGCGTAAGCTTCATTCTCTACCTTGAATGCCCTACTCTTTTTGCTAGTTGTTAAGATCCTAAATGTCTTTGAAAGCTTACTGTAATATCTCCTTTGTATAGCCAATATTAACCACTTCAGAAAGGATTAGATGCTATCTTCATGTGCCATACTATATTGCTCTAATATGACTATCAATCAGGAGACTGTCAACATCCTGATTATGGAATCAAATGATTATTTTTTAAATTAGTATCATAATGTGTAGTGTGCTGTGAAATTGCTCTGTCTTTTCTTTATTCAACCATGTTTTCCAATTCTTCTACATTGCAATACTGTTGCTAGAACTTCACTCCCTCCCTCCCACTCTTCCTTCCTTCCCCTCTCCCTCCTTTCATTTCTTTTCTTCCCTCCTCCCTTCCTTCTTCTCTCCTTTGTTTCCTTCATTTCCTTACTCTCCCTCTTATCTCTATCCATTCCTTTTCTCTCTCTTTCAACAAAAAATTATAAATCACTTCTTCAATAAGCAACTTTAATAAAATAAGATTAGTAAAGTAGGAAGAGATATGTTAGTAACTACAACTTTTAAGATTTCATAACCTGGTCCTTCATCTGACTCTTCTGCCAGATATCCTACAACAGAAATAATTGATTCCAAATTGCTGTGCCCATTATATTTAAGGTATCACACTCCTCTCCTCTCCCCACTCAGCACCTATGATTACCCTGCATGCGTGGTGTTGGAAAGGTGTGCAGCATAGTTCGACCATTGCTTAATTCTTTAGTGGAGTCCCAGATCCCTGAGGACTTCCCCACAGCAGCAGTGTATGGTGATCTTTCCTACCCACACTCTCATCTTCTACTTCATTCATTTGGCACTTGACATCTGCTACCCTGACTCCTCAATGATTTATAAAGGTATGTTCTCTCTTCAATTAGAACCAACTACTTTGAAACTAGGATCATATTTGCAAATATATAACTTAGTATAATTATTATGTATAACTGGTACTTACATTTCTGCACAAACAATATCTCAGTAGATGCAAATTAGTCCACACACTTTTATTTCATTTGATTCAGGCAAAAACTGGGACACTTTTTTTTTAATATTAGAAGTCAAAATAGTGATTATCTTTAAGGAAAGAGTAGTGACTAACATGATAGGTGCTTCCAGAGTACTGATTTTTAGTATGTTTGGACAGTAGAACTCATTCGATCTCTACATATACCTGTGCACTTTTCTGCAGGCATAATATAAAAATTAAAATTGTTTTAGAAAGATTACTTCCTAAAATTATTTCTTTTCAAATTTATTTTACAACAAAACATTCATCAGTATAAAATAGAAAAATAAGAAAAGAATGTTTCCATAATACCTTATCATGTAAAGATTCTTCAAGATTTTTTCTGAAAGTTTCCGATTCTTGAATTAGAACATTCTATAAAAAAAGAGAAATAAGCAATAAATTAAACAGAAAATACTTAAATATGTAGGTTAATGTTGTGTCACTCAAAGATCTCCTTTGATACCTTCCTTGGTGAATCTTTTCTTATTTTCTATGGAAGATTCAATGGAATCTTTAAATGTGATACATAAACATTGTGAGAAATTATTTATGTAAGAAATGTTATTTTGCAACATTTGTATGGATAAATGAAACAAATATTACCTTTCAGGCTATTTATTTTTACCTTTTGTCATACTACACTTTAAATCGGAAATCATTAGTTAATTCTTCAAATGAGAAATAGTGAGTAACATGCTAAATATTAGCCTGGAGTGTTATAAAGAATTCTGATAAACTCATATTCAGTTTTGAAAGAAAGAAGAAATCATTGAGTCCTGTTTTTAAGAGTTCACTTTCTGGACTTCTATTTCAATACATTTAATATTTCTAACAATAGCTAAATTATTAGAAAAATAAAAATGAAATTCTAACAATTTAATAAACTGATGTTACATGTAGTGAAGACATGGAAATAAGTTGCATAATGATAATTAAAAAAATGTTTGTCACAAAGTATTATGTCATTAAAAGCTTTGTACTTTTCTTATAGTACAACAAAATGTGATTTAAAATAATGTATTGCTTCTGCGTATGGCGGTGCATGTCTGTAATCCCAGCTATTCAGGAGGCTGAGGCAAGAGGCTCCAAGTTCAAGGCCAGCCTTAACAACATGATGAGAACCTGTCTCAAAATAAAAAATAAAAATGGCTTGAGAATGTAGCTGAGGAGTAAAGTACCTTTGGCTTCATTCCTCAGAACCAACTAATAATAATAATAATGATAAAAATAATAATAATAATAATAAAAACACTCTCTTCAAGTATTGAGTAAAATTAAACCAAGAATATCCTGATTACATAGCAGCCATGTATTTGGAATTGTGGTGGGAAGAAGCATGCCTAATGGTTTTCTAATGGGTAAATTTATCAAAGTGTTTTAATGTTTCATTGAAACCTTTTCCCTATTTTGGTTTATTTTATGTGTCATGGGAAAATGTTTAGCTAAAGTAGTAGTTGCATTCAATCTCAGTTTCCAAAATGATTTGTGCACCTGGGTTTTAGTCCCTACCTTTGTTTATGCTCTGGACTTGGCAATCATATCACAAAACTCTTGTTGGTCTGCTAGCTGCCAGCTATCAATGGGACACATAGTTCTGAATCAAATAGCAGACTTCACAGATGCACCTTTTTTGATTCAATACATTTGGGTTCCTAAACTCTCCAGTGGTATTGAAAAAAGTTCTTTTTGTCATACAAACTTACTCATCCTTTAGTTTTTATTCTGGGAGGAGGTATCAGTCATTTGAGATACATGAACAGTTCGAAGTAAGACCCCCACACCCCAAGTACTGAGTTTTGTCTTATCATTCTTTTTTCACATATGAGGAAAAGATAAATAAAATGTTTCATCACAAAAGCACAGCACATGTTAATACATTTGCCTCATACAAACATGCTAGTATGAAAGATTTATGTCATGCAGCACTTTTTCATTCATTTAAAAATTCAATTTTATGTTCTACAGAAATAATCGATGATCTTCTGAGAATATTTCAGGTATTCTTTAAATTAAGGAAAGCAAATGAATCATTTTGCTAATATGATGATCGCAGCAGCATATCAAACAAACACGATCATAACAACATTGCTAAACTTTCATGAGATTCTACCCTTCTGTGCTTTTACCTTCTCTTCCAGAGCGGCCATTCTTTCTTTTAAGTGCAGCTGTAGACGTTCATTAGATTCAGTCAGAAGTCTGTCCACTGTGTCAGATAATCTTTTGTTATGCTCCTCATTCATTTTCTCTCTTTGCCTAGCCTTACATTCAAGAAAAAGAAAAAGAAAAAAAAAAGAAGTCAATTTGATATGAAAATCAGGTATGAACTACTCAAGCTTGATTTTATATTTTTTGCTAGAAATTGGATTTAATTTTGTCTGTTTTGATTAAATTGGAAGAAACTTTTTTCCCCTTAAATTTCAAGGAGCACATCTGAAAGATCTAAATACAACCTGCAATCAAGAAAACTTTTCTTCTTATATGTAGCCTATAAACCTATAAATGGATAATGGGGAATGGCTCATAATGCACATACTCTTTGAAGTTCTTGGTTCTTCTCTTCAAGTTGACCTTCTAGATGTCTCATACGTTCTTCAATATTTCCATGTCTCTCTTCAGCCTGTTAAGAAATATGAAGAACGTACATGAAATGTAAGAGGTGGTTAACTCTTTCTTCTAGATAAATTGAAATAAAATGTAAAGCAAGCTACTACCAACTGCAAACAGTTTTCAAAAAATAAACTTTCTTTAAACAGGCAGCTGAACAGCATTGCTTGAAATGTGTCAGCTACAAAGGCCTGTTACATCCAAGCATCAGCAAAACATTGGATTTATTTATGAGCAATGAAATCAGCCAAATGTAACATGCAGACTGTGCATGGTTTGAACACAAACCTGCCATTGTCCAATCTTAAGCTCCTGAAGCACTGAACTGCACAGATGGTCGATTATCAATAAACAAAAGTAACATAATTTTTATAAATGAAAAGAAAAACTTAGATGGATTCTATTTAGCAATAGAAAGTAAAGTCCAGTAGGACTACCTTCCTACGTATGGAGATCATTTCTTGTAGTTTAGCTTCCATAACATATTGATAATCATCAGATGAGGTAGAAGAGGTTGGATCAGACTAACAAGTCAAGGAAAAGGAGAGGGACAAAATTGAAAAATCAGAACTAAAGACACTGACACTGAACAGAACATAGCACAGAATGCTTAAAATAAAAGTGTGATCGCAAATTTAATACTTTAATAGACAGAATTTCACATGGAAAGAACTATATTGATATCTGGTGAACATAATGAAATTGATGGTTATAAATGAAAAACAATGATATGCTAAAATAAAAAGCTGTGAACCTAAGGTTTGTAACGTTAGTGATGGCTGGCAATGAAAGACTACTACACAGTGAATTAAAGCAACTCTGAAAAAGTGATGTAATAACTGGAATTATGGGAAACCAAACACTAGAATGTGTCTCTAATAGATTGTTAAAGTGCTGTATTTTGGTTGGTTTGCTCATCATATTACTTAAAATAATGATAACGATGTATCTAAATGCTGAGGAATATGAAAGACAGTAATTTGGGTGTAATATATTTGGAACAAAACTTACTCTAAATGCTATTCTGGACATTAGGGAAAAAGCTAAACTATGGGGCAAATTATATTATGCGTATTCTCCAGTTGAAGAAGGATGAGTTACCTCAGGAGACCAACTTACAAAATGACTTCTGGTCTCCCAATGCACATTATAGTCATCCATCTAAAACCTAACTGCCTATTCTCAGATAAAGCTCTAAGTTGAAATTTTAAAATTTCAAAAATTCAAAATTTCAAAATTATTAAAAGTCCTCACATTATCAAGGTGACAATAATTCTGTGAGGACAAGAAAATTTATTTGTGAACTTTCCAAAATGACACCAAGGACCACTGCAAAGCTTTCCACATTGATTTGTTGCTATGGAAACAAAATTGTGCCCTAAAGTGAACAGGCAGCACAGAATCTTTGTGAGCTAAAGTTTGCCCAGTGCTAAGGTTAGTTACATGCCTTGGAGGTGACTTGTCAGGTTACCAGAGTGCAGAGTGTTAACACATGTGACATTGCTGATAGCTGAATTGTATTAGTATGTTAAGCACAAATTACATAGAAAATTATGTCAACATTTTAATCACAATTACAAGTCAAGTAATTATAACATCAGAACAAATCTCTATCAGGGCTATATATTTTAACTCCAAAGGATATTATCTTACTCTTTATAAGTTCATTTTAAAATAGTAAAACTTACTCTATGCCAATAGAAGACTATATATAAGTATGTATGCAAAAAATAAAATAGTAACCAATTCAAGTATCAGTTTGTATATTTATTTATACTATTTTATGCAACAAATTCAAATTTAATCTATGTAATTAACCTTTAATGCTTCAAATTTGGTATGTTTATACAAATTATAACTCAGTATTTATATTTTGTAAGATTTTCCTTCTGATGTTTTTATCTCATAAATGTGGAATGTCATGCACAAATAACAAATAACCAATTTCTTTCCCTACATCTTCCACAAATTTCTAAGCAGAAACAACACAGAAAGCTACAATGATCCCCAAATAGAAAAAAAATGGTTTTATAACATAATTTAAACTTAGAGTTCAATAAAGAATACAGTTAATAACTTAATATGTTGAAATTATAAAATCTAAATTTATTAAGCTATATGCAGTCTTTTGAAGGTACATTGTAACAGGCAGTTAGGGGTATTGAAATTAATCAGGTGACATGAATATTTCAACTTTAAAAACTATCTGTTCAAAAATACAAGATTCTAGCTGGGTACTGTGGCTCACGCTTATAATCCCAGCAGTGACTTAGGAGGCTGAGGCAGGAGGATCTCAAGTTCAAAGCCAGCCTCAGCAAAACGGAGGTGCTCAGCAACTCAGACCATCTCTAAATAAAATACAAAATAGGATCAGGGATGCAGCTCAGTAGTTGAGTGCACCTGAGTTCAATCTAAATTACAATGTTATGGCTGATACTTTTTATCGTTATTAAAAATGAGTGAATAACTCATTGAACTCAAGATTAATTATATCCTTGCTGAGGAAATATGCATTTTAATTAAGGAAGTAGATATAAAATCATAGATTTAGGAACCTGAATCTTTAATGGTGAATTGTGAGTAAACTTGCCAAAGCACGAGTTTAGTTTTATGCATAGGAGTTAATCAAGAATTTTGATTGGGAGATAATAAAAGTAGAAAAAAATGCAACAGTCAAATAAAATGTCTGAGGGATTGCTAAAAGAATTCAAAATATTAGCAGAAGTGAGCTTGCATTTAAGCTAAGCAGAAATTTTTTTTATTTTGGTAAGTAGTCAAAAGAGTAAGAAATTAAAAAAAAGAGACTTTGATGATCAATAATACTAAGTTTCTGAAAATAAACTGCAACTGAAAAAATAATAATAAAGCAAGTTATAGAGATAATCCCTAAAGGTATTGAGAACAGATGACAAGAAAATACAAGACTGTTGAAGCTATAAACATTGGGAAAACAAATGAAAAAGTGATATTCAAATTTTATAAAAATGTTCTTATCAGATAGAATGTGTTCAGGAGAAGATTTCAGCTCTGAAGGAGCTCACATAACAAAATAAGTCAGTAACATAAAAATTGTATATCTGAAATATGTTATTGATTTATAACCAGTCCAGAAGAGAAGGTGTTGAAAAGGAAAAGAGTGAATTGTAGCATGGGAAGAGCATGGGAAGATTTTTTTAAGACGGTTAAAATTTTTCTGAAAGATAAGAAAAAGAAAAGAATCCAGAGAAAGTGGACTTTGGGTAATAATTTAGGTAGGAGTAAGCTGAGGGAATTATTTGGGATGCACAAGATAATATAATATGTCAAAATAAAAGTCTGACAGGATAAAAGAGAAAAAAAAGGACATCTAATATATATTGTATTATATATCCTAAATATTATTATAGTCTAAATATACATGTATACATTCTAAAGAATTCTTAGGAATATTTAATGCCCTATAAGCCAAATATTATATGTCAAATGATGTTCTGTTATCAGTCTTTGTCAGAGGTTAACTTCAGGCAATGGTTTGTTGAATTTTAAATTGTTTCTTTGGGGAAGATTATAGACTTTCTGGTATTTTAGTCAGAATAATATTGATGACTATTATACACTATAATTTTAAAAAGTTATTTTTTTATGTAATCACTAACTTAACTCCCCCCAAAATAGTGACACTTAAGAACTCATTGTGAAGTGGGCATGGTGGCGCACACCTGTAATCCCAGCAACTTGGGATGATGAGGTAGGAGGATCATTAGTTTAAAGCCAGCCTCAGCAATTTGGCAAGGCCCTGAGTAACTCAGCAAGACCCTCTCTCTAAATAAAATAGAAAAAGGGCTGGGGTGTGGTTCAGTGGTTAAGTGCCCTGGTGTTCAATTCCCAGTAAAAAAAGAAAAGAAAAGAAAAAAACCAAAACAAAAAACCTCTATGAAAGTTATTTATGTTTCTGAAATAAAAAGTCAAGTTCACATATCTTAATCCATACTATAGTAATTAAGTGTTTGCTAGAAAAACATAAAAATACTAACATTTGGATAACTTTACATAATTTAGGAAAGCTTTATATAATTTAGGAAACATTTTCAGATTAAATGATAAGTTTGCCTTCTAACTACCCAGTGAACTCCTTTACTGTAACAAACAGGAAGATTAGCTGCCTGATCATATTTTAAGTATCTCATAGGTTTTGTGTGTCTCCTTTCCATTACTTGTACCAATTGCTTTGGAAAATTCCTAATGCCAGTATTTAAACTTTAAGTTCACATACCTGTAGTACCCATTTATTGCTATGGTCTGGAAAAATTAGCAAACAACAATGATTGTGTGATCACATAAAATGTGTGTACAGTTTTGAATGGCTATCAAAAGTCCAACATGCTATTAGTAAAAATAATCAGGACTTTTATTCTAGTAAATTGTATACACAGTTTGAAGTAATTTAATTTCCATTTGACTATTAGGGGTCAGAATAGTCTTTTTAAACGTTATAAAGTCTGCAAAATCTAAACTATAAAGATAGTTGCAGAATCTACTGGAAACTATCGCAGAAAATTTTGAAATTTCTTCAGAGCATTATTAATTTTAATTTTTTGAAGAAATTACAACTATAAAACTACTGTTTTGCTATCTAATGTTTTTCCTATAGACTTCTGTAAGTATAACTTCCAATTCGTAGCAAGTTTTATCATACTACAGTCTGAAAAAAATCACATTGTATTATATTTCCTAAATTTCTAATGATAACTTATGTGAAACCTATTGTTATGTCTCATGTATATATATTTTAAACATTTAATATCACTGAGTGCTTATCTCCATTATTCTTATGTACAAATATTACCATGGAAGAAAAACTATAATAATAAAGTAAAATATTGTTTGTTTTGCTAATGTTCAAATGGGCAAGGGGATCATTATTATGTTTGTACCAGTCACTGATATCAGCATAGGTAAAATACATGCAATGAGAAAAAAATCATTGAATTGCAGATTAATACAATAAAGTTCAATAAAATTGACTTTCGTAGGGCCTAAAGAAAATCGTTACAGATTCCATTTTGATTGACAGTTGTTGCTACATGTATATGAAGGTTGACCTACTAATTGTTTTAGTTCGGTACCTTTGTTAGGGCTGCAATTCTCTGAGCCAGTTCAGCTTCTACTTCAGGTAAGGTTTCCGCCTTTCTCATAGTCTGCTGCAACTTTTGTTCAGCCAGCTCAAGACGCTCTTGTAGCTGTCTATTTTTCTCTTCCATCTGAAATAAGAATTGTAAAAGAGGCACTTAAAGGGTCAGAGTTAGTATAGCAAATACAGTCACTATGGGCTTTATACTTCAGCCATTAATCTAGACTTAAAATCAACTATAAGCGTACCCAAATGTGCTAAGTGACTATCATCATCATGCTTTTATATATTATTTATCCATTTTCCTTAATAAAATTCAGCACATTATAAACAATAGAAAATCTCTTACCATTGGCAGCAAAAAGAAAAGAAATTGCTAATGAGTATAAACTGGAATAAATGCCATATAGCTCAGTATTAAGATGTCAGATCTATCATGACAAAAAATAAGGAAAATCACCCCATTAATCTGGAGTGGAACAGGGAATGTGGCTTGAAAACTGAGTCTGGGCTCTGGAATTGAGATTGGCAAGCTTTCTGTAAAGGGCTGGACAATGTATCAAATGATCTGTGTTCCAACTCCTCAAGTCTGCTGTGGTAATACAAAAGCTGTCGTTAACATGATTAAATGATTATACAAGGCCATGTTCTAGTAAAACTTTATTTACAATTGAAGGCAGCCAACCAGATTTGGCCTGGGGACCATAGTTTGCCTACTCTTGCTCTAGATCCCAAAAGACTTTGGCTTTCTTTATTTTCTGGCATTTTCCGACGTGTAGCATTGGGACAATTCAATGTCTTTGATCCTTAGTGTACTCAATATAAAAACTATTACTACTTCAGAGGTGGTGGTTTGAATAAAGTCATACAAACATGTGAACTATTTAGCACAATTTCTGATTTACATACAGATTAAAACTTAATAATTTTAATTATTTTTATTATTATCATGACAAATACTTTTATTTTTCTAAAAAGTGAATGGTATACTGGAAATCACATTTTTTCATTAGCTTTATTCTAAATGTTAGAGCATGTTTGACCGATAATCTGCTAAGATTCACTCTAGTTTACTTACACTGTGTTTTGTGAGAATGGTGAGAATACACACATGGACCAGAACAAAACCAAGACAGAGATACTGAACCTGCCGTAGGATGGCTTCTTTATTTGCTAATTCATTTTCCAGTTTATCATTCATGTCATGTATGGAGGTAGATTCTCTCTGAGCACTGAGGTAACGCTTCTCAAGGGTGGTGATCCTTTCTTCCATGTCTTCCTTCTGTGCCATAGCCTATAATTAAAATTGAAAAATCAGATCAGATTTGTAGAGAGCTTAATATGTTTTTTATGTAAATAAAATTACAAGGCATAAGAATTATGGTTTTATTGAAGTAGATGTTCTTTTCTTTTTATAGAAGTAGTACAAGATTTCATGTGAGTTTTCCCAATTTATTTATCTGAAGTCATCTTACATCCTAGATTAACCAGAAGTTTTTGCTCTCTGAGAATGCAAAGGAGTATATTTTGAAATGATCTACTGCAGAATTGACATATTTAGAAAGAGGTGGCAGATAAATTAGCTCTTTTTGTAGTAAAAGTAAGTACAATGACAGATAGAATTGTAAACTACACGACTGTTATATGATGGCTAAAGTTCCAAATTGTAAAGCAATCTTCAAATAAGAAATGACAAATACCATGCATATTCTCATATACATAAGGAAGAGTAACTCAGTGCTTAAAAAAGGAGGTAGGGGCTCTAGATGTAGATCAGTGGTTGAGGGCTTGCCTCTCGTGCACAAGGCTCTGGGTTTGACCCCAGCATTTGCAAAATAATAGTGATGATGATGATGATGATGATGATGACAATAAGATTATGATGATTATAATAATAATAATAAATATTTTTTTCAAAAAGCAGAGGTGAAAATTATATACGTGAACCATATTCATGGTAAATTTACAAAAGGACTTAAGAACGTAACCATTTTCCCTTATATACATTCCAATTAAATAAGAGTTTAGAGGACTCAGTGAACACGTAAGTATAGGAAGAAACCAACTATCTGTGTAAATGGAGACAGTTGTGGCACTGATAATATTTTAAACACTAGTGTTTAAACTATTTAACTTATTATGGATAATAATATGGAGATATTATCTTCCTAACATATTCCATGGAATTTTGTTGGTAAATAGATAATCTACACTATTGAGAGGATACTGGGTTCAGTCAGCTACGGAAGTTAGTCTTATGGAACTGGAATGTTTTCTTAAGAATGCACTAGGGATAGAGATATTGGTTGCTTCTATATATTACTATTCCTTTGCATAAAGATTTGAGAAGATGGTGGTAGTTTCTGCATATTACTATCTGGGTTCATTTGATTACTTGTTCCTGACCAGTCCCTTTATCACTTTGCTTCAAGGTCCATAGCGAGTCCTGCCACACCTACATAAAACATAATCTTTCTTCAAAATGTCTAAAAGAAATAAAAGCTCTTAAAAGGACATTCCTAAGCCTCACCACCATTTATAAGTTTAATCACATTCACACGAATCCTTAATTTCATCACTGTGCTCTGGGTTCTATGCATTTTCCTCTTTAGGGACCTTGATTACTTCCTTTCTTATGGACTTTTAAGGTGATGGTAGAGATAAATTCCATGATAACTGACAATGAAACAGGCTAACAAAGAAACTGGTGCAGATCAGAAGAGGAAGGAAGAGGAAAAAAGGATGATTCTAAGGAAATAAAATAAGAATGACAACTTCCTGCTTTACCAGGAACCATAATCCAATTGAAAAGAATTTTACCAAACTGTTGGAGAGTGTGGGAAGATTTACCATAGTTTAAACACTGAGCAAGCAAATTATATATGCAGTAGTTAATAAAAATCCTTGAAAAACAAAGTTGAATAACAAGAGGAAAATATTGTTATAGCAAACGACTATTTCAATTAATTGTGAAAATTATTCACATCATCAACTTCATCATCATAATTATGATGATGGTAACACTGAGTGTGATTTTGAGATAATTATAATGGAAAGATGAGTAGAAGAAAAAGTAAGGAAAGGAATAAGATAGATATACTCCTTATCTAATATGATAGGAAGATAGAGATCACAAACTTCATCTGGAAGAACAAAAGACCTCAAATAGCCAAAATAATCCTGAATAGAAAACGTGAAACAGGAGGTATCACAATACCAGACCTTAAACTATACTACAGAGCAACAGTAACAAAACAGCATGGTATTGGCACCAAAATAGGCAGACCAATGGTACAGAATAGAAGACACAGAGACAAAACCACATAAATTCAGTCTCATACTAGACAAAGGAGCCAAAAACATACAATGGAGAAAAGATAGCCTGTTCAACAAATGGTGCTGGCAAAACTGGAAATCCATATGCAGTAAAATGAAATTAAATCTCTATCTCTCACCCTGCACAAAACTCAACTCAAAATGGATCAAAGACATAGGAATTAGACCAGAGACCCTGCACCTAATAGAAGACAAAGTAGGCCCGAATCTTTATCACATTGGATTAGGATCAGACTTCCTCAAAAAGACTCCCAAAGCACAAGAAATCAAAACAAGAATCAATAAATGGGATGGACTCAAACTAAAAAGCTTTTTCTCAGCAAAGGATACAATCAAGAATGTGAAGACAGAACCTACAGAGTGAGAGAAAATCTTTTCCACATGCACTTCAGATAGAGCACGTATCTCCTAAATTTATAAAGAACTTACAAAGCTTTACACCAAAAATACAAAGAACCCAATCAATAAATGGGCCAAGGAACTGGACAGACACTTTACAGAAGAAGACACACAGGCAATTAATAAATATATAAAAAAGTGTTCAACATCTCTAGTAATCAGAGAAATGCAAATTAAAACTCTAAGATTTCATCTTACTCCAATTAGAATGGCTATTATCAAGAACACAAGTAATAATAGATGTTGGAGTGGATATGGGGAAAGAGGCACACTTTTATATTGCTGGTGGAGTTGCAAATTTGTGCAGCCACTCTGGAAAGCAGAGTGAAGAATCCTCAGAAAACTTGGAATGGACCCACCTTTTGTCCCAGTTACCCACTCCTTGGTTTATACCCAAAGGACTTAAAATCAGCAGACTACAGTAACACAACCACATTAATGTTTATAGCAGCTCAGTTCACAATAGCTAGATTGTGGAACCAACCTAGATGCCCTTCAACAGTTGAATGGATAAAGAAACTCTGGTATATATATACAATGTAATACTATTCAGTCATAAGGAAGAATAATATTATGGCATTTGCAAATAAATGAATGGAATTGGAGAATATCATGCTAAATGAAATAAGCCAAGCCCAAAAATCCAAAGGCTGAATGTTTTCCCTGATAAGTGGAGAATGATATATAATAGGGGTGGGGGGGTGGGTAGTGAGAGAAGAATGAGGAACTTTAGAATATGTAGAAGGAAATGAAAGGGAGGGGTTATGAAAAATGGTGGAATGAGACAGACATCATTACCATATGTACATGTATGATTATAAGAATGGTATGAATCTACATCGTGTATAACCATAGAAATTAAATGATGCACCCCATCTGTGTACAACGAATCAAAATGCAGTCTGTAAAAAAATAAAAGCTAAATAAAAAAAATAAACAAGAGAAAATGCTGGAAGTAATGGCCTCATCATATTGTCCTTAGTTCTATTGCATCCACAAATTCTTCCAGTCCTGTGAATATAAATTTCTTAGTAAATTCTAATATTAATAAATTCAGCAAAAGTCAAACACATGTTTTCAAGGACATGAGCATTACAGTAATACATGCTTGTGCCAGATCCTCATTTTTTTATATTTATTAATTCTGTTATCATGGGTCAATGCTGCAAACTCTATTATATACCCTCAAAATCTACACTGCCTTTTTTGTTATTGTTGAATTACCACCAAACATCTACCATGTAACATTATTGTTAAGAAGTAGGTCATATAATCTTTAAAATTTCTTTGTATAGTACCTCATGATGATAGAATACATAATAAATAGTAACTTTTTTGTTATTGATTACTGTTATGTCTACAATTAACTGATCTTACCCTGTGGCATCAGTTACATGTAGGAATCATTATATTATGACTTCAGTACTGCATTTTTGATTCAATGATTTATGTGGGTGATTCATTTCTTAACTGCAGGCTGTGTTGCCAAAAATAATTTTAAATTTACAAGTGAGAGAAATAGATTTTTCTTCTGTGTCATTTGGAAATTCTAAGAAAGGAAGCTTCTTCTAGTCTCTAAAACCTGCTATGCAAAAAGTGAGAAAAAAATTCAAAGTTTCAATAATCTATTGACCTAAAGGCATGTATAAATAGAACTTTGGTATATTAAATAAACATAACTCTATAGTAACATCTAATAAAGTGAAAAATATAATTCCATGCCTCCGATAATAGAGAAGACAAAACTGATATGCATTCATTCCTTGGATCACATAGTGAGCTCCTGAAGAGCTTTTAATAGAAAATTGAAAAGATAAGCTGATTTCATTCACAAAAAGATATAATTAAAATACTTCATTGAACTATTTCATTCTTTGTACAGTTATGTATTCAGTGAGATACTATAGTTCAATACAGTTAATAACCTTGATTAAAAAGTAAAGAGTTAAGACACTTTGTGGAACTATTTTTCCAATATGTGTATTTTGTCTATCTTTAATCTGTTTCACCTACTCTTGTAAGTCAAAATCAGTGTAAGGAACAACTAAGATAAATCTTTAAATGAAAGTAAAGTTTGGATCAATTTACTTCTTGATAAAGAAAAATCACAAAAATATATTCTGAAACCATCAATGGAACATAAGTATATAATTCCTTTAAGATATGTTAGGTTTTCCTCACATGCAAAGCAGAATGCATTTCAGTTTTAAATGACATGACTGGTCATTCTGATTCCCTGAGTTTTTTTCTTAATTAATTCAAAATTAAATAATATACAAATCATACTGCACTAGCAATGCTGTAGAAGTACCAAAACAAACTGACCAGTGTTTTTTCTACTAAGAAACATGCAATCCAGTAGGCTTTGTGTGACCACAGCTCAGCAACGTATTATTCAGAAAAATAAAAGCAGAGATTAAAATGTGTTGCTTGTTTAAGTACATGAATTTTATATCTTGCTTATTGGGAAGAATGACCAAAACATTAATTAGATAGATGGCAGTTATAGTGCAGCTGCATTTTTTACAATAGCTGCCATCACTGAGTAAAGTATCATTTTGTGTTGATTTTAGAAGATGTTCATAGTGGGAAAGCACAAGTTTTGAAGCCAGGATGATCCTATTTCTTAGTGCAGGAGTAGGAGGTTGGCAAGTCATTTTTATCTCACTAAGCCTTAGGGTCTTCATCTAGGAAAAGTGAGGGTAATAGTAATTTTTGCCCAAGGAATTCATGAAAAATTAGAGAAATCAAATATAATGTACCAGGAATAGCTTTCACATGTTGTTGGTTCTTCTGAAATCCTTAATAAACCAGGGGTGTGGGACTTGAAAACTGAATCTCTCAGACATATTTTAGTTATTCTTCACAGTGGCCTGTGAATGTGCTGTGTGCATTTGTGTGTGTGTGTGTGTGTGCGTGTGTGTGTGTGTGTGTGTGTGTGTACACAAAAAGCCTGGTGCATCCAGAAAGGCAGGCTGGCCATGGGCTCTGCTCGATTCACTGGTCTTGTCAACTCTGTCACCTCCTACTGTCTTGCACCTGGTATTTCACACATTCATATTGCCTGCCTAGCTCAGAAAACATTTGTGTTTGCCATCTCCACTCAAAGGGGGATGACAAGAAATATTCTTTTTTCATGGAACTCTTAAAATGAAAAAGCGTAATTATACTTTAGAAGAATTTCCTGTGGAAGGAGACATTAGAAGAAATTTCTGATAAAAGAAGACCTGGAGTCAAAGGATTGATGTCTTCCGTCTAACTGGTCTCGTTGACCCCTATATCCAGAGACTATGTATATTAAGGTGTTTTTTTTAAATGGGTGATAAGAAAGGGGAAACTGGAGGCACTGGGCTCTTCGTGTAGGTGACAATAGATGAGATATGAATTGGATATGTAAGTACTAAAATGGAGGAAAACACCAAAACCTCTGGAACCAAGAGAATGAAGAAATATCAGAATGAGCAATAGTTCAAGAAATAGACCTGGTAATTTAAATGACAGAAGTCCTAGTGACTCCTTACAGCTGGTATAGAAGAGGGGTTAAACTTCATCTACTTTTAAAATTTCCTGAGTTTTGGTTGTGGGAAGGAATGAAGAGGACACAGGTATCCATGGACGATTGGTTCATATAAAGTTGTATCATCTGAGCTGGAATGCATTTAGTGATTCACAGATCATCTCTGTTTTTCAGAAACAGTAATTAGTGTTTTAGTGAATATTCTAATATCATCCATGCATTCTGATATTTATTTATTATATAAACCTGTAAATATAATATTTACTTATTATATAAAACTGCTTTTCACAAAAGTGTTTTGGGGTGCCTATTATGCTTAATAGTTTGTAGATAGATAGAGAGAGCAGTGAACAGAGCAAACCAAATTCCCAGTCCTCATGCATCTTTATATATAGTCATGGAAGGAATCAGATGATGCACAAGGATATCTGTAAAATGTATGTTATGCCAAGAAAGAAGAAGTGCTATGGGATACATAGATGAAAAAAGAGGGAGAGTATATATGTATAAATAGCAAGGTAAGGGAATACTTCCTTGAGAAGACACCATTTGAGCAAAAGACAGGGTGATAAGAAGATACAACTTAATAGGGCCTGCTTGCAGATGAGGTCACCTTTAATGAGTAGAGTGGGCTAGAATAATAGAGGGGATGAACTCTGAAAGGTCAGGAGGGAGGTAACAGAGACTGCACATGTCTTTTAGGTCACTTTAAGGGCTTTTATATCACTGCAAGTGGAATAGGTAGCCATTGAAGAGTTTTAAGCAGAAAAGTAGCATGAGATGATGCATAAGCAGGCTACTCTGGTTGTGGGGTTTAGATTGAGGCGAGCCAAAGGCTGAAGTAGGAAGACCAGTGAAGACCAGTGTTATAATAATCCAGATGGAGAAAGTGTGCAGAACAAGGAAGAGCTATGGTAATTGTGAGAAGAAGTCATAATGAATACACTAGGAATTTGGAGGTAATAGTATTTGTCACTGATGCAAACAATAGTATCTGAGTCAAAGAGGGGTACCAAGGATAGCTGAGACTTTTGGCATGAACAACAACAATGATGGGTCTGTAAGACTGCAGGTGAGTCAGATTTATGGGAGGAATAGCAAGAAAACAATTCTGAAGGTGTTAATTTTGAGATGCCACTTAGAATTCTATACAATCATCTGGAAATCAGGAGAGCAAGACAAGCTAGAGATGTAAAGTGGGAGTTAGACTGCTGTAGAGGGTTTTGGAATCATAAGACTAACATGAATTTACTAGAGCAGATAGAGAAGGGAAGGCATTCTGAGGTCAGATAGGGAAGGGACCCAGTAAAGAACTCTGAATTGAGGGCATGGAGTAAATATGGAGTGTTCTGTTAGCTCAGTGATGACATGCTCCAGGGAAGGGGAGTAGTAAGGTGATAAAATGATTCAAAGGACTGAGAACTGATCCCTTCACTCAGTAACACACAGGTCAATAGGGAAACTTTTATAAGGACAGTTTTAATGGACCATGGAGGCATAAGTATGGTGAAAGGGGTGCAAGAGAGAACGAGAAAGAGAATTAAATACATAGAATAAGAGTCGCTGCATTAACAGCTTGTTAAGTACCTAAAAACAATATAAAAAGATAAAAACATATGATTGAAAAGAGTATGCAAAAATGGAAAAGGATAAAATCACAAATAATCTTCACAGAGAAAAATAATTTTCTTTTCAATTGAGAGAAAATAAACTGATTCTAAACTTTAACCTTGGCAAGTAAGATGATTTGGCAGTGTTACAAATAAAATATCTCCTTGCATCTTTTGTAGTAACTTTAAAGTTCTTTCTTTTTGTCAATGATAAAGCAATGTTAATTCCAGCAAGAACTGAATATATAGAATGAGAAAGGTTATGTTATACATATGTATAACATTCACACATATACTTCACATTCATAGACACAGAACCAAAATAAGAAGGAATGATTTAAAGTAACGTCTTTAAGTATTCTTGTATGCTAAGATTGTAGAAAGTCGTGATTCATTCCCACACACAGTTATTTAAAATTAAAAGCCTGAATTTTTAAAAATTCATTAAAGCTTCAGAAAGTCTTTATTGTATCTGAGACTTGACACCAAAAATTTCCTTCCATACATATTTAAAGTGTTGTTGATGAAGCAAACTATTTTTGCTTTACTGAACAAGTACATAACTAATATAATGTGACCCAAATTATGGTCTTTTGAGAAGTACAGATTTCACATCATTAGAGGAAATTATGGAAAGAGCTTCCCAGAGACAGAATCCAGGAAGCAAAAATCAAGAGGGTTATGAATCACTCACCTCCCGAATATCCCTTTGATATTTAGTGTTCATTTCTTCTGTTTTAATGAGATCCTTTCTTGCTGTCTCTGCTTCCTGTTCCACCTCTCCCACTCGGGAAGAAAGGGCTGCTAGACGTTCTTTCATTTGGGCCATTTCATAGTTTTGCTTTTCAAGCAATTCTTGCAGTTCAACTATTTGACTGGTTTCATCCGTTGAGTCAATAGAGCCATTGGACAAACGCTGTAGGAATAGACCAAGAAATGGCACTTAGGATGTTCTTTATCCTTAAATTTAAAAAGTATTATGCAATTAAATAAATGAAATTGATGCAGATTTCACACTGACAAATTAGAACTTCTGAAAAAAAGTTTTGAAGAAAGAACAAGTTTCTGAGAAAATAATTAATTGATGTTAAAATATAAAGGTAAATTAATAAATTTCAAAAAGTTGGACAGAAGCATTTGACTACATATATACATATATATGTGTGTATATACTTATGTTTGTATACAATGTAAAGTAGCATAAATCATATGTGATAAATAACTGGTATTTATTATTTTAACAATAATTATATACTTTTTTATCAATATATATTATATTGAGATAACAGCATATTATTTTTAATAGGTAGGTATACAGAAACTATAATATTTTTTATTTTTATTCAAAATCCTTTGTGAATTTTCAAACCTTAATTTGAATGACACATGGAAAAAGAACATATACACTATTTTTTTGAAAGTGATAATTCTGATCCCACTGGTAGAAAATAATAGCAGAGAAAAGTCTCAATCTCTATATTGTTTGCAACATAAACATTACATGTGCACACAACCCACTGGAAGGAATTGAAAAGGGTTAAAGATTTTAAGATCAACATTTCTACTTTTTGAAAGGGCCCTTCCGAAGCCCATGGACCCATGTCTTCACTAGTGTGCAGCACAGGCTAATATCCAAAGCATATGAGGAAATCAAACTCAACAGCAAACAAGCAAATAACCCTATTACAAAACTGGCAAAGGATCTGAAAAGACATTACTCAAAAGAAGACATACAAATGTTCACCTTCACAAATTCAGTAAGATGAGACAAAAGGGAATGAAGAGAAGGGAGCGAGGATAGGAAAAGGGAAGACAGTGGAATGAATCTGACAATACTTTCCTATGTACAGATATGAATATATCACAGTGAATCCCACCATCCTGTACCTCCACAAGAATGGCATCCTAATTAGAATAAGGTAGTATTCCATGATTGTATCATTTTACCAAAATGGATTCTACTGTCAAGTGTAACTAAAAAGAACCAATAAAAAGTAAAAATTAATTAGGGAGATGCAAACTGAAACCTTAATGAGATATCATCTCATCCATCCTAGAATAGCTATTATCAAAAAGTCAAAAGAAAATGTTGGCAAGAATGTGAACTGAATGGAACTCTTGTACGCTGTTGGTGGGGAATGTAAGTTAGCATACAAATTTTAGAAATCAGTAAGGAAGTGCCTTGAAAAACAGCAACCTAGAAATTGAACTACCATGTGAGTCAGCAATCTCACGTCTGGATGTATATAAAGAATCAAAATCAATCTCACAGAGATATCTGCACTTACATGTTCACTGCAGCACCATTCACAGTGGCCAACATAGGGAATCAACCTATGTGTTCATTGATTGATGAATGGAAAAAGAAAAGGTGGTGTATACACTAATAAAACTATCCAGCCTTATCAAAGAAGAAAAGTGCCATTTTTTACAACATGAATCAACCTAGAGAACATTTTGCTAAGTGAACTAAGTCAGGCACAGAGAAAAGTTCTTCATGATCTCACTTATATGTAGAATCTAAAATAGTCAAATTTATGAAAGTAGAGAAGGGAATGGTGTAATCAAGGACAGGAGATAGGGGTGGGATGATAATAAAAGGGAGATGCTAATCAGAGGGCACAAAGTTTTAATTAGAAGGAGTAGGCTTCAGTGGTCTATTGCACAGCTTGGTGACTACAGTTAAAAAAGTAGCACATATTTCAAAATTGCTGACAGGGTAGATGTTAAATGGTCTCACCACAACAAAATGGTAAGTACTTGAGGTAAACCATTTGTTAAATAGCTTGAAAGTAGATACACTTGTCATTTAAAATTGTAAAAGGTGAACGCTCCATTGACCAGCTGCTTGGGAGCAGATTTGTGGTGAGAGTAGTGCAAAAATTGGGAAGAAATCACCTCTACAAAGTAAAGGACAACCAAGTGGAAATAGGAAACTATGGAGAAAGAGCAAAGAAAGTCAGTTAGTCAGCTGTAGTGCTTGTTTAGCAACATGGATTTGTGCCAATATTATAAATCTATCAGGAAACAATTTGAATGTAATACACATGTTGTGTTCTCTTATGTGCAAGTTTGTTCCTGAGAAGTATTGGCTAACCCCAGGAAATGGCACCTAGCTGAAATAAGCCAAGTGAAAAACACAACAAAGGCACACATGCATCTTCCCCAAATATTTAATACCAATTAACCTCAGTCCCCTGCAGGTGGTGTAAGTTTACCATCCACACCTGAGTTACAACAGTTTGCTGATCTTAGATACTTTGTCCACCCCTTCACAATAAATGAAAGTCTTTAACTCTTTTGACACCACTTCCTCAAAGAAACTTCAGGTCTTTTTCAAGTTAAAGAGTCATATCTATCTTAAGGTGTGTGTGATTCTTAACCATTAAATATGTGTAAAATTGTGTTACCATTTTTATTGGTACATTATACCTATACATAAGAGTGGAATCCATTATTTCATATTCATACATGCATGTAACATATTCCTGGATACTTCACTTTGACTCCCCTCTTCCCTTCCCCAATCCACTTGTTCCAATTTATACATCTTCATATTTTTTCTCTCCTTTTTATGTATTACCAAATTTTTAGGGTGGTGCTGTGAATCCCACTCCTTCCATTATACATGTATGAGATTTTTTTTCTTTTCAAATCTATGGATAAAATTATACGAAGTTATCATGTACAGTAAGATGATCTGAAATTAGATGTAGAAGAGATAATTTTATAGAAATAGGGAATATAATATTTGTTGCCATACCTGTCATTTTTTTAGGGGAAGGTTGGTAATTTTGCATAGCTCATGAATTTTAGGAATGAAAACTTTTAGGAACGGACTGCAGCAGAAGGGGGGGAAATAGAAGGTATCATAAAAACAGTAGGAAAGATGCAATGCAGAGAAAGGGAAAGCAGACAAATGGTTGGAAATGTTAAGTCTAATACTAATGCAATGAGAGAGCATAGAGGAAGAGCTAGGAAAATCTAAATTAAAAAGGCACAGAAAGATTAAACAGACTTACTTGCATTTTTTCAGTTGCCCAGAGGAATGTCTTTACTCCTCTAGAACTGGAAGTTCTGTTAAATCTTAAACTTGCCCAGTTACTTGTAGGTTGTGTATAGAGGTCAATGATATTTGAAATTATAACAAACTGCACAATCATACCTCAGGTATTATGATTTTGGCAACTGGGTCTAGCCTTCTTCCCAAATCCAATTTCCAGCTGCTGCATGGACCTTCTCAATGTACAGGTAGTTGTATATTGCAGGAGTTCATGGTTTCCCTCTTCTAAGGGCAATTGCTAGGTCCACGCCCAGCTCTGATTCCTTAGTAAGCAGCACTCCCAGCAAGGAGGAGGATGTGGCCTGTGTACTGCAGCATCCACTTCCCTGTTCCTACATATTTGCAACATCACCCGCCCCTTTTACTAAAGTTCAGTACCCATATTACAACCATTCTGTGGCCAGATGGTTAGTAGTATCTTCAAATAATTAGGTTTGTTGATCCAACTTATATCTTAAGAGAAAAATTAGCACTCAATCATGGAGTCCCTTATGAATAATATTTTTATGCTATACTAAATAATTTGAAAAATGCTTTAAAAAATAGGAGAAAATCTTTGTATTATTGTTTTATCATTATTTAATGTATAATCTGTTGGTAATTCATGAAATGAAAAAGAATAAACTACTTTAATTTGCAATAAAACAAATGGGCCTCAAAAATATACTGAGAGTAAAAGAAGCTAGCCAGAAAGGAGTACACACTATGAGACTCTATTGTATGAAATTCTAGAGTAAACCATTCTAATCTTTCATGGCAAGAAACTGAAACTGGGGGTGAGATGGACTCTAAAGGGGCAAGGATACTTTTAACGGTGATGGGAATGTTCTCTTTGTTCGGAGTGGCATTTGAATATGTATGTGCGTGTGCATGCAAATATATATCAAAATTAATGGAAATGTGCACTTTAATTGTATGCAAATTATACATTAGTGCATTCTTTTAAAAATACAAAAATCACAAAAACTTTTTGTTATAAAAATATTTCTTATAATTAAAAAATTATAGTTAGAATTGTAGAGTCCTAGAACTTTGGAGAAACTGAGACTTATGAAATTAAATATAAAGCTATGTAAATTAAAATGCAGAACTTTCAGTTCTCGAGTCAGTTCATCTATCCTTTACTATACTGCCTCTAATCAGAATATATAAATAAATAGGTTAAAACCATATGTGCTGTATAGTAGAGATAAGTACCAAGCATTCATATTCACATACCAAACACTCATATATTCATATATATATATAAAATGAGTACATATTTATATAGATATATGATGCATGTTAATATATGTGACAATATTTCTTCCATGAAATGAAATTATTCTAATTTTCTAATTAGAAAAGATGATTATTGCAATTTTGTGCACCTGTGGTCCATTAAAATCTTCTATGATATTATATATATTTTTAATGGGCTTAAGGTGAGAGGAATTTAACTAAATATAAACAGTAATCAGGCAACTAAAATAAAACTTTTCAAATGTTAACCTCTTTAATTCCTTCAAGGAGTAGATGTATGCTACAAGATCTTCATGGTATTTTGAAATTTGGAACAATTCAGAGAAATATTTTTGATTTCTCAATTTGTTTCTTGAAGTATTTATGAGCCATTCATGCTTTTAAAAATGTGTAATTATTTTCTTTTGCAGTATTGGGGATCAAATCCAGGGCCTCAGGCATGCTAGGTAAGCACTTCACCACAGAGCAACATTCTCATCCTGAAAAAAATGTGTGTTTTAGTCAACTTTTTCACCACTGCAACTAAAATCCCAACCAGAACAATAAAGAGTGGTGGAGAGAAAGAACTCACATGAAGATCAGAAAGCAGACTCCACTTATCTGATACCAAATATATGTATACACCCCAAAGACATGCTCCCAGTGACCCACTTCCAGTCACACCCTACCACTTTAGTTACCACTCAGTTAATCCCATAATGGGATTAATTCACTAATTGGATTAAGGCTTTCATAACTCAATCATTTCCCCTCTACATCTTCTTTCGTAGTCTCACACATGAGCTTTTGGGGGAACACCTCACATCCAAACCATAACATTCTGCCCCTGGCCCCCAAAAGGTCATGACCATTCACAATGCAAAATACATTTAGTCCATTCCAAGAGTTCCATAGTCTTAACGGTTCAAGATTTCGTAAAAGTTCAAGTCCACAGTCTCCTCTGAGCCTCAGGGCAAGTTTTCATTGTGAGCTCCTATAAAAATCAAAATCGATTTACGAGTATCCAATATATAAAGGTGTAGAGTAAACATTTTCATTTACAAATATAGGGGCATAGAAAGAAGGGATAGGATCAAAGCAAGACTGAAATCTAGCTGGGCAAACAAGTCCTGTAACTCTACATTCGGCAGTTGAGGCAAACGTTATGGTGACGTTCTGGTCAAAGGGCTTGTGTAGCTCCGCCCTTACTACCTTATTGTTTGCAACCTAAGTGACCTTTCTGTTGGCTTGTCTCTGCTGGATTCCTGCAGCTTTCCTAGGACAATGTCCCACATTACTATCATTTCTTAATCTTGGGGGTCTCCACTGCAGTTTCCGCTTCCTCCTCATATCTCTACACTTTGTCCTCTCAAGGGCTGCCTGCAGGGAGGCTGACTCAGGTGCACTTTGCCTGGCCTCCCAGGCCTTCCTTTGAAATCTTGCTGGCAGCCTCCATGACCTACTAACTCCAGCATCCTGTATTCCTGCAGAATCAGCACTGCATGGTTGATGCCACGTTCTGCCACCATCTTGAGCAATAGTAAATCCTCCGGGGACCCTGGCTGCAGTAGTCTCTGAGTGCCTGAGTAGTCTCTGGGTGGCTGAGCATGTTGAAAAATCTTCCTAGGCACCCTCATGCAAGAAATATTCCTCACTGGTCTCTTCTCAAGAGGAGATTCACTTTTACTTCTTTGAGCCTGAGATTGGTGTAGATTTGCCAGCTCCTGAGATGCCCTGAAGCCATCTTTCTTATTGTCTCTGGGCAGTCTTCAACATTTCTTTTTAGTGGCAGCAATGTCTTTCACAACTGCAATTTCCTGAGTCCCAGTTTTAATCTCACCTTTCAAGTCTGTGTTTTTCAAATCTTTCTGCTCCTAAATATCACAATAAACTTGTCTAAAAGCCTTTAGCAATATCCTTGTCACAGCTTGAATGCTATGCTGTCTAGAAATTTCTTCTGCCATATTAAGAAGTCTGTCGCTTTTAAAATCAGCGTCACAGAAAGTCTCAGGACAGGGGCAAAATGCAGAGAACTTCTCAGACAGAACATAACACTAATGGCCTCCAGTTCAATTACCAATAGTGTTGTTCTCTTCCTTTAAACCCTCTTGAATGCTGTCCTCACTGTCCACAGTCCTATTGACATTCTGGTTTGTGAACTCCCACCAGAATTGACCATTAAGCTCCACTTACAACAATGTAAAGCACTTCTAGCTTGTACTACTACACATATCAGAATTCCTCCCATCAATTCCAAAAATGAGCCATGTGGTCAAATTCGTCACAGGAATGATCCCACTCCCAGTACCAATTTCTGTTTAGTCAGCTTTTTTGCTGCTGTGATTATGACCCGACCAGAACATTTTAGAGGAGGAAAAGTTCCTTTGGGGGTTCATAATTTCAGAGGTCTCAATCCATAGACAGCAGGCTCCATTCCTTGGGATTTGAGGTGAAGCAGAACATTATGGTGGAGAAACAGCTCACAGGAAGATCAAGAAACAGAGAGAGAGACTTCATTTGCTGGATACCAGATATATATACCCCAATGGCACGCCCTGATGACATACCTCCAGTCACACCCTACCTGCCTTCAATTTCCACTCAGTTAACCCATCATGGGATTAATTTACTGAATTAAGGTTCACATAATTGAATCATTTCTCCTCTAAATCTTCTTGAATTATCTCATACATGAGCTTTTGGGGGACACCTCACATCCAAACCTTAACAATGTGTAATCTTTCATCTATTTGAATAAGCTTAAACATATTTTTCAGAGAACTTATTATATGTTTTCAAAATTTCAGAGTAGAATGTCATATTAAAATTGTGATTTATATTTTAGAAAAATAATATTTTCCTTTTGCTCCAAATTATTGCTATCTTGATATACCTTTGAAATAAATTATGGCAATTTTACATGATAAATGACTGAATCAAAGGTAAATGCTTATTTTAAACAGCTTTATTGAGATACAACTCACAAACCATAAAATTCACCCTTTAAAAGTGTAAAAGTCAGTAGAGTTTAGTATACTTACAGAATTATGCAATAATCAACATACGATTTTCATCACACCAAAGAGAGACCTCCTACTCATTAGCAATCATTTCCAACTTACTTTGCCCCAAGCCCTAGGCAACTATTAAATGACTTTCTTTCACTATACAGATTACCTGTCTGTGGGGAGTGAAGTTGGGTGTTATCAAAGGTGACCAAAAGTGCCTTTTTAGAGCAGTCTTCAAATGTTAATTTATCAGACTTTTCACTCTACCATGTTACATATTTGTGTGTTCATTGTGATGTATTAAAATATATATTTCTACAGTTTGATCCCAAATATGTTTTATGTTTATCCTTCCCCAACACAACTGGTAAAAATGCCATCTTTCCAATTGCTCAGGCCAAAAACCTAGTCATTCTCAAATCCTTTCTTTTTACCATCTTCTAATCAATCCATTATTAGTTTTCTTTTTACAGTATATCTAAATCTGATTCTCAGGACCTCTACCCTTGCCACCCTTGTCTTGGCCATCTACTTGCAATTCAATTACTGGAAGTCTCCTAACAGGTCCTCTACTTCTAATTCTGTCTTTTATTTATTCTTAAAGAAGCTCCAGATTGCTCCATGGTGATCCTATTGTAGTGAAATTAAGTCTGTACTCAAAACTCTGCAATGGTTTTCTCATTCTACTTAGAAAAATGCAAAATTCTTACAACTAGCAATGATCACACCACCATTTCCTTGGGTCTCCTATCCTTTTCCCTCCCTCAATGCCTTTATCTCTAAGATCTCTTTCCTGCTATCCTCTCATTTACTCAATTTTGGCCACATTGGTAACCACACTGCTCACCTTACGTGTCAATCTCTCTTCTAAATAAGGCCTTCACTTTAGTTCTTCTTTCTTACTGAATGTTCTTTCTTTAATAATCCACATAGTGAAAACCCAAATTGTTTCAATGAGGTCAACTTTGACAACCTATGTACCTATCCCCATCCTTCCTCTCAACAGGACCCTTGATTCTTGTTTCTTTGTCCTTATTTTTTTTCAAAATGGTTTACTATCTTCTAACATACAAATGATTTACATATAAATAAATATGTGTATATGAATGTATATATAAAACATATCAAAGTTACCTTCATGATTTGTTTTTATTTTAGCTAAGGCTTTTTAAGGCTTAGCTAAAGCTTAACCTTATTATCTTTCATATGAAACTTGACTTATTAATTTGGGTTAGTATATGACCACAATGGCTAGCATGAAATTTATCAGACCTATTAATAGTGGGACTTAGTTGAACTTTCATTCATAGTGCTTAATTTTAATCACTGCTGTATCCTGTGGGGGTGTGGTTTAGCAAGGCATGATGGACTACATGTAATAGTGTAATTGATATTGCTTATTTTGATCCGTTTGATATAAAGGGCATTCTCACTGAGGACACTTGCATGCATAATTCTACTATAACTTCATAAAAAAGGCCAAGACCAAACCTTTATGCTATGGAGTTCAAATATTCATCTAAACCTTTTCAGTAGTTTGCTTCATTAAGTCACATTAACTAATGTGTTAGAAAATTATAGTTTTTGGTTGATTTAATTTGAATATACATATATATTAAGGTGGGATTGGGATTATTATTTTTGTCAGTTAAGTGTTTTGGGATGTTTAAGATATATATGTATATATCTATATGTGTATATATGTACCTAGGTCTATATTTGTTTGGTTTTAGATGAGGCCTTATCTTAAGGGTGTTGATTTAAGTACTATGTATGTATTAGAATAGGAGTTAGTGTTTGAGAGGTTTCAATTTACATCTAAATGTTTCAGGAATTTTTAATGATAGGGAAGTGGAAGTTATATTAATTGAGATATAATATTGTTGGGGTAATTTATTTTCATTGGTCAGATAATAGGTTTAAATAATGTATATATACAATTTAGGTTATATTTCGTTATAACAAATTAATTTTAGGCAGTCTTTGATTTGAGTGATTTGTAGATACTAAGATGAGTCTGTAATTATGTATTTTTGTTAAATTTATATATATATATATGTATTTATATGCATATAAAACAAAGGGTGTTAAATTACTTCTAACCTCTTCCATCTTGCCAAATCACAAGCTCTAGGAGGAAAAGGACCAATAATATATTCCCTCTCTGATGTACCACAAGTGCTTAGGAGGCATGTGATGGATATACAATAGAATTTTTTTGATTTAATAAATGTTTGAATTTATGTTTCTCTTGTGACTAGAACAGCATATTCCATAATATAGGTACTTAAAATGTATTTGATGAATGAGTGAAAAATGAATGTTTCCTTTAAAAAATGAGATGAATTTTAGAAAAAATGTAAGCATTCAAAATGAAATTAAATATAGAAACATATATTTAACTATCCTCACATAAAGTTCATGAAAAAATGCCTTCACAAAAGGCAAAGAGAGCTTAACCCTCCCACTTGTTTTAAAAGCACTGTATGAGTAAAATATCTTTATAAAAATCTTGGGTAAATTTTAGAAAACCATTATTCCAAATTCACATTAAAATAAACAATAAGGTAGAAATAGACAGCTTACACTTAAAATCAAATATATGGACTAAAAGTTTCAAAAATTAAACTATGTAGCAACATGCTGATTTCTCATGAGATAAGTCTGGGAATTTAAATATGTCCTTTCACATTCTACCAGGTAAACAATGAAAATATAAAATGTCTTTTTTTTTGTAGTGAATAATCCTTTACAAAATTATCTTTAAAATGTTTTCATCCCACTTCTAGCTTTAGCATGTATTAGCATATACTATACCATATCTTTGAAAAACAGTGATATAGTGAAATTAGTAAAGTAACTGTTTTCATTTTGCAGTTTATGGTGCTTTAATTGTTATTGCTTATTTTAAACGTATGTTAGAGGTTGCACACTACTCCTCTACTTTGCCAAAAAATAAGAGTGTATTAAAAATTAATGAATAATCTTTCATATTCAAGTGGTAAAATCATTTTCGCTGAATACAAGAACAGACGGTGTTTAAATTACTATGTTAATATAACTTAATTTCTTCTCTGGAATAGAGACGTCTTTTCTTTTAATATATTTTGTTTTTTAGTTGCTGATGAACATCTACTCCATTTATTTATATGTGATGCTGAGGATTGAACCCAGTGCCTCATACATGCTGGGCAAGCACTCTACCACTCAGCTACTACACCAGACGTGGAATAGAGACTTCCTGACAAGCTATTCCAGAGGACTTAGGAGTTATATTAACTCTAAGTTTTACAGTTAGATGAACACTACCTATGCAGAAAGAATATTTGGTTGACATTCATTCTGGAACTATTTCATTTGATAGCTGATAATTTACACTTTTTTATAAACATATTTCTAACTGGATTTGTGTGTTTTTAACACCTCTTTTTCTAACCATAAGTCCTTGCTTTTGTCTTATTGACCATTATTCTCTTATGGGGTTTACTTTTCATGATTTATTTATCTTTCTAGAAAAAACAGCAATAGATGGGAACAAAGTAGAAATTTAGAATTTATTTTAGTATTCATTAAAGTCATATATTAAAGGCACAGTTATACTAAAATCTATCAGTGCTTAATGAATAAATACTAAGCAGTTCCATTCCATTTTCAAAAGCTACAATATTTTATAGTTCAAGAGAAATTACTAATTATCTGATCAAAGAAGTAAAACCAAGATTTCCAATGATTAACATAAATAATCTAGAACCGATAATTACTTGCTGGGCTGGGAAAAATCTATAAATTTGAGGAAAGACTTATAAAAATATTTTATTCTGTGACAAAAGAAATGAAGTACTGAAGAAATGTAGAACTAAAAAATAAATAACATAAATCCAGATAGGAAACATATTCATAGGTATATATAAAAATATTAAGAAAAATAACAAAAATCTAGAACTGTAAAGTTAGTGCAAGTCAGTAATGTATTGTGGAAAATAAAAGTACATAATAACTGAATGAGTGCCTAAATCCTTCAGTGATTTCCCAGAGAGAGAATAAAGTCTAAAAGTAAGCTATATGAATAAATCCTTAAGGAGGCTTTGGACCAAAAAGGGACTTTAAAAGATTTTAACCAGTGGAAAGTCCTAGCAAATTTTTCTGTTCTTTCTTATAGATTATTGTGCTCTTTATAGTACTTTCATTCTCCAATTTGGATTTGTCTTCAAGTCCTCAAGTAAGATCATATATTCCATCAGAACAATGCAAATAACAGCAATGGTTAACATTTATTTAGTACCTAAGAACACAGAACTGATCAATAGTCCGTTACTCTCTGATAGACTGAAGGGTTCATGACAATTATTACACTGTGCTAACCCTTATTAAGTTCTATGTGCTAGGCAGTATTACAAGTGCATGATGTACACTTGGTTATTAAATCGCTATAACAACCTATTGTATACAGAAAAGGAAATGGGAGCAAAAAGTATAAGTGTTTTACCCGAGGTCAGACTAATTGAAAGTAATGAGATTAAGATCTGAACCTAAGCATTCTGATTCTAGTATCATACCTTTCGGAATTTTTTCTACTCCCCCCTCCCTCCTTTTCTCCTTTGTTTTTTTCTTTTTATCTTTCTCTTTTGTTCATTCATTGTCTCATCGATCTATTAATCCAATCATCCATCAAAACTTTTCAATTTGGTTAGCTTCTAGGATATGCAAGATGTTAGGTTGGGTACTCAGAATGTGAAGACTCCTGTCTATAAGTAATATAATATGGGAAGGAAAAAATAAATAAATAAACAAAGACAAGAAAACAAATCCATTTCTAGGAACCAGAAAGCATTTAAACACTAGGGAAGCCTAGTGTTTCAGGGTCATGACCTCAGGATACTTTAGGTCTGCCTAGACTATTTTTGTTGATCTTCATAGTAGTTTTTTTTTTTTTTTTAACTCTCAAAAATCAGAACTCACTAATCAAATCTTGTCTCACAAATAACCACATTTTGTCTTTGATTCAAGGTTTTCCATCATAGAATTCTCATTTTAGTTTTAAGTTCCGCATTGACTCCTTTAGTCTTTTATATATCATATAAGCCATCTAATCACAATTCCTGCAAACCTAGGGCCTGGGTGACACGAGGAGAGAGGAGGAGAAAGTTATTTGGCACAATTATTGGGAAACTTCAAGGGAATAGGAAAAATAAAAATGTTCTCATTTCAATTACGAAGTTCATAGTTACTCTCTTGTTAGACTAAAGCAATTAACTGGATCACAAGGAGATCTGAGAAATCATAAGGAAAACATACCATGAGGGAAGAAGTTATAAACTGGGACCTGAGTCAGACATTATTGGTCAGGGCAGTCCCAGCCTGTTGCCTGGTGGGATCTAGAAGACCTTCCTGGCTAGTCATCATGATGGAGTTTGGGAACCCAAGTATGAACCCAAAACTTAGTGGGTATATCTTGGAGGATGGGAATGTATTTCCGCAGAACCGTTGTGGCAGGAGTTGTCACTACTGCTGCTGGAAATTCAGAACTAGGCCAGCGATTGGCATGAGATAGTCTCATCTGACCTGTATGTCAGGGGGTTATTGCATTGGTGTGTGTTCAGAACTTCATTTGAGGGAACACCTGCTTTCAAGAGTGGCGCTTTGAGGATTTAAGGGATATAATAGTAGTTTTAAGAAAATGGTTGCTCACTTGCTACCTAATCAGATTTTCCAGTTCTCTTTTCATGAAAAAATAAACAGGACTGAACCCTTTGACCTGTTTACGTTTTCAGGGTTCTTGGATAATTTAAGTAGAGAATAAGTGGCCTTAAGAGAGTACCACCAAATTTATATTCATTTGGATCACTTGGGCTCTTGAATTTTAGTTACTCACAAGAGAGCTCAACCTATATGTATTCCAATCAGGTCATACAATTATGTATGTAAAGTATTATTCATAGACATAATAATAATAAATATGAATCAAGCACTAAAGAGTTTCATCCTTTTTTTACTTTAAAAATTTACTTTTGGAGAAATTTACATACATATGGCTAAAATATAAAAATCAAATTTCTTATCTTTAGAAAAAGAAAAATAGTTACTACCAGAATATCTGTCAATGAAATCAACAACTTTTAAGAGATGTGTGAATCTTATTCTAAAAATAACAAACTTGCAAAGGAAGAGAAATTCTATATCTGATAAAACTTGTCTAACAGCTACTATGGTAAGTAACATAATTAATGATAAAACTTGAGCAGCTTTATCATTAAATTCTCAATTTTTTTAAGTTTTTTTATTAAGCTTGGCAACATGAAGCTGGCTTTATAAAGTTAAGTGTGCCATACCACTCAACATTGTTTTCAAGTCTTAGCCAATGTATAAGAAATAAATAAATAAAACCAGAAAAAGAACAGAAGGAAGAACAAAACCCTTTTTATTTTCTTTACTATTAGAAAAGCAAAGATCACAACAAACTCTTAGAACAAATAGTAAGCAAGTTTGGTGGATGCCATGTCAATATTTAAAATTCAGTACTATGTTTATATGCCAATATTAATTTATTAGGAAAGTAGGAAAAAGAGATAATAATAACTATAACAACAAACTATAATGCCAAGAAATAAATCTAAAAATCTGAAAGACCCCCAATAAAAATTAATCAATTTTATTGAAGAATATAAAGCATGACACAAATGGAGGCATAAGCCTTATATACAAATATTAAAACAGTATGTCACAGAGATGATTTTTTTACAAATTGCTTCCATAATTTAAGAAGTTCCAATCAAAATCACAACAGGGTTTAAAGATGAAATTTGAAAAGCTCTAAGAATTACAATAAGCTCGAAGAATCATGATTTATAAAGTTTCACTAGTTGAAACAAAGCAATATACATCTATTTATTCATTAAATATATTTATTAAGTGCTTATTCATGTTTTAGGAATTATTCTGAGGACCTGAGCCACATTACGAATAAAACAAATATATTAATTCTTACTGAGCTTATTTTTTAACTGTGGGGAAGAGAGTAAATTACAGATATTATAAATAAACTATATACTACATCAGAGTATGTTATGACATTTAAACAAAGATTTAATGGAAGTGAGGAAGTCAGCCATGCAGATATTTGGAAGAAGGCAAAAGCATGTCCAAAGTCGACAGGAGGTCAGTGTGGCTGGGTGGAGCTGGAGATGAAGTCGGAAAACATAGAAAGCCAGAGCACGCAGAGCTTTGTGTAAATAAGAAGCATGTGTTGAGTTTTTGAGCAGATGATTGACGTGTTTAGATAAATGTTTTAAAACATCACTTTGATTCATGCCATGTTGAAAATAGACCATGGAGGAGCCATTAGAGATGCTGAGAGACCTGATAACAGGTGATTACAATAATCCAGGTGAGAGATGATAGTGATTCAGGCCATAGTAGTTAGTGGATGTGGTACAAAACGGTCAGATTTTGGATGTATTCTGAAGGTAGAGCAAATAGAATTTCTTTATAGTTTGATTTGGAGTGTAAGAGATAGGAAGGACATGATAATGATTCCAAATTCTTGAGTTAGAACAGTTGGAAAGGTAGAGTTTTCATAACCTGGAATGAAGGAGATGGAGCAGGTTTTGGGGGGATAAAAACAAGTTTTGTCACTTTGAATATGTGGTGTCTTTTAGATATCCAAGTGTATATGTTCAGCAGGTGGTGGAGCAGACATATTTGGTTATTGGGTCTAATTGATTATTGGGGAAGATTTGTAATTCATTATCAGATGAATTGAATTTAAAGGCATAAGACTGATTGAAATCTCTGAGAGAATGTTAATAGAGAAGATGAAGAAGACTAAGGCCTGGGATACTCCAACATTAAGAATCAGGAATAAGAGAATTATCCAAGGAAGGAGACAGACAAAGCTACTGGTAGGTAAGAGAAAAACTGTGGTTTCCTATAATGCAAGTGAAGAAGGTGTATCAAGGAGGAAAGAGTGAACAGCCATATCAAATGCTGCTGAGAAATAAGCTACAACCGGGGTTGAGAATTGGCCATTTAGGGACTGTAACTGAAACAGTTTCTGTGGAATGGTGGGGCAAAGACCATATCAGAAAGACTTTATAAAAGAATGGAAAGAAAGCAATTGGAGACGGTGGGTATGCAACCCTTTTGACAGAGCATTGCTACAAAGAACAGAAAACACAGTAACTGCTGGTAGTGGACATGGGGCTAAGAGACCTTCTTTTAAAATCAAGTCAGAATAATTTCACATGTGTGTAGAAAATAGATAAAGGTGAAAATTTGATGACAAGGGAAAGAACAGTAAGAATTGCTGGAGAAACACACATGGACAAATGGTAGCTGAAGATATTCTAATAGCATTTTCTTTGTCTAAGATTTACTTTTGAAAAAAATTAAAATATCATTATCAAATAAGCACTTTCAGCCACTTAGACACAGGGACAGTTTTAAGACTTTGCTTTAAGCAAATACTCTTCTATTTTGAAATCCTTGTAATCAGAGTTTATATGCTTTCTAAACCCATAAGTGAATTTTAATAATTGTACACTTATCTATTTATCTCAGCTCTTCTGTTCACAGTTATATGATTTGAAGCCAATAATATTTGCTCTACAAGCATCACAAAGATCAAATAAAATAACATATATAAAAGTACTTTTAGAAAACTGCAGAGGTCTTTATTAAAGTCATTTATCTTGTTCTTATTGGCTTTTGCTCTTTTGTTAATGAAGTTTCCAGACAGGTTGGAAGAATGATTTTGCCAGTCTCAGAAAGGCCAGAGCCAGCCAGGGATACCCTGCAGAATCTTCACTCTGGTATGAGGGACTACCCTGCTGAGAAAGGGCATCTCCGGCAATCTTGCATATTATATTCTCTTGGAGCTCAACAACATTAAAAATTAAATTACATACGGATGAGTCACAGGATGGCCTAATCTCGCATCTTCTTGATGCTTTACAAGACCTACCATAGGCCTCCAGGGACAATTCAGTCTATGTATCTAGGACTGTACCTTCTCTTTCCAAGATGACAAATTCATAAGCCCATCCTCCTGTTGGTTTCATTGTTGAAAATTTAATTGGAGAATCAAAGATAAACATGTGTCATTTTGTCTGTATTTTATTAGGAATTAAAATGAAATACAGGGGATGTGTGAACAGAAAAGTAGTGCTATCCAGATGTAAATAAACTCAAATGCTAATTATCTCTATTAGAGGGAAGCAATAGTTCATAGAATGAGCTACATCTGATGAGACTCAACTTTGGAGAGAATAGTTGTTGGCAGTAGCTGACATGTAGTAAGGAACATATATAGTAATAGACAAAACACATGTGAAATATGAAAAAGTTGTCATTACAGAAGTTGAGAGTAGAAAGGTAGTTGCTAGAGGCTGGGGACAGAAGGAGAGGAGGGAGAGGAGAGATTGGTCAACTAGTACAATGTTATAGTTAGAGGGAGCAAGCTCTGCTGTTTCATTGCACAGTGAGGCGATTATAGTTAACAAAATATAATAGATCTCAATATAGGTAGAAGAGAGGATTTTGAATGTTGTTCACCACAAAGAAATTATAAATGGTTAAGGCGTTGGGTATGCTAAGCATCCTGGTTGGATCATTACACAATGTATATGTGTATTGAAATATCACCCTGTACTCCATAGACAGATGATTGTCATGTAACAATCAAACATTTCTTAAAAAGGGAAGATTCAGCTTGGTTTATTCAGAATATTTAAGTTCCAAGTAGGAATGATAAGTAGAGTGACCTGAAAAGTGAGAAGAGGGCAGTCAGCTTGGAAGGCCTCATGTGACACGGTAAAGTTGTGTTTCACATATAGTTTAATTACAGGAAGATCAACAGCCTTCTCTGCCCTTAGTTCTGTGAAGAATCAAAGTAGTTGCTCAGTCATTCATACATGAGAAATATGAAAAATGCATTACATCTACCTAAGGGTAATGATTTTATGAAAGTTCTGTTTCAGTTTTACACATACATGAATACATACATATTGACACAGAACAAATCCATGCATGGTAAAGGACTGAAATTAAACTGTATTTCTTATGGTGGGTAGGACACAGGTGGGTCCCTAGTGCTTTTGAAGCTGAGGGCAAAAGAGCAAAGAGGCTCACGTAGATAAATCTAAATATCTAACAATTATAAATCAAGTTAACAGTCAGTCAAATATAAATATATTCTAGTATCTTTCCTGAAAATACACTTTCAATTTGACTGTTAGACCAGATTTTAATACATAATTCTCAACTCCTTGAGATTCCACACCCAACTTTGTCATCCAAATATGGCCCCTGCACTGTAGCCTCCTGCTACCCTCTTCCCAGTCTCAGTTCCTTCCAGAGCACTCATCTGTTTTGCCCCTGTATATGTCAATACTTCAGCCAATACGTTCAAATCTTCAGTAACCCCAGCAATTAGAAACTCTTGGAACACTTTAGGTATAGGGGGTGGTACACTAGGAAACAGGCAGACCACTGAAGTTACCTTTGGAAGAAGCCCACAAAGACCTTGGAGATAATCTAAGATCTGTGTGATTTCAGGGATTCTGGGCTTCCAGGTACCTGGCACACAGTAAGGAAGGGGTGGAGTATAGCTCATAGTTGTGCAGTTCCCTTGGTTGCCTGCCTCCTCATCCTGTACAGAAGGATGTAGATGGCCAGAGCAAGCCTTGTTAAATTGTGGCCTTAAGTCACGGGCCCTTCTTATCCAGCCAGATTTAAGAGCCATACTCACAACAGTGAAGAATTTTAAAGATCACTTTCTTAGAGGGTCAATTCAGAGTAAAACACACTGAGACAGGAGGATCCCAAGTTCAATGCCAGCCTCAGAAATAGTAGGGTACTAAGTAACTCAATAAGATTCTGTCTCCAAATAAAATACAAAATAGGGCTGGGAATGTGGCTCAGTGGTCAAGAACCTCTGGGTTCAATTGCTGGTAACTGCCCTCCCCCCAAAAAAGACCATAGGAGTTGTGGGGGGAAAAATATGAAATAATTTCTTTTTAAGGCATATTCTTGAACAGAATAAAACAATCAACCATAGAAAACAAAAGAATATGTATAATTAAGAAAGAATAAAGATACATTTCCTGTCATGAAGGAATGTGAGAGAACAATATCATCTGGAGGTGAGATCATTTGCTCCAGCCAAGTCATTTCATCTTAGTCTCATTACCTGAAAAATTAAGGGATAAAAAGCTACCTACTGATATGTGAAAAAAAAGAGAAATGTGTACAACAATATAGAGCTAATGATTTTTTAAAGGGATATAATTAGGGTGCTTCCTTGCCTAAAACACTTCCATGTCTTTCCACTGCACATAGAATAAAATCAGACTCCTTAGCAGAACTGACAAGAATTTAAATGATCTGGCGTTTGCTAACTGCTGTGTCCAGTCTCTAGTTGCTCCCTACCTTGACCACTGAACTCCATCCAGTCACCCTGACATTCTTCCTTCTCTAAAGAACAACAAAGTATATTTCCAGCCTTAGTGAATTTGCATTCAGTGTTTCCTTTGCTTCAAAACTCCTGAAGTTTTTTCATACAATTGACTCCTTATGCTTTTATCTTAAACTCCAATATCTTGAAATATTTCTTCTAAACCCTGTTGTTGTTTTTGATATCACATTATTTCTCACATTTTGTAATATTCCTTCAGGCATCTTAATGTGTCAACATAAATTCTTACCAAATTTACTACAGGTGTTATGTCTTCTGAATCTCTACCATTGTCTAATATTCTACTGATCCACATCACTTAGCAAATATTTGCAGCCAAGGAATAAAATTGGAAGTATAGAATTCTGAGTGTGAACATTATTATCTCCTTTGTAAGAACAGCATGTTTATTTTAAAAATTTGCAAATTTTAGTCCCTCTAGAAAGCAATAGAAAAAAGGTTATTGAGCCCATTTCTGAACAAGGTAAAATTCTGTGCTTTGAAAATTTTCATTATCTTGTGACTATTTCTATTCTTCTAAAATAAAGAAGTTTAAGGTCATGCAGAAATCATTTAAACTTCTACAGCTTCAGTTAAGCTTATTATTGTTATATTTTGTTTTAAAAATATTAATTATTGGGGCTGGGGTTACGGCTCAGGGGTAGAGTCCTCACTTGGTGCGTGCGAGGCACTGGGTTCGATCCTTAGCCCCACATAAAAATAAATAAATAAATAAATAAATAGTACATAAATAAATAAATAAAATTTTAAAAATATTAATTATTATAAGTATTTTAATGAGTTATAAGATCTATTTCAGAGGGTGTTTTTATGAGAATATTTTTGTCAATTATTTTGTCAACAGAGCTCTCAAGCCACTGATATAAAACAATCTCTTGTTGGCTAATAACCTACCCTAGCTGTGTAATTTAAGTAATTTTACTGCCTTAAAAAAAAAAAAAAAAAAGGATGACTCTTGTGACTAGGGTTAAGTCACTTTCTGACAGTTCCTTTGGTATCTAACAATAGTTTTGCATTTTCCCCCGAACAATAGATTTGCAGTTTAAACATTAACACTTGAGTTATCCTATACTGATAAGCTTTATCACATAGACACTCACCTAAATAATATCCTATTTCCCTGTGTTTAACTATACCTTTAAAATGTTCTCAATAAAATATTAGGTGTTAAACCATATATTATAATACTTTGATAATTTAGTATTCAAGGTATTGCTGTACTTCAAATAATCATGTTCTATGGGATAATTTTGAAAGAAAAAGATGCTTGGTAATGTTATATGTGTATAATTGATGAGTATTTATATATAATTGATAAAAGTAATAATCAGGATCTTATTTTCTATTTTATCAAAATACGTCAGGTGCTGGGAGCAGTGGCATACTTCTGTAGTCTCAGTGGCTCAGGAGGCTGAGGCAGGATTGCAAGATTAAAGTCAGCCTTAGCAACTTAGTGAGGTACTAAGCAACTTCACAAGAACCTGTCTCTAAGTAAAACATTAAAAGGGATGGGGATGTGGCTTAGTGGTTAAGTGCCCCTGGGTTCAATCCCTGGCACACACAAAAAAAAGAAATGTCATGTAAAGAAATGTGGTAAAGGTTAATCATCCTGAGAAATTAATCACAAGGGTAATATGAATTGAAATGTAGTTATCTTTAAAATTAAAGTAATTTTTTTTTTCCAGTGCTGGGGATTGAACCCAGGGCCTTGTGCTTGTGAGGCAAGCACTCTACCAACAGAGCTATATCCCCAGCCTAAAGTAAATATTTTATAACTATATATATATATATATATATATATATTAGATTTTCTATTTTGATAAAATAGAAAATAAGATCCTGATTATTACTTTTATCAATTATATATAAATACTCATATATATATCTAATATATATATGGATATATATATATTTATATATATATGTATTAGATCATGTTGAAGGGTATGAGCATGGATTTTAAATAATCACAGTATATCATTATTCCCAAACACCTGAAAAATCACACTGCAATCTGGGAAAATAAAAGAAATGAATGTCAATAATCACAATGTTTAAAAACCTTAGTTATGCCCACACAAAGAATGAGTGAGTGAGCAGTGTCCAGAATTTCTCTTTTTCATTGGTTGAAATGCCTTCATCAACAATTGGAATGCAGAGAGTTATAGACAAATGCGTTAAGTCACCAGTGACTCAGCATCTTTCCTATGTACACTTGTATCTATGAAGTTCGAAAGAGATAAAAACAAAGTATGCAGAAATGCTGGTACTGATTCTGTAAACAGAACCATAAAACTAATCCAATGGAAATGAGCATTCTGTAATGTTTGGATATATTAGGGGCTGTATCTTGAAAAACAGCATAGCCATATGTGGCTACATGATGATATGTTCTGAGTCATACATCATGAGGCAGTATTTTCAAGCGAACACCATAGAGTGTATTCATACCCTACCAGGTGATATTGCTTGCTGCACACCTATGTATGGTATGTAGCATCCTATATGCCATTTCTTATCGATTGAAACATAACCATATCCAAAAAAGTTTTATGAGCTCTTCTTTTCCCCATCCCCAGGAGTGCTACAAAAATGCTTAAGGAGCAAGTAGTTTATTAGTGGATAGACAAGATCTCAAGTTCTTTACACCTGAGAAAGACAATTTTCCAATTCTGGACTGAAGTTGCATAGAGTATTATAGAAAACAGTATTTTGTAGATGTCTATGAGAAAGGCTAGAACATGAAGTCCATGTCATGCCCAAATCAATTGGGTTCTTAATTATCTGAGGAGAGGAACAGCAGTCAGCTACTGATGACATACTTTAAGCGAAACAGCAATGGAAATTTTCATGTTAGTGTTCCTAAATTGTGTTCTAAGTGCAAATGTCTTGTCTGAAGGAGCTTGGTAGTACGTGGTTTGAACTAATATTAGTTTATTTAACTGATGAAAAGAAAAATGCATTTTATTCTAGTATCAGACACAGCTTATAAAATCTGACTCTACAGTTGCAGTTAATTTTTAACACTTAGCTTAGATTTCTATAAAAGCTGTGGATAAAGGCTAAAATAGTGAAATCTCTTTATTTCTCAGTCACCAGAATTAAAACCCATCTGTGGAAATTAGTCTGGTTTACTTGGTCCCTTGTACTCGTACTTGAAGTAGGAAACACAAGAAGCCCCTCCACTTATTTCAAAATCATAAGCGAGGAAATGCTCAATTTACATTTTGGTAAGAAATCAAAAGTCATTTGTTTTATTTTGCATTCACTTTCTTCTTAATCTCTAGGTTTTGGAACATCTTGATAGTCACGATTATACCAATTTAGCTACCTGACTCATGTGGTCTTAATGATTAAGGGAACTTGACTATCCAGAATAATAGCTTGTCACAGACAAACATTTAGGAGAGTCTTGTGAGTTCCAAGCATCTGATATGCAAATGTGCAAGGAATTTTCATCTAATTCCAGACCTACCAACAGTGATTTACCTTCTTCTTCTTATACTAGAAACAAATTTAGCACAGAAAAGGTCTTTTGCTAGTGGCCAAACAGACCGTTAGTTTCCTTTTTCTGTATCCAAGTCCATTCAAAAGCAGACTTACTCCCTTCTTTAAAAAAACAAAAAATTGTAGAAATCTGGTGACTTCAAATATTTTATTACACAATTTTCTTATGCTTTGTTCTTCCAGAACAAAACAAGGAAAATACTAAGTCATATAAGAGGTTACCAAAAAGTTTTTGCCGTGATAAACAGATTAGTCACCAACTATATATAACAGCACTTAAAATACTTGATAATTCAGGTACTGCTATTGCATTTAAATAGTTTTGAATATATATGTATATAATTTTTGTATGTATGGAAGTGTGTGCATATATATATATGTACACACACATATGCACACTTTAGATTGTATACTTTATAGCAGGGTGGTACCATGCTGCATGTCTATAATCCAGGCTATTTGGGAAGCTGAGACAGGAGGATTGCAAGTTCAAGGCCAGTCTGAGCAACTTGGCAAGACCCTGTCTCAAAATAAAGAATAAAAGGCAAAGGGGATATAGCTCTGTGGTACAGTGCCCCTGGTTCAATTGCCAGTTTTCCGAAAAATAAAAATAAAAATAAAATAATTGTATATTTTATATATTTATTCTATATAAATTCAGTGATTATACTTGAATTATTTTGAAAAGAATCAAATTAAAAGTAAAGATAAATTTAAAAATGTATGTGCAAAAGTACAAACAATACACATATGTATTATTTTTAAAATAATTAAATTAATAATAAATGAGAAGGGAAATCACCATGAAGTTTTGCCCCAATATAATCAACATTAAAGAAAGTTTTGACATGGTTTTTATACCCCATATCCCTGTCAAATGGTACACAGCAAGTAAAAATTATTGTGTAAGAATATGTCTCATGTGTCAGACCTTTTCGTGGACTTTCTGGCCAGGTTCCATCCCTTCAAGATGCTCTGATTCTGTGGATCCCTCACTTGACGCCATTTTTCTTTGTATATGAACATTTTGCTCACGCAAGGCAACAATCTGCAAAATAAAAACATTATTCCTTTAAAATTTAGACTACAAAATTGAATTTACTTGTTTGTGGTTAATAACTAATGAATACTAACAGATGGTCAAAAAGTAAATGTTAAATTTTACTCATTTCGAAAATATTTTTAAAATGTAGGTCAATGTTTTGAATAATGAGAATTCATAAAACCTCTCCTAACAAAAGGTGAAAACTCTGTGAAATTTATTTCAGAAATACTTTCTAGTCAAAAAATTTATCTAGTTGGAAGAGTATCTAAAGCAATGATCTGATCCATGTGTAGTGGATTATGAAATTACTTTTTAAATTAACTTGTGAGATATCATAAAAATTCTTATTGTCTTTACTTTCAAAGTATGTAAGAAACATAAATAAAGAGATTGAATGTTGAAGTTAATTATGGTCATAATTGTTTACCCTGCAGTGGTAGCACATCTTCAATTTTAAAACAAGCAAATACAGAAGCTGTATTTAAATAATTCTGTAACACTCTCATGAGTACTCAGAATTAAATGTCTCATCTATATTTTAGTGGCTATTAACTTAGCACTTCTCATCCAAATTTTCTTATTTTGCTAAAATTATAAATTCTGAAGCAATTAATTTTTGCAATTTTCAGCTTAATTTTACATACATGATTATTTCAACTAAGAAACATGTTCTCAGGTCATTGTAGTATACAGGAGCTTAGCAACACAGACAGTGGAACAAGGTTTCTGGCCCTTTCAAGACTGTACTTTAAAATATATTTTCTATGTAGATATATAATTTTGAAAATGTTTTCTTTATGTTAATGTCATAAATTGTTTTATGACAAATGTTATGACTTTATCAATTCAAATAATAGTATTCAATCTAGGAAAGAGAATTTCCATGGTATTTAATGTGCAGTAAATGATATTGATACAATATACAATAGATATCAAAACATATAAAATTGATAAGATATTTGAAATTATGAAACCACTGTGTCACACACATCAGTCATTATTAAATAAGTTTTAGGGACATCAAGAGGTTAGGTATTTGTGGTGCTACCATCAGTCAATACTTCAGTGCCTGAATCTGCCACCATGTGCCTCTGAGGTCAGGAGGTCTAACGTATGACTTTTGGCATCTGAACACATGGCCCATCATTTCATCAGGGCAGATCACCCCACAATCAAGAATAGCTATGTAAAAGTCTCTCTCTCACAGTAATGCAATCACCAAATAATTGGTTCCTTCACTCCCATTCTTGCCTACAGATCCTCCAGGTATATCCCTTACCTGGAAGTTCTATTGTACTACCTTTCAGCTTTCTAAAAAACTACAATGCTTTCCCAACTTATTTAGCTTATATTTTAAACTTACTACAAGGTCTATACTATCCTCTATGATCTCTTTGATTTTGGGGAACACTGGCCTCTTTTTATTCCTCAAATATACCTGTAACTATTTTCCCTGGAACTGAGGAACTCCTTTGTCCTTTCACCTGAACCATTTTTTATATTTTCAGAGCTGACAATATCCTGGAGTTCAAAACTCAGCTGAAATAACTCCCCTCAGAGACAATACTCCTTGCCAGAAAACACTTTTCACAATATATTCCTGATTATTTTATAAGTGTCTGTAGCCTTTATTAAAATGCAATGTTTTATTCCTTTATTTACTTCACTCTGCTTGTTTATCTAGCTTGCAGAAGTCCTAATAATATCACATGGGTAATTCACTTTCAAAAGTATACTTTATTGAAAATAAAATTTTCATATGAAATAGCCACATTATTATGTGCAGACTATTTAATAAAATGTTGAGTGAATTAATGAATAGCAATGAAAAATAAAGAATGTAAACCTAATTAATTCATGAGTAACAGAAGAAAAAAATTTTGAGTGCATGAGAAACCAGACATTTCTTTCATATTAGGAAACATGGAAATTGATCACTTGAAAGGAAAAACAAGAGTAATGAAATAGCTTCTGAAAAAAATCATTTAATATGACTTTAACATATTGCCTGTTGTACAAAATGTGTTACTATTGATATGGTGAAATTTTATGATGAATTTTTTAAAAATGTAATTATTATATACCAATAACATCCATGACTTAACAGATATGTTAAGACAAATGTATCGGTCCATTAAAAAATTCTATGTATTTTCTTCCATTGTTTAATCTACTTAGAAATTAAGCAAGACCATTTAAAAAGCATCCATACACCAAATTGAACTCTTAGTTAATCGGTGAATTTCCATTTGTTTAATAAGTGTGATAAATTTAAGTATATCCTAGATCCTAAAAAAAAAAAAATAATAAGAAAAGTGCAGGCCATCTATAAAATTTTGCTGAATTATTGAAAAGATGGATTAATACCCTTATTTAAAAATCATCAAAACACCGAAATCATTGCAAAAACAACATGCACACGTATGATTTTATCATTAAAATTATAAACATCAATTTTTTCTGAAGTATATATGTCAATTAATTCCAAGAAAGACATAGTTTTCAAACACTATCATGCAAACTGTTTTTAAAATAAGTCAAGTAAGGGATGGGGAGATAGCTCAGCTGGTAGAGTGCTTGCCTCGCAATCACAAGGCCCTGAGTTCGATCCCCAGTACCGTAAAAAAAAATAAAAATAAGAAAAAAAATAAATAAGTCAAGTAAAAAAAAAATAGGCTTTTTGAAACAAGAGATCAATGTACACTATTCTATGTTCTCTATCATGCTAATATGATTCTATCCTGCTCCATTTTCTCTAATAACAAGTTATCCTGAGTAGTTATGAATGCAAAGCTTCAGCATTTAAATTATAGGTGGTCCCAGTTGATTTCTCCTTTTCACCCTAGGAAAGTGAGGGATTCTTTCCTAAGAATTTAACTTTGGGGGTTGAGCCATCTCTTCAACATGTTGTAAGAGTGAGAAAGTCATCTGCACATCACTGGTACTAGAGGTAGTACAGGCCTCTTGAGAAAATTCTCGAGTTGGCTGGAGAAGTGGACACAGGAGAAGCTGAGAAATCCACTTGGAACCACAAATAGAATAAAAGTGGATGATGGTCTCAACACATTCTGTGAGCTCACTGACTGGGAAAGCTCTCAGAGGGAGGACCCCTGTAACTTGACTAGAAAACTGAAGTAGGTCTGCATGAGCACTGCTAAACAGGGTCTCCTCCAACAGAATGACATGCATGTGAGAGGAACCACTTCTACATAAGCCCAGTTATACAGTTCTTCTGTAATTGTCAAAAAGCTCTGAAAACCCACTACATACAAGCACTAAACTACTTTTATCTGAGAAAGAGGTACTATTCATATTTTAAAAAATGATTAAACTAAGATAAAAATAGATTAATGAGGAGAATTGTTGCAGTTCGAATGTGTGTATCATCCCAAATCATATGTTGACATTCAAGATGCAATGTGATAGATTAAGAGGTACAAACCAGAAGGCAATTAAGTCATGAGAACTCTGCCCTTATGAACAGGATTAATATCCTTCATAAAATGGGTTGAGGGAAGCAGCTAAACCAATTTGCCTTTTTAACCCTTTTCGCCATGTGAGGACATCACTCTTAAGATGTCATCTTGGAAATAGGGTGGGCCATCACCAGATACTGCACCTACTAGACCCTGCTCTTGGGCTTCCTAATATCCAGTATTGTGAGAAGTAAATTTCTGCAGTTTATATAGTACCCATTCTCATGCATTTTGTTATAGCAGCATAAATGGACTGATAAGAAGTAAGTAGGAGTGAAATAAGTGTTATCTCCATGGATCTGAACTTTCTGCTTTGTAACATTGACTCACACGGTTTTGCATTTGCATTTATGCTGTATTAAATCAAGGGAAGCTAAAAAGAACTGGAGAAGAAACATCTCATTTTCAAGAACTGATATGCTCTTACCCTGGAATCCTTTATACATCAAAGGTTGGACCCTTCCCTGGACAGATTCACATATAAGCAAAGTTTGGGGTGCATTTTTTTGGGTGTTAACACACTGGTGACTTATGGAACTCTGGTCAAGAGAAAGATTTTAAAACCATTATAACTGATCAACCATCATTTGTCAAGTGTCTTTTAATTCAAAGTCCCTTCACATTTTTTCTTGGTAACAACAGTTTATATACTGGAGAAATTTCCTTTCCTATTCTAATCTCAGTAAGATTTTCAATCAAGGAGCCAATGGCTCATGAAAAATGAGCCATTGGTACAGGATCCAAGCCAGGACAATTGGAGTTCTTCAGATGCTTCTGGATGAGTTGGGGTTGGGAGAGGAAATTCTCCCTATCTAGAATGGAAGATAAACTGGTAGAATAAGACTGAAATGCTGCTTTCCATTGGTTCCTATTTACTGAAAAAATAGGTGTAAAAGAAATGGATCCCTGATCAATTATTTTGGTTCCTTACTCTAGTCATTCTTCATTCATTTCTATAGAAGGCATTAGTAATATGAAAACAGAATACCTGTTTTATACCAACATTAATTTAGAATCACTTTTCTTTCATTTCATTTCAATAAAAAGTGTCCTTGCAAATGTAGTAGGGAATATTTAAGGCAACAAAGAATATGGAATATATAAGTGGGGATTTTGCAGAATATCTAAGAATTCACTGGGAGGATAATAGCAGAAGGCAGAAGATATTTTTGGTGGATAGAAGACCACAGGTTTATTGTATTTCTAATACTTTGGGTTCATAGTTCTCTAGGTTGCCAAGGGGCGGGGGTGTATGTATCTATATAGCTATCTGAAAGAAGATGGAGGACTGATGGATCAGCAAAGCTCAAGTGTTTGAACTTAAACTTGGTATCTCTGTGCTTCTTTCTCTCTGGCTTGTTGCTTTGTCCTGCTCCTTATTTGTGTTTCTTGACTTTTCATCAAGTTTCTAACACCTGACCCATTTCTTTTGAGCACTCCAAAACTCTGTGTATTTTCAGGATAGTCTTCCAAGTTTCATTCTTGTCCTTGTCTCTATCAGGTTGTTTATGGCTCTTATCAATTTCTAACTCCATACAGTGGACTACAGGTGGTCATGATGACCAGTCTTCCCATTTGGAAAATTTCTGAACTCTCTTTAGTTTTCTCCTGTACTGTATTTGTGACACTTTAGCTCTTATGCCAGACTCTCCTATCTCTTCGCCTTTGAATTACTGTTTTCTTTGACACCTGGAGAGATCAGTTCCTTTCTCAGATAGTTGTTGTGTACTGATGACTTACTAGGCATTACAGAAATGCTGAGAAGAAAAGGGAAGACATTCTTTCATTCTTGTTGTAGAAAAAAAATGACAAACAAAAATAAGTACAGCACATTTTAAAGGGTAATAATTAAAACAAGGGAAAGATGCTGGGAAGTATAACAATTAGAAATGAGGTGATTTCTAAGTATGAATTTGAAAATAGGATACATGAATACCTGGCAGAAGAACTTTTCAGGCAGAAGTTTCAAAAAATATGAATTACGGTTGAAAATTAATGTTTGAAATGCATAAAAATGTTTCAGTTAGTTCATCAGATAATGTAAAATGTTCTCCACATAACAGCTAAGGTATCAGTGAAAGCTGACACCTTAGAAACAATATGATCCTAAAGAGAAAAGTGATTCCGGGAGAAATTAATATAGTCTCTCTCTCTCTCTCTCTCTCTCTCTGTACTGGGGATTGAAACCAGGAGTATATTACTATTGAGATACATCCCCAGTCTTTATTTATTTATTTTTATTTTGTGATAGGGTCTCACTAAGTTGCTGAGGGTATCACCAAGTTTTTGAGGCTGGCCTCAAATTTGTGACTCTCCTGCCTCAGTCTCCTGAATCATTGGGATTACAGGCCCATATCACCATAACCAACTTTTATATCTCAAATTTTAGGATTTCTCAAAGATATAAGATGTATGAATTAATTTATTTAATGACTATTTGTTGATTACTGTTCTGTTTCAGATACTGTTGGGGAAAATGCAGACAAGCCATTCTCTCCTGGAAATTACATTCTAGTAAAGGACAAAGAAGAAAGTAGTAAGACGATAACAACAAATAATAATGATTCATCGAGCTCTTAAAATAACGCCAGAAACTGTGCTAAATACATTGTGTAAACTTGCTTACTTATACCAACTTTTCATCTATATTATTCTTTTTATCTAAGTTCCAGATATTTTGAAAGCAGACCCTGAGATAAGTAATTGAGTACAAGTAGTTTATTTGGGTGGTGATTCCAGGAAGCATGCTATTTTTTAAAAATATTCTTGAAAGGCCAAGGGTAAGTACTGGCCCTTTTAATTGTTGCTGGTTGTATGATCCTATGCAAGTTTTTACTTAACCTCGAACTCATGCTCTTTTTCTGTAAGATAGGGGGAGGGTAAAAAGACATATCTTACAGTGCATTTGTATTGTGAAGTATTTGGTCAAATACAATGTGCACTAAATATTCATTATGTAATGACAAGAATGAGTTGGATTCCCCTTGCCTCTTTGATGTTATCTTCCTACTCATACTCCATGCTCTACATTATTGAAAGGCTTTAATTTTAGTCAGTCACACATTTACCACCTTGACTATGAGTTTTAATACACACCTGGGCTGTCTTTCCACCTTGTTGACTACTTACTCATTTTAGGTCTTTGAGATGGATTCTAGGACCACACCATCTCAGGGAGGTAAGTTACATAATTCCTCTGAATTCTCCATGACATAAAATTATAACTCTACCCCAATTGCATGTGTTAGTGTCTTCACCACCCACCCATTTTGATACTGAGTGCCTTGAGATCAGGAATTATATCTATTATTTGCCCATTCTTAGGCCACACACTGACAAATAGAAGGTACTCTAGAAATATTTATGAACTGTCAAATGGTAGAAGACTACATGGGTAGAAAAGACCTACGGAGAGTTGGAAACCTTGGATGGAAAACTGCAGGATTTATAAATGGAGAAGAAAATTAGTTATCCATATAGGAAGCTATATGAACCTGAAAACTTTCCAAATGCCCATAAGGTTAAAAAAAAATCCACTGAAGAACTCATTGGGGAAATAAAATTTAAAAAGTACTGGTAGAACCTTGTAAGCTTTCATAGCCATAGCATGAGAAGCAAATAGAGTAGAAGACATTATGAAGGCATATGGCAACTTTAAAGGGGAGAGGCAATAAGATAATGAAAGGGCAGTTCAATGAAAGTAACCGAGACAATATGTAAATGTAAAGTAAGAGGTAATTTCAAGGTGTCTCAAAATATTACTAAAATACTTGTAAGTGTATTGTAGCTTAGGTACCAGGGCTCAAATGCATCAAAATACATTATGTTTATGTGACTTAGACTCAAAATGGATTTGCATTAGAAAGAAAAATGGAATTCCAAGAGTATCTAAGAAGCAAATTCTTCTAATAGCATTCTTAAAGTGGGACAAGAAAAGTAATGTAAACTAAATTATTTTTCATTTGATGTTTTTCTTCTTTTAATTCAGAAAATCTAGGGTGGAGGACATTTCTGTGAAATTTGATAAAGAAGGAAAATAAGAATTATGAGTTTAGAAGTGAAATTCCTTATTAAAAACTCCTGGCTATAATGATAGCCGTCACATGTTGAACATATATCCCCTGTGTGCTGTGAGGTGATTTATATGCATCACCTTATTTACTATTTCCAATAAAGTTGTATTTTGAGTATTTTTATTTTACAAATGAGGAAACTAGCGTAGAGTGCCTAAGTAATGTACTTGAGGCCATATAGAAAAAGATACAACAGAGAAAGTTTTCTAATTTAGATAGAATTCCTTAAAATCTTATGCTTTTTAAGCAAGATGCTTTAATGCCTTTTGATAATTAATGGAATGATTCACTGCATACACCATACAAGTATTTATCTAGGTCAGTACTACAGATACATAGTCTGAGAACTAGGGAATTTACCTGCCCTACCCTGGCAAACAATTTGGAAACTATCTTCAAAAACCTGTTAGAAGATGTACCTCAATTATTCCTAGGAATAAAAAATCTTGCTGTTTACATTACTTATCACTTTTTCTTATAATTTTTATGTGGCATAGGTATTTCAACTTATCTGGAAACTTTCCAAACTACTTTTGAAAATAAATCACATCTGCAGAAACTCCCAAGTGCTAATTGGACAGGGACCCTCATTTTCATGTTTTAAAATTAATATTTGCCTTTGCCTATTTTACAACAACTTCCAAGCAGCATCCACATCTAATTAACAAAGATTCTTTTCATCTATTTTTACACCAAATTCAATTAACAATTCCAAGAGTGAGACTTACAGAAGTCTCACCATACCAACGTATAATTTGCTTCTACACAGATACTTATTCTAATTCTAGCTGAATTCCATGCTTAGTTTACATTCAGACTGCAAAACACAAAAACAAACTAAAAAGAGAAACTAGCAGAACAGTAGAGTTTTACAATTTACACTTAAGGTAACTCTACGACCACAATGGCTCAGACTTGTTATGTGTTATTTAGTAAAAAATAAATGTTAGGATATTTGTTCAAACAGAATTAAGGATGCTGAACCAGTACCTATTTCAATTTCCAGTTCTGCTTTTGGAAATAAGATTTTATAAACATCACAGAAGCATATTAAAGCCGGTGTGCTAAGCAACTTCATGTATCTGAGCAGTTTGATCAGACTCCATTGTAACACATTTTAAGTGGTTTTCAGAAAACATGGACAGACCATGAAAACTTCTGAACTTGTGCTGTTCCAGTAAATGATCAAATTGCTTTGAGATGAGAATAAGAGGTTTGCCTTGTGAAAATTTGTCTTCTGTTAGTTAAAATTAAAAAGAGAGATAATCAATCAATGATTTAGTAAATGAATCCATTGATCCTAATGAATGATCAAATAGCTTGGAGGTAGGAAAAGCAAGTTAATTTTGTGGTTGTTTTTACCACTTGTGCTACATCTATTTGGTCAAAAAGTATTTATTGAATGAATGAGACAATTTTGTGTTCCTTTATTCTCAAACTCCTTTCACTCCAGTTTTGATTGACCAGCCCTCTAATGCCTACAGGTGAATTGCCTAAGTGGTAAGATTTAAAGGTATGTTATTAGAAGGTTTGAGATGACTCTGATGGAAATACAGTACATGGAAAATACATGAATTTTGCTTTTTCCAAATTTTTTATTGGAACTTGTTTTGCTTACATATAAAAACACAAGGATACTTTGACCATGGAATCCAAGCTTAATTTCTAATAATGAAAAATAATTTTAAAAGAGTAAAGATTTTTAAAAAGTATTTCTAGAACAAGAACTGAAATGCTTATCTGTAAAATTCTGTTTTAAGCCAGAATGGTCTTAATAGTAGCAAAATTTTCAACATATGGTATGTAAAACTTGTTTATTGAAGGACATGCTTATGAAATCCAATTTCAACAATAGTAATTTCAATAAAGCTGCATTTTTAACAGTCATTGATAAATATTTCAAATGAAAATTGTGACTTTCTATCATAATGTCTCTATTGTGTTCATCTATCTAACCACTAATTTAGTCATTATTGAATTGTATTTTCTGTTACTCTTCATTTTCATTTATTTCCACCATTTAAATAGTTTCCTAATATTTAAAATGAGAATAAAATGAAATGTTGGCATTTTATTAGAGGCACACAAAAGGTTACAGAAGATACAAAACAATTTGAACTGGTCAGAAGGATTACTAGATGTTGTTATGGTCCAGGACTGCCACTATAGTGAGTTAGTCGCTAAAAGTGGCATAAGGTGGAAAAAATAGTTATATAAATTGAGGATGCTGTTAATGTAGGAAGTTAAAAAATTAACCTAGAGAAAGAAATAAAAAGCAATGTCCTAAACAGTTTTCCAAAAGTGGCAATGGTAGGAAAACACATTCTTAGCAATTTATAGTCATCACTGCAAGAAAGCTAGCCTCAATTTAAAATATAAATAAGTAAATGACAAAATAAGGAGGGGTAGACATTAAGGTGAACAAATCTCACTGAGTAGGGTAACACCAGAGTAAAACAACTGCATTAATTCAGAGCTGAGTGCTGAGAACGTTGGCACAAACACAGCTGAAAGTTTAAAATTTCATGAAGAAATATGCTACAATCTCCCGCCAATACCCTGGAAGATGCCATTGCTGGTAGCTTCCCACTGTCCTGCAGAAGGCAGCAGAATCCTACTGACAAAATGAACTTGGTGTCTCATAGCGGAAACAGCAAACAGCGCTTATTAAAGCTGTTGATTATTATGAAGTACTTCTTGGTGCAAAATGGCATCTTCCTTTAGTTATACTCCCCGCAATCATTCCTATTTCTTTTCTTACTCTCTAAAAGTCAGAATACAAAGTACGCTGATTTGGCATGGCCTTCAGCTAAAGGCAGAAAGGACAACTGATTGCAGTAATTAGCTCTCCTCCCACCTCAATAAAATAGAAAAACAACAATAGGGGAGACCAAGTTGTGCCGAGAAGAGAAGAGTCAAAGCAAATGAAATAATCCAATGAGTCCATACGGTGATTAATTCACACAGCAGGGTGTATGTTCTGTGACGAGTTCCTGTTCTCAAGAGTCTCATTAAATGTTCATTTTTTAATGAAATGTCTTAATATATGAATAAAAGCTCCTATTCTGTTTATTTTATGTATGCGAGGCAATATTGGAATATTTTGAGCAAATACTTGTTATTAAATTTAAAATGTAAATCTACAGAACCCTAATCATATTTTTGTCTTCTATTTATTCAAGTGTGGACAATTTGCTGTCAGGAATTTTTGGATGTTCTAGAATGAGCATTCTGTTTAATAGCCCAAACACAGTATAGTTCCATCAACAAATATTTGAGTCTTTAAAATGTCACATTAAAGTCAATTGCTCTGATGATGGACAATTGATTTCCACATTCCTCTTTCAGCATCATGAGATTTGATCTTCTTAGCCAGGCATGCTTAAAACTATAAGTACATACTCAGGTCGTTTTTGTTTTTTGTTTTTTGTTTTTTTTTTGTTTTTTGCCCAGTCAGGAAGGAAGTCACAAAATTATAGGCTGTGTCCTGGAACTATTCTTTTTAGCTCTATTGTGGAAAAAGAAAGAGTCTTAAGGGAAAGAAAAGCATTTCAGAGTGCTTGAAAAGTACTTAAGAAAATGTAGAAGGCAGAAACAATATCCATTAGTCATCCTTGCATATAAAAAAGCCAGCCAGGGAAATAAAAAGGATTTATCCATTTAGTTCCTTCCTTAGAAATAACAGAGGAAGCATACTAAACCCATTATTCTGAACAATTCTCATTAAAGTAATCCATTTTCTTGGGTTCTAATGGTAATTATTATGTGTTATATTCAACTGTATGCATTTCAATTTCATTTTTATGTGACTTTTAAATGTGTTCATATTACACAATTCAGTAGAGGAAGAGGCAAAACTTACATGGTCTTTATACCTTTATTTTTACGGATAAAGAAAAGGAAGTTTACAGACAAGGAGTGATCAACCTCTTCCTTTCTCCAACATATTGCCACCTGTTTAGTCCTACTGTGGGCAGAACACTCTGCCTGTCTAGCTTTTGGTCCAATCATCTTTGAAAGGGATAAACAATGTCATGTCTACACACATAATGACATTATAATCATCATTAATGTCAATGATATTTGCTGAAACATTCTTTGGGTCAAGCATAGTTTTATGTTCTTTACATGTATTAATTCATTTAAACCTCCTAACAACCTATGAGATAATTTCTATTATTATGCTTGAGTTAATTCAGAGAAAAGGGATAATAAAAATGTCCAAAGTGAAGAGTGAACAAGTGGCAGAATCATTTAGGGAGAAACTCAATTGCCCTAGGTGGGAGTTACATCTCCTCATTGGAGTGTGTTTGCCTCTTTCTTTTCTAATTTTCTCCCTTTCTTTGCCCCGGGCAGAATACATTTTATAGCATCCAATTAAATTTATATATAGAATGGTTAGGCTTGCCACTTTCCCTGTACCTGCCCATATTAATTTCTAACTACTCCTCACTACATGCTTTCGTAGGATATTTGATATTTTTTTTTGCTTCTTCTCATTTCTGTTATTTCAGGTTTGCAAGCTATAAATGGTCTTACATTTTTGCATGGTCAAAAAACTGAAAGAAATACAATATTTTGTGTCAAAAACTATAATAAATTCAACTTTTAGTGTCCACAAATATTTTTTTATTAGAACATGACCAAATTCATTTGTTTACATATTGCCTATGATCACTTTTACTCCTCAGTGGAGCTAGAGCCTAAAATGTTTTGTAGTTGGTTCTTTACAGAAATGTTTGTCTGGTCTAATAGCTCTTATCCATTTTCTTTCTTTCTTTCTTTTTAAAGCAAAAGAAAAATCAACCAATCATAAAACTTGTCAATGATGTGGAAATACAAGAGACTCTGAATAACTAAAGCAATATTGAGCAAAAGGAACAAAACTGGAGTGATCATTATACCTGACCTCAAAACATACTGCAAAGCAATAGTAACCAAATATCATGGTACTGACATAAAATCAATTATTAATAGAACAGAATAGAGAACCCCCAAATAAATTCACACACCTATAGACAAATGATCTTTGACAAAATCTCTAAAAACAAACATTGGAGAAAGCTCAATATCTTCAGTAAATGGCACTAGGGAAACTAGTAATCCATATAAGAATGAACTAGAACCCTATCTCTTACCATATGCAGAATAATCAAGTCAAATTAGATCAAAGACCTAACTTCTAGACCTGAAACTACAAAGCTTCTAAAAGAAAACCTAGGGGAACTACTTCAAAACATTGGTGTAGACAATGTTTTTTCTTTTTTCTTTTTTTTTTTTTTTAAGAGTCTTTGTGTCTTTTTTTTAAAATTTATTTTTATTGTAAACAAATGGGATACATGTTGTTTCAGTTTGTATATGGAGTAACAGCATACCATTTGCATATTCATATATTTACATAGAGTAATGATGTTTGATTCATTCCGTTATTTTTTTCCTTCCCCCCACCCCTCCCACCTCTCTTTTCCCTCTATACAGTTCCTCCTTCCTCCATTCTTGTCCCCCTCCTACCCCCCATTAAGTGTCATCATCCGCTTATCAGTGAGATCATTCCTCTTTTGGATTTTTGAGATTGGCTTATCTCATTTAACATGATATTCTCCAATTTCATCCATTTGCCTGCAAATTCCATAATTTTATTATTCTTTGTAGCTGAGTAATATTCCATTGTATATATATACCACAGTTTCTTTATCCATTCATCAACTGAAGGGCATCTGGGTTGGTTCCATAGTCTGGCTATGGTGAATTAAGCCGCTATGATCATTGATGTGGCTGTATCTCTGTAGTATGCTGATTTTAGGTCCTTTGGGTATAGGCCAAGGAGTGGAATAGCTGGGTCAAATGGTCTGTCCATTCTAAGTTTTCTAAGGAATCTCCACACTGCTTTCCAGAGTGGCTGCACTAATTTGCAGTTCCACTAGCAATGTATGAGTGTACCTTTTTCCCCACATCCTCTCCAACACCTATTGTTGCTTGTATTCTTGATAATTGCTACTCTAATTGGGGTGAGATGAAATCTTAATGTAGCTTTGATTTGCATTTCTCTTATTACTAAAGATGTTGAACATTTTTTCATATATCTGTTGATTGCTTGTACATCATCTTATGTGAAGTGTCTATTCATTTCCTTAGCCCATTTGTTGATTGGGTTATTTGTATTCTTGTGTAGAGTTTTTTGAGTTCTTTATAGATTCTGGAAATCAGTGCTCTATCTGAAGTATGAGTGGCAAAGATATTCTCCCACTCTGTAGGCTCTCTCTTCACATTGCTGATAGTTTCCTTTGCTGAGAGAAAGCTTTTTAGTTTGAATCTATCCCAGTTATTGATTCTTGCTTTTATTTCTTGTGCTATGGGAGTCCTGTTAAGGGAGTCTGATCCTAAGCCAATAAGGTGAAGATGTGGACCTACATTTTCTTCTATAAGATGCAGGGTCTCTGGTCTGATTTCAAGGTCCTTGATCCATTGTGAGTTGAGTTTTGTGCAGGGTGAGAGATAGGGGTTTAGTTTCATTCTGTTGCATATGGATTTCCAGTTTTCCCAGCACCATTTGTTGAAGAGGCTATCTTTTCTCCATTGCATATTTTTGGCCCCTTTGTCTAGTATGAGAAAATTGTATTTATTTGGGTTTGTGTCCGTGTCCTCTATTCTGTACCATTGATCTACCTGTCTATTTTGGTGCCAATACCATGCCGTTTTTGTTACTATTGCTTTGTAGTATAGTTGAAGTTTTGGTATTGTGATACCCCCTGTTTCATTCTTCCTGCTGAGGATTGCTTTAGCTATTCTGGTTTCTTATTCTTCCAAATGAATTTCATGATTGCTTGCTCTATTTCTGTGAGGTATGTCATTGGGATTTTAATTGGAATTGCATTGAATCTGTATAGCACTTTTGGTAGTATGGCCATTTTGACAATATTAATTCTTCCTATCCAAGAACATGGGAGATCTTTCCATCTTCTAAGGTCTTCCTTAATTTCTTTCTTCAGTGTTTTGTAGTTTTCATTGTAGAGATCTTTTACTTCTTTGGTTAGATTGATGCCCAAGTATATATTTTTTTTTTTTTGAGGCTATTGCAAATGGAGTTGTTTTCCTCATTTCCCTTTCAGCTGTTTCATCGCTTGCATATAAAAATGCTGTAAATTTATGTGTGTTGATTTTATAGCCTGCTATTTTGCTGAATTCATTGATGAGGTCTAGAAGTTTTCTGGAGGAGGTTTTTGGATCCTCTAAATATAGAATCATGTCATCCGCAAATAGTGACAGCTTAAGTTCCTCTTTTCCTATTCGTATCCCTTTAATTTCTTTAGTCTGCCTAATTGCTCTGGCTAGAGTTTCGAGGACAATGTTGAATAGAAGTGGTGAAAGAGGACATCCCTGTCTTGTTCCCGTTTTTAAAGGGAATGGTTTCAGTTTTTCTCCATTAAGAATGATGTTGGCCATGGACTTAGCATAAATAGCCTTTCCAATGTTCATGTATGTTCCTACTATCCCTATTTTTTCTAGTGTTTTCAGCATGAAGGGGTGTTGTATTTTGTCAAGTGCTTTTTCTCATCAATTGAAATAATCATATGATTCTTATCCTTAAGTCTATTGACATGATGGATTACGTTTATTGATTTACGAATGTTGAACCATCCTTGCATTCCAGGAATGAACCCCACTTGATCGTGGTGCACAATTTTCTTAATATGTTTTTGGATATGGTTTTTTAATATGTTTTTAATATGTTTTAAATATGTTTTAATATGTTTTTAATATGTCTTAATATGTTTTTTCTTAAATGATCTCTAAAACACATGTAACAAAATCAAAAACAGACAAATAGAGTTATATCACTCTAAGAAGCTTCTGCACCACAGGGAAACAAATCAACAGACTACAAAGACAATCCACAGAATTGGAGAAAATATCTGTAAATGCTTATATCTGAAGAGGGATTGACATGGATATTATATTAAGAAAAACATAGACGTGGCTGTATTACTGTAGTATGCTAATTTTAAGTCCTTTCGGTATAAACTGAGGAGTGGGATAACTGGATCAAAAGGTGGGTCCATTGCAAGTTTTCTGAGGATTCTCCACTCTGCTTTCCAGAGTGGCTGCACCAATTTGCAACTCCACCAGCAACGCAAAAGTGTGCCTTTTCCCCACATCCATGCCATCTATTATTATTTGTGTTCTTGATAATAGCCATTCTAATTGGAGTAAGATGAAATCTTAGAGTTGTTTTAATTTGCATTTCTCTGATTACTAGAGGTGTTGAACACTTTTTCATACATTTATTAATTGCCTGTATGTCTTCTTCTGCGAAGTGTCTGTCCAGTTTCTTGGTTCATATATTGATTGGTTTCTTTGTATTTTGGGTGTAAAACTTTGTAACTTCTTTATAAATTTTGGAGATAAGTGCTCTATCTGAAGTGCATGCAGAAAAGATTTTCTCCTACTGTGTGGACTCTCTTTTCACATTATTGATTATATCCTTTACTGAGAAAAAGCTTTTTAGTTTGAGTTCATCCCATTTATCACAGCCACATCAATGTTTATAGCAGATCAATTCACAATAGCTAGATTGTGGAACCAACCTAAATGTCTTTCAACAGATGAATGGATAAAGAAACTGTGTTATGATACACAATGGAATATTATTCAGCCATAAAGAAGAATAATATTATTGCATTTACAAATAAATGGATGGAATTGGAGAATATCATGCTAAATGAAATAAACCAATCCCCAAAAAACAAAGGCCAAATATTTTCCCTGATAAGTGGAGAATGATATATAATGGGAGTTGGGGGGGGTGGGGAGTGAGAAAAGAATGGAGGAACTTTAGATTATGTAAAAGGAAATGAGAGGGAGGGGGGTATGAAAAATGGTGGAATGAGACAGCCATCATTACCCTATGTACATGTATGATTACACAAATGGTATGAATCTACATCATGTACAACCACAGAAATGAAATGATGTGCCCCATTTTTGTACAATGAATCAAAATGCAGTCTGTAAAAAATTAAAAAATAAATATTAAAAAAAAACACACACCAAATAAATTAAAAATGAATTAAAGATCTGAATATATATCTCTCAATAGGAGACATACAAATGGTAAACAGATACATGCAAAGTTACTAAATATCACTAATCATTGGGGAAATGCACTTTAAAACACAATGAAATAGCACCTCACCCCAGTTAGAATGGCTATTATCAAAAGACAAAAAATAACTAATGATGTGGAGAAAGAGGATCTCTTATGCACTATTGTAGGAATATAAATGAGTGCAATCATTATGGAAAACAGTATAGAGTTTTCTCAGACACAAAAATAGAACTACCATGCGATTTAGCAATTGCATTACTGATTCTATACCCAAAGAAGATGAAATGAACTGTCAAAAAGACACCCGCCCTTTCAAGTTTAAAGCATCATTACTCATAGTTGCCAGAATGTGGAGTCAACCTAAATTCCATCAGTACATGAACAGACACAAAAAATATGGTATACATACAAGATGGAATACTATTCAGCTATAAAAAGCATAAAATCCTGTCAACTGGCACAACATGGGTGGAACTGGAAAACATATGTTTAATTATATATGCTGAATACCAAAAGACAAGGAATGATCTCACTTATAAAAATCTAAAAAAACTTGATCTCAAAGAAGTTGAGAACAGAATAGTGGTTACCAGAGATAAGGAGGACTAGGGGGGAGGAATAAAAGGAAAGGTCTGTAAACAGGTACAATGCCAACGTTAGAGAGGAGGAATACATCCTAGTGTTCTATGGCAAAGCAGGGTGGATGTAATTAATAATAAAGCATCATATAACTCAAATTAGTTAGAAGAAAGGTTTTGAATATACTCAGCATAAAGAACTGATGAAAGTATAAGATGCTGGAAATACTGTTATCCTGAGTTAGTCACTACCTAATGTATGCATGAATCAAAACATCACACTACCTCATAAATATCTACAAATATTATGTATCAATCAATAAAATAAAATATTTTTGTTTAACTTTTCAAGAAACCAACTCTCTTTCATTGTTTCTTTATATTATTTATTTGATCTCTATTTCATTATTGTTGCTTGGATATTTATGCTTCTTTCCTTCTACTGACTTCGAGTTTAGCTCTTGCTTTTTTAAGAACTTGAGATGCATCACTGGGTTGTTTATTTGAGCTCTTTTTATTTTTTATGTAGGTACTCATTGCTGTAAAATTCCCTGTTAGTACCACTTTTGCTGTATCCCACAGATTTTGGTATGTTGTATTTCCATTTTGATTTGAATCGAGAAATCTTTTTTTTTTTTTTTTTTTTTTTTTTACAGACTGCAGCTCAGTTTACAATAGCTAGAACCAACCTAGATGCTCTTCTGTAGGGAACATTCCCCAAGCCTATCAGACAGCAGTCACTGACACCATGGTCTAAGCAAGCCAAACAGTCTGAACAGTGAAACTGAGGTAATGGTAAAGACTCGCCATGGAATGAAGGTCTTTGCAGTTGCTGAGGCTGAGTTTGAGCTGAGGGGAGGCCTCTGTCATGCATCCCAGCAAGCTGTGATGTGAGCTTGTCCCGGCTGCCTTGCCTCATGCTGTGTGCTGGAGCTTGCTATTCCCCCAGTGTTTTGTCTCAGACCTGTTGCTGGGCAGAATTGCTTAGGCATGCTTGGTTTGTGTACACTACCTGGACCCTCGATGTATAGTTCACCTATAGGCTGACTCTGTTATACTTTAACAAGCATGTTAACCTGATTGGATAATGTTTCTATATATGTCCTGTGCAACCCTAAATAAAATTAGATCCATGCCTTCAGAGCTCGATCTCTGACGCCTGAGTAAGTGCGCTGGGTAAGGCTAGGTAAGGTAGGCATCGTTAGTCCTCACCCTCAGCGAACCCCGTCTCTGAACATCTAGACTCTTCAACAGATGAATGGATAAAGAAACTGTGGTATATATACACAATGGGATATTATTCAGCCATAAAGAAGAATAATATTATGGCATTTACAAATAAAGGGATGGAATTGGAGAATATCATGCTAAGTATTAGCCAATCCCCAAAAAACAAAGGCCGAATGTTTTCCCTGATAAGTGGAGAATGATGTATAATGGGGCTGGGGGGTGGAGAGGGAGAGAAGAATGGGGTAAATTTAGATTATGTAGAAGGAAATGAGAGTGAGGGGGGAATAAAAAATGGTGGAATGAGACAGACATCATCACCCTATGTACATACATGATTACATGAATGGTATGAATCTACATTGTGCACAACCACAGAAACGAAATAATGTACCCCATTTGTGTACAATGAATCAAAATGCAGTCCGTAAAAAATTAAAAGAAATCTTTTAATTTCCCCTTTGACATCTTCAATGACTCACAGTTGATTCAAAAGTTTGTTCAGTTCTCATTTGTTTGTGTAATTTCAACAATTTATCTTGCTGTTGATTTCTAGTTTCTTCCCATTGTGATCACAGAAGATGTAGGATATTTAATTTTTTTTTACATATTTAAATTTTTAAAATTTTTACTGTATTTTTGATTCATGGTACACAAATGGGGTACAACTTTTCATTTCTATGGTTTTACACAATGTAGATTCACACCTCTCATGTAATCATACATGTAAGTAGGGTAATCATGTCTGTCTCAGTCCACTATCTTTCCTTCCCTCACCCCCTCTTACCCCATTTCCCTCTACACAATCCAAAGTGCCTCCATTCTTCTCTTACCCACCCCCTTGTCATCCCATTATGTATCATCATCCACTTAGCAGAGAAAACATTAGACCTTTGGTTTTTTGGGATTGGCTTATTTTACTTAGCATGATATTCTCCAACTCCATCCATTTACCGGCAAATTCCATAATTTTATTATTCTTTATGGCTGAGTAGTATTCCATTATATATATAAAACCACAGTTTCTTTATCCATTCATCAATTGAAGGGCATCTTGGTTGGTTCCACAATCTAGCTATTGTGAACTGAGCAGCTATAAACATTGCTGTGGCTGCTTTACTTTAGCATGCTGATTTTAAGTCCTTTGGGGATAAACCAAAGAGTGGGATAACTGGGACAAAAGGTGGGTCCATTCCAAGTTTTCTGAGGATTCTCCATACTCTTTTCCAGAGTGGCTGCACCAATTTGCAACTCCACCAGCCATGTATGAGTGTGCCTTTTCCCCCACATCCATGCCAACACTTATTATTGCTTGTGTTCTTGATAATAGCCATTCTAATTGGAGTTAGATGAAATTTTAAGATGGTAAAGTGTTCCATAAGCTGACAAAAAGACTGTGTTCTGTTACTGCTGGATGAAATGTTCTGTATAATATAAAGTTGATCAATAGTGGGACTTAACCCTGAAGATTCTTGGTTGATTTTTCTTGTCTGGGTGATCAACTTCTTGGTAAAAGTGAGATATGAAAGTCCCCCACTATCATGGTATTGGGGTCTATCACTCCCTTTAGATCTAGTGTTGTTTGTTTTATAAAATTGTGACTTCGTCATTTAGTGCACATAGATTTATAATTGCAGTACAGTCTTGATGAATTGAACATTTTATAGTGATTTTGTTCTTACTGTTTGTCTTATAGAACTATTACTGCTTGCTTTAGGGTTCCATTTACTTGAAATATCATTTTCCATCCTCTTACCTTCAGTCTATATGTACAATGTAGACAGGATATTTTGAGGTGTTATCATTTAATCCATTTAGCAATTAAATCTTCTAATTGGATAATCAAGACTATTAGCATTCACAGTTATTATTGAAAGGTATTGAATTTTTCCTGTTATTTTGTTGAAGTTGTTTTGGATATTCTTTGTTTAATTCTTCCTCTTTTACTCATCTTTGCGGTTTGATGATTTACTGTATTAATGATATTTGGTTTCTTCCCATTTCTCATTTGTGTATCTGGTTTTCTGATGGAATTGGGTTTTATTCTTTCATGTGCTTTCATGGTGGTAATTACCTTTCTTTCACTTCTGGGTGTAGGATCCCCTTAAGCATCTTTTGTTAGACTGATCTAGTGATCATGAATTCCCTTAGTCTATGATTTTCTTGGAAGAGATTTATTTCTTCCAGTTTTGAAGGCTAACACTGCTGGGTATAGCAATCTTAGTTATTTGCTTTCTGGAGTTGAAATACAAATTTCCTTGTGCTCTCAGGCTTTACACAGTTTCTTCTCAGAAATCTTATGTTAGTCTAAAGGGTTTGTCACAAATATGACTTGTCACTTCACTATTTTAATACTCTTTCATTTATTCTGTACATTTGATGGCTTGGTTTTAATATTTTGGGTAGAGGCATTTTTCTAGTCATGTCTATTTGGTGTTATAAATGCCTCTAGTATTTGTATGCCCAATTTTCTGCTATTGTTTCATTGGATAGGTTTTCTATGTCCTTAAACTTTATTTCTTCTCCATTGGGTATGCTAATTATGCAGACATTCGATCATTCCACTGTACCCCAATGAATGCTCTTTATTCTTTCTTATTTTTTATTTATATCTGTCTGGATGTAATATTTCATAAGACCTGTCTAAAATCTCAGATGTTCTTTCTTCTGTTAGAATTTTTCATTTCCAAGATTTGTTTGGTTCTTCTCCATTTGCTGAATTTTTCATTTATATTCTTCATTGTTTTCTTATTTCATTTAAATGTTATCTGAGTTATCTTGTATTTTATCAAGTTTTTTTTAATCACTCTTTTGTATTGTTTTCTGGACATTTCATCTTCTCAGTATCATTGGAATCTGTCCCTAGAGACTTAAAAACTTTAGGAAGTGTCATATTGATTTTTTATATATCTTGGGATTTTGTGTTGAAATCTGTGCATCTGTTGGGGTGGAATTTTTCTGCTTTTATGTTATGAGCTTATTAGCAACTGGCTTTTTCCTGATATGTTTTGGGGTATTGGTTTGTTGTGCAAAGTTGAGTTTATTTCTAACTGGAAAATGTGTTATTATTTCCCTGTATCTTCCTTGTTATAAGTGGGTTTGGGCACAGTGTATATGTCTTACTAATTATGCTAAAATTAAATAATTAAAAAACCACATTGTCCAAAAATTTAAAACATTATCATCAACTTTTGGCTTGCTGGTTTAAGCAAATGATAATAATTCTTGAATTGATTATTGTACTAGGAGTTGTAAAATGCTGGCTCTCTAATTCTATCTGTCCTACTGTATTGACTATAATTTACTGTAGAGGAGAGTTTTTCTACACTTACTGTCATACTGCTTAAGTAGACATATTGTATAAAGGAAGCTCCATTCTTTCCATCAAGTTGTAAAATTTAGAATAAAAAGTTGAGGTTTAGCAAATACCAATGTTCAATGTGTTGGAGAAATTGAAGTTGATGACCACAAGAAGAAAGTTTTTTCTCTCTCTCTCATTAGTTCCATTATAGATTTATCATTCTACATCAATAAATATATATCTACTTACTTTAAAAATGTCCTTGTTTCTCATGAATAGTAGGTGACTGTCCTAAAATTTCTAGTGGCACTCTAATTTAAATGTATTGCTATTTCTATATTTTAAAAACTTTCTTTTTCTCTGTATCTATTTTTATTTCTTTCCTGAATCAATAAAACTCCCACAACGTATTTTCTGATTCTACTATAGTTTATTTACTTTCCTCTTTATCTCCAGTGACAGTGCTTTCTGAATGAAAAATCTTATGTTGACTTTAACAGTATGTTATTAACTAACAAATGGAGAGATTGTTGACAGTAACCACTCATTAAAAACCTTTAATTAAAACAGATTAAGAAGATTTGTAACTGTGTAGTTAAGAATTTGACCTTGTCCAAAGTAAAGTGAAGCTTTGGGTTTCAGTCCATAGGAAGCTATATATATCATACTTAGTAGAAGTATCTTTATTTAAGTAGGGGGCTGTCCATGATGAGTCTTAAGTGAGGGAAAAGGATGGTCATACCTGATAGTCTTAGGTTGAGGGCAGGTTATGCAATAAAAATAAAAATACAATTTAGGGGGCTTTTGGCTGCAATCTAGAGGCTGATACAAACAACATGGGTGATCAATAAATTAATTGTGTTATATAATGATACCACAATAAAACTCTGGACACCAAAGTTTGAATGAGGTTTCCTTGTTTGCAATACTCTGTTGACAATGGATTCTAGAATAACACATCCTTAGTGTAATGGAAACTACATTTGGAACACTGCTAGACTCTGCCCTTTGTGTTTATTCCTTTGGTTGATTTAAATCTCTATCTTTTACCTAAAATGAACTATCTCTGTGAGTATAATTTTCAGTGAGTACTATGTGTTTTTCTAGTGAACTATTGAAACTAAGGGTGGATCTGAGAATGACCTAAACTTACACTGATCCTAGAAGTGAGGGGGGTCTTGTGGAGTACTATGTCTTTGGACTTCACAGTTTGACTAAGTTCTGGTTATGGCATAGGATAAATACAGTCTCTGATATAGTGTTATTTGACTTAATAATATTTTGTTTTTATGATGGTAGGGAGGTGCTACACATTCAGTTGAAATCTCACTTAAAAATTGTCTTTTCTCAGAATAAGAATATGTTGTATGATATTCTCTCACAATGATGAGTAGTGGCAGGGAGCAGCAGCTGTCAGTTGGTCACAGGATAATAATGGTAAACAACTGATACTACATAGTGTATATGCATTTTTGATTTATGAAATTTCCAATTTAGGGTACATTTATTGAGATGTAGCCCCATCATAAATAAAGGAGTATCTGTACTAGCTAATCAAATTGTGAGACATTTTAGCTACTGAGATTTTAAAAATAAACCATTAGTAGATAAATTGTTAATTAAAAATGAAAGCAGTTAATATACCTCTTTTTTTCATCTACTTCCTCTTAAAATTCTACCAGTTCAACTATTTGTAACTTTCGAATTTTTCAGTATTTGAGACACACTGTACTTTCCTACTAAAAAATGAAATGGAAACAAGGAGTTCTGTATAAATCCTCTAATCTTATTTTGTATAATTTGGCATCTCATATTTTCTTATTTAAAACACAGGGGTCATTACAACACTATTAATTATTTCAGGATCTAGGTTAGAGGCCCAAATACTGAAGTTTGCACCAAGGGAGAAGATTTTTATGAAAATTACACAATTTAGTATTTTAATTTTTCCAAACAAATGCAAATATATGACTGCTTTAATGAATCTTTTCTATGAAGTCAAACATTTAATTGTAGTCCAATTATTGGCGCTTTTTAAAAGTAGGCTAATTTAACTAATTGGTTTAATTCATGCCTTATTAATTTAGTTAAGACCAGTTTTATCTCTCTTCCAATATAATGAAGTTATGAGCCTTGAAATAATCCATAGAAATATAATAGGAAGATGTCATGGTAATTTCACATAATAGGAGATGAACTGGTGCTTTATAAACATACACAAGTTTTTATATTTAAAGAAATTTTGTTATTAAGAGAAAGACCAGGCAGTATAGTATCTACTGTTAAACACTCATTTGCAGAGTCAGACCTCTTGAATTTGGTTCCTGCTTAGAAATGACATCTCTCAGAACAATTCAATAGCTTCTGTAAGTCTCAGTTTCCTAATTTTCAAAATGCTAATAATAATTTTTTTCTTCTATGTTAAGTATGATGATTAACCAAAAAAACATATATTTAGGAAAGTGTATAATTCTTAGTGCTTAGCATCATTCCAAGTAATCTCCCTCCAAAATTGTATTTGACATTCTTTTTAAGAAACACATAAATAGTGAATTGGAAGACTATTTATAAAACATATATAGTGCTATGGTATCATCCTACAAACAAAAAAGTTATTTAAAATCTAATAATAGGAGCCTTAGTCCTAAATGGAATGTAAAGTACTGTTATTTTGTTCATTGTCAAGGTCAAAGTATCAACAGAAAAATGTTTTTAATCTGCTCAAATAATAATTAATGCTGGCCTTTTGAGAACAATTTTTCTCAAAACAACTTTGTACATCAAGGTTCATGAAGTGTCTCCTTGTATATTATCTCATTCATTATGCGATAACTGAATGATAGGCAGGCCCAAAATTTATTAAAATTCCATTTCTCAGATGAAAAAACTGAGGGATAGATTTCCAGGTGTTAGAGAAATAGTAAATAACAGATCTTGGACTCAAAATTGAACTTTATGACTTTAAATTTCATTCAAATAGTTGAAATATCAGTAATTTACTTAGATAATGAGCTTTAAAATTAATAAGAATACTCTTGCATAGAGAGGAGTAAAATGGGTCAATCAATGATGTCTATGATTAAAATATTAATGTTAAACATGATCTTGCTACTAATAGAAAAAGTTCAAAATCTCATGCAAAGATAAAACAACCACATCTGCTACTATAAGAACAACAAATCCTATGCTGTCATCAAAGAAAATATTCTAAATAGGAAATAGGAAAGAGTGAAAAGATTTGCAAACAGACTTTCAATGTCTCATACACAACAGGCAGCAATTTTAACCTCTATTTTAGACAATTGCTTCATACAAGTCTTAGAAATATTCTAAACAGTGGAAGTGGCAAAGAGCAATTTTGTCAACTCTTTTCTTTGTTGTATTTTAACATGTTATCATAAGACACTTTGATTCCCTTTTACTTGGGAAAGAGTCTTTGTGCTGAAGCATATAATTATCAACAGCAAAGAGACATTTTCTATTGATGCTAATAACTTGGGTAATTTACAGTTTCTACACTTATCTTTATAATAAGAAATCATACGTCTTTTTGAATAAATACTGGTTCAACAATGCTGAAACTTTTGGGTTTGCCAACAAAAGAAAAAAAGGACACCATTCAATTATCATTCAAATCTACTATGAAATGTAACCAATCAAGAACTCTATAATTTTTTAACTCAAAATTCCAACAGAAGGAATAGGTTCCCAGTAATTTTGCTGCAGGATAAAAACCTAGTCTCAGAGTGTTTACATTGTCTTCAAGGGATCAAAGTTGAGCTGCAAGGATGTCATTGCCTAATGCAAACACTGCTGTCATTAAACAAATACTCCTTCCTGGTAAGCTTGGCTATGGCGACTCACTTTGATTTTTAATAAAACAAAACCCTTGTATTTTACTTTCTTAGATTATTAATTCGAAGTAGGCAGGAATTTACCAATATGATTATTACTGTTGAAAATAAACTAATCAGATGAATGAGCTTTATGTGGTTTACATAAACATGTTGGAAACTGGAAAGTCATTATAAGATTAATCATTTTTACAAAGCAATGATAGACATGCAAAATGTTTTTACCCTACTAAAATGAGAGACAGAATTAAAAGGTCCAAAACTGAATTGTTTGCAAAGGGGCCTATCAAAAGAAATAATTTTCAGTTTTGGAATTCTGAAAAATCTTAATAACTTTTGCAGTGATCTCTTTTTGTACATCTGGAGTTTTTCTGAACAGACATGGCCACTTTAATTTGAAGTGAAAATTGATAGTCATTTCAGTAATTCTGCATATAAATGGTCCTAGACTTTCAAATGAATATTGGTATTTTCTCCCTTAATGCAAATTCCTTAATAATTACAAATTCTCACTTTCAACTTGTTTTTCTGGGTTATTTTCAGCTATTTAAGTTTCTTTAAAAATAAATATACTGAATTGTACATGGATTTCAGAAGTTTCTTAAGTTTTTACCCCTGAAAAGTTTTAGGAAAACATATTATTTTTGAATTTATTCTGAGTGGTCAATGTCATAATAGAAAAGGTTAGTTTTATGTTCATATCTCCTTCTTTTGAATTGGTATTAATAAAAAATTTATAAATTTAAGTAAGGACCTATGAGAGGGTAATCCATGTTGTTTCCATTGGTAAGGTTTGTAGCAAATTGGATTTTATTTAATTGGTTGTGGTAAATTTATGAGAACTCCCTCTGAGACTACCATGCCATACTAAATTTTTTTTTGCTTAGTTTTATTGACTCATTGTCATGTTCTGTGTGATCTTGTTCTTAGTCTCTTTAAGCTCATAAACAGGTATTGTTTTTACCTCTCTTAGTAGCTGTTTTCTTGGTAAAGATCCCTCTAATAAAATCCTCTGTCTTTCTTCTCTCTCCAGATGAAAATCTATTCATCACTACACTATCCGTTGTCTCCCTTCATTCATTTTGCAGAGGAAAGAGTTCTACTACTTGGGATTAGTCATGCTTATCCTCCATGGTTTTGTCTATCAACAATTCATTCTCCTTTGTTTCTTCCTTTCCTTCCATTGGCTATAAACATTTTCATTTCTCGACCATTCTGAGAAGGCTCTCAATACTGCTCCAACTCATTCAACTTTTACCCTCCCATCCTTTGGTCGACAAATTTCTCAAAAGAATATTACTTACTGTCTCGTCTCCCTTCTTAAACTTCTATTTGACTCATAAATTCTGTTCAGCACAATTATTATCCTTTCTTTAAAGTTTATTGAAATCATATTTGCAAACATTCCCAGTGGCCTTCTTATTATAAGTCTAATCAATTCATATAAGACACAATCCTCCCTACTTTCATTAAACACTGGGCACAGTTGACCTCCTCCAACCTCGACCTTTAAAATGCTCTCAGTGTTATACTGACTTTCATGGGGTCTCTCTCTCTCTCTCTCTCTCTCTCCCCCTCTTCTTCTCAGTCTCTTATATTTTTGAGGGGTAATTTCCACCTGTGCTTACATCTGTTCACTTTTTCCATCTCTCCTTCATTCCCATGCATTGAACATAGTACTGAAACCAGAACTGGAGACAGGCAGTTAGTGTAGAAATAGGGGATCAGGTCAAATCAAGAAAATGGAGGCCATGAAAGCCATCTGCCTCTGGAAGTTGGAGACATCCATGGGAGAGTGGAACGCCAAGGACTTCCAGAGCCCATTGATTACCAAATTTACCTGCCCTTTTCAAGGACTGCAAGCAAGGAGCTATTAATTAATGCCCTCCTGGGCCCATGCCTGGCTGAATCACTTTGGCCTTCCCCCTGCTCCATCTGCTTCTCACTTTCTACATCTTACCTGAAAAATCAGGCCTAGTCAAGTAGGCAGGAAGAAAAGATAAGCGGGGAGAGAACTGGAGAACAAAAGAGACCTTAACCTATAAAAGATGTAGGGTGTGCTCACTTCTTGGGACTTCAGAACATCAGCCATGGCCCCCTTCTCCCTCCTGGGAGAAGTCTTTATTATTACTACTTTTAAATAAAACCTGCTTAATATGCTTGCCTTGGTGTGCTTCTCTAGTGTTCAAACATCAACATTAGAGGGAGCAGAACTTGTCACCAGTAAACTGTGGTATCAGTACTAGTTCTTTATCCAATTAAAAGATTGTTGCAGTGATCATATGGAATAATATGTATTGCAATGGTCATGATTCATAAACCCCCAGAAGTGAATCCAGTTCTTTTAACTCCTCTCACTGTCCTGATCCAGCATTCTGCTAAATGTTAATGATATTTCGCTTTCTATGCAATATCTTTCATTTCTCTTTAGAAAATAAACTTCAGGAATAAAGCTGATTGTAGATAAGGTAAAATTAAATGTTAATTTCCCTGAGAAAATTTGACTTGAAAGTTGCTAAATGCTGTGGTTACAGAATAAGCATACATGGAGTAAAAGATACAAAAAGTGTAGTTCTGGCTACAACTAAACATGACAGTCTTTTTATATACAATGCAGTCATGTGGAAAAACGCTTTTAAAATAAACACGCCTGTGTATTCACTGCAAATTAGTCTGTCAATTGAATTTTTACAGGAGCTTCTGAATAATCCATTTTGACTGACTTAATTAAAAAATTAAAGAAGTATATGGGCTTTGGCTAAAAAAGAACAGATTGTTAGAATATTTTCAATTCCTCTTTGCATTGGCATTTTATTGCACTTTTTTGTGGTTTTTCCAATTTTAAGCAATAACAAAGATGTTTTGCAATAAATAAAGAACTTATGGTATTTATTATATCTAAATCATTTGGATTCACTTTTTTAGGATGATAAACTAGAAAATGTCTTCATCGTTAACACAATCTACCTATGTGGGGCCATTCACACCATATACGTACAGCAAATTTTCATTAAGTATATATTTTTTATAATAATTTGACTCTTGCATTTATATCTTGCATTCTTAAAAGAACATTAAAAAATGCTAGACTGAGTAATACCTGTATGGTTCATTAATTTCTGTTTTTGGCTCCTGATTATTTTGAGAAATCATAATGATCCTATTAAATCTAAACTTTAATTTAGTATCATGACCATCATATGCTTTTTAAAAAAATCTTTAACTTTTAGAAATAGCCTTGATCTGTAAAATTGAAAATCAGATCATCTCTTTTCTCCCACAGAAACTTCCTATTGACTCACTACTGCCTAGAGGACAAAGTCTCAGCTCTAGTCACCTCTAGCTCAGATCATCCTGTTTTGGCAACCTCACTCCCATCCCCGCCCACTTCCCTTCTCTTACACTAAGTCGATTTCATAAACTCTTTTCAGTCACTGCTTGAATCTGCGTAAAGTGCTTTATTTCTTTAGGAAGTCTTTTGTAATACTATCTATTCTTTGTCATTCACAGACATACAATTGATCCTTTCCTTTTGTAGTAGTACTAAATTGTGTACCTACTTTCATTTTCAGATTAGTCATTTTATTATAGTTGTGTTTATTGCAGTAGAATATATGTAGCATAAAATTAGCTATTCTAGCTACTTTTAAGTGTGCCATTCAAAGGCATTAAATAACACTCACCTTGATACAGAGTTATTGCCATGATCCATCTCCAGATTATCTTCCCAGATTAAAATTTAATATACATTAAATTCTAACTCTCCATTATAATTAAAACACATCTATTTCCATACTATACTAGAGAGCAGAACTAATTCTTTGTTTTATTTATACCCAGTACTTAAAAAATGTCTGTCAAACAAAAGATGTCCAATAAATGTGAATTGAAGTGTCATAATCAAAATAGCACATCAGATCATCGTGCTAGCTAACCATATCAGATCACACTGACTTCTTACTTCACTCCACCCAAAACAAAATATAAGAACGCAAGAAATAAAGACATATTTTCAAGAGATTTCACATTACCAAAAGGATGAAACAAACAAAAAAACCAGAAGCAAAACAAATAAATATTTTTAGGGCTTTTGCTTTTCACAAAGTATAAAACCTAAAATTTTAGCATGGCATTGAGAGCCCTCTAGAACTAGAGTCCTTTCAACCTTTTCACCTTTCTCTTTTACTTCTTTTTATCCCTGAATCTTATCAACACATCTTTTATCTTTGAAAGGTGGAGTTTCTGGTTTTCTTAAACATACTGTCCTCTCAGCCTGAAATGTTTTCACTCAGTTTTGAAGATGTCATAGTCCTCCTTCAAGGGAATGTTCACACACTTTAGTTTTCTTACCATTTGATTCAGAATAAATGCTCTACTCCTCTCCTTTGCACTCTGATATATTTTGAATGCATTTTGATTATATCTTAGGTGGTTTTATGCCTTTCTCCTTTAATAGAGGGTAAGTTAATGAAAATATGCATAATAAATAATATTTTATTTTATTTTTTTCAATTCTGTCCTTTCAGAGACTCCCCAAATTTTCTGCATATTGTAGGTGCTCAATAACATACTGGAAGAACAAACACTTTGTCCATTGTGTACAAATGATCAACATACTGATGTTTACTGAGCATGTTTGAGTTTATTCAAATTATCCATTCAGGAGACAGCTAGGGAACAGATGAAAATATTGGTCAAAATGAACTATATACACAAGGCAGTCTGACAAATATACTTTGATTACAAGTTTGAATCACTATACTGAGTGAAATAAATGTAAGTGAAAAAGAGGTAGTCTATTTCTCAGGGAACCAATGACCTAGGCTTAGAGAAGTATAAACTAATAGTAAAAATTTGTTGAAGACCCATAATATATGCTTAAATAATGAAATTTAGCAATTTAAACTATGGAGCAAAACTAGTTGATGAGGAATCATAAGAGATTTCATTAAATGGGCAAAGTCTAAACTTAAGCTTCTTCACAGCAAAGAAAACGATCAAGAAAGTGGAGAGAAAGCCTACAGAATGGGAGAAAATGTTTACCACCTGCACCTCAGATACAACATTAATCTCCAGGATATATAAAGAACTCAAAAAACTTAACACCAAGAAAACAAATAACCCAATCGATAAATGGGTAAAGGAACTGAACAGGCACTTCACAGAAGAAATATGATTGGTCAACAAATATATGAAAAATATTCAATATCTCTAGCAGTTAGAGAAATGCTAATTAAAACTACACTTTGATTTCATCTCACTCTAGTTGAAACGTCAATTATTAAGAATACAAGTAAAAATAAATGGTGGTGAAGATGTGAGGAAAAAGGTACACTCATACAAACTAGTGCAATCACTCTGGAAAGCAATATTGGGCTTCCTCAGAAAACTTGGAATGAAATCACCATAGGACCCAGCTACCCACTTCTCGGTTTATACCCAAAGGACTTAAAATCAGCATACTATAATGATGTGGCCATATCAATGTTTAGAGCAACTCAATTCACAATAGCTAAACTGTAGAACCAGTCTTGGTGCTCTTCAACAGATGAATGGATAAATAAAATGTGGTATATATACACAATGGAATATTACTCAGCCATAAATAAGAACAAAATTATGTCATTTGCTGGTAAATGTATGGAACTGGAGACTGTCATTGTTAAGTGAAATAAGTCAATTCCCAAAAACCAAAGGTCAATGTCCTCTCTGATATGTGGATTCTAACTCACAGTGGGGGTGGGGGTAGGGAAGAATAGAAGTACTTTGGATTAGGCAAAAGAGAGTGAAGGGATAGAATGGGGAATGGGAATAGGAAAGATAGTAGAATGCATGGGACATTACTTTCCTATGTTCATACAAGAATACATGACTAATATAATTCCACATTAAGTATAACCAGAAGAATGAGAAGTTGTATTCCATGTATGTATAATATGTCAAAATACATTCTACTGTCATGTATAACTAAAAAGAATAAATAAAGAAAAAATGTTTCAAAAATAAAAATGAATAAATGAGTTTAGAAGAGGAAGTATGATTTTGACTGGTGGATTGGGATTGTGGAGACATTCCAGGAGATAAATTAACATGAGTAACATTTAGAGCCTAGAAAAATGTTAATGGCTTTCAAAACTAGTGCATGGTCTAATTTCATAAGACCTTAGGATGACTCAGTCAAGGCAGGAGGAGTAATGAGAGTTAAAACTGCATTTGTAGGTTGAAAAGATTTTTGATGGTATATTACAGGTATATGAAATATATGTCATTATATTATTAACATATATTAATATCACATATATCACTGTTATTAATATAGAGTATATTATATATGTCTAATAGGTGAAAATTGTTATGTTTTGGATGTGAGGTGTCCCCCAAAAGCTCATGTGTGAAATAATGCAAGAAAGTTTAGAGGAGAAATAATTGGGTTATGAGAGCCTTAATTCTCAGTGAATTAATTCCCTGATGGGATTAAATGAGTAGTAACTGAAGGTGAGTAGGTTATGGCTCAAGGAGTTGGGTATTGGGTCCTGCCTTTGAAGTATATATTTTGTATCTGGTGAATGGAGTCTCTCTCTCTGCTTTCTTATTATCATGTGAGCTGCTTCCCTCCACCACACTCTTCTACCATGATGTTCTGCCTTACCTCGAGCATTAAGGAATGGAGCCAGCTATCTATGGACTGAGACCTCTGAAAATGTGATCCCTCAAAAAAAGTTTTCCTCCTCTAAAATTGTTCTTGTCAGTTCTTTTAGTTTCACAGAAGTTAAAGAGCTGACTAAAATAAGAATATATCATAAAAAATAATTGAGGTTCAATTTTAACCTTTTAGAATTATATAGTAGAAAGGGATAGCAGGCAAGGACAGATTAAAAACTCACTGCATGTGCCCAGGTGAGAATTTAAAAGATCTGAACAATTACAATTTTAATATATATGGGAAAAGAGGAGAGATGGATAGGAGGAACAATGGAACAATTCATTTGCATGTATAGATTGGAAGGTCCTGAATGTAGACAGCTGAGAAAAAGTCAAAGATAACCACATCATCAAGTAGGACAGAGCAGTGGTACATTAAGAGAAATAACTTCTTTTGTCTCATTTATTAAATAATTGTACCATCTAACTGCTGGAATTATTGTGCAAACACATATATATTTAGCAGAAAGCCTTGAGATTTAAAGTAGTCAGTAAATACTATTATTAAATGCTCAATAAAATGACGTAGTAATAGTTACTATTGAAAATTATACCTGAATTTAAAATATCTTTGTTATTTTATTTTTACAAGAATAATGAAAAGTCATAAAGCAAAATGCAAACACTACAGAAATACACAGTGTATGTACTTTCAAACAGCAAAGACAACTAATAAGAGTTTGGTACTTATAGATAAAACATTTTTTTTCTATTCCTATAGAATAGAAATATACATTATTATTGTTTCTGTTTGTAAAAAAAAAAATGGGGTCATCCTATACAACTTTATCCTTTTTATATAGAACAGTATTTTGGAGCTTTTCCCAGAACAACACTGGTATTTCCTGTTCTGTTTAATGAGGTCACTTACTTTATTACATTAGTGTACCTATGTAGAATCTAAGGAACCATCTGGAAAACTAGGTGGAGATTCAGCCTCAATCAAAGCAGATGATACCTTTGTGTAAATTAAGAAATAGGTTCAGATAGGTATTCATAATTTTTCTGGTGTATGTCCTGATAGCCAACTCTGAGCTGAATTTCAATCCTTGCCTTTGTTTCTTGTTGGGCACTTGTGACAGAATAATATGGAACGTGTCAAATGGTCTTTTTTTTTTTTGAAAATTTCTTATGGAAGTTCGAAGGCAGCATGAATCTCAAGCTGTAGATTTTGGTTTCTTGTCAGCAGAAATCATAGTTGAGGCCTTGGATGGATAAGAATGGATGAGAAAGACAGAAGAGCTCCACGGAGGAGATTATATAAAAAAACTTATTGAAGAGTGATAGGTCCAAATCCATCTGTGACATTGGACAAGGGGATCCAGAGACAATGCATAAACGGTAAAATGATCTCCATTCAAGTCATATCATAAACTCTAGTCTGTCAACTTTTCAGGCTACATATTCACATGTATGTATGAATATATCAAGGTATCACTCACAATCTGAGTCTCTGCTCTCTGTTTTCTGTTTTCTAAATTTGGGAACTGAATCCATTCAGAAAAACATTTGGATAAATTCCCTACTGTCTGAACTGTCACTCACCACCACAAACAGAGGAACCAAACAGATTCTGATAACATAAGGTACTCACTCTCCAAACTTACTATATGAGCTCAAGAAACAAGTGAATTATAAGGCACACTTATACATACATTTAAATTTTATTTTAAAATCTGGAGCATCAAGTAAAATTTCCTCCAGTCCTTTGCGACATTCAGCCATGTGCGACTTTAGTTCTAGTAGTTAATTATTCTATCTTTGTTATATATTTTTGTTGGGCTCTTAATAATATGTTCTTGAACAGCTTTAATTTTATTTCCATGAAAATTCTTTGTTTTCTTAAATATTTTCTTCAATTGCTTCTTCTAACAATCAAACTTCAACAAGTTTCTGCTTTCTAAAACTGATAATAGTGTGATTTTTTCCTAAACATATTTTGTCATGTTTCTAAATTTATCTTGTTTTCAGTGTGTTCTGTTTTACTTATAGAGATTTATTGTACTAATTGCTATTACTATAGAGAATCAAGGACTTGAATTTTAGTGCCCTGATTTTTAGTATTTCACTTTAAAATATTAATTTCACTATAAAGTAAAAGTTGACTTTTTCTCACTTTCTTAAAAATTCTAATTATTTATAAATATTTTTTCATTAGAAAACTAAGTTAATATTTTTGGGGTTTTGGTTAAGGCACATGGATTTACAATCAATGATAAGAAGAAAAACATATTGAAGATAATAAGCACAACAAATATTTTTTTCTTACATTTACAAATTATTTAAAGTGAAAAAAGTATTCAAAAAGGCTTCAGTAGATATAAAAGGAATGCTAATTATTTAAAATTTGTTTTTCTATGTCTAAGGAATCAAACATGGTACTGCCTACAAGAGACTAAGAAAATATTTTAGGGCTAAAATAAATTATATAAACAGTTAAAATCTTTCCTATAGCTTTTTTCTCAATTATTCTCCCATTTTAGGTAGAACTGAATTAACTATTCCATTGATAATTCTGGAGCAAATTTTTAAAGTCTCACTTGAACATATGGGACATTTGTATTTCTTTAGCTAAGTGGTTCCACCACACCTTTGTTTATAATAAACAAATTCTATCATTGCCATATTCAGTGATACTTTAATGTTAGTAGTCATCAAAACTTTTGTTTACCATTATCAATAAAATAGTTTGAGGGATGCACTAAAAATAAGTATACATATTTAACATATATGAAAATCAAAATTAACATTGATAAAATACAAAATGAATATACACGTAACATTGTCTACTTTATGCCCCCAGAATGCATATGTTCTAATTTGTAGATAATTTGTCTGTTTCATTTCATAAAAGCACTGAGTTATTCTTCTTGTTACCTAGCATCTCAGAGGTTCTTTTCTTCTATGATGATTGAGAGATACCAATCCTTTATTTCTTCTTCTTTTTTACATTCTTAAACCATTGTCTGCTAAGCTGAATCTGTTCAACAAAAGGCTTTTTTTTCTGTTTTAAAAACTATTATGTGACAATTTATACTTTTAACATGGAAGCCTTTAATTTTCCTGAAACTTATCCTTTCTAGAGTTAAAGTTTCCTAATTTTTAAAAGTTTAAATTGTTCTTCCTGGAGTAAACAAAAGCATATCTAAACGCGTCTAGTTGACCTGTCTTATATTAAATAACATGGGAGTTTTATTGGACATGATTTTTTTTGTTGTTTGAAAACATATTTGTGTACACATTGTATATGTAAGTGTTATTTTGTTATGAATATCTTTATAAGATTTATCATTGCTGACACTAACCTCTTATCTAATGAGTTAACCTCTTACAGCCTTAATTATTAAAAGCAGAAATATTTGATGAATAATTTTAATTATGTCTACTACTAGAAAAACTAATGATACATTACTGGAATTTACTTCTGGGGAAAAAAGTTGCCTTATAAATAAATGTTAAAGAGAGAAGGGTATTTTAGTTGTTGAAAAGATTTGTTTCCTGTGGTGTGCACGTATGCCTGTGTGTGTTGTCTAATTATGCAAGCTTATTTGTGCACTAAAAATTAAAAGAAGCAAAATCTTCTAAAATGAAAGCAACTCTTTAAATCTTGAAGAGACAGTTTAAAATGTTTTCTTAACAGTTTGGAATGATAGCAAAAGATGTGGATCAATGAAGCCACTAGACATGGGCACAATGGTTTTCAAAGATATGAATAGGCAGGCATTTAGGGGAATTAAGTGTGTGTGTGTGTGTGTGTGTGTGTGTGTGTATCTAATGAGTTAACTTCATTTATATAATTTTCTAGGTTTAACAGATATTTGACGTATTTTCCAATACGGGGACCATGTTTTGCTTCTTGAAAGGACTGGTACTCTGACAGTGGTTTTTCTATGTCTCTGTCTCACTCTTGATAATTTTCCTTTGGTCTCTTAGTGACAGATCTAAATAACCAGAAATCAGAAAACATGACTCTGGAAACTAGTTTGAAAAGGCCTTGTTCAATGGCGTAGGCAGAAAATATTTTTTTGTGTGCGTGACAGTTTTAATAAAAGTGACGTGAAACACAAGGGACATAATGTTAGCGATATTGCACCTCAAAAGGGGAGAAAGTGCAGTATGTTACCTCCTGATTAGCAGCAGCTAGTTCTTCTTCCAGTGCAGAGACTCTTTCTAAAGAAACCCTCAGTCGCTCCCTTACCTAGAAGAAAAATCAAAATATGTGCAGTAATGTACAGCCCATGCATATTAAACTGTGCTGAACCCATCATTAACACCATCAGAGACAATTTGGCAAATATTAAAGTATTTATAGCCCTAAGTGCCCAGAATAATAAACTTGGCAGGAATACTATGAATACATTGTCACCTCGTAGAATCACTGTATCAAGGGATTTCCTTGTAAGCAAATTCTTTTGATGGTTCACTGATAGAACTTCCGAAGGGGTTGGAGATTGACTGGTCTTGTTCTCAATTCTTATTCATAGTAAAGTATATTATGAATTCATCTGAAAAATAGTGACTGATTAAGCATGAAAAATAGGCAAAATTTTTCTGTCTTTTTAAAATAAGTAAATTTTTATTTGGCATCTATATTGTAACATTAAAAATTATTTGTCTAAAAGCAAAGTGTTCTAAGAACCTGAAACTTGTCTACTACTCCTATATTTTGTATTATTTTGAAGTTTATATTGTTTATGCGATCTCTCAAAAACAATTCAAATTCCCAACTATCTTCCAGATTTCAAAGGCAGAACCATATATTTTGTAGAACCAAAAACTGCACCTTTAAGTTTGAAAGTAATGATGATTAACAAATATTTCATACATGAATGAAACTCCAAGAAGTTTATTAGACTCTGGCTTTCCTTAACTTCTAAAATTGTTTTATTTGTTGTATGTTTAGACCTATAGATGTTCTCTACATTGCATTTATCAAAAGTAAAATATTAAGAGAAAAATAGTTTGCTGAATTAAAATGAAAGACTACAGTAGTTTAGTTTTCCTTTAAAAGTATCAAATATATAACATTAAGATGCAGTTGATCATGAATTTTAATTACTTAGGAATTAACAAATTTTTCCATGTGAATGTTACAGTATTTATGTAGTGAATATTTATTTTAATGTTAAAATCATATTCCTTTATAGTTTAAATTTGACAGTGTAAGAATAAATGGTATTTGTGTTGTTTTAATAACAATGAACTGCAAATATAGACTATATAAAATATATAAACACCCAGATGCATAAAAATTTTAAAGTTGGAGTTATAATATTATTTTTCAGTTAAAAATCAAAGGCCAGTAATATCCCATTAACCTAGAATCTATCATTAGGAATAAAAATTCTCAACTGGACATTTTACTACTAAATTATGATTACATGTATATTCGGGTTATTGTGTACACTCAACTCCTGAAATACATCTTAAATAAGCAAGGAAAATAACTGAGTGGGGTTTTAACATTAATTATATTTTGTTATGCTTCAATTCTCTGAAAAGTAATAATACATGCATAAATGAACATTTAATATAAAATACAGTTGCATGGAATCTTTCTAGCTGTGTCAGATCAACTGCTAACTTTCTGAGTTATTAGACAAATGTCTAGTTGTTTGTAAAATGCATATAATTAATACTGATTAATAACTAAACAATAAATATTTGGAAATTTTTGATAATTTGACTTGGAGAATTTTCTAAATGAAGAACTTGGATAGATATAACAGAAGCAATTATCCTAAAATCATGAAAATGAGTAGGGTAACCAGTATGAGGAATGCAGATATCAAAAAGGTCTTAACAGATATGACTGATGATTATGAAGTTTCATGCCCACTTCCTAAAATGCCAACCATGAAGTATGGGTGTTTTAAGATGGTCTAGGAATTCTGGCTAATGAGAACAGCAATGCAATGTCACAAAATACATGTTAATTCTCTCTGCATGCAACACTGATCAGATCATACTGGAGTTCTGTAAAGGGTTAAGGTGCTAACTTCAAAAGACATTGATGCACTGGAATGTTTCCAACAGAGTCACTCAAGTCACATAAAGAGTGATTGAATTCAGGCTCTATTGTAGGTTAAAACAGCTACTTGACTTTTGCTAAACTGAAAATAGGATAGAAACTATTCTAATCTGTATTCTATTTACCACAAGTGAAGCATTTTATAGTCTTATTATTTCGAACCTTCAGGGAATAAAAATTATTGAGCTTATAAAACACTATGAAAATAGAATAATCATCCCTCAATAAATTTAGAGATGTTTTTACAAACTATATTACCCAGAAAGCAATGAATCTAAACTGTCTTCATAAGCAAGTAAAACATGATCTCTGTATATATATTGGATTAACAATATGAATTTAAAAATTGATGCTGTAAATATCAATAAAGTATTTATGCTTTACTCACATTTTCATGAGGATGAATTATTCTCTGTACTTTTAATTAATGGACAAGACTCAGAAAACTGAAACAAGTGAGCTTCATCTTGCTTTTATCTCTGCTAAACTTGGAAAGGAGAAGAGGGAGGGATCCAAAGGAGTAATCTTTCTAGGCCACAAAGAATTCTAACATTTTACTTGATGTACATGGCTTGAACTGCACTGATGGAAAAAAATAGTCTCTCTGACAAGACTTTTAGCTTTTTCTCTGCTCTGAGCATTGCACTAGCAGAGAACATTGTAGTTATCTTTGTTTTTCACATTTTTTTTTCTTCTTGGAAGTTAAACATGCTTGATAAAATTAGAGTTTAAATATTTTTTCAGTTGATATAGCCCTATTTTTAACTTCTTCTGATTTTTAAAAAATGATTGAACCACTTTAATTAATGTGTTGTCTGTATAATCTTTCCCTTAAAATAAATTGATTAGTTATTTGTTAAACTATAGGAGGAATAACTCTCAACTCTATATTATTTATTTATCTATAGAATTTTTTGGTTTTCATTTCATCTGTTATATCTGCTTTCTTCAAAATAGTATGAAAAATACTTAGAAAAGCTCTTTTCAAAAAGATGCTTCAGGTCACAAAAAATTTTATCCCTGAAGATTTATATAAAACAAGTCCCTGAACATGACAAATGTGTTTCAGGATGAAGAGACATCTTGATGGAAGAAGCGCACATTCCAAATTGAAATAATGGTATGGCAGGGTATCATTTTGGGAATTATCAGTCCTATAACACAAAATTTTTGTGAGGAAATCTCTTCAGAGTAGCAGTCAAATCATTTTGACACTGCGATATTAGATCTTGGAAGTATAAGTGGGAGGCATGTGTAATTACTGTTTTGAGTTACATTGCCCATATATGTCTAATACTTCTGGTTTTTAATAATCAATGATTTCTGAGTAATTAAAAAACACATGGATATTTCTCATTTCCTCCAGCCCTGGTAAACTTGTAGAGGGTGATGTCAAGATTACTGTTGATCTCAGTTGATAGTGAAAATTCTTCCCAATAACTCAGTGGTTGTAAAAATAAGTGAATATCAATAATGAAGACTATCAATCAGTGTTATTGTCCACATCGATGTTTAATCTCACATAGTTTATTTAGTTATTCATACTCTAAACCTTCTGTAATAAAGTTGGTAGTTTCTTATTCCCAACACATCTTCTCCATACCTTTTATCCGTGTTATAGCATAATTTAGCCATAATGCTTAGATTAGAATCTTGCAATTGCTTGTTTATGTCTGTAATTTTGTCCTTCCCCATCTCCATAAGAAGCCGTGAGCTACTATTATTTGGGAAAACTGTCTACAGAGGGACTTAGGCACACAGTAATTCCTTCATAAAGTAAATTCTATTTAAACAAATATCTAGATCAATAGTGATGGCAAGGTCTACTTAGTTTGAAAGTTTTAGCAAAATGTTGAAATTTACTCATGTTAATAGTAATATTTATTAACATTAATTGAGGACTTTAAATATGCTATGCACTGATTAAAAGTTTTGTATGCTAGATCATATGACAGCCTCATGATAACACTGAGGTAGTTACTATCATACACTTCAAAAGAAGAAGAAACAGATGCTCAAAGAATTTGGATCATTTGTCCAGGTCTGTATATTCCAGAGTTCAAGTTCATAACCTTCTTCCTTCAGGCTATTAAACATTACATTAACTGATAATCTATTCAGTTGCCCCTAAACTAACCAATGACCAGTGTGCTTCCATTGAGTTAATACTATTATAAGCTCCTAGGGCCATATTAAAGAATACTTCATTTAGTTATGCTAAGCTCACTTCTGTTTAGCAAATTATTTCTAGATTCTAAATTGTGAAACAACCATTTTCTTCTTAAGTGAACTCACATCATCAGGGTATTTGTCTTAAATGCTGTTTCTCTCAGTTCTGATAAATATTTTTCTTTACAAAAGCATCCTCAAGTGATGCCACAGTGCTCATAGGGAACATCCCAAATCACACATTTTCTAGTACCTTTGTTTGTTACTCAAAACTGTTAAGCCAGGTGTGGTTTTGACTGCCTGTAATCTAGTGGCTTGGGAGGCTGAGGCTGGAGGATTGCAAGATCAAGACCAATCTCAGCAATTTAGTGAGGTGCTAAGAATTTAGCAAGGCCCTATCTCAAAATAAAACATCAAAAAGGACCAGGATGTGGATCAGTGGTTAAGTGCCCCTGGTCTCTGGTTTGAATCCCTGGCACAAAAAAAAAAAAAAAAAAATAGAGAGAGAGAGAAACTGTTAAATTTTCTCAGAATCAATCATGTTCTTCTTATAGCTCTGGGTTATATTGTGTGTTAGTCATGCTGCTCAGTGTTACTTTCTCTGCTCATAAACAAAAACAAAACAAAACAACAACAAAAAGCTCATTCTTTAATTTTCAAATCAAATATCAAATATCACTCCCTTTTGAAGACATTCTCGACTTTCTTGTCTGTCAAGTAGAACTTGTCACTGCCTTTCTGCGAATTTATATTATATTGTACATATCTGTTTTTGGTATTGCCTGTTATTGATATATGAATCTCCAGTCCTATGAACTACTCATTCATAAGAAGAATGCCTTTTTTATATTTATGTGCCAAATAAGTGCCAAGGAGCCTGGCACAAAGTAAATATTCTATCGTGTCTTACAAATTTTTAACAATGCCTTTTTGTGATAAAAGAGGAAATATAATATGAAACTAAACATTAGACATATTAAATGATTATTTGATATTATGTTTAACATAGATCTTTATATAATATCCATTTATCTTTTATTCAAAATTATTCATATACTAGTTGCCTCTCATGGCTAATATGAAAAACGAGATACAATTTCTTCTTAATCATCTAGAAGACAGAATTATAGTTATCCTTATGCACATACTCCACATAATTCCCTTCTCTAAGAACATCTGAAAGACTGATGATAAAAATATATAGGTATATAAATATTAAATGGAACAAAAATATCTGCATGCTCAAAAATTAGATATAACTGGGCAATAATCCCTAGTTTGAATTTTAATCCTCAAACTTGTCATTTATTTTATAATAAAGTGCCCCAATTCCCACTGTACTAAATCCCAAAGCCTTATTAATTTTTAAAGTTCATTCTTTGAAATTTCACAAAATTGAAATCATAAACCTTACTAATCTCCAAAGGATATTATCATCATATTGGCTTATATATGTCAGTAGAACTTATTTGAGTAACAACTAAGAGAAGCTTAGAGCTACTTTTAAAAAGACCTAAAAGCAAGTTTTCCTTCTAATACCTTATGCTTTTACATGCAGAAACTCTTAAAATATATATTTGAAACTAAGATATTAGAGACCCAACAAAATGGAATGCTTCTAATATGAATGTCTAGAAGTTAAAGTACACCCAATTTGCACTACAAAATAGGTGTAATTTTCGGTTAGTGGTCTCTTATTTTGGCATCTATAGACATGCACTTCAGAAAGAGAAAGAGTGGGGTTGGAAGAGAGAGAGAGAAAGAGACTGAATGACATTACACAATATTAAATTTCAAATGGCCATCTGCACTAGGGCCATAATGTACCATAATAGAGGTATAATTTGAATAAGCCACAGATTCAGTGGTATAAAGAAAGAATATGGTCATGAATATTACAAAGATATACACAATAACACATTTCCATTTTTAAAAGTGGTTTTTCCATGTAACTCAAATGAGTTCCTGTAAACTGACTGGCTTTAGGAGTCACATGAGTCAGTGGATGAAGACAAGGACCTTCATGCTAATGACAAAAGCATGGGTCAGCTTGAAATCGTTTGTTCATACTGTACCTTTTCATCCAAGGCCTTGTGGTGCTCAAATAAAGATTTCAGCGCCTTGAGAACCTCAACTTCGCTGGACACTCCTGAGGGTGACTGCGCTTGCCGTTTTACCACCGTCATTCTTAATGACCTTTCATGCCGTGACACAAGGCACTCCAAATGCTCCAGTAGCAGCTATGGGATTTAACAGAAAATGAGACTGTCTTTTGGGTACAATAACTGATTCTACCTTCAACTATTTCAGGTTTACCAAGTACCCAGTAATAACCTGAGGTTATACAACAGGAAACAACTTAGTAACACAATGCTGTCTAAATCAGACTTTATAAAATATTTCAAAGTCAAATTTACATGTCAATCATATGACAAGTTAACAAGTTGCTGAATTTAAAAATACAATGCACATCTTTAGTAGATTTAATAATTTCATTATAGGTTCTACAGAAATAGAATGCTTGAAAAAATATGCATGATCTAATATGATAATTATTAAACAACATTTATTCCTTAGCTAAATATAGGGTACCTGATAATTTTTTAAGAGAAGAGTATCCAAAGTCAAATTTCATTTTATTTATATTTGATCATTTAAAATTTTTTGAGTTGAAGAAAATGAGCATAATCATCAAGATGATTGGTTTAAATTATGGTGATAATTTTATTCACAATTAATCTTCATATGACATATGAAATATATGCAACCAATTGTATTTTAGTAACTGAGGTTCCCAGTGGTCATTTGGGAAAGGGAGGCTACGAACATAACTGAAGTGTCCCTGTTGGAACCCACACCAAGAGCAGCCTTGCACCAAGGCATTTGCAATGCCAAATGTGAGGGGAGAGTGCAGTGAACCCTTCTGGACTGTTCCAGGCTCTATATTCTCTGTTTGCCAGAAAAGGCTTGTTTTAAAATGATTTTTGAATTGGGGTTTCACATTTGTTTTTTTTTTTTAAAAAGGAGTTCTGCTGCTAAAAACAAAGATGCATAAGAAGAAAAATAAATTACTGGGTCATTATCAGTTATTACAATTCTATTTGTGAAGAACCACAAACAACTGGTAAGTTTTGTGAGAGAGATCTCCAGAAGAACAGTGAAGAATGTGTACTACAAGTAGTATTTTTACAAAATAAAGGAAAAACTAAAGTGGAAATTGAACAAAAAAAAAAAAAAGGGAAATACAGATACAAGATGTAAGGAAGGAAAGAAAACAATTTTCTTTTTCTCAGGCATTAATATCAATGAAATATTTTGGTTTTGCATAATAAACTTTCTATTTAATGTTGCATGTTACTATCACATTTCTTAGTGTTTAATAAGTTAAAATTACCTACATTCATTGGCACTAATTATGGATCAGTGTTGGAAAACTTTGCCTGTTATTGACACAAAAGAATACAAGTGTCTAAGATCCTAAACACAGATCAGTAGTTAATAGTCAATTTTAAGGTTCTAAATAATAGTAGAGGTTAACTATCCCTAATCCAAAATTCCTGTAGATGCTCAACTGGTAATCTACACAAATATTCCAGAATTGAGAAAGTCCCAAATCTGAAAAACATTTTGATCCAAGCATATCAACAAGGGATACTAACCCTGTATTAATTTATCTGTGCAAAGATGACATAATCTTTCAAATAACTTTCCATTTATAATTATTTACTTTCCAATTACAATTATGGTATTCTACTCTTTTGTAGTCTAAAGATCCAAGATTGGCTAAATCCAATCTGTTTTACATGGGCGGTGGGGATAGGGATTTGCATGAACTTTGCCTGTTTTCTGACATCATCTGGTGTCAGTCTTTCCCTGACAAACTATGTACCATCCACACTAGCCTATTTTAAGTTCCTCAAATGCCAAGAATTTGAACATGCTGTACCCTCTGCCTGGAGTACTCTCCTTCTGGCTCCTCATTTGGCCAGTTCCTTCTCATCAAGTCTCATATTACCCTTTGCTGACAACTCTGTGTAAGTAGGTCTCTCCCCTTTCCAGGCTGCATTAATCTATATTTCAACCCTCTACTTCTTTTCTAAATAATATATCACAGTAAATAATTTTTACAATAGTTTTGTTAGATTCCATTCTATCTTTTCATTGGAATATAAGCTCCATGAGGTCATTAGTGTCTGCCTTTTCCATTTTGATTCTTTTTGTACTCAAGTGTCAGTTTAGTTCCTGACACCTAAGGTGTGCAATACATATTTGCTGAATTAATTTTAAATAATGAATAAATTAGGTTAATTTCCTGTGTGTCTCCTGGCCTATATTAGAGTTAAACCCATGCCCAGTTAATCAACATTGTTATATACAGGTATGTTTCAATCAGTTAATATAAAGAAACAAGTTTTATGATACAATAAAATTCCTTTCCCAACTGTGAAAGGAAGTGTGTTGGTTTATACAGTAGTTGTATAAATATTTGAGCATCTAATATTACATGACATAGAGCAAGATAAACGTATAAGATAATACCCTGTAGGAAAATAACCATAAGGAGGTATTATAATGAAGCTACAGAGAACATCTCTTAGTGATGTTCCAAATCTTTTCATCATACTCTTTACAACATTTGGCCAGTTCCTTACATTGCAAATTCTGTCTTGCCAACAGAGTACAAAATAAAAAACAACAACAACAACAAAAACAACAATAACAAAAAAAAACCCACACAATTTAAGCCTTTTTTAAATTTTTAAATTTTTAAAAATTTTTTCAGACTGCAAATTTTAAGCCTTTTGAGTTCCACAATTTTTACTAATAGCACATCCTTGTAAAATGAGTCTTGTGAAGGAATATATTAGGTGAAAACATCCAGTTTGTTCAGTGGGAGTGGCAAAGGAATTATGGACTTGTAACTGAAAAGGAGAAGCAAGCCCCTTACCAGCTTTGCAGAGAACTTCTGGAATTTGGTCCTGAAAGCACTGACTACAAATTTTGTTTTGTTTTGTGAAGTTTTCTAACTGTCCATTAAATAATAACTCTCTGCTTAAACTACTAGATTCACTAGAGTGAATCCTGTTTTCTGCAACTAAGAACATGTTGCCGTTCAAGTGTTCTGCCAGCTGCTACCCATTTTCTTTATAATGGTAACTGTCAAGTCCTGAGACCATTCTCATTATTCCTTAAATGTGTTAGCTTTCTGATCATTGCCACTTTTTCTAGTGTTCCTTCAGGTATAATTTTTGGTGATTTTTATTATTCATTTAGATGATTCTTCCCACATATTGTCCTCTAAATTTCTAGACTTCATTACTTTAATGGTCTCAATTTCTACCTTATTTCACTCACATTCAGAGTTCCACTACAGACCCTGCTGTTATCAGTAAGTGCAATTCTTCTATGATTTTTGAATTTATAATCTAACACACAGCACTACCTTTTAGCTCACCCGTTTAATGCTCAAACTAAAAATACTTTCACTTTCAGTCCCTTTATCATAGGAATTTGTTATTGCCTCTGATCACACTCACACCCTCACTGTCTCTTTACTTAGTCTAAAATGTACAGTTTCATCTTTATAATCACTTGTTTTTATGTTCCCTCAACTTCCAGAATCTGACCACTTGCCACTACATCCATTGCTCCCACCTGAGTCTAAGATCCATTGTTTCCCAGTGAATTATTTTAATAATAGCTTCTTAATTGGTTCTCCTGCTTTCATCCTTTCACCCAGCAGGTTACTCTCCAAACACTGTTCAAGTTAAAACATAAGTCAGGTCATTTATGCCTCTGCTCCAATTCTCAGCATCTTCTCGTCAGGCTTACATAAAAGCCAGAGTCCTCACAGGACTCTGCTGTAAATTATCTGCTCTCATTCATTCTTTTTCATGCTCCTTCAGGACAGGTGTACGAGTTTCCTTGCAGTATTTTCTTTGCTTATTGAGTTTTGCTTGTAACATCCCTGTCTATATATTAGGCCCTGTGTACTTGGTTTCTCTCCCTAAAACATTCGCTTTCAGAGACCATTTTATTCCATGACCCCTTACATATTTTTACTCAAATGTCATTTTTGGGCAAGGCTTTCCTGGATGACTTCTTCTACAGCTTGCCTGCTCATCTTTTGCATCTGTCCCTATCTAATGTACTATTTATCTTGTGCTGATCTTATTTACTGTTTAAATCCCCTCAATTAATATAAGGCCCCTGAAGAAAATTTTCTGTATTTTGTTCAATTCTTTACATACAGTGCATAGAAGATGCTCATATGTGTTTACTGAGTAAATAAATAAAACCAAGTAAAGCAAGTGTTTGCATATTTATAGACCACGACTCTTTAGGGAAATGGAAATCTTGGATATGTGGCTTAGAAACATGCAACAGAAGTCATGGTTAGATTAGCTTAATATCAGAAGAAGGAACACTGTCTTTCATGATACATGGAGGAGATATTGTGACTTAAGAGATTACCTCTTCTCTCTTGCTGTGGGGTGTCTGTGAAAGTCAGGCTTTGATGGACTGAGTCATAGCTATATTAGACAAATTTGAAGAATATGGAGAATATGAGGACAATGAGGCAAGGAGAATGCTTTCAACTGTACTGAAAAGTTTACAGAAATAAAATGACAAAATTAAGATTTTCAATTCTAGATCAAGGCTCAGAGAATCCAAGACTTGTTAGGCTGCTCATAGTGGCTTCTTATCGAGGTCCAAGACATACAGACAGAAGATAAAGAGCTTGATCCAAGAAAGTTTACTAAATTACAATATATGATGAATGCATAGATTTACCAGGTGTCTTATTTTAAAGAATCTTACCATAATTCTAAAAAAAAAAAAAAAAAAAAAAAAAAAAAATCTAAAAAAAACCCTACAAAAATTAGAGGAGAGAAGACATTTGCTTGAGTTACTCTGATACATTGAATCCCAATGATTCTCTGCTCTGATGAGGCTGGTCCTTTTTGTCTTCATGACTATGTAATGATTTCATTTAAAGCAGATATCTTATAAAAAAAAGTTTTTGGTCGTCGTCTTCCACCTCAAAAATCCCTTCCTGCCTGCAGATTTTCAAGTAGAAGATGTAGGGAAATATAACACAATCTAACTTAAGAAGAGAAAGCTTCCCAGTAAAAAGAATTGTGTGAGTTTGCTAATTTGTGTTCTCAGAAGTCTGGCAATGTATGTAGAAATTGATGCTAATAGTGCTGAGAAGGAAGAGAAGAGCAAAAACATATCTGGCTTTTTGCCTCGGTTGCTAGTTCTAGCTTGGCAGCCGGGCATATGCACTGTGGCATCTTCAGTACCATGGCTGCCATCCATGTCGCAGGGGCTCCTTCTTTGCTCATATGCACCACTCTGGCTACACACTCCACTGCCATAGCCACCATCCTGGAGAAGCTAGCCAAGGTCAGTAAAAATCAAGGTGACCCAAGAAAATGGCTCCTTCTCTGAAGGAGGTAGAAAAAGGGCAAAGATGAGGAAATCTTGAAAGATGATGACAGCAGGAAAGAAGTTGTCAGTTCTCAGAGTAAAGGCAGGAAGGCTACCAGAACTTAGACAAAGAAGGTGGCAGTCTCTCCAACAAAAATGGTTGCTATTGCCATATTAACTGAAAAAGCAGCTGTCACCTCAGGCAAAAAGGCAGCAACCACGTGGGCCAGGAAGACAGTTATCCCAGTCAAAGCAGTTGGCTGGCAAGAAGGCAGCCACATTAGGTCAAGTGTTGGCAGCAAGTGCTGGGAAGATCGGAGCTGTAACCCCAGCCAAGTGGGCACAGAATGGAAAGGATGTCAAGAAGGAAGACGATGATGGGGAGGGTGTTGGCACCCATGAGGAGGAGAATGATGATGGAGAGTGGATGATGGTGGGTGTGACCAGTAGCTGCTGCCCTTCCTCAGGGCACAAAGGCAAAAGCAGGAAGTCAAGAAAGATGAAGGGGATGCTGATAATGGAAGGAAGACAATGCTGAAGAAAAACTCACGGAGACCACAGCAGCCAAAGGAAAGAAGCTCCTGCAAGAGCTGTTCCTGTGAAAGCTAAGAGTGTGGAGGAGGAGGAGGATGGAGAGGAAGGGGAGAAGGAGGAGGAGGAGAAGGAGGAGGAAGAGCAGAGCAAGGAGGAGGGGAGGAGGAAGAGCAGGGAGAAGATAAGAAAGAGAAGTATAAGGAGGAGGGAAAAGAACCTGTCAAAAAAGCATCTGGAAAATGAAAGAAGAAATTATCAAGCAGAAACTGGCTCTGGGAGCCAAGAAACAGAAAGTAGAAGCCACAGAATTAGCTCCATCTTCCAATCTTGTTGTAGGAAACCTGAATTCTAACAAATCTTCTCCTGAATTGAAAATGTGATCTTTTTGCTAAAATGGCTCTTGCTGTTGTGGATGTCAGAATTGGTATGAGTAGGAAGGTTTGCTGTGTGAATTTTGAAATTGCTGGAGGTCTGAAAAAAAAAAAAAAAAAGCCTTGGAAGGCACTGGTTTAAAAATCTTTGGCAATGAAATTAAACTAAAGAAACAAAAAGGAAAAGACAGTAAGAAGGATAGAAATGCGAGAATGCTTTTGGCAAAAAAGAAAAAAAAAGTCTCTCTTACAGTCAAGCAGGTCGAATTAAGAGAAGCATTTGAAGATGCCATGGAGATCAGATTAGTCAGCAAGAATGGAGAGAGCAAAGGAATTGCTTATGTTGAATGTAAGACAGAGACTGACAGAGAGAAAACCTTTGAAATAAATCAGGGAGCAGAGATCTACAGTCAATCCATTTCCCTGTATTACACTGAAGAGAAAAGTCAAAGTCAAGGCTACAGAGGCAGAAAGAATAGCACTTGGAGTGGTAAATCAAAAATGCTGGTTTTAAGCAACCTTTCCAACAGTGCTGGAGAAGAAACTTTTCAGGAAGTATCTGAGATGCCAACTTTTATCAAAATGCCCTAGAACCAAAATGACAAATCTAAAGGATATGTGTTTATAAAACTTGCTTTATTTGAAGGTACTAAAGAAGATTTAAGTCACTTTCATGCAAGAGAAGTTGAGGTCACAGCATTCAGGGTGGAGTTGCAAGGACCCTGTGGATCATCCAATGCAGGAAGCCATCCATCCAAAATTTGTTTGTCAAAGGTCTGTCTGAGGATACCACTAAGGAGACACTAAAGGGATCATTTAACAGTTCTATTGAAGCAAGAATAGTCACCAACCAGGGAACGGGAACTTCTAAAGGATTTGGTTCTGTAGACTTCAATCATAAGGAAGATGGCAAAGCTCCCAAGGGGGCCATGGAAGGTGGTGAAATTGAGGGAAAGGATGTCATCTTGGACTGGGTCAAGCCCAAGGGGTGAGGTGGTTTTGAGGGTTCCCATAGGAGCTTTGGAGGCTGAGCAGAGGAGGATGAGGCAGATTTGGTTGCAGAGACCAGGGAGACTTTGGAGGGCCAGAAGGCTTCTGAGGAGGCAGAGAAAGAAGAGGAGGACAAAGAGGAGGAGGCCACAACCCACAAGTAAAGAAACCTAAATGGTTTTCTTTAGTCCCACTGTTTTCCCTCTTCTATTTGAAAGAAAGGACTCTGACATTTTTCCTATGCCTACAGAAGGTAGAACCTTCTGAGGATATTCCAGGAGAGTATGCAGACCTGGAGTGTACTTGGAAATCAAAATAAACGGCATATCAAAGGTGATTTCCCTGTTGGTTTTGACTGGATATTCATGTGAAATTTTTGAGATGAGTAATAGAGCTAGACCTTATCTGAAAATTGCGAAATTATGTTGTTTCATTTCATGTACGAAACCATATTTTTTTCCTATAAAGTTTTTCCCTCTTTTGCATTGGGGGGTTGTAAAGGAAGCAGAATGCATTATTATTATTTTTGCTTTGATGACTTTAGGGCAAATTACAATTCCTAAACTCTGGTATTGGAAAATAAAAGGTTGTTCTGTTAAATTAATCAAATAATCTGGATTTTACTTTGATGTCAGGCATCATGAAGTGGCTGTAACTGTTTGCTCTACTGGTTGTGTCAACTCAGTAGTGACCTAGAATATGTAAATAAATACTAGGAATTCTTTGGGAATAAGGTAGAAGGAAACTGATAATTTATGGAGCTAGTAATTCATGAGTATAGTTTACCCCCTAGGTAGTTCCTTTGAGATGATGAAAGCATCTTCTCTCAGTCATTGTGAAATATATTGTAGGAAGAGAACCCAGAACCCACAAAATACCAGTAACACTATTATGGCTGCTACTTGAGGTATTAGCATTATCTGTGGTGATTTGTAAAAATTAGCCCAGAGTTTTGGAATCTTTGTTACTAAGAGGTGAGGGGCTATATCCCCTTTGCTTGAATCTGGGTGGACCTTTGAATGTTTTGAAAAACAGTTTGGTGTATTACATTTCATTTTGTGACTTCTGAGCCTAGATCTTAAAAGGCCAGGAAGCTTCTACCTGAATTGAAATTTAACAAAAACAGGACTTCACATACCAGACATGTAGATAGACACAGTGACTAGGGATTATGAATCTTCTCATTTTTTTCCTTGAAGAAAAAGTTGATATTGTTATTATTATTATTTTTGTCTAAAAAGAGAGTTGTATTGTTGGGTAGATAACTACTATTTAAATTTTAAATAAGGAAAATGGAAATTACAAAAATGGATTGTAGTAGAGATTTTTCCATTTATGGCTGTTCAAAATGTTTGAACTTATCCTTTATATTTGATGGTTCCCCACATTCTGAATCCCACCTTCCCAATCCAGACTCTAAGAAATAGTTCTTGGCTACGTTCACCACGAGGTGGCAGACATGAATCAGTCAACCATGAACCACCTCCATTAGCTAGATCTGAAATGGGACAAGAGGAAGAAACATGCTGGGCAGGGGGATCCATTTTGCTGATTTACTGTAAGTGGGACTGCAGGTGTGAGAAAAGCTTACAAGGCTAAGAAATATAGAAAATGCTTGGAAACTTAGAGATTTCTTATATGTCTTAAGTAATGCCTTTTCAAAGATTAAAACAGCTGAGTTATATTCTATTTTGGACAATTAGGAGCTCTCCTCAACAAGACAATGAAAAAAATGCATTATTCACTGAACAATTTAACTTGTACTAAATACTACTCTATACCTAGTGAAATATTCTACATAAAACATGCTTAATACTTTTGAATCAAATTAATGATAATCATAAATGGACTGGAGATTGTAGTAAAAAATGATATTATCTGGCACAGATCTACAGTCTCTAAGGTTACAAATGAAGATATATGTTCTTTTGGCTCTTTGAGCAGCACAATGGTGGTTGGGCAACATATAAAACAAGTACTTTATAAGAGGAAGCAAAAAGGGAGATGGGAAGAATGTGATTGATTCATTTTCTCAGAGAGATTGCTGTGTTGTGAAAACACCTGCTATGTTTAATATAAGAAATATCGAGAAGCCTTAATCATGAGATTAAGAAACCAAAATTTCATCTAATGGCCTCAAAGGTCATGTGTTTGAAGCAAACCTGAGTTATATGCAGAATGATGAAACTGAATTTAGAAAATTCAAGCTAATTTACTAAGGATGTTCAGGGCAAAAACTGCATGTTTAACTTCCATGGCATGTATCTTACCCATGATAAAATGTGTTCCATGGTCAAAAACTGGCAGAAGACAATTGAAACTCCTGATGATGTCAAGACTACCAGTGGTTATTGCTTTATCTGTTCTGCATTTGTTTTATTAAAAACCACAATAAGGGCTGGGGTTGTGACTCACTGGTAGAGTGCTTGCCTGGCATGTGTAAAGCACTGGGCTCAAGTCTCAGCACCACATATAAATAAAAGAGTAAAATAAAGGTCTGTCAACATCTAAAAAATATTAAAAAAATAAACCACAATAATCATATGTAGAGTATCTTAGCATAAACATGTCCACCCAATTGGGATGGTAGAAATCATGATCCAAGAGTTGTAGACAAATGACTCGAAAGAAGTAGTAAGTAAACTGTTTCTATATAACACTGGAAAAACAAAACAAAACAAAACAAAAAAACAGAAAAGTCTTGCCAATCTACTTGTTTTCTTCATGATGCCCTTTTTAGGAAAGTAAACATGTATAAGAAGCCCAAGTTTGAACTGCAAAAACTCATGCAACTTCATGGTAATGGTATTTCTGGAAAAGCTACTGGGTATGATACAGATGATAAAGTTGAATAAGGGGAGAGATGTGAACTACCACTCCAAGCAGGTATTTAAAATTCAGATTTTTAACAATGAAAAATAAAAATCTATTTGTGAAAAAAGAAAGGTGAAAAAATTTAAAACATAAGAGGAGGAACTTGTCTAAGATATCACTAACAATGTACTAAATGTATACCTTCACTGGGAGCCATAATTTTAGTCTAACTTCTAAAAACTCTTGCAGAATGTGCTGATTATACGTTCTTTGGTACTCAGAAGACTGCAAGGACTCTGTAAATGACAATCAATCCTATGTCATAATTCCTTTTAAACCAGTATAGCCTACCTATGTGTATACCCCCCCACACCACCACCATCAGGAATTTCTTGCACTAAGTTCTGCCTGAAAAACAAAATATCCTAGGTAATATAAATTCATTAATTTAACTATAATCCTGTAAGAATTTCTAAAACTATAACCTTCATTATATCTAAATTCAACATAACCTTGTGTGCAATTATTTTCAATTACAGATAACATCTGGTAGAAATATACCCTGACTAGTTTGGCTACTGTAATATGTTATACACATGCACACTCATGCAGTAAACTTATCCTCTTTCAACTGCTAGGGGTTTCCTTCTTTGATTGGGTTGTAATTACTGCATATTGGGGAAATATGTTAGAAAAGTATTGTTAACTTTTGTAGCCAGAGGTTTGTCAAGAATAGGACATTTTTCTTTAGTAATAGTAGGTGGCTGAATCCATCTGAACATCAAGATAAATCCTTCTACTCAAGCAAAAGTAAAGCATGGTAAGGAACATTTCCAATGTAATTAAGTCTTTCTCTTTTAGTTTATGACCCATGAGTTTGAATTATCATGTTATTTTAAATGACATTAAGATTGGCTCTCAAAATCATAGCTTATCTTATTTTCAAAGTCATACAATGGTTACATTCTAAAACATTATCAATAATATAAACTCTATTTTGAGATCCTCAGCCAAGGAGAATCCTTGGGAGTGTATCAGGTAAGCATATCACTTAGTACCTTAGTTTTCCTATGAGTTAGGTGGGGATAATGAGGTTGCTGGAAGGATAGAGTTAGTTAAATATATAGAGCATTTAGGAAACAAATGAGCACTTCATAATGCTGGTGACTATATTTTCATTATTGTTACTTTATATGTTAAATAAATGTCATTCAACTCCTATTGAAACTTATATATTCTATTTTCGGAGCAGGTACACTTCATTCAACTGTTCTTTATGAGGGAGGGCCTCTTCTGATCTATAGTTTAAGATGATACTCAAAATTAATACAATTATCCCTGTTTAATCAAGAGTCCCCTTGTGGACTTTCTGTGTTATTCATCTCAATTCATGAACATATGCTTACTCCTCGATCTAGAGAGTCAGTACCCTAGAAACTAGAACACTGAATCTACTTTTAAACTTGCTCACAATCTAACACTAGGTAGATATTTACAGAAAAGAAAATCACAGCATGAAGAAGGAGAAACAGCTATAAGTCTATTAACAAAAACAACAACAACAACTTAGTAATACATGGTAGGGCATTTTGAGAAAACATCTGATTTTTAGTCCTGGATGCTTTTTCTTTTGGTGGAGGTGGAGGAGGGTCAGAGGTGGTTATGCAACCTAAGGAGTTGTTATATAATCAGTGCTTTGCACAAGAAAGCTTTCATAAATCTGTTACTTTCACTTAACCAAAAACAAAAATCCTTAGCATCACTGCTATAAGTAAGGTAGAAAACATTTTTTAGACTTATTCGTATTTTCAAAGTAACTATTATTCATGCTTAAAATCAATGACTTCAATTTCCATTGTCCTAAAAGAACTACATATTTCTCCCTCTGAGTCCTGAATGGACATTTCAAGGCTAGCTCAGCTTGCTGCCTGTATTACCTAGGGCTCCTTCCATGGGTAACAGACAAAGACACTCGGGGGCTTCAGAGGATTTAACATGATGAAAATGTTGTGTATGCAGAAACCAAATCTCTAAGTTCTCTGAAATTAGTCACAATTAAGAAGGAATGTCACATACCACACTACAGTGGTCTCTTGGGCAATATTTCCTATAAGTTGTAGTAAATTGTTGAGTTCCTCCATGAATTTAGCTTGAGTGATCATGGCTAACGATGCAGGTTCTGGATGGAGATTGCCTTACCTTTCAAATCCCTTCTCTGTTCTTTCTAACTATATGACTTCTGGGAACTTAATCTGACTTTTTCTGAGTTCACTTGCTTTGTCTGTGAAAGGGAGAAATCATAACACCTCCTTAGGAGTTTAGAAAGGTGTAAAGGGAGGGCAAAAGAAAGGACACACAAAGGAGAAATGCAAACACAGTTAATAAAATTATCTGGTGCATTTTATAGGATATGTTGGAAATATATCTGAAGGTATGCATTTCTGTTCATTCTAAATTTCCTGCTCCTACTTTTTACATTCAGTTGTACTGCATTACATCCCAATTAAAATGTAAAATAATGGAATGCAATAGAATAAATCTCATGACTGAAATAAACTAAATTTGTATGGAATACGGTGCTAAGTTAAAAGTCAAAAGTGGGAAAATATAGAGAGGGAAAGGAAAATAAGAAAAATATTCATCTGATATCTAAAAATATCATCTAAACTGCCTTTGTAATACCCCATTTCAGACAATCCATGTTACCAGTTCATCAAAGTCTCAGTGTAAACCAATTCATATGTATTGTGTGTCTTCTCTTTACCATACAATAAAGCCCTGGTAATAAAGACATAAATTGAGTTTGACCATAAAAGCATTAAGTGTGCAATTCTCTCTCTCATTAGAGCCACAAGCTCACAGTTTGTATTTTTACATTAGTCTCTAAGACCAAGCATAAAATGAATAGGCCATTAATTGTGTTTTATTTTCTCAGAATTAATTAAAGCTATGACACTTAAAATATTTGACCTGCTTACTATTTAAATTGAATTTATATCCACATAAGAAGTGGTTTCTCCTTTCTTTTAGTAGAGAAATGACATGCATTTATGAGTAATGTGGCAATTTGTGTAGCTCATAAAATTTAGTGACTTTCTTCTGAACTAGAAAACATAGTATCTTTGATCAAACTCTGAACTTTAATGTTATATGACATGTAATGGCATTGATGAGTCATGTGGGTTTCGAAAGTAAAACATAGCAACTTCTATGAAATCAGATTTTATGAAATCAAAATGCATATCAGAACTAGAAGTCTCCTTGGAGATCGCAGATATAAAGGATAGGCCTCTTTTAATTGCCGGAGGTCTGTTCTAATGGCTTTCATTTTGAACACCTTTTCTTTTTAAATAAATAATTTGCCGGAATGCATCGAGGACCAAATCCAGGCCAGTCTGTCATAGCAGCACCTCATCATTAAACTCTTACTCCTCTCCCCAAACTCTCTTCCTTTGCCCATGCCTAGCCTCTGAGGTATTACTTTTTTCCCAATCTTTTCAAAGTTTGAAACCCATTATTGAAATACATTCCTTCTTTTTAAAGTCCAATAAAGTAAAGACCAGAAGGAGTAAGAATATTTTCTAAGGCAACATAGTGATTTAGTAGCCAAGACTGTAATTTAGATTTCCTGACTTTTTATTTTGAGTTTTGTAGGATATCCTCTTCCTTTTGTAAAGTAGCTGACTATGAGTAGGTATCTGCTAAAGTATTCCTGAAGTTTTGAAAGTCTTTTTATATACATCCTGCATATACGGCACTGAACTACATATGGAATTAATTCCAAGAAGAGGCTGCTTTATTCTTACGCGTGTGTTATTTCTTTCAGCTTTAAGTTCAGAGATCTCTTCTTCTTTTTCTAGAAGTTGCTCTCGGCAGGCATTCAATTCTTTTGTCAGTGCAGCAAATTCCTGAAAGGGAAATAAAAATGTTTGAAGCTATATTCAAGATATCAAAAAATAAATCAATTTAAGCAGAAAGAGAAAAATGCAAAATAAAAGCTTTTGAGTGAAAAGAATGGGGAAAATTGATCCGGTTGGTATATATTGCTGTTATGAAAGTATCTTGGTTTTTTGTTCAACAAGTGCTAATCCATGATATTTATTATATGTATTTTATTATTATGTAGTGCTTAGATGGGTATATAAACTGTTTTTCAAAAGTATCACATCGCATTAACATAATTTAGCATTTATATAATATTTTATTGCTGGAATGATTTAAGCTTGGCTAATTTTGTGAGTAGCCACCAAATCTTGCACTTTGATTCCCAGATAGCAATATTCAGAGTATAGTAGATCTTGAAACTAACAATACAAACCCCTGCTGAATGTGCTGGAAATTAAGAATTTTGTTTACTAATAAGGTGAAGAATGAGAATCTACCTGTCTTACAAAATAATAAATGTATCAAAAATTTGATAAGATTAGCTAAGATTGTCTTGTGAATCTTTGTATTGCTTTGTCTTTCTGAATGGCAAGTTCCATGTGTACAGTGACCTTGACTAACTAGTCCATGGTTATACCACCAGCATCTCAATTAATGTGGACACTCAATTAATCTTACTTTCAATAAATGAAAATGGGTCAAATTGCAATAAAAAATTGGGGAGTTCTGGAGTAATTCTATGTTCATGGGCTTACTGATACTTTGAAGAGACCTCTGGTAGCTTTCTTTCCCAAACTGCAAGCACAAAACATATGATTATGAATTCACCATTAGCTGGTGAATTTAGACATAGAAAATATTGTTTAGAATACCAGGAAAACTAATTCCACCATTCTGCACTCAAAGTTATAAAAATATTATATAATTGTTTTAAAGAATGATAAACAGATGCCTATTATCATTAAGCCCTTTAGAGTGATCCTCAGTAGTAAAAATGATGCTTAGCAAATATTTGATTATTTGGGAAAACTTAGATACAAGATGAAATGATACTCTCAGAAGTTAAAAAAGAAAAAAATATGGGGAGACAGACTTGGTTAACCTCCATAATTTGCCTCCATAAAGGCAAATTTAGTAAAAAGCAAATTTTAGTAAAAAGGCAAATATGATGATTATGCTAAGCTGGGAAAGGTTTGGGGTTTACATTCTTGTTTTGCTTCAAACTACTTATTTTGCTCCATTTCTTTGAATAGCGTCAACCCAGTGGGTACTTCAAAGACCTCGGAGTAGGCTCTAGGGTTTAGAATCCAGATGAAAGAGTTCATTGTTACATTCTGACTAGCATTACAGATGAATGTTTTCTCCCCTGATTGCTGCCTGCTTAAATGTTGTTGATACTCTGAGCATACTATTTAAGTGGAGAATGGAAATAAGCAACAAGTAAAAAACAGAAAATCCTCTAAAAAATGAAACTTTTATACATTGCATAATTGTAATGGAGAAAAGAAGTGACATATAAAGATTCTATACTGTATGTTGTGAACATACAGGCATTTAAGAATCATCTTATAGTCAAATAACATAATATTCACTAGGGTGAATATTCACTAGGGATATAAATCAGATCTGTATATTTAAGACTATACCAGTAAACAAACAAGCAAACATGTATCAATGTCTTTCTAGGGGTTAGCTTGAAATAAAAATAAATAGAAAATAAATAGAAATAAATAGAAAAAAAATAAATAGAAATAAAAATTTCAGAATTTTATTATTAGATCTCCAGTGGTGAAATTATGAATGATTTCTGGTTTTTACTTTCCCCTTTTATGTTCCCACTATCCAAACTTTGAAAAAGAAGAAATAGTTTTTTTTTTTTTCTCTTAGAGAATAAGAGAAAAATAAACCCATAAGTGCATGGAAATGAGCATGCATCTGAAACACAGGATGGAAATTAGTCAAATGTTATTGGTAACAAAGAATTTGACATTTTTTTCCTCATCATGGCACTGATTCTAAGCAGGTCATTTAATGCCTGAATATAGATTTTATATATATATATATATATATATGTATGTATATATGTATATGTGTGTGTGTGTGTTGTGTGTATGAAGCTACCAAGCCATATAGAGTGAGTTATCTCTGAGCATAATTCTCCAGATTGCAAGTTCACTGTTCTTCTATCGTATCACTTTGAACCTATTGTTCACTGGGTTTATATGACTCAGCTTTGGAGTGCATTTAGCAGTCTCCATTTTGCTAATCTGAAGCATCAAACAACCATTACCCCAATTATATTGCATGATCTCCCTTAATTAATCCAATGGGAGTGTGGGGAGCTAGGAGACCCAAGCGAGGGCAACCAATGTTAGAAAAGCATGTCCTACACATCTGGAGCTGTGAGAGATGCAGATTTCAGACATGCAGACACAGTGAAATTAACCATCAAACATTTTTATAGCTTTATTTTGACATTTTTTCTTTTCCAAGCCTGCTTCTCCATTTTTACTATCAATATGAACTAGTATCATCTTGTAAAAAACAATAATAACACCAAATATATAGTTAGCATTGAGTCATTACAAAATACCAGAAATTCTACTAAACAATTTGTATCTTGTTAACTTATTATATCATTAATCCTAATAACATCTTGTTACAAACTCTAAAAACTCACTGAGGCCTAGATAAGTCATTTGCCCAGTTACACAGTTAGTCAATGCTGGAGGAGGCATTGAACTCAGACAATTTATCCTGGGTTATTTATTTTTCTCCTGACCACAGTTTTTTCCCTTCTAAATTGTTCTTCCTTCATTCTTTGTAAAAGTTATCTTGCCCAAGTTTCCAAAACATTCAGAGCTTTCTACTACCAAACACATCAAGTTAATTAGACTTTTTTAGTTTTTAAAATCAAAATATTCAAAAAAAGGTCCTTTAAAAATTAACTATTACAGAATAATAGCAACCACTTTAATTTTAAACAGGTGGCATTTTGTTGTCTTATGCTCTGTGCTAAATATTTGACATTAATTACTCCAGTTTTCATTTTTATTTTTCAGATGATGATATCAAAGTTTAGTAGGGATAAATAATTTGTTTAAGGTAACAAAGGTAAAAATCACCCACCCTGATTCCCAACTTTTTTCTTTGCAACACTGTCTCCATCTGGCTGAAAATGGAAAATCTCTTAGGATATGTATCCTTAATCTTCCATCCATACAACAGGTATTAGGATTTTCCACATACCATACCCTAAGCTAGGTGCTGAAGGTAGAAAGGTAAGTTAGAGATAGTTGCTTCATTTGACTTCTTAGGGCTTTCAGAATTCACATTTAAGACATCTCATGGATTTCCTTTCTAAACAAGAACTCAACACCCACCACCAAAGTGCCACACACAGATTCATACTGTTCAACTATTAATACTACTAATTATGCCTCTTTAAAGTCTCTTATTAGAAAGTCCATTTTCTGCAATAGATTTCACTTTCCTGTTTCTATTTCTACCTTTCTATTTTCTCATCTACTTTTTCTGTTCCTCCCATATATTAGCCTCTCTAATTCATTTTTTAAAGTATCATTCTGTTTTTGTTAATGCTCCATAATACTTCATGGCATTGTGTTTACAATAACTGAGTTTCATGTTTATCTCCCCTCAGTAAACAATATGTCCCTTTAAGGCAAGATGATTTTATTTATTTTTATATACTTAGCTCTTAGCATAATTCCCAGAAAATTGGACTTTTGACAAGTTCTTGTTATAACAATGGATGAATGACTTGCTTTCCCTAAACTTTCAACTTTAGTGTCAAATAATTTAGAAGATAATATTAATTAGTCTTCCTACTCTTATGGAGTGAGAACACTGTAATATGCCTTATATAGAACAGATACGATGGCTTTTTTACTCTGTAGCTGTTGCTTTGTATCTGAAATGCACTCTACTACATTCTACACAGCATGGCATTATTTCTCCCATGTTTTATTGCATTTATGTAAAGTGATATGGTAACGGCCTTAAAAGTGCCAAATTCAACAAGTATTCAGAAAATCTCTTCTGATCCTGGTAGTTTCTACAAAGAGGTGCACAGTATGTCACTAAGCTAGGAATAGACCAGCTTTAGTTCTGAAGCTCATTATCATGAAACCATAATGTTCAGATAAAAGTATTTGCGTTGATTCCAAAGACAATAGAATGAATTAGAATATGCCTACCTGAAAGAAAATAAATGAGTAGGAAGCAACAATAAAAAACTCTATTACTTAGTTCTTAGGGCCTATTCCTCTCTACAATTCGTGTTTTCAAATTTACCATTTGTTCATTGGATATATCACATTGATCTTATTGATTTGTAAAGTGAAAATACATCTTTATTATTTTTCTAGAGTAGTGTTTCTCAAACTATGTTCTTGAAACAATATTTTTTACAAGATTCCCAGGAAGCGGCATCCATAACCAAATACATTTGAGAAATGATATATGTTTTACATTTTATTCTTAGAAATTTACAAACATGCTTAGGAACATAAGAAATTTTTGACAAAGCTGGTTTTGTAGCCAAGAATTGAAACAACCTAGATTTTTATTTATAGGAAAATAGATGAATTGATATAGGAACTCCACATAATGAAATATTGTGAAAAGAACAGAATAAATAAGCTACATATTTGTATGAAAATGGAAATATTTCAAAAATACAATTGAGTAAAAAGGATATAAGACAACCTACCATAAAACACAGAGTATTATCAGAAGTTAAAGTCAGTGAGGAATGAATGTTAAAAGAAACGTTATTCATACTTCACCATGGCTGAATTTAAAGGAATTCATAGGAAAAGCTGTGTTTCCTTTGAATAACAGAATCAGGAGGATTCAATCAAACACCAGCCAAAAAGCTCTGCAACAACTTTTCAGACCAGTTATTTTGTTCCCCAACCATAGTTTGCCAAATTCTTACTTTTCCCAAGGAACGAAATTACTTTCTCTACTCTATACTTTTTTCCTTGGAATTTTAAAGAGTGGTTAGGATCTAGAACACACAGTGCCATAAAATACCCTCAGACCCAAGGGAGTGGCGCTCTGTTTTTTCTTAGCTTGGCCTTGTGCAGCACACACACGTTCCTAGGGGCACTCACTGTGTTCTAAGTGCTGGGACACTGACAATAAAAATTTAAGGTCACTGCTCTGGATATGCCCATATACATCTGGTATTTGTTACTTTAACTCCTTTTTCTTGAACTAAAACCTTTTTTCCAACACATGAAATTTTTCTTAATACTAATTCATCTCATAATAAAAATCACAGAAAGAGGAAAACAAAATAACTGTTTTTCCAGTTCGTATCTTAAAAAATTTTCCAGTTAGTAGCATTTCTTAAACAGCAATACGGCCATCTAATTTTTACACTCCTACTTTTAATTTGCAAGTCTCTTACATTGTATAAAATCTAAAGTTCCTCTTGTTCAGATAAAGTTATTACCTTCTTTTCCCTGTACATGTTCCCCCATCCTTCTTTTAGACCATTGTTTTTGAGCACTTTTTTGAAGCTGGGAACATTGTTCTGAAATGTCATACCATTTGTTCATCATTTCAGCTTTTTTATTCCCAGAACACAGGTGAGAGAACATGGTTGAAAGAGATTGGATTAAGTAACTCTAGCAAGGCCCTTTCTACTACATTGGCAATATCTGGGATGGCACCGGTATTCCCCCAAGGCTTTTAGATCAGAGCAAGGAAAACTGCCTGGGTATCTTAATGGTGGTCCCACCCCAGTGTTGACTTCTGAGCTAACGATGAGCTTTATCCATAGTTTGATCATTTGAACTACTAATATCTTAAATGATAGCCTGTAGGTAGAAAAAGGTTGTCTTAATCTGATTAAGGCAAAGAAGCTTCTTTTGTTTTGGTCCCTGCATGTGTGTCTGTGTGTGTGTGTGTGTGTGTGTGTGTGTGTGTGTGTTTCCCTATGAGGAAAATACATTGGTGAAGAAGAGATTCACTTCATTTTTGCCTCTACTTACATTCTATGAGAGTAGACTTTGACAGGAGAAGAAAGAGTGTACAAAATCAGAGCTTCCCCTGGCCATGCTTCCTCTTCTTTTGGACTCTTGCCTCTTTGCACCTGGCCAGTCATCATCACCTATTAGCTTTGCTGACAGGTGCAGAGCATTCTATTTTTGTCCATGCTCATTTTTAAATTCATTTTCTAATATTTAATATTAAACATATAAGGACTAAAAAAATGCTAACTTCCCTGACTCACTTCATATGGTGGATTTTCTTATGGTTTATTTGGGGGGAAAAAAGGATATATTTTCTCATTTGCTTCATGTTTGAAAGACCTTGACTTCATAGATGAGTCCTCACCTCAGGAAAGCAGATCACCAGAAGCTGCACAAGAAGGAAACTTAACCTTTCCATTTCAAGTCAGTGACACCGGCAGTCCCCAGAGAAATCGCTGGCAACACATTCCTAGTGATGACAATTTTAACCCTCTTTACCTTTCAATTAAACCTGCATTTTCTAATTTTGTGGGTCACTTAATTAATGAACCCAGAGTGGCCTTATTTCTGCAGCCATATATCTGAATAAGTACTGGCTAAAGAATCATAAGTGCAAACTAGTCTGAAAAATAAAATTAAGAGTGATTTGGAATTCAGCTTCACGAAACACCGCCAACACCCTCACCAACCACAAAGAAGTATCTTTTAGGTTTATTCTCCAACCATTTGTGCAAATCAAAAATAGCTCTCAGGAGAGCATATGGCATGGAAACAGGCTGAGTTGACATCTAGCATTTAAATTAGACAAATTAACCACTTCAAAATTCTTTTTATAATGACTTCCTTGGGCTATGCCCCCCACGTACTATATTTTGGTGTTTCCTCTTTTGAAAATTGAAAGTTTTTCCAGCAATTCTATTTGTAAAAATCAATGAAAAGAATTGGTTTTTCGATCTATAATTCTTTGGATAATTGCACATAAATTTACACATATAAAGGTAGACATTTCTTTTTTTCAAGTCACAGGATATACATTCTGGAACAGATTGATTATATAAGCATTATATGAGAGGAATGAAAACAAAGCAACAAAAAAGAATTGATATTCTATATTCCTTAAATTTTAGACCTATACATATCCATAAATTAGCCACTATAAATTTGTTCACAAGAATCTTTAGAAATTTAGTTTAGAAATGATTTAGTTTGAAAACAAAATTGTATTTATTTCATAGACATTAGTACTCCATTATTGTACTATTTCTTACACATATAAAAGGTTTTTCATTGTTATGTAATCGAGTATGGTGTTAATGACCTCTGTTTTTATAATTGCCTTCTAGACTCACATAAGCCCAGGGAAAACTGTCATCCAAAATTACTATGTGAGGCAGCCATGTCTCGTGGTCAGCCCTGGGCAAGACAGCTTGAAGGTAGACTCACTTGCATAGCTAATACAACTTGACAGGCACAACTGGACTCAGAAATTTTCACAAAACTGGTAGAGTAAGGCTGCCCATGTTAAAATGAAAGTGAGATTTAAACTCCATACAAATTATATTGTATGCCCCTTTGATTTTTAATTTAAATATACTCTAATTAGAGAGCTTTTTTGTCTTTTCCCTAAAACTGCATGACAGATTTTGTCACTATAACTCGGTGACCTGGGGAATGCAAGTCTGTTTAAAATCTAACATGCCACAAAAGCCATTTTTTTATGGTGGATGTGTACAGAGATGCCTGGCAATTTCTGTTTTCAAAACCTTCCAATTAAGGTAAGTAGAGTCTTGCAAAGAGTGGATGTTTGTTGAAATCAAACACTGGTGCTGTCAGGCAGCCTCCTACTACCTAACCATCTAACCATATTCCTACCATCCATCATTCACTGCCCTCCCCCTGAAATGTGCCTGTCTTCTATCTTGTCCATGCTCTGCTTTGTGAACTCTAATTTGTCAATACGTGTATAGAGTTGCCCTGGGAATCTGTTGCTCCTTAACAGTCACCCTCTAGACATGATTCAGCAGGGTGACTCAGTGTCACCATAGATTGGTTACAAACATATTTAGAGGCATAGTAGGGTTTTTCAATACCCCCAAATCAGCCACCCTGCCTGTGCTCTGTCTTCTGGGGGCCCTAGGCACTTTTGCCTTACTAAGCTAGTTTGTTTACAAAAATGTTACCAATTATTTTTTTTCTTTTAATTTTAAAAGAAATGTAAACATTTACGTTGGACCCACAAAACACTGTGGCCCCCCCAAGCAATGCACCAACTATGACTAATAGGTACATTGGCCTTATACTCTGCTCCTTCATGGAGGTCATGTTGTGGAATGATCCAAACAGTATACATTTCAGAGTGAAACAGAACTAGGTTCATATTTTGACCAATAGTAGTGAACTTTTTAGGCCTCCATTATATAACTAGGTAAGAAAAGTCAAAGTTCTTTCTTATTGGATTAGTGTGAGTAAAAATGAAATTATTATTACAAACATGATTACTACAGCCCTGGGTTCAATAAATGATATATACCCAGTTATTTATAATTCATATATAGTTATTCAACTTACAGTTTTGGTTTCTTCCAGGGCCCAATTTTCCAGATTAGTACAATTTAATATTTCACGAGGTGCTTCAGGTTATAGAAAATTTCATGTGCTTGTTTTTTGTTTGTTTGTTTGTTTTTAATTTCACGGTAACTGAAATATAGTTGAGAGTTACACAGCTGAGACCCACTTACATAAATCTCATTTTAACTCACTTTCCTTTTTTTCTGAAGGCCCTAATATAGATAGAGACATGCAGGATTATACTCAAGAGTAAAAACAAAGAAGGGGTTCTGCTGTACTATTACTGGAATGACCAAAAGAAATGATAGGGATGAGTGTGATACCATAAAATATTTAGCACTTTGATAAGAGAAAATGTCTTATTTACCCTTTAGTTCCTTTGTACTCAGTAAATTCTTGGAGGCTAAAGAATTTGGTTATTTTCACATAAAACTCATCAAAAAACACCTATAATATCAATGCCCATAAAGATAGAAGGGATGAGGAAATTCTCTGGCTGTCATAAAACTTGTTAAAAGCAAACTCCCTTGAACAAGTGTCTCCGACTTCATCCCCTATTATTCTCTCTGTACCTCTCTGCTGGCACCTATTACCACTTTCCTAGATTTCACACAATCCTCAAATGTTGTCTCATGTCTGAAATAAAAATAACAACACAAAACATCTTCCAGTTTTCAGTGAACTTGTGTTGGTTGCTCTGAGATGCTGTAGGGCCCAGCTGCCTGTGAGTCTAGCCAGGAACAAGGGGTTACAGCCTGGATTCTTTTATAAATTTCTGACCCAGGAAGTAGGATGTGCCTTGTGAAATGAAGACCTTCATTGGGCTCTGGCTCTAAATTTGGGTAGCTTCCTTGTTCCAAAATCCTCTTTCTCTGCATATTATTATAAGAGTCAGTAAGAGTCCAACAATGGCCTACAACTAAGACTGGAAGGAAACCCTTTCTTTTTGACCTGCTCCACCTCCCCCTTCACTTTTCCTTAAATAGATCAAATATATGAGAGAAGACAGAGGAAGATTATCAAAGAGAAATTACAGATGAACCAAGCCTTCTAGTTCTATAGTCAAATTAATGATCTTGTCCTTGATCTTGACTCATCTTTGTAGAAGGAAAGGGAAAGCATCTTTTATCTCTGACAAGGTCCAAAAGATATTTTTGCTCATTAGATGCTTGAATCATTTGGAAATTTTTTATAACCCAACATTTTAAGCCCATTAGTAAAATCACCTGGGCCAGTAAGCATTGTAGCTAAAGCATGTCAGGGATGAATCATTGCCAACCAAAATCTTGGTTGGCAGGAAAAGCCAATTTTCAACAACTCTGACAGCGTAAAGCAGGAGGCATGTTTGACAAGATGCTGCATATTAATTTAAAAGGCTTTAGCATCTGGTTAGGTAATACCTGCTGTGGCCAACACTCCCAGGCACACAAAAGAGAATTCAAGCAGAATATTTAAATCTCCCCCAAAAAGCTAATTCTAAACAAAACAAAACAACAAAATCATGTCTTTCTAACAAAATAAGCAGAGATATATTTATATAACCAAATATATTTGGGTTAGGACATTTTTGACTATTCACTGTGCTAAAATACTGTAGTGGGTACCATAGAAATTATAAAACATATTGAAACATATTGTCCTCCCTTGGAGAATTTTATTGTGCTCAGCATTTAGAAGAGGAGTCTGGCTCAGAGAATAACACTTTGCATCCTAACATCCTACACTAACATATAGCTAACATGGAATTTATCAGAGAGATGGGGGAGGTGGTGGTATCAAGTAACACAGGAGAACAAAACACAGAAAAAAAAAGCTGGCCAGTCTATTCTAAGAACTCCTCTGAAAGGGTGTCCTGGCTTAAGTATTACAGATGTCTGGGAGTAGGGTGGAGAAAAGTGTATGTATGTCCCAGAGTGTTATAATCCACTAACATGTCCTGGTTCCACTCAATATTCAAATCATGTAACACCTTCTGATTCCATGGATATCAAGCAGTATTGTTAGAACAAATGAATTTTCTGTATCTTTTAAATGGGACTTGTCCTTGTCAGCCCATTTTGGATACAAGTCTGTTTGACAATCCTCTTTTTTACAGTAAAAAACAAAATTGACATTTTGATCATTATTTTATTGACTCCACAAAACTTATTGGATGCCTACTATGTGGAAGATCTTTAAATATTTTCAGGACTTATAATGCATGCAAGGGTGAAAAAGTCTTAGCAAGTACAGATAACTGTACAGCAATTACAGTACAATGTGGTAAGTACTGTGATAAGGTGCTCAGCATTTGCATACCAGTCAACTGAGTCTCATATTCTTCCTGTATGGGTAGGGAGCATTAAAATGAAACGTGGATAAGGATGGAGTGTTAGCAGGGCACAAATTGAACATAAATTCTTACAGCTTGAGGGACCAGCACAAACAGCTTCCTAAGGTCCACAAAACCTTGAGCATAAAACCACAAAACTATTAGAAAAACAACAATAATAAGGAAACCAGACAACTGATAAAACCTATGGGGACCTGATGCTGGATTCACTAAGATCATAATATCTTGGTTTTTCAGACATGATGCCATTAGCTCAAGCAACACAAGAACTCTAGATAAGCTGGTCACCAACTGCTATGGGATGAGTTTTATCTCCCAGCCCTCAATTCACATGACAGAACCCTAACCCTCAACATGAGGGTGTATTTGGAGATGGGGCTTTTATATAATCTTTAAGAATCGAAAGTCATGAGGGTGGGCCCTAATGATGGTATTAGTTTCCTTAGGAGTAGAGACACTATAGCTCTCTAACATGTGAGGACAGTGACAATGCAGCCATCTGCAGCTACCTGCAAGCCATGAAGAGTCTCACCAGAACCTGGCAGTGCTGGAACCCTGCTTGCAGGCTTCCAATCTCTAGAACTGTAAGGAAATAAGTCTTCGTTGTTCAAACCATCCAGTCAGTGATATTTTGTTATGAAAACTCAAACTAATTCACCGCCAAAACTTAAAACTTACTTCAAATGAAACGATCAAGATAATGAAAGACCACCCATAGAATGAGGAAATTTTAGTAAGTTACATATATCCAAAGATATACAAATAAACAATAGGCATGTGAAAAGATGGTCTGTACCATTAAGGATCAGAGAAACACAAAGTAAATGAGATACCATTTCATACCCATGGACTGGTTAAAAACGAAAGATAAACAGTAAGTGTTGGCAAGGATGTGAAGACTCTTATGCTGACAGTGAGAACATAAAATGGAGAGCCTGCTTTGAAAAACAGCCTGGCAGTTTCTCAAACGGTAAAAGAGAATTATCATATGATCCAGCAATCCTACTTCTAGGTATATACCCAAGAAAATTGAAAACATATGTCCACACAAAAACTTATCCATGAATAGTCATAGATACATTATTCATTATAGTTAAAAAGTGGAATAATCCAAATGTTCAAAATTGAAGAATGAATTTTTAAAATGTGGCATGTCTTCTTTTTTTGGTAAATTGCTATTTGTAATAAAAATATTTAAAATGCGATACTTCCATTTAATGCATTTTAAGTACAAAATATCTAATTATTAGCTAAAGGTAGTATGTTATAGGACATATTTTTGGAATGTACCATCTATATATATTATATATTATATAGATTATATAGCTATAATCTATATATCTATAATATATATATAGCTATAATCGCACATCTATTGAACAAAATTCCCCATATATTTCTTTCCCCCAATACTTGGTAACCACCATTCTATTGCTTACTTTTATTCCCTTAACTATTTTAGATGCCAGATATAAGAAGAACTATGCAATATTTATTCTTCCTTAACTGACTGATTTCACTTAGCATAATGTCTGTCAGGTTTATACATGTTGCTGCAATCGTAGGATTTCCTTCTCTTTTTAAGGATGAATAATATTCCCTTGAATGTATACATCACATTTTCTTTATTCACTAATTGGCCCATGGACATTTAGGTGGTTTCTGTATCTAAATAAAATGAATAATGCTACACTGAACATGAAAATGTACATATTTCAAACTCCTGATTTCAATTTTGTATACATCCCCAGATGAGGGATTGCTGAGTCATAGGATAGTTCTGTTTTTAATTTTCTCAGAAACCTCCATACTGTTTTCTGTGGTGGCTGCGCCATTTTATATTCCCACCAACAGTAGCTACAAGTGTTTCCTTTTCTTTACAACTTTGTCAACATTTGCTGTCTATTTCTTTTTGATAAGAACCATGCTTACAGGTGTGAGGTGACATAAGGAAATGTTTAGAGACACTGGATATGTTTATCACCTGGATTTTGGTGATGAATGTATACATATAAGCCAAATTCACCAAAAATATATATATTAATTATGTGCAATTCATTTTATTCCAATTATAACTTAGTAAAGCTGAAAATATTTTCAATTACTATGGAATATTAGCAATGAAAAGAAACTACTGATGCTTATTATATCATAATGAACCTTAAAATATTATGCTGAGCTAAAGAAGTGTCATATTATGTTTGTATTAATATGAAATGTCTGCTTTAGATAAATATATAGAAACAGAAGGTATAATTAGATGTTGCCTAGGACTATGGGGAAAGAGGATGTTGGATAAGGTGACAGTTTAGGAATGCCAGATATCTTTATGGAATAATTAAAACGTGCTAAAATTGATTGTGGTTATGAATACTCAGCTATGTGAATCTATTAAAGGCCAATAAATTCATTTTAAATGGGTGTTTTCTTAAAAAATAGTTTAATGTGTATGCACTGGAGAATGAACCTTGCTAATTAATTATTTTGGTCTTTGGTAAGGGGCTTTGGAATAAATGGGAGTGACAGTCTTTATCCTGTTTCTTATGAATTTAGAAACTTCATTAAAATCATGAAATTTCTGGACTTCTCAGGCTAAAAGTCAGACACTGGACCTTGATAAGTTTTTCAAGGTAATATTATCCTGGAATATTCTCTTTAAAAACCAGTCTGCCTGTAGACATACAAGGTTTTCAACTTCAATTGCATTCTTACCTTGATCCCCCCTCCCTCAGTAATCTATGCTAGAAAAAAAAAATGCTTTACATAAGAAATATGCCCTTTTTCCTTCTGGACTTTTTCCCTACACTGAGAAAACTTCCCTGATATTGGAGCATTTGCTGATCAGTAGAAGTAGAAAGAGTCTCAGAAGACTTGCTTTTTTGGGAGGCAGATACAATTTTCACAAAGCAAGTACATGGAAAATTCTGAATCTTTTCAATTGTTCCTAAGAAGTATGCAAAAAGATTCAGTCAAAGTTAGGGACAACTCTTGAGTTCCCTATTTACTCATTTATGAAACAAGTCCAATAAATATCCAATTGCTACATATACATAAACATGAATGTAGAGAGCAAAATATATATTTAGTTACATAATAATTTGATGTTTTCTATTTTATACTGTCTTCCTACACATGTGTGTTGACACTATTTTCTTTTGTCTGAGAAGAGAAATAATCATGATGGTTTTTCCATGAAGTAGCCTCATGATATCTCCCAATGCTGAACTTAAGCAGAAACTATTTAATAAGTCAAGCTGGGACCTAAGAAGTATCTTATTAGCCATCTTATTTTGAAATTTTAAAAATTTGTTTTTATATCTTCTTCAAAAAATAAAGTATAACTGATACTCCAGAAAAGACTACAAATGAAAATTCTAACTGCAAAACCATAGCTTAGTTCATTTTCATTTATTTATGTTAATAAATTAAATGAAATTGATTGAGTGCTGTCCACATAATGCAAACAAAGTGACACATTAAAGTCACTTTGACCAAGGATCTACCACTCTCTTTACTCGTTTTTTATTTACTTAAGCTACAGTTGCTTGGGAGAATGAAAAACAGTTATGAGTCAAAGTGTATTTTCAGATGTTCTTCCCTCCCACTTTTTATATTTTGGTATTAAAAGGCATTTTTGATAATATGCTTCAAGAGAAAGAACATATTCCATGAGTAAGAAATTTAATTAGAAAAAATTTTAAAAAGGTTATAACTTCAAGGGAAGAAAACATTTCAACACTTCCTTCTAATTGAGGTTTTAAATTTTAACAACTCGAAGTTTGAAAATCAATACTAATACCCAATACCATTTTGTTATGATTTAATTTTCTAAAACATAATTATTGTCTTTCATTTAATTGTGTTTTTAAAAACTCAGTTATCTACACTTTGCAAATAGACAAAAATCAAATTAGTATTTTAAAATCTTTGCTCTTGATGTATTAGAGGAGGTTTGTCTTTCTTCTAATTAAGTAAGTTTGCTAATTTTGCCCTATTATTTTACATAGATCACTCTCAAAATTATTTCTGTGGTAAAATAAATGGTAGATACAAAAAGAGAATGATGACTGGTTGAATAATCTTCATAGAAGTTGAAATTATGAAATATTTAGAATACAGTACTACATAAAACATAGCCTTTTAAATTAATGAAATTGTTTAGGTGAGCTATATCTCATTTTAATTATTCATTGCATTCTTCCTTCAATTTTTGTTAACACTCTTACTGAGTATTCAGTTCATTATGAAACAAAAATGTAACTGAGACAAAAAACTAAAAGCTTTTATTTTACTTTCATATAAAAATCTTTGTATCTAGGTGGCAAACTCTGTACCAGCCAGAACTTTCTTGCCTTTGTTCCATTGTCAGCTCCTCCCACAAGACCTGCCCTGAAGACTACATTTGTCAAATAGTGACATTACCCTGTTCATGTTTGGTAATCAATGTTTAATGCAGATTAGCAAGCATTATTAGTTAAGAATGAACAGAACTAAAGTCTTATTTCTGATAAAGCCATGAAGTAGTGAATTTGAAACAAGGCATACCTATTTCATTCTTTTAAAGTGTTTTTATATAAATATTTTTCACTTAAACTGTGTGCTGTGTGTTATAATTTTATTGTTTAACATTCTTGAAAAAGAAATTTTCCGTTTATTGTTTTTTTCTGATTCTAGCACAAGAAAACTTCATTCTCATGATTTAAAGCATGGAATTGCAAGCTCATATTTCATCTTCTTAATCTGTGAGAATTCTGTAAGGCCCAACTAAAGGCTTCCTTTCTATTTTTTTATTTTTATTTTTTTCCTGCTAGGAACTATGAATCAAGGACTACCTTAAATAGCTAATAACAATTTGAGCCCCAACCCTTCTTAAAGGCTTCATTGTGCTGACAGCATTTCCCCCTGCATCATATTTGAGTCTGTATCATTGTATTTCTTGTCTTTTTTGCTCTTGGTAGATTTTTTCCAGACTGCCCTGCCTCTGAGGGTGAAGCACATTAGTGTTCTGAATTTATGCAGGGGTTTTAGTTCCACTCTCCTTCTCTCCTGGATTGAAGGCCTGTTCCCTCCCCAGCACCCAGCATACCTACACGAAATCCTGTTTCTAGTGTCTGATATTAGTAAATATCTTTAGGTTGCTCCAACTTTCAGAATGCACTATTTGTTTTTTTCTTTTCTCAACTGTTTGCTTTTTGTGAGAACGATGTCATGTATTTAAAAGAAACTGTGTTGCAATTTATCTATATTTATGTAGTGAGGTCTTTTAAACTTTCATATTTGCCAAGTTGACAAAAGCAGAACTTGAAAATGATGAAATATTTATAAATGTTGAACTCCTGTACAGAATTAACATTAAAGATTATTCAACCCATTGGGGAATTATGACTGGGAATTGGTATTTGTTTCTTCTCTGACAGTTTTCTACTTGATAAAATATGAGGTTCAATGTAATACAAGATATTAGTGAGTTTATAAAGAAATGTACAAGATATCTAGACTTATATCACAGATATATGAGTTGTATATAAAATATTCCAGTTGACTAAAAAAAGTTACATTTCATCGTGAAAGTGCTTTCTGTTAAGAAGATTGGTCTGAGGAAGAAAAGCAAAGCCATAGGATTGGGAAATAAGGAGAAAAGAAGAGCTACCATCAATTATCTGAAAGGCTTTCACCCAGAAACCTGAAAGAGTTGATTCACAGTCAGAGAGAATGATAATGTGAAAATCAGGAAAATATATTTGCAAAATGATAAATTTACTTAATCCATTGCATCTTTTATTTACCCAGCATTTGCAAGTGGCTGTCATGTGTCAAAACACGTGCTGAGATCACAAAGATGAATAAAGTAAGTTCTTGGTTCTGAAGTCCTACTTAGAGTTTAAGGAAGAGACAGGCCTATTTCAGATATACTGTGACATATAAAATACATTGTGATAAAAATTGAAATGTATTCTGCAAAAGTGGAATCATGTATTCCTGTGTTGCATTTTATCTAGGTTTATATAGAGCTTTGCCCTCAGAGGCAGGGCAGTCTGGAAGAAATCTACCAAGAGCAAAAGGACATCTGTGCATCTTAAAACGTATATAAATGCCTCATACATCATGACTGATAGAATGGCAAAATTCTGAAAAATAGTTTGGCATTTCTTCAAAATGTTAAATACAGAGTGACCATGTAGCCTACCAATTCCCTTTAAAATATACTCAAGAGAAATAAAAATACATGCATAAGAGCAAAACTCCTATAGGGAAAATGTTCATAGCAGTATTATTCATAATATTAAAAAAATGAAAACAACTCAGATGTCAATCATTTGATGATGGATGGGTAAATGAAATTGGCACATCCATACAATAGAATATTATCTGGTAGTAAGAAGAAATGAAGTTTTGATATATACTATTACATGGATGAATCCTTAAGCTAAGACAAAGAAAGATCCTATGTTGTATTATTCCAATGACATGAAATGTTTAGAATAGGCAAATCCAGAAAGAAAGCAAATTAGTGGTTGCCAGGGGCTTGAATATGGGGGAATGAGGAATGATTGCTAATAATGCAGGTTATTTGGGGGAAAGGAGTGATGGAAATATCCTAAAATTAGGTAATGAAGGTTGCACATCTCTATGAACATGATAAAAAATACTGAAGTTTACATTTGAAAAAAACAAATTTTGTGATGTATAAATTATGTCTTAATTTATCAAAAACTATAAGAAAAATTACACAAAATATTTAAAAGGAAAATGGAAGTCTAATACTTTCAACTCCATAGAATGTATATTTAAGTTTAATTAAATTCCTGTTGGACTCTTGAGAACTCAGGCCCTTATAAATGTAATCATTTCATAGAATAACTTCTTTCATCAATCCCCCACGTTTTGGTTTGGTGAGCGTACAGAAGTAAATTACTTCTTGCCCATATGCAGAAATTTGAAGTCTCTCTAGGGGTGGAAATCACTTTTAAAATGCTTTGCTGTTTCATTCATGGTGCTGTATTCTTAAAGGACACTGAAAAAAATGTGGTATTGTCTGGGTGAAGGTCATTTCCTTAGTAATAACTCCACAAGATTCTAGTAATTTTAGAGTTGTATTTTACTGCCCTACATAAAACAATATGAAAAACCTAAAATGCCACCAGAGTAGGTCAAAAACTCTTGGGATAAATATAATGGACAAATTTTAAAAGTCAGTCCAGACTATGTATTAAGTCAAGCACTTAGATGTTTTAGAATTAGATGTCATTTCACAACAGTGATGATGATTGTCTAATGAGCCGAATTACTTTTAAGTACATAGGGAATTATTTGGCTAAAGGTATATTTCAAAAAGCAGTCAAGTAAATAATTTCAAAAAATAAAAAGTACTTAGTTGATTTCAAGTGTCTAATCCACAGTGAAACTTCTGTAAATGTGAATTCAATGTTATCTAGTCAATAAAGGTACTTTTACTTTTAAAAAGATAATTCATTATGTTTTAATTAATCTCTATATCAACTCTTTTCTACAGTGTATGTTTTTCTTTTGATTATCATTTAGTTTTGTTTTGGTGATTTTTGTCCATGATATACTTTATATAGTTCTTTCTAAAATCACACATTCAGTAAATTTCTTTAAAATAAAATTTCTGCATTTATCCTTCATAGTTTGAATCTTGCTTGTCCCCCAAAGTCCCATGTGATGCAGTCTCAGTTCCTCAGCCCATGGTGCTGGGGGTTATGGCAAAACTTTTAAGAGGTGGGGCCTATTGAAAGGTTTCTGGTGGCTTATACTTGAAGGGGATGTTGGCATTGAGGCCTTTTCCTTTTTCTCACTTTCATTTTCTAGCTACATGCTACCGGTGTGGTACTGCCTTGCCCCAGGCCCAGAAACCACAGGAACAATCCGAACCTCTGAAACTCTAAGCCAAAATAAACCTTTCCTTCTTATAAGTTGATTATCACAGGTTTTTTTTTTTTTTCTGTCAGACAGAAAGTTAACACGACCTTAAGCTGATCATACTAGTATTTCTTCCTTTATTTTTCCTTCCAATGCTAAGAAATGGGAAAGGACCTGTGCTAAATAATTCAGATTCTCAGTACCAACCTGAAATTGATCACCTCACTTGTGAATGAAAAATATTTATTTTAAAGCCGTGGTCTCTATGAATTTCATGGTTTGATCTGTATGCCTATGTGCAAGAAGAAGAATCACAAGACCAAAAGGGAATTTAAAAAAAAGAAAAAAGAAAAAGAGATTTCAAATTTTGTGAGAAAAATGTGTAACACAAGTCAAAATATTAAAGAAACTTAAAACACAAGGTGAAGGATATGGAGCAACAACCCAGGGAGAAAAGAACAATAGGTCCCAGGGAGAGAAGGGAAAAAATGGGCTCTGGATTTTCACCATTCGCCAGTAACAATGGGCTTTGAACTTTCACAACTGGTCCCCGTGACTGCTCAACCACGCATTCTGCTATCATTCAAGTCTAACTGAACCCTATAAAACTTAGGCCCCTGTTGTGACCAGTTGCCATTTTCTCTCTTGAAAATGTGCCCCTCTGCTGCTTAATAATGCATCCCTGGTCCTTTGAGGTCTGTCCCAGTTTTGTTTACTTTTGCTTTCACTAGGCGATATGAGACCATAAAATGTGTATTTTTGTATTAATGTCAAAATATGAAAGCCTAACTAAAAAAAAAAAAAAAAGATTGACACCTTCAAGGAACATTAGATGCTAAAAATAAATTGCAGAAGCTACATTTTATATATTTTTTTTGACTAAATGACTTGGTAATTTCACTTAAAACAGACTGCCCATCTGCAATCTTATTTACAAAATTACAATATATAACTTCTTGCATATTTGAGGGCATTCTGAAAGAATATTCCTATAAAGTTAGAAATTAAATTAGTTTTTAAATGCAGTACAACTCATAGAATCAATAATAATACCTAATTTTCCTTGCATTTCAAGCAGTATTCTACACATTTTATTTGCATCAACTTCTGAATATTTACAATTAATCTAGGGTAGTGTAGTCTGATTATCTCATTTTAAAAATGGAGTAAAGGATGCACAGACAGTGTAAGTAATTTGCCCAATGGCTAATATGCATTAATGTTCTATATGGCAAAGTCAATACTTGAACCTAATAATCTATTGCTAAAATTTCAGTTTAAGCACTAACACTGTACTTCCCATCTCACAATTACATCATGAACATTGCCACATAAAATAATATACAAAGCAGAGAACTTTCAAGATATAAGCTCATAGAAAGGATAAGTAACTACTGTATTCCTAAAAATGATATTACCAATGTATTTTTCAGGTGCAAACTGCCTTAGGAAAATATTCTATTTACTATAAATATATGAATATTTTTTAAACTTCAGATTCCTGTAGTTAATTCCTTTTCAATAAATTCACATAAATATTTTCAAACTTGAATGCTGGGTTTTGTAATCAGCTTTTGATTATACTCTAAAACTTACTCTACATACTTCATACTAACAATGGTAGGAAACTAGTGATACATATTTAGCTCAGAAGAGTAGTACTCAATTCAATCTTGGATGAGATTAATCATTATAATAATAATACATGACATTTATTAAATCTACTTCAGTAAATTATTTTTACAAAACTGTGAACTCCAATTTGTCAATGAGAAATATCATGCATTGACTAGTTCCTTTGCCTATTCAATGGATTATCTTTTATAAAACCTGGTGTGATTTCTGTCGTTAGGGAAGAAAAATATGTGGATCATCACAGCATACTGTATTTAGCTTTGGAGCACCTGGAACCTCAAGTGACCATGACAGGGATGGTTTAGAATGTCCATGTGGTGTGTCTTTCATTGACCTACTTACATAAGGGAAAAAGGGGATCCTTGGGAAGACAAAGTAGCAAAGTGGCTGGAATCTCCAGCCCGGGAAGCAATTGCTTGTGTCTGAATCTTAGTTCCTTCTTTTAGTAGTGGTATTGTCCCTGGGAAATTTACTTCACGTTTTTGTATCTCATCTTATTCATTTTTAAGTTATTCATGTAAAATGCTTAGGCAGGTGTCAGTACTTGCTAATATTAACCATTATTTATTATTAATATTATTGCAGGAATAAAGTCAAAGCTCATTTTTTTAAGAACAGGAAGATCTTGTCACAGGTGATTCTGGGAGTCAGCCCAAGTCCCTCCAATCCATAGATACTGACATTGTCACATTAGCATTAAATCCATGACTGGTATCTTCCATGTTATCAAGTCCATTTTCAAAGTTTTAACATAATCAATTTCTGTTATGGCAAGAAAAAACAGTGGCATATGGGTCCAATGGCATGATAATGACAGGTGTCTAATGACCCACTTCAAAACTGAAGAAAATGTATAGATCTGAACTAAAAGAATAATTGATATGTGGCCATAGAAAGTAAATTATCAAAAATATACAATAATTATGTAATTTGAAATGTCTGATGGCAATGAATCCCATAATCTGATTTTATGATTAATATTTGCATTTCTATTTAATTTTGTATTCAGCACCACATTTATTACTGACTTTAAAAACATGTACTATAGTTACTTAGTGAATATATAAGTAATTTCTGAGAATTCTGAGAAAGCAACATTTTTCTTACTTCTAAATAGTTACTTTATTTCATTACCACACTATCCTTAAAAAAAAAAAAAAAAAAAAAAAAAACCAAAAAACAGTTCCAAACCTGTCTTTGATAAAATTTTCAATTGGAGTAATTCAACTACTATTCCATACTTTTTAAATAGATTTCTGTGTGAAATAAAATTCTATCAGGTACAATCCTATTTAAAAGTGCTTACAGTATGTAAATTCTATGTGAACAGAAAAAGTACTGCATTTGTTAAGTTGAAATTTTGTTTATGAAGCATTAACAATTCAAAACAGTTATGCGTGGCTGTTGTCAAGAATGTCCTTCTAACTCTTGCTGTTTGACTTTCTTCTGATATGTTACTCATCTTTCAAGGTCTATATTTTTATTTCACCATTTAGAAATGTTAGATTTTATATCACTTGTTCTCAATTATTACAATCTTTCTTTTTATGCATGTCCAGCTCCCCCAATATAACATCATCCCCATTATAAGAGTTAGTATTTATCTTATCAAAAATAAACATTTGAGCAGTGTTGGACACATGGTAGGTGTTTAATAAATTCATGTTGAATTAAACTAATTAAGTAAATTGTAAATACACAATGGAAAATTACTATGTCTGCTAAGCCATAAATAGGGCCCTCATGGAATTTTAGGGGCTATAATGTCAACCTTTGGAAAATTTCAAATTAGCTTTTTATTAAATCTTTCTTGGGCATAATGCTTTGTAGTATATTTCTAGAAATACAATCTTCTAAAAAATTTCCAATCTAAATGTTAGAAACGTAGCATAAGCAAAAACATCCCTGCATCATTGTATTGGCAGGTCTGTCAAATGGAGAGAAATGCATCTATGCTATGAGCTCCATTCTTTTCTATGGTCATCTTTATCACCTTTTTGCCATCACAAATATTTCTAAATGAGTGACACATTTCTTTTAAATTGGATGTTTATGCTCAAAGAATATGCATAAGTTAGAGCACTAATGCAATTGAAGATTTGCTGAGGTTTGTATATTTAGATCCTTAAGACATTTTGGGTGTCTGATTCACATTCATCAGGTGTAAGTAAATGTTGTTAAGGAGCTTTGACTGAGAAGCACAAAAGTGTAACAGTGGTCTATTTTATGCTTTGAATCTAGCCCTTGCTTCTCTGCCACTGGAAGTATTTTAAAGGACAAGTTTCTTTCTCTTTCTCTCTTCCTCCTCCTCCTAATTGCTCCCCTTCCCTAATCTCAGGGGAAACCTGTCTTCCCCATCCTAGACAGAGTTATCTGTCCTTGAGCACACACCCATCACAGGAACCAAGTAATTGAGACTTGGGGATGGCACCAGAAGATCTCAGAAATGACTACTCCCAAATTAAGTCCATTACAACACCCAACAGAGGACTCCTGGGAATGTAGCCTTTGAATCACTTCTTTAAACCCTCCCTGTTGCCCCAGTGGACAGAATCACAATCTCTGAGATAGAGTCCCCTATGCTTCTCCTTTGCTAACAAACCAATAAAATCTCCTTTTCCTTTTTCTCAAAACCTTGTCCTCATTATTGGATTGGCATACCGGACAAGGACAGAGCTTTTGGTAACAAAAGAAATAATTGAAATTTCTTCATGCTTCTAAGACTTCTAGGCATTCAGATTCTTCTCTTATGGAGACCCTCTCTACCTTTCCAACATAGTTTTCCCTCAATCTTGTCTTTTTCTATTTGGTTCTCATTTTATAGTGCTGTTTATCCACACAGGTATTCACTGATATGTGTCCCATAGATTTTCCTCATGCTGAACATTCTCCATTGAAGCTCTAAGTCTCTTTCAATTGTAGAAACTGATTGCTTAATTTGTTAACTGTAGGCTTTATCAGACATTATCTCTTCAAGGCCTCTTACTTTATTTCTGGCTTTATTCTTGCCATTTCCCACTTGAGCCTATGCTGCTTTTACTTGTTCCTTTAGGAAAACAGACTCTCCCAGAAATACTTAGCCATTGTTTTCTTTCAACCTGGAATGCTCTCTCTTCAATGTCATCTTCTTAGATGTCACCTCCCTTTTCATCTATGCTAAAGTAGGTTCTGCACCCTTTTGCAGTTACTATTTCTTTACATCCTCTCATGCTTTAGGAAACATTTCTTCTAATGTTTTTCCCAATTTGGCAGTACTTTTTTGTTTTATCCTAACTATTGAAATAATTGCTGATCTGGGTTTCCTACCTTCACTCTTTCTTATTCATTTTATGTCTAGAATATTGCTCATCTTTCAAAGTCTTGTTTGGTCATTTGATTTTCTATTCCCTCATCAATATTTCATAAATCCCCCAGGCATAGAGAATAAAGAAAAAAGTTCTTAGTCCTTGCTATACACTGACTGAGTCTCCCCAGGATTTATGTGTTGAACCATACCCTCCAAATTTGTGAGATTTGGAGGTGAGGCCTTTGGGAGGTCTCTAGAGTTAGATTAGGCTATGAGGGTGAGGCCCTCATGATAGATTTAATACCCTAATAAAAAAGGGAGACCAAGAATCTCCCCCGCTTCCCTTGCCTTGTGAAGATACAACAGAAAGCAAACTATTACCAGACACAGGGTCTGCCACTGCCCTGAACTTTGACTTTCCAGCCTCTGAACCTATTTCACTGGAGAGATGGGGGCAAGAGAGACATATAGAAGAGAACACTGCAATGACATTCACAATTTTTGAGACATTTTGCTGTAAAGGAAATGAAAGAAATTAAGTGAGATGGAACTAGAATCATAGATGGAGTGGAAGGGTTTGGGTTTTTAAATACATACACATTTAACACTGTGAAAACAATGGCAAAGTGAACATTGATGGAAAAGACACAATAGAAATGAGGGAAATGAATCAAGGAAAGAGGGGGAGAATTTCTGAAACTCTGAGTAGCTGACAAGGGAGCAGAGGAAGGGGTTGACCTTGGTCAATAACTGGACTGGTTCTTCCGTGGTCGCAAATGAGAAGATAGAACAACCTAGAGAAGTAAGATGCAGGTAGATATAACTTTTGAAGCCTTTGTTTTCTCAAAGAAAGAAGCAGAGTCAATAACTGGGAATCAAAATGTAGGTGTTGAAAGTCTAACAAAAAGTGAATTTGTAAAAAGATGTTCCCTCAATTATTCCCTAAAAGAAATTTAGGGAGTGCATTGCCTCATACATCTTTAAAACTTGTTATACTATTTAACTGAATACAAAATATGCAACTTTTGCTATATTATAAATTTTGACATACTAAAATGAAAGAACATTTTAAAATACATCAAATTGAAACTTAATAGCTTTATAATTTTATACTCACCATTATTCACTAGAAACAAAAATGTAAATTCCTTAAGATAGAAAATTTGCATTCTTCTTTCACCTAAATTTATTTCCATTTTACTTCTTATACCCTGAAATGCATTTTTAAACTTAAAGTCACTTATTGATCACTGAACATATTTTTCTGCAATAAATAGAAAGCATTTAATTTTAAACCATATAAGTTCCACTTAAAATTTTTTCTTTATCTCTGAATTCTCAAAATTATTATTGAAATTGATAAATATATATTTAATAATATATATAAATATGCATTTATTAAAAAATTGATATTTAATTATGAAAGTAAATTTTATTGGCAATGCACAATATAATGAAGAAGGTAAAGAGGAATGTTGCAACTTGATTAAAGAATACTTCACATGTGACAATGCTGTGTTTTGTCTTATAGTTTGGAGATACAGGAGTCTTTTTAACAGAGCAATGTACCATGCAAGAATTTGGGAAGAATGAAGGTAATGCATCTCAACCATATCTCCCTCTCTCTCTCTTCCTCCCTCTCTTCCTTCATTCCTTTCTACCTTCCTTTCCCCACTCTCTTAATTCTTTTTTTTTCTTTCCTTCCTTTCTTCCTTTCCTTCCTCTCTTTCTCTTTTTATGTGTAGGAAGATATGCACTTTTGAATTACATAGGACAGAGGAGAACCAGCTTGATTCTCCAGCAGGTAAATTAGTTTTAGGTAAAGGAGCTCATGGGAGTTTTAACATACTCAAAAGCAATGTGTGACCCTTGATTGAATTAGGGATTGACTTTTTAAAGACTTTTATCTTTTCTAAAATTTTGGGAAAGAACTTCTGAAAATTTAATATGGACTAAATATTAAATAACACTTTTTTATCATGTGAAATTTCTTGAGTATGATAATGATACTACAGTACTCTAGAAGAAAGTTTTCACAGGTATAAGACACAGGTTGAAGTTTTCAGGGTAGTGCATCAATGTTATTTGCAATATACTTTCAAATGTTTTAGAAAAAGATATCAAAGGAAGAATTAGATAAAATGAATGTGGTGAAACAATCACAGAATAATTTTGTGAGTGAAAGAAATTAATAATAATAAAGACTTTATACTTTATAAACTTTAAAGCATGTACAGGATCTGAGTCCTGTGTTTCTAGCCCACAACCTGCTGGGACAAAATGGGATGATTCAACATGCAGGAATAAAATAGAAGAGAGATTCAGAGTAAATGCATGGCATGGGAGGTTGGTGGTGCTATGTTTTCATGAGTAAGACCAGAAGGATATTTTAATATCATAGAAAGGGGGATTGCTTTAAAGAATAGTTCTAAGCCTGAGGACTTGTGTATATTCTGTTGCAAAGCAGAGCTTGCTCTTCTTGACTGTGACAAAGTCCAGAGCACACACAGTGGACTTGGTAGGCTTTAGGATGGCATTAGTCCTACTAAAGCTCCATCTTCCTGGAGAAGGAAATTATGGATTTGTTTTTATAAAGTCAACTCTCAGTAATAAAAATGTGGGTCGTAATTAAAGTTTATAAATCATAAATGTCAAAATGGCTGTGTAAACCCATGCTTAGTTCCTCATGCATGTGAGCTGTTTGGCAGCTGTTCCACTTTCCTAAAGACAACCAAATTCCTTATTTACCCATGAGAGTTGTGGCTGCAGAAATAATCCTCTTATGAATTGTTATTTGTGATAGATAAAAATGAGAACAGAAGCAATTGCACCAAGAACACATTTTTGAGGTCATTTTATGATTATTTTTGGCTCAACAATTTTGAAAATCATGGATTAAAAAATGAGATGTGTTTGAATTCCTAAATGAGACTACTACTGCATTTCTTTTCTTCTAAAGATATGTATACATTAATCTTCTTTGTATTAATTTTCTCTTCATGAGGATCCAGATTTTCTTATGTGCTCTTGGTATATGAGTTATGTAAAACATTGTAGGGATGAACAAAAAAAAAAGGGTTTCCTTTCATTTCATGTGTTATTTCTGCATCTGAAATTTCTATATCATATAGGTTTTCTTGATGCTCTGTAAAACAAACTGAAGTTCTAGTTCTAAAGGGTTTCCATTACCTTCCATGGGCAGTGTTGTTTCCTTTTACATACATTTTTCCCCAGAGTTTTCATTTTATTGTTTTGAAAAACAGGAAGATAAAGAAAAGGGCACACCACTCCTTATTAATGATAAAAAATGAAAACCCTATGGCTGCTGTTCCCACAAATTTAGAGTTGGCATGGCTCAAGAGAGCTAGCTGTGGTATGTGTCAACAGAGTGTTTTGCTTAAATTTAGTTTGAAATAACTTTAGATTTATGGAAGAGTTGCAAAGATAGTACAGAGAGTTTTATATACATTTCATCCAGCTTCACCCACTGTTAGCATCTTATATAATCATGGTACATGTATCAAAGAAAATAAAACTGATAAAAAAACCTCTTAACTAAAGTACAAACTACCTTCAGATGTTGTAAGTTCTAATATTCTTGTTTTATCCCAGGATCCAATCTAAGATACCACACTGTATTTCATCATGTCTTCTTAGTTTCATCAAATCTAAGAAAATTTCTCAGTCTTTCCTCGTCTTTAAGGATCTTGACATCTCCTAAGAGTATTGGTCACATATTTTGTAGACTGTATCTCAATTTGCTTTTTTCTGATATTTTCTTAGTATTACATTTGACATTATAAATTTTGTGGAAGAATACCACAGAGTTGTGACCTTTTTATTGTACTCTCAGGGAGTACAGCTGTGAAGATTTAAAAGTGTAGGTTTCCTTTTTGGGCAAGCACGGCAAAGCAAAGCACTGTGTGTCACAGGATGGATGAAAACCAATTTTGTTAGGACAGCCTGTCTCTGTTGGCACTTTTGGCCTGCTGGCCTTAGGCCATTACTATAAACTAGCAGTAGGGTGCTATAAGAGTGTCAGTACTTCGGCCACATTAATCTTTGCAGGCTCTGCCTCCCCTGTAGTCAACTCTGGTAGGACATACACCCTACCTCTGCACCATGCTCCTGTAAGACCTCTTCAAAGGGTACACCATTCCACATGTGCTTCCCATTGTCTATTGTCAACTGCTATAAAAACTAGAGGGGGTTCCCAAGAGTTTTTTTTTTTTTTTTTTTCATTTTGTTCCTGCTAAAACAATTGCATTATCTTCTCAAAGGGCTATTAACTCTCATTCTCTTTTTCTTTTTCAACCTATATCATAGCAGAAAGGCACAGTCAAAAGCAATGTCTTAAGGGAATCAACACTTCCCTAAATTAACTCTCACCTTGGAGGTTCAGCTAACAATAATTATATTGTTAAGGACAAGGGAAAAGAGAAGGGGAGAAGCCACCATTTATGATGGATTAGGATAGCTTTATACGTTCCATCAAATCCCATTTAAATCTGAGAAGCCTATACAGTAAGTATCATTTTCTCTTTTTCACAGATGGAGAAAGTGAAATTCAGTGTGATAAAAAAAAAAAAAAAAAAAAAAAAAAACAACAAAAAACTTCTTCCAGGATCTTCCAGGTAGTAAGATGGAAAGACCAAAGGTTAAAGACTCGTTTACTTGTTTTTCCCTCTCTCCCTCTCTTAGAGGTGTAAGTCACATAGATTCTGTAAGTCTGAACTTAAAAGATAGACCATCTTCCTATTATCACCAAACCTAATCCTGATTGTGATACCATCCCCACTGGAGGGTAGATGTTCCAATAATTGTCCTGAGATTATTTGTGATGGTTAATTCTATGCCTTTTGAAAGGAAGAAAATACCATTCATAAATGAGGATTCCATAAAGTTCTCATTCTATTCTATTCAACTGAGCAATATTGAATAGATTGAACCTATTAGAGGCTGAGAAGATTTTTGTCTCCCTCAAAGAGCTTTGTGTTGCCCCTTTAATGCCAGCCTTACTCCAATTTGAATGAGAAGACATAGATCACAGAATCCTAAAGTATAAGCAAAAAATGGGTTTCCTTTGCTTTTGATAATTCCCTGAGGCACACTAAACAATGACTAAGTATCCCTTGTAGGAATGTAGCAAAATGAAAAACTGAATGCAAAGATTCTTAACTTTCATGTTATTTGTCCAAAAAGGTTTTGAACTTACAAAACAAATTCTTTCATGCACAAAGATTTAGAGTTTCCAATTAAAAATGAAAGTTCAGCTGACAAGCTAACTCTGATAGTTGCATGAGCAGTTTAGTCTCTCCTAGGAACTTCTTTTTCTTTTCTTTCTTTCTTTCTTTCTCTTTCTTTTTCCTTTCTTTCTCTCTTTTTCATGTGATATTCTAAGTCTGGGTCTCTGATGATTCTCTGTGCTTAGGAACCTGTTTGAACTTAAATCTAACATCCTACACTTTTAGTTCTCTACACTACTATTTCCAGTTCTTTCCAGGAAGCCTTCAGTCAAAGGTCATGATCCTCCTCCATTGACTACTTCCACCAATAGCACTCTGACCAGTCCTTCAAAGTAGGGAGCCAACAATGATGTCGTTAGTGCCACTCACACATATTCAGCTCTTTTTTCCTTCTAGGCATGTTCAATATGTACTTCTCTTCTTCTTTTGAGTGCAACCATATTCAAATCCTGATGCTTCCTTTTGGTAGTTATGGAACACAGACAAGATAATTAATGTCCTGAATCTAAGTTTTCTCCAGTGTCAAGTGAGAAAAGCACACTTCAGAATGTTGTTGTTAAGTAAGGTTAAGTAAGTGAATAAGTTGCCTAGACTAGATACTCGAAGGAATTTCAAACCTAATTTTCCTTTCCTCATGACTGCAAACAGAATCAACCTTTACCTTCGTCTACACTCATGGCACATTTCTAACAGTCTGCTTTAGTGAACACATATTTACACTGTGTTCACTAAACACAGTCATCTGTACAACAGATGATCCTTGTAAATTGCTTTTTCCTACCATAATGAGAAAAAGCTCTAAAGGTTTGCATTTCCAGGGTTACCACAGTCCTAGGACATAGTATAATGCAGTAAATGAATATGAAATGATAGACAATGAATGATTGAACATGGACTACATGTGGAAATTTGTTTTCTGGTTCAAAATGCAGTTTACTTACTCCCTCATCTATGACATCTTTCTTGTTTACCCTAGATGTCTTCAGTACTTTCTTGCAATTACATTGAACCTTCTATGTATCTACCATTCATCCATCTATCATCTCTCATTTATCTCTATTTTATAAAATAGAAGTATTATAAAAGAGACAATATTGTGAGATTTAGAGTATGATATCCACAACTCAAACTAAAATTGCAAAAGCAGCAACAGAGCATAATTAACTGAGGTGTTACTTGACTCTCTTCTAAGTACAATATATATAATTATTTCACCTAGTCTTTCATCAGCCCTATGAAACAGATATTGCAATTGCCACTTAAGCACAAGAAAACTGAGATTTACAAAGTTAAGTGGCTTCCTCGATGTTTCAAAGCTAGCAAATATCAGAACTAGAATTCTAGTTTCTTTGGTCCAAACCCTGACCTCATATACACTACAATATGTACCCTATCTCTACTATGGGTGCCTATACCACAACACTCCCCCAGTCTCCATAGATAGAAAGGACACCAAGAACATAAATTTTGTTGAAATAAATAACTTCCATGATATTTTTATAAATTTTAGCTCATTCATATATTTTACCTAAATTTCTAGCCCCTTCAGTTTGGAGCACTTCTGGAACAAAGAGCATACATTCCATGCACAATACCTCTCAGTACATAGCATCTATCATCTTAACAAACTAACAATGGGCTCCATTGGTATATAATAGAAGTTCCTGTTTTGAAAAACTGGACCAAATTATTTTTAAAAACTAAATTTTAAATTAATGCAATCAAATTTTGATTCACTTTGGTATTATAGCACGTTAAAAAGCATTTATATCAGAAACAGAGAGTTTTGGTATGAAAAAGGCATTTGTTCATTTGTGCTAATTTATGTTTCCCTCTCCATCTGCTCTGTGAAACTTATATTTCAACCACAAGTCTTCTGAATTTGATCTGTTAATTTGACCCTTATTTCTTAACTGCAGCTTCTGTTTGTAAATAGACTTGACTCTTCTGCTTCTGACCTCTGCTCCTTATAATCAGATTAATTCAGATAAAGCTTCTTCAGGGAAGAGGTCAAAATCATTGCCAATAATAGCAGTTGCCCTACTTCAAGCTGTTCTCAACATAGCAGCCAGAGATCCCTTCCACACCAAAAGCAGATTAGCCCTGCTGCTGCCACTTTTGCTCACAATACTCCCTGGTTCCAATGGCTTCTGATCTCACTGACAGTAAAAGCCAAAGAGAAATTATTGTCTACAATATTGTACCCTGATTGCACTCCCCTCCTTTGTTTCCATCACTTATTTTTGCCCTAGTCCATTCTCTTGTAGCTGCATTATTCTCTGCTCAATCATGCCAGGAATATTTCTGCCTCAGCTTTTTGTACTTGCTTTTTCCTTGCTTTTCCCCAGAGTGGCTATCTCATCTCAGTCAAGTCTTTGCTCAAATGTTCCCTCACCTGGAAGCATTCTCTGACCTCCTTATTTCAATGTGCAACACACCTTCTTGGTTTATTTTTAACCATCAGAACATTTATCACTAACATTTGGTAAACTAGCTTAAGCAGTTTTACTTTTCTATTTTTCCTGAATACAATACAGGCATCATGATATATGAAAATTTCTCTATCTTGAACACTGCTGTATTTCCAGAACATAGAAAGTACCTGTCACTGGCACATAGTAGGTTCTCAAAACACATTTATCCAAAGACTAAATAAATAAATGAACAGATATGTTATTATCAACTCTTGCAAATATTTGGGTCATGAATTACTAATTAAAACTAATAAAATGCTGAAATTATTTAGTCATATTTACTATATTTTTATTATTTTGGTTAGAAATTTATCCTTAATATTTTAATTTTTAAGTGAAAAATGTAAAATATGCTAAATGTAGTGTTCTTTTCAAGGTAACTGTTTGTTCTAGATTATAGAGCAATGATGATGTTGCAAATTTGCTACTGAGAAACTAGAAAAGAGCTACATACACTAATGTGGTTTTGAAGAGGAATATCTCTGAACCCTGGAATTGAGAGGAGGTTTGTTAGTCACTTTTCCACTTCTGTAAATAAAATACCTGACTAGAACAACTTAGAGGAGGAAAGTTTATTTTGGGCTCACAGTGTCAGAGGTCTTAGTTCAAGGTTGGCTCACCCCATTGCTCTCGGCCTGAGGTGAGGTCAAACATCATGGTACAAATGTTAGGTAGGAGTTCAGGGATGCCAAGATGGTGGAGGCAGGGTATAAGAAAGATGCTGCCATAGGACAATACTGGAAGAGGAATCATGTTCCTGTTCATAATAAATCCCATTACTATGGCAACTCTTGGCTGAGGACTTATCACCATGACAACTCCCGCCACAGGTTCTGTATTTAAAATGCCAATGGGTGTACATGAGAAATACTCTAATTAGGTTTTCTAAAATTACCAATGGGAGAAAATTGGACAATATTTTAATCAAGTATGATAAATAAGGTAACCAATAGGAGCAAACAGGGTAAGATTTTCAATTTGGTCCATATAGGAAAGAGAAGACCTCACATCTCAGCATGTAAGATACTGATTTCCAGATAGTGGGGCTTTGAACCTCTCTTTTACCCTCAACCCACTCCACTCTACTTTATAAAGTGCTACTCTCAACTCCACTTTCAATAAATTTGTACTTTGCCTGTTATTTGTGTATGTCTTGCTCAATTCTTTGTTCAGGATGCCAAGGCCCTGGACCCCAACTGGACACCCCAATGATAAGGTCTCAGTCCATGGTTGACTGACCCATTGCTCTGAACTTGAAGTGAGATAGAACATCATGGTACAAGGGTGTGCCAAAGGAAAGCTGTTCAGCTTATGGAAGCCAGAAATGAGAGAGAGAAGAGGGGGCCATGAACAGATAGAGTCCAGATTATATCCCTAGTAACCTTCCTCCAGCTATGCCCTACCTGTCTAAAGTTACCACCTGGTAGTCCATTCAAATTATTAATCCATTGTTATGGTTTAGCTATTAGGTTTTCCCCCAAAGCTCATGTGTAAGATAATTCAAGAAAGTTTAGAGTGAAATGATGGGGTTAATCTCTAATAGGAATTAACTGGGTGGTAGGGTATAGTTGGAGGAAGTGGTTCCCTTGAGGCATGCCTTTGGGTTTTATATTTTGTCCCTGTTGAGTGAAGTTCACACACTCTCTCTCTCTCTCTGCTTCCTGGTGCAATATTTTGAGCTGCTTGCTTCTGCCATGCTCTTTCTCCCTGATGTCCTGCCTCACCTCAGACTCTGAGGAATGTACTAGGCCATCTATGGACTGAGACCTCTGAAACCCTGAGTCCCCAAATAAACTTTTCCTCCTCTAAAACTGTTCTTGTTAGGTGTTTTGGTCACAGTAACAGAAAAGCTGACTAAAACATCCATCAGACTATTAATTCACTGGTAAGGTTACAGCTCTCATAATTCAATCTTTCTACCTCTGAATATTGCTACATTGCCTAACACATGAACTCTTTGTGGGACATTTTTAGACACTAACCAAAGTAAGTTACATAATAACATATTCTCTCAGAAAAAAAAGGGAGGGTACACATTTTTATAACACTGCCTTATTTTCATGGAAACCATGACCTAAGCTTATATATAATGTTAAGAAAATAGATTAAATGGCCTTCTATTATTACAGGAAGATCACATTATAGCCAATGCAAGCATTCCCTCACTGATAATTTTAATATTGACCCTGAGAGAACCAAGTAAATTATCTGCCCTATGATTACTTCACAAAAAATTTACAAACAGATGCTGCTTACGTAAAAATGATGGGAACTGCTAAGTTGCTGTTTTAGGGTAAGTAAGTTTTTCCCATAAAATAATGGCAAATAACGATTGATAATATATTAGGAAAGAAAACAATGGAGCAATGGTTAAATGAGTCTCTCAAGTCTTGCTTCATATTAAAATCTCCTGCAAATGTTTGGAAATATGGGTTTCTAGTATTTGATGTCCACATCCTTCCAATTCCAAAGAGATTTTCATATATAAGTCTTGGTAGGTCCAAGTAATTTCCATTTATGATAATTTCCTTCAAATTATTTAATTTGTAACTAATTTCTGAAAACCATGTGCAGTGGGAAAAATGTATATAGACTTTCTGCATAACAGTCTTCAATGACTGACTCATCCATCATAAATTATATCAAGTACTCAATATATGCTAGGAACTGTCCTGGGGGAGAAAGTTCATGGGGTGTATAGTTTAGGTGAGAAAACTTAATCACAAAGCAGAAAATATTAACTAAATGTTAACATACGCCAGTGCTATATTCATGCCAATAAAGCACCAAGGACCATTTGTTTCCTTTACATCCTCACAGGGAATCTGAAATCAAGTTAACCTAAATTTGTTTTCTGTTATTTATCTAAATGACATCTAAGATCTTATAAAAGTGCCACTATCTAAATAACCTAACTCAATTTGTACTGCTCCACTTCTCCCTGTTCTTTCAGTGTCTTATCTACAAGAAAGTGTAGGCTTTATTGAAAACTCTTTGTATGGAAATATTGGGAGGAGATACATAGAGAGATTTCACTTCTAGACCAGAGAAGAAGTCTTCAACCATTTGCATGTGGTGTCTTATCTCCACTTCCCATAACCAAGAGTTCTCTCTAGTCCTTTTCTCTCTCCCCCATTGCTACTGCCCTGGCCTAGAACAACTATTCTGAGAAGAACTATGCTATAATATACTTCTAACCATTTTATTATCTTTTAGAATCTTCATCATCCAAAGAGTTCTTCATAGTTTTAAGAAACAGCTCTGAAACCCAGATCTGCTCATCATACTGTGAAAAAAAGAAAAAAAAAAATAAGTCAGACTAATTCCCATTGTCTACATGAAAAAGACCATGTGGTTGGTTGAATATGACACACACTGATTCCCAAACCTCACTGGTCAAATTCTTCAGTGCCTCAGTTGACCCAGTCTAGATACATGGGATACTCTTTTTTACTGGTTTGTTAATAAGATTAATAAAGGAATACGTACATAAAAAGATGGAAACAGGTTAGGCAATTATGTAATTTTTAGAACCTTATAGGTAAAATATGAATTGAAATTATTGTTTTTATACAGCACTTAATGAGGTCTCTGATAAACTGGGTAGATTGTTGATTTTTTTCCTTACTTGTCCATATTACATTTTTAGTTGACCTGAAAGCCTAAATAGTCATGCAAATGCCTGTTCATAAACAAAAAAAAAAGTGTTTTATGCAGAATCTGCAATGTATGAAAAACTGGGGCAGACTACTAAATAATGCTTAGTCCCCAAACTCATTAAAAACAAAATTTTGAGGGTTATTGAAGCTTATGAAAAACATACAGAGAAAGCAGTTCAAGCAAAATAACATATTTAAAGTAAGATGATTAAGTTATTGCAGCTTGGAGGGAGATTATTATTTATTGTAAGAAACTTTTATATGCAGTTCGTAAAAATAATTTAATTATAAACAAAGAATTTAAAAAAATCTTAATGTAGAGTCCTCTTTCCTATAAATTCTTGAAACTTCAAGATCAGTGGACTATGAAAATAAAAGGAGAGAAAGAGCCAAACACCTCAAAAGAAGTTCACCTGATCATCATGAGGGTAATGGTAGAGCAGCTGCTATGTTTCATCTTTGTAAAAAATGGGAAATTTTGGCAAAAATGGAAATCTACCATTTTCTTTCCTTTAACCACAGACTTTCTCCACAATGGCTTTTAGCTGGTGTCTACTGAACTTTTGCTCTGTATAAAAGTGGTTCTGATCTATACCCAGCTCTATAGTGCTGCCCCAAGGTTGATAATCATTTTCTGGCATTTTTCAACAGGATTGTCCATAACATTTGCAAGGCCCACAACAGGAGTACAAAAGGAGGTTCAGTGCTGTCTCTCTAATCTCTCCCCAACCTCACCACAACTTTGCTCCACACCATGAGCAGCTTCAGATCCATGCGTACAAATACACATCTTGACCTACATGTAAGAACTCCTCCATACAAACAGCCTCCTTTGGTTCTATGGTCCTATGGATGTTCATGTCCAAAGTGAAGTCTGCACACCAATAAGCTAGCCCATCCAGGCCTCAATATTAGATCATTGATTAAGTTAGGGATTTTCAGCTTCTGGTACACAGAGATAGTCTAGAGGCAGTATGGGAGGTCTAATCGAAGGAATCTGAAATGAAGTTAAAACAAATTTATTTTTTACCATCTTCTTGGCCTCAGCAATATCTGTTCCGATGAAAAAGAATGAAATCAAAAGAGGACCCAGGCTGGGTTTGCTAATCAGAACCCAGGACATGGCTACCTTGAGGTTCTCAAGTTACTGGTGTAGAGAAAGTATAGAGTACAAAAAGTCACTCCACTAGCATAGAAGTATTTCCAAACTGGGGGAAGGAACAAGGTAGAGGAAGCCAGATATCATTTGCAACTTCACACTGGGCTTGTAAAATAATCCATGCACTTGCTTTGCTTTCCAATAAAGACACTATACACTATTATAATTTTTATTCTTTCCTCATGCATATCCCCGTTTTAGAAAATGTTTTCTTTTTCTTGTCTGCCTGAAAATGTTCTAAATTTTTTTTAAAAACCCAGGTGAAATGCAGACTCTGAACTGAACAGGCTGCAATCCACCATCAGTAGAACTAACACATTCAGACAGCACTTGGCATATCACTTTTAGTATTGCCACATAGTATTACATTTAGTTATGTGTAGTTTAATAGAATATAACTTCACCAAGTACATGAGCTGTAGCTCATTCTTTCTTTACCTCAAACCAAATACAGTGTTTGATATATACTACAGTTGCAACTTTTATCTGATGGATTGAATTAAACTTTTGTCATTTATATTGGAATTTTCATTCCTAGTGTTCATCTATCTTGAAATTAATTTTTATCAAAGTCTTTTGTGGAAAGTGTGGAATATTCTAGGTATTATACTACCAAGATGGTCTAGAGTAGATATATTATTTTCATGGATCCAGATTATCATTTGGTGAATTTTAATAATTTTTGTGTAGGGTCAAATAATAAATAATACAGGATTTTGGGGCTATAAACTCTCTTTCCACTCCATTCTCATGTTGTAACACAAAATTAGCCTGCTTTAGATAATATGTAAACAAATGGATATGATTGTGTTTCAGTTATATTTATTTGCAAAAATAGATGGCAGGCCAGATGTGCTCATGATCTATATTGGCCTTTCTCAAATAGTTACACACCAGAATAAGCTTAATGCTTTGAGACTTCCATGTATATATTGAATTAACTTTTCTCTTATGCATCTAGAACTGTGATAGTTATACTCCATCTTAGGACAACTGAGAAAATAGCCACTCAGTTCTCTTGTTTCTATGGTTCAAATGAGCAACCCCACCCTTCCATTCATGGATATGCCTAAAACTATTTCACAGTTTTATTACATATTATAATTGGTTTGTATTTATTTATTTTTTCAAACATCCCCTAGGATCTTATTTGCTTGAGTTAATTTATTATAGCTAAATTAAAAACTGTACATGTATTATTTTTAAATATTCTCTTTCAGATTTTATAAAGAAAACTTATAGTTTTTACATAGCTTGCAAAGTATTGTTTTGTCTATCTATATAATATGAACTTCAAATTAAATTAATACTAATAAGATCCAGACTAAAATTCTTATTAAAATGTCTGGAGAATATTATTACTTCAGTGTTTTAAGTTCCTATAAAGTAATTTTTGATATCTAATACTCCACCCAAATTCTGCAGAACACTATGATAGCCAGAAAACTTGAAATCACTCTTAACTCCTCTCTTTCATTTCATACCATTTACTAGAGAATTCTGCTGACTCTACTTTTCAAAACATGGAATAGAATCACCTCTCACCTCCTTTCCAGCAAGCACTCTTATCTTTCATCTGGATTATTGCAGTAACCATGTAACTAATGTCTACTTCTGCTTTTGTCTCTTTCAGTCTACTCTCAGCATAGTAGCTACAGAGATTCTCTTAAAACATAAAACCATATGTCTTTTTTTGGTTCAAAACCCAAAGTGTAATCAGCTTTGAATGGAGGACAATCTAGGATACTTGTTCAGCCTCACACAGATTATAGTAGGTGTAGGGACTAAAAGAGACAACATCTGGCATTTAATCTGAAGTGTTATTACATGACTAGTGTTAAAACAAAATAGTATCAAAGAACATCTACTTTTTCATCTGATGTAAATAAGTCCTAAGCCCTCAAATATGGATTCTAGTAGTCATATCATATTAAACTTGGTGGTATGGAATTAACTTTATCTTAATCTCTGATGTTTCTCCATATCTGAAGTTTCATAACACAAATCTATGTCTCTTTTGTATTATCTGCAAGGATAAAATGAGAAAATGTTTATGGAAGGAGCTCTTTAAAACCTAAAGAAATACAAATTTAAAACTATATATATATCTTATAGACCTTTCAAAGAATGGAGTCAAGACCACTTCACTGGGACCCAAGTCAAAGCAGAGCCTTCTGTCCATTAATTCTCAGGAAAATGTTTGAATGTTTGGATGATATAAAGTTGGGTTGTGCCCTCATTATAGACTTCAGACCAGATTATTATAGAAGAACAGAAAAGGGTAAAGGAAAGAAGGTTTCACACTCAAATCTTCCTTAGGATAAGGGAAGACCTTCAAATTCTATTACTGATCAGTTCTTGTTGCATCCTCCTCTTTTCAACATTTTGGTCTGAATCTAAGAACATACATCAGGGTCAAGTAGCAGATACAGCCCAAATGAATGAACTTTTGGTTGCAGGGACTTAGAAAAAAAAATCTTCTTTTTCCCTCAAGGAGCTTAAGGCCCTTACCCTTGATATTCACCTGCTTTACCCATATCCTTTTGCTTCAGGAAATACCTCTAGGCTTTGCTTTCTGAACCAGCTCACTTCATCTAGCCAGCATTTCCGTTTAGTTCTTGATTTCTGATGCTCTCTGTGGACTTGAAATTGTGTAAATATCTCATGCATGAGACTCAGTCTCATTTCTCTCTATCTCAAGCTCAGTACTATGAATCACCTCTCTCTCCTTACTTCTACAATAAGATTAGTTTCTGTTGACACAGGACAGATGAGAGTTCTGGGAACTCACACCCCAAAAGAGAGAAATTTTATCACCATGTTAAAAAAAAATTATTATCCCTTTTTCCCTGACTACAAAGTCTCAACATACTTTCTGTGAAAAAAACATTTCTGTGAGATCTTGTTTTCTAAATCAAAAGTGAAATTCAAATTTTTTTAAAAAGTTCAAACCATTATATACTATCTGTTAGATGTTAATGGAGATTGGAATTTAAAAGAGGAGAAAAGTACACATACCATGGTTAATAGCAATCCGACCATCCCAATTAATCAATGACTTATGCCTTATATTTTAGTTTCTTTACTTGGAAGATTCTAAAAGTGATCTCCATTCACATTTCAAATGTCAATTGTATTACAAAATCTTCAAAATTTGAGTATTTTAAAACCACTATTCTATATATTTTCTTAATAATAGAAAAAAGTAAACAATAAGGCAGATGCACAGAAATGTGTGTTATAATATCACATGTATATGGGCTCCAATCACACTTCCTCAAAACTACACACTTCTCAAGAGCTCAAGATAATTTTAAACTTATCAAATTTGTCTACATGTTAGTTTTTCCAATTATCACATATAAGCTCAAAATTGCTTTTTACATTTGAAATTGAGACCTGTATAACTTTTAATCCTTGAGTGTAACAACAGAGAAATCATTGCCCATTGAAATGAATTTTTAAACAAATATATATAGTATTATATGTGTAATATTATATCCAACATTTATTATTCACTTATTAGATGTCAGACTGCTCAAAATTACTTACATATTTTCTCTCTTTAATTCCAAAGAAAATAAATACCTTGAGGTAAGTTTTATGATTACATCAAATTTAGCAAAAAAAAAAAAAGAGGTACAGCATGTAATAAATACATATGGCAGAACCAGAATTTAAACATAAAAGATAACTCTAGAATCTTCACTCAATTATATTTTGTTAATTGTATGATATACTAATCTTATATAATCATCATAAAAGAAAAAAAAAAAACCTTCAAAGAAATTGCTGTTGTAAACAAAGTATTCATGACCAGAAAGAATAAAAAAGAAGACCAATCTGAAAATGTCCACCCACACAAAACATTAAACTCAAGTTCAGCCAGGGAAGCTGATGTGCCTATTAAAATATCTAATTAGCTGTCTTATTTTTTCTGATTATTCCTCTTCATGTCTTCCTTAATCTTCAAATGACAGTAGGAGAGATGTGCTGTTGTTACATCCACAGCAATAATTTACTAAGGAAAGGAAAAACCATGTTCAGTAAAATTTTCATTGCAAAATATATGGAAAGATTTTTCTGAAGGTAGTTGACATTCACAATAAAAAAATCTTATAATTTTTGAGCAAAACAATAAAAGTCAAACTCCCTAGAATTCAAAAAACATTCTGGAAAAATGCTGAGCAAAACTTGTGATCATTTTTTTATCTGCATCTGAACATTTTTCAAAAATATATGAAGAGAAACCATTTGCATTTGAAAAAACATTTTTTAAAAAGTGAACTTTCATCACTGCTGTTTGGCATTTTGCTGGTGCAAGCTTTAACTGGTACTTCCTAGTACAACGTTATATTTTAAGCAAGAAATTCATTCTCCAGGAAAACATTAAAAGAAAATAAACAGAAATGAAGATCAGAAAGAACAAATGAAAATAAGAAATAAAAAAGATCAAGATATAGATTAATAACTGAATTTATTAAAATGCAAATTTATAATCATGCAAGCTTTGATAACATAGGAAAATATTACTGAATAAAAGTAAATTGTAGAAAGTATTGTACCAGAATATATCATTTGATTTCAAATACATAAAAATACACCCAAAGCTGCATCAAACTCTTTTACACTATAGGATCTGTGAAGGCAAATATTTTTCCCTTTCATATTTCCAGTCCACGTTCAAAATCAAGAAAATAATCAATGATCAATGTGAAAAGAAAAGTTCACAATTGAATAAATATATGTAGTGGGATGACTGATAAAAAATTCTTTAAGAACGAAACAATTTCAAGTCCTAAACATATTGTTCAACTGTGTAGTACAAAATTCTGTTTGTAGCAGTCTCTGTTCTAAAGTGGCGTCATTTGTTTTTCATCATAGTCTTGCAAATCTGGGCAGTAGTATTTCTATTCTTTCATTAAAAAATATATACAACAGGCTAATATCAACTTCATAGGGTTCTTGTGCAGCTTAGATAACACAAGGCATGAATAGCATTCAGCTATACAGTAGTCCTTTATTATCCACAGGGACTATGCCCCAAGAACCCCAATGGGTGTCTGAAACTGTCCGTTTTTTTTCCTATACACACACATCAGTGATAACATTACATTTACAAATTAGGCACAGTAACAGATTAGCAATAATAATGAGGTAGAGCAATTATATCAGTATGCTGTAATAAAAGTTATGTGAATGTAATCTCGCTCCTAAAAATATGTTGTACTTTGAACTTTTCACTGAAAGGAAATAATTTTTATCTTCTCTTTGGCATATCTGAATTGCCAGAATAGCTTTGGGCCATTATTAAGTAAAACAAGGGTTATTTGAACATAAGAACTGAGATCTGACAACTAATTGATCTAATAACTAACATGACTGCCAAATGACTATGGGGCAGGTAGCACATACAGTATGAATACACTGAACAGAGGGATGATTGACACCTGAGTGGGACACAGCATGAGTTCATAGCACAACTCAGAATGGTGCACAATTTGAACTTTATGAGTTGATTATTTCTGGAATTTTACATTTAGTATTTTCTAATCACCTAACTTTGAGAACTACTGTTAGAATATAGCACTGATAAATATGAGTTTTAATTAGTACAGTATAAAGAATCCCTCAGACCTTATTGAGATACACTTGGTGATTTTTTTTTCTCCCTGCTTTTAATTCTTTTTTTTTTTTTCTGCAGTGTCCATCAAAATGTTAGGCAACAATGTGTCTTAGTGTCCTTTGGCATATCTGAATTGCCAGAATAGCTTTGGGCCATTATTAAGTAAAACTTAAAATCTCTATAATGGCTCCCCAGTGTCTTCATGACAAAATCAAAACACCTCACATTGTCACAAAAGACTCTTGATGGATTGACCTGTCTTCCTTTCTCACCCCTTCTCTTACTGCTCTCTCCTATGTACCCTCAGACAAAACAAATTTATTTTATCTGAACTCTCATCTTTTTACACTTGTGATACTGTGCTCCCACTAGGAATCCAATTTTCTCTTTATATAATGTCAGATCTTCCTTTAAAATTCACCAAAATCATCACCTTCTTTAGGAAACTTTGTCTTTTCCCTTTCATTTGGGTATGAGTTCCTTCCCCCAATAATGCAGCTCAGTTGGTAGAGTGCTTGCCTTGCAAGAACAAGGCCCTGGGTTCAATCCCCAGCACCACCAAAAAAAAAAAATTACAAATTGCTGCTTCATTGGCTTTTGATGTCAAGGCAGCTTTCCTTGACCAATTCTCTGAAGGATGCATCTGCTCAACGTCAGGTTCTTTGTCATATTCACCTTTTTTTGATGTACTGAGAAGGTTTGGTCCAAAGTAGAGGCTTGGTGCATAATGGAACAAATAACTTGCCTAATATTTGCATTGTGTTTTCAGATTAACTGATGTAGATAAAGAGGTGGAGCTTGTGAAATAATTTTATTGAGGTACTCTGCTGGATTAGTTAGAAATTTCAGTACTTAGGTTAGAAATCAAGAAGGCTTAAAGTGTCAAAGAATATTTTAATTATTTAGAGCAGGTTTGCCAAAGAGGCCAATGAAGCATAAAAGCACATTTAATATGGACCCAGCTTTTCCAGGCACCTTACAAGTTAGAAATGCACCACTTTATGCTCATTGGCAGCTCACAGACACACCTCTCTTTCTAACATAGCACTCTACTGTTATGAACTTGGATCACCTGCTTTTCTCTTCATAATTAGCATATGGTGTGATCTTGTGTCTGAGAAAAAGCATTTATCATATTCTAAATACTGCTAGGACTCCTTTCCAACTTTCTATAATCAGTTAGCCACTAATGGGAATACCTCTAATGATTTTGTTCCTCTGACAAATTAGAAGACACATTTGATAGCATATGCAACCTTACTTTTGGTTTCTTCAAAGTTGAACTAGGAATAAAAATAGAATGTAAGAAAGAAAATGTCAATGACCTGGTTCACTTTTTGTTTGGATGTGTGAATGGTGTTTTGAATACTACTTTGGTAGAATAAATAACTCCATTGTATTGTTATTGACATGAGAGTGTCTACCAGTGAAACATAATGGCTGAAACACAAAACAATTATAATCTAGAAAGAAATATTTAAAAATATGAATATACTATGTTTTAAAAAATGAAGCGAATTCCTTTTGTGAAACTGATCAAAGGCAAAAATACATTTTTCCAAATTAGATAAAAGGCCAATAAGCATGAGAATAATAAATATCCTGTTATTAGAGATATGCTCTCTTTATTTATAAAAGTGAGCTAGAATTTATTTAGAGCATCACAAATGTCACATATGAGGTCATCAATATCACAAATATAATTTATAAAGTGACTTGGACAGATGTTTTTTGGAAAGCAACTTGATAATTGAGAAGGGACACATTAATTTCAGAGTGTTTTTTGGAAAGCAACTTGATAACATTTATTTAAATTTTAAATATAATCTGACCTAATTTGCCTCTAAGAATTTATGCTAACATAGACTTCTAAAATTCTTTTAAAGTATACAAGATATATATCCACTGCATAAATTTTTGTGTCACAAAAAACCCAGATATAACATAAAGTCCACTGATCTTTGTGTAAAAGTAGAATGACAAGACATTCACATACTAGAATACAATGCTGTCATAAAAATAAATAGGTAGATTACATTTGTTAGTTTTTCATTGAATTTCTCTTTACAATTTTAGCTTACATACACACTGATGCTGTCATTTAAAGTGCTTTCATTTTATTCTAGGAGAAAACTAATTTAAGTGATATTCAACATTCAGAATAAAGTCCTTGAATTTTATATCTCATAACAATGCAGTTCCCATTCTTAACTGCAAAACAATGACAAACACCTATTACTTCACTTTTAGCATATTTTACTTTGGCCCTTTTAGAAATCATTTCTAAGTGAGAATTTTCATTCATATAAAGTTAGGGTATTTTAGAGGTATGTTTCCCTTTATAATTTATCCACATGTAAGTAAACTTATTAAGACTGAAATTTTAGTACAATGATAAACTCAATGTCTATTAAATCTTAAGGTAAATATACTAAAATATCTTGCATGTTTTCTCCTTATTTCTTTATTTAATCCACTCTGCTCTCCTTGATAACATGTTGGTAGAAATCAATCATTTCTTATTAAATAACACTTAGTCATTTAAACTACCAGTTGTTATTTTATTATAAAGAATGACTTGTGGATTCTTTGTACTGTTCTTCTTATCCATATTTTGGCACTCCCTCAGTGTTTTTTTTCCCCACTATTACTTTTAGTCTTTCAGATTATATATCAAAGTTAAAGGAATTCCATGAGAAAGTATAACGTGTTTCTACTACTGGCATTGGCGTGAATTTATACATTCATTTTCTTTTAATATTTTGACATCAAAAAGGAAGCTATATAAAAGGAAGCTACATAAAATCCTTGTAATTAAAAATGAGCTGCCAAGTAAAATAAGCTTTGATTATAATGAATAGTATATGACCCTAGAAAAATAACATTTAATACTAAATCAGAGCAATGCAATCTATAGAAGTCTACCTCCCTCTTTCCTACAAGCTAAGCTAGTTGTATAGAATTGTTGGTAAAGGATAAATCCAAAGGTACTTTAAATGCAGGATAAAAATCATGTTTTGCTTAGAAATCTTACAGATTAACCAACATGGATATAAACACACTCTGATGAATGCAAATCATACATAAATCCAAAAGTATATTACATATATTGAAAATATGCTGTTTACATAATTAAATTAATAAAAATGTAAATGTCAAACATTTCAAATATTTTACCATAATTATTTAAGTGTCATCATCCATTTCTCTTATTTCTGACTTATGCTTGTATTTATCTGCTCTTCATCATCTATCAGTACTCTGAGGGTCAGTCCAGGTCACTGAGAATGATCCCTTGCTTCTCCCATCAGCTCAGATACTCATATTCCAACTCTTTAATGCATAACACCTGGATGTCTTAAACTCACCAGGACTTTGTCCTCAAAATTTCATTATCCACATCTTTTCTCTTTGAATGTTGTTCTACATACATGTTTGTTTTTACAGTTGACTTTTTTTTTTCAAATCAGAAATCTGGGAGTCATTCTAAACTCCTTTTTCTTGTTATGGTATTTGATAAGGAAGATTTACAAATTCTGCACCAAATATATATCTGAAATCTCATTACTTCTCTCCTTTCCCAAAATCCATATAATTTCTTAGCAAGTTTCTTACTCTAGTTTCTAGAATACCAACATATCACGGTACTTAGAAAGACCTTAAATTTCCAACCTACCAAATATTTTGCTCCTAATGATAAAAATAGTCCCTAAAATATTATATTTCCTATTAGTGTGAAGATGGAGGAAATGATGCTTTCTAGATTTGTAATTCTCATGTAGAGTTTTTTTAATTTTGGGAAAATAGAGGAGCAGAAAAGTATATTGGATTTGTTTTCAGATAGATTAGTTTTAGATTTTCAGAGCACAAATGATTTTATGCTTGGCCAATTTATGTAACTATCAAGGGAGACACTATACTTTTTTGTAAAAGAAGGAAAATATTTCCTGATATATTTATTATTGTTATTATTGAGATTAAGTTGTATATAACATATATATATATATACATATATATATATATATATGTTTCCATTTCAACTTCACTGTTCATGTCCCTTTCAGATACCAGGCATTTATGATATAATTTGATGCATAAAATATAATTTGGTTTTGCTGGTTTTATGGGTTGAATTATGTACTCCCAAAAGATGTTGAATCCTAATCCCCAGTGCCTGTAAATATGAGTTCATTTGAAAATAGGGTCTTTGCAGATGATTGAATTGATATTTGGTTGGGTCCTAATCCAATATGACTATGTCTTTATAAGCGGGGAATTTGAACAGAGATATAGATACATAGAGAGAAAAGAAAATATGAAGGGAAATTGCCATAGACAAAGCAAGAAATTCACCAGGCAACCGGAAGTTAGGAGAAAAGATGAACCAGATTCTACTTCATGGATTTCAGAAGGAATGAAATCTACCAATATCTTGATTTTGAACTTTGGATATCCAGCATTGTGAGACAATAAATTTTTGTTCCAGCCATGCATTTTGGGGGGCCTTTGTTACAGAAATCTCAGAAAGCTAATACAATTGTTTTATTGTATTTTATATAAATATGTCCATTCTTATATTAACTGTTCAGAAGCTTAATTAGGGAAGATATAAACCTGGAATATGTTGATCATATATTAAAGTACCAGAGAAAGCTAGATAATTAATAAAAGATATTAATGATGCCAGAAATGAAATCCTATCAAACCCAGAGGAAAACATGCTAATGAATTCCTCTCATATTTTACAGGGCCAAAGGGAAGGCTTCATGATCAAAAGAGAAGCTACATGAAACAGTTTATTTTTCCTTAACCCCATGCTCAAAATGTATCATCTGGAATTCTCTGTAGCTTTTCTAATTGTTCTGCATAGTTCAGAATCTTAGTTGAGAGACTGGAATTCACATAAGCTAGTGTATGCTCTCTCATAGTATACTAATTGGTGTATTGAATTACTAAGAGGACTGAAAAACTGTAGATTAGGCATTTAGCAACCAGTTCTAAAGCTATACTTCAGGACAAGGATCTGGGAGAATTGCTATCTCTTACCTAATTAGAGAGGGGGAAGGTATTGAGCACTAATCCACCACACCCTCCAAATAGCCTAGTAATTTTGTTTTTTTATAACAGTATCTTAGGTACTCCATCTAGCTTCTACTTTAGGAGTCCTTACTCTTCACTTCTGGCCAATTAGCTTTCCTGTTTCTAGAAAATCTTTGGTTTTGCTTTTGGATCCTCTAACTCTCAGAACACTGCGTGTTACCTTTCCTCTTACAGATGCCTTTAGATTTACTTACTTGATGATTTTAACACCTGAATCAGTGTCACTTTAACTTTTCCAATCAAAATCCTGGATGACTCAATATTCACACAGAAGAATCTTGACTTCTCTTTTGCAGTGATTTGATCTTCAACCATGTCTCAGCCATCTACTTTTAAGGTTGTATCTATGTTCTACTAATAATAACTATATTCCAATTCCCACAATTTCAATTCTAAACTTATCATTCTCTAAAACCTTCTGTATTTCTAACTGCTTCCTCAAATAGCCAAATTGCAGCAATTCCCCAAATTTAGAAGGATTCACATCCACACAAACCATATTTACATTCTTGTGTCCTTAAATTCCCTAGCTATCCATCTTAGATGCCATGATCCATCCCCATGATCACTCATGTGCATATTTCTTCACCTAAGAATCTCCTCTTCTTTAGCACTTCCTAAACCACTTTTCCTGCCTTATAATTTACCATAATTTATCTGTCTATCTATCTAATTACCCCTTCTCCTACTACAGATTCTGACTATAGTTTCATGAGATTAAAGACACTTATGTTCATGGCATTTGCCTCCAAACATGGAATAGTGCCTGTGTACAGTAAGAGCTCAATAAATATTTGTTGAGTAGATTAGTGACATAATTATATTTTCATTTTTTAATTCAGCTATAATACTACCTATCATATAAAAGTTACTAAAATATTTGAGTATTTAGATAAATGAATCTCATGGAACAGGTAATCCTAAGATAAAGCAAACCCTTAGCACTCTACTTGGTTTTCCCATTAAAGGTCAATAGAAGAGTCAACTTTATAAAATCAATGATACATAAGAAATACAAAAATCTACCCTTTCGTTATATATCATACTTTGAAAATGTTCTCTAATAACTTTTCCTCATAAAATTTCTCACATTTTAATGAAAATCACCTCAATTAAAGTAATAATAAAATTTTAAATGATTAAAAATATCTGAGATAAGTAATTGAATAAAATCTTGAATTGGTCAATTACAATAACTATAGGTTATATTAATGTTGTACTGAGATTTCAATTATCTTCAAATTGATTCTACTCTCTTCAATCTCTCTTTAAGGAAAAAAATTCAATAGCTTGAAAACATTTAAAGATTCATTTAAATGATGCCATTAAGCAATCATAATGTAGTTCCCAAATTATTAATTACATCAGCTAAATCAACCATGACAATCTATTAATAGGAAGTGAAGAAGAAAATTAAATTAGTAAAAACTATTTAAGTGATTAGCTAATTATAGAGAGACCCACATTACATAAGCATGCACTAGATTCTCCTAAGCCTGCAACCTTGACTGTTTACAGCAGTATTGCTCTTATTGTTATGACAAACATCTAGACATCTGTGATATATCAAATGCCATGAAACTGAATACTTAAAAGAAGTGTTTCAAGTCCTTGTGCAACTAGCATACTGCTAAAACCTGAACAATCTCTGACTATAGGAACATTTCACACAAAATGCTATCTAGAGATTATTATAATGAGATTGTTGATGGATTATTTTTACAATAGAATTTTCTGAGTTTATGTGTTTGTCACTCCAGAGTTTATAATAAACAGTGCAAAAGACAATTTCTTTTTCCTTTCCTTCTTTCCCACTTTTCTTCTTCTTTTTCCTTTCTTAAATAATTATTGGTTACCTACTATGTGGCCAGACATTTTGACAGGTTTGTCAGAATAAAAAATAACAAGACAGATAAGGTAGCTGAGATCCAAAGGATCAGAAGCAGTCAGTCAAGAGAGTAGCTGCAATAGAGAGGTTCAGAGGTGGCAATTAGCCATTCCAGAGTGTTAGCATCTATCTCCTCTTGTGGGAATAACATGGTGTAGTCTAAGAGCCAGTATGGAATTGGTGATAGTAAGTACGTCTAGGCAAGATAGAGAATAGGTAGAAAGAGGTCACGCCACACAGTGCTTGATAGCCCAGGAAGGAGGTTGGATATTTTGCCAGTGCAATAGGAAGACTGTTTCCTGTGGGGAAGGTGAGATGGTGGACTGCCATACAATCTAAGTATTGCAAAAGATATTAGAAACTTCTTTCTGTTCATATGTTGTCCTTCTTTGTACATAATGCAAGATAGTCACATAAATCTAAAAATCATGGTACTTTTTTCAAAAGGGAGATGGTACATATTCACAGAAATTTTAGACAATTGTTCAATGATTAGAGGTAATAGACCTCTAAAACTTTTGTGAAATTTAAAGAGTTAAATGAAATAAAGTGTGGTCTAATGATCACTAACAAAAGATCAAAGTGAGTTTAAACCTACCGCAGGCCCAAGATAACAGTTCCTTGTAAATACAGTTTAATATAGTAACTGTGGTGAGTGGCAATTTGAAATACATTTATCATATAATTGAATGGGTTGTGGTTTATGCCAATCTTTACTAAATTCTAATAAGCATTTTAAGCATTTTAAAATAATAAGTGCATATTATTATTATCTGGTTAACTGCAGCACAATTTTGAAGACTAATAAGTTATCCGAATGGAAAGATTTTGAAGTATCACTAGAACTTTATTAAAGTTATTGCATATTTTGATGCAAAATCAGTTTTCTTTTGAAGAAATTAAACTGTACCCAGAATACACAATTCTGTATTACTGAGTTTATACTATGTATTGCTACATAAAGAGAGTAGCAAGGATTCATTTTTCACCTATTCTTAACCTAGTCAAATATAACCAAAACATACACTACTCTAGGATAATTAATAAAGTTGACTAAAAATACTTAAAATATCTTTCTGCATGTGTTTATTTCATGGTTTTTTGAAAATATATTGGATTGAAAATATTAATTGAGATATTTTTAAAACAAGGTATTTAATTGCTTCAAAGTAATCTTCCCAGGCTACTTTTCTCTTGATTTCACAGCCTATACCTTACCAAGGAATGAATAGGTATTCTTCTTTATACAGAAATGTCTGCTTGTTAGAACTATCTGCAGACTCTGAATTATATATCCTATACACATAAGCAAAATTGGATCTAGCTATATATCTTATATGTTCAGAAAGATATGAAACATTCACAAATACTAAATCTATCTGAAAATTAGCTCTCTGAAACAATGTTTTCAGTTTTCATAAAGAGTGAATTAAATATAAAAATTGGAATTAATCAATATTACTTCTTTTAAAGTGCACAATACCTACAGGAATATTTTCTTCCTTCTTTCCTTCCGTCCTTCCTTCCTTCCTTCGTGCCTGCTTTTCTTCCTCCTTTCTACTATTTTCAGTACTGATTGAACCCAAGGACTCACAAATGCTGGACAAGTGCTTTACCCACAGTCCACAAACCCAGCCTCACCCCACTGCTTTGTTTTAAATGGGGCCTCACTAAATTACCTAGGCTGGTCTCAAACTTGCAGTCTTCCATTTGCAGTCTTCTGAATAACTTGGCATTGCAGGTGTGTACCACTGTGCCCAGGCAACATGTGGTAGTACTTCAGAATGAGAAATCACATATTGTTTCTGCCTCCAGGTCCCCCTAGTTCAGTACTACAATCCATCCTACATATTGTTGCAAGATTTGTCTTTATAAAAGTTACAACACTAATACTAGTGTTCTCAGATTCACTTCACTCAATTTTAATGTCATTGTTCTCTTCCATCCAGAATTTTTCCTCAGAAGTCTCTTTCCATGATAAATATGTTAATTACTTCGATTCTTCACAGAATGCTTTTCTACCTGCTTGCTCTGATGAAGCTGAGCTTTATTAGAATGCACCACTATTCTGTGGCCCTCACTCATGGAGATAGTATTCAAGGTAACAGTAGCTTCTCTCCCAAAGAGGTCCTGAAGTGTCAATGGGAATTTTTTGTATCAGTGGACTGGAGGACTCTGCTCCACACCCTTACTCCAGGATCCAGGCTAGTCATGGTTCTATTATCTGTATCTCATTACTTCAAGTGACTGAGAGGAACAACACTCATCTGACAGAGGTTACATGAGATTTTTCAGGCCAGACCAGAAATTGGTATATGCTATGTTTGCTAATCTTTCATTGATCATACATTGGTAGACTTTTTAGAATTTCAAATTACCTTATTACCTAAATGTTCTCTCCCTATCATCTACCTAAAGAGAAAGTACCTTTAGTTTATATTACAACTCATGCTACTCAGAATGTCAAGCCTTCTGCTGCTCTCCACAAGACTGTTGGGGTGTGGCCACATTTCTTAAGTTTCAGAGAAAGATCTGGAGAGTCTCAGGGCTCAGGCAGGAAACTGGGATGAGAACGGGGTCATCACAGAGAACTTGGGCTGTGTCAGTGCCTAATGGAGTCTCAGTGGTATGTCACCCCAGACAGGCGGAGTCACCAGAATACAATTCCAGCACAGGAGACCTATTTATAGGCTGAACTTAACAAAAATATAGAGGTAGGATTGCCAAGGAAAGCTGAAGACATGAGACTTCCATCCCATTATTGTCCAAAAAAGAAGGATTTCTGTCCCCATGGTCCCGGAGGGCAGATAATCTAACAAAAGAGGATTATTCTCATACCTTACAGTTTTCAACTTGCTAGCAACCTGTCATAAATATTGTATTAGAAATGTGTGCCTTTGTCTCTGTCCCATCATTGTGTTTTGAAAGCACATAACCTTTTTGATTTCACAGGTTCATAGCTGGAAAACACCTTGCCTCAGAATTACTCATATCTTGAGTTTAACTCATATCCTAATTAGATGATATTTAGATAAAACTTCAGATATTTGAATTAATTCTGGAGTGAGTTAGATATTTTGGGACTATTGAGGTGAAATAAATGTATTTTGCTTTATAGAAAGACATGAATTTTGGAAGACCAAGGATGGAATACAATGGTTTGAATGTTTGTATCCTCCTCAAATTTATATGGTGAAATCCTAACCCCAAGATGATTGTATTAGGAAGTGAAGATCTTTGGAGATTATTAGGTAATCAGAGTGCAGCCTTCATGAATTATATTAGTGCCCTTATAAAAGAGACCTGAGAAGGACCATTCACTCCCCTGGATAGAGTCTGTGACTTGATCCTAGTCAATAGGACATGATACAGGTGAAGATATTTTTAAATATATAATTGAGTTCCAAAATCATCTGACTTTAAGTCAAACAAAAGGCACAGGAGTCCAACTTCCAGAATAGAATTAGCTAAAGCATCAGTTTCCTACTGAATATATCCACACATACTTCATATATTCTAGAGAGTATATTTGTTTTATACTAGGCTGATTCATAAGCAGGAAAACATAACTTCTAGATAAAAGGTGAAATAAAAGAAGTTCTTGATAACAAGAGGGAATCTGTGTTCCATTGAAATTTCTGAGCATGTACTTGTTCAGTCATATGCAACAGTGCTTTGTAATTGTGACCACAAACTATAATTTAAGTTCATCAATGTGTACATAAGTAAATAAGTAAACAGAAAAATAACAAGAGTAACAGAAGCCATTTATGAAAAGTGTCAGAAGCATTTCCATAGCAACGTCAGAATATTTATCACTATAATCAGCAGTAGAAAAAAATGTGCTAAAGCCAAACCTTGTTTTTTCCCAGAATCATGGGACTGCAGTACTCACCCACACAGTAGAATCGGCAGCATGAACAACAGAAAATTACATTTTATGTATAAAACATTCATTGAGCCCTATACAATTATACAGAAATCACTGAGTATAAAAATGTATTTTACAAAAACACATATGAAAAGAGATAATTATATATTTTCCAGTGTCAGTAAAATGTAACATATTCTAATTTGGGATTATTTTTCTAGGATTAAAACATTGTAGCTAGAGTCCCAATTTTAGAATAAGAAATGCAAGCCCAAATCGAATGTATCTCATTAATGAGACTATTGTCTTCTCAGCACTAACAAGAATTCATCTGGATCTAAGAAAGATGCAGACTATCAGAGCCAATGAGGAAAAAGAAAGGATTCAACTGACAAATGGAATATGTCTTTAAGGGAACACATTAAACAAAGAAAACTAGTTATAAAAAACACTTTATATTTTAAAGATTTAAGCCTCAAAATTTAAAAATCAAGTCATCACAGATTTATTTGGCCATCCAGAAAGACACCTGAGACTTTGGTAATATTTCATTTACGATTAAATGCTATCTTAGTTTCTTGAAAGTACATTTTCCTATTTTGAAACTGCTATTATAAATTTTTAAATTTTACATTGGATAATTGTAGAATCACGAGTAGTTTACTTAGAGAACAAAAGTAGCTAGAAAGCGGAAGGACAGAAAATACATGAAGAAAAGTAAAATCAGAGAAATACAACTTAATCCAGTAGTTCCACATGAAGATCTAACCTTCTAGGGAGAATGTTAGCTTTATATTCATTCCAGATAGGTGGAGGAATGAGATATCTATCTTAATGTAGTTATATATCGAGAAAGAGAAAATACAATGAATACAATGGCAAGCAAGATAATTTCCTGTCTGTTTAAACAACTTCCCAGTAGGGTGTTGACCAACTATAGCTTCCCTGGTCAAATCCAATTGACTATTTGTGTTTTCATGTTCAACATACTAAAAATGATTTTTGTACTTTCAAATTATTGGAAAACAAAAGAATAATATTTCATGACTTGTAAGTGTATGTGAAATTTGAATGTATGCAAATTTTGAATATCAGTGGCTATAAATCCAGTTTTATTGGAATACAGTTAGGGCCACCCATTTCTTCATGCATTTTAGAAGAAAATGTGGTAGTTTTTAAGCCTCAAGAACAACTGAATGGTTGTAACATAGACTTTCTAACTTCCCAAAGTCCCAAATATTAATTATCTGCCTCTTTACAGAAAATGTTTTCAACTACTATGGAGTTAAGCCAAACTTTAGAAAGAGATATTCAGAATATAAGCAAATGCAACTTCAGTATCCAGAAGATTTGGGGATTCAAGATATGAAGAAAATTAAAAGAACAGCAGAATTCTGTCTCATCAGAAGTTTAAATATCTTATGAGCTTACAAACCAGGTGAATAGCAGCCTGGGTGAGGTTTATAGGCCTCCATGAATAACACAGAAGTATAGAACCACTGGCCTGTGAGAGCTGGAAGGACAATTTAAAAAATAAAAAATTCAGCGTATGTGATTTTTTAAAAGGGCCTCAGTATGTCAACTGTAAAGGACAGAAAATTCACTCAGAATGTCAGTAGCTCTTCATCTGCTCAGCTGCAATCTCTGATTGATAAGCCAGCTCAGTCAGCTGAAAAGGGTACAATCTCCTTTGTGGTAAACATTGAGACAGTAAGCACTGGAGAAGCCAGGGAAGTGAGAATTGAGAACAGAAAAGACCAAAAAAAGATTCACATCCTGCTAATATATTCGTTTATGAAGAAATCACTGCATATTTGGAGTATTATATAATTGCAATGTTTTATGCATTGTGCTCTTATTAGAGATAGAAGATGGTCTTGTGATTCTAGTTTAGAATATATAAAGTTGAGTAATTGGTTTAAAATTATGATTTTTAAGTGAAATTATTACCATATTTTATGCAGTATTGAATATGTAAAATATTAGATTTATAAAAGTTCAAGTGTAAATTGGAGAATTTAGAATATTTATTGAACAGTTAGCTAATATGTGACTGGGATTTAATCTGGCACTATATATTCCAGATGAAAGACCATGTCCCTGCCCTTCTGAAAATCATGGAATAGTGGAAGAGATAGATATAACTAAATAAAAACAATGGAGTAGAAATATTAAGATAGTATAGAGCATACCATAAAAATCATAGGAAAAGAAAATAAAGCCCTATGTCGAAGGTCAGAGAGGATTTTTTGAGTGAACTAAAGCTTAGGTGATATTTGGAACAAAAAAGAATTCCCTGGGATCTGAATGGATCACTTTTAGGTAAAATGCACAAGAACAAAATGAAAGAAGCTAATGAGGAAGAGGATGACAATAACTGGTGACCAATGAGTGATGTGGATGATTCAGATACTGGCATAGAAGGATATAGCAATAGGCAAGATGGTAAGGAAGATAAGATGTATAGTTCCAGGAAATGTGTATTTTATGTAAATGACAAAAGATTTTCTCCTAAGGGGAGTGGGCAGGTTTTGAAGAAATTTTTTTTTTCTACCTATTGGAGACTGACTAAGATGGGAAACACTGAACATTGTACTACAATAAAACTGAAGGCAAAGTGACGACTTTAAAAGCAATGATAATAATAATAACAGCAATATTGTTAAGAAACCATAAGAACAGTAGAATCTGAAAGTTAGAAACTCAAGGATCAATTCCCAGATTTATTAAATCAATTACAGCAATAACTGACAATTAATTAAGTGGAAATTAATTAGAAAATTTATGTAATGCACACGTTTCCAGGTGCAGGAGTTGCACATTTCCTAAAAGGTCAGCATTATCTTCAACGCAATTACTTCTCCCTATCTGCAGCCTTTGGCCACAGTTAGTAGGATCCAAAATTGTCTTCTGAAATAAAAGCAACTGTGACATTTAATTTTGGTGACCTGGTTTGAACAGAGGAGATAATGCAATCAAATTAGAGATTTAGAGATTGTTACTAGTGAGCTGTAGACTTCACAACTGGAAAACGAGGTATCCTTGGGCTCTGGAGTGGATAGTTTCAAACTTATGCAAGGAGATGACTAAGCTCATTGCAGAGAAAGTAAAGCAGACAGAAAAAAGGCATTGAGATAGGAATCATGTAGTCTCTGAGATTCTGTCCCAATGGCTCAATTCCCAAAGCCTTGCCAGTTACCATGAGGTCAGATAAACTTTCTCCTACTCTGATAGATTTTGTGATGCTCTTCAAAGCTTTAAAATGAATAACTTCTCTTTTGATTTAGTTTACATGGATTCTATTGCTTGCAAAGAAAACATGAGTAGAAATGCAGAGACTAACTCATCAAGCAGATAAAACCCTATGCTGTTAAGAATTTCTTTTGCTCTATCTCCAAAAGAAAGTATGTAGCTTTTCTTCAGATATCTTCAGTTCCCTTTTGATACAATACAGTCTATTTTCAGATTTTAGGTTTTAACTAGTTCTGTACATTCTGATGATAGCAAGCTTGATGCTCATTGTATTTCTGATGCAAGAGGCATGCCTACTATTCCTTTGTTTTTCTCATCCCATAATCTCCTCTTTAGTAGTGCTTAGAAGTGTTTTTAAAAAATTATTTCAATTTCCTTCTCTTTCACAACATATAACTGAAGTAGTTTCACTGATAGAAGCAAAAGTCTCTTTATTAACCAAGAAGGTATCTCCATTAATCAATTATCACAAGAGTTTTCTATTAATAGTATGTGTCTCAGGTATCTGGTTTTGGGCCAAATTCAGCTGACATTCCAACTTGGTGTCATCACATTGGTGCAAAATGGCAAGCAGAGGCAGTTATCCTTCTGAGAAAAGCAGAGTTCAGTTTCATATACAGTGTTACTGATTCCCTGGCTGAAGAAAAAGATGTAATAAAGTACAATTCTAATTTTGATGAGTCTATGGTTATGTCACCATGAATGTGCACTTTGATGAAAATTACATGGGTCAAAACATTACAAATGCTATGGTTGGTATGAATATCACAGAAATTTTAATATGAAGTGATATAAAGATACAAATTTTCTCCAAAGATCACTTATGAATTAAGGATCTATCAAATTTGTGCAATGTATTTTTAAATGGTATATATGCTCAATATCCTTCTTTTTCATACAGAAAACATAATTATTAGTGCCTATTTACAAGGACACAAAAAGTTTAAAATAAAAACATGGAAAATATGTATTAATTAAAAGAAAGCTGATAGCAGAGAAAGGCAAAGTACTAATAGAGATAAGACATTCTCTGTTGAAATATCAGTTTATCTGCCAAAATTATAGAAAAGCTCTAGATTTATTTGAACCAATAATATGACCTCAAAAATATACAAAAGAATAAATGAGAAAACTGAAATATGAATTAGACAAATCCATGACTTTCAGGAAGATTTTAACTTTCCTTATCAGTAGCCAATATTTATTCTTTAGGCCCACCCAGGTTGTTTAAAAAAAAAAGTATAACTGATAAAGACCTCAGAATCTAAGGAAAATAAGTGTTGATAGATTATAATGAGTTGAAGATTTTCTATAGTGATTTCCCACTACTTTTAAAAAAACCTTTTAAAATTTGTGAAGTTTGGAGAGGAAATGAAATTGGGTTCAAGAACTTCTCTGAATTAGAAAGAGTTCCATAGTGACATATAAGTGAATAATAAATTAGAACTTATCTATGTGACAGCAAAGAACTCTAATTATAATAGTTCTTGAATACATATTTCCTTGGATCATTTTCCTATCCTAGTAACTGCACAGTTAATATGATAGTTAGCTTTCAATCATCACTCCTTTGCTGAACTTTTCACCAAGTAAAAGAAGAAATACAATGAATGCCAATTCTCTGAAATATTACCAATGCATTTTCCCTTCTCACAAATCATTTTCTTCCTTTTTACTTTACATTCTTTCTGTGAAGGTGTGAGGGGACCCTGAGGACTCATAATTCATTGCTAAACTTTGAATTTCAGACTTAACTTGAAAATTTACAGCAAAGGAGATTTTCATGACACACAGAAAAAGCTTTTCTAGAAACATCCAAAGAAGAGTGAATAACTGTCAAAAACCAAATCTGAGAAGACAGGCCATGAAGTCAAAAGAAAGAGCAGGTCAAGTAACTGGCACAGGAGAATGCTACCAGGAGCAGAGGAGGGAAGCAAGAGGATGATTGAAAGGAGGATAGAAGATGATAAGTACATGGCTTGCTCCTTGCTCAATGTTGAAATCTTTGAGAAGAACTAATGGATTGAAAGATTCAGGTGGATTGGAGAAAAATGATATTTTAAGGAAATTCCTGCTTCCCCCAGTAAAGTACTTGGAATTCCCAAGGTCACCAGAAAATTTTTCCCTTTTTCAGGGGCTATAGCCACCATCACACAAGATGGTAGCGGTTGAGGCTGTCTGGGTAAGGGCATATAACAACAGCCCCAGCAGGTCTGTCACACTCCAGTCTTGAGTACATGATGTGTACTTGAGGTTCTCAGGGAAAGGGGGACAAAAGAATGTACATAGGTTCTGAGAATGTTGCTAGATTTCCCGAGGACTAGGTTCGAAATGAGAAGGTTGTAGAACTTAGAAACTCCTGATTGTTGGCAAAGGCCAGGTCTACCTTCAGCAGCACTGCATGCCAGAACAAAATTCAAGAGACCAGATGGGACCAGCCATAACTCAGTGGATACAGGTCATGATGCCCAATGTCCTGAAATGTAAATTTTCAAGGTAGCAGATGCCATGAGATCAGGTGAAGGACCTGAAATAAAGAATATCTAACGTAATACCATAAAAATGTATTTCCCTCTCCTTTCAGGTACAATCTTGACAAGGAAGAAAAAATTTCATGATATAGTTAGAATTGCTCCTCTTCCTTCCTCTGAAAAATAAAAATAAAATCCACACTCACAGGAACAGGTGAGATTGTTTGAAAATAAAAGAGATCAAAATCTCTTTTAGGACACTCACATACTGTTCCATATCAAGAACTAAGAGTTCAGGAGGAAGAAGAGATCCACTGCAAAAAAACGAGGAAATTTGTAGGACTTTGATTTTCTTTAATATTTAAGAAATTATGTGAAAAATCCAATTCTTTATACAAATTATAATTTGAAAATTTCTTCATTCATGAAACTTTTTTTGAGGAAAAATCTAGTGTTTCTAAATTAAATCAAAATAAAATACAAGGTTCCATCTGGGGGAAAAACATTAGCAAACTGAGCTTTTAGGTACTTCATTAAATCAAGCAGGTCATAAAGTATTGGCAAAACCAGATTTTCACCTTTGCTCCTCAAATTCATTTTCATACAACATCAAATCTGAGTGTTCAATGAAAATATGAGCGTTATAAATATAGTCAGCATCTCAGTATACAAAGGATACAATATGAAAATTAATTACAACAGCACAGAAAATTCATCAACAATCACAACAAAGTTGAAAGCTACTGTTTACTGGCATATCAGATGAATAGACAACATGAAACAAGATATAGGTATCATCTACCCTGCATAATAAACACAGGTGACCTCACTGGTTCAGCATAAATTACAAATGTTACTGCTCATTGATACTTCATATTACAGATTGCCTATTCTTTTCTGAGACTCTTAGGCTCTTACTGTTTTCTACAAATACTTTAATTATATTTTCTGAATCATTCAACCACCATACTAAAAAGTATCAACAACTTTAGATACAAGCTTAAAAAAATGAAAACAACTCATTTTCTCCCATAATTTCTTATCACAGAAAATTAAAAAAATGAAAATGATCCCTCAATCTAAATTTCTGAAATCTTAAATCTTATATTGAAAAGAATCATATCATTCAAATTGCCTTAAGGAATAATAAAAAAACATGAATAATAAATTGGCAACTTCAGATTACCCAAACAATAATAGATACTATATACATTCTATTCATAATAAATTGCCATATATGTAATACATACATTTATACACACAGAGATTCATGTGCTGCATAACGATGCTTCAGGCAATGACAGACTGCTTATATGATGGTGGTCCCATAAGAAATCTATCACCTAATGGTGTTTTACCTGCCTTAGTCTTTGTGATTACTGTCTATCATGTCCACACAATGACAGAATCATCTAATATCCATTTTTCATCATATATTCCCTCCATTTACAGACACATGACTACTGTGTGTGGGGTGTGTGTGTGTGTGTGTGTGTGTGTGTGTGTGTATTGAGTTTTTGGGAAAATGTAGAAACATCTTCATTTTAGAAAATTTCCACTGAGGGATTGTGAAGAGGGGGTAAATGAAGAAAAAAATTTTTAGGTTAACATACAGAGAAAGTGCAGCTATCTTCCATATATACCATGACTCATAAATGTTAAACATTTTTAATAGCTGTAAGTTTTCTGCTGGTTCGTGACAAGTTTATGCCTTTATGTCGGTAAATATTAATTTATGAAGTACATACTATTTGCAGAGTGAGCGTGATATAGCTCTGCAACCTGAATGGGAAGCAGGAGAAAGAATCTCAAAAAAAAAAAGAATGAAAAATAAGTATCTTTCCATAAAGCATTTAACTATGTATGTATCTTATAGGGGAAATGAAAACCTCAGATTTAGAGAAACCAGGCAAGAGACAATAAACCCTTGATGTGATGATAGGTTTTTAAAAAATGTTGGGACAATTATACAGTACATGAGTATTTAAACATTTGACTGACTCATGCCATTATTTTGTACCACCTCTTAGCCTCTCAGTCCTTGACTTATAACAAAAAAGAGAAAGGAAAAAAGAGAAAGGTAAGAGAGAAGGAAAATACCAACAGGGTGACCCCGGCTGAAACTGAAGTTGTCTCACTCCTGCCCCAGTGGAGACTGGCTTGTACTTGGGTTCCATCTCACCCTCTACACCAGTTTGCTGTGGGCCATCTACGCAGCTGACCCAGAGCCCTGAGCCGCCTCCCTGCTTCTCCTGGTGTTCTTGATAGGCCATTTCTTCCACTGTCAAGACACCTCTGCTAGAATGCAGACCCCAAAGTGTTTACAGAATCCTTCCTTCATGTTAGGCTGTGCGTTCTTTGGTTGACCAGTTTTCCTAAGACCTGGCACTGTGCCTGGCCAGGGCTCCCATGAGAATAAGATGTGAGCTCTAAGGAAAGGAGACCTGATTACAAGGTGCGACATGTCCTTATACAATCTTTCCTGGATCTGCACTTTCCCCACAGTCCTGTAGTGTTAAAAGTTTTATTTTGGTCAGCACATTATAAGTAGGTCCATTTCTTAAATTTGGATTCACAGCACTCATGTTTCAATCTGAGGATAAGCAGGAGTCCCACAGCATGCATAGCAAGAAACATAGTTTAGTGGTTAGGGGTACAACTCTTTGATTTTATTAAAGCAAGTATTATCTCTGCTAGCCGCTGATGCTATAAAGTTATTATGTCTCAATGAACCTTTTTCTTCACTTGGAAAGTAAGCACAATAACATTTATGTCAAAAGTTGGTTGTGAATAATAAAAAAGATCAGGTATGATGAATGTATAACACAATCACTGGGCATTCACAATAAGCAGGAAGTATTATCATGAACATAAGATGAAGTTACTTAATAGTAATTAATTCCTTCATTAAAAACAGGCTTATTGAGTGCCAGGCACTATGCCACATGCATGGAAATATTCATGTACAAGACATTATGGATTTTATCTTCCGGAGCAGAGGAACATAAATAACACAAATACCCCAAAAATGTGTATTTTACAGAATAAGAGGGAAGATGATATGTGCTTTGGGAAAAGTAATATAAAAGGTTCAGGGAAACTGGAAATGCTAAGGATGTGGGGAGGAAAGGACTGCAATTTTAAACTGAGGAGTCTCAGTAAAACTCTTTGAGATATTATTTAAATAAAACTTGAAAGGAGGTGAGCATGTAGATATGAGGAGTAAAAGTATTCTAGTATAGGAAACAGCAAATGCAAAGGCCCTGTAGTATGAAGTTTGCCATTTCTTTACAACAGGATGAAGGCCAGTGTGGATGAACTAGGGAAAGGATAGTATGAGGTGAGTGAAAAGATGAATTGTATTCATGGGTAATTTTAAAAACCTTGGCTTTTCATGTGGAGTGGGACATAGCCTTGGCAAAACTTGAGTACAAAAATAACAAAAACAGTTTTAGCAATATCTAGCTGCTGGGCTAACAAGAGAAACAAAGGTAGAGATGGTGTTTTGGTTGTACAGTTAGAAGACTTTTATAATAATCCAGATGACCGGAGATTGCTCACAATAGGGTAGAGCACCATACATGGTGAGGTTGGCTAGATTTCTGGATCGCTTGTGTTGTGTGAAAGAGAGAAGTCAAGGATGATCTCAAGATATGCATACCAATTCATTAGAAGAACTGAATGGTCATCAACAAAAGTGGGAAAGTCTCTACGGGGAGCCATTTTAAGGTGAAGGTCAAGAGTCCTATTTTAAGACATGTCAAGGATGAGGTGCCAGTTGGAATCAGCAGTGGAGAGGGAGGATAGGTGGGCATCGGAGTACATGTGTCTGAAGGTCAGGGGGGAAATGTGAGGAGGAAACATCATTTGGGAGCCGGGGACCTATGAATGGTAGTTAAAGTCATGTGATTGAGTGACATCAAGTGACCAAGGGGTGGCTATGTGGTGTTCTGGCATTAGGAATTCTGAAAAAGAAAAGTCAGCAAAGGACATGGGAAAGAAAGCAACCAATGTAGTAGGAGAAAAATGTATGGTTTCTACCATGGACATCAATCTCGTCTCAAGGGAACTCCTTAGAACTGCGACTCTTGTCCCACTCATGTCTTCATGAATCAGGAGTTAGAGGTGGAGCCCAGTAACTAGTGTTTTAATAGCACTTTCAGGTGGTTCCTATACAACTCTGAAGATTAAGAACCGCTGCTATATAAGGATGGTTGGATTTGGGGCAAACAGTAGAACCTCATTAATTATCTTAAATGTTAATGAACGATCATTGCACCTCTACCTATTAAGTAGTCACTCAGGAGCACACATTGTAGCACTCCAGGATGTTGCCACGCTTTCATCAAAGATTTTACATAATTCCCTATTCCTTATTGTCCCATTTTCCATTCCTAATAGGCATGTCTGCTCAGAATAATTTTTATTCCCCAAAGTCGATTTCACTGACTTCAATTCGTTCCATCAATCTGATTAAAGGTACTCAAAGTTAAGGCTTTAAACATCCAGGAACAACCAGAGTTCCAAGAGGAGCTTATTTTTTCCAAATTAATTCCCGCAATTTAGAGAGAGAAGTGAGAAAAACAGACAGAAAGGGAGAAAGAGGAGAGAAAGAGTGAGCGCCAGTATTTGACTATTTCAGTAGATTCTCTACTTCTCACTAACCCCCACTCCTTCCTGCCTAACCAAAAATAAATGGACAAAATAAAAAGATAGGTAACATGAGAATAAAAATACCAGCCAGGAAACAAATACATGACAAACTTTTGGAAGTCTTTAATATTGAAGAAAGCTAAAAGGATTTATCATAAAATTCAGTAATTAAGAAGAGAAAGAACTTTTTTGTTCAATCAGCCTGGAAACAGACTTGAATAAAGGAATGCATTTAACTTCTTGGAACTTCTGCATGCCCAACAATAGAAATGTGCCTTCCCTGCATGAGGACTGGGACTGATCGGTTTCTCTTCTGTGAAAATGCCTTGCCAAACTCAGAAGTAAACAAAGATTAAGTAGATATTAAAATAGAAGGAAAAATGTGGCTCTTATTAAAGAAAGCGATTTTAGAGACAGAATACAGATTAATTATTTAAACAAATTTAGCTCCTAAACTAGGACTTTAAGATATTTTAAGGATAGATTTTCTAGTGCATGTTCTTTTTTTAAAAAATTATTTATTTATTTTTAAATTTTTTACAGACTGTATTTTGATTCATTGTACACAAATGGGGTATATCTTTTCGTTTCTATGGTTGTGCACAATGTGATCATACATGTACATAGGGTAATGATGTCTGTCTCATTCCACCATTTTTCATACCCTCCTTCCTCTCATTTTCTTCTACATAATCTAAAGTTCCTCCATTCTTCTCTCGCTCCTCACCCCCACCACCCACATTATATATCATTCTCCACTTATCAGGGAAAACATTCGGCCTTTGGTATTTTGAGATTGGCTTATTCCACTTAGCATGATATTCTCCAGTTCCATCCATTTATTTGTAAATAATATTTTCTTAATATTCTTCTTCTTCTTCTTCTTCTTATTATTATTATTCATAATATTATTCTTCTTTATGGCTGAATAATATCCCATTGTGTATATATACCAGAGTTTCCTTATCCATTCATCTGTTGAAAGGCATCTAGGTTGGTTCCACAATCTAGCTATTGTGAATTGAGCTGCTATAAACATTGATGTGACTGTGTTACTGTAGTTTGCTATTTTAAGTCATTTGGGTATAAACCGAGGAGTGGGATAACTGGGTCAAAAGGTGGTTCCATTTTAAGTTTTCTGAAGATTCTCCACACTGCTTTACAGAGTGGCTGCACCAATTTGCAACTTCACCAGCAATGTAGAAGTGTGCCTTTTTTCCCATATCCACGCCAACATCTATTATTATTTGTGTTCTTGATAATAGCCATTCTAATTGGAGTAAGATGCAATCTTAGAGTTGTTTTAATTTGCATTTATCTGATTACTAGAGATATGGAGCACTTTTTAATATATTTATTAATCGCCTGTATGTCTTCTTCTGTAAAGTGTCTATCCAGTTCCTTCACCCATTTATTGATTGGGTTCTTTGTATTTTTGGGGTTAAGTTTTGTAAGTTCTTTAAAATTTGGAGATTAGTGCTCTATCTGAAGTGCGTGTGGAAAAGATTTTCTCCCACTCTGTAGGCTCTCTTTTCACACTATTGATTCTATCCTTTGCTGAGAAAAATCTTTTTAGTTTGAATCCATCCCATTTATTGACTCTTGCTTTGATTTCTTGTGCTTTGGGAGTCTTGTTAAGGAAGTCTGATCCTAAGCCAACATGATGAAGATTCGGGCCTACTTTTTCTTCTATTAGGTACAGGGCATAGTATATATTCTTATGTGTTATTATTGATCATAACAGGAAATATGCAAAACAAAAATTCACATACTCAAAATATTACCCATATGCAAATATTCTTACCTTAGAATTTGAAGGTATTTGGAACCATTTGAATGAAAATAAGACACAAATGTACAGAAATAAAATAACACATACCCTGTACCTTTCATTAAGACTTAAGAAATGTGTTCATATTTCCATTAACAATTTTTTCTTCTTCCCCAATAATACCCCAGTCTCCTGAAATTGAAGCGCATTATTCCCATGCAGATTCATATGAATACATATGTATGTACAAACAATATTCAATATCCTTCTGTGTTTAAAAATTTTCATAAATAACTTGCATTTTTCACTTAACATTAAGCTTTTGAAATTTATCAGTGTTGATGCATGTTGCTAAATAGTCTTCTATTATGAGGATAGAACGGCTTATTCATATTTTTGCACAGAATGTTAGGCTGTTTACACTCTCTTTTTCTCCTATTACAAACAATTCATTGGCAGGCATTTTCTTTTTTTAATGAGCACTATTCAAATGAACTCAGCTGTAGGAAATTGTCCATGGCACATTCAAATATGACAGTTCTGTGCATGAGCTCCTCCTCAACAGCTGTCCATACTAATGCAAGATAATTTTATGTAAAATTAATATTTCTGTGAGAAGTTCCTATGAGAGTAGTTGTCCTGTAGGGTGGGAAACCAGATGCCAAAGGAAAGTCATAAGCTCCAAGAAGAAATACATGACAAAGCATATATGTTTTGATAACTTCCCACATGATATCTATGATATTTTCAACAACTTGGGAAAGTCTTTATTTTCTTAGAGAATAAAAGACTTGTGAACAAAATTGTTACTGCTCAATAAATGGTTCTTTTTTTACATTTATCAGGTAGAGTGTATCTTTAAAGTAATCAGTAAATAAAACTGCTAATATTTTATTGAATACTGAGTGTGTTGTGATCAGACTGCTGGAATTAAGATAATCTTTTTTTTTTTCTCCTGGAGCTGACCTGCTCAAGGTGTTGAGAAGGTGCTCCTGGCCACAAGTTAACAATAGGAAACCACTATCCATACATGATGGACATAAGGGCTGGAGAGATAGCTCAGCTGGTAGAGTGCTTGCCTCACAAGCACAAGGCCCTGAGTTCTCGATCCCCAGTACTGCCAAAAAAAAAAAAAAAAAGTATCTCAATATCCATGATGGACATAAACAACTAAGTAAGTAGATGACTAATGGTGGGAACTAGATTTCTAACTGTGGGAAGGTAATTATGGACAAGCAAGGGCTGGAGACTAGGATGATCTATGTATTACTGGGTTAGGATTAAATAGATCTGTGGTTTAAGACACATACTGGTGTATACCATAGTGGGTTGGTTTATGACCTTGGAAAAGATGTGTCTGTTCTAACACCTGTAATAACCTCTAAATGTTACCTTATGTGGAAAAAAAAAAAAAAAAAAAAAAAGAGTTAAGAATCCTGAGCAAAACTCATTCTGGTTTTCTTGGTGGATCCTACCTGCAATCACATAGATTCTAGCAGACAGAGGGAGAGGGAGTGTTAAGACAAGAGGAAGAGGAAATGTGACCACAGAAACAGAGATTATAGTGATGTGGCCAGTAGCCAAGGGAAGCCTGGAGCTCCAGAGTAAGGACGAGGAAGATTGTATTCTTCCCTAGAGCTTAATAAGGAGCATAACTCCTTCAATACCTCAATTTAGGACTTACAGTTTCCAAACTGTAAGGAATATATTTTAGTTGTTTAATACCATGGAGGTAATGGCAATTTATTAGAGCAGACACAGGAAACTAATTCCTATAGCTGTAGCTATAGATATGTGTAAATATAGGAATTGAAATTCCAGTTGCCAGTATAACATACTCCATGTACCACAGTTATGGAAATCCTATGTGTACCTAATGAATTAATTATGACTGGGCATATCTGAGCATATTGAAATATGTGGTGTTTATTATGCATTGACTTTCTTTATACTTCTTTACATTTCAGCTACAGCATTATATTGACTTTTGAAAAATATATATATAGATGGATTATGTTTTGTATGAACTCGCTTTGGGAAGCAAAAGAACACTGCATTGGAAAACACTAGATTTAGTATGTCAGTACCCTTGGGTTTGGGAGCTTCTGAGTCTTTGATTGTGTTCTTCTCTAGAGTAAAAAGATTTAGCAGGTTGTGATGTCTCGGTTCCTAACCATGCCCTAAGTCTGGCAGTGAGGAATGTGGCAGATGCTGGGGGTGGGTGTGCTGGAAGGAAAAAGGAAATAATATTTTCCAGCACCTAGATTTTGGTGTTGGCAGGGAAATTATTTGTCCATGACAAACTGCATTTATCTGTTATGAAAATTGTGCTCACTTTATGGAATTATACTCATGTTAAGTAAAAGTCTAAGTTATGTAAATTTCATTTGTATCCCTATTTTATTACCAAAACACCACATTGATCAATTATGCACCTCTGAGATTTACTAAAACAAAATTCTACACTCTCACTTTAGTGTAATTGTTAACTTATTGACTGACTTTTAAATGGATTAGTGCTACATTTAATTGAAGAAGCAACAGAGAATTACAGATAAAATGATGAGAACTGGGAATTTGAACTTATTTTCATCTTGATTTGCTGTAAGATTCTTTAATGATCTATGAAAATTTCATGTGACTAATATTTTAATCAATGAAAGAGGAAAAATAACTAATCTCTGATTTTATCAACTGTAACTAGTATCTAGAAAAATTGGAAAAACAAGGAAATGGACAAGAACTCTCAACATTTTTTTCTGGTAGAGGGCTATTGTTACTTTAAAAAAGCAAGAAGAATATTTGAATATTTACATTCCTTTAAACGATGATAACATTAATTCATGACATTTAGCTGCAATTAGAATTTATGAAGGTAGCATTAAACTGACATTCATTAAATACAGGTCATGTTCCAGTCTTCTTCTACCAAGTGCTATGTGTATTTTGTCTCACTTGGTTTTCCAAACAGTGGTTGGATGTTATTACTATTATATATTCTCATTTTAAAATCAAAACCTAGAAAAGTTAGGTAGTTTTTCCAAAGTATATGTAGCTAAAAATGGCACTGCAAGAGGGAGAACCTCAAACTGATCCCAAGGCTATTTTCTTAACTTCTAGGCACACTCTCCTGCCAACAGAAGAGACTTCTCAACAACACAAATACATCAGGGAAAGTTAGAACACCTCAGAACATCTGAAAAGTTTTCTTTTTTCTTTGTGATAAACCATAAGTGAGCTTTTTCCTATTCTATTTACTATTTCAAAACTGGTTGTTAAAAGTCGATCTGAATTTCTGGATTTTCACATACAAGATTCTGATAATTTGGTTTGTCTAAAGCTGGAAAATAAATGGTGATATATTAATGCAAGTCAATCACTCCTTTATAAGTTAAATTTTTAATAATCCCATTTTTGCACTTAAAGTTTACATGTAAAACTGCATGAAATATTTAAAATATGACATAGTTCTCCAATTCAATGTAATGTCAGATGAAAAAATTCCCCCTCACAAAAAACAAGAGAAATAAAGTGTGTTGAAGAAAAGACACCTAGATTTCATTTTTCCTTTTATAAAAAATGTTAGTTTTGTCCCATTGGATTAGGTATGATGATTTTACATAAGTAAAGTTCAGGTGCTTGTCATAGAGCTATAATAACTAAATTTGAAAATCAAATATTTGTATTATTTTAAAGTTTTGGTTGGTAAGCTTTTATTAGCAAAAATATATGGAAGCTTATTTTCCTGCAAGAGAAATAAATAGTAAAAATTGATGTATTTGAGCTGTAGCTTGCCTCTACACAGTAGTGAATCATATTCTTCCATCTGTTCCAACCCAAATGTATCCATTAGAAACATTTTCCTCTCTGGGAAGAACATTGGCACGTGTATTTATCATTGCTTTCATTTATATACAGCTCCAGCTTTGCCTCTATCTTCCTAGAGCCTTCTGTCCTTTTATAAAATTGAGTAAGAATTAAATGCTTTTTTGGAAAGCTACCAGTCACTATCATTCACAACTGGTACGGAATTCTATAAATTGACTAGTGGAGAATTAATGTATATCCTAAGGAAAATTATTTTTAAAATATCTAATGTTGCATGTTAGAACTTTTAGTTTCTATAAAAATATGATGCAGATGTCAACTGGAGTCTCCTTCCTTTTGAGAGATAGTGTTAACCGCTGTCCTTATATCATGTCCTGTGGGAAATCTAAATGCATCCCCCTCAATAACTTTGAATGTAAGAGTTTTCATTCTCACAACAACCTGGCTGCTCCTACTTTCATATCTTGTTGGATTGTCTTGAATTGCCCTTTTTCTAACATACTCCCAAAACATCACTCACATGACATGTTTGGGTGTTTGAGGGATAATAAATAATAGCAGAATCAATAATCACCCCTGTTCTTATCACCCCTGTCTAGTTAACTAGGGGCTCTGTTTTGCTCTTTCCACAGATAGATGCTCCAAATGAGCTTATTATATAAAGCTAATACTCATCTAGATCTCTCACAGCTTACCTAAGCCATCTGCAGATTATTTCATCTTAAAAAAAATATAAACTTATTAAATTATAGTCCAGAGTGGAGATGGTTTCCTTCCTGAAAGAATGTTTTCTCCTGGTGCAAAGAATAATTTAGTCTAAAAGATGTAACTTTAACCTCAAGTAAACATAGGCTAATTAGCATTAAGTCCTGACAGAGTAAATTAACAAATCACTGCCCTTTCAAACTTCGCAGCCTAGCCAGGAAGATAGACAAATGAAAAAGGGAACGGGGAATGGATTAAGTGCTACCACACAACTGCCTGGGGTAAAGGGCAGGGTAAATGCAAGTATTAGGGAGCCTGGGACTCCAGGGAGGATTCACGTGAAAAGAAACATTCCAGTTAAATCTCTGAGAATGGAAAAGGATTTGCTAGGCACTTGGGAGGTTAAGATATTCCAGGCACAGGGAGAGCATTTGTAAAGGAATGGAGGTAACTGATCTAGGAAAACAGTAATGAGTTATCTCTGACAGGTTGTATTCAGAGTGATGGGATCCAATTAAGCAGAAGGTGGGGGATTGAAGTGATAAATTTTAAAGGCCTACATAAACCAGGCTGTGGAAGTAACAGCAGAGGATTTGAAACAGGTTTTCTGTTAAGAATTTGAATTCAATGGACTCAGGTTTCTGGCTGAGGTATCCCTGCATAGCAGCATTTGAATATCAAATAGTGATTTTTAACATGGTATTTGAGTTGTGCTGATACTGATGTGCCTATGGGATAAAATGAGTTAGTTCTTTAGAACTAATAGCTAGAAATAAAGTCAATGTCATTAGTATATAAGAGAGTGAAAGCAAATGTAACAATAAAAATACCAAGAAAACACATGTAAGAGAGAACAGTTGACTGAAGACTGTACCTCAGGAAAAATGGTATTTCATGGTTAAGGAGAGAAAGAATTTGAGACAGGAAAATATCTCAGGAGAAACCTGGACAAACCTGGTGATCCACCTGTCTTGGAACCCTAATGGAAGATCTCAAGTAGAGGGTTATCAATAATGATAAATGTTGCTGTGAGATCAGATAAGAAACAGAATGAAAAATATTCATTGGATTTGGCAGGTCAAAGGAGAGAAAATATAGTAAAAGGATTTCATTGGCAAAACTCTGATGAACACAGATTACAGTGAGTAGGAAATGATCAAGTCAGAAAAGCATAACCTGAATTTAACAACTTAAACGATCGGTCTCAGTTTTCAAAAATGTGTAAAAAAAATTATGTGATTTCAAACATATAAAGGCCAGACAAGCCTTAGCATACAGTAGATGTCCAATAAAAGTAAGGTACCCTTCAACAGATAAATGGATAAAGAAAAAGTGATATATATATATATATATATATATATATATATACACGATGGAATATTACTCAGTCATAAAGAGGAATGAAATTATGGCATTTGATGGTAAATGGATGGAACTGGAGACTATCAAGCTAAGTAAAATAAGCCAACCCCCAAATACTGAACGCTAAATGTTCTCTATGATATGTGGTTGCTAACACACAATCGGATGGGAGAATAGAAGTTCATTAGATTAGACAAAGGAAAATGAAGGGAGAGGACAGGGATAGGAAAGAGAATGAACCATATATAACTTTCCTTTGACCATATGTGAATACATGATCAGTGAAACTCCACATCATGTGCCGTCAGAAGAATGGGATCCTAATTAGAATAAGTTATATTCCATGTATGTATTATTTGTCAAAATACATTCTACTGTCAAATATATCTAAAATTAACAAATGAAAAAGCCAGTAATCTGTACCCCCCCAAAAAATGTTGCAGTGTAAAGGCTGAAGAGATTGTTGGTGAATAAATTCTGAGGTTATCCATATTCAAAATGTAATAGCAATAATGATGTGCCATTCACTGGATGGTGGAGGACTAAATTTAGTTAGCTTCATTATGTACAGTATTATGATAATGAAAGAAATATGTCTTATGATAAGAAAGTAATCTGGTTTTGGAAGGTTATATTTTTATTAGTACTTATTTCTCTCCTATTATCTTTACAACTGAGAATAACTCTGCAATTCTGGTTTTACAAAGCTTTTAAAATGTATACATATAAATCTTTTCAAATGAGTGTTTTCTTGTATCTTTTTGTCACATTCTTAATTACAGTCTCCATTTTATCCCTCCCCAAATATTTCTCAAAAAAGAACAAGATTAACTCTGTAAACCTTATTTTATGAGATAATAATAACTGAATTATTTTAATTGCTCCCTTGTTCAATATATGATTATGCTTAGGCCTACAAGAATATTCTGAACACAAAAATTCTAAGAGATCATTTCAGTACAACTGACTTAATTTTAAGTACTTGAAATATCTATTTTATAATCAATATAATAATGTAAAATGTTATATAATAAAAAGGTTTTGAACTTTACAAACTTTATAAATAATTGAAGTGGTAATAAGCCTAATTGTTGCTTCAAAAATTTATATTGAATAATTAATAGAATTTTATTTATAAGCACAGGACTCCATAGAAAGGAGAGAATTGGTGAAGAAAACCTGGTCAAATACATACTTCACATGTTGCATTGCATTCCTTCTAAATGTAAACTGTAAACTGTACTGCACAAAAATTTAAGTCTTACATTTTTATTTGTTGTTGTTTTCTCTTGATGAGACTACTCATAGTTATAAGGTTGACAGATACTTACCTTATGAACACATATGTAATTAAGTTAAAAGTATTATAGCGAGTGCAAAGAATGAAATATTTTATTAAAACTTCACAAGGGAAATGTTCTTACTCCATTTGAAAAATATGAAAATCTATAACATCTAAGATATATGTACTTAGGAAATAATATGCTATGAAGCAATGTATTTTAGTAGGGGGATTTGATGTGCCAAACATAGTTCAATTGAAATTTCAAGAAACAGAACCTTCCAATATTTTAGTTTTCAATCATGGTATCTATATTGACCAGAAATCTCAATATCTGTTTGTCTATTCTGTGTTTCTCTAGAACGAAAATTAAATCTTGTGATTTAATGTTCAGTTGTTTAAGTATCAAAGTTTTCATGATATATAGCTTGTCAAAATGATAAGAATTAGAATATCCAATCCCTTCAACAAAATACTCTAAATTCTAACTAAATTTTACATGTGTGAAAACAAATAGCTTCCTTCTTAGAAAATATGACCCTATCTACTTTAAATAGTAATATAGCTTAAATAATTTTTGATGATATAAGTTGTTTGGAGAAGCTATATTACAGATGTTACCTATTACTTGATCCATCAACAATAAACCAAGTAGTCATAAGGTTACCTAGTAAAAATCAAACTAGTAACTAAATTTTTCATATTATAAATAATGATTGAATTTTGTCATGTACTTTGCTTATTACTGAGAAATCAAGTTTTGATGTGTTATTAAGAGTCATATTTCATGTATAATGTGTTAAGTGCTTTATACTATGGCAGGAGGAGTGTTGATCCGAAGAAGAAGACAGAGAAGGTGTCTTGGGGGAGCTACATGAGCTATTTTGGAGAATGAATGGGAATTGTCCAGGCAAAATAAAGGGGAACCAATTGAAGTATTCTGGGCAAGGAGAAGTAATCTGAGCAAAGCTTTCCAGGAGAAAGTCATGAAGCATTGGAAGGTAACTGAACCAGGGATATATTTATAGTTTAAAATGTAGCTAAAATATTTTCTGAAGAGGGACACAAACAATAATCTAGTGCCTTCATGCTCTTCTGTCCTATTTGCCTCAATTGGTAGACTATATTCCATTTCTCTAATTCCTTGAATCCTGTGTGTTCTTTGACCCATATTGAGTCAACTCAGCATAGCCCTTAAAGAATATAGCAACTTCCACTTCCTGCTTCGTATAGCCCTGAGCCTAGATCTCAAGACAGAAGTTCAGGAACTGCTAATGTCAGCTGGAGAGAAAGGCTGTAGGGAGAACTGGGCTGGTAGACATGGGAGTAGATATCAGCCTATTTGACACATTCCATGACCCAAATTCCAATTGCCTTCCATCAGTAACTGCATTGAGAGACTCCAAGTGTTCTCAGAACTGTACAGCCAAATCTCAGATCAGGAGGAAAAGTGATAACTCGTTTTAAGCCTGTGTGTTTCAGAGTTTTGTTGAGCAACAGTAGATAACTAAGATATATAATGTGCATTTTGGTGCTGATGATGAGGTAGATGGTAAGAAGAGTGGCCTACTTAACTGGAAACCACATTAAGAATGGTTTTCATGGGATTGTAAGAAAAGAAAACTTAATTGATAGAAGTAATATTTGGCTAGAAATTGGTTTGATAATTTACATGTCAGATACTGCAACATAAATCAGAAGAGTCTAACCCTAGGGTTAGGAGATCAGGTAGAAGAATGCTTCAGTAACTGAAGTTTAAATGATGGGCCTGAACAAAAATGGCAGTGAGGGAAAGGAGAACTATGAGTGATAGGGTTTAAAATTTGTAGGACTTAACCAGTTAAGTGGGAGATATAATTGGGGGTATTTCAAACAAGCAATAATGATAGAAACTCAAATTTTACTTACTAAAGTGGGATGGATTTTCAAAGTGGTGGGATTTGTCTTAGAAAAAAATAGGGATGTGTCTGGTTCTTACAGACAACTGAAGCCAGGAACACAAATGTCACTGAATCTTTTCCCAGTTCACATTTCTGCTCTTCCCTAAATCTTCAATTTTTACCTTGTGTAATGTATCCTTTTAATTTTCCATTCTTAATGGAAGAAAACATAGCCTTCACAGTGGCCAAGATATACATTTAATATTCTAAGAACTAGTTCAAAGCTTGCTTTCTCTTCCCCAGATTCAGAAATAAAATGTGTTCAAGAAATCTTCTGACCAGATTTTGAAAAAAAAAAAAAATTGATTTCATGGTTCTCATGTCTTCATAGTGACAAAAGGAGCCTGAGGTGTGGTAAATATTCTCATAGGTTAAGAACAAGCATGTTCAAATGACATCATCCTTGATCCTGGATCTGGAAATTCTTAGTTCTGGGATATGAAGCATGAAAGTTTTCTGAATCAAAATGCTGTACACTGATTTCAGCACAAGAACTAAAGACTGCTCAGAAATGTTGAGGTTTTTCTTGTTCAGTACCATGTGAGTTTATTTCAAACTTTAAGTGATAGGGTGGGGTGAATATTATAATAATTATTGCTTTCCTCTTTCTTTAAAGGTAGCAGTTCATTGGGGCATGGGATCTCAAAGTGTGGTTTACGAAAAAATAAATAAATAAATAAAAAACTTTGAAAAGTCTATTAGATCTAGAGTACCATTTTCCAAAGAGTATTCTTCTAAATGCAAACGGGGTTTTGTGGTCACATGAATTCTGGCAATGCTACAATATGCCCATGAGGAATTTACTATATAGATTAGAGTATTAAAGTCTTAAAAAATAGTTTTATATACACACCTCTAAAACTAGTTATTCTAATGCAGTTGACAATCATTTAATTATTTTTCTCATTTTCCATACTATATGTGGATAATGTATAGAGTATAATGTTAATTTAGATATCTATTTCTATGATTTCAATTGAAAAGTATTTGTTACTATCCTAATTTAAGCTATATGGCATGAATATAGATTATTATTAGATATACACTGCAAATAAAATCATTATCACACATATTATTAAAAGTCAAAACAAGTCTAATTTTAATATGATAAGAAATTAATTGATAACATTGGCATTCATTTTCTTCGCTTTCCCAGAAGGGATTATACTTTATAAATCTGAAATATTTCGAATAGATAATCTCTACATCTTAGTAGGCATAATTTTCAAATAATGAACAGAACTTTCAGTAAAAGGAAACAGTGATTTAGTTATGGCTTTCTTTTATTAAGTCTTTTTACCAGTTTGGATGTCAAAATACAAAACATTACAATTAATTTTTAGAACACAAGTATAAGAGTACAAATTGGTGAATCGGTAAATTTATAGAGTTGAGATGTTTAAAAATATTAGAGCATTTCAATTGAAGATAAAGAGGAAAACATCCCAAATCCCAACTCTTGTCTTTTGATCTTGCAGATTAATCAAAAGGTACAGACTGGATACATGTTATAGTTAGCTTTCTTGATATTTAAATATGGTCTAACAAAACAAAATAAGTAGCAGCTAAATTCAGCCAGTCCTGAAGTTTGCTGCCCTTCAGAATAATTCAATGTTTAAAAATCAAGACTCCCTGGGGTCCAACCCCTATGAATCAGAATTAGTTTCCATGAAATCAGGAAAAGTTTATATTTAAAAGTAGCATTTGTGACTGTCATACCTCTGGTATGTGACAACCATAATATATGGGAATTTCTGGACTGAATGTGTCTAGAACATTTGCCAACTATTTTCAACTCATTGAAATAATTCACACTTTCTGATTATCTCTACTTATTCATATTAATGAAAAATGATTAATAATAACAACTCTTTGATATGATTATAGCCAGATAATATTCATTATCTGAAAGTATGGTGGTCATTTTACAAAAATTAACTGAATGAAGAAAGAAGAGTTTATAACTATTAAGTTAACAGTTTAAACTTTTAAATGAATGAAACTTCTTATCATAATAATAGCTTGGGTTTATTGATATCCTAACATTTTAAACTAGCTCCCTGTCAAACTTGATTACTTTTGCTTTTCATCTCCCTGAGAGAATATTTCTTACATTTTTCATGCACATCAAAAGATTTGAAATACTGAACTGCTTTCCACAAGCTATTCATAAAGTGTATTGTTTGGACTTAAAAGTTTATCCTATGATTTGAGGCTAGATGCTAAGATTAGGTAGGCAGGGATTGGGGTTTACATCTGATGGGATGTAACGAATTGAGTGAAAGTTTAGCAATTACAATCAATGAGTTTAAGAGAAAATTCCACATAGAGCATGAAACTTGACTTCTCATTACTGAAATTAATGATAGACCTAGCAGAAGTTATAATGTAAGATGTATATCAGGTACAGTGCATGTTTTATTTCTTGCATTCATTTGCATTTTATATTTGTTATCAAGAATGTGGTTTCAATAAAAGTTCAATTTAAATTTTAATATGTTTGGTTTCAATACAAATTAAGCTTATAATTTCTGAAATTGGTTAATATATTTTTAAATATTTATATAAGTGACCTACATCCCTTTAAAGACCCCTGCAATTCTTTTCCTCAATGAGACTATCAGAAGAAAGAGGAATTAAGTAAGAAGTAGTTCATCAGGTTTCTTTGATTACAAAATTTACACAATTGTGCACATATACATACATGCATGTGTGCACATCATAGATTTTTCACAAATGAAGATTATCTAACCAATGAAATTTATAATGCAACCGAGCACTCATATAATCTCAGGTACTGTGATTGATAAAACCCCTACTCCATTCACATTTAGATTTGAATCATTAGTAAAACTGATTCAATATAATGCTAAATTGTGACTGTAGAGACTGTTACAGACTTATGGGATACCACAATTTTAGAACATATTTAAATAATAATGTTGATCTATAAAATCCTATTCTTTTACCTTCCCTAGTAGAAGTAATTGTAACACAACTCAGTTCTAAACTGAATTAAATTTCTTTCCCTTATCTATAGTATACATTATTTAGAGTGATTATTGTATTAATATTTCTCTGCCCATTGTATTAAACTCCATGAGTATAAGGATCAGATCTGCTTTCATTCATTTTTGTATCCTCAGATTATCATAGTTTCTGCCACAGTACAGACTCTATATCTCCAATTCCTGTTACAGGTATACAACACTGAACTCATTTAGTTAAGTTCCCTGAATATTTTTCTTTTTCTTGACCAGAGTGGAGAAGGAATTTCAAAATTGGTCAACCTTAATTGTTAGAGCTAATGATTTCTTATTCAAAGGTATCATTGCAAAGTCTATCAATCGATCTGGAAAGCAGTGATATTTCATCAATTTTTACCACTTATCATTAAAGCTCATGTTTGCACAGGTGAATAGGTATAATAATTTCCTTTCTTTGAGATTTAAGCTAATTCATGAAAACATACTAAATATAGGCCATTACTCAAAGTTAAATACTTTCAGATAATAACTGAGACTTCTCAAATTAAATGGCATTTAGCTCTCTAAATGTTGCTTTATTCTAAAAGATACTTACAAACTCTCTAACCATAATTAATTCTTTCATATCAACTAAGACTCAGGAAAGGTACTTAAAGGAATGTCATGGCCTAGTTTGTATGACTGCTTCTATGAAGAATTTATAAAAACAATTGCATTAAACCTTGATGAGATTTTACTGACATGTTATCTTTTGTAAGAGCTAAAAGAATTATTAGAAAAAATGATCAACAATCTCATTGAAGAACTAGTGGATTTCTAGTTACAGGTGATGTACTTAGGAATTGGTAGCCCTGGGTATAATTCCAAAATGATAATATAGCTTCCTATAAATTTCACATGTTTATTTCATGTAGTATTGTTTAATGCTCATTGTACTTTCCTTTGCTTATTGATAGATGAAAATTACAGTGATACTCTTCAAAAATATCTTCAAATATTTTATGTGAATTTGCAAGAATTATACATAGCTAATAGGATCAAAATATATGACTTATTTAAGTTTCCTATTATCCAACAGGTGACATAAAATTTTTCTGCTTTTGTTCATGAAAAGCTGAAAGGTAGGAATATGGAATTGTACCTTAGTCAAATTTCATGGCAGTCATTGTTAATGACTTCACTCCTTAAAGCAAATAATTTTTATATTAATGTTCATAATTCAATTGTATTAAACTATTAATATATAGAAGTATATCACAACACTTATTTTGAAGAATAATAAATGATTTTTATTGGGTGAAGAGATTTACTTAGTTATCTGAAACATATACATTTAATTAGACTTGAAATTTCAAGAATATAATAAAAATGTTGCATCAATATTTTATTGTATTTTATCAATATTTGTTTTAGACTGCTATTTCACTGCTGTGGCCAAAAGACCTGGCAAGAACAATTTTAGAGGAGGAAAAATTTTATTTGGGTCTCAAGGCTTAGTAGGTCTCAGTCAATAGATGGCCAACTCCATTGTTCCATGCCCATGATGTGTCAGAACATTATGGCTGAAGAGTGTAGTGGAGGAAAGCAGGTTAGGACATGGCCACCAAGAAGCAGAGAGAGACTTCTCCTTTCACAAAGGACAAAATATATACCCCAAAGGCAGGCCCCAATGACCATCTCCTCTACCCACACCCTACCTGCTATAGTTACCACCCAGTTAATTCCTATCAGAGAATTAATGTATGTTTATGTCAAGACTTCCATAACAAAATCATTTAACCTCTAAACTTCTTGCATTGTCTCATCCATGAGCTTTTAGGAGACACCTAATATCTAAACCATAATAATACTGTTGACAGATCATGAAAATAAATAAGATTTAATTCAAAATTCACACTATTTTTCAAAATATCAGAAAAGGATGTTATGTTTCAAGTGTGCATGTATATATATATATATATATGTACATCTTTCTCTATATATGTATAATAAATACACACTGTAGAATGAAGAAAATGTTATAGATGTTAACTTGCTCTTTTAATAGTAACAACAAAATGTGTATTTTTGATAAACTAAAGATTTCTGAAATTGGAACCATAGGGCAATACAACTATGCAGGCTTCATTCTAGAAAGCCTTGATTTGGAAACCCACCATTATAGTAGGAAGAGAAAGTTTAAAAAGGTTTTGAGAATTATCTTGCTATTCCAAAGATATTCCATTTATATTCAAATCACCCTAAAAATATGGAATTCTGTCAATCTTATCAAATAAAACTTTCTGGGGTTATCAGGACATAGCTAAATTCTCAAAGGAAATATATATATAACTCACTCTGCTCTGTATTTAAATAATTTTATTTTATACTGCTTAATTCTAAAGTAAAGTAGAGAATCATATTCATGGTTCTGTAAAATTTCTCTATACCTTTCAAGTTGTGGAGCTTGGCCCTTAAACTGGTAGCTAGAGCAAATGGAGGATTGAACAGTAGTTACTGTGATCTATATCCTTATCCTAAGGCAATTACATTTGCATATAAATTATAATTTGATATGGGATTACTGAGAATAGTTAGGAAAATTAGATTAAGTAGTATACAAATAAATTATTGATCATGCACTACTCAGAGAGTACCCTATACTTCTATGGGGGATATAGGCTGACCTTGGCATACTGGAATATTGATATAATGAAGACAGTTCCATCCTACTGTGATCATATGGCTGCAGAACAATGCACAGCAAAACAGTCTGGAGAGCAGAAGATGGTAACAGGAGCTCAAAAGATTTACTTGGGAGGAATCCTAAGACATCTCTGGGTACTAGTGAATACTTGAAGAAGTGGTCCTGTGCTAAGTGTTTGTGGTCTACCATGGAGTATGGGGAGAGCTAGTACAGAATGGATTACTATTTGTACCCTGATTGGAGCAGCCTGGGGAAACACACACTATAACACATTTATGAATGTATGTGTGCTTCCATTCTAAATCACATAATGGTGTTTAGTTTTGTTTCCAAAGGACTGTGCTGTATGTTCTGAAGGCCAAAATATAGTCCCTCCTGTCCTAGAATAAGCATAAAACTTGTTTTCATAAGTTCTTGAATTACAATATAGGGTATTTGGCTAGCTTAATCTCCTTTCTTAAATTCATCTCAAAGTTAATAGTCCTGAAAATTAAGAAATCTTTGAACCTTTTGGAAATGACATACTTCATGCAATAGTTGAAACAATTTTAAAACACACAGATCCATCCTTCATTTCTCTGAAGGAGTTAAGAATTGCTTCAGGGTATTCTCACTAACATAAAAAAATATGGGTAACAATGACTAACATTTAAAAAATAAGAACATTAAAGAACCTTATTGCTGTTTGTTAAAAAGTAATGTGTATGTGTGGTAGCAGTGTGCACATGTGTGTTTGTGTGTATGTGTGTACATGTGCACATATTTTAGGTGGTAAGGATGTTAGTGGCAAGAAAAGATGACCCAAGAATGTAATTCCAAAGAGCTGTTGTGTGTTATGGGTCTTTCAAGGGAACCATGTTTCATTTCATTTTATTCCATTGGAAGAAAAGTGCTTCGTATTCCAAAACTATGTTGATGATTTCTTGTTGCATAATCAACATTATGACTTCAACCTATGGGGAGTCTCTAGACATATTAAAAATTTACACAAGATTTCAAGAGAAGACTCATTTCCTTAGAGAGTCTCCATATTAGACTTAAGAATGAGCTCTACCATCACTGTATCAAAAACTTGGTCAAAACATCAAAAGAAAAACATCTTTACATTTTGACAGGATGCTGCAAACCTCTTTAAATTTACAAAGTCATGCTATTTATTAAATATTTTTACATTTCATTCATTTTCCTTACTTAGTGCTTTTAGGATGGCATTTAGTTCTTTTGCTGTATTCTGACTCATTTCCCACCCCACTCAATTTCCAGAATGATGTTGATACACATCTGCTGGAATAAATTAACACCCTATCACAATAGACCCTTTTGGCCTGAGTAAAAAGTTCAAGGGCTAATTTGTAAGCTGACCCTTGTGACCACCTTCATCAAAAATATAACAGATGTCATTCCACTTTGCATTAAGAGTGAAGAACTCTAAGGCTTCTTTTTGTTCTTATTTTTTAAATGACATTTTTTGGCCTATACCTGTGATTCTGAGTAATGCAGGTAACAGACTATAATGTAAGCTACATAAAATATGGCATAGAAAGTAGAGGTAGTGTGGTAATGTTTAAAATATTATGAAAAGTATGGACGTCTGTTTTTTAAAAAGCAACCTGTGTGTGTGTGTGTGTGTGTGTGTGTGTGTGTGTGTGTGTGTAAGAAAGACATATCAAAAAAGAAGAGGTGATCCTGATTAGCATTGCATACAGTGTGTATTCATACATTAGTTGCAAGTACTTACATGACCTCACCATTTGATTGTTTATGTAAAACTCTTAGCAAAGAGACATGTTTGTTTGTTTTTTCTTTTTTTTTAAAGGACTGGAAGATTCATCGGGGTGACTGACTTAAATAAAAACTGGATCCACTTATATAATAAATACCTAGTAAAAGTTTATTATGTGTCAGGCAGAGAACTGCTCTTTCTCACAGAAAGACTTTAAACTTTTAGCTCTTAATTGAGCTAAAATGTGTGCAGTAATGTGCTTTTGCTGTTTTTCAACATGATGTAACTTTAGATTTATAAGTAGGAAGCAGCAAAGCCTAGAAGAAAGTCACGTTTGGAATCAAAGAGACCTAAGTTCAAGCCTCAGCTTTAGTGCAGGTGTCTCAGATTCTGTTATTACACGGATAAGTTCTTTGTAACATGTGCTATTTGAATGCAATAATTTTCTGAACTCACTAAGTTAAAAATACAATAACATTCCCAAATTATTACTATCATTCATTTAAGACAACAGCATCTATTTCTATTGTGGCTCACATAGGAAGAAAAATAGAATGGGCACTTACACAAGATGGCAAAGAAAAAAGTGCACGAACAGTATGTACTTTCCCATTTCTCCCACATGATAATGTAGCTAATTTAATCTTACTAGTTGAGGCAGCCCAATTCAATTAGGATGTAACAAATAATTAAAGTGATAGTTTAGGGTGCTGCGATATGACTGGCAACTATAACTGAATAAGAATTAGACACAGTGCATGCTACAAAAAACTTGGAGTCTCTCAAGAAGAATCAAATACAAATAATAAACCTATGCAATATTGCAGGAATTGAGATGTGCATAGGATGATATTGGAGTGCCAAGAAAAATGCTTACCTCAACTTGGTATATTAAAATACTCTCCTGTCTAAGGGGCTTGTTAACCAACATTCTACTCTCTGACCTCCCTTTGAACTAGCTAATGCTGACCTCTAGTTCTTAACTGAATACCTCATCCTCAAAAATTTTCCCTGAACCTCATTCTTTCCTTCATAGCCCTAATTCTTTTATTTATATTTCTTTGATTATTTGATGAATATTTGGTTCTCTATTAGCAGGAGACTTTAAGACACCATTTCCATGGTTTCTCACTAACTAGATAGTTATCAACTAATCAAGCAACCTCAGATTAATGAATGAAGAGGTAACATCTCAAGAAGTGTTAAAGATTAAGCAGAGTTATCCTGATGAAGATGAAAGAGATTCAGCAAATACACAAGAACAAGAAAAAGGCTTTGGTGTGTAAGGGAACTAGCTTAACAGTATGGGCCAGGGAGACTGTAGCAAGTAGAGATACCACAGATGTTCTTAGGAGCCAGAATTTATGGTCTTTTAAACTGTATTAGAAAGGGTGAACAGTCTTCTCTTACCAATATTAGGAGCCATTGAGGAGTTTTGAGAGGCGTAAAAGTAATAGTTTTTCTTTGCTGAGAAGACAATCTTAAAGATTTCTAAAAGGTAGATTTTAGGCACACTAGACTGTGTGCAGAAAAAAAGGGAAAGGGAATTTGGAGAAGAGAACATTAAAAGAAATTCCAAATGTCAAATTCTAAAGATAAACTACTGGTAGTATTTGGGTATTGAATAGATACCTGATAATTAAGAGATGTGCAATCTGAGCATTCTGAGACTTGCAATTGGCAACACAAAATAGCCACAAAAATGGTATATTGGAACATGAAACCCTTAGATGACTAATAATTTTATCAGTGCATAATTAAATAAAAGCTTTAGTAAAGCTTTGATAGAAGGCTTCTGTCACATGGTTTGAAGATGCGCACAGGAGAGATATGGCTTAGGGTGTGTGAAGGCATGACTGAAGACATTCTAGTGACTCCTTAGTGTAGACTACAGGTTGGACTTCAATTGATACATAAATTATATATATATATTCTCCAGAGTGTTGACTAAGGTAGTTTCTCAAACTCTTTCTTAATTATAACACAGGGTTATGGTGAAATTAGTAACAGATGCAATCCACCAACTTCTATTTCCTACTTAAAAGCTACCAATTTTCCCATGTTCTTTTCAAAATGCATTATGAAACATATTATGAAATATCACTCATTTGGTGCATGGGTTGGTTAATGTCACATCAAAACTTCTGTATTTAGTTATTTATGTACTTCATCAAAGGGAGAGTTTGTGATTATTGAGCACTGAGGAAATGCTGATCATTTTTACCGATAGCATCTAATTTCAATGGCATTAATTCTTTGAGGTGAATATTAGAAGATCACAAATGGAATTCAAGAAAAACACAGTATGGGGAGAAAATCATGGGTGTATCACAAAGTTCAGAGACAGGTGAAAAACTGGGTCTCAGAAGTAAAGAAAAGCTCTTCAATGTCACCAGATTCACTTAAAATCTGTACTCCTTGCTGTTAGCTTCTTTGATTTTTTTTTTTTTTTTTTTTTGGTGCTGGGGATTGAACCCAGGGCCTTGTGCATGCAAGGCAGGCACTCTACCAACTGAGCTATATCCCCAGCCCAATTCTTTTCTTTTTTATCTCTCTATAGTTAAATGTTCTTTCTTTCTTTATGCTTCCTGGAAAAACAAGCCAGATGCTTATTCTGATCTTTAAGAACCAGGGTATACAAATATTTACTTGGATGCTTCTATTTGAAGTTTATAATTTGAGATATATGATAAAATGCATATGAGCATGGCCCACTCATTCCACCAAAGTGCAGATAGTAATATGGGGCATCCAGTGACAGCTTTCATGTTCAGAGGATGGTCCCAGCAGGAGCAGAATTTGATGTCCTTAAACCTGTCACATACATGTTCACAGGGAAATCACATATCTGTGGGAAAGATTAGGTTTTAAAGTCAACCCATAAGGCAGAAATCCATTTATTTAAAATCAACCTGGACAATTCCTCAGGGAGTCACACTGGGGCTCAAATATTAGGTCCCAGTAAGTCTATTCCAGGCAGTATTCCTTCTGAATTAGAAAACATATTTAACTGATTTTTATAAGTAGTTTAAAAGTGATTAAGTCAACTTATAAGGTTATATAGTTGGCAACAGGTAATGAGGGTATTTGGACTTGACTATCTACTGTTTAAGGCCCAGGTTCAATGCTTGAGAGAACAAGTCACATCTATCAGCTGCTTCTTCAATTTTCCAACACTACACACATTACGCAGTTACCTCAAATTATTGCAAAACCCAGCAGAGCAAACACTTCTTTTTCTACAACCAATGCCCATCAATCACTACCTTCTATTCTTAAAACATATGACTTTCCTCTGGTGATATCATATATTAGCTCCAAAAGCAAAAACAACCTATCAAAGAAAGACTGCTTTAAATAACCTCAGTAAAAATGGGATGAGGGATGTTGTGCTTCTATGTTGCTGGTAGCAAAGTAAAGCTTAGTGGTGGGGAGAAAGATTTGGTAATATATGTGAATATTTTATTTCTACTATTCTGCCTTTATGCATTTTTAAATTAGATAGAAATTATTCCCTTCTTCCCTCTCCAGTCTCAATTCCCACTTCAGTTCTCAGAATATGATCCTCAAATTCTAATAAAATTTTTCAAAAAATTCATGGGCTCCATTTATTCCTCTGAAAAATTCAGACTAAAAATTTCCCCTTTCACTTTTTTTGCTAACTTAAATTTAGAGAACAACTGTTGTGTTGCCAAATCATGAAATGTGTTTGGGCGGGGTGATGGAAGTTGGTTTATGAGCAATAAGAACTGCTGCTATTTTTGACAAGTGTAATATGCATGACTTATTAAAAATCATCTATTGTATGTCTTTTATGTTCTCTTGCTTTCAAAACTAAAAGCATTCTTCATATTCATCAATTATATGCTTAAATTGGAGAAAATTTTTCAATTTCATTTAAAAAAGGTTTATACTACTAATGCAATTTATAGGTATAATTTACATATTAATTGTAGTATAGTAACTATGAGGATTATAAAAATAACTTCCCATCTATCAAGAGTTACCATCCCATTATAGAAAGCTAGTTGGAAACCCAAAGAAGACAAGTTGCCTCAATTGTTTAATCTTTTAAATTTTGACTGCTTTACAAATTTAGATTCAAAAAGTGTTTTCTTTTACATGAGCAAGTTGAAATTACATCTCCTAGTAATTTTTTTCTAAAACATTCCTTCAATTCAACACAGAGAACTAATAGTTGTATGAATTTTTTTTTTCCATTTCACTATGCTATGATTACACAGTTAGCTGCGAAAACCAGCATTTGCACAACCTAATTAAAGTTGCAATCTGAAAGATTCTAGGATTGAAAATTCTTTGGGTAAAGAACTGTAGAATATTTTTTTCAAATTACTCAGGCTTTGGAGCTTTATGTGATGATGAAGCTGCTTTTAACATTTCTGAACTACTTTGAGGACTGAATTGGGAATTGGGACTGGAGAAGGAAGAAGGAGAAATCTCTAAGAAGTTAGAAAATACATAAAGGCAGAATAGTAGAAGAAAAATCTGCATGTATACTACCATTTTTTTTCTCCTCACCACCCTGTTTTACTTTGCTACAAGCAACATAGCAACAGCTCACATAAGGGAGTCTATCATATTGTTCATGGACTTGAAGCAGTGTGGACTGAAATCCCAGCTCTGTGACCTTAAGCAAGTTACTCAATTGAAAATATGGTAATTATAATTACTTACCACACCAGATTGTCATAAAGGTCAACCAGCTAATATATGTGACTACACTGCTTAGGACAGAAGACACAGTGAGCACAACATATATATGTATTTGCAAAAAAAAAAAAAAAAAAAAAAAAAAAAAAATTCATTACCTATATTTTAAAATCTTGTAAAATTTTATTCATTAGAAATATATTCATTCATTTGGTCCACAGATATTTATAGAATACTGCAACGTTTCTCACATCTTTTCTGGACCTCAAACAATTCTATCAAGGGTGTCAGGAAATGATATTTGTTGAAAAATTATAGGTATTGAGAAGTTAGTAGAAGAAAAATCCATTGTGATTCATCCATGTTAAAGTAGCATTCCAGATAAAATGTTATTTAGTTCTGTTACCTGAATAAAAATAGTAAGTATAATTGTACATTATGCAGTCTTAATATCTAGGATAGCTAGAAAGGACCTGTTTTAGGATATCCCTCAGAGTATGTCAGACAGGAAGCTCTATCTGATTGCCCCTGAGCACCCTATTACAGCCCCACTGATCTTGCTTTGCTGGGATCCAGCAAACAATTCTTCTACACCAAGAGGTCTCTATTTTTTCTCCTTCTGTCTAGAGCACTCTCTTTCTCCTCCCTACCCCAGATACATAATCTGCTTACCTCTTCTTATTTTAAATAGCAACCTTCCCCCTTTATGCTTCCTTTCAGGTTCTTTGTTTTCCTCCATATCAGTCATCATCATATGATATCATAATAAATATTTATTTGCTTATTTATTATTTTATTTTTCCCATAGAGTACAAGTTCCATTACAACAGCCACTTTTTTTTTTTTTTTTTTTGTATCTTCTGGGCAAGAACAGTGACTACCACCTAGAACATCTCCAAATGTTTAATAAACAAAAGAATAAATAAAATGTATTACCTATTTATATGCGGGATGTTTGCTTTCCTAAGTGCAAATTAAATATATCATGCAACAATCCAGAGTCATACTTACTGAGCAATAAAAGTTTGAATGTAGTAGAGTCTTTCTGGTATTCAAATCTTGGTTTCTAACTACCCTTCCCATTAAGTGAGACCAAGATTCTTTAAAGAACTGATCAATTTCAGAAAGGAAGGTGATCCTGAGATACTGATTTGTACAATTTGGTTTGGTGCCTTAAAATAAACACACAATTCAGAGACTAATAGAGGTATGTCAAAAGGCACAAAGGCCTCTTTAAGGGGCTACCACTGACAAAATTTGGGATAACTTACTACAATTTATTTTAATGCAAAGAAGAGAGAAAATGCATGTATCCATGATAAGAAGAGAGAGGGAGGGAGGGAGAGGGGAGAGGGAAAGAGAGAGACTTATTTTGCCACAGAGTTTCTGTCACATCAGCTTTTAAACTGTTGATGGTTTAGATTAACTCTTACTTTAGGTGGAACTGTAGCTTATATACAGCAAAAGAAAATTTTTCTTTACAGCAATATCCAAGATTATGAATGTAAGGCAGGATAGAATTGCAGTTACTCTTTTGCAACCTCCAAGGAAAATGTAATTCAGTCAAGGATCATTAATAGATACTAAAAAAAGCTGAGGCACTGTTCCAACTATTTAGAATAAGAAGCTAAAAAGACAAAAATACAAATGCAATATGTACACATTGATTGGATCCTTGATTAAAGAAAAAATGAAGTCATAAAATATATAGACATTTTTAAATGGGTTTCAAAACAAAATGTTAAATTAGCTGTGGTAAAACTCAAATAATCTGATGTTGGCAAAATAATTAGCAATATAGTATTAGTATATGAGTTAGAAAATGGTGATTAAAATTAATTAGCAATAATTGTGTAACGCAGTGCCTTATTTGATGTTTCTAAAATTCAGTACTATTTACATTTTAGATAATTCTTTGTTGTGAGGGACAGTATCACAAATAATTCAGCAGTATACCTGGCTTCTATCCACTAGATGTCAGGAGTACTGTCCCCTTAAAACAAAATGTTTACAAACATCCAACATCTCCTATGGGAGCAAATCCTCTCTGATTAAAAAACTATTACCTTATGTGTTTACTTTAAAAAAATTTTTTTGTCATTCTATTTGCTGTTTTTCAGATGTTTAGGGAATAAGAATAACTTCTATTAAAAATCCAATTTTTCTCATCTAAGAAAAATAGTTATATATGTATTTATTCTGATATTTATGGATAAAAATGACTGAAAGGATCAATAACCAAGTATTTTTAATTGAATTTAAGAATGTCATTCTAATATCTTTAAAAATAAAACTTTATCTTCTTTCAATGTTATTGTTAATATAGATTAAATTAATTTTATATCTCCTTGGCTGTTTAAGGTTTTCAGTTTCTAGTAAGAGGTATCAAATTTATAATTGGTTCTATGCAAACACAGGAAAAGGATACACTCATTTGGGGCAAGAAAAGTCCCTCTGAAGCTACACAAGAAGCTTTACAAATTACACCTATTGTTAACACATGCCACAACTTAGAGGAGTCTCAAAAAAAGGTTGAATGAAAACAGGTAATCTTAAGGGGTTAAATTCTGTATGACTACCTTTATAAGATATTCTCAAAAAGATAAAGTAGAATTGTAGAGATGGAGAAAAGCTCAATTTGTCAGGGTACAGACAGGAAGAGAGTAAGATGACAAAGCAACACAAGAGGGACCGTGAAAGGGAGGCAGGAACTGCTCTGTTACTGGATCATGGTGGTGATTCCATGAATACACACCATGAAATTCACCGGACTGTGCATGCACACACACACACACACACACACACACAAAACAAACAAACAAACAAACAAACAAAAAACCTGTATGCTAACTTACAAAACAGAATCAAAGAAAACAAGGGTTCTCTTAGAATGCTGATATAATTCATGTAAAAAAGGACAATGCCTAAAAATATTTTCTGGAAAAGTTTAATTGATGATAAATAATGAAGGTGATTTATTAACATGTTATATGTGGGTAAGGGAAGAGCAATAAAAATTCATAACCAACATCTAAAATTACTTACAATTGTCAGTGTATAACTTATACAATTATATGACATACAAGTACTTAAATTATATATCTATATGTATAATTGTATGCATAATGTGATCTGATATAGCTTGATTGGTATTATAAGATAATAATGTTGATTTAATTAGTTAGCTAATTATACTAATAACATGTTTTGTTAAATGACATTCCACAAATATCAAATACAACTATCTTCAGATTTTCAGATTGTATCATGGATTGATGGGAAGAAGTAGCTCATGAGTTCTTGCTGTAGGTTCCCAAGTTATCAGGAAAAGACCACAGCCCTTTCAGAGGAGAAAAAATTCACAAAAGCTGTAGCATTTCCTGTCCTGTCCTTTCTTCATTCATGGATACACCAAAGAGTGAGAACACAGCTGCCATTCATATTCTCAGCAGTAGTGAGAACACAATTATCTTTCTGATAACAATAGAGAAGTGTTTGTTTTCCTTCTGGAATGATCTGTGCATGTCTGTTTAAAGCATGTTGACAGTCACCCATTCTTCTGCTCATACTGCATTTGGCATTAGCAAGAATCCATCCTGAAGGGGAAAACTGCAGTCATTATCTAGGTTTCCCAGCCTGCATGCATTTCTAGGATCTTTCTGGGAAACCTGAATTGCCACACGGTTTCAGGGTTTTATTAGGTGATTGGGACACTGGTCTTAACCAGCATAATCATGAAGTCTCCCTCCACCTCCCCAACTAAGAAGGTAAAATCCTCTTCTCTTTTCACAAATACAGCAAATGAGCAGCAGTGATTCACTTGCTGATGCCAGGACTTTCAAATGTGTTAATTAAAATGCTCCTGTGAAACAGCAATTAATTATAATACTTTATATTAAAGCATTTTTGAAGTATTTATTGATGTTAAAAAAACTTTAGTTGACCCTGAGGTCCCAGCCTGGTTAATATTTCTCACTTGAAGACAGCTTAATGTCTTTACTGAAAATAAACAAAAAATCCAATCTATAAACTGTTAGAGCTCGGAAATATTCTCAGTAGGAAATAATTTTAGTGACAATTGTGTCAACGGCTTTTGCCCTCTTATTAGTTTTACTTAATGTCAGTTCAGTGATCACCATTTGGCTTGCAACTAGACAGATGGTGCTCAACTGCACATTTAATGTTACATTTTCTAATATCACAAGATAAAAAAAGTTATCATTGGCCACATATCTATTTTCTGTAGACACCCAGGAAACATAACCTTCACAGTTCCTTTTTTTACATCTACTTCTGTGCCGCCAAAAGGTTGCATGCTATGCCCAACCATCTGTTTATGTATTACTTGTTAATATAGTTTTGTTATTATCAGGGAACTAATGGGGGATTCTAGATAATATAAGGTTATATTTCATAGCAAGATATAATCAATTTTTAAAGAACTAGATAATACTTAAGACTAATACTTTATGAACCATTATTGACCCCCTTCTTGATGTTTCAAAAGATCCATCACTGTTTTCAAATTATTAATATTTTAAAAAGTTTACAAAAATTTCAGTACATAGAAAACAGTCAGGATAGAAAAGAAAATCCTTATATCTATGCCACTGTATTTGCCTTCTCAGGCAAAAAGAACTGAATCCTTCTATTAAGTCTTAATGTATGCAGTAGGTTGCACAATCCAGCTCCCTTTTCAGTAATATGGTCCCCAGAACACCTTTCATGAATAAAACGTGTTCAAATGAGCATTTGTTCAAATGTATTTCTATCCGCTGTCACCAAGGTATCCCTATAGATGTTTTGTTTTCCTTGGGAAAAAACTGCCACTCTCCTGACAGTCTGCATTCAGTGAGACACATCTCCATTTACAGAAATGAAGTTCTAATTTAATTGATCCTTTTGTGCTTCATGCTGCCTCTTACAGACATCAAATCTAATTTTTTGCTGTGGTATACCTTTGTGTAGCCAGAGGTTGTAAGCTGAAAGTATTTTGATGTTTCCCCTTTCTTTCATGTAACTGCATTAAAATTAATTTGAATGCTAAATAAATTGATGTTTCTTTTTGTTCTAAAAACTGGCAGAATACTATAATGAAGAAAAATGACAGATACATTCAAAATACGTAGGACGTGGAAGAGAAATCATTTCAAAAGATGTCCAATAAGTTAAATATATAGTTTTTGAGGCCACTGATTTTTAAGTCATCTAAGATTGTTAATGTAAATTATTAATGTAAACAGTTCATAAAAGTGAAGAAAAAAGTAATTCAGATATCGGAAACTATAGACAGGGAATCTCATCATCTAACACAACAGAGTATTTCTCACACCTCTCCTCTTACCAAGTAGATCTTATAACAAAGTAGACAGTTACAAATCCATTACCACTGCTGACAGCCAACCAGTGCATGAATGGGCCTGGGAAGTAACTTTATTCAAAGTATTTCAAGAGAAATTTACAGTCCCACTTAAACTTATAAGTATTATAATATCTCAGGCATATTAACCATATGATCATTCCCTTATTGACCAGGTATTTATAAAACATTCATTAGTTTTATGATCAGTACCATGATTGGTATGAAATAAAGGTGAATAAACACATACATGGTCCCTCCTCTCTGGAAGTTTGCATTAAAAACAATATGTGTGTGTGTGTGTGTGTGTGTGTGTGATGGATACAGTTCAGTTGTATCTGAAATACATCACAAAATAAAGGTGACAAAAGTAAGAGGGAAGTTTACTGCTCTCTCGTATGAAAGATTAGTGGACCTAGGTGTTCCGCGTTTATGTTTGAAAGTTATAAATTGACCAAGGTCCACACTCCTCTTTGATTTCTGCCATCTGGAGCATAAGCATATGTTTCTACTTTATCTTCAGGATGACTGCTTGAGCTTCAGCAGTCAATTTTGCATTCCAGCTAGTATGAAAAAGGAAAATATGTGTGTGTGTGTGTGTGTGGTGGCAGGGAGGGAGGTGTCCCATCCCACTTAAAGACAACCTTTCCCCTTATATTAGGGGGTGAACACTTAGTCACATAACTATACCAAGTTGTAAAGAAGACTGATTCAGCCATATGAAAAATGTGTTAAAAAAATTTGAGTTCAGTAGGTCTTCAAAAAAGAAGGAAAGAATGAATATCTGGAGGCAAATGGAAGCATCTGCCATAACTTGAGAAAATGACTTTGGATCAGAGGTTTGGGTTTCAAGATGGCGGCCTAGAGGGTGGCTGCATTTCATGTTGCTCCAGGACTCAGGATTCAAAAGAGGAGATATTGAGACGCTTGGGACCAACTCAAAGCAGCCGGGTGACTCTCACCCCCTGGGGAGGCATCCCGGATGGGACGGGGGTCCCGGAACGCAGGAAACTTTGTGAAGTAGAACTGCCGGCGAGACGCCCCTCCCCCCGCTGGAGCAGTGAACTCGGACAGCTGGGAGCCCCGTAAAGGAGGCCGCTCGGCACAGCGCTGGGACTCGGAGCAACCACTGGGGCTCCGGCGGCTGCCCAGGGGAGGAGTGGCAAGGAGAGCTGTGTGGACTCAGGACACCGGGGCCTGCCCTGAGGAGGAGGAGGAGGAAGAGGAGCGCGGCCGCTTGGATTCAGGTGACTACACCAGAGCTACAGGCGGTTGCCAGAGAAGGGGCTGCGTGGCAAGCTGTTTGGACTCTGACCACTTCTGAACCCCGGGGCCTGCCCGGAGGAGTAGGAGGAGGAGGAGGAGGAGCGCGGCAGGTCGTGTGGACTCGCAGTGACTGCATTAGCGCTCCAGGCGGCTGCTCAGAGGAGAAGGCGAGTGGTGAGTTGTTTGGTCTTAAAGTGACAGCTCCTGAACACAGGGGGGCTGCCTGGAGGAGAAGCGTGGTGGGACGCTTGGTCTTGAGTGGACGCACCAGAGCTCCAGGCGGTTGCCCAGAGGACCCGTGCAGCGGGTCACGTGGATTCAGAGCCACTCAGAGGGACTGCTCCTGAACACCCGGGGGGTTATCTGGAGAAGGAGGAGGAACGGGGAGGGTCACTTCGACTTGGAGTGATTGATTGCCCCGGACTACGGGTGGTTGGTGGGAGGAGGAGGCACGAAGTGAGTTTCTTGGACTCCTAGTGACCGCACCGGAATACTGGGCGGCTGTCTGGAGGAAGAGGCCTGTGGCGGGTCTCTGGGACTCAGAGCGATTGTTCGGGGCCACAGGTGGCTGCTCAGAGGAGGGGCCACACAGCCAGGCGATTAGGTGCAGAGCAGGGTCCCAGGATCTAGGAGGCTTCTGGGTGGAAGAGCCGCACAGAGACAGGCTTAGGGCGGAGCGAAGGTTCCAGGCCTGTGGGCAAATTCTCTGAGGAAGGGCAGCCTAAGGAGATTCATCTGCGAAGGGTGAGGCTCCCAGGCCCAGGAGGTAGGGCCGGGCCCCTGGGAACTTTGCAGAGGAAGGCAGCCCAGCCCAGGAGGTAGCTGTAAATTGAGGGGAACCTCTCGGAGGGAACTGACCAGCGAGACCTCCCCACCTGGTGAGTCTTCCCTGCTGGGTGAGGTTTCCCCACAAGGACGGTAAAACCAGAGACTCAGGCCCAAACAGGCCTTGCCTCAGCCCGCAGCCTAGGTCCCCTTTGGATGACCATTGGTTAACAAGTGGAGGCACCTCTGCCCACTAGCAGGGATTATACCCCACCTGAAGGCCACCACTCCTAGAGAGGCAGCTTCCTTGTGGAGCACCGCATTATCAACTTCCTCCATGACTTCAGCCTACTGAAGGCTAAGGGGGGATATATATAGAAATCTTCAGGGACATTGTAAGTCAATAGAGGAAATCTGCAATATCTCAGCGGTCCACTGATACCTGAACAATATGAGAAAACAAGGAAAGAAAATGCTGCAAACAAATCTAGATGTTACATCAATAAAACCCAATGACAGCATGGCAGAAGAAATGACAGAAAAGGAGTTCAGAATGTACATAATTAAAATGATCAGAGAAGCAAACGATGAGATGAAAGAGCAAATGCAAGCATTGAATGATCGCACCAATCGACAGTTAAAAGAGCAAATACAGGAAGCAAAAGATCATTTCAATAAAGAGTTAGAGATATTGAAAAAAAACCAAACAGAAATCCTTGACATGAAGGAAACAATAAACCAAATTAAGAACTCCATAGAAAGCATATCCAATAGGATAGAACACCTGGAAGACAGAACCTCAGACATTGAAGACAAAATATTTAACCTTGAAAACAAAGTTGAACAAACAGAGAAGATGGTAAGAAATCATGAACAGAATCTACAAGAACTATGGGATATCATGAAAAGGCCAAATTTAAGAATTATTGGGATTGAGGAAGGCCTAGAGAAACAAGCCAAAGGAATGAACAATTTATTTAATGGATCAGAGGTTTGATGGGTGAGGAGAAGGTAACCAGGCAGCTGAAAGGGAAGAACTGTCTAGGCAGAAGCACAAGCCACCTGGCTACCCCAGACCCTTTGAGCTGGTCATGGAAGTCTTGTACCCAGTTGTCTGGTAGAGAAATTAACTTCCCTTTTGGTTACAGCTACTTTGTGATTTTTAATATATGGAATTAAATCTAATCTTTTCCCTAAAGAATACCCTTTGCTAACCCCTAAGATAAAGTCTACTTCCTCTATTTTACTACTTTTCTTAAGTCTGGTACATGATTAATGTTTTTGTTTTTGTTTCATTTATTAATACTAAGCTTACTCTTGCCAGGAGTTTACGACAGTTTCAAATAATATCACAGACACACAAGTAAACAAATCTCTCCAATCAAGACTATGTAAATGTTCATTTGGATATAAACATAGTTAAAAATCTGTTTTCATTACTTATTGTTGCTGAAATAAACCAAAGATTTTGAAAATCATATCTTGTATTTTAGTAAATTTGCATATGCATTTAAAACAAGTCATTTAACTACTATGATTTCACTTAATACAAATTTTCTGAAAATATTTCCTGACACATTTTTTGGCATGTGGATTGGTACTTTATTCAAAATAATTTCAAATATTATTTTTAGACCAGTCATTTGTTTCTGACAAACACAGACTTTGTAGGAATAGTTTTATACTAGAGGTTAAGACACTAGAATATCACATACTCATTATAATACTTCAAAATTTTTAAAACTTTGCTTCTCAATATAATAAAATGTATGACTTACCAGGCTATTCTGATATGTTTGTTTTCTTAATAAGAATTCAAATTCTTTCAATCTAAAATGGTATTTTATTCAAGGAAGATAAAACTTGGTTTATCTCATTCTCATAAAATAATTAAATATTCCAATTAATCAACTTATTAAAATTAGCATTCTTTTGCTGAGAATGAAATGGTTAAGTCATAGTAAAATTTCCACCTTTTAAATGCCTACAGGAGGTGCTTCTTTTATTTTTCCTTCCAAATTTTCTCTTTGGACTGGCTATCCCCTCCTATCCTGCACATGGATTAGCAAGTAGACTTGACTTTCAATAACATGAGGGTCTTTTTTTTTTTTTTTTACTAAGAAGCCATTGGTAAACACTAGAAAGCAAGCATATATTCACTTAACCACCATAAAATGAGATTAGATCGAATGAATGATCCATAAAAAAATCCAAAGATAAGATACACACTGACAAGCAACTTATGAGTATACCGTGTAAATTTTTTATAAGTCACTTTTGGGAAGAAATGTTCATTAATTGGTTTAATGTGAGAGAGATGCTCTAAAATAAGAGTTTTTATGAGAGGAAAGCATTGAGATAAAGTGGGGGATCAAAGATAAATTGGGTGGAGAGAGAACAAGATGGTTTTCTAGGAAGGCTGTATTAGGGCTAATGAAATATATGCAGAGAGAAGAGGCTACTTAAACCTGTTTATAGATGACAAAATTGCTTTTCAATCTGGTCAGGACTGTGGGTTAGGATTTGGGAATGGCTCAGTTGGGTGATTCAGCTCTGGGGCCTCAAGAATTCAGCCATTAGATCAGTGTGGGAAGTGTCTCCTGAAGTTTTGCTATATGTTGCACTTCTGAGATATTTCATTCACATGATTGACAAGTTGTTGCTGGCCATTGCCTGAGAATAATGAGTACCTCTCATGAGCCTTAGTACCTCTGTGTGTGTCTTTAAAGCATGAAACCTGGCTTGTGAGAATTCCAAGAATGCAAGGTAGAAGCTGCAATGTCTTCATGATATCATCTCAGAAGGTCTCTTATGCCATATGATATTATTCAGACAGGGTCAGCTCTAATGCAGTGAAAGAGGAGTCTATGCAAAGGCAGGAAGTTTATGTGGTGAGGATCACTGGCAGTATCCTACTGTTTAGTCACCAAATCAGGTATTGTTTTATTATTGTCATTTATTATTACTGTTATTATTATATTATCATTATCACCATGATGATAATGATATAATAATTATTTATTATAAAAAGATTTATATGTGGTTGGTAGTTTATTTCATTTCCTGTCTTTATAATATGCCTGTGAGGTTTTATTCTTTTCCTTTTATTATTAGAGAAATGAAGTTCAGAGGAAACAATTTGCCCAAAGTCACACAATTAGTAAGTGGCAGGATAAATGTCAATCTGATTTCAAATCTCATACTTCTTCAAACATACCATGATGCCTTTCAGAAAATATTGTCAGCTCAGGATTGATCTTGCTAGATATTATAAGTGCCTCTATGGTAGCCACTTAAATGTAGCACAAAGTACAAAAGATAGAGATATTTATCAACACCAATCATTCAGGCACTTTAAGAATTTTTTTAATAATAGGCAAAATATATTTGAAAACAATGTTTCTAACATTAAAATAAGATTGCCAATATTCTTCTCATTGAAATTACATTAAAAATAATCTTGAGACAAGTTATTATGATTTAACCAATTATAAACTAATGCTTTCTTCATGACTGTTTTAACATCACTATTTTCTTTTGCATTTCTTGTGATTTTAAACTTTTAAAAACACAAAAGCAACCCTTTGTAGGCCTTATCATTAAAATTTAGCTGAAAGCATAAAGATAATGATCAAAAATACTAGGAGGGATATTCTTGATATTTAACAATTATATAGCCCACAAGTAGTAACTACATGACACATCTCTTTAAACAGCACTGCTATGGTCTTCCAAAGGCCCTTGTTTTAAAGGGTTGGGCCCCAGCTCCTGGCACTCTTAGGAGATGGTGGAGCCCTTAAGAGGTGGGGCCTAGTGACAGCTCTTAGGTCAATGTGGGCATGTCTTCGAAGAGGATACTGGGACCTAGTCCCCTTCCGTCTCTGTCCTGGCCACCAAAGAACTCCCATCATGATGTATTGCTTCACTACCAGCCCAAAAGCAGTGAGGCCAATCAAACATGGACTGAAACTTCTAAAACTGTGAGCCAAAATAAAATTTCTCCCTTTTAATTTGATTATCTCAGGAATTTTGTCATAGTGTATTTCTGACACAATTCTTGTCATATTAATCAACTGCTATTTGAATTCAGAATTGAAGGAATTAGATACATTTATGGTAGTATATAATCTAAAGCTTTTGCTTCACTTTATAGTTTCTGTGTGACAGATAAAGCATTAATAAAGAGCAGATGAATATCATTCTTGACATGATAATGTTTTAAGTTTGAATTTGCAAATACCTTCACAAACTTGGGTCTAAATGAAATATAAGTTAAAGATCATCATTAATGAGGGTTGGTCCTTAATGTAGTTAGCTTATTTTGGTTTAAAAAAGTAGTGTGGAACTCTCACAATTCATAAATCATTTAGTTAAAAACTGGCCCATGAAAGAAATTACCAAAGTGCTTCATTACAGCAAGTCAAAGCACATCTTTCTGAAGCACAACAACAATAGCTGGAGAAAGTCTTGTAGATATTTAGCTTTGTATATTTAGCTTTGTATTCACTGGTTATCCTTCATGTAGAAGGAAGCTCAAAGTACTAAAAATACCCATCTCCTGTCCACTCTTTTCCAACCTGTGATATTTCTGCATGAACATCACCTGACAGTTTAAAAATGAAAATTCTGTGGTCCTTACATATCTTCTGAATCATCTCTGGAGGTGGCAGTTGGTAGCCAGCATTTTTGGATAATTATGTATTCTAAAGTTTGAAAATTCCTGTAACAACTCTAAGACTCCTTTACTCTGATTCAGGAGAGAAAGGGATAAAATAAATTGCCACATATGACATAAAATCTGAAAATTCAATTGTAATTTCCTGAATCTCAGTATACTGTTAATAGGAAATATATGCTTGAAGTATTATATTTCAAATATTTGAAACTTCAATTATAAAATTAATAAAAACATTACTTTTTCAGCAGTAACTTCTCATGACCAAGTAAACAATGAAAACCACCACCACCACCACCGTGGACACACACACACACACACACACACACACACACACACAAAATGAGCCCAATCTCTATCTTCTGTTGGATAATTCATATTTCATAGACATATGTAAAGTTCAGCCAATGCATTCTCAACATAAAGTTTGATATGAAATGTATTTTGTGGTCTTTGAGATAATTACATGCATATGTTACATATTTGGACATTTACTGATTAACCACAGTTTGTGTACCTTAATGAATGTTTTGGGTCAACCTAAAGTAACTTATAGAACAAGGAGGAAACAGATACACATACTTCAATATTTGTAGTAATTACTGTAGAAGAGATCAGCACATGTTATGGCATGTCAGTTAGGGCAAGAATGAACCTAAACTGGGGGATTGTGGTGCATTCCTGAATGATATATTGTACTGAACTTTAAAAAATGAGTAAGATTTTTGGGAAAAGAAGTATGAAATGGAGAGTAAATGATAAAGGAAGGAAGTTGAGAGAAGTGAGGAATTTAGAGATATAATGGACAATTTCTTTTGTCTTAAAGGAAGTCTAAAATTTAGTTGAACACAGTCTGTTCTAAATCTCATTATAGGAGGTGGAAAGTGTTGAGACAGAGGTGAGTCAGGCAGAAGGCAACCAGAGGAGGTACCTACTTGGCTAAATGAGGTCCGGTTGGGTCAACCAGCCTTCCTCTCTCTTGAATGTAAGTCTTAAGGGGAGGGGTATAAGTGGGTTTAACCCATCTGGTGATGGCACTGTGAAGACCCTGCTCTTCAGGTTGTTCTAGTAAGAGGTCTCAGAGGCTAGTGATTCCTCCTCGTGTTCACTGATGTACCCTCTACTCTGTGAAATCTTCTCTGCTCATATGTTTTTTAAACTGTGCACTATTCCTTTTCTACTTCCTGTACTCTATGTTTCACCTCAGCACTTCTGCTGCCTAACACACTATACAATAGTCCATATTTTATTTATCTATTTTATTCTATTGTAAGATAATTTCCATGTTTCTCTTACTCATTGCAATTTATCCAGCACATAGAACAAAACTTGGCACCTAGAAGGCTGCAGAAGACAATAAAATTCTGATTTTGGGGATTCCTTCCCTGTTTCCATATCCATCCACTACAACATTCTCTTGCCTACCATATTCATGAGTTTCTGGTGTTTGCAATGACTAGCTTTAACTGAATAACATGTAAATGTATAAAATGCTTTCAAACACATTTTGTCACCAATTCTGAGCAATGCCTTTACTATTCTTATTACTTTGAAAGTAAAGAAATGAACTTTAATGCAATTTAATAATTTTTACATATTCACATGTTTCAAGATATAGATATGAGGTTCAAATCTATGTCTCCAGGTCCAATGTCATCTTGAAAACCTTCAATATGGAGATTTCATGGAGACCCCATCTTTGATGATTGACCACTGTGTTGTTTTATCCCACCAGTATTCTTGAGTTATTCTCTACACTCAATTGAAACCCTTCCTGTTTTTATTCAGGTTCATGTTTACTTGCAGATTTCTCACTAGACATTGTGGAACACTTATAGCGTATCCCAATCCAAAGAATCTTCAGGGTGGGAAAAAACGACAGGGTCTCTCTTCCACATTCTTTTCCTTAGACTACACAATGTACATGGTTTTTTTTTTCTATCCTTTCTTCTTAAGACTTATGCTTAATTTAATAAATTATGTTGGCAGCATTCTATATTAAATGTTTCTCTATATTTTTGAGAGTGTGTTATACTAACTGCATATATTAAGTAAGATTAGATTAATACAATATGAAAATGTGGATCATTTTCTAGGCTATGATTTTATTAGGCCTTTCCTCACAAAGACACAAACTGCCTTACCTTTTGTTTAGGTTATAATAAACGGATTCTCTTCTCAACATTAACTATGTTTGATATGCTCGTATTTCCTTCAATACATTTTTTTCTACTGTCATTTAACTTTTACTTCTAGATACAGGCAAAAAAGTAAATTTGAGGATTATCTAAGAGCTCCAAGTATATTAACTTTAATTCAGTTATAATATTTTATGAGGTTAAGTCTCTTCAAGTTTGTATTATCAAAGAACATCTATTCATCCCACATGTACTTTTGGAGGATTTTATGTGCCAGGCATGATGGAATGTTCTGGGAAACCTTGTTAAATAAAAATCACTTTCTTGGAGTTTGTCTATATTAGGGACAGCAGCATTAAGCAAAGTATAATTTTTCCCATACGTTTCTCTGTTTTACTTTCCTTTTTAAGAAGTGAAATAAAATTTCAATCAAAAGTATTGCTTCCTAAGTTCATTACCTAAAGACTAACTCATATTCAGTCTCTTCAATACTAATCACATTAGTATGTTTAAATCCTTGCCTCCATTGATATTTTTGCAGTATCTGCCAATATTTATTTCCATTCTAATTTCCACTTTGGAATAAGTGAGATCTATTTATGAAAACTGCTACAAATCTATGCTGTTAGTCCTGAATTGACTCTCACTCTGCTTGACCTCTATTTTTCCAGGGTGGACAGTATCTCCACCTTCTCAGTCCCCTAAAATATGAAGTACACTTATCCCACACACTTTTGGTGAACTGATTACTTTGAGGCCATTTGATGTGGATAGCTTTGACTTTCCTCTACTAATTTCCTTTTTAATTCATTCATAAGAGGATGAGACATTCTTCCTTCCAAAGCTAATATTCGAGTTCTTCCTTTAACCTCACCCTTTTGAATATATCCAGCTTTCTTTGCCTTTTATCAGTAAATATGTTCAGGCACAAAGAAAATTCACATTTTCTTTTTATAATGTAAATAACCTAGCAAAGTGTTAAAAGAAATGAGGCAGTGGCTTGGGGCCGGGGGGGGGGGGGGGGGGGGGGACAGGGCTTATGAGGTAGTTATTAAAAAAATCAGTCATTCCTCTTTCAATAATACCATGCTATTACTGGAACCTATTGTTCACAGAGCTTCTTAGCTAAAGCAGAATCATTTTCTCTTCCTGATCATGATCAACCAAATATTATATTGTATTGACATGTGCGTGATCTGACTTAGGCACAGGGAAGGACATAACTAAAACTTTGGGGTCTAGGCTCCATGGAGTGTTTGGGAATTGCAAGAAGATAAAGGACACTAAAAATCTAGGAAAAGTCTGCTGTGGAGAATATTTGTCCATGTTAGATCATGTCCCTTGACCCAGTCAGGGATCAAGGAGATATATATATGTCTGAAAACCACTTTTCTACTTATATTTGTGTGGTGGTTATTTTGAAATTCCTTAGTACTTTTTCCCTAAAACATAGTGTTCTTTCTCAAAGTCTTTCCTAATTGACAAATTGGAAGTTACTGGTTATTCTAGCATAATGTCACTACACTTGTATGGTTCTGCACTAACATATTTATTTTAACCTGCTATGTATTACAACTGTTCCCTGGAAACATCCGAAGCAAGCTCTTAATAAGTGTATCCTGGATGAAAGAAATATATGTATATGTAAACAGTTGAACTACATTATATTATTTTTAACACTTGTGATTCTTGATACACTTAATATTTTAACAAAATATTATTAAAATAAGACAGTATAAACAATGATAAAGTATTAACCTTCAAAGAGTACATTTATAACATTTCAATGCAAGCTTATATCTTTTTGTATTTCAAAAAAAGGCTTCTTTTTTTAAGCTTCTTTGAAACACAAATCAAAATACACCTGTGGTTTCCTATAAACCAACGTAACTTCAAAGATAGATCATTTTAGAAAGAACACATTAATGATGTGCTAAATATGATAAACAAAAATACACAATAAAAGGGATCAGCCATTATATTATGTATGTAACGTGACATCATAGCTCAGAATTCACTTTTGCATTACATTTTGTACATGACAAAAAATACAAGTCTTCTGCTTTCTTTAACAACATAAACTTGAAAATACTTAAGATGTAAGAATTCAAAGCCATTGCCCAGTTTTTCTATTTAACTCTACCAATTTTACTCTATAATATAATTTAAATTATCAATTAAAAATATTATTTAAAAATGCCAATAATGACATTTACTCTTATGGACTCTCAATAATACAAACTTTCTTACACCTTCACCTGTTCTACTCTTTTACTTTCGTATACATTCTAAACTGTATTCTAAAATTAGTTAATCTCACAAACTGATAATTTTAAATTTATATTTGTATGTGTTTAAAACTAAGATGCCAGCAAATGTCATAATGGAAATAAAATGGGAGAAGAATGAATTACAAAATACAACTAAAAACTTTTAAAAATATTTGTAAATGCTAGCCAAAAACACTTTCAAAGAGAGACTTCGTATTAGTGCTCTGAAAGAAAATACTTCATAGGCACAAAGATATTTTATATAAAATTACCTGTGAAAATTAATGCAATGCATTTTAATAAGCTCCCTTAATTTATATATGAAGTATTTATTGTGGTGCTTGTACTCAGCATCAAATTTTTCTAAATTCAAGATAAGAGAAAGAAGATTGTAAAAGAAATTATGCTATTATTTCAAAGGCTTGTTAAACAATAGGCTAATTTTGACTGAATGCCATCTTTATTGGAAATAAATGTTTTATACAAGATTTCACAAATATTCTATTGAATGTTCTACTCGTGATGACCTCATATCTTTTCTTTTTGATTCATTGTACACAACGTAGATTCACACCATTCATGTAATCATACATATACATAGGGTAATACTATCTATTTCATTCTCCTATCTTTGTGTCCCCCACCTTCTCCCACCCCATTTTCCTCTACACTGTCCAAAGTTCCTTCATTCTTCTACATTTGGTAGCTACATTCTACCAAATGACAGGACTGAGTCTTGAACCATGTGTTTAATTCCAAAGAGAATGCTCTTTATGAAATTTTTATGAATTTTTTCCTGAGAATCTTTATTATTTATAAAATATTTTTTAAAATACAAAAGAAAAAACCTAGTAGGGTAGCAGTGGGAAGGTTAACTGTAAACTAAAATAAAAATGGGAGTGGAAGCTTTAAAGACAAAACTTTCCTATATCTGTATCTACTCTAAAGAACAAAAAAAATGTGCTATTGTGATTTTTGGATAATTTTCCTTATGGCGACTCTAAGATTTCTTGAGTGCAGAAAACAAATGTTTTACCTAACATTGCTAAATTTGTATAATAAGGACACTTTACAAGGTGTACCAAATGATTTAATGAATTAATAGAAGAGAAGTAATTTTAGGCAGTTTCCAATTTACAAGTGAATTAATTAATTTATTCAAAAAGCACAGAAATCTTCTGTATGATAAACATTAGTCTAGGCATCAATAAACAAAATGAATGGTGAAGTAAAATAAATTATATGCACTCTAGAAGTTCACCATCTAGTTGTGAAGACAGATACACAAAAAATTAAATGTACTATAATAAACAATGCAATAGTTATGCATCAAGTATGCTATAAGAAAAGGAGGATTTAACTTAGTAACATTCAGGGTTGATATTCCAGGAGGAATAACCTTCCAGAATGTATTTACAAGATAAAGCAAATATAAATTCAAGAGCACCTAACTTTAGTTAGCCTTAAGGGTAGTACTCAAGGAGGTTTGAAAAGAAAAATAACTTCTAAAATGTGATGGCAAATTAAATCAAGCACATACACTCAAAATGATGGTAATTCTGGGTAAGTCAATGTGTCCAAGGTTTTCCTTCTTCGCCCCCAACCCAATCTCCTTATTCTTGCCAAGGTCATTTCATCTACTACCATAGCTTTCCTATCATGTAAGCAGATGTCTCCCACATTTACACCTACTACTCATAGACAGATCCCTCTCCTGAGAGCCAAACCTGTTTCCAACTGTCTACACAATCTGTCAAAAACTGAACTCAGCAAATGGTTTTCCAAACCTACTCCTTTTCTGTTCTTCTCATCTTTACTCACTAGGAACTTTGGAATTTATAAATTTTTGTATCCTTTTTTGTCTCCTATATTCACCAAGTTCATAAATTCTTTTAACTGTATCTCTTAGAGACTTTCCTCTTGTCCTTCACTTCTCTTAGTTCAATCTTTGCCACCTCTGCTATGGCCTACGGACCATACCTTTGAGTGCTGCTGCTATTATGGGGGTTGCTTGCTTATTGAGGTCTTTCTAACCACCAGGCCCTGTGCTAACTGAATTAAAATGCTTTATCTCAAGGTTCTTCAAAGCGGTTTTCCCAATTCAAATTCCCCTCCTTTCCAGGTATTACCTGAAACATGAAGCTATTTTAGCTAGGTATAAGTAAAATACATCTGTCAACTCTAGCCTGGTAATCTTATAACCATTTGTTTCTATGTTATCCTAAGTCAGGATATAACCAACACTCTTACGATGCATAGTAAGACGTTCTTCTTTTCAATTTTTAATTTAATACAACCCCTATGTACTCATTATGATTGTATGCTGGGAAATCTTCTTTCATGCTAGTAATTTAAAAATGAAAAGAAGGGCACCGTTTCTGTTCTCATGGAACACATAGCCTTGTAGATTTCCATTAAGCAGAAACTTCGGCTAATAGAAGAGTTATGATTGATTATCTATCTGGAGTCCCAGGGGATATTTATTGATTTCTATAGTTGATCTCACTGATGCTTAAATGAAAGATGGAATACATTTTCTTCTCAATTTCCCTCTATGTCTTTCATTGCAATTCCAGGACATAAGTTTATTAGAAATATACCTATTTCTGATTAGGACAAAATTGTGTCAGTTAAGATTAAATGAGAAGATGTAATGAAATGGAAGTCTTAAATTTAAATACAATGTGACTATATTATAATGTTTTGAAGTCATGGGGTCAAGCTTTTGTAAATTTTCGCCATAATACATCACTGGGATTAGAAATTATTTATCTTAAAAGACTTGTGCTACTGCATTTAATCAACGTTTTAGGCAACAGCTTATAAGGGAAAGATCATAGACTTGTGTTTCAAAACCCTGGATTCAAACAGATAATATATTACTTGATCTCTGCATTATTAATAACTCTTTGGGCATCTTTTGTGAGCATGTTTTTCATCTGTACAATGTGGAAATCATAACACTTCGTCTGGATTATTTGAAAGCTACTGAACTGTTCTTTCTGCTCCAGCCCCATTGCTAACCATGGTAATATCCAGTATTTTAAATAAACAGTAAATCAAGCCTGCCACTCTTCACTGAAAATCCTTAGATCTCAAATTCAAAATCCCGAGGATAACAGTCAACACTGTGCTCCTTTAGATTCTGTACAATTTACTCACAGTCATTCTCAGCCTCCAGTTTATATTCCAGTTATACTAAACACTGCTTGTCCCACATACTAGTGAGAAGCTTTGTCTCTGCCTGAAACACTTATTGTGTTATTTCTAGAATTCATAATCATGAATGTATACCATGAGGTGACAAGCATCTCCTCAATTCTCTCATATAACTTGGACATCTGCCTATATATTATTATGTAACCCTGAAGCCAAGGGGTCTGTCTTTCTTATGATCTCTACAAGGTTAGGAGTACTTTGCCTTCATTTCTAATTTTTTTCTTGAGACCATGTGTGCCAATATTTGCAAGATATTTTCTAATGTATTTTAAAATTATCAACAATAAGAAGCTATAATGTGCTCCAAATAATAGTTTTAAAATAATGCTGAACTCTTAAGGTAGCATGAAAATTATTGAATATACAAATCTGGTTCTTTGCTGAAAAGCCATAACTTCTACAACCATGTTTGATTATAAAGATATGTTTTGCTGTTCCATACTAATTAGTAATAATAATATCATTTGAGTGAGAATTCTTTATGCAATTGAGAGTTCCTTTCCTATTATATATTTTAACTGCTAACCCTATCTGCCAAGTGTGAAAATATATACTAATCAAATTTTTAAATTTTATTTATAAAGTAAGAAAAAAACTCCAGTGAATAAATAGTGACAAAGAGATCTATAGAAAAATATTTTCAAAAAAGTTTTGGTTAGCTCCTATATAAATGTATTTAAGTATAATAAAATTAATTTTTTTCTTTTATCACTCATATAACTGATATTTTGAATAAAGCAACTTTGAATGGTATACAAGGCCTAGTATTAAGCAAGCTGTCATTTACACATTCTTATATATTCCCTGTTAATATATAGTTAAGCCTCACTAACTACCTACACGTTTAGAAAGAAATAATGTGTATTGTGATAATTTTCATATTTTAATCATTTCTATTTTAAATATACCCCATCTAAGTTTCCCATATCCTTGTATTAGAGATAGATTAATAAAATGCTTTCAAGGATTATAATAAAGTATGATACCCATATCAATAGTGTTCTGAGCAGGAAAAGGGGGTCAAAAATACTTAATATAGCATGAAGGAATGAATGAGAGTTTTGTGTAAGACCTAGCTTTGAGATAAATCTTTAAGGCAATATTTTTCTAATAAGCAAGTTAAATGAACAAGCAAAGTCAATCACAAGAATCATTCATACAATTTCCTGGGAAGAAGTAGACAACATGTTGTGTGTCTTCCAGATCACAAAGGACATTGCATGCCAATTCAGGGAGATGAACTTTATCCTTTTATGAGGGGGAATACATATACTATTTTAAACATGAAAATGGCAGATCACTATGTTTTTATACTTTGCAATAAAGTGTCTTTCTCTAGTTTTCAGTGGATATTAGGGGGCAAGGGAGTTAGCCACCTCTACACACAGACCTCACACATAATGTCATTAATGCTAGAGTTGAATGACAAAGAAAAGTACCCTGAAGAGAAATATCTCTTCTGTGGGTTACATAGGATCACTGCCCTGGCCAAAAATTAATTATTTTGATTGGGAGAAATGGTTTGAAATTTTTGCTCTGTTTATTGACAGTAATATGTTGCTTGTTATTGTTTTATACAAAAGCTTGCACAGAGTTCCATTTCATAAAACAAGCAAATTCATTACAAGGAACAACCACTGGATGAATGTATTTAATTTCTAGGAAATGAGAGCTCATCAATACCTCTGGGAAGGCTCACACTTTAAGTCATGAAAAGCGAATCTAGAAGTTTAGCAGAGCAGACAAATGGTTTTATTTGCAAACATAGAACTGTGAAGGAACAAATGTGAAATCATGTTAGGATATCATTTTTATGGACATAAAATTAAGAAAAATTCGCTGTTCTAAAGTATTTACATATACATACATGCATATATTAAATATATAAACATGTATTTAACTTTGTTTTAACATAGGTTTCCCATTTGTACATAATATAGTGCCATCAATTGATAATACATAAACATATTATAAGATGTTTCTCCTACAGGAATTTAGTCTTAATTTTGGTCAGTTAAAGGGCATTCTAGGCAACTGTAGTCAAGGACTTAATTTGGGGTGACAATTAATTCATTAAACATCAAATACAATCTGGGTATTGGCATCATCCAGGTCCAGTCATCTCTGAATTTAAAAAAAATGCAGACACTAGTACACATAAAGTAATGGATCAGTGAGAAATCATAAGTAAGAAAATTAATTTAAAGCAAGTTCTATACAAAAGTTATTTACATGTATATGTGCAAATGTATGAAAGTATTTGGCTAAATTAAAATGCAATGTAAAAGAAATTAATATTCTTAAAATATCCTTAGCTTTTCATTTTACCTTTGAACTAGTTAGGGCAAACATATTCTAAATCTTGCTCTTAAAATCTGATAACACACTATTTCAGCACAAATGACAGGTAGTTTGGATGCTTAATGAGAAAGTGGAGCTAAAATTCAGTATTCTGCATGCTGAGCTCTCTTAAATGTTTTTGCATATGTTAACTCCTGTGCTGGAATAATGTTAAGAAAGTAGACATTAAAATCCCAACTTGTCGAAGAAGGATCATTTCAGAAGCACATTTATGCCATTTCATAATGAGAACCACTTTTGAAAATTTAAACATTTATACAAGACACATTTTTTGACAAATGGTCTGTTACTTTTACAGCATCTCATTGCTTTTTACAGTGTTTTAACCAAAGAAAATAAACTTCCTTGAAATAGGTTAATGTACACAAGAAAAACAATTGTTTAATGCTTTCCTTTTAACATAAAAGCAATGAATCAACCATCATAAACTCTTATCTTATGCTTCAAAAACTGTCTTTTCTCCTTCTTCTATCCAGATCAAAAACAATGGCAACAAATAGATAAACACCCAAAGTTAAAGACATTACCTGGTATTGTAAACCTCAGAATCAAATATCATGTTGTACAATTAAAAATATAGGAGAATAGAGCTTATATTTGCAAATGTTTATATTTTACCTGAAATCCTATGGGATTTACATGATTATGCTATTACACCATCCAAAAAAGGAGTGGTTAAATTTATACCAGTGTGTTTTCAAAGAAAATCATCTGCCAGGAAAAGTGTCAGCAAAATCTTTAAAGAATTGTGAAAAGCCTGTGTCATGACTAAGCATATGGGATTACTGACCCTTAAACTTCAACTAGAATACCTAATGTCAAAATCTACTCCCAAGTGTCAGCTACAGGATATTGTAAGCAATGTTCATATCTCAGCATAAGAAGAAAAAAAAAAAGTAATAATTCTGTGAACAGCCTCAGGGCACTTGCATTTTAAATCACTGCCACAATAAGCAGATCACCTCTGGGAAGAGAATATATTCTGGAACAACACAGACTTGCACTATCAGGAGACATCAGTGTAAAACAGAGAGGCGACAGGATTAAAAATAGAAGTATAGAAAGTGGATAGAGAAAGAAAGAGGAGAGAGAATAAACACATTCAGTGCTTACAGTTTACAAAGGCAAGAGAATTTTATAAATCTGCTGTGCATTTATTCAGGGTATTCTTTAAAAATATTCTGACTACTTTTACTCCATTGATTCTCTTGGTTTTTGTATTTTTTTCCCCAGAACACTATGACTATACAGACAAGATAGTTAAATGAAAGTTTGTTTATATTTCCATAATGTAAAATAATACAGAGAAGAGGTTCATTTTCCCTTTCATGTAATGATGACTGAATTACAAAGTAAACCTTAGCACTGAAAGATGCAATTGAAAGATAAAATGAGGTAGGATCTGATTGAGGTTAGACTAAACCATTTTCTAGATTGATGACTGATTTATTCGCAGGCAATTGAATTACATCTAGTAGGTAACAGCTTTGTAACTCACATTCATATTTGTATTATAAATCATTTTGACTTTTTGATAACACAGAAAATCTTCCATCTTAATGAGTTTCTACTTTACCTTGAATTGATAAGCATACTAAACATGGTACTTAAGACTCCTGTATTACTGATTACTTGTACACTGCACACATAACAAAATTAAATAACAGAAATTATCTGAAGCTATGTATATGAAATATAACACATTTTTCTTAGCCTAGGGGTCTTGGTTTGCAAAGTTCTATAAAAATATCTTTTAATTCTACTCTCTCTGTGATGAATAAGGGAAGTAACTGTGCAATGTACACATTACAATCATAAATAATATCAGGTGAAATAACACATCTCAAAAACTTTCGAGGTTATAAAGATCTAAAAATCCTTGTGAAAAATTAAGTGTCCACTATTATTTTGTTTGAATTCACAGAGAATCCAATGACAGCTTATTTCAATATTTTAAAACAGATTAAACTGACATGCACATTGTCCATTCCATAATCCTCTTCAATACTTTCATACTTTTCAGTTTTCCCTTCTTTATATTTCCCATTATTAAAAGTTTGACTGCATATTAACTTCCTAAGTCGTGAAGCCATTTAAAGCACACTTACTTGAAAAGTGTAAAACCGGGTCCCATTAGGAGGATGCACTTTAGGGGAGCCAGAAACGGTGTTCATATCCGAGAAAATCATTTCTGATCACAGAGACAATATAATCCACAAGGAGCTACAGATGCAGAGCAGAGAGCTTAGCGTACAGATAAATCCGTGCATGCATTGAGGGAGACTACAGGGTAAAATGAAATCTGCCCCATCCTTCTTAGATACACAGTGATAGCATTTTGAATCTTTCTCCTACGTTTGAAATCTAAGCTGAAAGGGCATCAGCCACCGGCCTTTTGTGCAGCTAGTTCTTTAGAACAGACAATGTTTAAAAAAATTTTAAAACACAGAAGGAAAAACGCAAGAACCAACGATAAATGGAGCTTGTGCAGAATCTGGCAGTGCTGTGGACCTGCCCATCTGTTCTCAGTGATAATCACCTCCCTCCACCACAGTCTAGCGGAGTGATTATGCTAAATATCCTGGTTAACCAATAACATACAGTTTCATTTCAGGGAAGCATGCACAGTGTAATTCAGAGGACCTCTTCTGACTAACCTGAAGCATGGTTCACATACTGCTTAAAGCTGCATTCACTTACAAATTATTGTTTTATCACTTTTATTTCTGCATGCTTTCCAATTTCTTCATAATCCCTAGTCTTTTCAATAAAATGATAATATTCTTTTACAAAGCTTGTTTTTTTTTAAAAGAACTCTTTTATAATTTATAGATGCAAGTATATCATAGCTGGCTAGGATACTGAGGGGCAATGTATACAATTCAGTAAATCTCTATAATACTAGAACTATTAACAAATACAAAGCAAATATTTTCCACTTGTCTGAAGACCTAAAGAACATAATACACGTGTTATCATTATTCTCTTTTCTCTATTTTAGCTCAAAAATTAACCTGACAATAACAATGCCTTAAAAAGTAGCATAAATTTATTTTAAATAATTTATTTCATATACAAATATACACAGAGAGCAATTAATATCTCTGAAGATTTTTTACTCAAGTTCCAAAAATATTGATTGCAAAAAAGTTATTTGCAAAACATGTTCATTTTCTATGCCTTTAACAAATTATTCAGTCTGTATAAAAGATCATATTCAGATGACTTGACAACTTCTAGAGGTAAAAATAAATGTTCCATTTACACTTGGTTCAAAGGCGGAGACATCAGGAAGACATAAAACAGAATGATCCAAAAGTGTGTCTTTGTGACTGTATCTAAGTTGACATAGTTCTACACAGTCAAGAAACCAGAAATCACAGGCTTTGAACCTGGATTCTACAAAAGGGTGGTAAAAGTTCTCAAAATAAATTATCGTTGATTTGTACTTCAGATTCTCTAATTATGCTTTCAATTTATAATATTATCACCTTGACAAGTCTTGAGAAGTCATGACCATGTATGTATCCTATGATCTTATGTTTTAATCAAACATTTATCTGCTATTGTCCTCACTTTTTGGTAAGGGCTCTTGGTGCTGTGGAAGAATACCATCATATCACATCACGTCAGTGATACATGATATCTGTAGTATCAATAGTGATCTGCACCTTCATCTTTGTGCTAAGTAATGTTGTCAGCTTTGAACAGTTGCTATTTTTCCCTTTCCCTACTTTCTCTTTGGAATTATTCATTAAGGATATTAACTCTTAACAGTGTGGAAAAAGGATGAAATAAAGTCCTACAATTAAAGGAGAGATTATCTATATATATTAAATAGATTTTGTAAAGAATTGTTGCTTCTTCGATTATTTATTTTTCAATCATTCATTTATATCAATATAGATAATGACTTATATTGTCCCTACTTTGGCCATTGGTAACTCATTTACTTCAGTTTGCTCCCATGTCCCTTTGATACACTACCATCCATTTGTTTTGGAGCACCTGCATGGTTTTTAAAAATGATTGTCTCTTACAAAAATCACGTCTGATTTGCTAAAACTGTTAATCTCCTTAACCATAACTATACCACTGCAGGTAAACCTGAAAAATTGTGTTTTATTCTTCCATAATTATTTAAGCAGTAATAATATTCAATTTTTCAAATTTTTATTTTCCCTCATTTCTCAACCCACATGAGATTCATACAGATTAAATTGCCAAATTTTCATAATGACTATATATGCTTAATAACTGTGGATAGTAGTGATATATGTAAACATTTGGGTTCACCCCACTGCCAGAACCATGTTATGATTACATTTCCTCTTGTGGTGAAAGCATGTAATTCATAGTCTTCAAAGAACTGTGAGTAGAAATAAAGTCTCTAACACAAACCTGCAGCTTTGGGGAGCTTAGGCTTTAGGGAGAAAAGTTTGTCAAGTAGATTAGTACTGTGCAAATATAACCTCCATGCAATGTTAGGCCTATATGTAAATTGGTTCTGACATAATTTAGACCATTAAATTCATCATCTTACTTATTATTATAGAAAGGTCAGTAAGTCAAATATTCTGGTATGATCTCACATACTTTTGGAATAATTTCATATACATTCTGAATTTGCATCAGAAATAATTTTACTTTATCTGGTGATATTGAAGCTTTTTATTTTAATTTTTTTATGTTGAAGTTTTGTGGTCAATAATAATATGCTTGGTTTTTTCTCATATATCTTTTGTAGGAAGGGGAGGAAATAGGTATAAGTTAACCAGGGGGCAGTAAGAAAAAATGATATGCCTTCTCATTTCCTGTACATAATTTTCTTTTCCTATATTATACTATATCTCTATATCGTTTGCTTTAAAATTTTTCATTACTAGGATTGTAGTTTGCAAATTTTCCATGACCTTTAAGTTTATAAGTGTTAAAAATATATGTTTTGGAATGATTTGCATTCACAAATATTATTTTAGCACAGTATAAAATAGAATAAATATAACAAAATGCCAATAAATATCAAACACAAAAAGTAAAATGTTATCAGAATTGTGTCTTGATGAGAAAATTGAATTTTTTTCAAAATAGCTTTTGTATAAATTTAAATATACCATTATAATGAGTCAGTCCTAATTTTCAGTTTTATAGATTTATTTGTTCAGAAACACTGTTCATAGAAATAAGTGGATGGTACAGGGAAAACATGCTATTATTATTTTTTGAAATAATGGTGTTGCTAAATCCTTTTAATTGCTTCTGCTTATACAGTAAAGTCAAAAAATATTTTATAATCAATCATTATTCAGATACTTTGATTAAATCATAGAGTTTTTTCTTTACTTTTTTCTTCTGACACCAGGGACTGAACTCAGGGTCACTTTACCACTGCTACATCCTCAGTCCTTTTCATTTTTTATTTTGAGACATGGTCTTACTAAGTTATTTGGAGCCTCACTAAGTCTGTTAACTGACTTCAAACTTGCAATCCTCCTGTCTCAGCCTCCCAAGTTGTTGGGATTACAGGTGTATACCACTGTACCCAGCTAAATCACCAATTTTATTGAAAGTTAAAAATGAAAACATACCTGTCTTGAAAAATGATGTGTAACCTCTTTATTAAATACATTAACTTTCTCAACATCAAAACCTATATTTTGAGTGGTTCCTTAATTTGGCCCTTGAAGTTTTAAGTCCCTGGGGTAATGCAGTATAGCAAGATTCATCAGGAATGTGCTATTCTGAAAAGGTAGAATGATTTGAATGCATGCCTCCTTAACCAAAGAACTGTTCACAGAATTATGCATTTCAGGAAGGAGTACAGATAGAAGAAAATTTTGCTTAAAATAGTTCTATTCTTGTATTCTTTGGAGAGTCTTTGCACTTATTTAAAATAATCATCAACCATCTATCCTAGAAATCACACACATATCAGGGATCTGATAAATGCAGACTGAATAAAAGGTACTGTTTACACAATATAGTTGAAGTAATTGAAATAAACATTATCTCTAACATGTATGACCAATAATTTCAAATTAGCAGACCTTTAGATTTTATTAGAAACTCAAAACTTCAACCATATTCTCAGAATATAAGCTAGAAAATTAAGCATTCACAATGAGCTCAGTGTGCCATTCAGAGCCTCAGTCTCCTCATCTGTGGAAAGGGATAATAATATCTCATCCAAAATCTTCTGTCACAATTAAATGAGATTAAAGAAGTGAAAAAATGCAGCACTAATCAGCAAAATACTCACATTTGTTCCTACTCTTCTCCTCTTCTTTCTTAAAGTGGAAAATACAGAGAATAAAACCTCAACAACCTACAAATTTCTAATGCCACTTGAAAGAATAGATTTCAGGAAGTTCAAAAGTTTATGAGATAAAAATACAAGTAAATAGAGTATTTACAAGCCATGCTCCATTCATTAAAAATAATTATTTCCCTCATAAACTATAAGTTTAGGATTACATCAAATATCAAAAATAATTTAGTATGTAAAATATTTAACTTAAGAATATTTGGATATTGGATCTAGCCAAACCGTACACCAGGACAAATATTTGGAGGAAATAAAATTATTCAAATTGAAATACGTTTTTTTTTGTATGGACTTTTATTCATTCATAAAGAAAAATTGATGGTTTTGATTTTTAAATTTAGAAATTGATTGCCAGGGTATTTTATCAATTTTAAAATGGCATATTTATTAATGGAAATGGTACTTTTCACCTTGTGGTACTATGGTTAGTGATTTTACATTTATTAATGAACTGGAATATATTTGAAGGGAGAAAGGAAATCCATGCATCATTGTCCCAGAACAACAGACATAAAAAGGCTGTCCTGGGTAATCTGGGACTTGGGTCATTCCTATTCACAGTAAACAGAAAGATATGTCTTCCTTGAGGGGCTTTTAATTCACTTGGAAAGAAGGACACATACTTTAAACATTTTTACTCTATGAGGATTACACAGATCAAATCAGAGCTAAAGTAGCTAAGCACATGAAGAAATTCAACTGGGCTGATTGATTAGAGCTGACTTCTTGGAGGCAAGTCACCTGAAAACCTAAGAGGAAGGGAGAACAAACATAGCACCTATGTGTCAGACATGCATGCAGGCCATTTAATTTAGTCCATGCACCATTTTTGTCCTGGAAATATATTAATTTTGTGTGAGAAAACTGAGATTCAAGGAAGAGAATAACTTGTGCAAGGACAGAATGACTCTTTTCACAAAAGAGGGTAGGACCTATTCCAGAACACCTGCCTCTTCTTCCTTTTCTCCCAACATCCACTAATTGTGTTTTAATTCATTTATTCAACTGTGTCTTAATCAAGTAATGATTAACAAATACTTTTAATTTTCCTGGTGCTCTTTCCAGGTCTTAGGAGCACAATTATAACATTATACACTATTGATCCTTAAAGAGCTTTAAATTTGGTAGAAAAACCTCCACTAACAATAGATGGTTGACTAGCAAGACAACTGTAATGCAGTTGAGTAAGTGTTAAGAATTGACTTAGCTTCAAGGGATTCCAAATGAGTTAATCTGGAAAGAAACTTAAGTGAATGCTATGTTGGAGAGGCCCTGGAAAAAGAGGGTTGATGGTTTTCCAAAGACAATGTTCAATGTTGAAGGTATGAGATGGTGTGAAATGACTAGAGAACCTGACTAAAAGTACCTCAGGGTGAATGAGGAAACGGTGCTAGATTTGCATATAAAAACATTACAATAAAAAAAACAACAACAACAAAAAACATTTTCTCAGGTGAAATTAGGAAGGACATTTAACCTGTCCACCACTATCTCCCCATAAAACCAAGTAAAATTAGAACATTCTTATCTGGAAAAAAAAGATACAAAAGGTAGAGGCATATTTTCATACTCCGGACTAACATATTTTGACACCTTTGTTTAGGTTGCCAAATAGCTACCAAAGATTATTTTAGGTTGTCAAGAAACGTCATTCTACGTTTGATTGCTTTCAATGTATCAGAGTATTTTGAGTATTAACATGAAAGTTAAAAAAGGTACAATAAAATACTTCATTAAAATAATATTTAATTGGCTCATGGTAAAAATAATTGGTTTTCAGGTGTCTACTACATGAAGGGAAAATAATGTGTTCATTTCAATTGCTACAGACTTCTACAAAATAAAAAAAAAAAAAAAAAAGGCTCAAGATGTACCAAGAGAAGAAAATTAAGAATATAAACTCTAGAAAGTTGAATTCCAGCTATCTTAAATGCTTGAAATTTTACAGAAAGCAATTGAAAGTGAAACATTGAAAGAATCACTAAATTATGCTCTCTAAAAAATGGATGACATAAAAGACCTAAAGCCAGATACTTGTTTTTAATAGATTCAGAGACCACTCACAGAAGCCATTTTTCTGCCTGGAGGAATAATTACTCTTAAGTCTCCTGAAAGAAATGTTATCAACTGGGATTTATAGAAAATCAGAAAATACAGCCTGTGATTTTATATTCTGTCAATAGAAAGATTCAGCTAAAACATTTTTATATCCCTTCAAAATAATTTTGGATTAAGAAGTGTTGTGAGATATATTCTGTTTCAAGACAAGCAATTTGATATAACCTTTCATTCATTTATGGGTATTGGGTAAAAAGTTAAAAAATTTGCAAGTGTGATAAGAATTGGGGAGTTAAAGGAATACAGTGAATAGGTTGCTCCTTTTATGTTAGTTTCCGATAAATACCCAGGGGAAAAAGAACATAAAAGAGGAAAAATGAGGAGGAAGGGAAAAGAAGAGGGAAGCAAGAAGGGGAGAGAGGGAGAGATCCGTATAATTTGTACCACCTCACTATAGGATAACAAATAATTTTGTCAGCAAGCATTCAGTCATAAGTCATTCCAGATGGAGTGCAATTTGTAGCCCAGATGGACAATACGTCCTAGTGAATCCATATGGATGTCACATGAAAGCTAGCTAGCTAAGTATATATTGCTAGCTACATTTTCATATCTCTCTCTCTCTCTCTCTCTCTCTCTCTCTCTCCTTCTCTCTCCTATTTATTTGTCTCTACATATATCTGTACCTTTATCATTACATCACATGTTCTAAAAAATACAATGAAAATGATGCTGTAAAGATAGCTAAAACCCTGAATTTACTTTTATATCCTGCTCTGGGTCTTCTACTGCCTGGCAATTGCATTCGCTGTACACATGGCTGTAGGGATCATTCATTCACCCTACATTTATCTAGCAAATCATTACAAAGGAGCTGTGACATGCAAGACAACAGTCACAGTTAAATAGAAAAGAATAAGCAGTGTGAGAGAGATTTTGTACCACAAAAATGAGAAACTCCAACAGATCTCATTAATTTCAGCGGTGAAACCTTGGATTAGATGATCTCAAGAAAAAGCAACTACTAATATCTCAGAGACTTCCTTCATAGATCAAGAGATTTTTTTTAACTAAATAACCATTTATTTAAGGTGTTCCAAAAAAATGATATTCTTTAGAATCCATAGGAGTAATTCAAGATTTGTATCCAAGTTAAAAAAAATAGTATATTGAAATCAAAACTTATGTTCTTCCATTTATAGGACAAAATATTCAAGATGGCATTAATTTGGGGCTTGGTTATCATGTCTGTTTTTACACAATCTCATAAAGTTAACCTATGTGCAGGTATGTAGACATGTGCACATATATGGATATGTGCATGTGTGTATCCACACACACATTAGAATTTAATTAGAGATTTTTAAATGGCACCTTTTCATGCTTTATTCCTCTTTATATTTTACTTTGGTTTCTCTTTCCTTGAACTACATGTTTAAAAATGTTTACATATGTATCATGTTCATAGGCCATGAAGACCTTTGTACTTAAATTATAAATATTAACATGCATAAATCTTTAGCATTCAGATATTTACTTTGTTTTGGTGTGGTTTCTCCTTCTCACTCTTTTTTCCTTTTTTTGTTTTCTGGTCCATTAATGGACAAATGTTGGTCTGTTAGAAGATCTCTTTAATCTTAAAACTTCCTAATTTTATAATATCTAAATTAATTTTATAATATCTAAATTTATCTCATGTTTTGAAACACATACTATCAACTAGGTTTTATACAAATCATATTAAACTAAGACTCCAGGACAAAATTTATTTCATTCTGTATGACTCTAAATACCAGAGGCTTATACAGTTCAAGTTTTCATAGTAACATCTGAAGGGATTTTTGAATTATGTTTTTTATAAACATAAAAATAGCTGCTTGAGAAATTTTGGACTTACTTTATGGCATGAGAGCCACGTATAGACAATTATATGCTAAAATTAAACTTAAATATACCCTACATACTCTATTATACAGTATGGTTTTAATATTTAAATGTTCAACTGCTTTTTGTTAGTAATTGGTAAAATTATTAGGAATTTGTGGCTTAACAAAATGCTTCTCTGGATAAGCTTGTACTTGCTATTTCATTTCCTGTCCAGTTTCTATATATGACCTATCACACCCTATGATAGAACTTTCGTATCAGGATACAAAAAATTCTGTTTCTTGTAGAATTTGGATTTTTTATTATCAGAAAGCAAAATTCCTAGCTCAAGTTTGAATCGCAATATGCTACTACAGTGTGCAAAAATTTTGGATTATATGGAACTACTTCCCTATCACTACCAAGGACCAGTGCAGTGCATGTCATAGAGTAGATATCTAATAAATATTTGAGAAATGTTTCCTCTGGCTCTTTAGCTTCTTTCTTCTTCTGAGATGCATTTTAGTATTGTCTTATTTGATTCACCAAATAATCCTGAGAATGAAAAAAAATAGTCATATTCTCAAATTCTCGTAGTTAGTAAATGGTATATCTAACATATAAACTTTGGGTTGAATGCACTACTTTGTATATAATTGGCAAGATTTTGGTGAATGAATGAAGAGAATAAACAAATGCAGATATTCTAACTAACAATCCATATTATTTTATTAAATACTACCTAGTAGGTTAAATGGTTTTTAGGACATTTTATGCATTATTTTCAGATATAGGAACACATCCCATTGCACACCTGCACGTATCCAAGCACCTCAGGATACACACAGTCACAATCATCTCCCTGTACACACTCACAGAGCTTTGGGAGAAATATCACATGAGGTAAAACAAAATTTCAAACAAAATGAAGTAAATGTTCTAACGCTTTCCACTGTACGCTACTTCGTTTATATCGTCTCAGAGTAAATAGATGCGAATTAGATGAGAAGAAGTGAAGAATCAGTAACCAATTCTATGCCAGGGCCTTTCAGATACATTATCATGACTAACATGAAATAACAAAAAAACCATATTTTTTTAAAAACTAATTTAGTTGGATGGAGATTCTAATCAGAATCTTGTCTAAAACTAAAAAGATTAGAAGATCACAGGAACAGGGATAATATTCAGCAAAAACAGGGAGTAAGCTAATGTAATCTGTAGTCCACCTTATTTCTTACTCTTAAGACCATGGCCACAGTTGCCATGACAGCAACTATATTATTTCCTCCTTAATTTTACTTTTTGCAAGAATTTTCTTTGGAAGACAAAGCCAACCACTATCTTGTTTTATTTTATATTAAGGTCAATAACAATGACTCAGTAGTTATCATTTATTGAATGATATTGTATTCCAAACATTGTTTTGCCTTGCATAAAATCCTTAAATGGAGATTTTTATTCCTCACATAAGTATAAGGAAACTGTATTAAAAAAATCATGCAATTTGTCTAAGATTACATAGCTAATATGTGGAAAAGTCAGATCAATTGAAATCCAGTCCAATTACAAAGTTATAGTATAAATCAAAATTATATCTTTGTTACCTCTTTATCTGACACTGGCTTTAACTCAGTGAAGAATATGAAAAAAGGATTAATAAATACCTTATTGATTAACTGATTTCATACATAAAAAAAGAATTTTTAGATGACTATCTGATTAACAGTTTATTTTAATCATATACAATTGTTCAAATTTTTCTAAATGGATCCCATGCGGGTTGTGAAAGACAGAAAGGAATTAAGGATAGGTGTAAGGTCTTTGGTCTGAGCAGATACTCAAAAATTTTGAACCTAAGAAGTGGAAGGATAAAGTAAATTCCCACAAAATGAGAGGGGGAAGGCTGCAGGAGAAGAGTTTGGAAAAAAAAATGTGAGTGTTAAATTTTGCAAATGTGTTGAGTTTGAGGTTTCTGTTAGTCATCTAAATAGAGATGTCACATAGGTAGGTGGATATAAAAATATGGAGACCATAATTGCATACATATTGAAAACCAAAAGACTGGAATGAGATCAGCAAGGAAGTGGTATAAACAAGGAACCTAGTGTATTCCAATAAAATAAGCCCTGGGACACCAACAAAGAATGCATAGGAGCAATTGATGACACTGGAGGAAGACCAGGACACTCTTGCAATTAACATGAACCAAGTAGGTAGGAGTGATTATCTGTATCAAATGCTGCCTAGGTCAATTAAGCTGAGGATCGAGAACTAGTTATTGGATTTAAGTTCATACAGGTTGGCTCCAATGGAGAGTTGATGGGGACAAAAAAGATTGAAGAGCATATAAAAAGTACCAGGAGGAGAGAAATTAGAAACTATTCAATACAAAACTTCTTTGGTATACTTTTCAGAGGAAGCAAAGAAATAAAGAAATGGAAGAATAACTGGCAAGGAAAGGAGGGAGAGAGAAACAAAAGTATGCTGATGTGCTGAAAGTCTCCAGGAGAGAACAAAAGATTGATGATGTGGGATAGAAAGGGTACATTTCTAGAGCAAAGTCCTAGAGTAGGTGAGAGAAGATATAATCTAAAAAAGAAGAGATAGTCTTAGAGAGGAGGCAGCTATCATCTTTGATAATGGGGGAAGGCACAGTACGCGGGTTCAACCTGCTGGTAATTGTGGCAATAGGAGTTTATACATGTTCTTGGGAACTAGAAAGTAAGGACATCTTTTGAGCAAGGCTGGAGAAGTAGTTCTGAATATTCTGAGAAATGAATAACTCAGTCGTTAGCTTGAGAATACTGCCCTGTTGACAGTGTGATGTAAAACATTGTCATGTTCCTATTTGTGCCATGATATGAACAAGATTGAAAGACACTGGTATACCCTTATTTTCAAAATGTGCTAGCTAATATTTCCTCTTTGAGAAATCTATCTTTCTGCTTCCTTTTCCCAAAATATCTTTTTTTTTAAATGTTGGTGCTCTCTTATAAGCCCCAATCATGTGACCATTTTTATGTTTTTAGTGAAAATGAATGAATGAATGAGTATATTCTCAAAGTCCTATAACTAGATAAAGAAAAAGGTTAAACATCACTCAGAAGTGGAATAACCTCAGCAAAACCTCATTTTATATATATATATATATATATATATAGAGAGAGAGAGAGAGAGAGAGAGAGAGAGAGAGAGAGAGAATAACCTTAGCAACACTTCATTTTATATATGTAGACACTGAATTAAAAATTACTATTAAAATTATTAAAAACATCCAAGATCACAACCTCTTAACTAGAAATACAGACTCCTAAAAGGCTATGATCAAGTCATAATTGTGAAGCTTGCTGATTAGAGGACATGAAGACAGAGTTAAAAATTTGTTGTTATGATAAATTATAGGCATAGGCTAATTTCTCCAATTTATCTTCCTTGTGCTTGACATTCACCACACATAAATAAATGAAAGAAATATAAATATTAACATTTCATAACAGATGCAGAGATTCTTATAACAAATGCCTTCCTTTAATATCAAAAGGGCACATAATCAGTGACATGATTACAATATGTGGAGAGGATTATCTACACCGGCAGTCACAGTCACACAGAATAAATATTAATTCTATTGAACTGATTAGGTGCAAAGATTGGACATTTCTTTGAATTATGATTATACTATTCTTATTATTAAATAACCAGCCCAGTATTGCAGTTAAAAGTATGGACTTTAGTGTTAAGCTCATTTAAGACCACATTCCCACTTTTACTTTCTAGATAAATAAAATTTTGACCCAGCTTCTCTAAGTCTCCATTTTCTTCTCTTAAAAGTGGGGATTAATGTACACTTTAGTACATTTAACCAGGACATTGTGAAAATTAGTGAGATAATGTATGTAAAGCACTTAATGTCATTCAGTCATTCAGAATTGAAATATCCACCTTTGCAAGTTTCCCTCTTGGCACCGGCCCTGAGCTGGACACTATTCTAGGCAATTAGGAAACATGGGGACATTTGATAAAGAAGTACTTTCCATGGAGGGTTTCTACTATGGCGAGAAGTACAGAAACAAACATGAACAATAAATTAAATTATATTTTAGAAAGTGATTTATGCAGTGAAGAAAACCAGAGCAGTGTGGAAAGGATAGGAAGTAGAAGAAGGGAAAAGGGGCAGGAGAACTGAGATTTCAATTCCCATGTGAAGTCTGTTCTCAGTGTTTTCGATGGCTGTTCCTTTTCCCTGGTTCTCTAACCCAGAGACCTGGGGGATTGCTCCAATGTGTAAACGTCTAACCAATGTCAGCACTTCCGAAAGTCCCTACCTGAAGACAGTGTCAACAGGCGTACGGTGTGATTCACCATTCCTTAATCTGTTTTATTTTCTTCATCTCACTTTCCCTCTGTGTGTATCCATGTGTGTGTGTTAAATGTTTATATATGTATTCATGTACTTATAAATATTTATGTGTATTACATATGAAACGTATATACATATTCATTCTGTGAGGGAACAGATATTTTTCTGTTTTATCAGCTGTTATATTTTCATTGCTTAGCACAATGTCTGAAACAGAGCTGTTAATAAATGATTATTAAATAAATGAATGGAGATAATCTTTCATTTCAGCTAATAATTCTCAAATTCAAAGGGTAAAGTAAATAAGACTGAAATGCAATGATCAACATAGTATTTCTAAATCATTGGGAAGAATTTTCATACGTAAATATTCTAATTTTGATACCCATGGCATTTCTTATCTGCATGACAATGATCTGCCAAAAACTGAACTTATTTAAAATAAGATTATCTATTCATTAACCTATTAATTATTGATTGAGTGCCTATAATGTTCTAGGCTTTTTACTAAGCACTGAGGATACAACAATTCAAATGGCAGCCATGATTATTTTTAAAAGTTATCTCTCATTATTAGAAATCCTGAATCTATATTCTTATAAAAATTAAGACACAAAGATTGCTTATGAAACAGACATTATTAACTCATATACATATATGACTGCATGATCAATGTGATTCTACAATATGTACAATCAGAAAAAATTCATAAATGCATTCTGCTGTCAGGTATAACTAATCAGAACAAATTAAATAGTTCAAAGAAAGTCAGCAAAATCTTATGATTAATTAATCAAGTTATCACATTAATAAAACAATACTGTTTTTAATAAAATTTTTAAAAATGATTGCTTATGAAAGTCACCACACTGTTCCCTTTGAATGAAGTCACTATTCAATGATGGTCTTAGAAACTTGATTTCTTTGGTTACATATGCTACTTACTATATTCTTCTCTGGACTCAGAGTGAGGCAAAATGTCACTCCTCTCTGACAAGGGGCTAGGAGCACCTGAATTAGTAAAAGCACCTTCTATTCTTCAGGCTCTGCTGCTGTGTGCAATGGCAGTTAAGTTGTTAGTGAACAAGATAAATAAAGAGTGGTTAACCATGCATGTTAGACCTGTAACTTTCCAATCCTAAATTGTCACAGGGGTCAGCAAAAGCAGTCCACTCAAATGCTACAAGATGTAATCATCAATTTTTTTCCTCACCCTTTAAATTTCTACCAGGACATGGATTGCTTTTAAAAGTATTCCCACTGAAGAATGAATGGAACTAGTTAATACCTTCACTTGGTTTGAATCTATTGCAAGATATTAAATCTGTTACTTCCTACTTGGGAATATGAAATAATAATATTTTTCCAGAACAAGAAATTTGAGTAAGATCTTCATTGTTTTTCCAACTGCTTCTAAAGAGATAAAAAATGTGAACACATTAGAAAATTCCTGTTTTAGTACTCAGCTCTTAAGATTTAATATTCATAATGCTAAATGTCATTTTCCTTAAGGCCACAAGCAAAATAAACCTATTCATTTTAAAAGAAAATGACCTCTAGTAGAGATAAGTTGATTCAATAGAAAAAACTACTTCTTTATTGAAAGAGCATGAAACAGAAATGTATCAAAGGTAAAGTATCTCACGATTAAATCTGCAATTTACATTTTTAGGAAAAAAGTAGATGTATGGAAGTTCCAAACAATAAAGATAGACATGGTTAAAAAAAAATTCTATCTCTGGATCCAGAAGGGATGATAGAATGGATTAGTCTACATAGTGTTTACAATCCATAAGTTTTTAATGGATCAATTTTTGTACTTTGGTAATTAGACTATAACTCAAATCCAGAACCAAAAATAAATATCTAAAGTTTAGGGTGAGGTATATTCTGAGATAGAGAATGGTTCATAAACTTTATAAACTATGATGTCTACTATTGGTTTTAAACTGTTTTCTGCCCAAATTAACTCATGCTATCCCCAAATTAGCAGTGAACACCTGCATTAATGACACCTTGGTAAAGAAATACAACAGGAATGCATGCATACAAAGCAGATCAGTAGAGGATGGAATCTGGTAGGAGTGGGGCTGAGACAATGTAAGGTTATCAAAATGGAACCTGCAATGTGACTCAGACATGAAGAATTTCAAGGAAACAACAGGGAAATGTGAAAATCCCCTGACACTTTCTAAAAAATAAGGGCACTGAGATACCTATGGTAAAATCAATACACAGTTTAGAAATTAAAGGAAGGAATGAAAGAATACTTGGGAAGCCATTTGTTCATTTAACAAATACTTGAATTTGAACAACTATTTGAATTAGAGAGGACTAAACTGTGGGCAAAAAAGAAAAAAATAAATAAATCCTCTCTTCATAAAGTTTATCTTCCAGGAAAATAAATACACACTTTGTACAGCATGTTAGAAAAGGTGAGGAGAGAAAATTAGGGAGAAGGAGTAAGAGAATTGAAAAAAGAATTCAAAAGTTAATTAGGAGTGACCTCAAGGATAAATTACCATTTGGATAAACTTGAGGTGAGGAATGAAGCCAACCAGATATCAAAAGGAGTAACAGGCAGAAGAAATAAATGCAAAGGTGCTAAAATGAAAGCATACTTAAGAGTGTGAATGAAGAGTGTGACATGGTTCACCCAAACTGAGTAGGTGAGTAAGCAAGTAGCAGGGGATAAGATCAGAGAGAGCAAGAAGTCAAATTACACTGGCTCTTACAGAGTATTAACTGAACACTGGATCTGAGTAGATCAGTGAGTAGAGCTCTGGAAGTTTCCAGAGCTCTGGAAAGCTCTGGAAGTTTTTTGTTGTTATTGCTGTTGTTTTGCTTTACTTTTAATATAAATTTGTATTAAATACAAATTTATTTTAATTGATACATAAGAGCATATAAATAAGAGCACAGAAATTTACATATTATGGGGTACCATGTGATATGTTAACACGTGTACATTGTGTTATGTTCAAATCATGGTAAACATATCTTCTCAAATATTTGTCATTTCTTTTTTTTTTTAAGGAATTGTCATTTCTTTATTGTGAAAACATTCAAAATTCTTCTAGAGTTTTTAAATATGTTGTGTATTATCATTATCTACAATCACAAGAGCACACCAGAAATTCTAATCTAACTATAATTTTAAATCCATTGTTGACCTTTTCCATTCTGAGTGTCATGACTGGGGACTGGTCAACATTGTTAAAGGATCATTTTTGCTTTAGGGGGGAGCACATAAGATAGGGAGGGGTGGCTAGAGTAGAAAAGGGGAACAAGCGAGGGAAACAGACTATGCAGATAAAAGTGAATAATGACAGATAGCAGCAGTAGTGTGAAGGCGGTGAGGCAGAGCTGGACTCTGAAGACAGATTTGCATGTGACGGAAGTAGGAGTTGAGGAAAATTTTAAGTTTTGTTTTTTTTTTTCTTTTTTTTTTTTTGCAAATGAAAGGATAAATCTGTCATAACCAAAATGGAGAAGGCTATGGATGTAACTAGTTTAGAATAAAAATCTAGAATTCAATTTTCCACATGCTTGAAGTTTAATATTTATTAAACATTCATTTGTGGGTGTCAAGTAGGTAGTTGGACATTCTCAAAGGAGTGGAGAGTCCTGGCAAGAAACAGGAATTCTCAGTTTATAGGCTGATGAAAATTAGTGAAAGGGAAAGAAAAGAGAGCTGATGACTGAGCCCTATAATACCCCAATATTAAAAATTTCAGAGAAATTAGCAACCACCCGCCCCCCCCCCCCAAAAAAAAAAAAAAAAAAAAAAAAAAAAAGGAAAGCTAAAAGGAGAGGTTAGTAAGCACAATACTATGACTGGGTGTTTTTATCCATGTGGGAGCTCACTTTAGGCTCCCAACTGAAACCCTTTTCTCCCCTACTGGCCAACTTGGACAGTACACAGGTAGACTGAAAAAAAGGAGGTGATGTTTTCCAGGCCAACCAGATCAGCCAGATCAGTGAAGTGACAAATTACCACATGGTGATTTTCCTATTCTGACTCTAAGGGAAGGTCAGAGTGGGAACATTATAATAAACAACATGTGTTTGCAACTTGATATAAGGCTCAACATCAGTACCCAGAATTATTCAGAAGTCCTCAATGCCAGTGCTAAAGGATACAGGGTAGCTGGTAAGAGAACAGTGCTGATGTAACCCCCTGCATAACAGTTTACATTTTTTTTCCTAACCTGAATACACTTTAAATGAAATTATACGTGGAATCCAAGATATAAGCCATATGGGTCGAATTTCTTTGATGCAGAAGTAAAAGAACCAGAAAATTGCCAATTCAGAGTCCCTGCCAAAGCTATCTGTGAGTCATCTGACATAATCCAGAGCCCATGTAAACCCTATAAATATGGGTTTGAAAACACTGGGAGAAATTTAAAAGGAAAACCATTTAAAGATGAAAATAACTGGTATTAAATCCTCAGGTAAGGTCTTTGTAGTTGTCAGAGAAAAAAGGACCTAAGGGAATAAGAATCATTTCAAAGTTTGATTTTTGTCTCCCCAGATTATGATACTCAGTTGCAAAACCTCTAGTACTACAGATATCAGCATAAGGGGAGTAATTAGGGAAAATATTTTAAGAAATTTTTGTTTAAAGAGAGGAAGAAAAAGTATGATCTAGGAAAAAGTCCGTTGTGCCTAAGAATTGAAGTATACAATGAGATTTACCCATTTCAAGAAAATATTAACTATAAGATAAGGAGAAAATGTGCTTAAAAGTTTTTTTCTTTTTAAATAGACAAAAAACAAGATAATGACTGTGCCTTTTCATAGCTCTCATGGGGAAAAAGCAGTCGCAACAAAGAATGTACATGATAATGAACCTACAATTGCACCCAATATCTATCTATTTTAATCAAATGGGAGATTAGGCTACCACCAGCACTAAGTGTAAGTGTGAATTGAATGCAATCTTGTGGGGACCCTCAGGAGGAATACTGCAGTTTATTTAGAGACCTGAGGGTTTCAGGAAGCATTCAAACAGTGAAAATGAAGATGTTAAAAATGTATGGAATAAATTTAATACAGTGGACAAAAAAAAAAAAAGAATAAGTGATATTGAAATGCTTATTAAAATGATGAGTATTTTAGGCAATTTTAATGGCTTCAAATGATGTGCCATTAACCTCATCCACCTACTGAAATAGAATCAGAACATTAATTTTTCCCTTTAAAGCTGAAAGATGTATCACTAGTTTACAAATATAAGCATTTAATTGATATCCCTAAGATGCCAAAGTGACTTAACATCTATAGTGTAAGACTCTAACCATATTCTGATTTCAGACCACATCTATGGTGTATTCATGATTATATCCTATAGGTATGTGGCTATCATTTCTAAAACTAGACACCCAAAAGATGAATAGATATTGTATTGGTCTCCATAAGTCTGTGGCCCTTTCCTTGTACAAATTCAATGCAAAACATAAAAACTTACATGGAAGGGAATTAACTCATTTTTCCTCCTAGAAGAATAATTTATATTTTGCTTGTTGTCATAACCTCAGCTTTTAGAAAAATGCCTCACATAAAATAGCAACTCAGGACTAAGAAGAACCATTAAAAAAAAAAAGAAGAAGAAGAAGAAGAAGAAAGGAAAGAAAGTAGCAATTTGGTGAATATTTATTGAATGAATAAAACAGCATACACAGACCAGAACATCAGCACTATTCCTGACTGGTCAGGCAAACGTCCACTTTAAACAAGCTATTTTGTATGGTCGAATTACAGGCTTGCATAGGAAGGAGGCCTTCAAACATATATTACCATTTTAGAAAAAAGCATTAGTTATCTCACAATTATAGATAGCAGTCTGTAGTTTTTGGTTAAAATAGAAGTAACAACATGTGGTGATCAAAACAAACTAAAGGAGTTAAATAATTACTTTTTACAATGTCCCCTGCCAATAATCAGCAAGTATAGTGAGGAAAGGAGGTAAACCTTAAAAAAAAGAGTCCAAACAAAAAGAATCAAGGGTAGAGGTAATTCAGTTTTACAGTGGTCCAAAAGAGACATAAATATTCAATTTTTTTCTTTCTTTTTTAATATTAATTTTGAATTATTAAAAGGCACTTTGTGTGTGTGTGAGTGTGTGCGTGTAAAGTGAGAAAGAAAAAGGAAAAAATCTTTCACTCTAAGTCTGTTTATCAAAGTAACAATCAATCCTTGTGTGATAATTATGTTGTAGTTACCATTTAATATGAAATTTAAATATTCACACAGTAATAATTAATTTTCTATTAAAACATCAAGCCATAGTGAAATAATATCTCCCTCTCCTATTATCACAGATTTTATTTTTAACTTGAGTAGACTTATCACTATATTGCTTATATTAGAATTACTCATATATTCTTCAATTCACTGCTAGTGATCTTACAGAGCATGGATAATGGCTTATTAACCTTTAGTACTAAGATATTGATGGCTGAATCCTAAAATGTGACAGACAAATTGATATTTCTACAACTACAAATTGAGATCAGAAACCTTAGGAGAAGGATCCTTACTCATGACTAAACTTTCTATGCCTAGAAGGAATTAGAACAATATTTGTGGAACAGTTTATTGTAATTTTATATCATTATGAAGAATCACAGACATAGGCATATGCAGAGTATGATGTAGTAATGCACACTAGTTAAAAGAACTTACACAAGCATACCTAACAATCACATTTTGATTTAGCTACATAAAAACATCAGGGAAATTTTTTAAAGAAAATTATTATGTTTTAGCAAAAGATATCAAGTTTTTGAGTTAGAAGTCTATTTTGAATAGAGTAGCATTAACCAAATCATTTTCCACCTAAGATGTGATGAAAATAATACTGTGATAGTGGGGTGAAAGAAAAAAAGGCAAGCTTTACATAGTATAATTTTTTTCTCTTATAAACAAGATGGCTGTGTTTTGGACACTACTGAATAACTGCCCCCAAAATTCTCTATTTTCTTTTCTCTCTCTTTTTTTTTTTTTTTTGTACCAGGGATTAAACCCAGGGGCACTTAACCACTGAACCACATCACAAGTCCTTTTTTGTATTTTTTTTAGAGGCAGGGTCTTCCTAAGTTGCTGAGGGCCTCCATAAAATGCTGAAGCTGGTTTTGAACTCCCGATCCTCCTGCCTCAGCCACCTGAGCAGCTGAGATTACAGGCATGAGCCACCGCTGCACCCAGCTTTAACAATTCTTTATAGTGAATCACCTGTCATATTTTCTGTATTGATTAGTTGTTGCAATTCACTTGTCCTTTCCTTGCCATGGGAAAACATTCCATGTGACATGGTGAATAGGAAGCTACATTTGCAATGGAAAAGGCAGGTGATTGGAAAGTGAATCTTCATTTCTGCAAACACTTAATGTCAAAATACACTCTTCTTACATTATTTGGCAACCACACATACTTCTAAATATACAGTCCAGCTGCTTGCTTTACATTACTCAAATGTCAACTTTCAAATCCAGAAAACTATATGATAGATGCATGCTTAATCCCTATATACTCTATTTTTTAATTAATATCTTCCTAGGTTCAGTGCCAGGTCAATCCTACATTCTGTATGTTACTTTAGCATTTTATACACATCATTATCATTCCTAATTTTTCCTCTCTCTCTACTTTTATTCCCTCAGACTATTAAATGTGCTCTGCTTTAGGTATCCAGCAATGCATTGATCTCTAGTGCATTCTGGTAGTCTAGTGATCTCTATTAGGCATTTTATAGAATCATATATATATATACCTTCATATAAAGGGGGTTCCTGAAACACATTTGCACATTTTATTTGAGGATAACCAGCATTAAAGGTAGAGGTGATATTTATTGATTTAATTTTTGTATTATTTCTACTATTTTCCAGTATTTTTATTATTATCATTTCCTGATTTTCCCCTTTCTTCTATTTTGAATCCCTATGGGGAAGTGCTATGTGCTATGCCTCTCATAAGAGAAAAATGATGTGTGAGTCTCTGAAAGAGGAAGATAAATTATCAATAGCAATCATTGTTAGATTTTTTAAAATAAAATCCAACCACAAGCCCTAAGTTGATGGAATGTTCATTTTCCAGAACAGGATTTATTCATGTATTTTTTATGTGGTACTGAGGATCAAACCAAGTGCCTCACACATGCTAGGTGAGCACTCTACCATGGAGCCACAACCCCAGCCCCAGAACAGGATTTATAAAGCTAGTGTTTGTTACTCCTTTTGTAAATTTAATTCATAGCTTTTCAAGTTATCAACCCTTACCTTCTTTACCATTTGCAAACTTATTTTACACATCATTCTGAATTATCCAAACATGAAACAAGATAAAGAACCTATCCTAGCTTAAACAGTGAAAGGGGCATTAAAGTTACCAGAAGAATTTTTTTTCCCTGTGAATTGATAAACTGTTTTCAAGCTCTTGTGTATCAATGGAATACTTTCCACTAGTGTACCATATTTAGACTTAGAAAATCTCAAAATTTATAACTCCATGAAATATTAGGCCCAATATTATTTTTACATTCTAATTCAATTTAAAGGCATAATAATCTTGAAAGGTAAAGCATGCCTATAACTAGGTGAACATGATGTTGAGATATAAATAGAGTTTCTCTCTCAAGAGTGGCTTGAGTCACCTGCAGTCTATCTGGTAGGATGGGTGAAGTACTGCAAACAATAATGAAATTAATAAAGCTGGAATGGTGTGCTGAACATTATGTTCTTGGCAGGAATTAAGTGATGTTATCATAAAGAACACCTGCTTCTGGGAATGCAGTTAGAGGACCCAACTGCAGGATTTCCTTGGGAACAAAACTTATATTTTAGATGATATGCTTTATTTTTGGGATTTTTGGGGTGGGAGGTTGGGGAGGGCAGGATTTTTAAAGTGTGCAGTAGGTATGCCAAATCATTCCCATCCTCTAAACAATCTCTTAGAAACAAAACACAATCCATTACCTTGAGTCAGAGAAAAATATGCAAATTAGGAATTGGTCTAATTTTATCTATCAAAGAACTTTTTTTTTAATTTTAATTTTTTATTTATTTATTTTAATTAAAAATCATAAATTTACGTAGGGCAATCTTGTTTGATTCATTCTGTTATTTTTTTCCCTTCCCCCCATCCCTCCCACCCCTCTTTTCCCTCTATACAGTCCTTCCTTCCTCAATTCTTACCACCCTCCTTATCCCTAACCCTAAACCCAACCCTAACCCTAACTTTTAATCCAGCCAAGCGAGGTGGTGCATGCCTATAATCCAAGAGGCTCAGGAGGCTGAGGCAGGAGGATTGCAGGTTCACAGCCAGCCTCAGTGACTTAGGCAGATCTAAGCAACTTAGTGAGATCCTGTTTCAAAATAAAAAATAAAAAGGTTGGGGATATGGCTCAGTGGCTGTACCCTTGGGTTCAATTCCTGGTACAAAAATGAATTAATCCATAAGGGATTCCTTTTTTGTCTTGTCTTATTTGATGTGTTTGAAAGCAGGTAATGGCATTATCAGTGATTAGGCAAGGGTCATCAAAATCTATGACAATTTTTAATAAATGAGAGTCACTTGAATCCCCAAAGGATCATCACTTTCCTAAGAGAGTACTGACAGCATTACTAGGAAGATGCAATCTGTTCCCAGCACCACACAGGGGAGGTACCTATGGCATAGCTGTCAACACCACAACCTAAAGGAAAACACAAGAGCTTAAAATGTCTTAATCGATGTTCCAATTTTGAGAAAAATTGAAGTTCAATTAAATGAAACAAACTCCTTTTATATATTCTGAAATAATATGTATTAATGCTCTAAGATCAGGATCATCCGGATACACTGAGGTTGTTCTTGGAGTTTGAATTGTTTTCATAGGTCGCCCTCTTGTGGCCACATATGATGCTACAGACAACAAAGGAAAAATTGTTCCATGATGTCTTTTTTTCTTTTCTATCTAATAAATGCTTTGAAGGTTTATTAAGAAGCACTATCTTAATATTCACTTGATAGCACATCAAGATGACATCTCTATGGATAGCATTCAGGGTTCATTATAAGCAAAATCTTGGTTTCTAAAAATTCTCTAAAGGCTATGATGAAATTATTCAATAAATATGATAAATAAGTGAAAAATTTTTTAAAGACTATTAGGCTTAAACCTTGGACATTCATTGAACCATTAAGTTAATATAATTCTTTGATGTCATAAAATGAAATTCTAGTTTTATATAATATAACGTTTAGGAGAACAATTAATTTTCACATATAATATTAATAGCCAAAGATTTTCTTCTTAGTTATCAAACCTACTTGATCAACTGAACAATTCAATTATTAAAGCTGGGTTAAGAAATAATACCGATATAATCAAGTACTTAAGCTATTAAAAATTACTTAATCCTGAGCTACCTGTTCAAACTTTCTAGAGTTCCAGTTTCCTCATTTGTAAAATGAGGAGTTTAAGTAAGATGATTTTGATAAATATCCATTTTAGATGGCTCCTACTTTCAGTTAGTAAGAACCTAACTACAAATTAACAGCTCCTCTTTTATTTAATTTCCTTCACCTGATTTCTAGAATGCACGCTAAAATATCTACTGAGTCCATCACCGCCCCTGCAAGTTTTTGCCTTCTGGTCCCAATCGCCCGGCAGGCTTCTGAAGCAGTTCTGTTCAGAGCTGAGGGCATCGATGGTACATAATGTTTACAATCTCCTGTCATTTTCAATCTTGGGATGGCAAGGAGTGGCCCAGAGCCAGCAGAATGGGAGGAAAAAATAAATAAATAAATAAAAAGTCAGAGAGATGCTGAGCAGGCTCCCCTGGGCAAACTAAATTAGTTGACCTTTCTCCCTCTTCTAGAAGGGCTATAGGCCAAGAATAAAAGGTAAAACAAGTTCTGCGGTCACTATCACAATAAGAAATGGACATGAATTAGGTCATACAAGTCTTATAAATGTTTACATAGCATAGATCTGTCTGCAGTTTCACAAATATATGTAATAAGAATTTGATTTTATACTATAATAAATTACTGTAATAAAATTTAGATTTCTAAGAGCTGCAATAGTATGGTTTAACTAGATAGCAAACTTAAAATCCAGGAGTCATTTAAAATTATTATTTTCAGATGAAAGGCTATTAACCTTAAAAATAAGTGATTAATGGGAGTGGGGTGGGGGTGAGAGAAGAATGGAGGAACTTTAGATTACATAGAGGGAAATGAGAGGGAGGGGATATGAAAGATAGTGGAAGGAGACAGATATCATTCCCTATGTACATATATGATTACACAAATGGTGTGAATCTACATCATGTACAACCATAGAAACGAAATGATGTACCCCATTTGTGTACAACGAATCAAAATGCAATCTGTAAAAATTAAAAAAAAAACTGATTAATCACCATTACCTTTATTGAATAAATCTATAATTAGACTTTTAAATAACTGGAAACTCTTAGGCTCTTGGGGAAGTGGATGGGGGAACTGCTGGATCTTCCATCTTTGAATGTCATGTGTCTCATCTACTCTCTTCTATACTCCATGCCTTTCCTCCTGTATCCTCAGCATTCTGAATAATTTAAACAGAAAATAAACTTATAGAAAGGGTACTGAATTCCTCATAGAACCCTTAAAAAAAACAGGGAAAGAAATCTGAGAAACCTAACTTGGAAGATACAAAGAAGGCTTGGGAGTAAGCAAGATGACACCAAACATTAAACTTTCAATTCAATAAGCCATCAAGTGAAGACCCTTGTTACAGAATTTCACTGGATCCCAGCTTCCACTGAATTTCAGATGTGCCCACTAGAACCTAAGCCCTTGCTGACCATAGGAAAATGAACGTTGCTGCCGCTGGGGGCTACCAGAAAGAATTCCTGTGGCCAGCAGAATTATAGTTCCCCAAAGAGTTTCACATCCTAATCCCTGGAACCTGTAAATCTGTTGCTTTATATGGCAAAAGAGGTTTTCAGATGTGATTAAGTTAAGGACCTTGGGCTGGGAAGATTATCCTGGATTACTCAGTGGCCCCAATGCAACAACAAAGGTCCTTATAAGAGGGAGGCAGGTAGGGAAAGGTCAGAGTGATTTCAAGATGCTACACTTCTGGTTTGGAGGGAGAGCAAGGAGAAACACACGGAAAAACAGGAGTGACTAGCAGCTGAATCAGGCAGGCAAACCAAAGCTCCCTGACAGCCTGCCAGAAGTCTGATGCCTTGATTTTAGCCCAGTGAGACAATTTCAGACTTCTGACCTTTATAAAAGTGAGATGATAAAACTGTGGTGTTTCCATGTTCTAAATTGAGAGTAAATTGTTACAGTTGCAGGAGGAAGCTAATATAAAGGCCTACTGCAGATGATTCTTTGGTCACTAGCTCTCAGTTCCCATCCTGAGCAGACGCATTAGATTTTCCAGGTCCAGGGAACACAGCTTCTCCCCAAGCACACAAAAGCCTGGAAAAGCCAGGGTTTTTTCATGACTTTGTTGAGGTTTATAGATCTGATTTCTTCTGAGAAGTATATGATGAATAATTCCCCAAGTACAGGGAAGGGTTTCATGTGGTAGGAAGGCAAAGGAAGACAAGTATCTGCTATTATCACAGTTTAATATTAGTATTATTCTTTAGATTATGTCATTATCAGCTTTTGAAAGCCTGCTATTGTAATCTTGATGACTTTCCAATCATTATCTTCATTCTTTCCCAGATGGCTCCCTTCAACAGTTCAAAGCAAAATCATCCAAGTTCAAAAGCTATGACTCCTGACTCAACTATAGAGATAAAAGCAAATTCTTCAGTCTATAATTATCTCAGACATATTATGAAGTAGAAAAATAGAGCTTTTCCATATAATTACACAATACTTTCTTTAAAAACAAATCATATTGCTGGGCTCAGTTTTGTTCTTGCTTAAACATTTCTATGAAAACACTGTAGAATTTTAGATCAATTCCTGAGTAGATAATAATTGTAATGCTACTGGCAATATCATACTAAAATATATTTCCAGTTACTATATTGAATATAAAATTTGGATTAAAGAATTGAATTTTTTCAATGTCACCTGATAAAAGAAATATGTTAGCTTAAGAGCGTGGTTCTAAATTCTGGATCCTATATAAGTAATAAAATTCTCAGGAGGTCTCATGAGGATGATATTGAGTTCAGTTCTTTTTGGTTAACCTTCTGTTTACCTAACCCAAAGATCTGATGATGTGTTAAAATGAAGGGAAAACTATTTACAAGGTTGTGTAAATTATAAAATAAATATATAAAAATACTTAGTAAAAAGGCAAAATTCAAAAGAGATTACAGTGGTTTTCTGGTAATAAATACAGAATATCTAATTATCTATTGTAGAGCCTTAAAATTTAAGCTATCATCTGAACCGAGTTGCAACATATTTTCCACAGTGTCTACTACTCAGGGCTCATGCTTCTATAAATACTTTCTTAATAAAACTATTATAGCTGCAGAACATCTACACAGGGTAGAACTGTGTTCAAGAGCAAGGTCTTTATTCCCAACAAGCATTGTTTCCTGCTCTGGTTCTGATCTATTCTAGTTGCAATCTACAAACACTTTGCCTCATGTAACATGAAAGTGATCATATGTTCCTAGTGTGACTTCCTGTCATGACAAAATACTCATAAGTGACTTGACACTGTGTCTGGCACACAGTAACCATTCAATACATTTAACTTATTAATATTAGCAAAGTTTGATCAAATACAGGTCAAATATGTTTGAGTATACATCATTTGCATCCATTCACTTATTCCATATGTGTCTACTGTAATAAACCATTAAATTGTATAAATAGTAGCATTCTAAAATAGACTTCCTATCAAAATACAACTCTGCAAAACATTCATTATAAAAAAAATGCAGAGCTGAGAAATTAGTTTGAGTTTTATAATTTCAAGTAATTTGCACAAGAAATTTCTCAACATAAAAGAAATTAACTTTTGCATAAACTATAGTTGTTGTTTTTTCATTAATCACAAATATCACCCAAAACCATTATACAAATATTTGGCAGAGTTAATTTTTTTACCCTATCAGATGAAATTATTCAATTTCTTTTAAACATCATCCTTATATTATTTAAAAATATGTAACATATCCCATTATATATGCATACACCCACACAGAATTATCACCTCCTATCTAAAATTTAAGTGTAAATTGCCCTAAAATTGTTAAAATGCAAAATAGGTAAGAAGATCAAGTCAATTTAAAAGTACAATAATAATTTGATGAAAGGGAAGACACAGTTTTGCACTGAATTCTTTGTTACTTCATTCTTGTTCTTTTTGCTTTTTCAATTCCCTTGCTTTATTCTTGCATTTCTTTGATGATGGGAATTATACAATACGGTTAAATTTTCACTTGCACTAGGGATAAGAAAGGAAATCTACAAGACACAAATTTAATCTCTGAGTCAAAGAAAAGCAAGTGAGGATGTGTGTGAGCGGCCCATTTTTACTTGCAAAGGCAATATCTGTGTGCTGGTGGCTTACATGTTGATAAATACCCTCTGGTGTTGCACTCTTCTGTTCCCAGTCCCTGGACCCAGGTGAACTGACAGGTCTCTATCCTGTATAGTTCTGGGTATGCTGATTTTTCAGTGGCATAGGAAGTCAAACTGGAACTGCAGCTTCGTTTCTGCCTGACTAGGAAATATAATGATGCTTATGCCATGTAAATCACTCTATAATAATAGCTTGGTTTATCACATTTAATATTCACACCTACCCTTTTGAGGTATGTACTACATCAAAGGAAAAAATAAGGTTTGCAGGGTTTCTAAAATTTCATCATAGTCACATATTTAGTAATGTGGTGTCTGTGGTCAGGTTTCTGTCTGACCCCACAACTGGAGTGTTGCTATTTTTATTACAGTATCTTTCCATCTTAATAGAGCTATAGGGAAGGAACACAGTTCCAGTCTCCCACACTCCTGTCATGGCTGGCATTTCTCTTTCTTATCTAATAGATAAAAGAAAAACCTCCATGATGGGTTAGGGGTGATTAGGTAGAAAAAGTTGATTTCACCTTGGGGAGATATTTAATGCACCTCCCCCTTCGGAGTCATGTGTAGGCTACTGCATTAAATACTAGAAATTTGGTGGTAAATTTCTCATTGTTTCCAGTTTTTAGCTGCTGACAATGTTGTGGTGAAGTAAACAGGCAAAAGACGATAATACAATGTGATCCAACATGTTCTGGAAATCATCTGAGGATTCAAGCAGAGGAACTAAGCTATGATCATGGTTACATTAAGCAGGTCAGCAAAAAAGTACCCGGAAAGGTGACTTTTAAATTAGTACTTGAAAGCTAATGAGGAGTTTGCCAGGCAGAGAAGAATGTGGTAAATAGAACAGAATATTCCTGGCAGAAAAGACTTTCATAATCAAAGGAGGAAGGATCATGATATTATGTAAATGAAACTTTTATCTAATTAAACAGTGAGAACAAGTGGAAGGTAGATGAGATAGGAGAGTATAAAATTAGTCGTAATTCCTCATTAGGATAGCAATTCTATTGAAATGGTCCCTTTTCCTCCAGAATCTCTTCTATTCATCAACTAAATGTGAGTCAGAGAGGGCACATTTTAGGTGAGAATGTTGTTGTTTTGTGTGTGGGGTGTTGTGAATTTGGAGAAATATATTGCATATATTATAATTAGGAACTCAAGAAAAAATGTGCTCCAAATGAAAAAAAAAAAACAGGTTTTTAAGACTCTGAATAATACTTGAACAATATTTGGAGGTGAACTATATTTAAGGGCAGGTCTAGAATACAGGTAAAATTGTTGTGTTTAGTTTATCTGGGTAATGAGATTTTTGTGCCCTGCAATATCAAATATGGGTCCAAATAAAAGTTGAAACTTCTTTCACTTTTAGAAGTATCTGTAACCTTTGCAACTGTGGGTTTTGTTCTTACAGGCTGCTCTGTGCAATTGGTTGGTTCCAAGGTTGGCATTTTTTTTCGAATTTGCAATATGAATGCTAGAGTAAAGGGTATTAAATTGTGAATAAGAGAGAAGTCTTCTCCAATCTTTCTCTGAATGCTCTTGATGCAAGTGACTAATCCCACTTTTCATAAAACCAGAATGATTTTTGGAAGCTTTTTTAGTGGAATGAAAAACTGTTTAAGTTTTTCCATTTTGAGTTCTTTAGAGCAAATGGCATATCTATAGCCTTTGTGTGAACTGATGAAGTGGCCTCATCCAGTTGTGGCTTTGCTATTCCACAGAGATGGAAAGTCTGTCCTTCAATTCTGATATTTTCATAGCTTGCACATTAATTCACCACGGTGAAAATCAGTTCCTTCCCCCAGAGCAAAGCTTTTGCATTGACTTCTTGTGATGAAAAGTGAAATGCTTTTCCTGGAAGAAATAATGCTGCACATTACAACACAATTTTCAGAGGCATTACTTGAATTATCATAATTAGTTTTGAAAATCTCATTATACAGTGTAACAATTTTTATCTCAACCATTAAACATAATTTAAAAAAATTCTATGCCATTTATCCATATGTTTGACTCTTCCTTGTTTGTTCTTCCTTTCTGATGTAAATTTTCCTTTTTAGACATTTTCCAATATTATTCCTAATCCTATGGGCAATACACCCTTTAAAATGTTTTATATGTTGTCTTTGCCAAATAACAATACATAATAGCTTTCATCTCCAACCCATCTTCATTGTTATTAGGAGGTACTCTGAGATTTTAGTTCATAACATCTTCCTTGAACCATCTGAATGTAATACAACATTAGAATTTTTTTGTTGTATATTTAGTTCATATTATCTGATTCCAGGTAATGGGAGAAATGATGAAAATATTTGAATTTTATTCAAATAAAATTTGAATGAAAAAAATCTATTGAAATGACACCTTTTATTCTACAATTTTTACTGTTCATCATTCAAATGTGAGTAAAAGAGGGCAGGCACAATTTAGGTGAGAATGTTTTCTGGATCTTTGACTCTGATAACTCTTTCCATTATGGGATGTAGACTTATTAATTCCTCGCTTTCATTAAAAAAAAAAAAAAAAAAAGAGAGAGAGAGAGAGAAAAAGTTGTCACTCACCAATACACAAATACACAAATTATTCTATATAAGGAATATATGCATGCATTCGGTGTTCCAGTTAATACTATTGTATAAAAATGTAATGGCAGAAAACAATAGATTTGTTAGAATTATGGATTTTAGGGGTCAAAAATTTTGAAGGGTTACAGTGAGGAAGGCTTATCTTTGTCAATGATTTCTGCAACCTCTGCCAGAAAGCCATGAAATGACCTCACAGCTAGCAGCTGAAATCATCTGGATGTGCCTGTATTCAAATGCCCAGTGGTTGGTGCTGGCTATCAGCTGGGACTCCAGCTGTGCTGTCAGCTGGGACAGTCATGCCTGACTTGTTCATGCAGCTTCTTTGAATGTGCTAGTTTGAGCTCCTTCAGTGAATAGAACCAAGTGAAAGCTACATTGCTTTTTATAACCTCGCCGTGGAAGTCACATAGCATCATTTCTGCCAAAGTCACAAGCCCTTTTGAATTCAAGGAGAAGAAAAATAGACTTCTCTTAATGGTAGTACTACCACAGTCATATTTTAAGAACATATGGAATAGAAGCTATTATTATGGAGATTTTTAGAAAATGCAATCTGCTCCCCCCACACTCCTGAAATGTTTGAATTTTAAAAATAAAGGTGTCTTTTATTCACATTTACTTAGGCAAAATAATTTTACCATTAGCCTCTGCAGCTGCTCAAATTTCTTTGTCCTTTACTCTTCCTTCCTGTTTCTGCTAAAAGTGAGCTTATTGTTAAATGTGAAAAAGACACTGGTGTAAATATGTTACAAAATAATATTGTACCTGGTCAGCTATTATAGCTTCAGACCTTATTCATACTTCTATTTTCTCTGCTCTAGAAATTAATCTCTACACTGCCACCAGTTAATAGTTTTCAAACACAAATCTGATGGTATTAAATATCACTTTGTTAATAAAAAAATTAGACACCCCTTAAAAGATAATACAATACATAATACAAGTATAAAATCCTTAGAATGAGATTTAATAAGACCTCTCAGACTGTCAAGCACACTCTCCTTCTAAACCTTCCCTGTCAGAAGACTTATTTCTTAAGGACACATCATATAATTCAATTCCTCTGTGCCTTCACCCATGCTATATCATTTTTCTGGATTGTTTTTCCCTTTCCTAAACTTTACCTGGTAGAATTTGGATTCTTTCCTATCTAGCCCAGGGTACAGCCATCTCTAAACCCAGCTGCAATCTTGCATCTTCTTGATGCATGTTGAGTCACTTTATCTAAATAAATGTGCCTTTTAAAACTTTCTTATGTGAACTTGGCCATTTGCTTACAAGTTTGTTTCTTTAGACTGTGAGCCATCAAAGACCAGAAATCAAGTATTAATTGATAACATCTGTTCATCAATTTACACTGAGTACTTATTATACACCAAGAAAAATGTTTTAATGATAATAACTGAAACAGCATTGGTTTCAGTTGCCTCAGAGTTTAAAGGCTAATGGGGAAAAGAGAGAACTGTAGACACAGTTATTCTCTGTCCTGCACAAGTCCCATGTGCCATATGCTATGACCTCCCCTCCACAAAGAGGGCACAGGCAGATACAAACTATCCAATTTTTAGGACATGCAAAGAAAAAGGACATGCTTCTAAATAGATGCATTGTCATCTAATTCTCCCATCCTTGCACCTTTCCTCCATGGCCCATTATATCATTTATTACCGACTTTAACTTTTGGATAACTTTCTTCTTTCCTTCTTTCTTCCTATTGCCATTCATTATGCCTTGAAAAATCTCCTCAGGAAATTCATTCAAGAGCTTGCTTTTCTAGCTTCTCCATCTTCTCATAGGCATCTTTGGTACCCATGCCCAGGGCCATACCTGGATCATGTCATCACGAGTGAGAGCCTCATGCTCTAGAACTCAGCTTTGAAAAATCCAGCTCCTTAACTACAGCCTCCTATGCTTCCAATTCACTGCCTACAGCAGGCCATTGCAGCTATGCTGTGAGGGGATATACATATCAAAGGATACTTGATAGAGAATTTAGGGACTAATTTGGGGGAATGACACTATGTGTAAGGAATCTAATGAGATTTCAGAGATCTGGCTGAGATCAGATGGCAATGGCCCAACATGGTAGCAATACAAAGGGAGAAAGTTTTTGGACCTGAGATGTATTTTGGAGACTGAATTAAGGAAAGTTGGTAATGATAGGGTAGTTCTGGAGAAAGGAAAAGTCAAGAATGATATCCAAATGTTGAACTACAGTATCTGTCTGGGTGGCAGAATCATTTACTAAAATACAGAATAAAGGAGAAAAATGAAGGTAGTACTGAAGTTGTACCTTGAGGTCTCATGTGACATCCAAGCAAAGTAGATCTTGAACTCAGAAAAAAACATAAGTTATAAATAATACAAATATCTAAATACTAAGAGATACATTTATTTTACAGTGACAAACAACTTTCTAAAATTATACATGAAGTCATGAGTTTGAAAGATTTTATGAAGAAAGACAAGTAGATGCTAAGCATAGATCTTGGAGCAATGTTTGTTTAATTATTCATCCACATAAGGTCTATGCAGAATGATGATTTCGCACATTCAGAGGCTCCATACAGGTATTTCTTATAGTTTCATAATTAATATGGTGAAATAAAACAGCAATTTCTATTTTGTTCTAGATTTTTTTCCTGTTTTAAATGTTCCTCTTACTTTAATATATTTTCAGATCTCTGCATATTTCTTGTTTAGTGTCCTGTCAATATTCTTTTCCTTCCTTTGAGGGAAATACTTGTTACTATGGGAATTGGCAAATATGAAAACCAACAACCTGGTCATCACACAATATCTACCTCATGGAGAAAATAAGACTAGAAAGGCAATAACAACTACCAGATGAGAGGAGTAGGAGTATGTTTAACTAGTATCCATCCCCCACCACCCAACTTTTTCTCTGAAAACATGTTCCTCTGGATCAAATTTCCAAATACCATCTGCAAGAAAAACAACATTCAGCACATCCCTGACAAAAGAAAATAATAGAAACTACAATAGAACATTGACTCCCAAACCTTGAAATATCCCCAACATATCAAAATAACACCCACGGCCTAGAAAAATAAAATACAACCACCTACATTCCTTCCCACCTCCAGCATGACTCAAACACACATTTCCTTTAACCACACTTACAAAATAGTCTTCCCAGTCAACAATTTTAGTTGCCTAAACCCAACAATAAAATAATGTAATATGTTATTCAGTCACAACAGGTTCTACCAATGCAGAAACTTTTGGGGTCAGGGGATTAAATAAAGGAAGATCAGATAAGCATGTTTTACACAAAGGTTATGAATGTTTTCTTAATTGATAAAAAATCTTTCATACAAAATATTCTAAATGCCTGTTGAATAGAACTGAAAATTATATTTCACTGAAGACAGTTTACACTGATAATACTAAATCGTATATATATGATGCCAAAGTTGTTGATCGTCCGGACAACATTTTGCCCCATGGTGAGCTACCTGAGAAAGCATCTCCATTTAAGAAGCTAGACATAGTACCTTAATAAAATTAATCTTTGCTTTTGAAGGAGTTAGATGAGGTCAAGATTTCTTCTATCAATTGCAATTAACTATTACCACAGGGACCTGGTAGTACTAAGTTTACACTCACCTATGGAGAAAAATACTGTCTTTTTAAAATTATTTGAGTCTGTGGGAAACTTCTGGTTGAAGCCCAATAAACATGAATGTGATTTTCCATAAATATATATTTACATATGCATGTGAGTCTAAATTTAATGTCTATGCATTACACAGACTATCCTAAATTTTTTACATAATTCATATTATAAATTTTGCTTCTTCTTATTCGATTAAACTATTTCTTGAGCTGTTACTGTTTTCCTGCACTATACTTTGGCTGAGATCATCCAGCATAGAAAGCAGAGGATACATGAAATAAGTCTTTGAAGAGGAACAGTATTCTAACAGTTGATGGTAATGGTAATGACTAGAAGCAGAATGAGCATTTAGCACCAAGGAAGCAAACAAGAGCAAAAACACCATATTATCCTACATATACGATCAAACTTACCAAATTAATCATAATCTAATCTAAACTCTTAAATATTTAGTTTTGGCTGCCTGTTCTTCTTCTTACACAGATTTTTGCTCCAGATTTCCTTTCGGCCCATGATTTCAACTATCTTCTCAATATAGGAATATCTATTTCTGATTTCCATCTAAATCTCCAGTTTCAAATTTCCAGTACGCCAGCTCCTATTTCTGTTCACAATGCAATAAAAGTTTGTCCAGAATATAATACTTGAAAAATAATAGAAACAAATGGGATCTCCCTATGTTGCCAAGTCTAGCCCCAATTCCTGGACTCAAGTGATCTTTCTACTTCAGCCTCATGAGTAGCACCTCTCCACAGGTTTGAGTCATTGTGCTTGGCTTCGGAATTACCTGCAAGTGAGTTTATCCTTCTGAGATGTGTTTTTGTTTTAACAAGAACCTTACTTATAATATTTCTAAGAAAAACATGATACTAGTAATAATAATTTCATGCCACTGTGGAGCCCTTACTGTACCAAGTACACGGTTACACATTTCCTTGAATGATTTCTTCTAATCTTTCTAATGATACAATGAAGTGGCAATATTATATCTGGCTTTTTGCAAATGAGGAAACACAGATATTTTAAATAAATTAAATGATGTATTATGTAAGGCTAGTTTTTAGGGAAGGGGACTTGTGATAAAATTAAATGGGTTATCATTCTGATCAATGTCACTGAAAATATCTAATCACATGAACTATGTTCTTTTATGTTAACAAAGTCACCTAGTACAAATAATTTAACTTGACTTTTCTCACTTCTACACTTCCATTGATTGTCATCTCACAGTGTGTTCCACTTCCATTTCCGTGACCACCACACTGGCTATGGTAGACTACAATTTTTTTGCAAATCTGCCCATCACCAAATGAAGGATAATTGACTCTGGGTTGGCTTGAAATTTGTATGAGTTCTGAATGTAAACCTCAAGAGAGTTTTGCATTTCTTCTCAATCCTGAAGCATCTGGCACAACTGCCTAATGAGCACATCTGGCCCAGCCTTCTGGAGGATTGGAGACTACATGAGAAGAGTCCCAGCTGAGCCACATTAGAAAAGCCAGCTCCCTTAAACCCAGTGACTGACCACAATCATGTGAAAAAACAGAATTCCACATAGAGCTCACCCTAAATTGCCACTTTGTAGAATAAATGGTTAAATAACTGATCATTGTTTTGAACCCCTATGTGTGGAACTGAGGCAGGAAGATAGATTTCCCATAGGCAGCTAGGATAAGGGCCATGAAGATGAAAAGGAGGGGAGGGAGACATCATGCCAACTTGAAAGGAGATCGTGGGTCTGAAAGATGACCTGTGACTCACTGCTCCCTTCCAGCATCAGCCACAATGCCTTCCTCTGCGTTAGAGGACCTTCTTTGGCTCCTCACAGCTCCAACTAGTCCTTCTTCAGTTACTCTTGCCTTTATCCCTAGCAATAGCCAACCACAAGGAGACCTTGACCTGAATGCTTCCTTTTTCTAATACATGTGTCAAAAACCACCAGGCAAGACCATCCCCTTAATTATGTAAATAAGGGATTGAAATGCTGGCATCCATCTTCCTACCAATTTCCTGCACTGGCCATAAGATAGGGCTTCAAAACCCCCAGATGACAGACACCTATGGGCACCTCTCTCCTGAGAACCCTCCCCCTTGGGAGCTCTGCTTTCTCCTATTATTCTAACAAATCCTGCTACTTTGTCTTACCCTTGAGTTTATGAATTTTGTTCCTCGAATTTGGGAGACAAAGAACCCAACTGCCTAATACCATGTTACAGAATGACCTCTTAGACATGAAAATGTGTTTTATTTACTTATGAAAACTCTGTTCCAGCCAAACTGACCTTCTTACTATTCTCCTGCTTTTATGCTAGCATAATATGTTTCACACTTTTGTATTATTCTCTTATAGTGAGATGTTATTTGTTAAATTCAATGAAATATTTTATCTCACAATACAACACTATTGCAGGTACACCAGTCTGGCAGTATCAAATATTGGAGATGATTTTAATATATATATATATATATATATATATATATATATATATATACACACACACACACACACACACACATATATATAATATATATAATGTTATCTAATAAATATTTTACATATGTTATCTGACAAATCTCATAGCAAGACTTGCACAAACCTACATAATTAAAAGTTGAAGTGGTACAACAAAGAAGTACAAAAACAGACTAGCTCCAGTTTTAGAATCATTGAATTATATAAGATTTTATTTTGTCTCTCAGGGTTCAATTTTTACATCTGTTCAGTACTTACAGTTCTACTTCTGACAATACATTTCTGGGGTTCTGATAATAATCATGTTAATAAAAGCTGCACATACATTCAGTTCCTCCCATGTCCCAAACACCACGATATTAAGATATGCTTTATTCTTTCAACATACATATCCTAATTGTTCAAAATATTACTATAAAATATTATATATTTTCATCCAATACTTTATTCAGTTTGGTTACAAGAGCAAAGGGATTATGTTTTCAAATTTACTCAGAATAATTTATTGTTATATATCATCTCTCTTCCCTGAAGTTCTATGAATTTCTATGAATTAAAGTTCTATGAATTTCTCCATATGCCGAATTCTGGAAATAATGCAAAGTCCACAAGTCTAACTTCCTGGTTCTTCACACTCTGGCATACTTGTGTTAGATGTAGTAAATTATGAATAAAAATTGCTATACATGTAAGATATATTATAATTACATTCTGTATTAAGAACAGAGAGAAAAATATTGCAACAATCCCGGTAAGTGTAATTATCTGAGCTAAGGCTCTTGGAAAACAAGATAAGGACATACAAGTTGAGTGATGAGGCAGTGAGATGGTTTTTTTTATCAAATTGAGTAACTGGATTTGGAGTCAGTTGAAATAGGTACTACAAGCAAGATTCAATTATTATAACTGATCTCTTATAACTCACTGCTGTTTCCGTATATGAAAACACAAAGGAAAATTTAAAAATTGCATAGATTATTCAACACTAGAGAAATAAGGAACAAACGACAGACTCAGAATCATAGAGTCCAAGTGTGAATTCATATAATTTAATGTTGCCTCAGCAACCATTTTGAATATGTCAGATGTCCTCCTACCAGAAGCCTTTTGACACAGTTTACAGTTCTACACCTTCTCCCAGTTCCTCAGTGTGTTCATATAACCACTTCTTGGTGTGTGCCTCATATAACCACTTCCTGGTGACCACCCTCCTTTAGGACAGATACACGCAGCCTACTTGTCTGGCTCCACTGACCCTCACACTCCATGTGGATTGTGCAGATATACTACTGTGACCACAGTATGACTTCCTGGAAATCCTGCCTGCTTTCTTGAACCCACCAATTAAACCTCCCCACAAAAACCTGTTTGGATAACATGCTAGACCCAATAAAGGCAGAGGCCTAAGGGTCCTTTCTTTCCCTTTCCTTGTGCTTCTTGACATCTGTGCGTGGCCTGTGGGTATCCACGTATCCCCAAGGCCTATAAGTTATAAAATCTTTATTTTCATGTGCTTTTTGTATCATTGGTGGTGTGCTCTCCATCTTAAAAATTCTACATGAAAATACAACAAACTGGAAGATCAATGCTCAGCATGAAAAGAAAACAACTGCACAAAGATTTAATAACTCAGTCATTTTAGAACAGAGTGGGAAAAAACTCGACTCACTAAAATTCCATTTTTGAATAACCTACAAAAAATAAACAAAAAAATAATTATTCAAATTTAATATTGAATAATATTCTAACTTTATTTTCGAAAGCAGTAAGTTGAATTGATACTCTGAAATATAATTGCAGTGATTAATGAAAATATAATTCCACAATATAATTACATAGATTGACAAAATCTGTTTTTTAATTATATTTGAGAAGAGGACTAGTTTCCAACTCTGACCTCCGTACTTGAGAGGCCATATCAACTTTATTATAATCTTTGAAAGCAAACTGAGAAGAAACAATGTCAAATATAAAGTTTTTATAGAAGACGGTAACACTTTAACCTGCAAAGATGTCATTTTTTTTCAGATTAAATTTCATAAAATATCAGATGCATTAAATATTTGCTATTAAAATAAAAACAATACATCATAGAAAAGTTCTAGAAAAATAATTATTATTTCATGTAGACTGCTGTGCTGTTCTTCATTATTCATTAAGAAAAAAATTTCTGGGAAAATGTGAGGCCTTTGGTTTTTTGGGATTGAGAGAGAAGAATGGAGGAAACTTAGATTATGTAGAAGGAAATGAGAGGAGCTGGGTATGAAAAATGGTGGAATGAGACAGACATCATTACCCTATGTACATGTATGATTACATGAATGGCATGGGCATGAATCTACATCTTGAACAACTATAGAAACAAAATGAGTACTCCATTTGTGTACAATGAATCAAAATGCAGTCTGTAAAAAATAAAAAAAATGAATAAACAATTTTAAAAAGGAATAAGTTCTTTTAAATGCTAATAAACGACTCAGAAATTTAGGTAGAACATCATATATATATATGATGTTTTATATATATATATATATATATATATATATAAAAAACTCCACTATTCTTCAAATATGTGTAAATTAAATTTAAATATATAGAAAAAAAGTTTCTGTTTTGTCAAGTAATCCATTATCCAGTATTGCTCAATGAAAAATTGCTATACACTCACATCTGAAATTTGATAAAAATCAATCAGGCAAACAGAAGTGGTATTTACCACCAGTTATATGTAAGTTGGTGATCACACTAAGTGTATTCCCTTAATTATGGATTTCTTATTTTTAAGGTAAACCTGTTTTGATTAGGTCCTATCAATAGTTTCTTATAATGCTACTTACTACTTTCTGCTTTTAGTTCTGAGGGAACTAATATTTACATGAAAGTAATCATTAGCAATGACAATTTTGCAAAGGATTTTTATTGGCTCATGAAATACAAAAATTGACAAAATTTCCAAGATTTTTTTCTTTTTTCTTTTTTTTAGGAAAGAATATAATGCTTTCTACAGTAACAGATTAATAAAGTATAAATTACAAATATTTTAGAATAAATTATAATAATTCTCATATTTATATATTTTCCATTTCATAAAATATAGTTAAGCACATGCCCCACAAGGTGGTGCTCTTTATTTAAAAAATGCAACAGGAAGCAGTTTTGTTTCATATTTGCACAGTATTCAATGGCATAATGTAGCCTTTGGTATATTGTAAATCACCAAATGAGCAGTGAAAAAACATTTATTATTTAAAATTTGCTTTCATTGGATTTTATTTTTTAAAATGCTAGTGTATAAACACATTTGGTTAGCAATTTCAGCTACTGAAAGTATAGATGACTTTAAAATGTTTAGGGTTAAATTCTGAATAGGAACATTCATTACAGACATAAGCAAAAACATGGAGGGAGGGATAGTCAGAAGATAAATGTGACCACAACAGAAATTATTTTCTGGAAATAGAAGGAAGCCAGAATATAACATGGAAGCATTAGATAGAAATCCTTTAAGTTAAGGGCAAAAAAGTCATATATATTAAGCACATTTGATCTTGAATACGGCTATTGTTGAGGGAAAACAAAAAGGGAAAATAGGTAAAACAGGAGAGAGATAAAAAAAAAAAATAGTTACATCACAACAGCAATTTTGCCCTCCATACTTTTCAAAGTTCCTATTTTCTGACTGTGAGGTAAGAGACTTGAATGTACTACCGAAGTGTGCTTACTTCCCTCAAAGCTCTCAGAGTGCTACATCTGACCCTACTGAGGCCCATCGCAATGTTCAAAATTTTATGTTCTTTGTTTACGTCACCCCTCAGTCCAAGTCAAGTAGTTTTTCTGTAACCATTTACAGTAAGAATAATACATTTCAGTACTAGAAAAAAATTAATTGGACAAGGATTTCTATTTCTACCTAGTGTTATGGGAATATTGTTACCATTCTAAAAACAAGAAGCCAGGTAATCTTAAAAAAAAAACCAAAACACAAAACCACATGATTTTTCTTTAACAATCAGAGAGCTCAGAACTCAATGAAGGCCAATAAGCCAAATTTCAAGGATTGAAAAGTTGACAAGTTCCTCTGAGGAAAGAGAGGATCCACTAGCTGAAGCAGCTATCAGGTAGGTAAGGCAAGAGCTACTAATATTTAATAAATCTTAAGGACCAAGTGTGGACTGTCATAACAGGTAAGCATTCATGAAAGTTCCATGCCCAAGGAAAGTCTGCACCTGCTTGACCAACAGTTCTTTTACATGATAGGTTCAGCTGCTGCCTGGGATAGATATGAAAAGAGAAAATACATCTGTCTCCAAGGGAAGGCAAAGGACCCTCCTAGACTCCAACATTTAGTCCTGCTTTGATAAGAAGAGCCATCTGCCTGCCAGAAGAAAAAAAAAAGAAGACAAAGAAGAAGATGATGACTGACAACGATGAAAAAGGAGGAGGAGGAGGAGGAGGAGAAATACTTCCATAAGTCTCTGAAGAAGAGTGTCTGATGGTAGCAAAGGAAAAATGAACCTACTCATCCCTTACTCACAGGTCAAGATCAGCTGCCACTGATAGAGGTTTAGAAGTTCCCCTCTGAACCAGTACTTAACAGTAGGAAAACCTGTCTGCTACTGGGAAAGGAATCGACACCTACTCAAACCCAGGGATATGCTGTGATAAAAGAAAGGAATCAATTGTTGTGGGATAAGGCAGGAAACTAGCTTGTGAAGACTAATTAAAGGCAGAGGTCATTTTTTGGTCCTTGCCAGAAGGTAAGACAACTTGAGTATGAAGGGAAGGGGCAGGGAAATGAAGGCCGAATTCTGAAGTTTGGTGCATAAAGCCAGCTTAAGACTCTGGTTGGAGGAGTAAGACTAAGTCTCAAAGTCTCTTTCTCCTTGTTCCTGCCATGAACCTTGAAACTAGTTGCAAGAACAACAATCTATTATTAGAAAAGGCACAAGAATGCAAAGTGAACCCTCCACACTCCCTATTATAACACAGGCATTCAGAGTCCTCTGTAAGCTGAAGGTAGAACAGAACCCCTTAGACAAACCATCTGAAATTCTAGTATGCATACAAAATACAGCATAGAGGCAATACACAAATGGAGGAATTTCAAGGCTATATTGTATTGAAAGTTATCTACAGTGACACTAAAACACAAATCTACCTCCATTACAAGCTACTGACTTAACATCCAAATGAATGATCTCATTGTTAAACATTTATAAACTTTAAGTCTCTTCTGGGTTTGTGTTTTGTTGTTTTACTTCACACAATTCTTGGCATGCAGTTATTACTTCCACAATTACACAACAAACAGAAAGAAAGAAAGAAAGAAAGAAAGAAAGAAAGAAAGAAAGAAAGAAAGAAAGAAAGAAAGTGTCCCAGCATAAACAATAAAATAAATAATTATTATTGACATGTGGAAGGGACTGGTAAAAAAAAAAAAAAAAAAAAACAAGACGAGTATGTATAAACAGGTGGGATTATTTTGGCATAAAATAAAAACTAAGTGAAAGAATGGATTGGAAATGCTAGAAATAATAAAGAGAGTAACAGAGATAAAAATTCCCTTGGTGGGCTTAGAAGCAAAGTAGATACAGTACAGAAAAGAATCAGTAAACTTGAAGATCAGTGAAGTTATTCACATTGAAACACAGAAAGAAAGAAGAATGAGAAAACAAGAGTACAGGAGTGTAGAACATACGAAAGCTGCAAGGTATATCACACACTTCCATACACATAAACATTTTAAAAAATAATGAAACACAAACTATTCAAAAGGTGCAGAGAACTTGAAGAAAGAGAAATGAGGAAAAACAAATAGGCAAATCATAGTGAAATTCTACTAAAACCCAAAGACACAGAAAAAAATCTTGAAGGTATCATCAGGAGGCAAAAGACATATACACAGAGGAACAATAACTAAAAATTAAAGGTGACTTCTTGTTAGAAACCATGCAACTAGAAACAGTGAGCAACAACTTTAATGAAAAGAAATAAATAATCTCAAAGATTCTATCAATTAGAAAATATCTTTATCTAGGATTATATTAAAATTAAAATACCTCATGACCCAAAGTGTTTTAGTATGGAAGGTTAGTTCAGCAATTGAAATAAATTAATAAAATTTAATAGAAAAGAGAAATAACATATTTTCTGAAGAAAAAGACAGAAAAGTATCCTAATAAAATTGAAATCAATTCATAAAAATAGCCACTAGCAAACTACAGATAGGAAAGGACCTCTTCTACTTGAAAGAGCTGCATTACTAAAATACCATCAAACAACAACTGTTTTAGTCAGTTTTTCATTGCTGTGACCAAAATACCAAAGAATAACAATATGGAGAAGGAAAAGTTTATTTTGGGCCAAAAGTTTCAGAAGTTGCCATCCATAGAAGTTGGCTCTATTACTCCAAGCCCTAAGTGAGGCAACACATCATGGCAGAAGGGCTTGGTGGAGGAAGTCTCCTCATTTCATGGTAGTTTCAGGGAACAGAGAGAGCAAGGGAAGGGGGAAGGAACCACAGGGAAGATGTACCCACCCAGGGCCACATCCGAGTGACCTACCTCTTCAAATCACATCCCACTTGCCTATAGTTACCAGTCAGTCAATCCATTCAAACTAGGTTAGAACAATCAGGTTAAGGCTCTCATAATCTAATCATTTCTCCTCTGACCATTCCTGCATTAACAGGAATTTTGGGGAGACAACCCCTTTTCCAAAATGTAACAATGAGAAGAAAAGCCCATAGCTAGCACTCATTTACACAGAGACTCTACTAGAACTGAGAAAAAGTCTTTATAGTAAGATTGCAAGTTGGGTAGCCAATATGGAAAAGTCAAGGGTAATTATATGTACCACCAATGGACAACTGAGAATTAAAATATTAAAGTAATTCTGAGAAAAATTTTAAAGGACTTAAATAAGAGTATGTTCTATGTTCAGAGATGAGAAGATTGAACACTATTATCAGTTTTCCTAAAATTGATGTGTAGATTCAATTAAACCTCAGAAGTATTTTTTCTGCTTCCTTTTATGTTTTTCAAGAAACTTACAAGGCAATCTTAAAATTTATTCATAAATGTGAAGAACTGAGAATAGATGAAACAATTTGAAAAATAAGAACAAAAGTGTAGACCTTTCAAAGATAGAAAACTTCCATAATCAAAACTCTGATAATAGTAAAGAAAGACAGAGATATAGATCTAAGATGGACCAGTGCATATGTGGTCAGCTGATTTTAACAAAGGAGAAATTTAAGAGAAGAATGGTAATCTACTAAAGAAATGGAACTGAAAACTGAAGCAGGTGAGAAAAGAATATCAACATACAACACATACAAATTAACCATTCATGCCTGGATCACATGTCTAAATGTCAGAATCAAATACATAAAGATTCTGGAAGACAAGATAGGGTAAAATCTTTGTTATATTACTTAGGCAAAAATTAATAGAATTCCAAAACAAAAATCACAAAGGAAAAAATATAAATTCAACATCATCAAAATTAAAATTGCTCTTGAAATAGAGTTAAACAAAAAGACAAACAAGAGATTTTGAAAATATTTACAAAACACTTTCTGATACTGAACTTGTTTACTCATTTCCTCTAAAACTTCAATAAGAAGACAACAAAGAGCTTTCATATGCATTCAGAAGGCCAGTAAGAACATAACCATATGCTTAATATCATTAATTACCAAGAAATAAAGACTATGGTCTGAATAGATATTAGAACATTTCCACTAGAACAGTTAAAATCAAAAGAAGTGACAATACCAAGTTTTGATGAGGATATGGAACAATTTAGATTTCTTACACATTGGTGATGCAAATGGTATGCTCCTTTGTCAAACAGTGTGCTTGTTCCTTATAAACTCAAATATACATCTACAAGACAACCCAAAAACCTTAACTTTAGGTGTCCACTCAAAAGATACCAAACACGTATGAATAGTCATAGGATGTTTGTGCATCATAGCTAACCACTAGAAATGTCCCTAATGCCTCTCAATTAGCTACTAGAAAGACTATGAAGTATTAATTTAATAGAATACTGTTCACCATCAATAAGGAACTATTTTACACTACTGATAAACACAAAAATATAGAAGAATCTCAAAAACATTATCCTAAGTGAGAAAAGTTATACTGTGTGATTCTATGGATGTGAGATTCAGAAGTTTTAAAACTATCACTATAGAAAGCAAATCAGTAGTTTCTACAACACGAGTGGCAGGAAGGGGTTCAACTGCCAAAGGACCTAGGAAAATTTTTAGAGATAAATTAAAGTACATTGATACCAGCAAGTTTGCTTATTTGTAGTCTGACTTAAGGGAATAGCCAGCAGGAACTGCAAAAGGGTGATTACTGTCCCTAAGAGCAAAGTGGATACCATAATAGAAGAAGTGGAGGGGTTAATTAGTCTGGGAAGGGTATAAACCAATATTTTCAGGATTTGGGTCTGATAGCTTATTTGGTTGACTTTACCAGTAAAACATGATGTATTTGGTAGCACCAAGAGTTTTCAATTCTTAGGGTTAGGTTCAAATCTTATGGTTCTAGAAATAAGAGGGCTTAAATCCCTATAATTTACTCTATCAAAGTAATTCTTTCATCAGACATAGTTTTTTCATGCTTGTGAAAGGAGCTTGATAGGATAATAGGTATTGAGATACATCATATGAGGAAGGGTAAGGTTAAGGGTGGAAATTTTTTTCATAATAAATGTATGAGTTGATTATATTGGAAGCAAGGATGGGATGATGAAATTCATATGAATGCTAAGGTGAAAGTAAAGGTCTTGCTGATGAAATTAATTGTAGATTGCAGGTGTTAGTGGGTTATAAAGTGGTCCTAGGGAAAGGATTGTGCCTAGGGTGATATATTGAGTGTGGTGGTGATTGAATGACTACATATATCTTTAAAAAACTAATCTCACAATTTACTTTTTAAAATGTGGATTTTACTCTCTACATATTGCGCTGAGATAAAATTTGAAATAAGTACATTGGATGGGTTGGACATAATTTGTAATTATTCTTTAACATAGCTTCTTTCTAAGGGGTTTTCAAAAATAATTTTGATCATTTTTATTTTTCATTTCCTTATGGCTTTCAAATACAACTCCTGATGCACAAGAAGCAAATCCATATAAGTATAAACCCAAGTTTGTCAGACATAGGAGAGAGGGAAATTTCTTAAGCAGGAGAATGAAGTCAAAAGTATACTTGAGGAAGGTTAAACTAAATCTGGTATTGGGAAATGGCTGCTGAGTTTGGGGGAGGGCAGGGGTACGTGTTTGGTAACTCTAATATTTCTCAAATAATCAATATTGTTTCTGTGTTTCATTGTAAGTGAAAGATTAAAGATCAAAAAGACTGGGGGTCTGGAGTCGCAGACTTTAGACTTAGTGACAGGTGGTGGAAGTTATGATAGTTCCTGACCACTGTAAAAATGTAAACATGTACAGAAAGTCATATGCACAAGAAAGTGATATGAACAAGTAATTATTCCTTGGTAAGGTGGGAGAAAGAAGAGGAACCTTTTAAGGCAGAGAAAGCAGCACCACATGCAGACAGGGCAGGAGAAATGAAAAATGAAATTAGGTCATTGGATTCAATTATTACAGATCTAAATATAATGTTTAAGATACTCTTTTCAAAGGCAAGGCAGGGTGGAAATTATTTCATATAAAACAAAGGAGAGAATCACAGTTGAAAAATTCTTGCAAGAGACACAGCATACTAGTATAAGAAGTCAGGCAATGTAGAAGAGGTATAGACCCAAACTACAAAGGTAATACATGTGGAGTCATATATCCCCATTGGTGCAAAATACAAAACCCTCAAATGATTGGTGGTTCTAGGAGACTAAATGATTGGTGATTTCCAGAGGTGTGACACGCTGATGGACGAGCTGATTGGATAGGTACTCAATAAAAGAAGAAGCTTCCGCAATAAATGAGTCAGCAGCTCTCGCCTGCTTTTACCTGGCTCTGGTGTCTGGGTGGTTTTTGACACTGCGCCCTTCACCCCCCATTATAGGAGCCCCCGTGGTAAACAATAAATACAGTTCCATAAAGCGGTTTTCACACAGGGACATATGGAAGAGGAGGAAAAGGAGTTAATGAGAAGGAAGAGGTTGCTAGATGAGAATGGATATCTGAAGGTTAAAAGGTCCCTGAGCAGATGGAAGAGAAAGGAAAGAAATGACATGGGAAGAAACTGAGAGAGAAGGAGTAAAGTGATTTATTAGGATGAGAGATTTTATTCTTGCTGCAGCAAGTAATGTTGAAATAAAACCATTTTTTAAAAAATTTGAGCGAGTAGTTGAAGGTCAATGTATCAGTGTTGTACTACATGACTAGAACTTGAGAGTGCTATATTCTTCATGTCTTTCCTTGTTACTCTCTATCCCTTTCCCTCTACTTGATTCTTCTTCTCAAGGCCAGGGTCAGGTGATGGTTCACGGTTGTATTACTTCAATGCTGTTATGACCGAAGGCTACAAATGGCTCAGAGTCTTAATTACAATCATGAAAGGATTATCACAAATCCTCATATAACAGAGAAATGCAGGTTTAATTTTATAGATAAGAAAACTGATGTTCTGTGAATATAAGTAGCTTGTCTAAAACCAAAGTATTAATAAGTAATAAAATTGGGATTAAACTCTATGATAATTTCTTATACTTCATTCTTATCTGACATAACCACAGTATTTAATAAATATTCTCTGGTTTTTCCTTTGCTCTAATGAAACTAGAGTCTATTATTGCCTTTGGAGAATAGAAATCCCTTGTAATTAATTCCGAAGAGAAATTTCAGCTTTTATCAGGCAACACAAACCCTTGATCTTAGTTCCATTTCTGCCACTAACACATTATGACACAGGGAGGTGATTTGTTCTTTCCCAGCTTTGATTTCTTATTTGTGAGTGAAGGTAAACAGTTGTATAGTCTGCAAGGTATTTTCAAGTTCTGTATTTCAATGAATCTAAAAACGGGATAAGTGGGAAAGAGCAGGCCCATTTTGTGGAGGAACCAAATTTAGGATTGGCTATAAGTTCAGATCCTATTTTATCTTTTAGATTTTAAATATGGACCCTTTTCAAAAAAAGTTATACCATATGAGCTGGCTATGAAATTAAAAACAGAATGTTACTGAGGCTTATTGCACATGAGCTAACAAAAGCAATGTGAACTGGATTTGTGGAATTACGAAAATGTTATTGGTAATTAGAGTCAGAATTCTACCTTTATCCTAAATGGTGAACAATAGTATAAAGACTAAAGACACAGAAAAACCAGAGAGTTAAAATTTTCCCAAGATTTTAAGGACTAAGTCTTGAAATCAATCATTAAAATCATGAATCGCTGTTTAATATAAAAATAAATTAGCTGTATCCATGACTTTGAGGTGACAAGTATTCATTCCCCAGTCCCCTCACTTTCCTTCTGATATAACATTTAAATTTTTCCTGAAAGTCCCTTACCTTGTTATGGTTCAGATATGAGGTGTCCTCCAAAACTTTGAACATTTTCAAATGTTCAAAGGTGAAATGATTAGGTTACGAGCGCTGTAACTGTTTGATTAATTCACTGATCTGAATTAGCTGGATGGTAACTGTAGGCATGTAGGGTGTGACTGAAGAAGTAGGTTACTGGGAGTTGTGCCTTTGGGGTTTATATTTTGTCCTTGGTAAGTGTAGCTCTTTGTTTCCTGGTTGCCATGTCCTCAGCTGCTCTCCACCTTGCCCTTCTGCCATGATGTCCTGCCTTACCTTAAGCCTAGAGTTAGGGAATCAGCTGACCATGAACTGAACCTCTGAAACTGTAAGCCCAAATAAACTTTTCCTCCTCTACACTGTTCTTGTCAGGTCTTTTTTCCACAGTGACCAAGAGGTTAACTAAATCCTTAATGGCATACTTTTTCTCAAAATTATTTCAATATTTGCTTGGCCTGGTATAAGCAAAAATAACCAACATGGTTCCTGCACCATAATGAAAGGACAGATAACCGGGAAGGAAGCAGACCTCAAATGATCCACAAGCTTTCCTTTATTCAGCAGTGGAGTCAATCAATCAGGCACTGGAAGGACTCATTTTCTGGGTAAAAAAAAATGGCCTTTGGTTACAGAGGGGCTCTGAGTTTTATAGTTTACAAGGAGGGTGAATTATTCATTGGAGACTGAGGCAGAATGTGTTGGTTTGGGAAGTCAGGACAAAAGTTGTGAAAAATCTGGAACTCATTGTCACTGGAAGAGGCTCTGAGAACTTGGCATTCACTGCCTATCTCCTTTCTCCAGGATTCACTGTTACCCAGTGAATCCAGTGAAGTATGCTTCACTATTGCTTTTCTCCTTCCAGGACTCATCAGCAATGGGAAAGGGTAAAAGTCCAGCACCCAGCATTTCAGTATCTACCTCCTCCCTTCAGGCCCATTGTGGTTGGGAAGGGATGGATGAATATTTGCTTTTGGTGGAGGTGCTGGGGATGAACCCGGGAAGGCAGGAAAGTTTGCTTTTTCCCTTGGGACCCATTGTTACCGGGAAAGGATTTAATGTTTGACTAATTATCCTCCCTCCTCCAGAACCACAAGGTCTTTCTGTTTTTCCCCAGGACTGTCTTGTAGGAATACTATTTTCCATAACCCTTTACCTGAAACTTTTCTCTTTCTGTGTACCCTCCCTAGAAAGTCTCACTATTTATATGCCTTGAAATACTATTTACACAATAGTGTCAATGAAATTTAAATCTCAATCACATAAATAAGTCACACAGGTCAAGTTAATTAACACTTCCCTTCTCATTCTCACCCCAGTCTGTCTGTCCCTTGGATCACCATTTTGATAAATGTCATAACTATCTATCTAGTAGTTCAACCCAAAACCAAGGGGCATTTTTATTTTCCCTCAATATACAAATCCAACCCATCAGCAAGTCATCAATTCTAACTTGAAATTGTATCTCAACCTGGTTCACATCTATCTTGTCATCATTCTGAACCAAATTTCTTCCATCTCTCCTAGATCTCTTCAGTAGCCCAGCCCCTTTACAGGTTCCTCTTGCTTCAATTCTTGTTGTACTCTACTTAATTGTTAAGGGAAACCATTATGATATTTTAAAAAGATATATCTTATCATGTAATAGCCTCATATAAAAGCTACCACAGCTTTCCAATGTACATGAAATAAAGCACAAATTCCTATAAGATCCAACATGATCTAGCTGTTGCCTCTCATTCAAATCACAGTTTTGTTTTGTTTTGTTTTGGTTTGGTTTGGTTTCAGTTCTGCAGATTAAACTCAAGAGTTCTGTACCCCTGAGCCATATCCTTAGCCCGTTTTAGGTTTTATTTTGAAATAGGGTTTGCCAAGTAGCTTAGATCCTTGCTAAGTTGCCAAGGCTGCCCTTGAACATGCAACCTTCCTGCCTCAGTTTCCCAAGTTGCTGGGATTAGAGATGTTTGCCACCATACCTGGACACTTCAATCACATTTAATATCACTTTGCTCATGAGTTACAAAACCAGTCCTTCACTTGTTGCTTTAGTATCCTAGGGATGCTATAACAAATTACCACAAAGGTGGTAGCTTCTGGATATAAGATATAACATATTTATTCTTTCACAATTCTGGATATAATGAGTCCAAAATCAAGGTGTCAGGAGGTTTGATTACCTCTGGAAGATCCAAAAAGAGAATAAATTCCCATGTCTCTCTTCCAGTTTCTGGGGGTTTGTAATTCTTGATCTTTCTTGATTTATCAATGTATGATTGCAATCTGTCTCCCTTTTCACCTGACACAATCCTCTGTGTCTCTATGTCCTTTCCTCTTCTAATAAGGACACCAGTCATTGAATTTGGAACCTACCCTAAGTCAAGGATGATTGTCTCAAGGCCCTTAACAAATCAAATCTACAAAGATCCTATTAGAAAGTCATATTTTGAGGTTCTGAGTGGACATGAAATTGGGGGACGCTATTTAACTTGCTTTATGATTTGTCATGATTGTTCTTCATTTACTCCTTAGGTAATTTATCTTTCGAAAGTCACTAAGAAAGATCTTACTTAATTTTGCCTTTCATTATAAATTATGGCTCTTTTGGTTTCCTTTACAATTTCAGATAAACTTGCATAATTTCAGTGGAATATCTTGAATCTATCTATCTATCTATCATCTATGTAAAACTATACACTAAACATAAGTGTAAGGGTGAACAGGTAAGTGTTGGAATATGTGAATACGTGCATGTGTGGGTATGAGTGCACGTACTCTTTGTGGCTAGTTAAGGACACAGGAGCACTTCTTACCATAACTTTGTGCTGGAAAACACTCAAAGGAAGCTAGCAAGGAATAATCAAAGAATAACAGAATCTCTTGAAGAGTGATAAACACTAAGGAGGAAGAAAATAAAATGGATAGAATCATCTGTAAATCTCAAAAAGCATCAATGACAAGATATAAGAAGATAAAGGAAAGATATACAATTCGATTTGCATGAGGTAAAGAAAAAAAAACTCTAAAAAAATGAAATATAAGCTTTTTCAGTCTATAAATTTCAGTGTAAGGATTATAGAGTCCTCTGAGAGAATCAACAAAACAAGACTATGTTTTAGGGCTTCAAAAAAAAAAAATGTGTATGCCAAAGGCAGTAGCATCATAAAGAGGGAAAATGAAGGAAATTATCTTTCTGATCTATTCCTGTAAAATTCAACCTTGATAGGAGATAATAGGAGATAAGAAAGTTAGATGTGGGTTTATGAATACTCGACTGATGGAATTTAGATGGATATGTGAATAATATCTTCATACAATTTAGGAAAACTTACACTTTTATAGTTGTATTTTAGAAATACATTTGAATTCTTGGCACATCTCCAACATTAATATAAGTGAAATTTCCTTTCGAGTATCTACATCTATCTTTCTTACTATAATATCTTGAAAATGGATTTCCATCACATTCAAATAAATATTTAAAATTATTTTAACAGCAATAAAATATGTGGGCTTGGGTTAATACCTTGAAGATTTTAGAATTAAACTTACCAAGTACTAGAACATAGAATTCTTCACATGTTCCTTATGGCAGACAGGAACATTTGGTTTAGATAAGTAAATGAAGACTCCCAAACAATTTGATCAAAAGGGTAGATTAGTGTTTCCAAACAAATTGGTACATAAGCACAAATTTTTTAAACAGTAGGAAGGAAATGGGGGATGGAGGGAAGGAGGAAGAGATTAGTTCCATGTGATCCAGGACATCGACTGTACTCTTCAGTTTCATTCTGGCTACTTTCTCTGAAAACAATACTGAATAAAGGCTTTTTTTATACTAGAAATTACTTTCAGGGTAAGAACTATTAATCATAATATTAACAAAAGTGAAATAAAACATAAGTACTAGTAACGAGTTGAAGACACATCAATTTTTAAAAGTACACTAATAGAATACCCAAAGCGACTATCATTAATGATGTAATCATTCTGTTTGTCTACAGAATTGAAGTTTTTCAAAGTAAAAAATAAATACAGAATTATTCTTTAAATAATTATCCTCGTATGTCTTTCTATGTAATTAGTATTTAGGCCTTACATTTCTGGAGCAAACTCAGCTAGGTCCTCATGGCATATCCTTATTTATTACTTCATTCAATTTACTAAAATTTTATTTAGAATTTTCATAACCACATTCATGAGAAACTAGTTTTTAGTTTCTTTAATAATTTTCATATCAGCCTTTGTTTCAAATCTGGCCTTATATGCTATACAGACATCAGAGTGAAGCCCATGTTCGTTCTACCTATAATAACCTCCTTTTGACTCGAAGACTTGTATCTTGTTTCTAACTAAATAAATATGGCACAGGTAGTGGGAGGTAATATAAGTGAAATTTAATATAAGCAAAATTTAATATAAGTGAAATTTCCTTTCGAGTATCTACAGCTATCTTTCTTACTATAATATCTTGAAAATGGATACATATCCTGTAAGATATGTACACATACAGAGAGAGAAAAAAAAAAGATAGAAGGGAATATATAATAAAAATTATGTGAGCTCAGAAAAGAATTTCAAGCTGTAGATAAGAAAGCAGCCAACCCTGTTGTATACATTGATTGCAGTTAGACACTTAAGTAAAGGGCCAGTTAAGCTAGCCCCAGACTCCTGACCCACAGAAACTGAAGTAAGTATATTGCTTTTAAGCCATTAGGGTAGTAGTAATTTTTAAATAGAAAAAATTTTAAATAGAAAACTAATACACCTCATAAAACAACCTGGAAGTACTTATTCTAATTGTCTTTTAGAGGTTTTAATAGTTGATATAATTCCTTCCTTAACAAATTGCAGAATTCACTGAAGAAACTGTCTGGCCCAGGAGTTTTCTTTGAAAAGGTTTTTAATTGAAGATTCCATTTCTTTGATGTAAAGTATTATTTGTGTTTTTCTTCATTCATTTGTATATTTTCTTTATTTATGTAAACTACTATTTGCATATTTATTTTCTTGTATTAACTCGGGAGCTGTTTTTCTAGGAATTTTCAATTTCATTTAAATCTACAATTTAAAATTCATCAGCATAAATTGTTCAAATTATCTTTCATTGTCTCGAGTATACCTACTGTTCAATTCTGCTATTATGCCCCCCACCTTCTACCTCGATGCTGAGGATCTAACCCAGGTCCTTATGCTGAGTCTATACTCCAAGTCTTCTCTTTGCTTGTGTTTATTTGCACTGTCACACCGAGTCCAGAGAGTTAGGAATGTTACTAATTTTTTGAAAGATTAGTTTTTGGTTTTATTTAAACTCTATATGAAGTATCTATAGGAATATTTGCCCCTAACCTCATTGTTTTTCTATTTCTATATATTTTAGGTTTTATTTGCTCTTTTCCCCACTAGATACTTCAGATGAATACTTATATCAGTGATTTTTATTCTTTATTTTTTTCTGGTGTTTATATTTTAGTGCTATAAATTTCTAAGTGCAGTTTAGTTACCTTCTTTATGTCAAAATGAAATATCTTAATATCATTAAATTCACAAAGGTTTTATTATTTCATTTTGAATTCTGCTCTAACAAGTTAATAAGTATCTTTGTTACTTTATAAAAACTTTAGTGCTTTTTAATTATCAGTTGAAATACTTTTGTCTTTTAGAATTAATTTCTTTCTTGCTGAATGTAACTATTGAAAGAAAAAATAGTCTGTATTATTTCAATTATTTAAAATTTATTGAGTCTCTTTGTATGGTTCACATTTGGTCATTTTGGGGAAATAAATACAGATGTCCATACAGATATATCACTGAGGTCAAGTTTACTTACCATATTGCTCAAGTTATCATTATCTTTACAGATTTCATCATCTTGTTCAACTGGGAACTAAGAAAAATATGTTAAAATGTTCCACCATGACTGAGGTATTTTTGTGCACTATTGTTAAATTTTATTTTTTATACTTAAATGATTGCTGTTAGATTCAAGAATACTGTCTTCCTAGTACACACATTTTTATAATGAAATATCTCTCTTCTTATATTTCATAATCTTTTCTTAAAGACTAATTTCTGATATTAACATATTGCACAGACTTTTTTTAGTTAACATATCATGGTGTAGTTTTTCTATCATGTAATTTCAATCTTTATTCTCAATTTTTATATCTTTTGTGAACATATACATTTTTTAAAAATATCATTCTCAGATTTATCTGGATTGACCATTTTTCTAATTATATTTAATATAATTACTTACATGCATTTGTTTAAAATTTAGGAAAATGATGTTGATTGGAATATCAACATTTATTTAAATTAATGGCCTTTTGGAGAATGGTAATCTAATGAAACAAATCTAGTATTTCTAGATAGGCATATCAGGATGATTTTTAAAAATCTTTTGAGGAAAGAGTTGTTAATAGAAGGAAATATTAATGCACGTGAATTACCCCTTTTAATATGGGATGAAAGGAAGGAAAAAACAGAGGAAATAAATTTTTACACAAAACTTCTCTCCATGCTCCAGTTAAAATATAAAATTTCCTGTAAGTAAAGTGTAAGAACATTTTGATAATTTATGTGCATGACTTAATAACTTTCAAAGGACCCTGGTGAACTCTGTGAGTAAAACATCGATTTTAAATACTTTAACTCTTCTACTCTTTCTATAACACTTCTAATTTTCTAAATACACTTCAAAGGTCTAAAATATCACTTTGAAAAATAATTTAATAGCTTATCATAAAATCTTTATGGAATATTCCTCTTATGTGGTATTTTGAGTCCATGTATATTTTAATTTTAAGTAAGAATTATGCAGAATATCAATTTCAATTTATTATGAATACACAATCAGATTTCTCTTTAAAGTGTCTGTAGTGGTTATAATTAATGTTAAGTTTATTTTATAAAATATATGCAAGTAATTTTAAGCATTTACCTTTTGCTAATTCATGTTCTTTGACTGTAGGCATTTGAAAAAGACTATCTCCTTGCAGAAGAGTAACTAGAACAGAGTCTTTTCCTTCTATATAAGTATCCTTAAAACAAAGACAAAGGTTCCCCAGCTAGGGCTAATGGTGTCTACCAGGCCCTAGAGACACAGGGAGGAAAAAGGAGAGAATTCCAAGGCAGAGCAGTCTTCTTTTCCTTACTTGGTCAAACTTTATTAACTCCTAATGGCAGGGGCAAATTCTCATAATACTAGCTCCTTTCTCCTCTTGCCAAAGGAGATGGAACATCACCTTACCAAAGTCCCTGGAGAAGCAATAGCAGTAGGCCAGATATGTATATGCCATCCTAAAGACTGGTCTCTGACTTCCTTTCTTAGAAGACCCACTGACCACAATCATGACTCCTTTTAGGACTAGCAAGCCAAGCACCTGCCAGTAGCTTAATTACATTGAGGGTGAAGTGGTATTTAGCTGTTGGAATCACTATCACATCTAGGGTGTCTGGGACTCCCTCAGAAAAGTCACCCATAAATAATTTCAAGAAAGATATCTAGAAACCAGTGTTAATTTTATATTCTTAATAAACTTGGCAACTACATTCAAACTGATGTACTGTAAGCAAGTTGTAGCAGCAAACTCTGTTAATTGTTAAACTCTGTAGAATTGAAATTCTTCTAAAGACCAAGGAAAGTAAAGCCCTTGAACTACTTTCATCCAGAAGAAAGAATTTAATGCAAATTACTCTGTAAGACAAGGTTCAGTGTTTAACTCTGAAAAAAGTCTTCCAATAAGTACCCCCTAAATATGATTATTATTTCCATGGAACACAAAACTAATCATTTATCTACATATCACTTTTTACACTTATATTTTAAAAGAAATAATTACTATCATTAGAGTGTCCAAAGTCTATAGCTCCGAATTGATGTCTAATTTTTTTCTAAAGTTCCTAAAATAGTAGTAAGTACACAGCGAGCATTACAAAAATATTTTCTCAATAAACTTTTATCTTTACTGCATAGTTTTCACATTTTAATGAGTAATTATATGTAGAAAGCTGCATTCATCAATCTCTTCTTATTTCAGATAAACATCCAAAATTATAAGCGTCTTTGATAAAAAAAATAAAAATAGCTCTATTTTATTGTGATAGATAAGAATAGTCTAATTAGAGATCAGACCCTGATTAGTCAAGAACTCAAGATACTAAAAAATCTGTTCTATTTTTGTAGAAAGACACACAAATATATATGTACATATATTTATAGATGTTTATAAATTTTGTTTTATATGTATATATACATGTTGAAAATGAATACATATGAGCATATATAAAATCTATATATAGTAAAAATAAGTAGAAATAAAAAAGACAGGAAGGGAGGAATGAAAAAGAAAATAAAGGAGAAACAACAAAATACAAATGTTTATAATTTCTGTGGTAGAAATAGAATTGCCATTTTAGACAAAACTGTGATAACTATTTTGGGGGACAAAGAGAGTTGAATTAAAACAATTCATATTGAATTTTAAATTATACAACTAATATACTGAAATATATATTATATGCATATGTATTTCTATGTATTTTATTATTACTAACAAAATTATATACTTTTGTAATAACCACAGATTCCTAATTTATTTTGCTTGTCCTGCTGTATTTAATTCATATACTGGTTTTCCTTTAAAATTTTTTCCTTAAATATATTTTCAAAGGATTAATTAGAAAATAATCACAAATTTAAAGAAAAGCTTCCGTGAAACATAGTTGCTTCATTATACTTAGATTTTCAAATAATTGAGGATACTGAAGAAATGTTTCCTTTTACATTAACCATCAGTTATAGAACATGCTAAGAGATCTCAAAAAGTCTTCCCATATTCAGCAGTTATCCTAAACACACTTTATTGACATAGGCAATTTGCTATTTTCTCTTTGGCTAATCATTTGCCTCCTTCCTCCCATCTGACTCACATCCCAGTTTCTGCCTTTCACAGAAAGTCTCACATCTTGGTTCCTATTACCCTATCAAGTAGTCATCTTCAAAATGCTTTTAATTATCTTTCTATTTCATCAAATGATCCATAGAAAACTCTTGTGACTTTGACGTACCACATTCTAGGTGGAAAAACAACCCTTACTACTTACTACCCTTCTTCATTGACCTGACTTAGGTTAGCTCCAACCAGGCATCCGTCTTCCAAATTAACATCTAGGAAGAAAACATCTGACTGAGCAGTCATATATGTCTGTGTTATGGTTTGGGTATGAAATGTCCCCTAAAATCTCCTGTTCATGCAGAAATATTCAGAGGTGAGATGATGAGATTATGATAGGTGTAACCTAATCACTTCATCCCAGTTGGAAGTGACTGAATGGGTAGGAACTGTAGGCAGGTGGGACATGGCTAGAGAGGGTGGGTCATGGGAATGAGATGGGGGGCAGCCTTGGAAGGGTGCATCTTCCCTGTGACCCCTTACCCCAACCCTCTCTGTGCTTCCTTCCTGCCACAAGGGGAGCAGCTTCCCACTGTTGGATATGTCAAATAGTAATTGGATACACAAGTCTGAAGTTCAAGAATGTGATCTAGACTAGAGGGTATACATTTTTCAGTTAGTTTTCTACATGGTACATAAGTTTTTAGATAGGATTATCAAGGGAGTGAATACAGGTAGAAAAGGATTCAATGACCCACATAAATGATGCATCCAACACCCTAACCTCTCAGTTTCTTACTGTCATCAGTTCCCACAGCTTCTTTCTTACTGTACTTCTTCACCATGTCCATGACCACACCCTGGATCTTAGTAACAACTAGGAATATTTTGGTTCTGAAATGTTTAAATCAAGCAACTACGTGATGACACAACACAATATAAGTTTTTCCTCCTTAATCATCTCTCTACCTCACTTCTTATATTGGTTCTTGCTCCCTCTCACTTCTGTCATAACTAAGCTGTCTATAGCCACTCAATTCAATTCTTTGTCTTCCATTTACATTTCCAGATCACTGGAAACTTGATTTCACCCAAATTACCCCATTAAAATTATTCTAACCTTGATCACCATTTAACTTCTTGCTATATATACTGGACACTATTTTTTCTTGAATTCTTGACATCACAAAACTGCTAATAGGTCTTTTAATCCTCTTTTAACCTGGCATTTATGATTTTGTGCCTTCCTGGTATTATTTCCATGTACCAGCTGTGTTTGGTCCCTTCCTGAGCATATTTTTTCCCCTGACATTTCTCTTTTCCCTTATCTTAAATATTTTTCTTCCCCAGAGCTTTATTCTGAACTCTTCTATCTCTGTAAATGTTTTTTTTTTTTTTTTGGGGGGGGGGGTGGGGGAGGTGGGGAGATTTCACACACTCCAGTATCTTCTGTAATTTCTTCTACATGTCCAAATCATTGGTTTAAATTTTGATCTCACCTTTAAATTCCAAAATCATTCATTTATTCCCAACTCAGTCATCTCAATTTAATGTATTTACAATGGACTTCGTTTCTCCTCTGAAAATGCTCCAAGTCATGGGTTTCTTGACCCTAAGAATGGCCCTTTCATTCACTCAGTTGCCAAACAGAAATTTCAAATGTCAGATGACTTCCCCATAGGCCTCCTTTTCCTCCCTCGAGATAACCATTATTCTCATGTGTTTACTCCGTCCTCATCATTTCATGAATCAGTCCCCCTCTCCAGTCTCATTGTCACTCTGTTGACTCATATGAACCATTTGCTGTTTTTTTAAACTTATATTTCTCCTGAAATATTGCCCTTGCCTAGTTTTGTTTCTTCAACTATTCTCAATTTATTTTGGGGGGTGGGGAGATACCAGGGATTGAACTCAGGGGCATGCAGCCACTGAGCCACATCCCTAGCCCTATTTTGCGTTTTATTTAGGGACAGGGTCTCACTGAATTGCTTAGTGCCTCACTTTTGTCAAAGCTGGCTTTGAACTCTCCATCTTCCTGCCTCAGCCTCCCAAGATGCTGGGATTACAGGTATGCACCACCATGCCCAGCAACTATTCTCAAAATTTTTATTAACATAACAATTATACATATTTATGGGGTAGAGTGTGCTATTTCAACACATGTATACAATCTGTACCAATCAAATCAAGGAAGTTTCTATTTTATCATCATTTTGTGTTTGAAGTCTTCAAGCTCTTCTCTTCTAAATAGTCATAAAAGATATAACAAGTTATAATGAACTCTTGTTTCATGTGCTATAGAGTATTACTTCTATCTAACTGGGTACAAGTTATCCAACCTCTCACTATACACCCTCTGCAAATCCTTTCCAACCTCCAATAATCAATATTATAAATTCTGATCAAATTTATAAAAAAACAAGTAATCCAGGTGCAGTGGTGTATGCCTGTAATCCCAGCAGCTCCGGAGACTGAGGCAGGAGGCTTGCAAGTTCAAAGTCAGCCTCAGCAAAATTGAGGCACTAAACAACTCAGTGAAACCCTGTCTTTAAATAAACTACAAAATAGGGCTGGGGATGTGGCTCAGTGGTCGAGTACCCCTGAGTTCAATCTCTGGTAACTGCCGCCCCCCAAAACAAACAAACAAACATAAGAGAGGAAATGAGAAAAATTTCTTTTAGAATCTGATTTCTGGCTTAATAAACAAAAACATCACCATTATAATTTTTGTCACTCTCCTTCCGGGCACTGAAAAAAATCTTTTCATTTATCTCCTTGCTTTAGACGTTTCTGTAACTCATTCCTAAACTAGAGGAAAGAAAACGTTTCTAAAGGAAAGATCTGATTAAGTAATGCTCCTGTTTAAAGATTGAATCGTTCCTTATAGTCCTTAGTATAGAATACAAGTTCCTTTCATGAATTTGCTCACCTCTAATTAACCCTCTAGACTTTATCTCACCACTTCTCCCATTCCCACTTTTTTCACACTCCATTCATATGACATTATACTTTATTTTTGACCTATGGAGATGCAGTTTTCTCTGCTTAAACTACCAAGCCTGGTCCCTTCCTACATGACACTATAATTGGCTTTTTACCACACTGTCTATCTCACTATATTGTAAGATTTTGAAGTGAAAAACTAACTATGCATCTTTAAACCAAATGCCTAGCATATGATATCCACTCAGATATACACTGAATTTGTAATAAACAAATAAAAGGACAAAATGAAATAATAAGAAACATACAATTCAAGTTAAAAGTAATTAAATTAGATCACAATTCAGATTCACAGCATTTTATTCCTTATCTTTTGACATCAAAAGAACATTAGCAGATTTTGAATAATCAAATTAAAAACAGTTTGAGAGATTTTTAAGTTTTAAGCCCATTTACAATTTGAAAATATATAAATATGCATATATATTATCTAAAACCTGGTCTAAATAATACCCTCAGGAAACTGAATGTTTTTCAGAAAATTTGTGGTGTGTTTACCTGAATTGCCAAGAGCAATCAAGAAGCTATAAAATGAGAACAGAAAGTACAAAAAAACAGAAAGTACAATTCTGGCTCCTCAGTGGGGGAAAAATTAATAGAGCTAAAGAATGTTCAGGACAGTGTGCATATCAAGCCTAAGGATGAATCAGATGGGGATTCACTTATAATCCCACTCTAGAAATAAAAAAGAATCTTTAACATTTGGAAAAAGAAACTTAAAGCAACTTAAACTAAGTTCTACAGTCAGCAAACTTATAGGTATTACTTTTCTAAGGTCACAAAAATAGGAAACGCAAAAATTTTTTTAAAAGGGGGAACTGAATAACCTCAATAGCATTTTTAATGTAATTTCTAGGTAGGGCCATGAGGTGAACTTAACCTAAACTCCATTATGTGTGAAAGAATAAAATGTTTCTACATTTGACCAATATATGTTCCTATGAAATACTTTCTGGAATGTATTTCATGTAGTCTAAAAGTTTGGCCCATATTACTCTCTATTAGTTTTTTTCCACATTGACCTCTAAAAGATATCACAAATGATAGCACAGTAAATAGCACCTTAATGATGAGAATATTTTCTTAAACCAAATTACAAAATGAAATGCGCTTCATCATGTACTTTAGTCTGCTAAAATCTGCATCACTAAACTTATCTCTTTTTGGCCAACTTGATCTACTAATCCCATCTATAGATCTCACAACTCACAGTCTAGGAGGAATCTGGGTACTAGGCCAGGTCTAGTCAATACCTCTTAGCCACCAGTCATGAGCTCAACAGGGCATAGTAATGCCTCACACTCTGGTTTCACAGTGAACTGCATGCCTTGTTCCCACTGCAAATGTACAATAGGACTCCTGGATTGTACCCTACTTCTTCAATTTCCAGAATTCTCCTGGTCATCTGAAGTTGAGATGTTTACATCCTATCTTGGACTTTCAAGGGTTGGCTGACAATTGTTCTAATCACTTAGAACATGCTGATTCCTAACAGTTCCCAAGTCTTTCACATATTAATGCTGCTAATATTAAAAAAAAAATTAAACTGTGGTGAAGTGGTACACAGTCATCTCTCAGTATCCATGGGAGACTGTTTCTCTAATGGATACCAAAATCTGTTCGTGCTCAGGTTCCTTACATAAAAGGACATACTATCTGCATAAAACCTATACACAACTTCTTATATACTTTATATAATTTCTTGTAATACCTAATACAGTGTAATAGCTATGTAAATATTTTACACTGTATTGTTTAGAGAATAAGGACCCAAAACATGTTTGTACATCTTAGGTGCAAATACAATTCCTTTTTCAATACTTTAATTTGCATTGGATTGAATCTACAGATACAGAATATGTGGATATGAAGAGTCAGCTATATTTGAAAAAATACTATTTAACTTAGTTATTATTTTTTACCCTTAAATTTTAATTGTGTATTTTCTTTCCTTTATCTTTCTATGCAGATATTATGGTACGGTTTTACATTGTAGATTAATCTGAGGTATGATATTTTTATGAACAGGAAAACTATGAAGAATGCAGAATATTTTTATATAATTTTCCAAAGATAGTTTTAAGTTAATATTTAACAGATAACAATTTTTGGTGATGAAAGAATTTATTTTATGTGATTAAGAATAATCTTGCAGGGCACCATGGTGCACATTTGTAATCCCAGTGACTCAGGAGGCTGAGGCAGGAGTTCAAAGCAAGCCTTAGCAATGTAGAGAGGCCCTAGGCAACTCAGTGAAACCTTGTCTCTAATTAAAAAATAAAAAAGGGTTGTGGATATGTCTCAGTGGTACAGCCTTTCTGGGCTCAATCCCTAATACAAAAACTAAATAAATAAATAATATAAATAAATAAACAAATAAATAAATAAAAATGAATGATCTGCAAGTTCTACTTGCTACAGCAATTAATTTCCAGTTTCTAAATTTAAAAAAAATGCCTCTTAAAATATTTTTCAGGTGAAATCCATTGTAAAACTTCTTGAATTGCCACTGAAAATCATGAATGAGCAGTTTTGTCTTTCATTATTAGCAGTGAAATTGAGACTTCTTGAATTTTTGAAAAACCTTCTTAACATTTATTTTCAAAAATATCAATACAATATATTCCTGGAGTTCCTCAAATTTCTTCTTATAAAATATGCAAATTTTTCATGACATTTGCAAATTTGACACAACCTTTTTTACATGCCTTACAATTTTAAGTAATATAACTTCACTTTCCTTCCTAATGCTTCAGAAATAATACTTATGTGTACCCAGATCAAAATTTTCGGGTTCTTAAAACATACCATTTTTATTTCAAGATCTCTCTGAGTTTTCTATTATACTTGTAAAGAAATTGCTATATAGCTATGCATTGAGAGAGAATATTTATTCTATATTCTGTCCAATGAATAAAAAAAATTAAAGGACCTTGAATTTCTTACCAATGCAACAACTTTCATCATAGAATGCTTTTAGTTGTACATTGCAAACAGTTATACAAGATACATAATTTTAGAAATGGACAATAGTATTTGAATGATCTAATAATGACATTTTAAAGTTAATTTAATCTGACTCTCAGTTTTCTAACTTGAAATTGAATACAAAATCTTCATTTAAAACTCATTCTTATATGACTTAAGTAATCCTGACAAATGTGACCATTTCACTTTCATTCTTAAGAACTTTAAAATAGCCTTAGAGATAAGCTAAATAAAATGACTTGATTACATTGCTTCTGGCAATGCAATCCAGATAAGTAACAATGGGAGACACCAAATTATTGCATAATAATGAAACCCCAGTTTGCCTAAGCTCTTACATACCCACTTGAAAAAAAGTTTACACATAAGTATAAGCACTGAACTTCAGAAAATGCAAGCATAAAAATATCTATTTTCAGGGTGGAGCATGACCAAGGAAGAACACATATCTTCACAATATTATAAATTGTATCTAAATATAAGTTGTGTCTATATATATAGTGTTTCTCTCTCTATCTATATGTACATATAGATATATACATACACACATACGCATACACATAGTTGAGAGTGGAAACCTAATATTAGGAAAGTTGCATACCTACTGCAGAACATCACATGCCTAATGCTTATTCACCTTTATCTGTTGGGAAGGAAGTTGAGGAAGGTAGTCTTGGGGACAATCACCTTTCCTTCTTGTGACTTTCCTTTGCAAAGAATTTCTTTCAACAACCAGAACACAACAAGCCTATTCAATTTTCCATGTTTGGAAATATGCTCTCTTAAAGGATATAATAAACTAATTTAATATACAAATAATGAATAATATTTTTTATTACCACTTGTAGAAAAGAAAGGTTTAGTTTAATTTTGTACCAGAACAAATCTTTCTCATAAAAACTAATCTCTAATGGTAGAATTCTTTGAGAAACCAGTGAACAGTTGAGGAAAGTATTTCATAGGAGATGGATTTAATCTTCAGATATAAAGAGAATGTCGCAAGCAGGCACAGTGCAAAGCAGCAGGGTGAAGTTATATCACATAAGCTGTACCTATGATACTTAAATACAAGGTTGGTCCTGTCAATATACTTTCTGGGTTGACTTATATTTCATCTTTCTTTATGCTGCAATGTAATAGGTTTGGTGTATAAATATAAGTAGTTGTCTGTAGCCAATACATTTTTCTTCTATAAATTCAGATGACAAAAATAAAAACAAAGGAAAGAATTACAATGTTATTTAACTCTTTCATAGGAGCAACTTGATGAAAATTAAGCAATGCTATTACATGCGATATGGTTTAAATATGAGGTGTCCATCAAAAGTTCATGTGTGAGATAATATGAAAGTATTCATAGATGAAATGGTTGAATTATGAAAGTTGTAACCTAATCAATTATGTGGATTGATTGGATAGTAACTGTAGGTGGGTAGGGTACGATGGAGGAAGTAGGTCACTGAGGGCATAACTTAGGGTTTATATTTTGTTCTTGGTGAGCAGAACTTGCTTTCTGTTTCTTGGTTGCCATGTTCTGAGCTGCTTTCCTCTGTCATGTCCTTCTACCAAGCTGTTCTGCTTTACATTAGGACTAAAGCTATGAAATTGGCCAACCATGTACCAAACCTCTGAATACATAAGCCAAAATAAACTTTTCCTCCTCTAAGTTGCTATTCTTAGATCTTTGGGCCTCAGCTATGAGAAAATTAACTGAAACAACATGAGAGTGAAACAGAAAAGAAAGAATTACAATTTTATACTTCACTGGTGTTTTAATAGATTTATGTACTTCACCTACATACCTTTGCGAAGCATATCTAAAAACTGATAACATTAGGTTTTATGTGTTCCTCATTAAATTTCACCATACTAAGTGAAAGGCAAAAAGTGATAAGAATTTGTGCATTGACTATTTGTTAAAATAAATTAAAACTGTCTTATTACTTTAGTTATACACTTTGAATTCATATTTGTATCTCTCCTGATATTACAAGAATGTTATTTTGATCAATGTTTTCTCAAATAAGAAATCACAGCCAGGACCAAGATGTTCCAATACTAGAACATCAAGCTCCTTTCATTGCTTTAACGTAATCTTTAAAAATTAGATAAAATCCAAAGGACGAATGATCTCTCTGATAAGAGGATGATGACACATAATGGGGGTGGGAGGGGTTAATGTTAGGGTTAGGGTTAGGGTTAGGGAGGGGTGCAAGAATGGAGGAAGGAAGGACTGTACAGTGGGAAAAGAGGGGTGGGAGGGGTGGGGGGGAGGGAAAAATTGCAGAATGAATCAAACAACATTACCCTATGTAAATTTATGATTACACAAATGGCATGCCTTCACTCCATGTACAAACAGAGAAACATGTATCCCATTTGTTTACAATAAAAAAATTAGATAAAATTATCTCTAATCTTTTAGAAGATTTGTGGGTTAAATAGGAAAGAGACAACAGTATCAAGAATCAATGATATTTATAGCAGAGACATAATTTTTATCAGCAAATAGAAACTATAGTACAACCAAATTCTATACTCATATACTCATATTTGGAATGATAAACTTCCTAGTTAGAGTGGCCCATTAGCAGAACATAAATTATTAATATATTCTAATTAAGTTTTTATTCATGTTTCAATGCCAATAAGTGGAGATGGATTTCATGAGTAATTACAACATCTTAAAAACCAGACCATACTTCAAACAAGTCCACAATTTTGTATTAATTACTACAACAGCTATATTTCAGGAAGTACTATATACACAAATGATAAACAGTCATCTGATGATCTGGTATATGCAAAATTCAATTCATCAACACTGAAATTTAAAGAAAAATCTAACTTACCGGTGGATCAGCCCCCTTAGAACCAGTCAGCCCTCCTGTTAGAGATTCGATATCCTGAAAAGGGGAGAGGTGTGATTGTAAAATGGCTACTCAATAGCATAGAATATTCCCCAGTCCCACAGCATAATACCATCTTCAGTTGCAAAGTTAGGGCAGTTCAGTTACTTTTCTTCTTTTATGATCTGACATACTATTAATACTACACAAATAGCTTATATCTAAAGATCTATATATTTTTTCCATCTCTGTACATTCTGTATATATGTATATATATAAATGGGTTTATTTTTCTGGACATATGCAAATAAAATAGCTCAAGACAAGAAAATAGATGTTACATCTTTAAAAAGTCAAAATGAGGGCAGAATAGAAAAATAAACTTTACCTGTAATTAGCATAAGAATATAAAGCTCATGGAAAATGCCTAACCTACAAAATTTTTAAATTATCTATGATCTACTCTATTACTACATAGGGAGAGGATACAAGGAGATAAAGATTAACTGTTCTGCAACAAAGATCAATTTCTAATCTTGAATCAGTAATCACAGAAGGTCATGCCTGAGCAATGATTGCAGTTGTCAAGGTGATCATAAGTGGGGAAATGGGTAATACTGTGATAAGCTGTAGTAGCTGTGCTCTATTTATAGGGACAACTACTACAACTAAATCTTATCAGTTATATGGCTTTGGTGTTCGACATGTCAATCATTTGATTTTTCAGAAGAAACTAGAATTTCATGTTTTAAAATAAAATCTTTCTAGTTTTTAAAAATGTTTTTTATTAGTGGATTAGAGTTATATATGGAATTGGGGTTCATTTTGACATAATCATTCAAGCATGAACTATAATTTGGTCCATTTCAGTTCTCAGTACCAGCTATCTCCCACATTTTCAATGACTATAACTGATGTAATTTTAAACCACCTCTCATCTATCACAATGGAAAACCAAAAGAAATAAACACATCACATACACACGTGAAAGCAAAACAAATCCAAACCTGTCTATTCAAAGACTGCTGCCTCGGAGTTTGGAACTACATTGGAGAATTACATTTTTTGCCAAAAACACTCTTTCTTGTGACTCTGATCACTTCTTGTCTGTTTGCATATGGTTGAAATGGTAGGGACGAGTAACCCAGGTAAATAATATTGCAGTATGAAAGTAAAAATGAAAGATAACTGAATTGAAATTGAAGTAAAAGAAAATTAGATGTCTGTGATTAGAAAAACAGCCAATACTTTGAAATCATTAGAGAACCTATGTTACTAATTAACTTGAAACTTTAGCGTATCATTTCCCCTAGCACATAAAGAATAGGAAATCTTCATTTGTGGTGTCGGGACTGAACCCAGGGCCCCACACTTGCTAGGCAAGTGCTGTACCACTGAGCTACACCCCCAGCCTGAGAATGGGGAATCTTTTTTTTTCTTTTCTTTTTTTTGCAGTTCTGGGGATTTGAACCCAGGGTCATGTGCTTGTGAGACAAGCACTCTACCAACTGCGTTATATTCCCAGCCCTGGGTAATCTTAACAATACGTAAAGTTCTAAGATAGGATGCCACTGAAACACTAAAGGCAGGAGAGGAGGAAGGGTGGTATACGTTTCCATCTGAAGAAGCTGACTTTGAGCAGGAACTCAATGGATGATGAATTTCTTTGTGCATATTATACTAAGGGTCATAAATGATAAGGAAACCACAAGGGAGATTCACCAAGATAATTATTGAGTTGTCTTTTCAATAACGTAGACACACACACACACACACACACACACACACACACACACATATAGTGCATGTATAGATAAATAGACATAAATACATTTCTACCTTATCCAGAAAGTTTTTAAGGAACTATCCCTTTCCCCCTCCATCCTAGCTTTAAAAGAGGCTTGTAGATGGGTGTGGTGGTATAATACCTGTAATCCCAGTGACTCAGGAGGCTTGAGGCAAGAGGATCAGGAATACAAAGCCAGCCTCTGCAGGCAACTCAGGGAGGCCCTAAGCAACTCAGCAAGACCCTGTCTCTAAATAAAATACAAAAAAGGGCTGGCAATATGGCTCAGAGGTTAAGTGCCTTAGGTTTCAATTTCTAATATTTAAAACAACAATAACAACAACAAAAAGGGCTATAAAATGACTTCAACTATTCAACTGTTATAGGTGTCTGCCATTGAATAAAGGTGATACAGAAATCTGGTAGTTTAAGTCCTAGAGTATTTTATTTGAGTAATGTTTGAAATTAGATGTTCTCTTTGCCTTTAACTCAGTTTAAGACAGCTTTTTGGGTCTCAAAAGCCAGAATATCCCCATTAATATAACTCTATTGTCGGATCTATTGTAAAGGACCTTTCCTCATCCTCTGCTGAAATTATTTATTCTAGTGTCATGTACACAGAAAAGGAATCAAATCACTTAAATTATTGATCTTAAATGTTCTTTTAACTTTCTTATTAAGTAAACTTTAACTTTCATATTAAGTATATCCTGTGTAATCAAAGAGTGAGATTATTTATAAATTAGCAAACAAAATGAAAACCCAATTGAATCAAAGACAAACTATACTTCAAATTTCTTTTAGAGTTCCATGCAAGATTTGACATTAGGGATTAAATGGCTAAAATATAAGATTAATACAAATTAAAATACCCAGTTTATCATACTTGATAATATCCCTGTTGTGACAAAGACAAAATCAAAGTTCCATTCATATGAAAGATTATTACCAACTATATTTAAAATGAAAGAAATGATGTTAAATACATTTTGAGATAATATGTTGTCTTTCTTCATAGGCATATTAAAGCATATATATCATATGAGCAATTAGAATTCTAATGCACTTATGAGAGAAAATGTAGAAATTAATTCAGATAACTACTTAAAGAATTTAGGTGATTCAATTAGTAAATTTTAAAAAAAGTTCTATCATGAAGATTGCTTGCTATAGCAAATAAGTGTGCCCATTTTCAGATTTTACAAATGTTTAAATTTCATGTTAACCATGATCCTGAGAAAAACAAAAGAATTTCAGTGATAGGTGAAAAAAGGTATTGATATGTGTTGCTTTTAAGTGTTGAATTAATATAAACCATGACTTTATGGTTCTAACGAGTTTCATAAATGTACACTCTTATCCCCTTTACTCATTCAATTATAAAACAGTTTTTGAGCTTATGTTCTATTTTGGTAAAGCTGAGCAAGAGTGTCCTACTTGGATAGAAGCCCAAGTCAAACCTGGCTTATCATTTGATGCAAAAAGAATTTTTTCAGGTGTGAATAATGAACAAGTATGCATGAATGCGTAACAAGAAAATGGGTAAAATAAACAAATCTTTTGAGGAACTCGGAAAATATGCATTGCTTTATAACTCTTAAATGGTAACTAAAATAAGTCAATCTTTATGATTATGGAATATTTTGTCTATAAAAGTGAAATCTTTGACAATGCCTACAGTGTTACTTGAATTTATTTTTCTATGCACAACAACAGAAAGGATATCAAATAGTAAAAGCATTGATTTCCTAGAAAGTTTTTAAAAGTTACTTTGTCATATTTTTTGTTTGATTAAAGCATTCTAAACAAACTTTTATTTATATGGTATACTGTATGTAGTTCATCATTTACATCTAATAGCTAATAAAAAAACTACTAAGTTTTATTATGTGCCAGTCATAAATGCTTTGTACACATTAACCCCAAGTGCTTTATAAGTTAGCTATTTCTTTTCTACTTAGGAGGATGGATAATATATCCAATAATATGGCATGTAGTTTTAATAAGTCAGATTACAAAAAATGTTTATAAGACTCCACACCCATGCTTTTTAATACCAGTACTAGAGGAGCAGCCTCAACTTGTACCCTGGTGGTCTTTGACATGTCCACATTGGCTTTGTAAGCAAGACTAAACCATGAACTGCTCTAAGTCTGGATTTGGTGTCCTGTGGGCCTCCCAGTACATGGCAAGCGAGGCAGTCTTAAGGGGAGTTTCCAAATAGCTGTTTTTCCTCTGCCTCCTGAGCACTAAGAGGCATGGTGCTGCCCACCTCACACCTTCTCATACTGGTTCCATCTACAGTAAATAAACTCACTTAATTGCAGTATGGAATTGGCTTCTCCTTAACAGAGAACTCTACCTCTCTTATTTCCTGTTATCTGGTTCATCTAGTTTATTATTGTCCTGTGGGTTTGGAAACCCACAGAGCCAGAATTTGAGTGAGATAGGCAGGTGCCTATGGTGCAAAATTTAAGGAGGCATACATCCTGAGGTACCTTGCATAATCCTAAGAGTGAGAACCTCCTTAAAATATAATGCCCTAAACACTGTATTTGTCTCACTCTGGTCTGGACCCTTCTAGGGTTTGGGAAATTGAAACCATGGTGGATTTCCTTTTGCCATTTTGATTCATTGTATCCTTACCACTTGGATCTACAGAAGGATGGCAAGCTAACCTAGTGCCTACACCATGTTATTGCTCAGGGCTCTATACCAATAATACATATCCTCCATGAAGAGAGTTGCTAACATCTACGCAGAAAAAAAGAAAACAAACAAACAGGAACTAATAATTACACAATCAACTTTAATTCTGTAAAAATTTATGAATGAAACTTCCATTTCCCTTTCCAAGTTATGAAATACCTAAATGAAGATATGACATACCTAAGTTATGCAAGCAGTCTTTGACACAAACTGTAGAGTTGGTCTCTTTAACATTGGAATACTCTTTTCTGGGATGGAATTCTGGTTCATGAATCAGAAGTCTTAGGACTTGGGAAGACTGAATTGCAAAAGTGGGGCAATTAGTGTCAGAGCTCTAAATAGAATAGAATTGGAAAGCAGCCTAAGACATGGTATCATCTCCACACTGGTAAAGATTAAACTCACCTTGCACTCCCCAAATGCACTTCCTTCTTATGGTCCCCTGCTCCAAGAATTAACATTATTTTTCTTTGACATATATTCAAATGATGAAGCTATAGTGATTTGGTAAGTCATCTGGTTCAAATACTGTAAATCCTTCTTCCTCTGTGTAGAGGTGGGAAAAAGCAGAATGTTAGGATTTAAAGTCTGTCTCAGAGATATCACTAGCATTCTTATTCTTAATCCTTAAAGACTATGATCCACCAGTAATGGCAAAGGAAAAGATGATAAAATGGGTTAGGCATGAAATATAATAAAAATGAAGAAAATGAATCATAGTCCAATTGAATATCACCTGTGCCTCAAGATCCTGCTTATCTGCAAATATGATAGTAAAATATAAGATTAAAGCTGTCACTAAAAAATTATTTTATATAATACTTAAAACATTGCAATAATTGGTGATAATTATGAGTATTTTAAAACTGCATATTTATACATTGCAAAGGTCTCATTTCATGTTTAAGTTCCAATCTCCAGTACCTCCATACACAATCACATTTGGAGACAAGGACTTTGAAGAGGTACTTAAAGTGACTAATCCAGTATGACTGATTTCCTTATAAGAAGAGAAGAAGACACCAGCAATGTGGGGACACAGCAAAGGAAAGAAAGAGAAACTCAGAAGAAATCAAATTTGCCAACACCTTGATCCTGGAATTCCTGTTTCCAGAACTGTGAAGAATAAGTCTCTGTTTATTAAGCCACCAAGTCTGTGGTAATTTGCTGTTGCATTTTGTTGTATGTTGTTGTTGCATTTCTAGCAAACTAATGCATGCATATTTGCAATTCTGAGATCATTTGTGGATTCTTTGGGGAAAGTTATCATACTTCAATAAAAAAAGTATATTAGAGTTAATTGAGCAATCAATCCAAAACTGCAACAGTGTCAGTGGTAGTAAAGTAGTAAAAGTGGTAATAAAGTAGTAAAATAACTATTTATATTGAATTATTATATTTAGAATTTGATTCAGTCTTTAAAATATTCAACAAAGTGCTTTATTTTTGTAGAAAAGTTTATAAATTTCATATTCACAATATCAAAATTATTCATTTATCTCTTCCTCTGTATTGAAAAATTCCTCAAAATTTCCCTTTTCTACATTTTTCTCTTGATTTACCTGTTTTTTACCAGGACCCTCACTGTGAAACATCTATTGTTTAAAACTATTCACCCAGTATTTCTTCATCATCCCACTGGGGTATGCTTGACGGGGTTGACCTCTACATCCTCCTTGAAATCCTCCTTTCTCTTGGTTTCCATTTACTTTCTTCCTCTATAAGCTTCATACTACATACTACACATGCTGATGAATTCTGAATTTCGATCTTCAGCTTCAACTTACCCACTGGGATCCATACTGCTTACTCCAATCTCCACTTGAATGCATTTTGTCATCTAAAACTTCATTAAGTTAATGTGAAGTCAGACCTTATTTTTGACCTCATCTTCTCCAATTAGTTCCTGTTCCAGTAATCTCCATCTTATCAAATGACATTGTCACTCAGTTGTTTAAGTCCAAATGTTTGCACTTATTCCGCTATAACTCTCATTAAAATATAGCTTCAATTTGACTCTACCTCCACTCTTACTATCCTCATCCCTTAGTCTATATCAACAAGATCTTTCCCTTAAACTAAAGAAATTACTCTGGGTTTGTTCATGAATCTGTTCTTTGCTCCTCCTCCATCATATATTCTCCACATAGCAGTCAGAGCTATTAAAAATATAAATTATATCTGTTTACTCTCTTGTCCAAAACCCTTCAATGGTTTACCATAATCTTAAAGACTACAACTCAGACTTTGTCCTGACAAACCCTGTGTGATCCTGCTTTCAGTCATTTCTCTGATCCCATTTCTTACAATTCTCCCTCTCTTGTGCCATCTCACTCACATTGACCTTGTTATTATTCAAAAATTAGTGTAAATATATCTGCTATTTCAGAGCCTTTTAATATACTTTTTAACATTGCTTATGGTATACATTCCCTAGATATCTTTCTGGTTTAGTAACTCATTTTATTTAGATCTCAGTTTTAAATATCAAAACATGAGTAAAACCTTCCTTAACTGTCTAAATCAGTAAAGTTTTCACCTAGAAAAAATTTGCAAACTCAAAGACTTCATAGAAGAGTGCTTAATAAAAAGATAATTTATAGAATTATGAATAGTTTACTGGATCTATAGGAATGGTGAAGCCCAGGGCTTGGCAATAATGTAACCATCCGCACACATAGGTACAAGAACAATGTTGCTAAAGGCCAGCAAGAGGCCTCTACCCTCTAGCAAAGCTTGCCATATTAGTGGGTTCAGGATCTGTTGAATGGATGAATGGGTGAATGAATAAAAAAAAGGATGTAATTTCCATTTAGTATGTAAAAATGCTGAGGCTCATGGTATACGTGATGAAGTTATTTCTTGTATAAATGCATCACTTTGAAAGCATAGTTGAAGGCATTAGTGTTTGTACAACAAATCTTTATAAAATGTGCAAATGAAGATAATAATGAATGACTTGCTTCAGATCATATAGCTGGTGAACACTGAAAGAATTTTGAAGTCCAAGTGTCATTACCCCCAGCCTTTCCTTTCCATCTCACATCCACTAATGAGACAACTTTCTAAAGGGAAAAGCCCTACTCTGCATGATCTCATCTTGAAGCAATACATTTTTATATATCCCAGGGTTCCTAGTTCATAGAAGGGAAAAAAAAAACCAAAATGACTTAATAGATAATACACAAACACTTAAATTTATCTTCTGGTGAAATACTGTCAATAGTTCAGATTAAAGTCCTGATTCCCTAATTGCCATACAATGAATAAATCAATGCTTGAAAAATGTCCCTAATGTATATATCTAGTATAATTAAGTGCTTCAAATATATTAAATTAAAAATCATTAATGTTTATTTTATGTAACATCTCATAGTATGTAGATTAACAGCACTGGGAATTAGTAACAGAAGACAAAATTTCTTTTTAAAAAAATCATTCAGTTTTTCACATAATGCTTAATGGAAACAATCTTTCTACAGAACACCAGCTCCTCAAGGCAAGCATCCAAATAATAAAGCTGAGTTTGTTAATGAGGCATCTTCCTCTTCTACCAGGCTGAAACTGTTAGTGTTTCCTTGGCAACTTTACAGGGTAAATTTCCTGGGAGGCAGAGAAAAAAACACACATGCCAATTTTATGAATCTTTCTTATAGAAGCCAAAAGGAACTCTATTTAGTCATCCTTTAAAATTAAGAAAGGGAAATTCCATTTTTCCTTTACTTTGAAATTATTAAATTTTCTGAATTTTCCTTTAGTCCATACAATTAATTCCCTTCAAAAAAGGATGAGCACATATTGTGATGGAGGCATTATGCTGTTCATGGGAGGGTACCATGATAAATCAAGGCCAAAAGCTTCCATAGTATTCAGAGTCAAGTTGGGAGTCAGAACTAGAGACAATTTAGTTGATATATTGTACAATAAGCATGAGGCACCCACTGAATCTGGTGCATGGAATCCAAAGGCTATGACTGACTTCAGTCATAGCCTTTTCAGTCTAAGAGCTTGTCAATCTGCAGACCATGTGAACATGTGGAAGGATTCTGAGAAATTAAGTGTTTAGTTGATAATGGAAATTATAGAAGTAAATTTTATAGAGTGAAAATAATTTTGAGTATTTGACACTCCTGAAATTTTATTTTGGTTTTGAATGCATACAGGGCAAATTTGACCAGGAACTTGGTTGGGTAACATAAAAAGTAACCTTTATTGAGCATTTACTCTAACAGATCCCATGTTAGGACTCTATTACCTCATTAAGTAGTGTCTTAGCTCTCATAGCTATTATTACTTCCATCTTTTTGAAGATGGTGAAACTGGGTCTTTAAGGGTATTAATGATTTGACAAAGCTATACAGTGTCAAACCCAAACTGGCTGACTCCAGATGCGGTGATTTTGAATAACTATGCTCACTGTAAGAATTTGAAGTGTGAAGAAAAATAATGGGGAGAACCTCTTGCCATGACACAGACTAGGGAAAAAACATACATACTTGTTTAGTGTTTGAAGCATGATTGAATCAAATTGTAAGCAGACCATTTCTGAGGAGAGAATTACAGTCCCTGATAGGAGAAAAACTATCCTGGATTGGATATCATATTATCTGGAAATGAGTCAATCACATTTTTAGCAAAAATAAATAAATAAATAAATAAAATTCCAAAGTTTTTGGCTCTATATTTCTAATTTCAAAGTATTTTGTCCACATTCAAATCTAAGTAGGAAATATATGTATCAAAGACACAATTATATCAGTGGTAAATAGAATAGAGTTTTTTTTTAAATACCCAAAAGACTTAAAATCAACATACTACAGTGACACAACCACATCAATGTTTATAGTACCTCAATTCACAATAGCTAAACTATGGAACCAGTCTAGATCAACCTAGATGCCTTCAATAGATGAAGAGATAAAGAAAATGTGAGATACACACACACACACACACACACACACACACACATATGATGGAATATTACTCAGTTTTAAAGAAGAATGAATCAGAAACTGTGTTTAGCAGACCCTGCAAGAGCTCACACTAAGGTTTGAGAAACATTGCTCCAGAGCAAAGTGTCTCAAATGCAAATATAATCAGGTTACTTCTGTGGCCAAAACTCTTAAGTAAGCTTGTCATTTTAGAAAGAAAAGCCAGTAAATATCTTTGTACATGAGGCTTTTCGTAATACCATCCTGGGCTACTTTTCTCACCTTGCTTTTCACCAATTTCCAGGAAGAAACTGCAGTCCTATCATAACAAAGCTTGCACTTCCTTGTGACAAGTGACCTCTTGCTTCCATGCTTCTGCTCCCCAGAGTCTTCCCTGCCTTCTGAGTAAATATCATTCCTCCTTGGAGACTCAGACCAGATATGACCTATTCTCAAGGTTTCAGTGCCTCAGGCAAAGAGAGTGGTTCTACTGAAGCTTCCACAGCTCCTATCACTTAACAGTATCATAGTTATGAATAAATCATTTCATAATTGTCATTTTATTCATCTGACTTAGCCATTCATTTTAGCTCTAGATCACCTCTGCTCTGTACTTCTCATCTTGTATACCAGCAATTGTCACAAAGCCCAATGAATAAATGTTAAAGAAATCTTATAAATTAATGTTCACTTTACCCTGCAAAGAGCTGAAAGGGAAGGATGAGCTGATTGTCTGACATTAGTTCTTGGGATGACTTTGATCTTCACTTTATCTCATATTAACAGACGGCATTCTGGTTGTATACTGGTTTGTTTTGTGTGAACCAGCCAATGAGAAACTAATTATTTTTGATCTTACTGAAGAAACTGAACTTCCGGACAGTAAAATTGATGTTAAGATATTCTTAGTAGCACAGCTGAAATTATAGTCCTGAAGGACCCTGAAAGTGCCCTCCAATTCTACTTCAAGTCTGCAAAATGCCACACATATGTAAGAACACAAAGCTTACTAACCAAAAGAACAGTTGCAAATTGGGCTTCATTACTTACTAGCTGCATCATCTTGAGCAGATTAGTTGATATCCCTTAAATAAAATAAATCCATCTATGTCCTAGTACCTAATTTAAGAAGTCTTGGATGACTAAATATAATATTAATAATAATTAACATTAATTTGATAATTCATGGAAGGTCATTTTTGGTAGATTATACTAAAAAGTTAATAGTAGCTATTATTATCTATAGAATGTTACACAGACCCAGGCTAGATTACACATGTAAAATAATAATGGGCCATAGACACAGTCTATATAAAGATATGTTGAAACAGGTATGCACATGAATACAGGAAATGCAGATATAGATTAATATTTGGTAAAATTATCCTTTAGATTTCTAGAGTGTATTTTTCCTGAAAAGAAAGGGATTCTAGGATTGATCCTAATAATCTAGCTAGCCTTATAAGTTATATATTTCTATGGCTTTGGTTTTTATAAAATTTTCACCAAAGCCATTTCCAAATATGTGATTTTTGTTCTTTCTACAAAAAATTGAGCATTTTTTTTTTTTGCTATAAAATAAGAGCTGGTTATTGAGTGAATCACTCTCCATTAAAAATGTATTCTTTCACTGTGTGTTATTTGACATCATATATTTATATACCATATGGACAGCTTGAAGCATGTTAGAAATATGCTATAGCAACTAAGAGGAAGAATCCAAAACTTAAAGAGGATACCGATGTTATAGATTTTATAGATTTATCTATCAACCTTCGCTGGTTGAGAATCAGAGGTTCAAATTCTGTGATCTTAATTTATAACTAAACCTTCAATGACATGATGGTCAGGCCTTTCCCTAACATAAAATACAAATAACTATGATAAATACCCTACACTTCAAATTTTTAAAAATCATCAGGTTTTATTTTCAACTCAGTAAATAATAGCCTAAAATACTGGGTTTAAAAAATAAAACTTGGAGATAAGCAAGCCTCTTTGAGGTGATTTTTGTAAAGGAAAGAATAAAATGCTTCTATCTTTTCCAATTATTCTTAACTGCAATTCCACTGACTGAGACCTTAAAGGGATTTATCTTTTTGATTAGTAAATAACCACAAGGCAGAATATTTTGTGAAGTGGAAGCAAAAACAGGGTAATTTAAAAATATGTATGTATGTAAGTATTAAATTGATATTTCTATTAATACTAATAATAGATATTATAAATATTTACCTAATTGTATTTCTCCCTTACTAGATTTAGGTATGAGGCCAATTAATGTAAGTAGTTTTAAGGTAACCATGAGAACCTAGGAAGAAGCAGATGACATGATTTAATGATTCATTAAGTTTACACTTTTAGAAACATTTGGCATGGGATTTTCAGCCAAATATTAAATATTTCATCTCACTTTAATTTTGCAGATAATAGCCACAGAGAAATTGAATAGAGTCAGAAGGAGAGATGGGAGCTTTGAGAAGTATCCAAAAATCAGATATGTAAAATTTTCAGAAGGAAATCAAATTTGAACCCATAGGATGTGCAGAAAAATTCTTTTCAATTGCTATTTTCTTGTGGAAAAATTCACCAAGTTCTAGACCATAAGAAGTACATTTCCAATTCATCTCCCTTTCCTTAGTTCAGTGTTTGAACTGATGAATGATAATCATCATGGTAAAAAGAAACAGGGATAGGACATCTGATTTCCTTGTTTTTCTTCTGGGCAGCTCCATTTCAATTCCTGCTACCAGGATTCTGATAGGAACAAATGTTTGCAATATCAATATCACATTTTTTGAAATACTATTAAATGAACAGAAATTAAACTGAAATCAGAACATAAATGCATTGATGCTATTCTGTTAAACTAATTGAGACAATAGTATAATGTAGGAGTTTTAGGATATATATAGCATGATGCTGGAGATTTAGCATCAATGACAAAATGTTCTCTAGGTAGGATGTGCTCCACAATCTTACTTTCCACTACTCATCCAAAAACTTATTCCCCCAATAAACAAAACCAAGCTTCAAAGTTTATAATATTCTTTAATTTACTGAGATTAATTTAGAATACTTTATATCCATATTTTCCTTCTTCAAGTTTATGAAACATATTTTAATTATTTATTCTTTTTCCCATAAATTACTGATGGTATTCAACTGCACTATATAGGCAGGTAAGAATTCTAAAGTTCATAGTATGCTAACTTTGGGGGATGGTCAGCAGAGAAATGTTTGGATATTTCTCTTGCTGGAAGTAAATCAGACATAAAATGCAGAGTCTTTTCTTTGGACATACAATCTTAACTGAAATAGGAGTATAGGAACTGTCTTTACTTTGCATGGCTCCATGGTTATTACATAAAGCAAAGACATGGTTTCTCTGGTTCTGATATGACTGGTTTCAATTAACACAGTACCACTTAAAGCAAGGACTCTCTGCAGCCACATTTTAATGGTAAATAAGTCTTTACTCCTTTGCCTACAGCATGCCCCAAATTGGACTGTGAATCCTGAATGCATGGTACAATAGCTACATATAACCCAATATTCAAATGGATTCTTTCTCAATTTTATCTTTGACCCAAAAGCCAAGAATAATGCTATGGTGAAAAGCATTCACACATACTTAAGCCAGGAGCAACACCAGGCCATGCAAAAGTATTATTAAGCAGAGTGGATACATAGAAGAAGTGGAGGGGTTAATTAGTCTGGGAAGGGTATAAACCAATATTTTCAGGATTGGGTCTGATCTATTTGGTTGACTTTACCAGTTAAAAATGTAGTTGGTTAGCACCAAGAGTTTTCAATTCTTAGGGTTAGGTTCAAATCTTATGGTTCTAGAAATAAGAGGGCTTAAATCCCTATAATTTACTCTATCAAAGTAATTCTTTCATCAGACATAGTTTTTTCATGCTTGTGAAAGGAGCTTGATAGGATAATAGGTATTGAGATACATCATATGCGGAAGGGTAGGTTAAGGGTGGAAATTTTTTTCATAATAAATGTATGAGTTGATTATATTGGAAGCAAGGATGGGATGATGAAATTCATATGAATGCTATGGTGAAAGTAAAGGTCTTGCTGATGAAATTAATTGTAGATTGCAGGTGTTAGTGGGTTATAAAGTGGTCCTAGGGAAAGGATTGTGCCTAGGGTGATATATTGAGTGTGGTGGTGATTGAATGACTACATATATCTTTAAAAAACTAATCTCACAATTTACTTTTTAAAATGTGGATTTTACTCTCTACATATTGCGCTGAGATAAAATTTGAAATAAGTACATTGGATGGGTTGGACATAATTTGTAATTATTCTTTAACATAGCTTCTTTCTAAGGGTTTTCAAAAATAATTTTGATCATTTTTATTTTTCATTTCCTTATGGCTTTCAAATACAACTCCTGATGCACAAGAAGCAAATCCATATAAGTATAAACCCAAGTTTGTCAGACATAGGAGAGAGGGAAATTTCTTAAGCAGGAGAATGAAGTCAAAAGTATACTTGAGGAAGGTTAAACTAAATCTGGTATTGGGAAATGGCTGCTGAGTTTGGGGGGGAGGGCAGGGGTAGTTTGGTAACTCTAATATTTCTCAAATAATCAATATTGTTTCTGTGTTTCATTGTAAGTGAAAGATTAAAGATCAAAAAGACTGGGGGTCTGGAGCGCACTTTAGACTTAGTGACAGGTGGTGGAAGTTATGATAGTTCCTGACCACTGTAAAAATGTAAACATGTACAGAAAGTCATATGCACAAGAAAGTGATATGAACAAGTAATTATTCCTTGGTAAGGTGGGAGAAAGAAGAGGAACCTTTTAAGGCAGAGAAAGCAGCACCACATGCAGACAGGGCAGGAGAAATGAAAAATGAAATTAGGTCATTGGATTCAATTATTACAGATCTAAATATAATGTTTAAGATACTCTTTTCAAAGGCAAGGCAGGGTGGAAATTATTTCATATAAAACAAAGGAGAGAATCACAGTTGAAAAATTCTTGCAAGAGACACAGCATAGTATAAGAAGTCAGGCAATGTAGAAGAGGTATAGACCCAAACTACAAAGGTAATACATGTGGAGTCATATATCCCCATTGGTGCAAAATACAAAACCCTCAAATGATTGGTGGTTCTAGGAGACTAAATGATTGGTGATTTCCAGAGGTGTGACACGCTGATGGACGAGCTGATTGGATAGGTACTCAAAAAAGAAGAAGCTTCCGCAATAAATGAGTCAGCAGCTCTCGCCTGCTTTTACCTGGTTCTGGTGTCTGGGTGGTTTTTGACACTGCGCCCTTCACCCCCCATTATAGGAGCCCCCGTGGTAAACAATAAATACAGTTCCATAAAGGGTTTTCACACAGGGACATATGGAAGAGGAGGAAAAGGAGTTAATGAGAAGGAAGAGGTTGCTAGATGAGAATGGATATCTGAAGGTTAAAAGGTCCCTGAGCAGATGGAAGAGAAAGGAAAGAAATGACATGGGAAGAAACTGAGAGAGAAGGAGTAAAGTGATTTATTAGGATGAGAGATTTTATTCTTGCTGCAGCAAGTAATGTTGAAATAAAACCATTTTTTAAAAAATTTGAGCGAGTAGTTGAAGGTCAATGTATCAGTGTTGTACTACATGACTAGAACTTGAGAGTGCTATATTCTTCATGTCTTTCCTTGTTACTCTCTATCCCTTTCCCTCTACTTGATTCTTCTTCTCAAGGCCAGGGTCAGGTGATGGTTCACGGTTGTATTACTTCATGCTGTTATGACCGAAGGCTACAAATGGCTCAGAGTCTTAATTACAATCAAAAGGATTATCACAAATCCTCATATAACAGAGAAATGCAGGTTTAATTTTATAGATAAGAAAACTGATGTTCTGTGAATATAAGTAGCTTGTCTAAAACCAAAGTATTAATAAGTAATAAAATTGGGATTAAACTCTATGTAATTTCTTATACTTCATTCTTATCTGACATAACCACAGTATTTAATAAATATTCTCTGGTTTTTCCTTTGCTCTAATGAAACTAGAGTCTATTATTGCCTTTGGAGAATAGAAATCCCTTGTAATTAATTCCGAAGAGAAATTTCAGCTTTATCAGGCAACACAAACCCTTGATCTTAGTTCCATTTCTGCCACTAACACATTATGACACAGGGAGGTGATTTGTTCTTTCCCAGCTTTGATTTCTTATTTGTGAGTGAAGGTAAACGTTGTATAGTCTGCAAGGTATTTTCAAGTTCTGTATTTCAATGAATCTAAAAACGGGATAAGTGGGAAAGAGCAGGCCCATTTTGTGGAGGAACCAAATTTAGGATTGGCTATAAGTTCAGATCCTATTTTATCTTTTAGATTTTAAATATGGACCCTTTTCAAAAAAAGTTATACCATATGAGCTGGCTATGAAATTAAAAACAGAATGTTACTGAGGCTTATTGCACATGAGCTAACAAAAGCAATGTGAACTGGATTTGTGGAATTACAAAATGTTATTGGTAATTAGAGTCAGAATTCTACCTTTATCCTAAATGGTGAACAATAGTATAAAGACTAAAGACACAGAAAAACCAGAGAGTTAAAATTTTCCCAAGATTTTAAGGACTAAGTCTTGAAATCAATCATTAAAATCATGAATCGCTGTTTAATATAAAAATAAATTAGCTGTATCCATGACTTTGAGGTGACAAGTATTCATTCCCCAGTCCCCTCACTTTCCTTCTGATAAACATTTAAATTTTTCCTGAAAGTCCCTTACCTTGTTATGGTTCAGATATGAGGTGTCCTCCAAAACTTTGAACATTTTCAAATGTTCAAAGGTGAAATGATTAGGTTACGAGCGCTGTAACTGTTTGATTAATTCACTGATCTGAATTAGCTGGATGGTAACTGTAGGCATGTAGGGTGTGACTGAAGAAGTAGGTTACTGGGAGTTGTGCCTTTGGGGTTTATATTTTGTCCTTGGTAAGTGTAGCTCTTTGTTTCCTGGTTGCCATGTCCTCAGCTGCTCTCCACCTTGCCCTTCTGCCATGATGTCCTGCCTTACCTTAAGCCTAGAGTTAGGGAATCAGCTGACCATGAACTGAACCTCTGAAACTGTAAGCCCAAATAAACTTTTCCTCCTCTACACTGTTCTTGTCAGGTCTTTTTTCCACAGTGACCAAGAGGTTAACTAAATCCTTAATGGCATACTTTTTCTCAAAATTATTTCAATATTTGCTTGGCCTGGTATAAGCAAAAATAACCAACATGGTTCCTGCACCATAATGAAAGGACAGATAACCGGGAAGGAAGCAGACCTCAAATGATCCACAAGCTTTCCTTTATTCAGCAGTGGAGTCAATCAATCAGGCACTGGAAGGACTCATTTTCTGGGTAAAAAAAAATGGCCTTTGGTTACAGAGGGGCTCTGAGTTTTATAGTTTACAAGGAGGGTGAATTATTCATTGGAGACTGAGGCAGAATGTGTTGGTTTGGGAAGTCAGGACAAAAGTTGTGAAAAATCTGGAACTCATTGTCACTGGAAGAGGCTCTGAGAACTTGGCATTCACTGCCTATCTCCTTTCTTCAGGATTCACTGTTACCCAGTGAATCCAGTGAAGTATGCTTCACTATTGCTTTTCTCCTTCCAGGACTCATCAGCAATGGGAAAGGGTAAAAGTCCAGCACCCAGCATTTCAGTATCTACCTCCTCCCTTCAGGCCCATTGTGGTTGGGAAGGGATGGATGAATTTGCTTTTGGTGGAGGTGCTGGGGATGAACCCGGGAAGGCAGGAAAGTTTGCTTTTTCCCTTGGGACCCATTGTTACCGGGAAAGGATTTAATGTTTGACTAATTATCCTCCCTCCTCCAGAACCACAAGGTCTTTCTGTTTTTCCCCAGGACTGTCTTGTAGGAATACTATTTCCATAACCCTTTACCTGAAACTTTTCTCTTTCTGTGTACCCTCCCTAGAAAGTCTCACTATTTATATGCCTTGAAATACTATTTACACAATAGTGTCAATGAAATTTAAATCTCAACACATAAATAAGTCACACAGGTCAAGTTAATTAACACTTCCCTTCTCATTCTCACCCCAGTCTGTCTGTCCCTTGGATCACCATTTTGATAAATGTCATAACTATCTATCTAGTAGTTCAACCCAAACCAAGGGGCATTTTTATTTTCCCTCAATATACAAATCCAACCCATCAGCAAGTCATCAATTCTAACTTGAAATTGTATCTCAACCTGGTTCACATCTATCTTGTCATCATTCTGAACCAAATTTCTTCCATCTCTCCTAGATCTCTTCAGTAGCCCAGCCCCTTTACAGGTTCCTCTTGCTTCAATTCTTGTTGTACTCTACTTAATTGTTAAGGGAAACCATTATGATTTTAAAAAGATATATCTTATCATGTAATAGCCTCATAAAAAGCTACCACAGCTTTCCAATGTACATGAAATAAAGCACAAATTCCTATAAGATCCAACATGATCTAGCTGTTGCCTCTCATTCAAATCACAGTTTTGTTTTGTTTTGTTTGGTTTGGTTTGTTTCAGTTCTGCAGATTAAACTCAAGAGTTCTGTACCCCTGAGCCATATCCTTAGCCCGTTTTAGGTTTTATTTTGAAATAGGGTTTGCCAAGTAGCTTAGATCCTTGCTAAGTTGCCAAGGCTGCCCTTGAACATGCAACCTTCCTGCCTCAGTTTCCCAAGTTGCTGGGATTAGAGATGTTTGCCACCATACCTGGACACTTCAATCACATTTAATATCACTTTGCTCATGAGTTACAAAACCAGTCCTTCACTTGTTGCTTTAGTATCCTAGGGATGCTATAACAAATTACCACAAAGGTGGTAGCTTCTGGATATAAGATATAACATATTTATTCTTTCACAATTCTGGATATAATGAGTCCAAAATCAAGGTGTCAGGAGGTTTGATTACCTCTGGAAGATCCAAAAAGAGAATAATTCCCATGTCTCTCTCCAGTTTCTGGGGGTTTGTAATTCTTGATCTTTCTTGATTTATCAATGTATGATTGCAATCTGTCTCCCTTTTCACCTGACACAATCCTCTGTGTCTCTATGTCCTTTCCTCTTCTAATAAGGACACCAGTCATTGAATTTGGAACCTACCCTAAGTCAAGGATGATTGTCTCAAGGCCCTTAACAAATCAAATCTACAAAGATCCTATTAGAAAGTCATATTTTGAGGTTCTGAGTGGACATGAAATTGGGGGACGCTATTTAACTTGCTTTATGATTTGTCATGATTGTTCTTCATTTACTCCTTAGGTAATTTATCTTTTGAAAGTCAAAGAAAGATCTTACTTAATTTTGCCTTTCATTATAAATTATGGCTCTTTTGGTTTCCTTTACAATTTCAGATAAACTTGCATAATTTCAGTGGAATATCTTGAATCTATCTATCTATCTATCATCTATGTAAAACTATACACTAAACATAAGTGTAAGGGTGAACAGGTAAGTGTTGGAATATGTGAATACGTGCATGTGTGGGTATGAGTGCACGTACTCTTTGTGGCTAGTTAAGGACACAGGAGCACTTCTTACCATAACTTTGTGCTGGAAAACACTCAAAGGAAGCTAGCAAGGAATAATCAAAGAATAACAGAATCTCTTGAAGAGTGATAACACTAAGGAGGAAGAAAATAAAATGGATAGAATCATCTGTAAATCTCAAAAAGCATCAATGACAAGATATAAGAAGATAAAGGAAAGATACAATTCGATTTGCATGAGGTAAAGAAAAAAAAACTCTAAAAAATGAAATATAAGCTTTTCAGTCTATAAATTTCAGTGTAAGGATTATAGAGTCCTCTGAGAGAATCAACAAAACAAGACTATGTTTTAGGGCTTCAAAAAAAAAAAATGTGTATGCCAAAGGCAGTAGCATCATAAAGAGGGAAAATGAAGGAAATTATCTTTCTGATCTATTCCTGTAAAATTCAACCTTGATAGGAGATAATAGGAGATAAGAAAGTTAGATGTGGGTTTATGAATACTCGACTGATGGAATTTAGATGGATATGTGAATATATCTTCATACAATTTAGGAAAACTTACACTTTTATAGTTGTATTTTAGAAATACATTTGAATTCTTGGCACATCTCCAACATTAATATAAGTGAAATTTCCTTTCGAGTATCTACATCTTTCTTACTATAATATCTTGAAAATGGATTTCCATCACATTCAAATAAATATTTAAAATTATTTTAACAGCAATAAAATATGTGGGCTTGGGTTAATACCTTGAAGATTTTAGAATTAAACTTACCAAGTACTAGAACATAGAATTCTTCACATGTTCCTTATGGCAGACAGGAACATTTGGTTTAGAAGTAAATGAAGACTCCCAAACATTTGATCAAAAGGGTAGATTAGTGTTTCCAAACAAATTGGTACATAAGCACAAATTTTTTAAACAGTAGGAAGGAAATGGGGATGGAGGGAAGGAGGAAGAGATTAGTTCCATGTGATCCAGGACATCGACTGTACTCTTCAGTTTCATTCTGGCTACTTTCTCTGAAAACAATACTGAATAAAGGCTTTTTTTATACTAGAAATTACTTTCAGGGTAAGAACTATTAATCATAATACTAACAAAAGTGAAATAAAACATAAGTACTAGTAACGAGTTGAAGACACATCAATTTTTAAAAGTACACTAATAGAATACCCAAAGCGACTATCATTAATGATGTAATCATTCTGTTTGTCTACAGAATTGAAGTTTTTCAAAGTAAAAAATAAATACAGAATTATTCTTTAAATAATTATCCTCGTATGTCTTTCTATGTAATTAGTATTTAGGCCTTACATTTCTGGAGCAAACTCAGCTAGGTCCTCATGGCATATCCTTATTTATTACTTCATTCAATTTACTAAAATTTTATTTAGAATTTTCATAACCACATTCATGAGAAACTAGTTTTTAGTTTCTTTAATAATTTTCATATCAGCCTTTGTTTCAAATCTGGCCTTATATGCTATACAGACATCAGAGTGAAGCCCATGTTCGTTCTACCTATAATAACCTCCTTTTGACTCGAAGACTTGTATCTTGTTTCTAACTAAATAAATATGGCACAGGTAGTGGGAGGTAATATAAGTGAAATTTAAATAAGCAAAATTTAATATAAGTGAAATTTCCTTTCGAGTATCTACAGCTATCTTTCTTACTATAATATCTTGAAAATGGATACATATCCTGTAAGATATGTACACATACAGAGAGAAAAAAAAAAGATAGAAGGGAATATATAATAAAATTATGTGAGCTCAGAAAAGAATTTCAAGCTGTAGATAAGAAAGCAGCCAACCCTGTATACATTGATTACAGTTAGACACTCTGTAAAGGGCCAGTTAAGCTAGCCCCAGACTCCTGACCCACAGAAACTGAAGTAAGTATATTGCTTTTAAGCCATTAGGGTAGTAGTAATTTTTAAATAGAAAAATTTTAAATAGAAAACTAATACACCTCATAAAACAACCTGGAAGTACTTATTCTAATTGTCTTTTAGAGGTTTTAATAGTTGATATAATTCCTTCCTTAACAAATTGCAGAATTCACTGAAGAAACTGTCTGGCCCAGGAGTTTCTTTGAAAAGGTTTTTAATTGAAGATTCCATTTCTTTGATGTAAAGTATTATTTGTGTTTTTCTTCATTCATTTGTATATTTTCTTTATTTATGTAAACTACTATTTGCATATTTATTTTCTTGTATTAACTCGGGAGCTGTTTTTCTAGGAATTTTCAATTTCATTAAATCTACAATTTAAAATTCATCAGCATAAATTGTTCAAATTATTCATTGTCTCGAGTATACCTACTGTTCAATTCTGCTATTATGCCCCCCACCTTCTACCTCGATGCTGAGGATCTAACCCAGGTCCTTATGCTGAGTCTATACTCCAAGTCTTCTCTTTGCTTGTGTTTATTTGCACTGTCACACCGAGTCCAGAGAGTTAGGAATGTTACTAATTTTTGAAAGATTTTTTGGTTTTATTAAACTCTATATGAAGTATCTATAGGAATATTTGCCCCTAACCTCATTGTTTTTCTATTTCTATATATTTTAGGTTTATTTGCTCTTTTCCCACTAGATACTTCAGATGACTTATATCAGTGATTTTTATTCTTTATTTTTTTCTGGTGTTTATATTTTAGTGCTATAAATTTCTAAGTGCAGTTTAGTTACCTTCTTTATGTCAAAATGAAATATCTTAATATCATTAAATTCACAAAGGTTTTATTATTTCATTCTGAATTCTGCTCTACAAGTTAATAAGTATCTTTGTTACTTTATAAAAACTTTAGTGCTTTTTAATTATCAGTTGAAATACTTTGTCTTTTAGAATTAATTTCTTTCTTGCTGAATGTAACTATTGAAAGAAAAAATAGTCTGTATTATTTCAATTATTTAAAATTTATTGAGTCTTTGTATGGTTCACATTTGGTCATTTTGGGGAAATAAATACAGATGTCCATACAGATATATCACTGAGGTCAAGTTTACTTACCATATTGCTCAAGTTATCATTATCTTTACAGATTTCATCATCTTGTTCAACTGGGAACTAAGAAAAATATGTTAAAATGTTCCACCATGACTGAGGTATTTTTGTGCACTATTGTTAAATTTTATTTTTATATAATGATTGCTGTTAGATTCAAGAATACTGTCTTCCTAGTACACACATTTTTATAATGAAATATCTCTCTTCTATTTCATAATCTTTTCTTAAAGACTAATTTCTGATATTAACATATTGCACAGACTTTTTTTAGTTAACATATCATGGTGTAGTTTTTCTATCATGTAATTTCAATCTTTATTCTCAATTTTTATATCTTTTGTGAACATATACATTTTTTAAAAATATCATTCTCAGATTTATCTGGATTGACCATTTTTCTAATTATATTTAATATAATTACTTACATGCATTTGTTTAAAATTTAGGAAAATGATGTTGATTGGAATATCAACATTTATTTAAATTAATGGCCTTTTGGAGAATGGTAATCTAATGAAACAAATCTAGTATTTCTAGATAGGCATATCAGGATGATTTTTAAAAATCTTTTGAGGAAAGAGTTGTTAATAGAAGGAAATATTAATGCACGTGAATTACCCCTTTTAATATGGGATGAAAGGAAGGAAAAAACAGAAATAAATTTTTACACAAAACTTCTCTCCATGCTCCAGTTAAAATATAAAATTTCCTGTAAGTAAAGTGTAAGAACATTTTGATAATTTATGCGCATGACTTAATAACTTTCAAAGGACCCTGGTGAACTCTGTGAGTAAAACATCGATTTTAAATACTTTAACTCTTCTACTCTTCTATAACACTTCTAATTTTCTAAATACACTTCAAAGGTCTAAAATATCACTTTGAAAATAATTTAATAGCTTATCATAAAATCTTTATGGAATATTCCTCTTATGTGGTATTTTGAGTCCATGTATATTTTAATTTTAAGTAAGAATTATGCAGAATATCAATTTCAATTTATTATGAATACACAATCAGATTTCTCTTTAAAGTGTCTGTAGTGGTTATAATTAATGTTAAGTTTATTTTATAAAATATATGCAAGTAATTTTAAGCATTTACCTTTTGCTAATTCATGTTCTTTGACTGTAGGCATTTGAAAAAGACTATCTCCTTGCAGAAGAGTAACTAGAACAGAGTCTTTTCCTTCTATATAAGTATCCTTAAAACAAAGACAAAGGTTCCCCAGCTAGGGCTAATGGTGTCTACCAGGCCCTAGAGACACAGGGAGGAAAAAGGAGAGAATTCCAAGGCAGAGCAGTCTTCTTTTCCTTACTTGGTCAAACTTTATTAACTCCTAATGGCAGGGGCAAATTCTCATAATACTAGCTCCTTTCTCTCTTGCCAAAGGAGATGGAACATCACCTTACCAAAGTCCCTGGAGAAGCAATAGCAGTAGGCCAGATATGTATATGCCATCCTAAAGACTGGTCTCTGACTTCCTTTCTTAGAAGACCCACTGACCACAATCATGACTCCTTTTAGGACTAGCAAGCCAAGCACCTGCCAGTAGCTTAATTACATTGAGGGTGAAGTGGTATTTAGCTGTTGGAATCACTATCACATCTAGGGTGTCTGGGACTCCCTCAGAAAAGTCACCCATAAATTTCAAGAAAGATATCTAGAAACCAGTGTTAATTTTATATTCTTAATAAACTTGGCAACTACATTCAAACTGATGTACTGTAAGCAAGTTGTAGCAGCAAACTCTGTTAATTGTTAAACTCTGTAGAATTGAAATTCTTCTAAAGACCAAGGAAAGTAAAGCCCTTGAACTACTTTCATCCAGAAGAAAAGAATTTAATGCAAATTACTCTGTAAGACAAGGTTCAGTGTTTAACTCTGAAAAAAGTCTTCCAATAAGTACCCCCTAAATATGATTATTATTTCCATGGAACACAAAACTAATCATTTATCTACATATCACTTTTTACACTTATATTTTAAAAGAAAAATTACTATCATTAGAGTGTCCAAAGTCTATAGCTCCGAATTGATGTCTAATTTTTTCTAAAGTTCCTAAAATAGTAGTAAGTACACAGCGAGCATTACAAAAATATTTTCTCAATAAACTTTTATCTTTACTGCATAGTTTTCACATTTAATGAGTAATTATATGTAGAAAGCTGCATTCATCAATCTCTTCTTATTTCAGATAAACATCCAAAATTATAAGCGTCTTTGATAAAAAAAATAAAATAGCTCTATTTTATTGTGATAGATAAGAATAGTCTAATTAGAGATCAGACCTGATTAGTCAAGAACTCAAGATACTAAAAAATCTGTTCTATTTTTGTAGAAAGACACACAAATATATGTACATATATTTATAGATGTTTATAAATTTTGTTTATATGTATATACATGTTGAAAATGAATACATATGAGCATATATAAAATCTATATAGTAAAAATAAGTAGAAATAAAAAAGACAGGAAGGGAGGAATGAAAAAGAAAATAAAGGAGAAACAACAAAATACAAATGTTTATAATTTCTGTGGTAGAAATAGAATTGCCATTTTAGACAAAACTGTGATAACTATTTTGGGGGACAAAGAGAGTTGAATTAAAACAATTCATATTGAATTTTAAATTATACAACTAATATACTGAAATATATTATATGCATATGTATTCTATGTATTTTATTATTACTAACAAAATTATATACTTTTGTAATAACCACAGATTCCTAATTTATTTTGCTTGTCCTGCTGTATTTAATTCATATACTGGTTTTCCTTTAAAATTTTTTCCTTATATTTTCAAAGGATTAATTAGAAAATAATCACAAATTTAAAGAAAAGCTTCCGTGAAACATAGTTGCTTCATTATACTTAGATTTTCAAATAATTGAGGATACTGAAGAAATGTTTCCTTTTACATTAACCATCAGTTATAGAACATGCTAAGAGATCTCAAAAAGTCTTCCCATATTCAGCAGTTATCCTAAACACACTTATTGACATAGGCAATTTGCTATTTTCTCTTTGGCTAATCATTTGCCTCCTTCCTCCCATCTGACTCACATCCCAGTTTCTGCCTTTCACAGAAAGTCTCACATCTTGGTTCCTATTACCCTATCAAGTAGTCATCTTCAAAATGCTTTTAATTATCTTTCTATTTCATCAAATGATCCATAGAAAACTCTTGTGACTTTGACGTACCACATCTAGGTGGAAAAACAACCCTTACTACTTACTACCCTTCTTCATTGACCTGACTTAGGTTAGCTCCAACCAGGCATCCGTCTTCCAAATTAACATCTAGGAAGAAAACATCTGACTGAGCAGTCATATATGTCTGTGTTATGGTTTGGGTATGAAATGTCCCCTAAAATCTCCTGTTCATGCAGAAATATTCAGAGGTGAGATGATGAGATTATGATAGGTGTAACCTAATCACTTCATCCCAGTTGGAAGTGACTGAATGGGTAGGAACTGTAGGCAGGTGGGACATGGCTAGAGAGGGTGGGTCATGGGAATGAGATGGGGGGCAGCCTTGGAAGGGTGCATCTTCCCTGTGACCCCTTACCCCAACCCTCTCTGTGCTTCCTTCCTGCCACAAGGGGAGCAGCTTCCCACTGTTGGATATGTCAAATAGTTGGATACACAAGTCTGAAGTTCAAGAGTGTGATCTAGACTAGAGGGTATACATTTTTCAGTTAGTTTTCTACATGGTACATAAGTTTTTAGATAGGATTATCAAGGGAGTGAATACAGGTAGAAAAGGATTCAATGACCCACATAAATGATGCATCCAACACCCTAACCTCTCAGTTTCTTACTGTCATCAGTTCCCACAGCTTCTTTCTTACTGTACTTCTTCACCATGTCCATGACCACACCCTGGATCTTAGTAACAACTAGGAATATTTTGGTTCTGAAATGTTTAAATCAAGCAACTACGTGATGACACAACACAATAAGTTTTTCCTCCTTAATCATCTCTCTACCTCACTTCTTATATTGGTTCTTGCTCCCTCTCACTTCTGTCATAACTAAGCTGTCTATAGCCACTCAATTCAATTCTTTGTCTTCCATTTACATTTCCAGATCACTGGAAACTTGATTTCACCCAAATTACCCCATTAAAATTATTCTAACCTTGATCACCATTTAACTTCTTGCTATATACTGGACACATTTTTTCTTGAATTCTTGACATCACAAAACTGCTAATAGGTCTTTTAATCCTCTTTTAACCTGGCATTTATGATTTTGTGCCTTCCTGGTATTATTCCATGTACCAGCTGTGTTTGGTCCCTTCCTGAGCATTTTTTTCCCCTGACATTTCTCTTTTCCCTTATCTTAAATATTTTTCTTCCCCAGAGCTTTATTCTGAACTCTTCTATCTCTGTAAATGTTTTTTTTTTTTTTTTGGGGGGGGGGGGGGGAGGTGGGGAGATTTCACACACTCCAGTATCTTCTGTAATTTCTTCTACATGTCCAAATCATTGGTTTAAATTTTGATCTCACCTTTAAATTCCAAAATCATTCATTTATTCCCAACTCAGTCATCTCAATTTAATGTATTTACAATGGACTTCGTTTCTCCTCTGAAAATGCTCCAAGTCATGGGTTTCTTGACCCTAAGAATGGCCCTTTCATTCACTCAGTTGCCAAAACAGAAATTTCAAATGTCAGATGACTTCCCCATAGGCCTCCTTTTCCTCCCTCGAGATAACCATTATTCTCATGTGTTTACTCCGTCCTCATCATTTCATGAATCAGTCCCCCTCTCCAGTCTCATTGTCACTCTGTTGACTCATATGAACCATTTGCTGTTTTTTTAAACTTATATTTCTCCTGAAATATTGCCCTTGCCTAGTTTTGTTTCTTCAACTATTCTCAATTTATTTTGGGGGGTGGGGAGATACCAGGGATTGAACTCAGGGGCATGCAGCCACTGAGCCACATCCCTAGCCCTATTTTGCGTTTTATTTAGGGACAGGGTCTCACTGAATTGCTTAGTGCCTCACTTTTGTCAAAGCTGGCTTTGAACTCTCCATCTTCCTGCCTCAGCCTCCCAAGATGCTGGGATTACAGGTATGCACCACCATGCCCAGCAACTATTCTCAAAATTTTATTAACATAACAATTATACATATTTATGGGGTAGAGTGTGCTATTTCAACACATGTATACAATCTGTACCAATCAAATCAAGGAAGTTTTTTTATCATCATTTTGTGTTTGAAGTCTTCAAGCTCTTCTCTTCTAAATAGTCATAAAAGATATAACAAGTTATAATGAACTCTTGTTTCATGTGCTATAGAGTATTACTTCTATCTAACTGGGTACAAGTTATCCAACCTCTCACTATACACCCTCTGCAAATCCTTTCCAACCTCCAATAATCAATATTATAAATTCTGATCAAATTTATAAAAAAACAAGTAATCCAGGTGCAGTGGTGTATGCCTGTAATCCCAGCAGCTCCGGAGACTGAGGCAGGAGGCTTGCAAGTTCAAAGTCAGCCTCAGCAAAATTGAGGCACTAAACAACTCAGTGAAACCCTGTCTTTAAATAAACTACAAAATAGGGCTGGGGATGTGGCTCAGTGGTCGAGTACCCCTGAGTTCAATCTCTGGTAACTGCCGCCCCCCAAAACAAACAAACAACATAAGAGAGGAAATGAGAAAAATTTCTTTTAGAATCTGATTTCTGGCTTAATAAACAAAAACATCACCATTATAATTTTTGTCACTCTCCTTCCGGGCACTGAAAAAAATCTTTTCATTTATCTCCTTGCTTTAGACGTTTCTGTAACTCATTCCTAAACTAGAGGAAAGAAAACGTTTCTAAAGGAAAGATCTGATTAAGTAATGCTCCTGTTTAAAGATTGAATCGTTCCTTATAGTCCTTAGTATAGAATACAAGTTCCTTTCATGAATTTGCTCACCTCTAATTAACCCTCTAGACTTTATCTCACCACTTCTCCCATTCCCACTTTTTTCACACTCCATTCATATGACATTATACTTTATTTTTGACCTATGGAGATGCAGTTTTCTCTGCTTAAACTACCAAGCCTGGTCCCTTCCTACATGACACTATAATTGGCTTTTTACCACACTGTCTATCTCACTATATTGTAAGATTTTGAAGTGAAAAACTAACTATGCATCTTTAAACCAAATGCCTAGCATATGATATCCACTCAGATATACACTGAATTTGTAATAAACAAATAAAAGGACAAAATGAAATAATAAGAAACATACAATTCAAGTTAAAAGTAATTAAATTAGATCACAATTCAGATTCACAGCATTTTATTCCTTATCTTTTGACATCAAAAGAACATTAGCAGATTTTGAATAATCAAATTAAAAACAGTTTGAGAGATTTTTAAGTTTTAAGCCCATTTACAATTTGAAAATATATAAATATGCATATATTATCTAAAACCTGGTCTAAATAATACCCTCAGGAAACTGAATGTTTTTCAGAAAATTTGTGGTGTGTTTACCTGAATTGCCAAGAGCAATCAAGAAGCTATAAAATGAGAACAGAAAGTACAAAAAACAGAAAGTACAATTCTGGCTCCTCAGTGGGGGAAAAATTAATAGAGCTAAAGAATGTTCAGGACAGTGTGCATATCAAGCCTAAGGATGAATCAGATGGGGATTCACTTATAATCCCACTCTAGAAATAAAAAAGAATCTTTAACATTTGGAAAAAGAAACTTAAAGCAACTTAAACTAAGTTCTACAGTCAGCAAACTTATAGGTATTACTTTTCTAAGGTCACAAAAATAGGAAACGCAAAAATTTTTTTAAAAGGGGGAACTGAATAACCTCAATAGCATTTTAATGTAATTTCTAGGTAGGGCCATGAGGTGAACTTAACCTAAACTCCATTATGTGTGAAAGAATAAAATGTTTCTACATTTGACCAATATATGTTCCTATGAAATACTTTCTGGAATGTATTTCATGTAGTCTAAAAGTTTGGCCCATATTACTCTCTATTAGTTTTTTTCCACATTGACCTCTAAAAGATATCACAAATGATAGCACAGTAAATAGCACCTTAATGATGAGAATATTTTCTTAAACCAAATTACAAAATGAAATGCGCTTCATCATGTACTTTAGTCTGCTAAAATCTGCATCACTAAACTTATCTCTTTTTGGCCAACTTGATCTACTAATCCCATCTATAGATCTCACAACTCACAGTCTAGGAGGAATCTGGGTACTAGGCCAGGTCTAGTCAATACTCTTAGCCACCAGTCATGAGCTCAACAGGGCATAGTAATGCCTCACACTCTGGTTTCACAGTGAACTGCATGCCTTGTTCCCACTGCAAATGTACAATAGGACTCCTGGATTGTACCCTACTTCTTCAATTTCCAGAATTCTCCTGGTCATCTGAAGTTGAGATGTTTACATCCTATCTTGGACTTTCAAGGGTTGGCTGACAATTGTTCTAATCACTTAGAACATGCTGATTCCTAACAGTTCCCAAGTCTTTCACATATTAATGCTGCTAATATTAAAAAAAAATTAAACTGTGGTGAAGTGGTACACAGTCATCTCTCAGTATCCATGGGAGACTGTTTCTCTAATGGATACCAAAATCTGTTCGTGCTCAGGTTCCTTACATAAAAGGACATACTATCTGCATAAAACCTATACACAACTTCTTATATACTTTATATAATTTCTTGTAATACCTAATACAGTGTAATAGCTATGTAAATATTTTACACTGTATTGTTTAGAGAATAAGGACCCAAAACATGTTTGTACATCTTAGGTGCAAATACAATTCCTTTTTCAATACTTTAATTTGCATTGGATTGAATCTACAGATACAGAATATGTGGATATGAAGAGTCAGCTATATTTGAAAAATACTATTTAACTTAGTTATATTTTTTACCCTTAAATTTTAATTGTGTATTTTCTTTCCTTTATCTTTCTATGCAGATATTATGGTACGGTTTTACATTGTAGATTAATCTGAGGTATGATATTTTTATGAACAGGAAAACTATGAAGAATGCAGAATATTTTTATATAATTTTCCAAAGATAGTTTTAAGTTAATATTTAACAGATAACAATTTTTGGTGATGAAAGAATTTATTTTATGTGATTAAGAATAATCTTGCAGGGCACCATGGTGCACATTTGTAATCCCAGTGACTCAGGAGGCTGAGGCAGGAGTTCAAAGCAAGCCTTAGCAATGTAGAGAGGCCCTAGGCAACTCAGTGAAACCTTGTCTCTAATTAAAAAATAAAAAAGGGTTGTGGATATGTCTCAGTGGTACAGCCTTTCTGGGCTCAATCCCTAATACAAAAACTAAATAAATAAATAATAAATAAATAAACAAATAAATAAATAAAAATGAATGATCTGCAAGTTCTACTTGCTACAGCAATTAATTTCCAGTTTCTAAATTTAAAAAAATGCCTCTTAAAATATTTTCAGGTGAAATCCATTGAAAACTTCTTGAATTGCCACTGAAAATCATGAATGAGCAGTTTTGTCTTTCATTATTAGCAGTGAAATTGAGACTTCTTGAATTTTGAAAAACCTTCTTAACATTTATTTTCAAAATATCAATACAATATATTCCTGGAGTTCCTCAAATTTTTCTTATAAAATATGCAAATTTTTCATGACATTTGCAAATTTGACACAACCTTTTTTACATGCCTTACAATTTTAAGTAATATAACTTCACTTTCCTTCCTAATGCTTCAGAAATAATACTTATGTGTACCCAGATCAAAATTTTCGGGTTCTTAAAACATACCATTTTTATTTCAAGATCTCTCTGAGTTTTCTATTATACTTGTAAAGAAATTGCTATATAGCTATGCATTGAGAGAGAATATTTATTCTATATTCTGTCCAATAATTAAAAAAAATAAAGGACCTTGAATTCTTACCAATGCAACAACTTTCATCATAGAATGCTTTTAGTTGTACATTGCAAACAGTTATACAAGATACATAATTTTAGAAATGGCCAATAGTATTTGAATGATCTAATAATGACATTTTAAAGTTAATTTAATCTGACTCTCAGTTTTCTAACTTGAAATTGAATACAAAATCTTCATTTAAAACTCATTCTTATATGACTTAAGTAATCCTGACAAATGTGACCATTTCACTTTCATTCTTAAAGAACTTTAAAATAGCCTTAGAGATAAGCTAAATAAAATGACTTGATTACATTGCTTCTGGCAATGCAATCCAGATAAGTAACAATGGGAGACACCAAATTATTGCATAATAATGAACCCCAGTTTGCCTAAGCTCTTACATACCCACTTGAAAAAAAGTTTACACATAAGTATAAGCACTGAACTTCAGAAAATGCAAGCATAAAAATATCTATTTTCAGGGTGGAGCATGACCAAGGAAGAACACATATCTTCACAATATTATAAATTGTATCTAAATATAAGTTGTGTCTATATATATAGTGTTTCTCTCTCTATCTATATGTACATATAGATATATACATACACACATACGCATACACATAGTTGAGAGTGGAAACCTAATATTAGGAAAGTTGCATACCTACTGCAGAACATCACATGCCTAATGCTTATTCACCTTTATCTGTTGGGAAGGAAGTTGAGGAACGGTAGTCTTGGGGACAATCACCTTTCCTTCTTGTGACTTTCCTTTGCAAAGAATTTCTTTCAACAACCAGAACACAACAAGCCTATTCAATTTCCATGTTTGGAAATATGCTCTCTTAAAGGATATAATAAACTAATTTAATATACAAATAATGCATAATATTTTTATTACCACTTGTAGAAAAGAAAGGTTAGTTTAATTTTGTACCAGAACAAATCTTTCTCATAAAACTAATCTCTAATGTAGAATTCTTTGAGAAACCAGTGAACAGTTGAGGAAAGTATTTCATAGGAGATGGATTTAATCTTCAGATATAAAGAGAATGTCGCAAGCAGGCACAGTGCAAAGCAGCAGGGTGAAGTTATATCACATAAGCTGTACCTATGATACTTAAATACAAGGTTGGTCCTGTCAATATACTTTCTGGGTTGACTTTATATTTCATCTTTCTTTATGATGCAATGTAATAGGTTGGGTATAAATAAGTAGTTGTCTGTAGCCAATACATTTTTCTTCTATAAATTCAGATGACAAAAATACAACACAAAGGAAAGAATTACAATGTTATTAACTCTTTTCATAGGAGCAACTTGATGACAAATTAAGCAATGCTATTATCATGCGATATGGTTTAAATAGAGGTGTCCATCAAAAGTTCATGTGTGAGATAATATGAAAGTATCATAGATGAAATGGTTGAATTAGAAAGTTGTAACCTAATCAATATGTGGATTGATTGGATAGTAACTGTAGGTGGGTAGGGTACGATGGAGGAAGGTAGGTCACTGAGGGCATAACTTAGGGTTTATATTTTGTTCTTGGTGAGCAGAACTTGCTTTCTGTTTCTTGGTTGCCATGTTCTGAGCTGCTTTCCTCTGTCTGTCCTTCTACCAAGCTGTTCTGCTTACATTAGGACTAAAGCTATGAAATTGGCCAACCATGTACCAAACCTCTGAATACATAAGCCAAAATAAACTTTTCCTCCTCTAAGTTGCTATTCTTAGATCTTTGGGCCTCAGCTATGAGAAAATTAACTGAACAACATGAGAGTGAAACAGAAAAGAAAGAATTACAATTTTATACTTCACTGGTGTTTTAATAGATTTATGTACTTCACCTACATACCTTTGCGAAGCATATCTAAAAACTGATAACATTAGGTTTTATGTGTTCCTCATTAAATTTCACCATACTAAGTGAAAGGCAAAAAGTGATAAGAATTTGTGCATGACTATTTGTTAAAATAAATTAAACTGTCTTATTACTTTAGTTATACACTTTGAATTCATATTTGTTATCTCTCCTGATATTACAAGAATGTTATTTTGATCCATGTTTTCCAAATAAGAAATCACAGCCAGGACCAAGATGTTCCATACTAGAACATCAAGCTCCTTTCATTGCTTTAACGTAATCTTTAAAAATAGATAAAATCCAAAGGACGAATGATCTCTCTGATAAGAGGATGATGACACATAATGGGGGTGGGAGGGGGTTAATGTTAGGGTTAGGGTTAGGGTTAGGGAGGGGTGCAAGAATGGAGGAAGGAAGGACTGTACAGTGGGAAAGAGGGGTGGGAGGGGTGGGGGGGAGGGAAAAATTGCAGAATGAATCAAACAAACTATACCCTATGTAAATTTATGATTACACAAATGGCATGCCTTCACTCCATGTACAAACAGAGAAACATGTATCCCATTTGTTACAATAAAAATTAGATAAATTATCTCTAATCTTTTAGAAGATTTGTGGGTTAAATAGGAAAGAGACAACAGTATCAAGAATCAATGATATTTATAGCAGAGACATAATTTTTATCAGCAAATAGAAACTATAGTACAACCAAATTCTATACTCATATACTCATATTTGGAATGATAAACTTCCTAGTTAGAGTGGCCCATTAGCAGAACATAAATTATTAATATATTCTAATTAAGTTTTTATTCATGTTTCAATGCCAATAAGTGGAGATGGATTTCATGAGTAATTACAACATCTTAAAAAACCAGACCATACTTCAAAACAAGTCCACAATTTTGTATTAATTACTACAACAGCTATATTTCAGGAAGTACTATATACACAAATGATAAACAGTCATCTGATGATCTGGTATATGCAAAATTCAATTCATCAACACTGAAATTTAAAGAAAAATCTAACTTACCGGTGGATCAGCCCCCTTAGAACCAGTCAGCCCTCCTGTTAGAGATTCGATATCCTGACAAGGGGAGAGGTGTGATTGTAAAATGGCTACTCAATAGCATAGAATATTCCCCAGTCCCACAGCATAATACCATCTTCAGTGCAAAGTTAGGGCAGTTCAGTTACTTTCTTCTTTTATGATCTGACATACTATTAATACTACACAAATAGCTTATATCTAAAGATCTATATATTTTTTCCATCTCTGTACATTCTGTATATATGTATATATATAAATGGGTTTATTTTTCTGGACATATGCAAATAAAATAGCTCAAGACAAGAAAATAGATGTTACATCTTTAAAAAGTCAAAATGAGGGCAGAATAGAAAAATAAACTTTACCTGTAATTAGCATAAGAATATAAAGCTCATGGAAAATGCCTAACCTACAAAATTTTTAAATTATCTATGATCTACTCTATTACTACATAGGGAGAGGATACAAGGAGATAAAGATTAACTGTTCTGCAACAAAGATCAATTTCTAATCTTGAATCAGTAATCACAGAAGGTCATGCCTGAGCAATGATTGCAGTTGTCAAGGTGATCATAAGTGGGGAAATGGGTAATACTGTGATAAGCTGTAGTAGCTGTGCTCTATTTATAGGGACAACTACTACAACTAAATCTTATCAGTTATATGGCTTTGGTGTTCGACATGTCAATCATTTGATTTTTCAGAAGAAACTAGAATTTCATGTTTTAAAATAAAATCTTTCTAGTTTTTAAAAATGTTTTTATTAGTGGATTAGAGTTATATATGGAATTGGGGGTTCATTTTGACATAATCATTCAAGCATGAACTATAATTTGGTCCATTTCAGTTCTCAGTACCAGCTATCTCCCACATTTTCAATGACTATAACTGATGTAAATTTTAAACCACCTCTCATCTATCACAATGGAAAACCAAAAGAAATAAACACATCACATACACACGTGAAAGCAAAACAAATCCAAACCTGTCTATTCAAAGACTGCTGCCTCGGAGTTTGGAACTACATTGGAGAATTACATTTTTTGCCAAAAACACTCTTTCTTGTGACTCTGATCACTTCTTGTCTGTTTGCATATGGTTGAAATGGTAGGGACGAGTAACCCAGGTAAATAATATTGCAGTATGAAAGTAAAAATGAAAGATAACTGAATTGAAATTGAAGTAAAAGAAAATTAGATGTCTGTGATTAGAAAAACAGCCAATACTTTGAAATCATTAAGAGAACCTATGTTACTAATTAACTTGAAACTTTAGCGTATCATTTTCCCCTAGCACATAAAGAATAGGAAATCTTCATTTGTGGTGTCGGGGACTGAACCCAGGGCCCCACACTTGCTAGGCAAGTGCTGTACCACTGAGCTACACCCCCAGCCTGAGAATGGGGAATCTTTTTTTTTTCTTTTTCTTTTTTTTTGCAGTTCTGGGGATTTGAACCCAGGGTCATGTGCTTGTGAGACAAGCACTCTACCAACTGCGTTATATTCCCAGCCCTGGGTAATCTTAACAATACGTAAAGTTCTAAGATAGGATGCCACTGAAACACTAAAGGCAGGAGAGGAGGAAGGGTGGTATACGTTTCCATCTGAAGAAGCTGACTTTGAGCAGGAAACTCAATGGATGATGAATTTCTTTGTGCATATTATACTAAGGGTCATAAATGATAAGGAAACCACAAGGGAGATTCACCAAGATAATTATTGAGTTGTCTTTTCAATAACGTAGACACACACACACACACACACACACACACACACACACACACATATAGTGCATGTATAGATAAATAGACATAAATACATTTCTACCTTATCCAGAAAGTTTTTAAGGAACTATCCCTTTCCCCCTCCATCCTAGCTTTAAAAGAGGCTTGTAGATGGGTGTGGTGGTATATACCTGTAATCCCAGTGACTCAGGAGGCTGAGGCAAGAGGATCAGGAATACAAAGCCAGCCTCTGCAGGCAACTCAGGGAGGCCCTAAGCAACTCAGCAAGACCCTGTCTCTAAATAAAATACAAAAAAGGGCTGGCAATATGGCTCAGAGGTTAAGTGCCTTAGGTTTCAATTTCTAATATTAAAACAACAATAACAACAACAAAAAGGGCTATAAAAATGACTTCAACTATTCAACTGTTATAGGTGTCTGCCATTGAATAAAGGTGATACAGAATCTGGTAGTTTAAGTCCTAGAGTATTTTATTTGAGTAATGTTTGAAATTAGATGTTCTCTTTGCCTTTAACTCAGTTTAAGACAGCTTTTTGGGTCTCAAAAGCCAGAATATCCCCATTAATATAACTCTATTGTTCGGTCTATTTGTAAAGGACCTTTCCTCATCCTCCTGCTGAAATTATTTATTCTAGTGTCATGTACACAGAAAAGGAATCAAATCACTTAAATTATTTGATCTTAAATGTTCTTTTAACTTTCTTATTAAGTAAACTTTAACTTTCATATTTAAGTATATCCTGTGTAATCAAAGAGTGAGATATATTTATAAATTAGCAAACAAAATGAAAACCCAATTGAATTCAAAGACAAACTATAACTTCAAATTTCTTTTAGAGTTCCATGCAAGATTTGACATTAGGGATTAAATGGCTAAAATATAAGATTAATACAAATTAAAATACCCAGTTTATCATACTTGATAATATCCCTGTTGTGACAAAGACAAAATCAAAGTTCCATTCATATGAAAGATTATTACCAACTATATTTAAAATGAAAGAAAATGATGTTAAATACATTTTGAGATAATATGTGTCTTTCTTCATAGGCATATTAAAGCATATATATCATATGAGCAATTAGAATTCTAATGCACTTATGAGAGAAAATGTAGAAATTAATTCAGATAACTACTTAAAGAATTTAGGTGATTCAATTAGTAAATTTTAAAAAAAGTTCTATCATGAAGATTGCTTGCTATAGCAAATAAGTGTGCCCATTTTCAGATTTTTACAAATGTTTAAATTTTCATGTTAACCATGATCCTGAGAAAAACAAAAGAATTTCAGTGATAGGTGAAAAAAGGTATTGATATGTGTTGCTTTTAAAGTGTTGAATTTAATATAAACCATGACTTTATGGTTCTAACGAGTTCATAAATGTACACTCTTATCCCCTTTACTCATTCAATTATAAAACAGTTTTTGAGCTTATGTTCTATTTTGGTAAAGCTGAGCAAGAGTGTCCTACTTGGATAGAAGCCCAAGTCAAACCTGGCTTATCATTTGATGCAAAAAGAATTTTTTCAGGTGTGAATAATGAACAAGTATGCATGAATGCGTAACAAGAAAATGGGTAAAATAAACAAATCTTTTGAGGAACTCGGAAAATATGCATTGCTTTATAACTCTTAAATGGTAACTAAAAATAAGTCAATCTTTATGATTATGGAATATTTTGTCTATAAAAGTGAAATCTTTGACAATGCCTACAGTGTTACTTGAATTTATTTTTCTATGCACAACAACAGAAAGGATATCAAATAGTAAAAGCATTGATTTCCTAGAAAGTTTTAAAAGTTACTTTGTCATATTTTTTGTTTGATTAAAGCATTCTAAACAAACTTTTATTTATATGGTATACTGTATGTAGTTCATCATTTACATCTAATAGCTAATAAAAAAACTACTAAGTTTTATTATGTGCCAGTCATAAATGCTTTGTACACATTAACCCCAAGTGCTTTATAAGTTAGCTATTTCTTTTCTACTTAGGAGGATGGATAATATATCCAATAATATGGCATGTAGTTTTAATAAGTCAGATTACAAAAAATGTTTATAAGACTCCACACCCATGCTTTTTAATACCAGTACTAGAGGAGCAGCCTCAACTTGTACCCTGGTGGTCTTTGACATGTCCACATTGGCTTTGTAAGCAAGACTAAACCATGAACTGCTCTAAGTCTGGATTTGGTGTCCTGTGGGCCTCCCAGTACATGGCAAGCGAGGCAGTCTTAAGGGGAGTTTCCAAATAGCTGTTTTTCCTCTGCCTCCTGAGCACTAAGAGGCATGGTGCTGCCCACCTCACACCTTCTCATACTGGTTCCATCTACAGTAAATAAACTCACTTAATTGCAGTATGGAATTGGCTTCTCCTTAACAGAGAACTCTACCTCTCTTATTTCCTGTTATCTGGTTCATCTAGTTTATTATTGTCCTGTGGGTTTGGAAACCCACAGAGCCAGAATTTGAGTGAGATAGGCAGGTGCCTATGGTGCAAAATTTAAGGAGGCATACATCCTGAGGTACCTTGCATAATCCTAAGAGTGAGAACCTCCTTAAAATATAATGCCCTAAACACTGTATTTGTCTCACTCTGGTCTGGACCCTTCTAGGGTTTGGGAAATTGAAACCATGGTGGATTTCCTTTTGCCATTTTGATTCATTGTATCCTTACCACTTGGATCTACAGAAGGATGGCAAGCTAACCTAGTGCCTACACCATGTTATTGCTCAGGGCTCTATACCAATAATACATATCCTCCATGAAGAGAGTTGCTAACATCTACGCAGAAAAAAAGAAAACAAACAAACAGGAACTAATAATTACACAATCAACTTTAATTCTGTAAAAATTTATGAATGAAACTTCCATTTCCCTTTCCAAGTTATGAAATACCTAAATGAAGATATGACATACCTAAGTTATGCAAGCAGTCTTTGACACAAACTGTAGAGTTGGTCTCTTTAACATTGGAATACTCTTTTCTGGGATGGAATTCTGGTTCATGAATCAGAAGTCTTAGGACTTGGGAAGACTGAATTGCAAAAGTGGGGCAATTAGTGTCAGAGCTCTAAATAGAATAGAATTGGAAAGCAGCCTAAGACATGGTATCATCTCCACACTGGTAAAGATTAAACTCCACCTTGCACTCCCCAAATGCACTTCCTTCTTATGGTCCCCTGCTCCAAGAATTAACATATTTTTCTTTGACATATATTCAAATGATGAAGCTATAGTGATTTGGTAAGTCATCTGGTTCAAATACTGTAAATCCTTCTTCCTCTGTGTAGAGGTGGGAAAAAGCAGAATGTTAGGATTTAAAGTCTGTCTCAGAGATATCACTGCATTCTTATTCTTAATCCTTAAAGACTATGATCCACCAGTAATGGCAAAGGAAAAGATGATAAAATGGGTTAGGCATGAAATATAATAAAAATGAAGAAAATGAATCATAGTCAATTGAATATCACCTGTGCCTCAAGATCCTGCTTATCTGCAAATATGATAGTAAAATATAAGATTAAAGCTGTCACTAAAAAATTATTTTATATAATACTTAAAACATTGCAATAATTGGTGATAATTATGAGTATTTTAAAACTGCATATTTATACATTGCAAAGGTCTCATTTCATGTTTAAGTTCCAATCTCCAGTACCTCCATACACAATCACATTTGGAGACAAGGACTTTGAAGAGGTACTTAAAGTGACTAATCCAGTATGACTGATTTCCTTATAAGAAGAGAAGAAGACACCAGCAATGTGGGGACACAGCAAAGGAAAGAAAGAGAACTCAGAAGAAATCAAATTTGCCAACACCTTGATCCTGGAATTCCTGTTTCCAGAACTGTGAAGAATAAGTCTCTGTTTATTAAGCCACCAAGTCTGTGGTAATTTGCTGTTGCATTTTGTTGTATGTTGTTGTTGCATTTCTAGCAAACTAATGCATGCATATTTGCAATTCTGAGATCATTTGTGGATTCTTTGGGGAAAGTTATCATACTTCAATAAAAAAGTATATTAGAGTTAATTGAGCAATCAATCCAAAACTGCAACAGTGTCAGTGGTAGTAAAAGTAGTAAAAGTGGTAATAAAGTAGTAAAATAACTATTTATATTGAATTATTATATTTAGAATTTGATTCAGTCTTTAAAATATTCAACAAAGTGCTTTATTTTTGTAGAAAAGTTTATAAAATTTCATATTCACAATATCAAAATTATTCATTTATCTCTTCCTCTGTATTGAAAAATTCCTCAAAATTTCCCTTTTCTACATTTTTCTCTTGATTTACCTGTTTTTACCAGGACCTCACTGTGAAACATCTTATTGTTTAAAACTATTCACCCAGTATTTCTTCATCATCCCACTGGGGTATGCTTGACGGGGTTGACCTCTACATCCTCCTTGAAATCCTCCTTTTCTCTTGGTTTCCATTTACTTTCTTCCTCTATAAGCTTTCATACTACATACTACACATGCTGATGAATTCTGAATTTCGATCTTCAGCTTCAACTTACCCACTGGGATCCATACTGCTTACTCCAATCTCCACTTGAATGCATTTTGTCATCTAAAACTTCATTAAGTTAATGTGAAGTCAGACCTTATTTTGACCTCATCTTCTCCAAATTAGTTTCCTGTTCCAGTAATCTCCATCTTATCAAATGACATTGTCACTCAGTTGTTTAAGTCCAAATGTTTGCACTTATTCCGCTATAACTCTCATTAAAATATAGCTTCAATTTGACTCTACCTCCACTCTTACTATCCTCATCCCTTAGTCTATATCAACAAGATCTTTCCCTTAAACTAAAGAAATTACTCTGGGTTGTTCATGAATCTGTTCTTTGCTCCTCCTCCATCATATATTCTCCACATAGCAGTCAGAGCTATTAAAAATATAAATTATATCTGTTTACTCTCTTGTCCAAAACCCTTCAATGGTTTACCATAATCTTAAAGACTACAACTCAGACTTTGTCCTGACAAACCCTGTGTGATCCTGCTTTCAGTCATTTCTCTGATCCCATTTCTTACAATTCTCCCTCTCTTGTGCCATCTCACTCACATTGACCTTGTTATTATTCAAAAATTAGTGTAAATATATCTGCTATTTCAGAGCCTTTTAATATACTTTTTAACATTGCTTATGGTATACATTCCCTAGATATCTTTCTGGTTTAGTAACTCATTTTATTTAGATCTCAGTTTAAATATCAAAACATGAGTAAAACCTTCCTTAACTGTCTAAATCAGTAAAGTTTTCACCTAGAAAAATTTGCAAACTCAAAGACTTCATAGAAGAGTGCTTAATAAAAAGATAATTTATAGAATTATGAATAGTTTACTGGATCTATAGGAATGGTGAAGCACAGGGCTTGGCAATAATGTAACCATCCGCACACATAGGTACAAGAACAATGTTGCTAAAGGCCAGCAAGAGGCCTCTACCTCTAGCAAAGCTTGCCATATAGTGGGTTCAGGATCTGTTGAATGGATGAATGGGTGAATGAATAAAAAAAGGATGTAATTTCCATTTAGTATGTAAAAATGCTGAGGCTCATGGTATACGTGATGAAGTTATTTCTTGTATAAATGCATCACTTTGAAAGCATAGTTGAAGGCATTAGTGTTTGTACAACAAATCTTTATAAAATGTGCAAATGAAGATAATAATGAATGACTTGCTTCAGATCATATAGCTGGTGAACACTGAAAAGAATTTTGAAGTCCAAGTGTCATTACCCCCAGCCTTTCCTTTCCATCTCACATCCACTAATGAGACAACTTTCTAAAGGGAAAAGCCCTACTCTGCATGATCTCATCTTGAAGCAATACATTTTTATATATCCCAGGGTTCCTAGTTCATAGAAAGGGAAAAAAAAAACCAAAATGACTTAATAGATAATACACAAAACATTAAATTTATCTTCTGGTGAAATACTGTCAATAGTTCAGATTAAAGTCCTGATTCCCTAATTGCCATACAATGAATAAATCAATGCTTGAAAAATGTCCCTAATGTATATATCTAGTATAATTAAGTGCTTCAAATATATTAAATTAAAAATCATTAATGTTTATTTTATGTAACATCTCATAGTATGTAGATTAACAGCACTGGGAATTAGTAACAGAAGACAAAATTTCTTTTTAAAAAAATCATTCAGTTTTTCACATAATGCTTAATGGAAACAATCTTTCTACAGAACACCAGCTCCTCAAGGCAAGCATCCAAATAATAAAGCTGAGTTTGTTAATGAGGCATCTTCCTCTTCTACCAGGCTGAAACTGTTAGTGTTTCCTTGGCAACTTTACAGGGTAAATTTCCTGGGAGGCAGAGAAGAAAAACACACATGCCAATTTTATGAATCTTTCTTATAGAAGCCAAAAGGAACTCTATTTAGTCATCCTTTAAAATTAAGAAAGGGAAATTCCATTTTTCCTTTACTTTGAAATTATTAAATTTTCTGAATTTTCCTTTAGTCCATACAATTAATTCCCTTCAAAAAGGATGAGCACATATTGTGATGGAGGCATTATGCTGTTCATGGGAGGGTACCATGATAAATCAAGGCCAAAAGCTTCCATAGTATTCAGAGTCAAGTTGGGAGTCAGAACTAGAGACAATTTAGTTGATATATTGTACAATAAGCATGAGGCACCCACTGAATCTGGTGCATGGAATCCAAAGGCTATGACTGACTTCAGTCATAGCCTTTTCAGTCTAAGAGCTTGTCAATCTGCAGACCATGTGAACATGTGGAAGGATTCTGAGAAATTAAGTGTTTAGTTGATAATGGAAATTATAGAAGTAAATTTTATAGAGTGAAAATAATTTTGAGTATTTGACACTCCTGAAATTTTATTTTGGTTTTGAATGCATACAGGGCAAATTTGACCAGGAACTTGGTTGGGTAACATAAAAAGTAACCTTTATTGAGCATTTACTCTAACAGATCCCATGTTAGGACCTCTATTACCTCATTAAGTAGTGTCTTAGCTCTCATAGCTATTATTACTTCCATCTTTTTGAAGATGGTGAAACTGGGTCTTTAAGGGTATTAATGATTTGACAAAGCTATACAGTGTCAAACCCAAACTGGCTGACTCCAGATGCGGTGATTTTGAATAACTATGCTCACTGTAAGAATTTGAAGTGTGAAGAAAAATAATGGGGAGAACCTCTTGCCATGACACAGACTAGGGAAAAAACATACATACTTGTTTAGTGTTTGAAGCATGATTGAATCAAATTGTAAGCAGACCATTTCTGAGGAGAGAATTACAGTCCCTGATAGGAGAAAAACTATCCTGGATTGGATATCATATTATCTGGAAATGAGTCAATCACATTTTTAGCAAAAATAAATAAATAAATAAATAAAATTCCAAAGTTTTTGGCTCTATATTTCTAATTTCAAAGTATTTTGTCCACATTCAAATCTAAGTAGGAAATATATGTATCAAAGACACAATTATATCAGTGGTAAATAGAATAGAGTTTTTTTTTAAATACCCAAAAGACTTAAAATCAACATACTACAGTGACACAACCACATCAATGTTTATAGTACCTCAATTCACAATAGCTAAACTATGGAACCAGTCTAGATCAACCTAGATGCCCTTCAATAGATGAAGAGATAAAGAAAATGTGAGATACACACACACACACACACACACACACACACACACATATGATGGAATATTACTCAGTTTTAAAGAAGAATGAATCAGAAACTGTGTTTAGCAGACCCTGCAAGAGCTCACACTAAGGTTTGAGAAACATTGCTCCAGAGCAAAGTGTCTCAAATGCAAATATAATCAGGTTACTTCTGTGGCCAAAACTCTTAAGTAAGCTTGTCATTTTTAGAAAGAAAAGCCAGTAAATATCTTTGTACATGAGGCTTTTCGTAATACCATCCTGGGCTACTTTTCTCACCTTGCTTTTCACCAATTTCCAGGAAGAAACCTGCAGTCCTATCATAACAAAGCTTGCACTTCCTTGTGACAAGTGACCTCTTGCTTCCATGCTTCTGCTCCCCAGAGTCTTCCCTGCCTTCTGAGTAAATATCATTCCTCCTTGGAGACTCAGACCAGATATGACCTATTCTCAAGGTTTCAGTGCCTCAGGCAAAGAGAGTGGTTCTACTGAAGCTTCCACAGCTCCTATCACTTAACAGTATCATAGTTATGAATAAATCATTTCATAATTGTCATTTTATTCATCTGACTTAGCCATTCATTTTAGCTCTAGATCACCTCTGCTCTGTACTTCTCATCTTGTATACCAGCAATTGTCACAAAGCCCAATGAATAAATGTTAAAGAAATCTTATAAATTAATGTTCACTTTACCCTGCAAAGAGCTTCTGAAAGGGAAGGATGAGCTGATTGTCTGACATTAGTTCTTGGGATGACTTTGATCTTCACTTTATCTCATATTAACAGACATGCATTCTGGTTGTATACTGGTTTGTTTTGTGTGAACCAGCCAATGAGAAACTAATTATTTTTGATCTTACTGAAGAAACTGAACTTCCGGACAGTAAAATTGATGTTAAGATATTCTTAGTAGCACAGCTGAAATTATAGTCCTGAAGGACCCTGAAAGTGCCCTCCAATTCTACTTCAAGTCTGCAAAATGCCACACATATGTAAGAACACAAAGCTTACTAACCAAAAGAACAGTTGCAAATTGGGCTTCATTACTTACTAGCTGCATCATCTTGAGCAGATTAGTTGATATCCCTTAAATAAAATAAATCCATCTATGTCCTAGTACCTAATTTAAGAAGTCTTGGATGACTAAATATAATATTAATAATAATTAACATTAATTTGATAATTCATGGAAGGTCATTTTTTGGTAGATTATACTAAAAAGTTAATAGTAGCTATTATTATCTATAGAATGTTACACAGACCCAGGCTAGATTACACATGTAAAATAATAATGGGCCATAGACACAGTCTATATAAAGATATGTTGAAACAGGTATGCACATGAATACAGGAAATGCAGATATAGATTAATATTTGGTAAAATTATCCTTTAGATTTCTAGAGTGTATTTTTCCTGAAAAGAAAGGGATTCTAGGATTGATCCTAATAATCTAGCTAGCCTTATAAGTTATATATTTCTATGGCTTTGGTTTTTATAAAATTTTCACCAAAGCCATTTCCAAATATGTGATTTTTGTTCTTTCTACAAAAAATTGAGCATTTTTTTTTTTTGCTATAAAATAAGAGCTGGTTATTGAGTGAATCACTCTCCATTAAAAATGTATTCTTTCACTGTGTGTTATTTGACATCATATATTTATATACCATATGGACAGCTTGAAGCATGTTAGAAATATGCTATAGCAACTAAGAGGAAGAATCCAAAACTTAAAGAGGATACCGATGTTATAGATTTTATAGATTTATCTATCAACCTTCGCTGGTTGAGAATCAGAGGTTCAAATTCTGTGATCTTAATTTATAACTAAACCTTCAATGACATGATGGTCAGGCCTTTCCCTAACATAAAATACAAATAACTATGATAAATACCCTACACTTCAAATTTTTAAAAATCATCAGGTTTTATTTTCAACTCAGTAAATAATAGCCTAAAATACTGGGTTTAAAAAATAAAACTTGGAGATAAGCAAGCCTCTTTGAGGTGATTTTTGTAAAAGGAAAGAATAAAATGCTTCTATCTTTTCCAATTATTCTTAACTGCAATTCCACTGACTGAGACCTTAAAGGGATTTATCTTTTTGATTAGTAAATAACCACAAGGCAGAATATTTTGTGAAGTGGAAGCAAAAACAGGGTAATTTATAAAATATGTATGTATGTAAGTATTAAATTGATATTTCTATTAATACTAATAATAGATATTATAAATATTTACCTAATTGTATTTCTCCCTTACTAGATTTAGGTATGAGGCCAATTAATGTAAGTAGTTTTAAGGTAACCATGAGAACCTAGGAAGAAGCAGATGACATGATTTAATGATTCATTAAGTTTACACTTTTAGAAACATTTGGCATGGGATTTTCAGCCAAATATTAAATATTTCATCTCACTTTAATTTTGCAGATAATAGCCACAGAGAAATTGAATAGAGTCAGAAGGAGAGATGGGAGCTTTGAGAAGTATCCAAAAATCAGATATGTAAAATTTTCAGAAGGAAATCAAATTTGAACCCATAGGATGTGCAGAAAAATTCTTTTCAATTGCTATTTTCTTGTGGAAAAATTCACCAAGTTCTAGACCATAAGAAGTACATTTCCAATTCATCTCCCTTTCCTTAGTTCAGTGTTTGAACTGATGAATGATAATCATCATGGTAAAAAGAAACAGGGATAGGACATCTGATTTCCTTGTTTTTCTTCTGGGCAGCTCCATTTCAATTCCTGCTACCAGGATTCTGATAGGAACAAATGTTTGCAATATCAATATCACATTTTTTGAAATACTATTAAATGAACAGAAATTAAACTGAAATCAGAACATAAATGCATTGATGCTATTCTGTTAAACTAATTGAGACAATAGTATAATGTAGGAGTTTTAGGATATATATAGCATGATGCTGGAGATTTAGCATCAATGACAAAATGTTCTCTAGGTAGGATGTGCTCCACAATCTTACTTTCCACTACTCATCCAAAAACTTATTCCCCCAATAAACAAAACCAAGCTTCAAAGTTTATAATATTCTTTAATTTACTGAGATTAATTTAGAATACTTTATATCCATATTTTCCTTCTTCAAAGTTTATGAAACATATTTTAATTATTTATTCTTTTTCCCATAAATTACTGATGGTATTCAACTGCACTATATAGGCAGGTAAGAATTCTAAAGTTCATAGTATGCTAACTTTGGGGGATGGTCAGCAGAGAAATGTTTGGATATTTCTCTTGCTGGAAGTAAATCAGACATAAAATGCAGAGTCTTTTCTTTGGACATACAATCTTAACTGAAATAGGAGTATAGGAACTGTCTTTACTTTGCATGGCTCCATGGTTATTACATAAAGCAAAGACATGGTTTCTCTGGTTCTGATATGACTGGTTTCAATTAACACAGTACCACTTAAAGCAAGGACTCTCTGCAGCCACATTTTAATGGTAAATAAGTCTTTACTCCTTTGCCTACAGCATGCCCCAAATTGGACTGTGAATCCTGAATGCATGGTACAATAGCTACATATAACCCAATATTCAAATGGATTCTTTCTCAATTTTATCTTTGACCCAAAAGCCAAGAATAATGCTATGGTGAAAAGCATTCACACATACTTAAGCCAGGAGCAACACCAGGCCATGCAAAAGTATTATTAAGCAGGTTCTGCTAGAACTGATTAGCAGCTCTCCTAATAGGAGTTTTATTGGCTTATGTAGTAGGAAATGAGTTCATGTATAATTTGACACCTTTGATACTTTTGCTTTCAGGATGTCTGGCTCCCTGGACACTAAGACCCATTTTCATCTCCCATATTCCAACATCAAGACATTCACACACACACATACATATATTCCTGAGGATGGATTTTGACACACAGGAAGGAGCACATCCTGAAAAGTGATTGACTCAAGAGAACTAAGAGAACTGTCAGGAAGCCTACAGTGGATTACAAGAATCCCAGAAAATGAGGACTATTTAATTTCCTCTTGCTGCTGTAACAAATTACCACAAATTTTTGACTTTAAACAACACCCATCTTTTCTTTTACAGTTCTGGAGGTCAGAAGTGTAATAAACATCCAAGTGTTGGCAGGGCTATGTTCTTAAGTTTTCAGGGGAGAGGTCTTTTTCTTCATTTTTCACTTTCTGTGGAACACTTGCATGCCATGACTCATGGCCACATCATCTATCTTCAAAGAGCATCATTCCAACTTCTGCTTCTATCTTCACGTCCCCTTTTTCTAACTCCAATCCTCTTATCTTTCTCTTATAATGACCCTTATGATTACATTAGACCCACCCAGGTAATTCAGAAGATTGTCTCTCTCTCTCAAGATTCTTAATTTAATCATGCCTGGAATATTCCTTTTGCCCTGTAAAGTAAGAGTCCTAGGAATTAAAATCATTTGAGGGATCCATTATTCAACCTACCACAGGAAAATTAAAAATGTGCACCAGTGTAGTTTTGGCCTGAATCACAGGAACTGTAACACATGACCTCAGATTCAAAAAAAAAAAAAAAAAAAAAGGAAAAATTTTGGACCAACCCAGTCAGGAGTGACCTCTCCATTTTCATGCACATATTATCTTATATTATTATTTTATTTCTATATAAATTCTAACTCCCTTAGCAGAGGTTTGCACATATTTCTCTGTGTTCTACAGGCTCTTAATAAACACACTGATTAAAAAAAAAAAAAACAACAAAAAAAAACCAAACCATAGAAAGATGTTTGGAGTAGGCTTTTTCTGTATGATAGATGCAAGAACTTCTTAAGGACTCTACCAAAAAAGTACTTCCTTTCAGTACTTGTAATTCTCTCATCATATATCTTTTGTTGTTCCAAGGCCTTGAAACCTCAGGAACAATAACAATATAATACATAATTGGAATTACTCACCAATACTAAATCATTTCAACAGATTCTACTCCATGTTAAGCACCTCCACTGCAAACTCATTGGCAGGAAGTACATTGTTACTCATTCTTTTATTATTCAGAATGCACTGGTCAAAAGTCTTGCACATAAAATAAGATTAATTCAACAATCTATTGATGACTAATAGCTAAAAGTAAATTTTGATCAGCCATAGAAAGAAGATGATAACTACTTTTGACCAAGGTAAACACATAGGGAGCATTCAATAAGGAAAAAAAAAAATCATTGAGAGAGAAGGTGGGGAGGGAAAGAAGAAGGAGAAAGAGGAGGAGGAGGAAGAAGAGGAGGAAGAAGAAGAGGAGGAGGAGGAGGAGGAGAAGAAAAACATCTTATTTTATAATATCATTTAGAATACCAAAACTGTACTGAGAATATTACAAATTGGTTCCCATTTATCCTAATCCTCCCCTGGTATTCATGCCCTTCTATAATTCCCTCCCCTTGAAGGTAGACTGGACCTAGTGAAAATATGGCAAAAGGAATGGAATTTCTCTTCTGAGATTAAGTTAAAAAGACTCTCTCTAGCAGTGTCCCACCCCTGACCCCAACACCTTCTCTCTCTGGGAGGAAGCTGCCACATGCTGAGTTTCCCTATGGGGAGATTTATGCAAAAAGAAACTAATGTCTCATATATTAGGAAACTCAGGTTCAATGAATTTAGAAGCTCCTCCATCCCATCCCCATGCTTTCAAGGACATAAGCCTTCTCTGGCACTTTGATTATAACCTTGAGAGCTCTTGATTCTGAGGACCCAGCTAAGCTGTGCCAAAATCCTTCCCACAGATATTATGAAATAATAAATATTATTGTTTTAAGACCATAAATTTTGAGATGATTGCTTATACAGGAATAGGTTACTAATATTAAAGACAATATCCATACATGTCCAAACAAGTGTTCAATTTTGTACATTTACCACATAAGTACTCACTAAAAAATAAAAAATATTGCAGAGGATGAATCATTTTCTATCAATCCATAAATGAAATAATGCTCTAGCATTTCTAATTGTACAATGGCAATTATATTTCTAAAAGAAAACCAGTGTTGGGGAAAAAACATTGTGGGTATTGATTGATTCCTTGTATTGTTATTGTTCATTATCAGTGTGAATCATAAAAGGTAGTATGTGCAAGTTACAAATTACAATATATCTTCTTCTAGATAGATGTCCATTTTCTTAACCAATCCTATATACTAAATGTCTAAGAAAAAATATATTTTATTTTAATAATTGCTAGGCTCAATTCTGATATCCCAAAGCAAGAAAGGATGTGGAATCCTATTTTGAAAAAGCAGCTTATTTTTAATTATGTATGACGAGCTTGGTCAAATCGACAAGAACGTTTAAAGAATCCTGCAGTTTTTAGCTACTAAATACATAGTCACAGCAGATGACTCATACTTTTTTAAAAACCTTAGATACTTCATACCAGAGATTAAAAACACTCCTTAGTCAATGTCTGACCACACAGTGAAAATATCTATCCAATTCATTTTATCTAGCACTTTAGAATAAATAGGGCAGTTTAAATCTCCTTTTCAGGGAGCACTGGAAGAATTCCCTTCATTATAAACAAAAGATCCAGCCTCACTTTGCTTAGAAAACCATCAGTCAAAACATGAAAATATATTTTTCCTTAGAAACTTATCCTGATGCTCAAATGATTCTGCTCAAATGATCACCACTACACATCAATTAGTTTCTTCTAAATAGTTTTGCATTTTGTCATTTTCCAACTCTAATTTCCTTAGGCAAATCTGTGACCTCATTTTGTAATTCCCAGTACTATATTAGGTAATTATCTGTACAAGAAGGGCCCCCAAAAATGAAAGCCTAATTTATGCAGAAGTTTGCAACCAGGAAATCAGTAAAGAAGCTAAATTCCTATCAATATACTATGATTTTGTGTCAAGTATTTTAGTACTCATATTAATACAGGGAGCTTAGTCAAGAATATGAACTTTGGAGCCAGCATGTGTAGGTTTGAACCTTGACTCTATTGTAGTCCAGATGTATAACCTTGGATTTGTTAGTTCTGTGCTCTGATTTCCCACATATAAAACTTGCATAATAACTGGGCATAGTAGTGCATGCTACTTGGAAGGCTGAATCAGAAGGCTCATGATTTCAAGGACAGACTTGGTAACTTAGCAAGACCTGTCTCAAAAATTAAAATAAAAAGGGCTGGGGATGTAGCTCAGTGGTAGAGTGCCCTTGGATTCAATCCCCAAGATGAATGAATGAATGAATGAATGAATGAATGAATGAATATGTGAATGAATAAACAAACTTAGGTAATAATAGTGCTAGCCTCAGATGGTTATTGGGAGAGTAAATGTGTACAAAGAGCAAAAGAAAATAAAAGTTACCGTAGTAGCATAAGTAGCAATATTTGCAGCAGTAGAAAACATTGTGATATTGTTTGATGTGTTTTATTTAAATTTTGATTTGCATACTAGAAAGAAGAAAAATCTGAATCTGTCAATTTCTCTGCTGGGCTTCTCACTGTCATCAACCCATTATGAAGGATGTAGTAGCATAATTTAATCAGAAGACATTGTGACTGAGTGAATGCTAAGGAAAAAGACTTGAAATACTGCATATACCTTACATATTTGAGTTATAAACTTGAATTTGACTTACAAACCCATGAAACAACTTGGCTTTGCTTTATGAAGCAGAGACATGAGCCAAGGTCAGCAGATCTTGATATTTTTATAGGGTTAGTGGGCACCTAACTAAGTCTTCCTGTACATAATGATCTCAGATAAACTTTTTACTTAAAAAACTTATTACTGTGTTTTTATTTGTTCAGAGAAGGTTTTTGATCACACAGTTTGTTAGCTATGTCATGAATTCTTCCATGAGCAAAGGAATTAAAGATTATTTTGGACACCTATTTGAAGATAGGCAGTAAAAACGTTAACCTATTAAAATGCGATCCAATTAGCCATGTCCTATATGATCCCCTGCTACGTTTTTCTTCACAAGATAAAAAGATATTCTTTTGTCCTTAAGTTTCATACACTTTAAAAGAAATAGTGTTCTGCCCTTTTACCTTGACTTTTCTTCTACTGAAAAACAAGAATTTTTTTTTTCATGTGAAAGTAAAAGATTTTATTCCAAATTTGGGTTTATGATGTACCCAGAATCTTTTTGTTGTTGAAATGGATTGTAGCTAGACCATGCTTAATAGAGAAATGGTGGGCTTACTAAAACATGTGGATCCTCTGTATTTCTGATTTTTGTTTAATAATAATAATGTTTTGATTGTATAATGAATTAAACACCAAGTAAGACATCTTCCCCTTCTTTAAATGGTGAGTTCTCATAGGAAAGTGTATACTCTTCAAGTGATATAATTCTTAGTAAATCATTTTTAAGGCTTTACAGCTATTCTATTTATTAAATGTTTTACTATATGATAAGTGACAGAAAATTATGATATATTATTTAAAAAATTGCTTCACTAAATAAAATTATTTATTCCATTTACAACTTTTTTTTTTTCCAGAAACTCTCAGCTCACACTGGAGTGGTATATCCAATTAATTTGGGGAATTAGAGGAAAGCAAGAGCCAAAGAAATTAAATAGATCATATTTATAATTATGAAAGAGATGTATTGGCCACTTTTGCTGAAAATCCAGATGCTTGCATTTAGATTTGCATTATCCAGAAAAGGACAAGTTTCCTTTTTAGTAAAAATATAAGCCCAGAAACTACAAGGAAGCAGGGGTTCTCTTAGGTAAACTGACAAATCTATCAGTGGAAGAACTTTTCCCAAATGTTCAAATGCTCCCACATGTCTCTCTCCCTCTCTGTTCAGTGTCTTTCCTCTAAACCAAGACTTTGTTCTGTTTACTGCTCTTTCTAGGCATCTGGGTTAATCAATGTCTGCCTTAGATAGGTACTCAATAAATACAACTGAATGTCTGCATGAATATATTCTATCAGTTCAAATCAGACTAGAACAATCAATCAAGGAAAAGGCTGACAATTAAAAAATATTTATAAATTAATAATTTATAATAATATATATTTGTGGGGTACAAAGTGATGTTATGATGTATGAAAATATATGGAATAATTAAATCAAGTAAATTAGCATATTACCTCAAATACTTATTTTTTGTGGTGAAAACATCTGAAATTTACTTTGTTAGAAATTTTGAAATGTATAATACAATTTTTAAAAACACATTTAATGTGTTTGGATGCTGAATACAGGAATACTATAACCAAAGTAATCAGAACAATTCTGGTCAGATGCATCTGTTGACCCATAAAGAAGTCACGTAAAATATATTTACATGAATATTACTATGGACATCACTATTCCAAAAGTAAATCACAAAGATGGCAAAAATACAGAATCTAAGACTTTGACAATTTCTGCTTTAGTGAATCAGCAATTGAAAGATTTTGTTTCTAAAAAAGATTTACATGGAATGGTGCTGATAGGGTCAGAGGAAAGAAAAAGAAGAATTAGGATCCTGAAGAAATAAATAGTTTATTCATAGTTTGAAGCAAATCCTTTCGTGAAAATTAATTTGTATAAATTTTGGACATTTCTTATGCCTATGGAGTGAGGTATATCAAATGTTCATTAAAAGGTGTTATTAATTTCAATCTACTAATCTGGACCTTTCTCTCTCTCTCTCTCTCTCTCTCTCTCTCTCTCTCTCCTCTCTCACCACACACAATGGAAACCAAAAGATTCATTCCTTTTTATTTAGAAGTGCTAGTTTTGAGTAGACTGGATGTGACTTATCATTCCATGTTCCATGACAATTATGACTACATTGTAGCAAAATGTATTTCATGTATATATATATATATGAGATATTGTGTGTGTATATATATGTATATGTGTATATATATTCACTATATACACACACACATATATGTATACACACACACACACACACACACACACACACACACAGTGAAAGGGTGCTAAGATATTTCCTATCCACAAAAATATTTGAAAGCAGACTTACTTCTCTTAATTAGTTAAAGCCTTTGGATCAGCTTATTAGCTATACCACTATCAACAGGTGCATAGAATCAGGTCCAAAATCTTATTATTCTAAGATCACAGGAAGACTTATAAAAGAACATTATAGCAATTAAGAAATTGTAAGAAACTACTAAAGGGTGGTAAAAAGAGCATAAACATTTTTTAATACACAGTGATGTACCCATGTCTTCAAACACTAGTAAAAAATTTTTAAAAATCACTCAAACACTGACTTAAAATTTATTTATTTCCATGGCAATATAAAAGTTTGGTAAGATTGGCTTAGGGATGGAAAGCCCAGTTGTTGAGTAGTTGCTTCACATGCTTAAGATTCTAGGTTTGATTTCTAGTACCTATACTCACAAAATAATAACAATAATTTAAAAAAAAACAAAAGGACTGAGTAAAGACATTGATATATATACAATTATTTTGATAAATATATGAATAAATTAAGATTATTTCAGCATTTTAATAATTACGTAAACATTACTTTTTGAGGAAATATTTTTGTTTTTATGCCAGGCCTAGAGGTACACATCTGTAATCCCAGCTATTCAGGAGCCTGAGGCAGGAAGATCTCAAATTCAAGAATAGCTGAAAGACTTTGTGAGACTATTTCAAAATAAAATTTAAAAAGACAGTGGTAGAGCACTTACCTACAATATGGGAAGCCTTGGGTTCAATCCCTAGTACCATAAAAATAAAATCATAATGTGCTGCTTTCTACAAAATGTAGCTTCTTCCTTAATTACTGGAACTAGATGTAGCTTAGTTAATTGCAAAATGAAAGGAAAAAACAGATAAATTACTGTATCCTAAGATAAATCTTAGACAAACTTTAAGACAAATCTTAAAGTTTCCTTTTGGTAGGTTTTTATCTCTAACTCTTTTCTCCACCCTGTAACATAAACATTATCAACTGTTGTCTCTGAATAAATATTTCTTGACCCTGAATCATCCTCCAGGTATTCCTTGTCCTTTCCCTTTAATCCAACTTCTAGAAGGAGTAGTGAACCTTTACCTTTTCCCATATCACTACTTATCATTCAATTCCTAACCTGTTTATGCTTCCACCATTCTATCAGGTTTCATCTTGCCAAGGTGACAATGAACTTGACATTATTGCTAAATAAAATTCTCATTGAATATTAATACCACTATGACGTGGTTGACTTTTCACTCCCTGGAAGTTTAGCCAACAAAACTGTCTTCCATGAGTATTTTGGAATTTCTCCTATCCCTATGACCATTTGGCTTCATGCCACTTAAGGGATGCCTTTTCACCCAAGCTCCTAAGATTGGTGCTCCTCAGAGTTCAATCTTTAAACCATCTGTCTGCTTACTCTATAATCCGCTGGGATGGTCCACCCACTCATAGGGTCATAACCACCTGCACTGATATAGATAATGATTCTCAAATCTCAGTCAAGTACTTGACTTGTTGTCACTGAGACATTTCAAATATAATGATTTCAATTTGAAAATTCTCGTCTATTTTTCTCAACTGCACTTCATACCTCAATTAATAGTATGACCATTAGTCACACAGACCAGACTTTGGGAAACTCCTGAATCATTTCCTTCTTCATCACATTTAATCTATCACCCAGACCTGCTAATTTTACCTCTTAAACGGGTTTCAAATTTCTCTGAACCTAAGAGTAACTCAGAAAGCTAATAGAAATGCAGATCCCACATGCCATTCAAAAGTTTCTGACTGAGAGGGTTTGTGGTTGAAAATCTGTTTCTACCAAAAGAGGTCTGGTTATCTATTGTGGGCAAGATCTGGGCATTCTTACAGTCTGTATGGAGAAAGTGGACTGTCAGTATGGAGAAAATGGGGAAATAATGAAGTTGTTAGACATATAGACATCCCCTTTGTTATGAAAATCATCCTATAACTTGGTAATTCATTGTGCTTTGGAGGGAGGGAAAGGTGAACTATGAAGTTACAAATCCCATTATTTTCTCTCTACCTAGTCCTTTTTTCAGTTCTTTCTTGTATGAGTTAAAAAAAAAAACAAAAACTCTAATTTTGCTTCTTTTTATTGTTTTATTTTTTGCACTGTATGTGAAAAGAATAATACTTTATCCTTTATAATTTTATGAATTCTGATAAAGTAAGATGATAAGATGATTACTGAATTTGTAGTTAAGGACTGTTTTCCAAAGAAGCTCAGTCATTCTCAATGAACACTGGATGATTTGAACTTTCTACAAACAAAAATATAATAAAACATTTTTAAAAGATAATATTTCTTTGAGCTTATTAAGTGACTTCTCTAAGCCTGTGAAAATTTAATCCTTATAACTGTAGATCTATTTGTAGTTATTATGTCAATTAATATTCACAACACCCCTGCTATTTATTAGCATTAGTATTATTTTATATGTGAGGACACCAACCCATAAGTTATTGGACCATATGACATGCGGTATATTGCTGCTGTTAGTACTGTGGTCTCACTGATCCCTTAAGAAGTGCTGGATCACAGAAAAGAAAAGAAAAAGGATGCTTAAAGGCCTTTGCTAATTCTGACCTTGCCACACAGAAATATACCTTTATTTTATTTTTTGGTACCAAGGATTAAATTCAGGGGTTCTTAACAACTGAGTCACATTCCTATCCCTTTTTAAAACTTATTTAACTTTTGAGACAGTATCTTAATAAGTTGCTCAGAGCCTCACTGATTTGCTGAGGCTGGCTTTGAATTTGCAATCCTCCTACCCCAGCCTCCCAAGCCACTGGAATTACAGACAGGGCTTTCTGGGAAGACAGGACTTTTTCAGGTTAGCTTCTGATGTTACACTTTAGGGCTACAGTTCAACCATTTGTAAAGCAAAGATCACCCTACCTCAGTGGAAGAGAAACAACAAAGTTGACAGTGGATATGTAAATGAAAATCTTTTAAAATTACATTTTCTACTCAAAGTTCTACTAACTGCACATCTATAGATTTCATATAAAAAAGAAAACTTAAAATTCCTGTCCTTGTACTTTTTAAACATGTTTTCTTCTACAAATATAAAATTTGTCATAGCATGCAGGAAATTAAATGATGAATTGTAAGAAGAAAACAAAACCTGAAAAGCTTCTGCTCAGAGTAGGTGGCAGGTATTTTGATTATGGTGTTGTTTTGGGCAAACTTCAAAGTATTTGGTTCTGGAATATGTAATTCTAGTCAATTTTATAGCATTATATAAAAAATACTAGTTATACTCTGGAATTGTTTACTATATCTGAATTCACACATTAATAACTTATATAGAATGATATGAGGCTGGGGAGATAGCTCAGCTGGTATAGTGCTTGTCTCACACAAGGCCCTGGGTTCAATTCCCAGCACCGCAAAAAAAAAAAAAAAAAAAAAGAATGATATGAAAATGATAATCAAAAATTACCACAGAACTATTTTGAAGAACATTCCAAAACAGGCAATGGAGAACAAAGACAAATCCTGGAAAGAATGTTAATAGATCTGTTGGATTAAAAAATTGAATGAAAAGAAAAATGTGTGGAAATAAATTTTAATACAAACTCTCCGTGTTTGGACTTCTTACATTTTATATACTCTAAAAATATTGCTGACAACCTGCTCTACATTGGGGCTAAAAGATTTGGAAGAAAGAGACAGACCAAGAAGTGGTTAAACTTTACTAAAATTTCAAGCAAGTAAAGATGTGTAAACTTTTGACTGGTAACTTGGGCCGTGGGGTGAATTTGCATTCTTCTATACATGCAGGCAGGTGGCAAGTCAGCAGCTGTTTAGGGCATTTCCCTCTCTGTGAGGTAAGGGCCATCATGGCAACCAGGATTCAGGGTCAATAGGTAGATTAAATGAAATGCAAGGGAGGTGATTGGTAGATCGTGTGACATTTAGTTACCATCCAGCAAATGTCACCTCTTACTAAGAGTACTTGCTGTAGCTACTGCTATTACTACCCTTAGGGTGGTAGGTATAAATCTGGCGGTGCCCTCACATCAAGGATGGGGTCGAACTGATTCAAGCATTTGGAGGGAGGTAGGAAGACAACATCTTGAATGTGTCATGTGATGCTGGAGTTCTGTTAGGATACTCATCTATACCATTTTATTTTCCTTCTGGCAGTAGAACTTGGGCCCTGATGCTTCAGTTCAAATCCTGGCTCTGAAACTTTCTAAATGCATGATCTTAATTTACTTAACCTGATCTTAAGTTTCTTAACCTCTTTCTCCATCTGTAAGAAGAGAATAAAAATAAAAGCTGACTAAACGTGTTGTTGTGAAATTTAAGTGACACAATTCACATGAAGAATTTAGAATATTGTATGAAACACAGTGGTTGGAAACATCAATCAAGCTCTAATATTCTACCATTCTCTCCTTTACTGTGTTGTACAAATAGAAATATGAACTCCATTAAATCTGAACAGAGGTCAGGTGTGGTGGTTATGCCTGTAATCCTAGGGGCTTGGGAGACTAAGGCAGGAGGATTTCAAGTTCAAAGCCAGCCTCAACAAAAGTGAGGCACTAACCAACTCAGGGAGCCCCTGTTTCTTAATAAAATACAAAAAATAGAGTTGGAGATGTGGCTCCGTGGTCCAGTAACCCTGAGTTCAATTCCAGTACTCTTCCACTCCCAAAAAAGAAAAAAAACCTGAACAGAGGTTTATTATTCATACTTGGTTTTATCAGTCACGTGATTGTCCTTTTGCTAAATTCTGACCCGAATTCTGTATCTCATTGTAATTAATCCCACAAGAGAAAAGTGTATGTGTTGTAGAAAATTTAAAAAAGCAAAAAGGGGAAAGCAGCAGGAAGATTAGATTTACACAAGTTCAGTAAATGAGGAAAGAGAGAAACAGGAGCAGACTGGTAACTGGAGAAAGTGAGAAAAACACATGGAATGTATGCTGACATTTTCTCTTGGCAGCAGTCAGAAAAATGGGGCAGCAGGCAAATACCCAGAACATGACGTCTTCTGAGATTCACCTTGCTACTAGTGGCACATTCTTGCTCAGATTTTGCAAGCTTCCAGTAGATCTGCACACATATACCCCTTCAATAGACAATCACCCTGAAGCATTTCCTGGCCTCATTGTATCTTTTCTTGGTTAACTTTCTCTCCCTGGAAATAACTCAGTTTCTTGATTGCACTGACAGCCACCTTGTGATATTATCCCTACTAATGACCCCTACTACATTACCCATTCCACTTCAATCTGGTTTCAAACCTCATTACTCCAGTGAAACAAATCTGTTGACATCACCAAATCACTTAAATCTATTTTATCAGATTTCACTAGCATTCCCTGGAGTTACCATACGTTCTTTTATAAAACCTTGGGATTTAGGATCACACTAAGAATTCTGGGCTTAGGGCTGGGGTTGTTGCTCAGTGGGCGAGTGCTTGCCACTTACGTGTGAGGCACTGGGTTTGATCCTCAAAACCACATAAAACCAAATAAAAATAAAGGTATTGTGTCCATCTACAACTGGAAAAAAAAAAAAAAGGAATTCCAGGTTTATTATAAATGCCGTAAGAAGCCACTGAAATGTTTTGGGGAGGACGAATCTTGAGTAACATATTCTGAGTTTTTCTCTTACTTTGCTGGATTCTCCTTCTTAAAACTCTAAATGCCAGTTGTTACATGGCATTTAGAACTGAAATCTTGTGTTTTCCCAATTTATAGGTTGAAGCCCTGAACCCCAAGAGCAAGGACTGGGATGCAGGACTTTTGGCAGGCAATTAGATTTATATGAGGTCATCAGGGTGGCGCCCTGATGAGGAAATCAATGCCCTTGTAAGACCAGAGCTCCTTTTCTGGGTCATGTGAGTACACAGCCAAGATTTGGGATCCTCTTGCCAAGAACAAATCTCTCAGCATTTTGACCTTGAACTTCCCAGACTCCAGAACTGTTATAAATAAGTGTCTGTTGTTTAAGCCACCTCACTGGGGGAATTCGCTATGGCCATAAGAGCAGACTAAGATGCCATGCTCCTCAGGATTCACTCCGTAGACCTCGGGTCTTCTCTATATTTCTCTCTAGGGGTTTTCATTCAGTTATACACCTTGGAGAACTACATATTGTCAGGAGGTTTCAAAGTGATACTTTTAAAAATTCCCTTCTGGGAATGGGAAAATACTGGGGATTAAATTGCAACAAATCATGCCATGTGCATGCAGGAATATGTCACAATGACTCCCACTATTGATCATGCACTAATGATCATGCACTAATAAAAACATTACAAAAGAAAAATTCTCTGAGTTCTAGGTTTTTATAACAGTATGCTTGTCTGACATTTCATTAGGCATCTCAGAGAGAGCTCAAATTTTATGAGTTTAAAAATTGCCTCTTTTTTACAGCCCTCAATTGGGTTTCTCTCATAGTCCTTGCCAATCTTAAAAAAAAAAAAGAAAAAAATTCCAACTTCCTCCAAGATGAAAAAGCAGTAAAGTTGAAAAGTTGCTAGCCATCTTCGAATTTTCACTCTTTCTCAGTCCCACATCTTATTCCTCAATAAGCCTTCCCCAAGTCAACCAAAATTACAGCAGTTTCTCTTCAACATCAGTGCAACAACTGTGGCTCAACACACCTCCTCTTTCACAGGAACTCCTAAAAAATACTCCTTGCATTATTCCATTTGCCTCTTGTCCTCCCCTTCCACTTGTTTCTGCATATTTATCTGTTAAATATGGATCATTACTCTCCATTACTCAATACCTTTTAGATAAAACCCAAATTTCTCATTCATATACATCCCAGAATAATCCTGTGCTTTGTCCACAACTCCACATTCTTTTCATGCCATCCCCTGCCATCTTTTAATTCCCTCTGTGCATTAAATTCTGTTAAACGTGGCATCCTCTCATCAGAATGCTCTTTATCCTGCTCTTCACACAATTCATTCTTAACCCTTCAAATCTCAGTTTGAGGATCCTCTGTTTGTAGATGCCTTGTTCACTTCATCTGTCTAGTCTCTCCTTGTTCTGTCCCACACCATTTGCTCCTTCACAGAATTAAGACCAATTATTTTATAGCTCTTTGTTACTTTTTTGTTGTTTATATTTATTATTATACTACGAAATATACAAGGGTAGAATCATGTCTCTTGTATTCACTAATGCACATTTAGTATCTCATACATTTCCTAAACCTTGTAGCACCCCATATGCTGAATGGACTAAAAGTTGAAAGACACATTCAACATTCTTTTAAATAATTAAAGGGAGTATACAAATTATATGGTTTAAAAACGTTTAGCTCTGTTGCTATTTGGTAAACTTTCAATATTAAACATAATTGTTAAGCAGAAATATTGTGGGTTCATCGAGAATTTCTTTCTTTTTTATTATTTGTTCTATTTAGTAGAATTCATTTTGAACCATTGTATGCAAATGGAATACAACTTTTCATTTTTCTGGTTGTAAACAATGTAGAGTCATACCATTTGTGTAATCATACATGTACATAGGGTAATGATGTTTGTCTCATTCCACCATCTTTCCTTCTCCCTGACCCCTCCCCTCCCCTCATTTTCCTCTACACAATCCAAAGTTCCTCCATTCTTCCCTACCCATCCCCCATTATGTATCAGCATTCACTTATCAGAGAAAATATTTGGCCTTTAGTTTTTTTGGAATGATTTATCTCACTTAGCATGATATTCTCCAGCTCCATCCATTTACCTGCAAATGCCATAATTTTATTCTTTATGGCTGAATAATATTCTTTGTGTATATATACCACAGTTGCTTTATCAATTTTTCTATTGAAGGGTATCTAGTTGGTTCTACAATCTAGCTATTGTGAATTGAGCTTCTTGAGTTCACACCTATTCTATGCCCTTAATGCTGCTTGGCAAAATAGGGAGTATGGAATAAAAATAATATGGTCATTACACTTAAAAAATTATAATATTTTTGAGGGATTAAGGTGTAAACACATAGAACAACATAAAAAGGGGCATAAATAATGATTTATTGATGGAAAAAAGATGTAAAATATTCAACAAAACTCAATGATAGTAAATGTTTCTTTTTGGTGAGAGTAACCTTGACCATCCATGGCCCTCTAAAATGTGAACTGCAATGAGAGCATATGAAATAGAGGACAATAGCAGATCCCACCATAAATGCAAATCAAATTACCTGTATGTATGCACATAAAAAGTCCAGACAACGTGGAAATTTATAATAATCACCAAAAAAATCACAATTCTCAATTTTCCCTTTAAGTTATCTTTTTAAAAAGTCAAAGTAAACAATATTTTGAGATAGAAAATAAATACAATGTAAAGATATTTACTCAGAACCTATCTATTGTCTGGCCTCTATTCAGTGCCAAGTTGGTAAAAATTAATAAGAGTCACAGAATATCCATAATTCATTTGGGTGGAAAGAAAAGGGAGACAATTAAAAAACTTCAAATAGACACGACACTACAAGTGGTTATGAAAGACATAAACATAATGCCATTGAAACCTCACTACTGAGAAATCAACTAATTTTGCCTGTTGAAATCTAAGTTAGATTTTATGTTATTTAGTCCAGACATTGAGGACAAGTGAAGTTTGGGCCACCAATACAAAGAAGAAATGTATTTCAGATAGAAGAATTCTCTTTCTGGTCTGTGCTTGAAATCATAGAGAATGTGGAATGGTAAGTAGTACCAGTGGGGGACTGGAAACATCTCAGTACAATAATATAATAGGTACTTGGGGCATAAGAAATTTTGTCCACACAGACCAAAGCTCCCTACTGAAAGGTAAACTGTAAAACACCAGACCAAACAAGGTAATTCAATTGGTTGTTTGGTCATGACATGAAATCATTCAATCAATCAATTGACTTTTCTTCACATTGCTAACCATTTTTGTTAGCTGAAAATATAGTTTCTATTTTGGAGAAACTGTAGTCTGTTGGGGCTCTTTGAGTCATAGACCAATGAATATTCTCAACTGTACTGTTCAATCTGAGAGCTACTAGCCAGAGATGGATACTGAGCATTTGAAATGTGGCTACTGCCTCAGGTTGAAATTGTATTTCTGGCACAGTAGGCTATATAAAGTGTTTTATTAAAATGAATATCATCTATTTATTCTTAAAAATTATAAATTCTATATGTAGGTACATGTATAACTCACATTATATTTCTATTGGACAAAGCTGATCTAAAAATTTTCAAAACAAATGTGGTTTTCTAGAAATGGAAAAATATGAAGTCAAAATTAGAGATTATCTAATACTGATCCAATAAAATACTCTCTAAACCATGATGTGTCTTAAATAAAAGAAAAAGGTGAGTAATATATAGCACCTAAGTATTATCATAGACATGCAGAAAAGCACTGAGCATTTTTTAAATGTAATTTTATCTAGGGATGCTACATTTGTTAATATTAATTAAACGCGAAAAGGCTCTACAGTATAGTGCTCTTCTAATGGAGAATTGCATAGTCACTTTTATTTTTTATGTGAAGCTATCAATTATATTATTCTGTTGTTTCCACGACCCTAGAAAATTATCACACAAAAATACTTATATTTTTTAACCCATGTCTAATGGCCTTCTTTGAATCTATTGATTTTTAATAGCAGATGTGTACGTTAAAGACAATATCAAAATAAAAATTAGGTGGAAACGTGTTAACAAATCATATTAATTTTAATTATCTTTATTTTTAATTTTTTGAAGTATTAAAATACAGAAGATGGCAATATAATTTAAAATCAAATTAGAAATGGTTTAACATGTTTAAAATGTATTTGGGAAACATCAGACTAAGGATTTGGGGAGTTATCCAACAATTTCTGTAAAATTAAGAAAAATGTGGTTAGAAGGTACTTGTAAATCAATGAACCACATAAGAAGTTTTCTTAAGTTATTTTGACAAAATCATTATTTGTTAAAAAAAAATTACAACTGAGATTTATTTAGCTGAGTTTGTATGAAGCAACAATGGCATGCAGGAACATTAAGCTAATTATACAGTTACACTAATTTCTGTGGAGTCCCTTAAAATAAAATTGATTGTTGCTATCTACTGTTTTTAGGGAATCTCTGTTAATATAAGAGACTCAGTTTATAGCTTTCTTCCAATGATTTGAAATAACACAGCTGTTAAAATGCATGAGATTACACTGTAATAGCATTCTTTACCAAATACAAATCAGACCACAAATACTAATAAACATAATCACTGGGCCCTTAATGGAACATTTCTTCTAATTTTGAAAGCTTTACAATTATTTGTGATTCAATGAATCCAAAATCTCTGTGAAATTAAACTGTTGGGGAAGACAAAATAGTGTTGTTTAAGGAAGGCAATGTGGAAAGTCTATCTGAAATTTGACTTTTCAATGAAAGATAATTTTAAAAATAATTTTCTTTTTGCCTCTGAAATGAAGTCCTGTTTCTTTCTACTTTGCACTGGGATTATAATTTCCATTTTATTTTATTGTTTTATGCTCATGACCTACCAGGGTTATCAAACTGTCCATGACTCAGAATCTCTCCCTTCCCTTTATCAGGTTCCTCCATAACACAGGTTTTCTGCTTCAGTTCTGCAAGTCTATTCTGGTTTTAGAGTTCTTGTCCTTGCTGTTTGTCACCTCTTCCTACAAGGCTTTATTTCATAGTCCTCTCATAACTGTTTTATTCTATTCATTTATATCTCAGTTTAAAGACATCATTCTAGAATCCCCTTTGTAAATGCTTATCATTTCTCCTAAGGCAGTAATTATTTCTTTTGTGTGTGTGACAGATCAACTTTGAATTTATCTTACTAATTTGTATGCCTAGTTGTTTTTTATTGAACTTTCCTCTGTGGAACATATGTTCCATGAGAGTTGAAACTTTATTTGACTCATTCACTGCAAGAAATAAATTACATTAGCAAATTGTTAGTATACATGTAACACACACATGCACACAAACCACACACATACAAACACAGATATTTGTACGTAAACATTTAACCAAATTAATATCATATTTTTCTTAACTTTTTCTACCCAGTTTTCTTTCTAGCAGAAATATGAGAGATTTCAATGTGGAAATTTTTTTAATGGTTACAAATTATTCCATTTGAATACACTAGGTATTTTTAAACCAAATCCCCTATTATTAGACATTTAGGTTATCAAATTTTCAATAAACAAGAGTGTGAGTCATATCTTTGTACACAGGATTTGATCACTTGCCTGATTATTTCATTTGGATATAAAGAAAAAAATAAAAGTGAAATTCTAAGCAAATAAACATATACATATTTTACATTATGGTTTATATTCCTACACTGTACTCCAAACAATATTTACCAGTTTCTATTTATATCAACATTTTATAATACTTTTAGCAATATTAAAATGATCTATAATGCCAATTCAATAGGGGAGAAATACATAATTAGTTTTTAATGAGTTTTTTATGGCTTGTACCCATTTGTTCATTGGGAAGCTTGTTTTTCTATGTTCACATATTATGACAATTTTATTTTTATAGTAAAAATCTGTTGTAAATATTATTTCTAGTTTTGCATGTGTATTTCATCTTTTTTTGTATATTTTTAGCTGCTTTGTAATCAAAATATATTTTCTCATCAAGATTTTTAAGTTTAGTACCAAGTTTGAAAAGGCCCACTTGCTCTCAAGACTATGAAAATTACACAAATATAGATATATGCACATTTAAAAATGCACATATAACATACATTATACATGTACGTGATATATAATTGTAAGTTTTATAATTTTATAGCTTTATTTTTATAATTAAACCTTTTTTTAAAGAAAGTTATCAATTATTTAATGCCTAATAGAAGAATGGAAATAAATCCTGAAGCCAAACAGTATACACTCTCTGGAGAAAAATACAAAGTAATCATACAACAGTTTTGGTGTTTGTTTTAGTAGTGAAAATGGACATGTCTACCTCCCTGCTTTGTTGACCCTGGCCTGTGTTGTAATTTCTCCTACAACTCAGCACAGTTCAGTGGAACCGAGAAAAAAAAAATGGTAAGCCCCAAAGGCTATTAAATTTGCTGACTTATTAGCATTTCTGTTTGCTTATTCATATCTTTCTATGCTGTGGTATAATTCCAATTCATGTGCCCTTTTAAAAAGGCAAGCAATTTCCAGGTTGAAGTCTTCAACACCAACCAACTAGGGTCAAACTCTGGCACATCTGCAATGGAGACCAATCTGAGACTAAATTTCCCAGTCAAAAGGTACTGATTCTCTGAGGGAATGTGTATCTTTCTCTTGGTGGCACTCAATAAATGTGCTTTCACACTGATGAAGGTGATCAAACCCAGAGCATCATTGTTGCTGGCTCTTTGCAGTACAAAATCCGTGGATATTTGTCACCGCTTGCAGCAACAATTTGCACGGGTCTTATGGGTGGTGGACTGGAAACTGAGCCACTTCTATCTCTGGGCTGCTTCCTTGCTTGCTTGTTTATAGAGAATAGAGGAAATGAGGTTTACTTGCTTTGAGAGGAGAGAGAGAGAGAGAGAGAGAGAGAGAGAGAGAGAGAGAGAGAGAGAGAGAGAGAGAGAGAGAGAGAGAGAGAGAGAGAGACTTTGCTTTCAGAGATATCTATGTCTTCTTAGTTTTCTGCTGCTTCTTACTGGTACATCCTGCATCCTGTGAACTAAGGGTACGTCTACCTAAGGTGCTTTAGTGATGCGTCTCAGTTCTCTGCTCTGTGATCTGCCTTACGCCTCTTTCTGCTAGCTGCTGTGCTGCTTGTTTCTATTAGCTGCTGTGTCTTCTGCTAGCTGCTGCTGTGTGTTAGCTGCTGAGTTTCGCTGTCTTGCTCCGCCTACGCTTATATCACCTCCAGGAGGCAGAGAGCAGGGCCACGCCTCTTACACAAAGATTAGCAAGATGCTAGATGTCCGATCAGGTTCAATTAGGAGTGCTTGAGAACACATGTGCATACACTGTGTGCGTGGTCGATAAATCACCTGAGTGTGCTTATGTCAATTAACCTCCTCACTGCCGATGTGATCAGGCGCCGTTCTGGCCCGGTCAACATGGCACAGCCCCCAACAATCATGCTACAGGGATGCAATGTCTGAAATGTCACTGCAATGTCATGCAGATTCCACTGGAGCATGCATTCAGAAAGCAACCAGAGTTGAAGAGAAAGTATTACAGATGAAACACATTATAATAGGAAGGAAACAATAGATCAGGGAAGAACATCAAACAAGGAGTCAGGGGGGCAAAGAAATCAACAAGGAGTCAGGGGGGCAAATTTCAAATACAGGGGCAAAAGCCTAAAGTGATTTTCAGTACTGAAGACTTAGAAGTACCTAATTTCTAATCAAACATCAGCTAAAACCATCATGTGTTCTATTTGCAGAAATGAATCTGTTAAAGTTCTAATTATAGGTAGAGGGTAGGATGGGGTGTGGAGAGGGAATAACAAATAAACACTAAAAAACAGAGCTTCTAAAATGCTAGAACAACCCAGCTGGAATCAGGACATAGGCAAAGTCTACTCTACAGTATTGTCAACAACCAAGGACTGAGGGAAGGAAAGTTGGCTGGGAGCAGAAGAAACTGGTATTTATCATTCTCTAAGGGGTGGAATATCTTCTCAAATGGTAGTTATAGATCTTGATGATATGATCCCAACAGTTCAAGACCAATAACTGTCCCTTAGGAGTGAGGAAAATGCCCACTGGACAGGTAAGCCCTTCTCAAAAAAGGACACTATAGCCCCAACACTGAGGAAAATGGAGAATTTCCTTACTACTACTGTCAGCCATGACGAGGTCACCATGGGCATCCACACCAGCAATGTAGTGGGAATCCTCGTTCTCCAAGAAGAAGTGGCTAATCTGGTGACACAGCTGCCGTCAGGACCCACCAAACCAATGGAGAAACTACCCTCCGAGTGATGCTTATTCTGACTGTTTCCCAGATTGAGGCCCAAGCCCTTGGTGAAGTAGACGGTGCCTTTTGGCAGCTGTATTTGACCACTCCTGCTCCTCAATCAATAGTAAAACACCAAAGCTTTCTGCCTCCCACAGCAGTTACCACAAACTGGCCAGATGGCAAGCCTTTTTGCCCCATGTTTTGCTCAGCTGGCTCCTGTGAGATGCCATGCAGTAGCAATCCATGGTATATACCTTGAGGGAGTTGTCATAGCTGTCAGTCACACCAACCAATGAGACCATGACAGTTTATGCTCACAGAGAGGGGAGTAGACTGGGCAAATCAGCCCCAAGGAAGCTTAGCATAAACTTACCAATGCTACTGGGTCTGTGGTGGATCTCTTTCAAAAAATCTTTGCTAGTAAAGACCTATACACAATAGTTGGCAGGGTCAAAACTTGCACCTCACCTTGACTGGTCACATAGAGACTGAACATGCCTGGAGTGCTGCCTTTGGCCCCTACCTTCTTAAGGAAGAGGTACTTTTGGATACTGGTGGCCGCCTCAGAACCTCACTGATTAGCTGGTGAGGTCCTGGGACTGCAACAACTTCTTCAGGGCTCATGTCCATCTTTCTACATTTAACAGAGGTAGAGGCAGCAGAGGCTGCAGCCTCCATGGCCCAGGAATCTTCCATGCCATGTTCTCTGTCCAGGGTTTCTTAATGGTTTGCCCAATTTGGAGGGGGTCAACATGACCTACCTTAAGGGGCTCCACATATCTTGCAGGGTGAGCTCCAGGGACAAGTTGACAGTAAGCCCTGTCTCTTCCTTCTCGGCCATCTCCTCCTGTAGGGTTACATCAGCCTACTTGATCTTGGCCAGAGAGTAGTCATAGTGAGAAACAACCTGCATCTCTGCAATGTGAAGCAGGTAACTCTGCTCCTCTACCACTTGACTACTATACTTCTCAACTTCATCCAAAGAGCCTGTGAAGAACTTTGGAGAATAAACCAACTGATCCTGGATCCTGCATTCCTCATGCCCATATTCCTGAAGGATGCTTTGTACCTTGCCTGAAGTTCCTTGGAGACACCTTCCAAAACTAACTTCCACTCCTGTAGCTCCTCCATAAGCTCCCCAAAGTCCCAGCATGCCGCTCCTCAGCTGCCTATTCCACAGGGAGTGTATAGTGGTTGAGAGGTTAGTGGTCTGCCTCTCGGGAGGGCTCACAGAACACTACACCACAGCTCCTGTAGAACTCCAAGGGGAGCTGCTGCCCATAGGACCAGCACATGAGCAGCCCCACAGCCTCCCGGGGTCCAGCTGTGTCAGTGTTCCTTAGCATTGTCAGGTTGTCTATGAGCTGAGTCAGGCTGGTTATGTGGGTAATCTTGCTGCAAAAGGGACAGCAGACCCTATTAATGCTACCAGCCAGTAGCTTCTCCAGGTACTTCTCCAGGCAGCAGATGGTATGGCCATATTACAAGTCCTTGGGCCACAGCTGGTCTTCTGTGGAAGTACTCCATGCAGATGGAGCATTTCAGCACTTTGTGGAGGACCTCCAGGTTCAGGTGAGAAACTGCTGTTGAAGTCATTGCTCTTCCTTTGAAGGGTCCTGCTAGCACAGCCCAGAACTGAACAGCTTAGCATTTATGCCCTGGAGTCCAATTCCTGCTGACCACCTACAGCCCTGACATGTCCACCCCCACCAGCCCACCCCATATTTAAATATTTAATCCACATGTTTTTAATTTATTTAATCAATACACAAATTACAATAGTGTGTAAATGGTACATGCAAGAATAAATACATGCATCCACTTGAATTTTCTTCAAGTCCTACTAAAGTGCTACTATTTTCAAATTGAAATGTTCGACCAACATATAATTAATTTTTGTGGGAACTAGAGATAAAAAATTTATTCTCTCAAATAGGTGTTGGATATTATGTACTCAAGCACTAACCTTCCCTTTCCCAAAGAAGTGAAATACCAACTTTATTACACATTATAAAGTTCCACACTTACTAAGCTTTCCTATATATGTTCAGTTGTTTCTAGAGTTTCTATTTAGTCAGTTTATTGCAGAGTTATTATTATGTTGTTGTCATAAGACTTAACCTGATGGGCACTTCTATCCTTATGATTTAGAATTTTCCCAAATGTACATATTTTCTTCTGAATGAATATAAGAATCATTTTCTACTTAATTTTTGCTTATTAGTAATTAATATTATCTTGACTCCATTAAAAGGCACATGAGTATACCATCTCTGTGTAGAATATTTCCTTTTGGGGATGATATATTTATTTTGTTTTATTTTATTCATTTATTTATTTTATTTTATTTTCATAAGGGAGAATATTTTCAACTCTTTTTTAGCAAAGCTATATGGTACCTTATTGGTGTCCTCTAGGAAAGCTCTAACTCAAACAAAGGGAAAATAAGTACTCAAACATTTCCTATACTTCTCATATAATGAAAAATCAAATTATTTAAATAGTTTTTCAGTTATGTGAAGGAATAATAATGATTCATTATTTTGCAAAAATAAAATGGGGGCTCTAATACGGTATTTTAAAAAATCATTCTTATAAATTTTATAATTAAAAAAGTATTACATTTTAACTTTCGTTACTTTCAACAATTAACATCAATTTTATTGTACTAATATACTTAGTATAAGAAATTTGCCACCACTTTCAAAGAAGGCATTAATTCAATAGATAGTACATTGATGAAAAAAGTAAAATCTGGTATCACATAGTGTTGTTCTTACCATCATCACTTATATTTAATAAAAATCAATAAATAATACAGAGAAATCACTGGAAATTTTAATGTGTTGAGTCTTCTATCAATGTGCCACTACTAAAATAGTTTAGAATAAACTGTTTATATATTTTATTTATAGATCTCAAAGGACCCTTGTTAATAATGTTGTTTCTGACTAGAACAAAAATACTAATATCTTAAATGCAAGCGTCTTTTTAACTGACTTTAATCTTGGCTTACAGACGTATATGAAAGCAGGGTCTCCTAGACTCTTAAACAGACAGAGAAACGTGGAGTAGGGGTTTAGTAATAATTATCACTTAGAGACTGTGGGTCTATAGGTACATTTCAATACCACTTGATGTTTTCAGTTACGACTAATGAACAGCCCACTCTTAGACATGTTCTAAAGGCTTAAATATCCTGATGTAATAGGTGGTTTATTAAGTAACTCAGGCCCTGCATTCTGGTCTAACAATACCACAAATGGATTTTTTTTTAATTATTGGAACATCATTTTTTTATATTAAATAAAATAAAAGCACAAAAAACAAAACAAACAACAACAAAAAACTATCAATGTACCATTGTGCAGTTTCTAGCTCACATCATGAAACTGAGCCTTTCCTAAACGTTATATTTTCAATTGCATCTACAAGTGAAGAGATGATGGGATTAGAGACCTAGTCAATATGAGAAGGGCTTTGTTTTATCAACCATTCAGCGTTCTAAAGGCAAGAGCCTACTTCTCAAATTCTTGAAATGTCATGATTAATATTTTTTTGCCTTTTTCCTCTTCTCTGTTTGATAGAATTTATTCTAAGCCAAAATTTTCCCTGTGTGCTGCATGGGCATCCTTAGTATTTTTAAGTGATTTCTATGGCATACTTTAATATTTTACTATAAATTTATTAGAAGACATTATAAATAATAACTTCTTTTAGACCTAATTAAGAGTTTTAAGTGCATTAATTCACTTAAACTTCATAACAAATGTATTAGCTTATTCTATTTATATATTGAATTGATGGATGAGAAAACAGACACATTAGGAAATTAAGAGACTTACCCAATGCCACACAGCTAGGAATAACAGAGCTAGGAAACAAATCTAGGCTGACTGCTCCTACTGTCTAAACCATTCAAAGACGCTCCTTAGTTTCATACAAAGCACTTAATACTTTTTATTGATAGATCTCAAAGAGAACCTCACCAATAATATTGTTTTTGTATAGGATTAAAATAATACCTTTCATGTAAATAATACTCTTCTACTCTTCTGTAATCTGAAGTTATGACAGGTTCGCAAGGAACATAATAGTCATAGCATTCCTTGACTCTGCAACACAAGCTACCACACTTTTACAGTAATCTAATTTCAATAACCCTAACATGTTTTGGAATTCCCAGCATGTTAGTTGTGTCTTATAGGCTTGACAGTGTGTTTACCCTATAGCACAGTTTCCATGTCACCACCATGACATTTCCTGATGTCCAATTCCACTCCAGTGTTAGCCTGATTCATTTATCCATCAAAATTCATTGATTTAATGGCTACCATGTTTCTGTGACTAACAGTCACTGGGAAAATAGCAGATAATGAAACAAAGTTCCTGGTTTTATGAAGCTTATATTCTAGGGAAGGATGAAGACTGATGATTTGTCTATAATGAGAGCTGTTAATGAACAGTGACAGATGGAAGATTTCATTTTACACAAGATGGTTGGGGTAGGACTCTCTAAAAAGGTGATATTTTGAACAAAGACCTAAATTAAATGAAAGAGGTTATCCATGCACATTTCTAGAAGATGATTCTAGGAAGAGTTCTGAAAATTGTCTAAGGGGCCTGTGTGAATAAAGGAAAGAAAACAAAGAGGAAAGTAGCATCTGGTTGGAAAGATAGAGGTGGTAAGATGAAATTGGAAATATGAACATAAGTATATAGAGGTGGGTGTGTTTGCACACAAATGCACACACACACATACACACACATATTTCCCTTCATACATTTCCATGTATTAAAAGTAGAGCTACAAAGATTAAGTCATGGTTCAGCTATTTTGTGAGAAAAAATTTAAAATCAGAATGCCCTCAAATATTTGACCCAAGTAACTAAAAGTTAGGAATCTATTAAAAAGATATTAAAAAGCAGTTTAGTGAGCAACGTTTTAGAAGTTGATGGAAATCAATTGTTTAAGTTATAGATATGTTAAGTTGGAAATCTCTATTTAATTCCAAAGTGGAGCTACTGAGCAACCACTTGCTGGTGTGAGTTTCTCTTGTGGAAGAATAAAAACTCTGTGAATTTTCACTTTATGGAATATATTGAATGTTCTGGACTGGACAAGCTTACCCTCACAGTGACATAGAAAGAGAAGAGAAGCAACCTTGGTGCGGTGATATTTTGGGGCTGGGAAGATAAGTAAAAGATTATCATGTTTGAATCAAGAAAAATGTTAGAATACAGAATATGAAGAAACTGAGAATCTAAATATATTTTAGATTCTATTTTATTCTATTTCTACTCTATTATGTTTTGCAACAACACCTTACTTAAAACATATATAGTGGAGTTTATGTGGAGATATTGAACTTCTATTCTAAGGAGTGATCCTTTGACTTTCAAAATGAACCAACAGGAATTTAAAGTAATTTTTAAAAATGAAAATAAAGACTGTGTTAACATGTGTAAATATGTTAATTTCTGTTATGGTATTTAGTCAAGAGCCCATGTCAACACTTTCCACTTCCTAGAGGTAATGGTACATATATTACATAATTATCTATCAATGATCAGTGGCTAGTAAACTGGAAATACTGTTTCCAAATTCATGAATCATTCTTTTCATATTCATCTGGCAGGTGAGAGGAGGTCAAATTGTGAAATAAATGAATGTGGTTTTTGGCCTTAATCTCACAAGATGGCACAAGAACCCTGTCCCATCTGTTCAGATATCTTCAAAGTATAGAAAGTTTGTAGAAATAACAAAGAGTTCTAGTTTTAGGAACACACATTTGATATGACTGTGAACTATTCATCTTCATTTGCAGCTTTTGTCCTTTATTATTCTTAAAATAATTAATCACATAAGTAATTGACTCTGCTACATGTTAATACCTACATAGTAATAGCTAAATCTGACATATGTTCTTAAAATTTTGCTTTTTTCCTTGAGTTTTACAGAGAGGACATTTATTACTTATTTGATGCATAGGAAAAAATAAATAAGAGTACAGTTTCAACATGATATCATGTTCAAGTCTTTGGTGAAGAAAGATATTGGCATGGATGGAATAAAATATCTAATTAGGTCAAATTTTAAGTGCTTTCTCTTGGGTTTTCATTTTTTTCCCATAGCATTAATGAGAGAAATGTAACATGTATCCTCATTTTTCATGAAAATAAACTTTAATTCTAGGATGAAAAATGAGAAACACATTTATAATATAGTGTAATTCTTTGCAAGTTGGATGTATGAAACTTAAGCAAAAAAATCTAAATTACATAAAAGAGATTACAGTTACTGATAAGGTATAAAATATATATCAATTTTAGAGATGGTAATGACATATACTCCCATGGTCTCATTACAATACTTTTATTCCTTAAAAATAAATAAATACACTTTTTATTATTTAAACATGTGTATTTAATAGTACTTTATTATTTAAAAATATTAAATGATAATTTCAAATAGTATTATTTACTATTTAAAAATATATAATATACACTCAGGATATTATTTTCAATACAATTATAGTTAATTACATATAACTGATTTGATATAGATAAATTTTAAATTCTAATTTGTAGGTCGACAGGTCAACTAAAAATTTTCATTTGAACTATAGTATATAGTTATTTTCTTTAATAAATCTTTAATAGATTTACAGAGTAAATAAAGCAATACCATGTATGAACCAAAAATATTTGGTTTTAATTACCACAACCTTATTTACAACAATGTTTTTAATTTTTACTTGAGCTTATATTTATCCATATAATCCAGAATAGTGCTTTTAGAAATATTAAAATGCAATCTAAATATTTTTATAAAATAAAGTTTGCTGTAGACTGTGAGTAAAAGCTATGACATTAATTTCAGATTTCATCCACTGAATTGCCTTATTTTCTATGTGAACACAGAGCCAGCACATTGGACTTCACTGAAACTTGTGTGGCTAAAGATCATAAAACTAATTAGCACATACAGAAAATAAGCTCGTGCTTTTTAACTCCTTAGAACTAACCTATCTCCTAACAGAAATAGTTAAATCTTAAAACAGTCCATAAAATTGCCATTACATACATCTTTAATATCAAGTATTTGTGGAGATTGTTTAAGATTCTACTTTGAACCTAAAAGTTCTCCAACTAGATGCTAAACTAACTTTTAGTTGAAAATCACCAACACAAACACACACAAACAGAGAGAGAGAGAGAGAGAGAGAGATTTTCTTCTGTGGAAGAAACAAAACAAAAGTTGTATCTAAAAAATACAAGTTAGAAGGGATGATGAAATACAGTTCGTTTGGAATTACTGATTGTAAGGTCCTATATCTGCTAGGTAATGAAGACATATTACAATAAAACTGCCCTAAGTGGGAGGTTTTGTTTTGTTTTTTAATTTTTTATTTGTTTAAAATTTTTACAGACTGCATTTTGATTCATTGTACACAAATGGGGTACATCATTTCATTTCTGTGGTTTTACACGATTCAGATTCCTACCATTCGTGTAATCTTACGTGTACATAAGGTTATGATGGGGAGATTTTTATTGCGTTTTCATATATTCCGGTTTTAAAAAGTACTTCTATTTGTAAGTTGTGTGCTAGGAATATTTTCCTTTGCCAGACAACAAATGTACTTAGAGTTGTGGATGCCTCGGATAAGTAAGATAATTTGCAACTCATAACCAGGAAAATAATGAATTTCCCAAAAGGAAAGAATTAGGTTTGTCTTGAAGGGAAGAGTTTAGCTAACTGTGACATGGCAAGGCACAATACCAGAGACTGTGTTGGAATAAATCATCATCTGAAGTTATGGTGTAAGAATCCAAAGGATAGTTGGACAAGGAAGTATCAGTCTGTGGAATCAGCAAATATTTTATGCAGTAGGTAAGATAATGAGTATGTTAAGTTGTGTAGGCCTTACGTTCTTTGTTGCAACTACTCAACTCTGCTTTTATAGCATAAAAACAATTCTAGATGATAACGTTAAAGGAATTATTATTGAGTTCCAGTACCACTTTATCAACACTAAATCTGTACTTCATACAATTTTCATGTGTCCTAAAATAGTATTTGATCTTTTCAACCATTTAAAAATATAAAAAAATTTCTTATCTTTTGGGTGACATAAAATAGGGCCAGATTTTGCCCACAAATCATGGTTTTTTCATGGCCTAAATCATCATAGAACTGCAGAAAATCTAATATTGGTGAATAGTAATAGTATATTTATGTTAATGAGTCTGTTTATAATTTAATTTGAGGATGGTAGCAAGCAAAAAGGGAAAACCTGGAGAGCAGAATTATTTTCATTTGTTATTTTTTTGTATGCCTGTCTTTTCACAGATGTAGAATGAGAATTCGAGTCAGCTAGTATGTTACTCTACCCAAAATAATGAGAGTCTAATGACTAAGACAGTCATTCAGAATTTCTTAATTGAATACTTACATAGTCCAAGCCCCATTTTGCATACTGGGAATACAATAATGAATGAAGGAGAAAGTTATCTAATCTTTGAAGGTATATATTCCGGAGTAGTCTAATGGGTTAAATTCCATAGGAGCGGAGGCTGAGGTATGTATTCTTTTGCAAGCAATTCAAGGGTGAAGGGATCTCAGGAGGAGTGGTATGGGACAAGCAGGATGAGGCAGGAGAGAAGAAAAACAACTAAGAAAGAAAGAATATGTTCTCAGCTTGAGACTGGCTTCGAATTGATTCTAGAGAAAAAAAAAAAATTAAAGTCGGACTTATACCACAGTATGCTGCACTTTGAGGCAGAGTGCCTGGAATTCTGTACTCTTGCAGTCTTGTGGGTTCTCAGCCTTACTTGGAGAGGTGGTTTTTGTTTGACTGAGGGTAATTCTCCCAAGACAGGGAAACAGGCACAGCTTTGGGTGATCACCAGGAAAATCTGGGCCTGAAATTCACGTTGTCCTCTATGAGTAGAAGACAAATAATAATCACGAGTATTTTTAAAATGTAATAAGCAGGTAGTTCCATGGTTGTATGGCTAGATGATGCAGAGGATGAAATGGCAACAGGGATTAAATGCTCTTTTAGATAGGATGACGAAGAAAGGCCTCTGAGATAATGTGAGATTTGCAAAGAAACTTGAGGGAACTGACTCCTAGTCAGCATGTATCTGAGGGAAGAAAGTCATTAAATCAAGACAGAAAAAGCCTGGAATCCTCCAGGAAGAGTGAGAAGGTGGGTGTGGCTGAAGTGTTAAGGATGGGGAAACTGCTAGGAAGTGTGGCTGGAGATGGAAGGGGTGGTGACAGATTCTACAGGGTGTCGAATTCTGTTGTAGAGTGCTCAGCTCTTACAAGAAGAAAACAAAAGCACTAAGTTCCACAGGATCTCGTCATCATAATTTTAGAACCAGAAGGGCTCTTAAAAGCCATCTGGTCTAACTTCAAAATTTTAGAGCATTTTTACAGTGGAAAATCTCACTGAAACTAAAAGGCAAGAATAGAGTTCTAAAATGTATGGAAATTGACTTCCCATTCAATACTTCTGAAGAAAATTATGCCATAAATGTTTGAACAGTTTCTACATATTATATTTCATTTGTTTAAGTCCTGAATCTTAATGTCATCCCATCAATGGCAAAGCTGCAAGAGGATGAGAACTAAGCTGGCTGATGTGCAGAGGGTGCCTGCTCACTGTCTGACACCAGCTGGCATTTATTCTAGCTTTAATCTTGGCACCTTGGGGAAGAGAAATAGTGACAATTGAGCTGCATTTTCCTTACATGCAATGGTCAACTACTGCCAAGATGACTACAGCTGCATAAATTATCAGCTCTACTAAGTCCAATGTGAAGTATTTTATGTTTAAGTTGAAGAATGGAGAACATACTGTCCTTGAAGGATAATCAGTGAGTCATTATGATGTTATTTGAAAATAGCCCTGCATATGAATGCTCAGGAACAATATTGATTTCCTGTGAATCTATTAGTTTGAAGGAAATAATCCATTTTATCTCTATAGAAATATTCATTAGTGGTTTCAGCTCTCTCTTGTTGTTGAATGCATATCAACTCCATCCAATGCAGATATTGATTGAAAAATTTGTTTATGTTCTCTAATGAAAAGTCACACCTTGCCTGTTTTCTTGAAAGATAATTTTCAAAGTTTCATCTTTACTTTAAATAGCCCATATCCCCATATCCTATTCTGCTATCAATTCTCCCCTCTAAAAGCTTCTGATCCTCATTCTGCTTCCTGATTTTTTACCATTAAGAACTTCTCTGTGCAGTGATTACCCCTTATCATGATGTCTGTGAAACAGAAGTCTAAATTTTATTTCCTGTGTCACACTTCATTTTTTATTATTGAGGTAGATAAATTTTGGCCAAAGTGATACAATTCAAGGAGTAAGAGCATTTTTAACTAAATATTTTTGTGTACCTAGTTTAATTTTGTATTCAAAATAGAATTCAATCATACAACCTTTTAGATCATAAGCTAAGAATTTGGTTCATACCTTAAATTATACACACACATATAAATATATAACAGATACAAATACAGACACCGTATATATAGACACACACATGGTACTATTCATTTCAAAGTAGTTTTATGTTTGCACATCATTAAGATAGGATATATCTGATAAATAACATTAGGGCATGCTTAGTTTAATTTATTAAATATTCTTTTTAAATATAAAGAACATTTGAGTGTGAAGGGGTATTTGTTTCATTTGCTAAAAGAATAAGATTTGTTTTGTTAATAAATTATATCCATTCTAAGCATATTTAGAATTATTATAATTAATAAAAACTGAAGGTAATTTAAACAAAGTTTGGTATTCCCTACTTTAGGAGGTTAAGAATGATTCTTGTGAAAAAATATCCTGTGATATAATTGGTGAGAAAGCATGGCCCACATATGCCAAGTCTTCAATTTGAAATAGAATCAAATTTTTAATTGTTACTATCTTTTTTACAGAAACACTTGCTCTCAACAGGTTTCTTTAATTAGAAAAAGAAAGAGTTCTGGAAAAGGCTTTTACCAAATATAAAATGCTTTGGGTAAAAAATTGCTCAAAATCACAGCAATAAATACATGTGGGTCTGCATATTTAAATGCATACATAGGTTGGATCTCCCTTATTTGAGATGCCTCGGACAATAAGAGTTTTGGATCTTGGAGTTTTTGGTATTCTGGAATATTCACTTATACATACTGACATATGTTGGGGATAGGACCCACATCTAAACTCAGAATTAACTTGTTTCATATGCACTTGATACACATACTCTGACAGTGATTTTGAACAATGTTTGAAATAATTTTGATCATGAAACAAAATATGGAATTTTCTACTTGTGGTATCACAGAAATTTCAGCTTCTGGAGCATTTCAGATTTTGAATTATCAGATCAGGAATGCTCAACCTCTACCAATTTCATTTTGGTATGACTGAGAGTTACACACATGTAAGTGGATTTAAAATGGATAGGATATTAAATACTAGCAGGTATGTTGTGTGTATGTTTACCCTGCGTGGAATTCTCTGCTCCTTTCTGCTCAGGAAACCTCAACTTTGGAACACTACTGACTTCCATTATCTATATACAAGGACCATCTGTGAAGATACTGTTGCTGCTGGTCAACCCAGGTACTCAAACTAGGCTGCTTCAGTTCTCAGGACTGAGGAGGTGAATTTTGAACAGAGTGCCATGAAGGTAGAAAAGAATTGGAGGTCACTCACATTGTATGCGAACATCTCATTAATAGTCACATAGTTCCTGTTCACATCCCTGGATATTCCTTGACCCCATTTTTCTGACATCTAACTATTAGATTTCTTTTTTGAGATTTAGCTACCTTTTATATTTCTAATAAATAATTCTCCTCTTTGTGCATCTGTTTTTCCTTCTCCTTCCTCTTCTACCTTTCCTTCCCTTTCTCCTTCCTTCCCCTTTTCCTTCTTTCCCTTTTCCCTTCTCCTTCTGGTATTACTCAGCCAGAATCAACTTCTGTTACTTATACCAAAGATACCTGACAATGATGTTCATAAAAATTATAATACAGTATTATATATACAGAGAATAATGAAATGTTTCCAGTACTAAGTCAATCAGAATTGGCACATAAGATATGCCATAAGTTACATGAAGTAGATAAACTAAATACCCTAGCAAGACAAAAAAGGGACAGTTTTTATTGCCTAGTTTCAACTATCAAAATCACATTAATACTGCAACAAAGGGAGAAAGTTTAGAGTCTTTCATGAAATGGAGAAACAGGTGCAGAGAAGGCCAAGTCAGGAGTGTTCTGTGTTGTTCCCAGATGTTTTCTTAGAAATTTTCCCTGGTCAGTTTTGTTTAATGATGGATTTGCTCTCTTGGGTCATATATTTTGTTTTGCAGGTGTTCTAAACTCTACTGCATTCCTCGTTTGTTTATGACCTCTAACAAGGTAGTATTTGGGATTACTATGCCGTCTGTATCTGGTAGAAAGATTGTTCAGAATTCATATTCCATTAGCACTTGTTGACTAATTCCAAGCACCTCCCACTAGCATGAACACTTACACACACATACACACAGATACAACTCTACCTAGTGCCTAGGGGTAGTTTGATCTCTAAGGCTGCCACTGGTAATTTGGGAGCCTGAGGAAAATTAGGACATGATTTCAAAAGAATTGGAGGTTTCACAAACTTATTCCCTCCTCATACCTGTGGTACTTCCCAATGTTCTAATCTAACATGGACAGTGTCTACAATTGTACAATTAGGAAAATGATATTCTACTACAAGGCTTTTCTTTAAAAAGCAACTTCATCCCTCTCTTTACAATATCATAACACAGCATTGATCCAATACTATCCACATGTTTTTAGTTACATAATCCTCATATATTTCAGGATAACTCACCTGAACTACAGCAGGTGATTATTTTTCCATGGCATGCTATTTAAAACTTTCATGACAAAATTTATGTCTGTTTAACATCTGATGTCTTTATACAATTACAGAAGACATTTAACACACTAGTCAAAGAAAGCATCCCATGAAGGGTTTGACACACCTAAAAAGATATGCACACAATAATATAGCTTTGAAGATTAAAAATCAATATCAGAAGGCAAATAAATATTTTGGTGATAAGTTCCCACTTGATCTCTGTTCCCATATAACTGACTATCCAGAGACAAAGGTTGCTATGAATAGCTTGGTGAACGAAACAAAGAGCACATGATCGTTTTTTGCCTTTTAGGATCTCAACTCCACACAACCACAAACAATGGGGACAATGTTGCTGGAATGTGTCTAAAGATTGACTGCTGCTCAGCTCAAACTCACTGATTCAAGAAGAAATGCAAACCCTCATCATCAGATCACCCAAATTTAAGAGAGCAAGAATTAGTTTTTAAAATGAAATCCCCCAAATTTCATGAAATTTTATGAAAATTGATTTGTAGTTGGGGGGTTAAAGGTAATTAGGTCTGAGATTAGACTGCCAGAGCTAATGACTTGGTTTCATCCTTTACTTCATGTTTGACCTTGGGAATAACAAACTTTCTCTCTACTCTTCATCTGGAAATCAAGATGGCAATAATATCAGCCTCATAGGAGCTTAGTGAGGATTTCAGTGGGATATAACACAGTATATAACATAAGCACTGAATAAATACTATCCATTGCTATTTAAAACAGTGTGCATTAAATAGAAATATCTGCAGTAACAGGCATAGTCACTCATTTAGAACTCTGGAATTTTTTTCTAGTGTTCAGAAAGAAAAACATATCACTGTTTCAAGGAAAACTTTTTCTACAGTGTTTATCTCTAAAATAATGTTTCTTAAAAGTTTTCATTGGCAGATGTACTATATAAAGTATGTACAACCTAGAGAGGATTCTGCACTGTGACTGCTCTTACTGTCCTCCAAGTGCCACTTTTCACTCTGCCAAGAATAATCTCAAGAAAAAGATTAAACAGTTTTTAATTTTGCGATAATATTAGAAGACAGAATATAATAATCTACATTAAGAATTTGAAGTCATATATATCAACTTGTGTCAGATATAGATTTTTCTCTAAATGAGATTCACTGTTGATCAATCCACTTATTTAGATAATTATTTTAATGTGCATGTCACTGTATCTTATCTAAAAATCTAAAAGGTGCATGTCACTGTATCTTATCTAAAAATCTAAACTGACCAGATCTGACACTCGCTTTTCTAATATATTATTAAAATAGAAGGTTCTTATGCCTCTCGAGTTTCTTTCTAAAAATTAAAAAAAAAAAAAATAGCTTCTCATTAGTCAAGAAGTTTATGTCTATCATCATAGAACCCATGAGAGACAAGAAACCTATCTCAAGTCTATATTAAGTTCAGCTTTCCCAACAAAATCCTCTAAGGAACAGTTTCTGTATTTCCTTCCCTTTGCCTTCTCAAATTCAAATCAGGGAACTACCCCAGGCAAAGCTCCACTTTCTACCAATGAAGTTGTTTATATGCTATCAAAATTCAGGTCTTATTAATCATTTTCCAAATCACCTCATTTCAACCTAGCTAAGGAAAATCCCTGTTATGAAAAATACCTGGTTGTGTGGTCTTGCTCCAATACAGTTTATTTTTAAAATTCTCTTCTGAAGGTTCATAAAGGTGCATTGCACAAAGCATAAAGGATACTAATTACCTCTTCAACTTGGGGGTGGAGATTCCAAAATACACAAGTTATACTTAAACTGGCAGATGACAGAGCCTACCCTGAGGGTGTAACCTTTATCAGGGCCTAACTTCAATTAAAAACTTAGACACAAGTATACAAGTTTAGGCACATAGGCAAATGTGTTCAGAAACCCGGTGTCTGGAATAGGCTGTGATTTTGTTGCTTCATATTTCACTCTTCACTAATTCTCAGGCAAACCCTTTAGAACCTATATTGAACATTTCAAAATGTCAACTTGTTCTCTGCACTCTTTCTAAATATATTAGAATATAAAACATAAAGCTGATGGGACTGAGTACACAGAAAATGCAGAGCTAAGACAGTGTAAATTGTCTTATAACTTAATTGAGGATTAAATTAAACAATATATAACACAAATGCAATTAGTTCAAACACAGAAAGTTAAAAGAACATTAATAAATAGAATAAGTTAAAAAAAGAAATAAAAATAAAATAAAAATTTGAAAATAAATAACTTCTAAGTAGAAAGTTAATAAATAGAATCTAAATAAATAGAAATTAATAAAAATTCTTAAGTTTTATGAAAATAATGACAAGTGTATCACTATAGAGAGCTATCTATAAGAAGGTATTTGGGGGATCAATGAAATAGTCTTAACTATCATTGTAGTCCCCTGCTCTGTCATTGTTATTTTAATTCTAACACACTCCCCAGGTGTCCAAGAAAATAATTACTCTTCTTTCATGAAAAATTGTGTCATCACTTTATAAACCACAATTTGCCATACACATTCAAATGCTTCCAGTTGAGCTCATTAAATTCTTACAAAAACATCTATTGTAATGTAAATTATGAAATATGAAGACATTTCAGAATTTCTGTCTATAAAGCAAGCTCATTGAGAAAATTCTGCACATAACAATGGAATAATTTCCTCCAGTTAAGGTGCTTTGTATCTGAAAGCATAGAGGGTGAAATTAAGAGACATTTCTCCTTCAAGATTTCAAATGAAATAAATAGTAAATGATATTTTTTGTTAATTCCATCTAAATTATCAGCTAAAATGTTTGGGTGTGAAGCATATTTTGGGATATTTTCAACATTATTAATTTGTTATTTTAAATAATAGAGCCATTTACAAATACAGGAAAAGTAAAATGGAAAATACCACTTTTCAAGGTAGTATTCTCAATCATCTTTTGACTTGGCTACAATTATTTATCTCTAAATTTGCATAATCTTTACAGCAATAATAAAAGATGTGTAGGATATCTTCTTTAAGATGGTGATATTTGAAGCTGGTAATGCTGGCACATGCCAGTAATTCCAGCTACTCAGGAGTGGAGGCAGAAGAAAATGCAAGTTCAGTTCTGGTCTGGGCAATTTAGGGAGACCCCGTCTCAAAAAGTGAGGGTCTTGCCTGTCTGATCACTAGAAAGCTCTATAATTGAAAGCAATGACAAAATGTTATTAAATTGCCTATATAATTTAATTCGGCTTTTTCTTACGTCGTGCCAGAGAGTGAACAAAAATGAAATAACAACTTAAGAAAACCTAACGACTTACAAACAGGTAGGCCTAACTGATGCATACATTAAATTGTAGACCCTGGAAATTTTATATCCTAAGTAAAGTCTTTTTGCCAGATGCCCTAAGAAAATTCACACATTTTATCATATAAGAACATACACCAAAAATTAATAGTTTGAAAATTAGGGCTATTAGAGACCATTATTTCTGATCACAATACAATAAGGATGAAAATAATAAAATAACCCATCACATGAGAATTTAAAACGTTTAATCAATTATTTAACTTTTTAAGTAATGGAATATTTAAAATACTATATATCACAACCTCTTGGAAAGAAATCAAAGAGTTCTCAAAATAACTTATGAGTTTAGTACTCATATTCATGAAGATTTTTAAATAATTTAATTAAACACCCAAACTCAGAGAAATAATAATATAAACCTACAAAATGTAAAATATTTTAAAATGATAAAAACAAATTGATGAATAAGAAACACGAACATTGTACAGCTGACAAATCAAATCAAGTGAAAACGACAGATAATCCTTTTGAGTATTTTAATCAAGGAAAGAAGGGGGAGCACAAAGTAAAAGGGGAAAAATGATAATAGGTAAGTAATAAATATTATCACATAATCTAAATGACACATTAATTCCCAGGAATCGCCCTCTGCATCCTAAATCTATTTCACATCCTCTTTTATTCTCAAACCTTCAAATCCTCCCCCATATTCACTCTCAGGGATGTCCTTGCTCCCTACTTCACGGAGAAAATTGAAGCAACCAGAATAGAACTTTCGGACTCCCCAGTTGTGTGTGCCCACCTGCTACCTTAAATGTCACATAGTAAAACACATGAAAAATGATGCATTCTCTTTCTGAAGCCATTTCCATTGCTTTCTCTTTCAATCTCCCAAAGACATTAAAAAGTCTCATCCCTCTTGCCGCCAGGGCAGTGGCCCAGGCCTGTAATCCCAGCAACTCGGGAGACTGAGCAGGACAATGGCTGAGTTCCAAGTCAACCCCAACAGTTCAGTGAGGCCCTAAGCAACTTAGTAAGACCCTGTCTCAAAATAAAATATAAAAAATATGGGTCAGGGATGTGGCTCACATGGTTAAGTGTTCCTGGATTCATTACTTAGTGCCCCCCCCTCAAAAAAAAAAAAAAAAAAAAAAGAAGGAAGAGGAGGAGGAGGAGGAGGAAGAGGAAGAGGAGGAGGAGGAGGAGGAGGAGGAGGAGAAGTCTCACACTCTCACACATCCCAAATGTATGGTTCTCTGATGGATTATTCCTGTCAGCATTTGATAACAACAAAAACTTTCTTTTGAATTCACTACACTAATCAGTTACCACCTGTGTATCTCTTCCCATTTTTGGAAAAATTCCTTGAAAATTCTTTGTATTTGAAATTTTTACTTCTACTTACAGCATTTTTTCTTAAACTCATGAAAACCTAGCTTTTATCTACTCTGCTACACTGAAAATTTGCAGGAAAGTTATAATATGCTAGATACTGTGCAAGTGTTGGGAATAGTCAAAGTTGGAGTCAAATCAGGCTTTGCTTCTTTAGAAGCTTCTAATATAAAACAGTCAATGCTTTCCCTAGGATCACAATATTTCAGATTTATAAAGAGACTAACTACTACTAACAACCAACACAAAACAAAAAACAACCCACAGATAACCCAGGCATTGTTATTTCGCCAGAAAGGAGTATATATATATTCTCATGGTTTGAAATGCGGTGTCTGCTTGGGAGCAAAGTAAATGTCCCATGCCCTTTTGAGGCCTAGCTCTAGCCAATGGAATACAAGTAAAGGAAGTTCCATGATCCAACAGAGTCACAGAGAACCACTGCAAGCTTTGTCGATTGCTTTTTCTTGCCTGCTGTTTCAAGAATATCCTTAGATTGGAGCTACTGTATTAGTTGGATTTTAACATGAAGAACCTAGTTGTAACTGAGCCAGGCCAAACAGCTAGCCAATATGGCACAAATATGAGAAACAATTTTTTGTTGTTGCAAATCACTGAGATTTGCCTTTAGTTGTGATGGCATATTATCTAGCAAAAGGCAATGGATACAGTCTAATTTAATGGTGCCTGAAACAGCAGTAGGTCAAAGAATTCTGTGTTCGTTCCATCCATTTCATATCAAATTGAAATAATGTTATTTTTTTTTTCTTGTTGCAACCCTATTTATACAATTCAAGGTCTATGGACAACTTGTGAGTTGATGCTACTTGAAATTCAGAAATAAAGTATCAATTTTATTTAACATTCTTTTAGCTTATTTAACTTTTTTCTATTCTGTACCTCTTAACAGTTTTGAAACAATGTACCAAAGATCACTTTTCACTGACCTTTAAAAAAGAAATCTTAGAATTAAAAGTTTTCTAATATCACTGAAATTTAATTCCATACTTATGAAAGGATTTGTCTCTATATTGTTTCTTTGGCAATCTCTATCTTTACTATTCAAAGAATAGTCCACTGAAACTATCTGGGAGGTTGTTGGAAAAGACTTATACTGCACTCTAGATCTGCTGAATCAGAATCTGCATTTAACTAGTTCTTCAGATGATTCACATGCATATTTGAGAGTCTGCAGTTCATAAAAGAACAAGGTTTGTTGTTGTTGTTTTCTTTTATACTATGCATTCTATTTCACATATCTGGGGTACTTGGGCTCAGAGTTCTCTTTTAAAATAAGGCTTTGGGGTAATTCTGACATAAAGATTTGTTGAATACACTTTAAGAAAGATCAATTCAGATTCAGCTGGTGGTATCTGAATCTCCAATTCTGCCACCTTATACCAGTTGTTGGACCTGTGAAAATTTCTTCGAACCTGTTCTTAATAGAGCATTTTGATCTAATAGCAACCTAAAGAAGAATCCTAAAGTGACAACATGGTGAAGGAAAACTGATTTAATAAAATTCTGATATACTTAACAAAAATTAGCAATTTGATAGTTAATATAAACAAGTGGACAAATGGGCAGACAATAGATAGGAGGGAAGAAAGAAGAAAGGGCACTCTGGTGATTCTCAATTGCACTTATATCTAATCAATCTGAAAAGATGATAATGCCACCATATAGTACTTACCAAAAGAACAAATATGGTTCACATATATGTGAACATGAAAAGACACCATTACAGAATGTCAGAATTATTTGAGAAATGAATAAATTGACCCAATTTTATTTGAGAGCAATTTTATTTACTTAAATATTATTTCAATAATATATTTGGAAATGGAAAGAAAATAAGAACTTTTCTCAGAATCGGTTTTCCATATAGTACATTTGTATGTACACACACACACAAACACACACATACACACACACATTCTTTTAAGAATAACTACATTAACATTTCTGTTACTGAACTGGAATAAGTTGACTCACTGAACATAACTAGCTCTTATAGAAAGAGCGCTATCCACGGACACAGAGAAAAATTTCTTAAGTCATAAAACATTCAAGAACATCTGGATTTAGTTTTAAAACAAGGCTAGTGGGTATTTTTTAAATACATCAAGACATGCTTTAATGAGAAGTTGTCAAGTCCTAGTGACATAATTTATATGCCATAGGCAATTATCTTTCTGTATGCTACATTGTACTGTGCAGAGAATTTCTGATATTGAAAATGGTTTCAGATATACAGCACACAGTTTGTTAGTGGAGATTACTATGGTTTAGATGAGGTGGCTCCCAAATGCTCACATGTGAGATATATGATTGTGTCATAGCCTTAACCTAACCAGTGAATTAATCCCTGATGGGATTAACTGAGTGGTAACTGGAGGCAGGTGGGGTTTTATGTGTCACTATGTTTCAATATTTTATTTGTCATTATATTTAACATTCTTTTAGCTTATTTAACTTTTTTCTATTCTGTCTATTTTATGTGTCACTATGTTTCAATATTTTATGTGTCACTATGTTTAGCTGAAGGAAGCAGTTCATTGGGGGCAGGGTTATGGGGTATATATTTTTTATCTAGAGAATGAAGTCTCTGCTTCCTGATCACCATGTAAGCTGCTTCCCTCCACCACACTCCTTCCCCATGATGTTCAGCCTCACTTCAAGCCCCAAGGAATGGAGCCCGCCTTCTATGGACTAAAACCTCTCTGAAACTGTGAGTCCTCAAATAAACTTTTCCTCCTCTACAATTGTGCTGGTCAAATCTTTCAGTCACAGCAGCTGACTAAAACAGAGATACTGTAAAAACTAGTCCCAAATGTGGTAGACAGAATGGCCCCCAAAGATATCCACACCCTAATCCCTGGAACTTGTGATATGTTACATACATGAGCAATGGGACTTTGCAGATGTGATGAAGGTTATCAGCCTTAAACTAGGACACTAGAGTATCCTAATCACATGAGTCTAATCACATGAGCTCTTAAAAGTAGTAACACCCCTCCAGCTGGAGTCAGAGAGCTGCAGCAGAAGGAAAAGTTAGAGAGACTGGAAGCAAGAGATGACTCAAGAGAGCATCACTGGTTTGAAGACAAATGGGGCAAGACCAGGAAGAATATGGGCTAAAGAACTGAGAGAGATTTCTCTCTGAGAGCCAGAAAGGAAACAGGGACTTTCAGCCTTCAACTCCAGGGACTGCATTCCACTAACAACCTGAAAGAGCTTGAAAGCAGATTCATCACCAGAGCGTTCAGCACAGGATGTATCTCTGCTGATACCTTGACTTTGACTCTGTGAGACTCTAAACAAAGGATCCCATTAGCTCAGGCTGTATCTACTTCTAGTTCACAAAATTGTGAGCTAATAAATGAATGCTGTTTCAAATGACTATATTTGTGATAATTTCTTACAATAACAATAGAAAACTAAAACAAAATATTACTTATCTCCATTGCTGAGGAAAACTGTTTTACATATTATGCTACTATTTGAACATACTTATTCTCCACAAAAAGTTCAGCCTGGAGAAATTAAATTAATATTAAGAACTATTTGAATCCAAGTAAGATTCTACTTTCACAAAACAAACCCTTGGATCAGAATTTATTCTGTATCCTTAAATGAAAAGTTACTAACCTTTGTAAGTCTGTCATATGCTAGATAATGTATTAGATTTATAAACAATATTTTATGTGTCACTATGTTTCAAATAAACCTTACTACGTTACATTAGAGTTCATATAACCACCAGAAACAATAGTTTTCAAGAAAATTAGTTTGGAAGGCCTGAAAAGGTAGGTAGAAATGACTTCCTTTCGTGACAAAACCCAGAAACTTCTGTCTCCACAAGTGAAAATTTCAGGCATCTAAATGACACTATTGATCAAGAAGAGGGCCAAGGGCATTAGCTGAAATCATTCCATCTCTGTGGCTGCCATCTTGCTGCTGCCCTGATTGCAGCTGCCAGGATCCCATGCACTAACTCACTGCCACTCCTTAGCCACACAAGGCTCCGTTGCAATTGAGCCTCCACCTTCAGAAACCCTGCTTGGGATGGTGTTTGATTGGTCAAAACTGGATGCTGATAAATGTTTTCTTCTCTTTCATCCCACTTTCTTCTTTTCTTGTCTGAACACAGCAATTAAAGGAAGGTTACCTCTGGGCTGTCTGGGAGGATTAAAAAAGGGATTATAACTTTCCACTGCCTTTCCATTTCTTTATGTTATAAAGTGAAGTACTTAAATTTGAAGTTTCAGTCCTGTTTGCAATTTATCTTGGCTATGAATGCAGACCTTATTTACCCTTTGCAAAGGCACAGAGGAATTAAGTAGGTTAACATCATGTGAAGTCCAAACTTCACATATGACAGCAATGATTTTTCTTTGTGCCTCAAAGTCTAGAGTAGGTTACAAGCTTTAAGTTTCATGAAAGGACCTTATGTTTATATCATTAATTTTTTTTTTTGGTAAATTAAAGGATTTTTCAGTAAATTTAAAAAACTTAAGCTTGAAATAGTACTAAATGTTATGTATCAGTATATATCAATTTACAGTGTTCATGTAAGAATTCAGAAATCTTATAATTGGAAGTCTACTATAACCGACCCCTAAGACCTGGGGAAGGTGAATTAATCCCTTCCCATGCCAGTTTTCTCACCTGTAAAAGACACTAGTGATAATGTGAGTTGAGGAGTGGTAGTTCCAACTAAACTCATTATGTATGTAAAAGTCCTTAGAACTATGTAGCTCAATGAGCTCCCAATACTAGCTCTTATTTCTAGTTCTTATCTTAGTCACTATCCTGAGAGTTCATGGTATCAGTGTGTGTGTGTGGGGGGGGGGGGTGTCTAAACATTGTAGTGAAGAAAATAAGGTGAAAAGATAAAAGTTAATTATTAAACTGTATATCACAGCTAGTGTCAGAAATAAAGGTAAATATAACATGGAATTTGAACGTATACAAAGTTAATAGAAGTTGCCCAAGATGTAAGGGCTCATAAAATATACTACCACTCAAATGCCTTGATTTAAGAGCTTACACTGCCTCTGGCCAAAGGATGGAATAAGAAGAAATACACATTTCCTGCTAAGGATTTCTTTAGCTATTCTGGGTCTCTTATTCTTCCAAATGAATTTCATGATGGCTTTCTCTATTTCTATGAGGTACATCATTGAGATTTTAATTGAAATTGCATTGAATTTATATAGTGCCTTTGGCTATATGGCCATTTTGACAATTTAATTCTTCCTATCCAAGAACATGGAAGATCTTTCCATCTTCTAAGGTTTTTCTTAATTTCATTCTTTAGTGTTCTGTAGTTTTCATTGTAAAGGTCTTTCACTTCTTTTGTTAGATTTATTCCCAAGTATTTTTATTTTTGAAGCTATTGTGAATGGTATAGTTTTCCTAATTTCACTTTCAGAGTATTCATCACTTATGAAAAGAAATGCATTAGATTTATGAGTGTTGATTTTATATCCTGCTACTTTGCTGAATTCATTTATTAGTTCTAGAAGTTTTTTGGTAGAATTTTTTAGAGAACACAGAGACAAACCTACATAAATATAGCTATCTCATACTAGACAAAGGTGTCAAAAGCATAAAATGGAGAAAAGATAGCCTCTTCAACAAATGGTGCTGGGAAAACTGAAAATCCATATGCAGCAAAATGAAATTAAATCCCTATCTCTCAACCCGCACAAAACTCAACTCAAAATGGATAAAGGACCCAGGAACTAGACCAGAGACCTTGCACCAAATCAAAGACAAAGTAGGACCAAAGCTCAGGACCAGACTTCCTTAACAAGACTCCCAAAGCACAAGAAATAAAGCAGGAATAGATGAATGGGATAGATTCAAACTAAAAAGTCTTTTCTCAGCAAAGGAAACAATCAACAATGTGAAGAGAGAGCCTGCAGAGTGGGTGAAAATCTTTACAACAGGCACTTTAGATAGACCTCTAATCTCCAGAATTTATAAAGAACTCAAAAAACTTTAAACCAAAAATACAAATAACTCAATCAATAAGTGGACTAAGGAACTGAGCAGACACTTCAAAGAAGAAAATTCACAAGCAATCAACAGATGTATGAACAAATGTTCATCATCTCTAGCAACTAGAGAAATGAAAATCAAAACTACTTTAAGATTTCATCTCACTCCAATTAGAATGGCAATTATCAAGGATACAAGCAATAAGTGTTGGTGAGGATGTGGGGGAAAATGTACATTCATACATTGCTATTGGCACTGCAAATTGGTGCAACCACTCTGGAAAAGTGTGGAGATTCCTTGGAAAACTTAGAATGGAACTACCATTTGACCCAGCTGTCCCATTCCTCCATTCATATCCAAAGGATTTAAAATTAGCATACTACAGTGACACAGCCACATCAATGTTTCTAGAAACTCAATTGACAATAGCTAGATTATGGAACCAACCTAGATGCCCTTCAATAGGCAAATGGATAGAGAGACTGTGGTATATGTATACAAAGAAATATTATTCAGCCATAAGTAAGAATAATAGATGAATAGATAAGAGACTGTGGTATATATACACAATGGAATATTATTCAGCCATAAAGAAGAATAAAATTATGGCATTTGCAGGTAAATGGATGGAGTCGGAGAATATCATGCTAAGTGAGATAATCTAATACCAAAAAAATCAAAGGCCAAATGTTTTATCTGATAAGTGGATGATGATACATAACATGTAGGGAAGAGGGGGTAAGGGAAGAATGGAGGAAGGATGAAATGTGTACAGGGAAATGAGGGGTGGGAAGAGGGTTGGGGGGAAGACAATGGAATGAGACAAACAACATTACCTATATACATATATGATTACACAAATGGTGTGACTCTACTTTGTATTACAACCAGAGAAATGAAAAGTTGTACCTCATTTATGTATAATGAATCAAAAAGTAAAAAATAAAAATTAAAAAAACACAAAATGAGCAAGTGGTGTTATACAAGAATAATACCAACATTCAAATAAATCAAACACTAAATGATATGTAAATACTTGATGAAAACTTAATTTTAAACCTGAATGCAACTGTAGACAATATATCATATAGTAAAAATGGTATTAAAAGTTTCTAACAATAGATAATAATGTGTTAACACAAATGGGTAAGCTCTGTGTGGGCACAGAGTGCATATAGCCAAGTGTTGAACTTTTCTTCTTTATAGGTTGATCAGAAAAATGAACCACTTACTTTCTTGATTTTACTAATTAAAGAGATGTGGGTAACGCTTTTGTTTTAAAACAGAACTTGCAAGTTTGGTACAAATAATGTGTATTTCTTATATATCCTGTGGAAGAGAAAATCCAAGGGGAAAAAAAATAAGCAAACAAGTAGAAAAGCCCAGTTGGATAGCCAAACCAAAAATGCAATGCAACATCCAAAAAGAAAAGAAAAATTAATGACATAAATTATTTCTAATATAGTTTATGGTAATAATATGGCAAATGAAAAGCATCATATAAGATTACATGTAGATTATCTGAATGTTGAGAAAAACATCATTCCCCTACCGGAAGAGATGAGGAATACCTACTTAAACAGAAATTTAATTGTAGATGTAGCTGTTTGAAGATCTTCCCCAAGGTGCAAAAAAGCATAATTAAAAAAAAAAAACAACTAAGAACTCAGGAAAATTTTAAAAGATTGATAGGTACTCAAACTTGCAAAATATATGTCATAAACTGTGTTGAAAGTTAACTCAGGGAAAAACCTCCCTTGTTTCTTCCTGTTCTTGTGGTTTTAGACAAATCTCTTACAAAGAAGATTTTCTAAATTAAGATACGAATCCATTGTGATCTCATATTTTAGATTATATATTCCGTGTTTAAGTTTATAGTGATGAAGTACATTAAGAAGGTGTTCTGAACAAAAGCATATATTTTTGTCTTTAATAAAGACTCAGTGAAATAATTTCCCCAGAAATAAAAACTCTTCCCCAAGTGTTTAATACTTCTTCCTATCTTTGATTCTAAAATTTTAAATGATTTAAGTGAAATGGATATGAACTTTCAGTTACAGAAGATGAATAAATTCTAGGGATCTGTTGTATAACTTTGTGCACATAATTAATACTGTATAGTTGACTTAAAATTTTATAACACTCGTAGTGTTTTATCACAATAAAATAAGTAAAACTTGAATTTACATCATGACTCTGAAACAAACTAGTAATACACGAACAGGAAACATACTTCTCTGAGGTTTTTGTCTTATTGTACAGAAAATGGAATTAAAGGGATTAATCTCAACTCTTACAAAATGAAATAAATTATTTGAAAATGGCAACTAATGTATTGATCAACAGATGCTTCCTATCCTTCTACTACACTGAGTTCTTGGCTCTTACTCATTATCTGTACCTCTGTGATTGACATATTTCTATCACTGACATACTCCTATCACTTGTCAGTGTAAATATTGTTGAATCATCAGTCACCTCAAATAAGCTAAGCATTCTTGAAGGGAGAGGCATTTTTCATTTGTCTTCTTCATTTAAGAAGCTCAGAACAATACCACCAGGATAACTGTGTGCTCATCTTTTGTGTTCCCTTGATCGGGATACACATCTATAACATACGTGTTTTATCAGAGTGAATAGGTTGGGGGTGTCTTCTGAAAACATGTAAGCTATTGAAGGCCGGCATATAATATCTTGCAGATAGAAGGTGGTCTCTGTAAGTCCCAGATGGAAACCCATCTCACATGACCACTATTTCCTTTTGCAGGCTGCAGACTGTGCTCACACCTGAGAATGCTATGTTGAAAATGGTGGGCATGCTCTCCCTGTGCCCATGAGACTCACATTCTGGTTGTCTCAGGTGAACCTCTTCAAGCATCTAACAATTGCTAACTGAAAATAAACTCAAACTCAGCTCTTGTAAGTAGTTTTGGGAGATATGGAAATACAAGAAAATGTCTACGATGGGCAAAATTACATTACATTTGGAAGAAAAAAATATACATAAATGGACACTGAGCAAAACAACAGTAAGAAATTAAGACTTGTATTTTAAGTGATGAGCCTCAGAGCAGAAGAATAGGAAAGGTGAGAGAGGCAGATTAAAATTCAGGCTTTAAGGCATAACAGGTTTAATAACTTATTTTCCAGATTAGTATATCAGTGTTTTTCCAATGTAATATTTAAATAATCCAAGGTGATTGTTGCAAACATGAAATTGAATTTTCCGGAGAAGATAATGTTGCTAACAAGCATTGTAAGTGATTCTCATTTTCAGTCAAGTTTGTGAAAACTGCTCAAGGTGATTGGGAGCCATGAAAAATTATTGTTTTGTTAACAGCTTATTAAGAACTAATTGAGATCTCAAAATATTCATCTACATTAAGTGTTTAGTGCCATGATCATCTTATATTTAGAGTTTTATAATCATAAGAATCCAACTTTGGAGAATTTCCATCACCCCCAGTTTCCTTGTGTCCATTTTAGTTACTTCACATGCCCACCTCCAGTCACATCCAATCATTCATCTGCTTTTTTTTTTCTTAATGTTTTGTCTTTTCTGGATACTTCATGAACATGGAATCATAAAATATGAGATCTTTTATGGCTGTTTTCTTTCACTTAACAAGATGCTTTTCAGTTTTATTCCTGCATACCAGTCATTTGCTACTTATTATTTCTGAATAACATTTACTTGCACAGATACACAATATTTTGTTTTTCCTTTTATCACTTGAGGTATTTTTATGATGCTTCCATTTATTGTTTATAACAGATAATGCCGATATGAACATTTGTGAACAGGCTGTATGTGGATATATGCTTTCGTTACTCTTGATTAGATTTCTAGAAGTGGAATTTGCGCTTGTTTGCATTTTTAAAGAAACTGTCAAATTGTTATTGACCATGGTTGTATCATGTCATCTGCCAATTAGTAATGTACTGAAGTCCTAGATTCTCTACAGTGTCACTAACACTTGGTATTTCCTTTTGATTATAAATATTCTAATGGATGGGACATGCAAGCTCATTGTGGTTCTAATTTGGAATTTCTAATAATATAGTGTTGGGCATATTTTATGAGTTTATTGACATCCAGTTACTGTCACCGGTAAAATGTATATTCAAATTGTTTACCCATTTTTAATTGGATTATCTTCTTATGGACTTGTGGGAATTCATTATCAATTATGAATACAAGACCTTATTCAGATTTATGATAAGAAAATATTTTCTAGTTGCACTTATATTTTTTTCTCTTAATGTCTTTTAAAATATAAATTTTTTTAGTTTGATGAAATCTATCTTGCCAGTTTTTTTATGGACTGTGATTTTAGTGCCATGTCTATGAATTTTTTGTGTAATCCATGGTCTCAAAGATTTTCTCCTATTTTTTTCCTCTAGAGTATGTCAATGTCATTATCATATTTATGTTATTTATTAAGCATCTTCAAGATTATTTTAGTAATTCCGGGTCTTTTGCCTTTCCATACACATATCAGAATCAAAATATCCCTTCCTAAAAAAAAGCCTGCTGAAGTTTTGGTGGAATTGTGTAACATTTATAGACAATTTGGGCATATGCGACATCTAAAAAATATCGAGACGTAGAAGTATAGTTTGGTGGTAGAGTGATTGCCTAGCATGTGCAAACTCCCTTGGACTTGATCCCCAGCACTGCAATCAATCAATAGATTGATCAAGTACTCCAAAACATGAACATACATTTTCTCTTCATTTATCTAGATATTTTAAAATTTCTCTTAGTATGGTTCTGTAGCTTTCACTGTGTACATCTTCCGTATATTTTGTTACATTTATTCTTAAGTTTATTATTTTTGATGCTACTATGAATGGAACTCATATATATATATTTTAAGTGTTCTTTCATACTATATGGAAATATAACCATTTTTATATATTCATCTATTATCCTTGATCTTACACAACTCAATTTATTAGTTGTAGGAAGTTTTCTATGTGAACTTGCAAGAATTTTAAGAAAGGAAGTATTATAGTCAGATTTGCATTTTGAATAGATAGTTCTGCAGCTGTGAGGAGGGTTCATTTAAAGGAGAAAATGCTGTAGGAAAGGAGATAACTTTTCAACAGTGTTGGAACGGTTACTGACATCCAGAGTCCTTGCTGGAATATATAATAAAACTCTGAGTGCATCAGAAAATAAAATAAAAAAGAGATGCTTATTTTTTTTTTCTCACAGAAATAGGCATCTTTATGCTAAGAAACTTGTTGTAAGGGTCTTCAATTAATTACATTTATTGTACTTATTTAAAGGTCGTGGACTTCTGCTTCCAGGAGTGGCAGACTGCATAAATGTGGATAAGCTTGGCGGATGAGGACAGCTAGAGGACAGGAATAGGGATCAGGTCCCGATAAGGTGCAATGCGCTGAGTTAATCCTCCTCATTTGGAGTTGAGACTCCTAAGGACTATGCCACAGAGGTAACAATTCCCGGGAGATGAATCTTTCCAGAGATTATCTGGATTTAAATGATTGAGAATCAACACTTTTCCAGGCATCAGACCAAAACAAATAACTTTTACCTGTGGAGGTAAATAATAATGTCCTAGAACTAAAGTGACTTCTGTTAACAAATGTGCAAATAAAATGACTGTCGCAAAGTCAAACATCGCCTTGCACAAGAGATGAGAAGACAGTAAGAATGAATAATACACAAGAAAATGAAACAGATTATAAGAGCTCCATGTATTGAAATTATTTGAAAGACTTAAAATAGCTCTGTTTACAGTGCTCAAGGTGATAAAAGACAAAATTATGAGGCAAAAATTACTGGAAGTTGTAAAATTTAAAAAGATAACGATCACAACAAAGAACCAGATAAATGTGTTCAATAACAGAGTTGATTCAGCAGAAGAAATTAGTGAACCAAAAGATGGATCTAAAAATAAAACACTAAAATGAATCATGTAAAGAAAAATGGATAGAAAATACAGAAGAGGAAGATGAAAAGAAGACAAAGTAGAATGAACTAAAACATGTAAAGTTGAATTCCAGAATGAAATGAAAGAAAACTGTGACAGAAGCAATATTTAAGGAAATTACTAAATATTTTCTCAAACTAATAAAACATATTGTCACAATGTCAATAATTCCTACAAACACTAAATAGGGAAAATAAAAATAAATATGCAAATCAGATGTATCAAATAGAACTTCTAAAAATATTCTTTAAAGCAGCCAAAAAGAAAAATAAAATGACAGTTTACCATCAAAGAAGCAACAATTATATTGACAACTTCCTTCTAAATAGTAACCATGAAAGTTAGAATAAAGTGATGTGCTGAATGTCAAAAGAAAAAAATACTGCTCACTTAAATTCAAAATCCAATGTAAACATTTTTTAGAAATAAAGGTGAAGTAAAGATATTTTATGGGGTTGGGGATATAGCTCAGTTGGTAGAATGCTTGGCTCACAAGCACAATGCCGTGGGTTCAATCCCCAGCATGCAAAAAAAAAAAAGAAAAAAAGAAAAAAAAAAAAAAAGAAAAAGATGTTTTCTGAAAAATCTTAAGTGAAGAAAATTATCTGCAGACCCCTGCTAAAGAGAATATTGGCAGTTCTTTCTCAGGTACAAGATAAATGCTCACAGATGGAAGACTTGAGATTCAGAAAGAATGATTACTCATATAAATGATAAATGTGTGAAGGAATCTAAAGAAATATGTCCCCTGTGTAAAACTGACATATGCATATATTCCATATAGGAATATAAGGTAGGAAAATACACCTTAAGAATTATACTTTGTGGGTCTGGGGTTGTGGCCCAATGGTAGAGCACTTGCCTGACGTGTGAGGCCCTGGGTTCAGTCCTCAGCACCACATATAAATACATATATACACACATACATAAAATAAATGTTCATTGACAACTGAAAAGATATATATAAAACAGAATAATACTTTGTGAGGATGAACATTGCAATTTGTAGGTTAACTATTAAAATAGGAGTGTAAAACTCTTAGAGTAGTACAAGGGCAAGTGGAACAATAAAAAACATATTTAATCAATTCAAAGGAGGCATAAACAAGTAGTAAGAGGAACATAGAACAGACAGAAAAATAGAAAGCCTTTAGGAGAATAAGTTAAGCACAAATAAATAAGATTGTCAGATTGCATAGAAACGAAACCCAGAAATGATTTGCTATTTGTAGGAAATATATTTAAGAACACAAACTTGTTAAAATTACAAGCATAAAAGTAGTATACAATGCAAACACTAATTAAAAAAGAAATTTGCTATAATATGATTACTACAGACAGGTAAAATTCAAGGGAATATTCTTGTCCATGAAGGCATAGGACACTCCATAATGATGGAAGGCTCAATTGTCCATGAAATTATAAATATGATATACCTAAATGAAACAAATAGCAGCCCCAAAACATATGCAAAAAAATAAAAGAATTGCAAGAACTAGAATATCGACAATCATAGTGGGAGACACTAAAACTTGTGATTATTAACATAAAACCTCATTCAAAACAGCAAAAGAAGTTATACTTTTAGAAAAAAATTAAATTTACTAAAGAAGACTACTAAAAAATGTGATTTTAGAAGTCACATCTTTTCTACACAAAGATACTATCTGATTAGTTTACTTTAACCCAAGCAACATCATCTGCTACTGATTATTTTTCTAGATTGAATATAGTTCAGAGGGCTTTATTCTGATGGTAGAATGGATCAAACAATTGGCTAACAAAAATTTTTAAAGGTATTATTAAATAATATTTTCCACAGGTAAAATTAACAAAGATCAAATTATTTTGCTATTTAGAAATGATTTTATCTCCTTTGTGTTAGACATAAATGATTAGGTAAATCTTTACCAAGAAAAACTTTAAATTTATTATTTTTTAAAATTAGGTCAATTAATGATTATAAATTACCAAAATATAAGTGTATCTTATAAAGATTTGCAAGAACAGATAAAAATTTTGAGCCACAATATTACATATCTCAATTGAAGTAGATTACTCTAAAAGTGGACATAAAAAGAGAGCATTATAGGTAAGAATAATCCAGGAAAATTAGCTTACTTGTGTTAAAATGTAAGACCAAATTCTAATCACATCCATTTCTGAACAAGTCCTCTTACTGACATGAAGGTTAACATGACTTAGAGGGTAAAGGAACTCTTCAAAGCAGAAACCTCCTCTTGGCAAATACCACAGGAATACTAATACTGGTAAATCTGTACACCTGCCTTTGAAGGCAACCTGAGGCCACTGTTTTCCACAAGGGAGAGAAGAAGGGATCAGACCCAGAGCAAGAAGACTGACCTTCTAACCATAGTCCCTATTCCAAGTTCCAGGGTCAAGTATCTCACGTTTTAGAAGGCAAAAATGATTTTAAATTTTCCTGGAGAAATTTGTCTTAATTCAAGGCCCAAGGAAGAAATTATCAATCATTTAGGATCTTAACAAATTCTATCAATTTGGAAGAAATTAGATCTTTTAAAAAAAATTATTAAAATCACAAATTAAACTGATTGCAATATGAAAAATAATTTAAAAATCAAGCTCAATTTACCTTTGTTCTATTAATGTTCACTTAAATTAACTAACAATTTTTATAACTATTGACTAATTAGACAACAAATGTTAAGGATCCACTAAGGGTCATGCAGCATAAGGTAGTGGAGAGTCACTCTCTTGTAAACCACCTGTGACTAAATTGCAGAGATCAATGCAAAGATTTACACTTCAAATAATTATGGCATGATATTAATGTTTAAGAAGAAGATTTCCACAATCATAATTCTTTTAAACTCTTTTTTCACAAACTGGGACATTGTGATGTGTCGTAGTTGCTACCCAGCCTTAAGTCATAAAACTCTGAAGAGAATCATTCAGGAATAATAGCATAGAATTTGATGTCCTTGTTATTTAATTTAGAATTATCTTCAAAGATTAAGAGAGAGAGAGAGAAGGAGAAGGAGGGAGGGAGGGAGGGAGGGAAAATTCTATGTTGCTAACATTAATAACATCAAATTTGAATACAAATTTTAGTGGAAAAATTTATGTTAGAAACTCATCTTGATAATACTAATGGTTGTTGTTATCTTTCCCTCTGAGAGATTGAAAATGAGACCAATAAAAACAAAAAAAAAAAAGAGAAAGAGAAGTTGAAGGAGGTAGAGGAGGAAGAAGAGAAAGAAAAAGAGGAGGAGGAGTAGAATAAGAAGAAAAAAGAGAAAAAGGAAAGAAAATTAGGAATTAAAGCATGAGTTGCTTCAAAGAGAAAACCTCATAAAAACATTCTGCCTTTATTCTAGCCCTTCCACAAAATGAACATCAGACAGATCTAAGAAATTGTGGCAATAGTATTATAATGCTATGTAACCATCAATACCATTTCTTTTATGAAAGCTGGCTTAATTTAGGAAAGAAATTTCATAGTAAAAATGCATTAAAATTTTTAAAAGAAATGGAATTTGAGTCCAAAAAAGTTGGGCTAATATCCTGTATTGAAAGTCCTTTATATTATCACCATTGCTCAGACTAAAATATTCAAAATGCTAATACCATCTCTTGATATAAAACCCCTTTATTCTAAAATGATATTTGAGATACAATGTTAGTGCCAGTCTTCTAGACATAAGGACTTTAGTGTTGAAGACACTTTAGCCATGAGGCTCCATAAATTATATTTGTTTTTGTGTTTTATCATGTTTTTGTGTTTATATATTTTTAATATATGCTAATTTTTTGTGATTGAATGACTTGCCAATTAATAAATATAAAGGGGATATCATGGAGAATGTGTTCAACATGCAAAATAATGATCTTCATATTTATCTATTTACTGTTTTTTGAACACCAACTAAATTGTTACAGGCAGAAAATGTAGCTGTCAAACTGAAAAGAACCCCCTGGCTTCATATAATGTAGAGTCCACTGGAGGGAAAAAAGAAAACTAAGTTAGAGAAATAAAATATAGAATTCTATATAGTTGCAAGTTCTACAAAGAAAAAACAAAAGAGAGATAAGGTGCACTAGGGTGGGAACTGCTACAATTTTATAATTTTAAGTAGGGTGATCATTTATGGTCCCACTGAGAATATGATTTCTGAGTAAAGACCTGAGGGAATTAAGAGAGAAAGCTTCCGGTTAACCAGAGGATAACTTTTTTAAGCACAGGAAATAGCCAGTGCAAAGTCCCTAAGGCAGTTCAATGTTTCACACGTTGATTACAGTGTAGAATGAATGAGGTGAAAAATTGTAGGTGATATCCCATAGGAAAGGGGGAAGGTGCTAATGTTGATGTTATAGTCCAGCTTGATCTAAAGACCTGAGCTTTGACACTGAAGTGGGAAAATATTTCAGGGATTTAAGATGATATGAAACAAAATTTGACTTAATTTTTATTTCCCCAAATTAGAATGATAGGTAGAAGGACAGCAAAACAGTTGGGAAAATCCCATATGATTCAGGTAAGAGATGGTGAACTACTGGGATGGAGTCATACAGGTGATTATACTGGTTCAGTTTGATATTCTCTTGGAAGATGGAACTAAGAGACTGCTACTAGTGTGAATACAGAATATGAAAGATGTAAAACACTGAGGTTCTGACCTAAGCTAATGAGGATTGAGGTTGCTAGCTAGTAATTGAGATGTAGACAACTAAGTGAAGATCATGAACTTGGTCTTGAACAAATTAAGTTTCTACATTTGACAATAAGAATCTGAAAGTCAGGGGGAATGTCTGGATTAGAGATGAATACTCTGGAGTCATAAACATTAAATGTTGTTTAAAGCCAGAAGAGAGACAAGATTATATCGGTAGTGTTAGTAGAGGCAGAAAGAGAAAGGGTATGAAAACTGCACTTGGGAATAACCAATCCTTGATATGACAAGAAAATACCGACAATGAATACGGAGGAGTGAACACTAAGGCAGAAGAAAAGATAGGCAAGGGAGCTGTCCTCAAGCCAATTAAAGAAAGTGTTTCGAGAAAGAGAGACCTACTGTGTCTAACACTGCTGATAAATTAAGCAGAAATGAAGACTCAGAACTGCCCTTTGCAGTTAGAAACACAGAGGTTGTCGACAATGTTCACAAGAGCAGTTTAGATGAAGTGGATGGGGTGAATGCCTGGCTGGAAAAATTCAAGAGAAACTGGGAAGAGAGAAATGAGAAAAAGCAAGTGAAGGCAATTTTTAAACAATCTGTTGCTGTAAAGTAAAAGATAAAATGAGGTAGTAGCTTGGTCGAGTGGGAGTGTTAATAGATTTTTTAAAATATGAGATAAATATAGGAACATGCTGCTGGTTTCATTCTGCTGGTTATAATCTAGTACAGCTAGAAACATTCATGATGAGAAAGAAAAATTCAGAAGTTTTGTCCTGGAAAAGCAAGAGGCAATGGGACCCAGAACTCAGGGAGAAAGCTGGTCTTTTCCAGGAACATGGAAGAGTTCATCACAGGGGAGAATAAGAGATAATGAAATCACCAAAAAACCAGTTTCAAAAACAATTCACAACGGGCTAGGGATATAGTTCAGTTGGTAGACTGCTTGCCTCACAAGCACAAGGCCCTGTGTTTAATTCCTCAACACCACAAAAAAAAAAAAAAAAAAAAAAAAAAAAAAAAAAGATTCACAAATAAATTTGATATTCAGTAGAATTCAGGTAATATTTCTTATTGTCATTACATATACCTAGGAACCATAATTTGAACCAAAACCTTAAGACAAAATAAAACAAAGATGTTAGCCATACTATGCCATAAGAATAGAGTCTGACACAAAGCAGACTCAGAAATGTTTGTTTAATAAATAGTAATTGTTTATAAAATGCTTACAACTAAAATAATAAAGTTAAAATTTAAATCTTTATAATCACTTAAAATTTGTAAAATCATGCAACAGATTAGAGGGAACTAGAATTCCATGTTTTATACAAAAGTAATTAAGTATCTTAGAAATTAAATCATTTTCCAGTTTCTTACTATTTAGTAAAGTTACAACTGAAATTCAGGTATTATACATTCTAGTTAATACTTTTCACATAACTCTCACTCTCTGGCTTATGTAAGTAATGGGCTATAGTGTATGCTCAGTACAAAAAAGACAAATTCATGGTGTCATACATATCAGGATTTGAGACCCTTATGCAGAATATACATGTTTTGATAAGCATCTCATGTGTCCTTAGTATAAATTTGTTTGTTTTATTAGAATTCAGAAGTAGTCTTGAGAAATCTATCAATGGCCCAGGTCTCCTAAAGGGTTCCAGAGAACTTTTATTTTCTTTTTTGGTACCGGGGATTGAACCAAAGGTGCACAACCCCTGAGCAATTAACAATGAGACAAGTTGGAAAATAAATTCATGGGAAATGAAAGAATAGGTTGGAATCTAAGGGGAAACAGAGTCAAGGGGCATTTTGTTATTATTGTGCTTCCCATTTTAATTTTAAGGAATAGATTTGAATATGTTAGTAAACCACCAGTTGAAAGGAAGAGTAATTAAAGATACTATAGGCAGAGGAAAAAATGGAGGGAGATAATAAGGAGGGATGGAGGATTTGCAGGAAAGTATTGGTTTTGAACAGGAACAGCAATACTTAAGAGTGAAGAATGAAACTAAATAAAGATAAGCACGAGAAAGGGTAAGTGTGGGGGGTGTATGGGAAAAGAAGGAGCCTGGGAAGGGATGGCTGTGAAGGATTAATGGCATGGAAATTTTGAAGTGAAATAATAGCATTGCTTGACACTGAGCTTTCAAGGGGCATGAAGAATGAAAGGGGGTCCCTAGATTTGTAAAATATGCATCCACTGTTGGCATACATTAGTGTATGTTTTAGGAGAACAGTGATAATAGAAGCCTAATTGTAAGAAATAGATAAAAAGAGGCAATGAGAAACAAAAGCTATAATTTCATTTAGCCAGGAGGTGAAAATAACTGGAAAGATAAAAACATATTAAGAAAATAGATTGCTACTTTAGGAAGTAACAAAATATGCAGCACTTTCGTCTTTGACAGACCAAAGGGTAGGACACTTAGTGTGTTGACATCAGGTTTCACTGAACAGGAAGGTGCTAGATCCAGATATGATAATCTCAGCATACTTGAAAGGAATGTTGTTTGATGTAATCAAAAGACATGAAAAACTGACCAACGTGGAAGTGGAAAATTTGGGAAAACCACTTAGGAGAATGTAGATAAGTTTTTTTAATATAAAAAAAAATTGAAAAACTTCCAAAATTCAATAAACATTGTGGGCTTTTGGCACTCTCAATTTGTGCTAATGCTCATTATTACCAAGTATAATTGCACAGTTAAGGTTGGCTAGAAATAATGATTATAATAATATATTAATAATAACTACGACAATAGTTACATTTAGCGTATACTATCTGTACTATCTGTGAGACATTGATCATTTGACATGTTCTAATTCCTCATAATGATCCTATGAGGCAGTTTCTATCATTATTTGAATCAAATATTTAACCAAGGTTATTGAGCTCTAAGTAGCAAGTAAAAAAGATACCCAGGCTCTTTGCCTGGAGAATGAAACTTTCTTTAAGGCAGATTCTGTCACTCTTTGTAAATCTTACCTAAATAGTTTGCATTTTAAAATGTCAAAAGAGAAACATATTCCTCTCCTCCAACCTCCTTTAACTCCTTATTTAAGTGTGCATGGGCACATCTCAATTTATGAAAAATACCTGCCATTTACAATGGTTCCTGAAGCATGCACACACACACACACACACACACACACACACACACACATCCTTGCATACAGTCCTAAGGGTAGATAGCATCCCCTCTTCCAATTAAGGAAATAAGAGTTTCAGGAAATTCAATGGACTTACCACTGATCTCTCAGCTAACAAGTAAAAGAGCTCCATTGCAAATTCTTACCTTCTGATTCAAGTCCAAAGCCTTGTCCATTCAGTAGTTAACTAGTCCCTGTTTCTTTTTCTTCAATATCCCCTGTATTTCTAACTTTTTTTCCTAGCTCCCTGGTTCATATTCCTATTTCAAATCTTCCTTCTTCACTAGAAAATTATCATAATAAGTTTTTCCTAATACAATAATGACTCAAAAGACTCTGGTTGCATTTGTGGTAGTTGGATTGCAAGATGATCCTGGTGCTTCACCCTTCCATGTGTCTATACCCTTGGACAGGGAATTTTGTATTGTTTTCCACTCTGTCTCTGGGCTTGGCCAGGGGACTTGCTAAAAAAATACTCAAGCAGAAGCTTAAAAAGCGCTTAAAAAACACTTGCTTATTTCTGCTGTGCCCTTACTCCTCTGCCTTGACCGTATGAGAACCTGCCAGAGCTAACCTATTGCTGAATTAAACACCAGGCATAGAGCTGAGTGGCCACAGTCAGCCCAGCCAAAACCATGTGAAGCAGACAATAGCCAGATGACATATATCTGATGAATCTAGTGGCAGAAGTTAGCCCAGCCAAGATTAGCCAATTCAAGTCAATCAATTAAATTCCACAAACCCATATTTTTGTATGCCACTGAGGTATTATGTTGTTTGTTACATAGTATTATTTAAATACCAGATAACTAATATGTGAATATTAAATAATCCATTCAAAATCAAAACAATAGAATAATGTTTCTTCATGATAACCTTTATAGGGTCACCAACTCGATCAAAATTCTACATATTATTTTATATGCAAATTCCTACTCTTATCTCTCTCCCCCCCACATTTGAATAGCTCACACTTCTGTCCTGCTATATAAAACCTAATTTTCACACTACAACCTTTCATCAAGCAAATCTGTTGGTTATTTTCTGTATGTAGTTCCCATTTAGTTTTCAAAACAAATCAGGACTACTGTTAGATCATTCTTCTTTGTTCAGTTTGGGACCTCAAGCCTAGCCTAAAACATAGCATAGTTTGAATGTCAGCTCTTGTGTCCTTTAGCAAGTTTCTGTCTGCCCAACTTAACTGCCTTACACTGAATATGTTCTGATCTTTTCCAACATTAAAAAAGTACCTCAATAATACCAGTTCCCACATGAAACCTTCTGCAGTTAATCATATATCAGTTTCATAGCCCAAATACTTTCAGCATTTCTATAATCTCCAATCCACTTACATTTTTAAAGCAATTCTATTTTCTGTGTTCTCTTGGAGTCAAACTATGTTACTTTTCCCCATGTCTTTATAATCATCTGTAACCATTCAGTAACACACAGGAGACCCTCAATATATACTAAACAAAGTAATGGAAAGAATTGTTTTAACAATTCTTTTAACAGTTTTAACAACTTTTATATATCATGACTTTTGCAATAGGAAGTACAAGCCTCTTATCTATAAATATTCTTAAGTATGTTAATAACTGACAAATATTTGCTATTTTCAAAAATGTCTAAATCATTTATTTTTTCAATATTCATGTAAATTATTCTAATGCTTTTTAATATATATGTAGGAATAAGTGAATCTTTTGATATTCTAGATAAAGCAAATTCAATCTTTTCAATATTTAATGTTTCATAAATTAATTAACTTTTACTTGTATTATTTTCTTTAATCACCATAAACTGCCCTGAGGGGTATTAGTATTAAGCCCCTTTTTTTAGCATAGAAATCAGAAGTCTTGACTCAGGCTGGTGACATGTGCTGGAGTCACAATACAAACTAAACCTTTCTATTTCTAGTTTATAATGTGTTTCTACATCACAATGCATATATTTAGTTCCATTTTTACTTTAAAAGACCTCACTATGGGCTTGGTAATCTTGTGGTGTGGACTGAGATATGATCCAATTCTCCAATTTAGAGTTTAGTTTGGGATCAGGTACATAAATAGATAATTTAATTACAATGTGATGAATGATAGGGGTAAGTAAAACAGGAAATGTACTTGGGGGTCAGAAAACAATTCCTGGAGGAGATAAAACTCTTAGCTAGGAAGAGCAATTAGCCAAACAAAGGCACTAGGGAAGCACATCTTAGGCACAGAGAAGAATATGCATGAAGGGAGAAGACTAGCACAGCATTAGGTATGTTGGGGTACTAAAAACATTACTATTTAGCACAAAATGTGACACATTACAAAAGTGGGGTGTTAAGAGATGGAGCAAAGAAGTGCATGGCCAGGTACTGAAGGAATAGCAAAGAATAGAGGGACTTGAGAATTATTTAAAGACTCTCAGGTGTGTGGGTAGGGAATTAGAGCAGACAAGGTGGAAAGTGGAAGACACAGTATGACAGAATTTGGGACACACTGAATGTGAGGGTCCCTGGACCATTAAAATGAATCTGCACATTTAAAAGGTAAATAATTGAGTGTGTAGCTTAGAAATATCAGGCCTTGAGATGTGGAATGACCAGTGCTCTGAAATACAGAGACATCCAAACACATAAGGAAACATTAAACACTACGGCTGCAAAACAATTTACATGGTTAGGTTTGTTAAAGTTATTGCTGCCTTTCTTCATAAAGGAATAATAGGACAGGAGGTAGCTAAAGCAGAGCTCCAAATCACCAACATCAACAAACATTGCACAGGCTATTTAAAATGTCTATGTCAAAAGTTTGTCTCTGCTTTCAATTCTGCTTTCTAAAGTTGTTTTTGTTTTTAATACTACTTGATTTCAACTTTATGTTTTATTTCTGCCTCAAACCTCACACGTGTAGTAGTCATTTTCCCTTCAGTTCAGTGTAAGCTACAATGCCACCAAATGGTGCAGGTATTTTGCTTGCAAAATATTATACAGCATTCAAAGGTACCAATTAATGAGAAGTACTCCTTGATTACTTACAGAAAATATATCCCTTGTGGTACAGATTAGGTTACTAAGTATTTGATGTTTTAAAATGTGAGAGTCAACACTGTCTTTAAGGACCTGTGGATTTCTAGAGATATTTATAATAGTAGCATACAAATCAATATTGAAAACAATGTGTCAAAGTATATATAAAATAGATTGCAACCAATGCCATCTAAATATGCAAAGCCATAATTTCTAATGTAAAATTCCAAAATCATATACTCTGAGAATTGATATTTTATTTGTAAATATATAGCAAACTTCATTGGTGGCAAAACTAGATCTGTGCTAACCTGAGATTGTTTTTACCATGAAGTAGGGATATCCAAAGGTTTCTTTTCAGAAATAAATATGTATAAATATGTGCTTCCCATAACCCTTCTAGAGGAAAATTTCATAAAAATACATTCATATACATGCAGCATACAGGAAAATTCTGAACTCCAAAACACAATAGTTTGAATTTAAAAAATGCACATTAATATAAAAAATCAAAAATTAAATTTTAGATGGCATTATAATCTAAATGTTTAATTCAACTGAATTGCTATAGTTAATAGTTTTCATTCTTGTACCTTTGAGAAAAGATTGATCCACACAATATAGGTCTTTGTGAAAATATTTTCCAGTTTTCTCTTTTTTTCCTCATTTTGTTTTAGTACTTTATTTCTACAACAAACTTTAAAAGTCACTTTTTTTCATGAAAGGGAGCAAAAATTTAAAAACTTGAATTATTCTTAGAATCATTTTGACAGGGTTAGGATTGAAACCAAACGTATTAGGCTGAAATAAACCATGGAAAGACAAAGGCAGGAAGGATATATGCAGAGTCTTACAAGTGGGATCAAATTATTAACTTCCAAGGAGAGCGTGAGGAAAATGGGAATTCTCTACAGAATTTATACAATTTAACGAAAAATGTTAGTAGATTGTTACCCCAGTACATTCCGAAGTTATGTTGAACTTGTGCCCAATATACAATTGTAGATTTCTCCAAAGAAACACTGTATCCAAAAGATAAATGACTGTGATTTTGTGCTTGACACAGATGAGGAATAGTGTGATTGGTAACAGGACCCCACTTTAACAACAGCAATAACCAACTCAAAAATCCTAGAGATGAAGGAGCTTGATGCTGATAGTTGTAGAAATCACCTTATAAAAAACAATTGCAAAGACCTAAATATCTACCTTGAAAAATTTCATTTTTGGTAAAGGTTGGATAATTGCTTTTTGAAATGAATCAACACATTCTGTGTGATTAAATAAACTAGTCTTATCAACAGGTGAGAGTTATTTGAAACATTATTTCATCTCAACAGGAAACAAATGGACTGAAAATGTAAACAAGAGTTTTTTCTATGGGTTTCAGGATCACCCAATATGGTGAGGTAGAAGGGTTTTGGTATTCTTTCTATGCTGAGAATCATAAATAGATCATTGTAACACTGCAAGTAGCTAATACAGCAGGGTTTAGAATCCAATCAACCTTAATTGCATAGTTTTCTATATTTCTGAAAAGATATGTGCTGGTACCAGACATAATTTCATGGAGAGAAGGTACCTCTTTAATGTTCACTATATTATCTTTTAAGTAGAATGCCAATCAAACCTCTATTTGGAAGAAAATTGTAGTGATGGTAATTATTAAAAATCTCATTCATATCCTATGATTTTTTCTCATACCTAAAAGAACCACAATTATGAAATTCTTCAGTAAGTAAATTGATCCTTATTAACTCTGCATATAAATAAGTTATCAATCACCATAAATTTTTAGTTTCTTCCTATAAAAAGACTGACAGAAAAATATTTAAAAATAACTAATGTAACAATATTAAATGTTTAAATAATGTTGAATTTTGTCTTTTCTCAATTTCCAAACTATTTTTAAAATAAAAAAAAGTACCTGAAGTTTGTTGTTATTGTTTGTTTTACTTTGGTTGGAGCTGGAGATCAAGCCCAGGCCTCATGCATGCTAAACCAGCACCCTACCATTGGACTGCACCCTCAATCCCCCAATTGAAGTAGTTTTTGAGCAGAAAGGGCAATATATCAGTAATTCTAATACAGTAGGCATTAGGCATTTTTAAAGAAAGACAAAACAACATTTCAACAGTAGACTTCTAAACTACCACCAAGACAGACCACATTACTAAAAATTAAAAATAGGTATTTCCAAACATCACAGATAAAACTGTGTTCACAATCAGGCAATTAAAAACTAAACAAGTAATTCTGTACCTCTGCTGAAACATACAGATAAAATTTCCAAGAAACAGACCAGATGGGAACTCATGCTTCACATCCCTCCCCATCAATATACCATGATTTTATTTGAGGCAAGATTTCATATAAATTAATTATCTGTTCTTAATTTTTTTCTTATCAGAAATTGCATATTATATATAACAAGTGGAAAAGTAACTAAGAATAGGAATAAAGCAAATCTTTTAAAAATCTTATTCCATTTTTAATTCCAACAGGAAGGACAAATGGCACTAGAAGCATACCTGTGGCAGGGCTGAATTTAGCTGTCTCTGGAGTGAGTCTCTGTCATAGATGACATCCTGAAGCCTTTGCTGGGCAAGTGAGAGGCTTTCCTGGGTCTCCCGGAGGGTATCCAGCAGACGATCTCTTTCATCTAGCATATTCACCATCAGCTGCTCAAAATGGGAGTCTGAGTCCGAGCCACTGCTTTGGGACCCCCTTTGGCTCATTGGGGTGTCCTCATTAATCGTGGGCATCACTTCACACATCATTGCTTGAAGAAAGTGAAGGGGGAGTCTTAGTAAAGAAGTGATTCCAATAACGCCGCCTGGTTATCATCACAGTATACTCTTGGCAGCTCATTAGCTTCACTATCCCTCTTTCCCCTACTCACTGCCCCAACTCCAGACCAAGCTATTTTGACCTCAGTGAAATATAATCCATTCACTTCCTCCAATCTACATGCTTTCTCTTTTCACTATGTCCCACCAACAAAATACATCTTGGTTTCCCTTCTTTCTTGGTTTTCATTTTCTTGATTTATCCCACTCTAATTTGATTTACAGAAACATGTTATTTCAATTATATGTCATCACCTTTCATTTATTGCAAGGTTTAGAGTGCATACCTCTATGTTATTTGTTATTATATTGTCAACAGAAAGCACAGTGTCTGGCACTTAATGAATAGAAAGTAATGATTTTTGAATGACAGGTAATTGAGTGAATCAATATTCACCTTTCATTTAGAAAATCCAAAATAATTGAGTATTTGTCTTATATAATGAGCAGCTTTTACCTTATCTTTTCAACAGATGTTTTCACATCAACTAGTTTAAAGCTTTTGACCTTACAACTTTCATTTTATTATTTTATGTGCTTGCTTCCTGAATTTTTACAGAAGCCTATGTTTAGCTGATAAGTGATACTGACTGAATCACATAAACTTTATGAAATAGGCTGAGATATATAAATTTGCTTTTATTATTATACTACTAATTACAGTTAATATTCCTTTGTTTCCTGTTAGGTGCATTGTCTGGTTTCCACCCAAGCAATACAAACGAACACTTTCAAATATTCCACAAAACAGATGCGGTAAATTACATTAGCTAATGTAGTAACATCACATCTCGGCTGCTAATCACAAGCTCCCAGTCATGAAATAAATGAACTGTTCAAAATATTTTTAAATCATTTTTAATTTGATTTAAAATGAACCAGACAGAAATGGAAATGCAAAATTCTTATTATGTGGCATCTTAAGAAACAAAAATTATCACATTTTCTCTTTTATCCTCTATCTTACGTTTTTTAAAAAAAGTCCAACTCATCTCAATTTCAGTTTTTGTACAAAGGCCAGAAGCTATTAATTAGAGGGCATGATTTTGCAGAAGGCTGATGTGGAGAAAGACTGGTTTGGCTGTTGATCCTGAAGTATTCTTTGGTTTTATAATGCAAGGTTAATTTGTTTTCCTGCCTACATATTCATGTCCTGGGGGAAAACATTTCTGGTGATATTTTCAAATAAAATGTCAAGATTTAACAATTCAGTAGTTAATTACTTTTGTATAATTCTTCATATGAATTGGGTTATTGAGAAGAGGAATTTGGTTATTTGTGAATGACTGAGGGAGCATTGAGAACTAAGAGAATATTTTTAAAAAGGAAATTATTTCTGTGACTGATAACTTAGGTAAAATATTAAGGAATTGGTGAATTTTAGGATAATTCAAAATGCCTTCACACTTTGCTCATCACTGAAAACACTGAGCTACCTGTTCACCCTAAAATAAATATAGATTTGACATATAGAACAAATTTACACTCACTCACACATTACTCCTTTTGTTAGCAGCTTAATAAAAAAAACACAAATGGATTTGCATTTTTATCAATTTGATTTTCATTCAAAAACTATAACAAAAATAGAAAAAATTTCACTGCTATAAACTTTCTTTACATTAATTGAAAAGAAATTGGAAAACAGCAATAAAATTCTAACACATGTGCCTATTTAAAACAATTAGTTCACACAGCAGTATGAAATCAATACACTGAACAGTTGTGTCATTCTGAGAAACATCATCAGAAGCCTATGTTTATTTTTGACATTTAAGGTTAAAACAAAGTATGGGAGAAGAAATGATAGCAGTGTGAAAATTTGTGCCAAAACACTAATAGAGTTTAAATTTTAAGGTAACCTGAGCCTTCTTAAGTCATTATTTTATGTCAAATCCTTCTTGAAAGTTAACTATTAGCTCCTCTCCACTTTGGGTTACTTAGGAAGACTTTAAATTCCAAGGAAAAACATAACTGTAGTGATTGCCCCAAGTACAATTTTCACCTGAATGTAATTTCCTAATTCTACAAACCTCTTGTATTACCATGGGATATTAGGCATTCATAGATTTTAGGCTCTCAGATCAGCATAAAAGGTAGTCTTTGATTTAGTCAGTCAAAAGATGTTACTCTGAGAAGCTGCTTGGGGACTTAGAAAGTATATCCACATGCAAAAGAATCTGATTCCATTCCACTCCTGAAATATATGAACCAGAGCAAGTTACTTCATCTCTCAAAACTTAAGTTTTCTCTTCCATAAAGTAGGAATAATAATCTATTATTTTATTTTTTAATCTCATTTTATGTATCTAATAGGTTACTTCACTGAAATCACACAGTAAAAGATATAAAGGACTATTATAAATCCATGTATCTATTTTCATTATAAAATTTCAGTTTTGCAGAAATAATATTATACCTTTGTGACTCTTTTTGCTTCTAGGCCTAAAGGTTTAATTCTAGTGGATACTTCTGAACTCTTCAAATTCAATTTATAAAAATCAAAGTATGCAAAAGTCATTCAGAAAATAAATGAATACATGTTACTTTTTCTTTGGTCAACCTAAATGTTGACCATGTAGATCCAAAGTCTTTTTATCATAAATTAAAGGAAAAAAGTGTACAAAAAACAAAGCCACTCTCATGAGGTAACTCAGTTCTTTCATTAGAACTTATATTCTGTCCAATAGCAATTGTAAAATAGTTTAATTATCCTTAAAATATAGCTTACACTTTCTGAAATATACATTTTAAATATTAAAAGTTATTAAAAATCTATACAGAATGTTTTGTAGAAAGGATGACATCTGAAACAACTTGGAAGGTCCCAAAGGATATGGTCATTCAATGACTTTGGTATTTCACCCAGATATACTACTTTTAACTTTTATAGTTGTCTTCAGTATTAAAAGTGCAAATATAACCTAATTTCTGAAAAACCAGAAAGGGCATGCACACAATTTATTTGAATACTTATCTTTTCATCACCATATCCCTCCCTAAAGTCAACTTGATATATCAATGACATTAGCCTCATCTAGGTATTGATGACTTCAACATTAATTTGTGGAACACTTCAAGACCTAGTTAGAAACATTTAATTTTGTTGTGGGAGGAAAAAATAATAAGCCTGCTTGGTTTGATTATCTGTGTGCTTAAATTTAGCTCGAATAATTTATGCCTGAAAAACCAACTCCTATATTCTTAGCACATAACCTTGACTGTCTTCTAAATCTCTGATTTCAAAATAAAAGTTTCGAATATCCGCTAGAGTTATTACCCAAGGGATTTCAAAATTTGATGTGTTCATTAGCAATGTATGTCACACAAGCAGTACCTATTCAGATCTAAGAGTGTTCCAAAAGGTTTTTTTTTTTTCCCCTGTGAGTGAATAACTTTACTTATACCATATCATTAGGATTTAGACCCTACTACAGGCAAAGATAACATTATTCTTTATAGTAAGTTTCCTCTACAAAAATTTAGTCTTAAGAACCATCCCTGCTCCACCTCAGTTAACCCACAGGAGTAATTCAGTGAGAGAAATGCTAGCCATTGTCTGATTACATTACATGAATATTCTTCCTTCTATTTAACTCTTTGAAATCCCCCGTCCTCTTCGAGAAATATCATTATCATCTCTAATGGAAGCATTTTCACTTTCTTTGCCTCAGTGCCTTCACAGTAGCCAAAGAGCCAGCTCACCCCACACTGCTGGACAGTTATCTCTCAGCCACACCCCCCACCGCCCCGAAGAAGTTGACTTCATAATTTCCACACTAAAATTGTTCATCCTGCTCATCAGGAGCCAGATAAGTGGGCAGGAGGCAGAGAAATCGGAGATGGCGAGAAGGGGTGGAAAGCAAAAGCTACCTAACAGTAATCAGTAATCCACAAGGAGGAATTTGCATCTCATCTTCCCTGGGGGCGGGGTGGGGCCGGGGAGGTGGTAAAAATAAAACGAAGGGAAAGCGTGTAACTCAAATACAGTTTCTGTACCTAATGTCTGTAATTTCGGGTCCTGCTTCTTCAATTGATCAATGACAACCGCAGTCTCTGGCTTGACGAGAGGGGAGGCTCACACCCAGCACTCCTGGACCATTTCCCTAGCAACCGGAGGAGAAAGGCAGCTTAGACATACGCGTGTCCCAGCACTCTCCCGGAACGTGCCCCGGCTGGGTGGCGTGGCAGCAACTCGGCATCTTCCCGCGGCTCCGTCAGCAGCCAAAAGGAGAAGCGTCCATCGGAAAAATGGCATATTACAAATTTTGCTTTGGGAAGCAGAGCTCGGTTCAGACCATTGTCAAAGGGAGAAGAGGGGGAGGCGGTTCTTAAAGCAGCAGCGGCCCCTTTGCTAGAGCAGCCGCAGCTCCCCGCGTGCAGCTGGAGCCCCGGGGCGGGGAGCCGAGAACTGGGAGACGGGGGTTGACTTTCAGAAACTTAACCAAGCAGCGCGACTTCCCCCTCCCCGTCCGGCCCACAGGGGTGTGAGGAAGCGTCCCTCCAAACATGAACTTTGGGGAAAGGCGTGAGGTGTATCTGGAAGGGAAGTTCTCCACCCAGTCCCCCACCTGGAGCCCCTCCGGAGTTAATGGCTAATGCTGGGAGTTTGACAGTTAAAGGGAAGCGAGTCCCCGGGGATGCGAGAAGCAGGACAGGTCTTCTCCTGGCGTTCAGCCTATTTCTGCGCTAGGGTGTCTCATTTCACTTAAAGGAGGCGCTTCTTCTCTGAAAAGGGAAGCAACCAGCCCTCCCACACCCATTTTCTCCTTCCAGCCCCTCTGCAAGCCTCTCTGCTTGCATCAGTTGGCTGACAGAACCAACCTGCTGAGAGCCGGTAAGGATGCTACAGCATCTTCTCTCCTCACTTGCCTCGTGCGGTAGCGGCTGCTACGCCTCCTTCTCTGTCTCCTCCCCTCCTCCTCCTTGGCAGCCTCCACCTCCTCTTCCTCTGGAACAAGGGCTTCCCCTGGAAGCTGCTGCAGTGGTTTCCACCGGCCCTTAAATAAATTCTGAAGTAATCACGTCTTTGCTCTCCTCCTCACGCACTCGCGCTCGCGGATACACTCGTCTCCCCCAAAGCAGCTCCGGGCGGCAGAGGCTCCTGCTGGTCCCAGTGCCCCTAGCGATCGCGAGGGACAGAGATGGGCAGAAGTGGGAAGAGGGCACGCTTTCCCCCGCCTGTGCTTCTCCCACACAATGGTCTCTATAGGAGAGCATGTGAGGCGTCAGCACGCGCGGTTGGGAATGGAAATTGACTTGGGCACCTTCTGGCTCTGGCCTTCAGTGCTTGGCTTTAAGTAGCTCCCCGCCTCCCTGCCCGGGACCAGGGCACTGTAATCATGGTTGTAGGGACCTGAGTCAATCTAGGGTGTGGCGGCATCTGTCACTTCTCATTACCTCTCCAGATCTTCTCCATTCATTGCTTTGGCGATGAAAGCAGAGACTGGTCTCTCCATCATGCTCCAGTTCCCCCTGTACCTATACATCCCTTTACCTACTTTCCACCCCCCACCCCAGCCGTCCATTCATATAGACCATTGGGGACGAGCAGGTAGCAGGAGACAAAACCAGTACCTACTCCAAGCAGAAAGGAAACGTTTCAGCGAGGGAGATTCACGAATCCAGGGGTCGGTGAAAGTAAAAAGGACATGCATGGGGAAATTGGGAAAAGGATTAAACACTGAGTATAAGGTAGGGTTAATGCAAGAAACTCAAAAGGTGTCATTTAGTTTTGTGTAAAGCAAAGAGTCCTAAGTTAACAAAGGAATAATACTCACTGACTGAAGCGTAATACTCAAGAAACAGTGTCTTTCTTTCTGGAGTAGTACTTAATTCAGGTGGTGATTCTACAGTGGCATGTGAGGTCGAGCTCATGAATTTACCCCCTTCTCTTCTAGACTGTGATTCAAATTTTGAATCCCAACATAAGAATTAAGTAGAAAAATATGAGAATTGTTAGAGGTCAATGGAGCACTATTTCTCAATATAGTGTGCATCTGGGTCACCCATAGACCTTGTGAACTTGTAGATTCTGATTCACTAGATTGTGTTGGACCCAAAGATTCTGCATTTCTAGCAAGTCCCAGAGGGTACCCCATTTTAGGAAGTGTTTAGACCACCCAAACAACCCACCACTTCATGTAACCACAGGAAACTCATTCCACAAAAACATCACAGCCTCTTTTCAGACAGACCTAATATTATTATATTCTTATCATACTATTTATATATCAGGACTCTTACTACTGAACCCTATGGAATCCCACAGAAGACATAAAAAGTCCTACATATATGAGAGACTTTTATATTTTTGATGACAGCTATCATGTATTTCTGTACAAGAATTCCTTTCTTAATAAACCTTGATTTTGATTTCTTTGGCAATTAAATTTTGTCAAGTACAGGCTCAGATGTTCTTACTGTTTCTAAGAGTTTTGGTTTGCCTGACCTCCATTTGTTTAGCAAATGAAAGTTTTAATTGTAAGCATAATCTCCATATTCAGCTGACACAAAATAGATCAAATTCTACCCATAGTTGATATTACAGAAAGAAAAAATTTTAATAATGGAAGGAAGGAATTTTCCACAGAATAAAAAATATAAAGTATTTTGGTAAGAAGATAATGGTCACTCTAAGTTTAGAAAATGTAAATTCTCATCCCTTAAACCATTGCAAGGAGTGTAAACAGCATTTCCTATCAAGATTAAGAAAGGCACCTTTAGGAAGCAATTTTGCATTTTTCATTAGGTGAATGAATTTACATGAGAAAAAATAGATATCACCTATACTATTTCTTCTAGTTTTATGACCCTCAAATTTAGCATAAAAAAGATCATGCAGAATGACTTACTATGACACATACTGCTCAGCTCATCCCCAGAGTTACTGATTCATTAGATCTATGGTGTGGTCCAAGGATTTGCATTTCTAGTAAATTCCCAGTTGATGCTAATATTGCTAGGCCAACATGCTATTTTGACAAGGGCTTAAATAAATCTGGAGAAACCAGGGAACAAAAGAAACACCCAGCAAGAAAGAGTTGCTAAATATTTTTTGGTCAAGGTGAAAAGTCTTTTATACAAATATGTATAAAAGGTTGTAATCCACTCTGACTAATTTTGATGACTAATGATTAAGATGAAACAGGTTTATCTCCTAAGAGTCAACTAGATTTAGTCAAGGGTAGTGGAAGCCACTTCTTTCACTGTTAGTCTTAGTCCTAACATCAGTAAGAGAATTTTTTTTTCTATAGACGCATATAATATTACAGTGGTCACACTTACTAATGCTGCTTCTGCACATTTTATTACCAATATGATCTTTTTGTTTGTACATTACTTTTAATGGAGTATGTCATACAGTTAATCCCATTTGTACTATAGTGGCCATTACTTCCAACTCTACCCATTCTGCCCATCACATGATATATTGATAGGAAAAAAAGAATATATAATTAAAAGATTTGTTTCTATTTAAATTAAGGATGGATTTGTGAGTGAAGACATAATTTAGTAAGATCACATACTTAATTACCCAAAGGAAATGGCTAATTAAGCCTAAGTCATGAAAGTAACAACATTTTTGTCAATATCAGCAATTAATCTTTTAAGTACAAGAATAATTTTGATGCAAATAGAATGTAAGTAATAGCAAGTTGAAATAGTCACGTTTCTCTCAATATCATCCCGTTTCACTCTATGTTACCCCAGAAAGTTATGGGTTGAACATTTTCTCTCATATGGGGGAAGTTAGACCAAAATAAGGAACAAAGGGTGGGGTATAATCCCATGAAAACAGAAGGGAGATAAGTAGAACAGAGGAAAGGAATTGAGGGGGAGGGAAGAGTGATGGAAAAAGTGGTGGAATGAAATTTATCCAACTGTTCTATGTATGTGTATGAATATACTACAGTAAATTTAACCTTTATGTATGATCTATAAAGCACCAATTAAAATAAAACTATACATAAACAGAAGGAAGACCAGTAGAGAAAGAAGATCAGGGGGAGGATAGAGGAGAAAGAAAGGGGATTGAATGGGAGCAAAATTATATTCCATGCTTGTATGATTCTATCATAATAAACCCTAATACTGTGCATAACTATATTACACTAATAAAAAAAATCTGCTTATATTGAAAACAGTTTATATTAACATTATTAGAGGCACTTCAATGACATTTTCCAGATTTATGCTTACTGTTGAATGTAAAATTTAAGATGGTTTTGTATGTAGATAATGAAAGTTACCTTCGTTTTATCAAGTCTTGTGGGGAATGTGAACTTTATTTTAGTTGCATTTAGAAAGAATAGTTATACGATATTTTCACACTGTACTATTTAGGGTAGGCAACAGAACAATTCTAAATATTAAATATGTCAAACCCAACTGAGGTTTCTTGTTCACTTTCTCTATATCCCACCATGAGAATTGATCAGCAGGCTACTTTCTTCTGCACGGTAATTTCTGGTCTGTGCCCTGCATTCAGATATTTGGGGAAGAATAAGCTAGGAAGAAGCACATCTATTTCCTAAGAAATCTTGATTTTAAAGTGACACACATTTTTTCTCCCATTTCACAAGTCAGAACAACTGACATGGCAACATCTAAGTACAAGAGAAGAAGAGAAGGTAGATGACAGGCCTCAAGGACAGAAGAAGAATTAACAGTTTTTTGGTAAAAACTTAGTTTCTCCCACATGTTGTTTGTGCAAGTGGCAACTGAAATAAAAGGTATGTTGGAAAAATGCGTAGATTTCTGTGATGCATAAATTTAAAAACAAGGTCAGTGGGATGCGTGGTGCACACCTGCACTCCCAGCAGGTCTAGAAGCTGGACTGCAAGTTCAAGGCCAGTACCAGCAACTTAGTGAGACTCTGTCTCAAAATAAAAAATAAAAAGGGGTGGGGATGTGGCTCAGTAGTAAATTGTCCCTGGGTCAAATCCCCAGAACTGCCAACCCTCCAAAAAACCACAAGATTAAATGCAATTATTTGGAACCAAAGATGAAAATCAATACCAAATCATATTTATCACAAATAGTACTTTTATTATGTAGGTGTAACATATTTCTTTTTATGTTTATGCTCTACATTATTCTTTTTTTAGCTGTCCAAAAACGCAAACTGTAGCATACTAAAGCTATACTAAGCACTTGGTTGCCAACTCGTGCCTCCACACAAGTTTATAAATATCAATTCTCATAAGATAAATTGGTGTGAAAAGGGTAATTAATCAAACTTTACACATTTCCATGGGATTACTGTAAAAATCTAGAAATTTGACAAATATTTACTGACATTTCAAGTTGAAATTAAGGTTATCTCCATATTCTTGAAGGGCATTAACTGCTATTTTTTTTTTTGAAGTCAAAGTATGACAAAAGAAGACAAGTTTCAGAGAGTTTTATTTTATACCATTCAGTACTATCTGACATCAAGTCTAAGAGCACTGTGAGGGCAGTAGAAACAAAGAAAAATAATGATGTCTTCTAAAATATTTTCCCCTTTTTAAAGGAAAATAATATTTCATAGGAAAAACTGCTTTGTGTTTCTTCTTCAGACACTATGCAATTTGACAGTAGAAGTGACACATTCTAAATATATTCAACAGGATTTTTTTTAACTAGAAAGAATTCTAATGTGAAACCTTAAAAAAAGGCTTTCCTATTTTTCCTGTGCTTCAATCCAGCAGCCCCTACTTTGTTACTAAAGAGTCAAAGAAGTTTATGCTAAGACCCCTGGTGTAACTCCAATTTTACAGATGAATGAAATAAAATTTGTTAGTATTTTTTTCTGGGTTTTTCACATCAAGTCCCTAAAGAAGCTACTTCCCAAGGTACCACAGGACTTCTGTTATTTAACTTGTATCAAGTACAAATCATGTATTCTAGACATCTAGACATGACTCAAACTTATGTACGATTGCTTAATCACTTTTGATAGTTGAAATTACTAATGCCAGTTGAACATTTTATTTAATTAGCAACACCGACAATGTGAGGTTGAGATCAGTGAGTATTCCTGTTCTTTGGATGTAAAATTATTGGAAAAATTTTACAAACATGAAAATCACTTTTTCCTTGGTGTTCATCACTCACAAACATATGCAAGCATTTAGGGAAAGTAACTACAACAAAGAAAGTAACTGATAGGGTCATCCTCATTTCAGATATAATTTGAAGATTCATAAAACAATAAAAAATACAAATGTGTACTTTAGAACAACTGTGAAGAAACAGCTGCATCTTCAATACCAAATTGGTAAGACTAAGTTTAGGAAGTCCTAGATAGTTAAAGCCATGTTGGACAATCTTGCCAAAGTGACAATTACATGTAATGCACTTGGCAATTGACATTGTATTCTGATGAGTCATAAATGGGGTGGACACATTTTTTATATCATCAAAATGGAAAAGTGAGATGTGGGAGGTCAAGATCAGGTTGGAAAACAGCAGGTATTGTGTTATCTATTGCTGAATTTAAAAAATCATGCTAAAACTTTGCATTTCCTTTTCTTTTCTTGGTACAGGAAATTGAACCCAGTAGTGATTTACCACTGAGCTACATCTCCAGATCTTTTATTTTTGCTTTTGAGAGAGGATATTCCTAAATTGCTGAGTCTGTCCTCAAACATGTGATCCTCCTACATCAGTCTCCTGAATTGTTGGGATTACAGGCATACACTGCTGCATCCAGCTATAATTTAGTAATTTAAAACAACAGTGATTTCGTTATTTATCATAGTATAAGTGGGTTGGGAATTTGGGGAGGGCTCTCCTGGGTGCTGGCTTGAGATACCTCAAGCACTTGTATTCAGACAGTGGCTCATTTTGGAAGACTGGAGGTGAGAGGCAGATAAAGCAGTTGGCACTGTACAGCCATCTGTCTTTCTCAGTGTGAATGTAGTCTTTCAGCTTCTCCATAAATTCGATAATTTGTGCTTTGTCATAATTTGGTAGCCTAAGGACAGTCAGGCATGGCAGGAGAATTCTTCAACAGCAAGTAGTGAACAAGGCAGAAGCTCATATATATGATACATATATATATGATGGAATATAACTCAGCCTTAAAGAAGAATGGAATTATGGCATATATGGAATATATGCCAATAAATAGATGGGGCCGGAGAATATCATGCTAAGAAAAATAAGGCAATCCCCCAAAGACAAAGGCCAAGTGTTTTCTCTGATATGAGGGTGCTAATTCCCACTAGGGAAGGATAGAGTTACATTAGATTAGAAAGAGGGGAGTGAAGGGAGGGGATGGGTGTGGAGGTAGGAAGGATAGTAGAATGAATCAGACATTATTACCCCATGTACATATGTAACTATTCTAACGGTGGGGTTTGAAAAAAAACCATCATGAATAACCAGAAGAATGAGAAATTGTACTCCATTATATATGATGTATCAAAGTGCACTCTACTGTCATGTATAACTAAAATAAATTTTAAGAAAATTTAGAAACCATTTTAACAAAAAAAAGCATTGTCACAGCCCTTTTTAGAAACTTCCATCAGACTCAATAGGTTATCCTCATGAAATGTGCATATGCTCTCGAAAATATTCAGTTCTATTAGATGAACTAGCTTGTGGTTTGTAAAACATAGACTAAGTCTTTAAAAATTTTCAATAATGGATGAGTAGTTAGTAGGCAAAATGTTTGTTAGACATAGACAGAATTCACAGGAATTGTTAAAGATAAATAATAAGCAAAATGTATTGTGTTAAACATACAAATAGAAAGTGCAGATATACTTAATGTTTATGAGATGCCTGGGTAGTGCATATTCATAATATATAAATACACCTAAGGACAAATACACAAAGTATTTGGGATACACCATTAATATTGGTTTTCTCAATGATTTTTTCCAAATTAATACTAATGAGATCTTTATTTGGCCACCCATTAGTAGCACTAAAGGTGATCCACAATTCCTCTGCCCAAGTAACACATATAAATTATAAAACTGTTCTTCAGACTAATTGAAGTATTACATCTATCATCCAGTTATATTTGTCCCTTTTTCTCTTCAGAAGAGTGTGTGCCATTGACCCAAGTTATTTCCCACCTTTCAATCCCAAGTTCAAATCTCCACTCTTGGCTTTGTAGATACACCATTGGTGGAAGGCTGGTGTGAGAAATAGAGAACACGAAATATGAGCGTTGAGTACCCCAGGACTCAGGTAGGATGGTGCTTCCACACTGTTTGAATCCTATCCTAAATGTGATAACCTATCCTATTATTTAATAGACTTGATAAGATGTGGTATTTGATAATTTTCATTCATTCTTTGAGCCTTCTACTCTGTGCCCACTGAGATGTGCTTGTTGGTTATACACTTGAAGGCTTCCACTGTCTCAAGGTAAGATTATAAGAAGGCAAAGCTTGGGTTCTTATAACCTCAAAGATCTTCTCAGTGTGATCTCCCAGGATTCATCCAAAAATGAAAACAAACCACCACCACCACCACCCCCAACAACAACAACAACAATGAAACAAAGCAATACTAGCCAGCTGGACTTTCCTGGGAATCTCTGAAATTCCATTTAGCCAAAAAAACCTAAATTATCTCATCTAGGTAATTTGTGGCAGCCAAACATCACCAAGTGATACCAAACTGCCACTGGGCGTAGGATAGATTTGGATAGACGGACCAAAACTTGGGATTCCTAGCAAACTGGCAATATAATCTCATTATGGCCCTTTGATTAATATGGAAAATATGTAAACCTGCATTTTATGGAATTAACTTCATCTTAGTGACCATTGTACCTCAGTCAGTTACCATCTGCCACATCACATCATTTCCTTTTCATCTATTCTTTCAATTGATTTTTTTGAGTTTGGGGGTTACAAAAAGAGTTTTTAGGTGTTGAAACTTATTTTATAATATGTACTCATAAGTAAGTCTCTGATTCATAACCCTTGATTTCCATGCATCACCTAGGAACTGGCAATGTAGGGAGTCAAGAATCATATATTGTAATAAGAGATATAATAGGGATGATAAAAAGCATAGAAAAGAATCATCTAATCTATTGGTGGCTAATCAGAGATGGCAATGATAAGATTTATTTAGCAAACTTGTGGATAAATGCCATGACAAATAGCCAGAGGCAGATGCACTATGACATGCAAAAGGGGATATTGTCAATTTGCCTGTAGTGTAAAGGCGAGGGACATTTAGGCTGGAGATAGACTGAAAAATCCAAGCAGGATCATACATGAAAGAACTGAAAACATTTTTAAAGTGAAACTTATCTTAGGTGCAATAGGGAGTCCTAATAGAATTTTAAATCAAGAACATGTAGAGAGTGTTTTGGAAGAGGCAGGATCCAAGTTGGGAGACAAAAGAGCTAACTATAGGTGACATGAATATTGAACCATCCTTCTACAGGAAATGAAGCAGAGGGGGGTATATTTGGGTTGAAACAAATGAATTCAGTGTTAATCATGTAGAGCTTTATTATTTCACTGTGAGCCATCCAATTAGAGATATTCTAAGAGTTAAAAATGCCAATCTATCAAGAAAAATCTGGGATGAGGATAAATGCTTGGAAATCATTAGTGGCATTTTAAACAATGAAAGTGAACAAAATTGACAATGAGAAGAGTGTAGAATTAGATAAGATGAGAGCAGAATGACAGACTCTCATTGAGGACTAATATTTAGGAAATGACTCTTAACAAGAAATAGAGACAAGGAGGAGGAATAGGGAAACAGAGCTGGTATTGCAATTAAGGACTAGTGACCAGTGCTGGACATTCCTGAGCTACAAAGTCAGACAAAAATTGGAAAATATCCTTTTGCTATAGCAACAACATATATGGAGCAGGCGAAGTTTCAGTGAAATGATGGCTACAGAAGACAAATCGTAATGAGATCATTGTAAATGCCTAAGTGGAAATAGTCACTGTCTAATACAGTGCTGATGGAGATATGGAGGCAAGCTGAAAGAAGATAACAGTTTTTGTCTTAGGAATTGGTAGAACTCTAATTGAGTTTTAGGTGGGATTTAGAGCATTTCAGAATTTCCTGAAATTTTATACAAAACTTTGCATGTGTGTGTGTGTGTGTGTGTGTGTGTGTGCATTTATTTGAGATGCACGGTTAGTGTTTTTATATAAGATTTTAAGGCAATGAAAGAACAGAAACTAATGACCAGAGCTATACAGAGAACACTAGTTAGTATTGAATAGTGTATGTTTGATGTTAAAACTTGCATAGACCTGAATTTATACATGATAACAATGTCTTACTGTGACAAGCTTTATTTGGGACAGGAAAACAAATCATATAACCCTAAGATAGAGTTCAAAACCTTTTATTGCTACTTCCTGTTACTCTAATGTGCGTCCTTGAAGAAGATTATAAACCCTCCCCTTGAGCATATTCATTCCACTGTCTTCTTGGGCAGGTGTGTTTCTACTCTTTATTGACATACACCTGCACATAATTCTTGTCTCTCTTTGCATAATGTGAACAGAAGTGATCATGTTATATTCTATCATAAGCAACTTCACAATTTTGCCATAGTTCTTTCCCCTCTGCCACAGATCCAAGATTGTTGATAATTATGAAGCCTGAATATATACATATATACTCTTCAAAACCACCTGGTTATGTCCTGACATCGTCATCCTTTAGAAATTAATACTGGGATGAAAAAGAACTGCATTAGGAATTTTTTAATGGACAAACTATATACTAATTAATTTAAATTAATACTAATTAATTAATACTAATTAATTTAAACCATGTGGAAAGAAAAATTTAAGTCACATCCTTGGGCGCTATCATGAGGAAATAAAAAAAAAAGAACAATGGACCTAAATATGAAAAGTAAAAATATAATCTGAAATTTTGTACAAAGCAAACCAACGATACTTTCAAATGAAGTAGAAAAAGATTTGGTTTTAAACTCCTTTTATGAGTTGCAATAGGAAGGGAATATATAAGCAAATGACTTGAATAAATATACAGAACTTATTTGGGTCTCTAAGGAGATGGAGAAAGAGATAAGTGCATCAGAGAAGAGAGATGACCTAGGTACTACAGATTACAATAATGAACGTGAGATTACTAACTTGCTCAAATAGGTGAAAAAAGTTAATGAAAGAAAAAAATGTCAAAGGACTTTTGGAGTAAAGAAGAAAAAAAAAATTGATTCATATGGAAATATATAACAGGGACAGGAAAACCAAAGAGTTAGAGATTCAAGATGCTTAATAGTTAAGAATTGGGCATATGGGGCTTAAAGGGAGGGGGGTGACACATCTAAATGTGTATGTGTGTGTGTGTGTGTGTGTGTGTGTGTGTGTGTGTGTGTTTGCTCAGATCCTTTCTTTCCCAATCTTACTTAAGAAAGAGTAAAGAATAGTACTTTATTAGAAATATAATATTTTTATTAGCGTGTATCCTATATACTTTAATAAGAATTCATGATATGTCAGACAATGTTAAAAATGCTAGGGGCATGGCAATGAATAAAAGACTCAGCAAAAGAATCCTGTACCCATGTAGCTTCCATTCTTGTGTTCATTCTTTTCAAATATGTGTTACAGACCCTTTTTTCATCAGTAAAGCTGTCAGTATTAAGTATTATGAGAGATTGCTTACAAATATCAGTTATGGTACAATGCTTTCAAAATCTCAGGGCTCCGCATGTGTGTGAAGAGTGCCAATGAAAGAGAGATGAGACACAGAGAGAGAGGGATTTTCAATCCTAGCAGCTTGTCACAAATATTCTACTTTTGAAACTTACTTTACTACTGCTTCTGTTTCTATGAAGACAAAAAGAAATTTAAACACATAATCTAATTCCTTACTAAATTATTCTTCAGAGTCTCATTGCACTTTTAATTAAATTTTATTGCGCACATTTAAGGTTACAACATGTTATACATGTGTAAATAGGTACACACACATATGTGGCACAATGATTATTACAGAGGAACAAATTAACAGATTCATCATCACACAAAGCTAATCGTTTTCCCTCTGTGGCAAGAGCAGCAATAATCTACCTATTTTGTGAAGTACAATATAGTATTGTTAACTATAGTCCTCAGGTTATACATTAGATCTTTCCACTTGTTCAGACTCATATTTGGTACTCTGTAGTTTGACTATGTCGTGTATGGCATTTATGTATGAAAATTAGGATGCGTCTCTATTCTAGTAGTTGACAAGAAAACAATTTGGAGGAAATACTTTAAATTTTTAAAAAAACACAAATTTTATTAGTGTCTTGTAAACTGAAGGTAGTCCATTTTAAAGATTACTTCTGATCAAATAAACTGCATTGTTCTAATTAAATAACTCAAAAAAGAGACAAAACGATAAGTGAAGGGAAACAAAATTATTCATTGTTTACTGAAAGTACAAATGCATTGATTTATCAACTATTTTAAGTGTTACATGACTTAACTATATGAATTTCCTGAGCAAATGGACTCTCATAATCTTTTCCTTTAAACCTCCATTTCTTTGTTAAAAAAAAGAATTCTATAATGAATCTTATTTAAAACACCTTAAAATGCTGAGGCAGGAGGATCACAAGTTCAAGGCCCTCTTGGGCAACTTAGGAAGACCCTGCCTCAAAATAAAGTTTAAAAAAGAAAGGACCGAGAGTGCAGTTTGGAAATAGAGCGCTTACCTAGCACATTCAAAACCCTGAGTCCTATCCCCAGTACCATGCGGTGAGAAAACAAAAAAAAATTTTAAATGATCTGCAATTAAAACAAACCTCTTTAACTGGAAACTTTTGTTCTGGTTTCTAATTTTTCTAAAAGTTACTAAGAACACAAATAAAAATTGTGAAAAAAAATTTTAACAGTAAATTTTTTAGATTAATTAAATATATTTGCATAGCAGATTCTGCATTAGTGACTAAAGTTGCTAAAGTTGATATATTTTTGATCTATTCACAAGTATTGTTTGTTTGTTCAATTTGAAATGAATTGAACTTGTAATTGGCAAAATTAGATATTAGTTTATGCCTTGGTTAGATGATTACAATTCAGTGTACAAAGAACTTCCTGAATAGCTATTATCTGCCTCTTAATGTAATTAATTGAACTTCTGTTATCTCTTAGTATCAGATATTTAAAAAGAAAAAAGAAAATTATGTATAATGAACAAATAAACTTACAGTTATAGTGATATCATGATATCTCTTTTTATGTATACCCTTAAAGTCAATGTATCTAAAACCAAAATTATGTCTTTATATTTTTTAAACCCTAACTCCTCTCAGGTGTCCTTTTTGTATTACAGATTTATCATCCCAGTAACTAAGGTTCATGATTTTAACATCCTCATTCAATTAATTCTAAATTTTGACCTCGTATCTAGTATAATAGTAATAATTTTTTGTTTTAACTGCAAAATATTTGTGAATTTTTCTTTTCCTTCTCATTCCACTGTGACTTGATATATCATGCCATATTATTATGTAATTTAAGTAAGCATCTTGACTAGTCTTGAAGAAGTTCAGCAACTGTGGAGAAAGTTGGAATGTGGAGAAGGTCATTGTAATAGGAAACTGAAGTATACACTAATGAAGTGTAGTGGGAAGTGATACATAATTATTTCAGCAGGCCGAGCATTGGAATCATCACATAATAGGTGAGACTCAGGAGTTAGGAGAAAGCAGGTAGGGTTACTAGGCAGTATGTGAGGTTTACTCAGATACAGACACAAGAAGATTTTTAGCCATTAAGAGGGTGCAGGAGCAAGGCAGGGTATCTGTCTTAATAAGTCTTGGCAGGGTATTGAGAGGATAAAATGTAATACTGAATATATCATCTTAGCAGACTACCTGGTTCCAAATCCTATCTCTGCTACATGCTAGCTGACCTTAAGCAAATAATTTAACATTTCTATATTCCTGATTCCATTATGCGTAAAATAGGGATAAAACAATATCTACATTATAGGATAAAACGAGATCATTTATATATAGGCTCAATAAATGCCAACTATTATTAGCATCAGTAATTCCAGATTTGAGAAACCAGGCAAACCTAGTATTTTCATCTGAGAGAAAAATTGGAGGTCACGGTAAAGCTGATTTGGATAAGCATATAAAAGTCAAGGGTAGTTTCTTTTTGCTTTGTTTTTGATTTTTTGGTACCAAGGATTGAACTCAGGGGCACTTAACCACGGAGGCATATCCCCAGCCCTGTTTTGTATTTTATTTAGAGATAGGGTCTCACTGAGTTGCTTAAGGCCTTGCGGATTTTCTGAGACTGACTTTGAACTTTCGATCTTCTTGCCTAAGCCTCCAGAGTCACTGGGATTACAGGCGTGTGCCACACCCAGCAGGAATAGTTTTGATAGATAAATATGCCTTGCTCTATCCTCTCAATTCTGACGTTTTATCTAGAAAATGCATAACTAAATTAGGTAGAAGTTATGTTAAAATATCTTGTAGTTTATTGATGAACTTGTGAAATATTTTCTAATGCAGTTATCTTCTTCCCTCTTTGTAAAAATATATGTATGTATGTTATTTATGCATATAATGCCCATGGTTAGGGTAAATTGTTATAAGAATGCTTTCTATGTTAACTTTTGGGGAAAGTACATTAGAATTACTCATTTTGAACCTCTGGTTGGATTCTTAAATCACATGGTTTGAACCTAAACAACTCTGAAAAGGGAATACTAACTGAAATCTTCTCAAATAAAAGTAATTTGCTCACAAAGCTATGTGAAAGCTCTTTCAAAACACTGAAAACACATGCCAAAATATTATTAATATAGTTATTTTGAGTTTATCTATATTTTAGATCTATGAAAAGTATCCTTCTATTTAAAATAATAAATCATTAGTCCATTCAACAAATATTTATGGCTGCAGACACAGCCAATTTAACAGTGACTATGGTGTACTTTCTTTAAGCAATAGTAATAATTGTCTAATTTATATGAGCAATTTCACAAAACAAGCAACACCTAATTAAACTCTTCTAAGATACTGTTTTATTTTAAAAGATAAGAAGTTGTATATGCTGAAACAGCATTCAAATAATTCAATACAGTGTCTGACAAATCAGACTGACTCAAGGAAAAAAAAGTCAATGAACTATTTTTGCCATCAGATATGCAAAGATAAATTTTCACTTGAATAAATTTCATCACTGTTTCTTCTACATCAGACTAAGTTTTGTTTATTCCTTCTACCTCACCAGGTTTTCATTGATTTGAGGGTGTACTGTAATTCTCCTGGTCCAGTTTCCAATTTCATCAGGGATAGCAGTTATGAGAAAATATTTTTGTCTGCAATATTGGGTTTTTGAATTTCCCTAGAAGAACCATTTTCAGAATCTTAACTAAAAATGATTATCTCAGAAGATACTATTTATAAGGCAACTTCCACATGGAAGGCATATTACAGGGCAGATAGGGCTAACATAATTTTAATATTTGGGTTTATATCAAAAGTTGTGTTAAGATTAAAAGTAGGAGTTTCTTTTTTCTTCTATGGGAAAATATAGCTTAATTTATAAATTTTATCACAAAAATAAATTCACTACTCCCATTAGTCAGTGTTTAAGAATATCATCCTATCCTATAATGTTTCTGGTTATTTTAAGAATTTAAGTGTGATTTATGCTTTAACCCATTTTTAGAAAATTCATGATGTTGTACTCATATCAAATGCTCCAATTTTAATGAATAAATCATAATATTCAATATAAACATATAAATATAAATTTAAACTATGCAAATAATGTGCATTTTTAGTTAGGTAAGTAATGGAAGATAATACTAATAAAATGGATAGTGCCATAACAAAGCAAAATCAGTATGTGGCTAAAGAATGATTGCTCTCATTGATCAATTACCTTCTCTATAAAATGCTTTAAGCCACTTCACTCCATATTTAAATAATTTCTGCTTTAATACATTTTTCTGCTCATCTATCATCCCCCCTCTCTCTACACTTTATATTTATTAGAATAAGAGCTGTTATTTCCTAAAGTTACATTTATTTGGGGTATGTGCATGTAAATCTTGCTGTATATTGTCTTAAGAACTCATAGTTCTTGAACATTTCCCAGGTGATGTTTGCACTTACTTATTTTCTTATCTTTTGCTGAAATATGGCACCTGTCGTGTGACCACAGGCTACACCTCTTTCTAGAGGTCCTTCAAGGGACTCAATTGCTTCTCTGTCACCAGGAAACGCATTTAAGTATTCAAGAAAAACTATTTAAAGTTCCAGGGTTGTAATGATGCTATCTACCTGGGAACCTTTAGTAAAATCTGTATTTAGTGAATAAAGAGCATTTTAGGAAGGACTAACCACAGTGGCCAATCTAAGATTACCAAAACACCACAGCTTAATAGACTGCAAATGTGTATGGGTCAGGCACCATGTGGATATCAGCAAGAGCCATTGAGTGTAACCATTCTTTGTCACTCGCCTACCAAAGGACAAAGAACTCTAAAGAGAGTGATTTAGCTTATATTCATTTACAATTATTATTTTGTAATTTAAGAGTGGATATTAGATGAAGTAGTTAGTCCTTCAGAAATTAGATCAAGATGTTGAAGTTAACCTTCAGATGGTGACCTTTGCTCCTTGTCAACTTTGGCTATTTATAGTCCTTGTTTCCAAGGTTAATGATATTGTTTCCACTATGCTGTCAGTTTTCTAAGATAAATCAATTCTTAAGTGATAGAACTCTAATACAAATTTTTCACATCAGGAGCCATTTTGACCATAAACTTCACAATTTAATTATTTTGAAAAAACTGCATTAAAATGCTGTCTTTAAATGAAACCTTTGAATGAGTATTTCCTCTACATGTTCACATTTAGATCTTCAAATTAAAGAGTGGAGAACTTAAAAACTTTGACTTAAAAATGGAAAAACACACAGAATAATAACAATAATTTGCTTATCTTTGTACCCAAGATTGAAAAGAAAATTGTGTGTATGTGTGTATGGTGCACACACATGCACACATGTTTTTGTGGAAGAAAATATAGCAAAATATCCTATCTATAAAGAATCTGGGTATGCTTAGATAAATGATAATAGAAAGAATTGTGTTTTTAAATAGACCTGTAAGTTTCTAATTTCTTCGTGGACAAATACTTGCATGGACAAACACTTAAGGAATTTGGGAGTAATATATGATTTATACGATTTCCATAGTGAGGCCAATTCTTGCCTACCACGACATATGACAACATTTGATATGCCCTTGTGAATCAAAAAAAAAGAAACAATTTTTATTATAAGGCTGTAAGTATTAAATTACTTTTAAAATTTCGTATAGTCTTAGTAAAAACCTGAGAACTAAAGTCAAGCGTTAGCTTCAGTAATCTACATCTCTGGGGTCATGTTTCAGGACTAGAAAATTTTTAAAAATCAATAGGGAAATTTCAGAGTAGCTTTAGATACATTATGAAAACTTAAAAATGTCATTCTGTGATCTATTTTAAGAAGTTATTTGCCTGAGTAGGTTGTCAGGTCATCATTATAATACTTTGGTTTATAGAATACATACAAATTTTTTAAAAATCTAACAAAACCTAACTGGGAATTCTGAGTATATTTATTTATTTTCTTCCTAATATAGTGCCTTCTTTATTTTCTTTACACACCAAAAACTGAGAATAAAAATATCTTTAATACATAATCATAAATCTATTGATTATAGACATCCATTTTATAAGCCATGCTTTGGGGACTATATTATTTGAACAATAAATTTATCACTAGGAATTCAAGCAAAACGATTTCTGCCTCTGAATAACAACTATAATCACAATATTTAAGCATTAATAATTTGCCTTAATGTTTCATCAAGCACTTTATTCTTCACAACAAATCAAAGTCTAAATTAGAGACATTGGTTGGTATTGAAATTCATATAACCTTTTAGAAATTAAAATATATATTTAAATCCATACTCACATAAAATTCAGCTATCTTTCTTATGTGTTATAGTCTGTCATTGTACATTCAAATTATCCTGATATCAAAAAAGTCCTGCTGTTTAGCCTTTCTCCAATAGAAAAAGGAACTAACAATAGAAATGTTCAATGATGAAACCATGGTTACATTTGAAGAAGTTCTTTATACATTAGTCAGAGATTCTATTAATTTGTGTTGTGTCCTTCATTTGAGGCATATTCTAGTACTTTAAAGGAGCCTTAGTAGAATGAGAGATAGGATTGCAGCGGAGCACCAACTAAACAACAATGGAGGCTACAAAATGAAACAGAAAAATTTAAAAAGTCAACAAAAACTAGACCCTTTCATTTAACACATGTGAAGTAGCATCTTGCTGAAAGCACTGTATGTTTCACTTATTCCAGTGGAATGGGTAGAAGTCAGCATTATCTATTCTGGAATCAATCTTATCAAGATATGTTTTGGAACTACCTGAATCCATTGAAATTCTTCAAGTGGCATGCTTGCCCACAATCCTACCTTATGTACATAGCCAGAAAGTTTCTATGCTAGTTCCCAGGTTCACTTTCCAATTCCCTTTTTGGAGTTGGAGTTCTCCCCTGAAGCTCAGTCTGAATGGCTGGTGCCCTGGGATAGAGCATATTGCTATGGGGCAGGAGTTCCTGCTGAAAAGCTCTGCACTTTGATTGTCTTCACCATTCCCAGCTCCTGTTCCCAAGCACCTTTCCTCCTGCATCCTCACTTTAGAATAGATATCCTCCTCCTTGCCAATGAATTTCCCTGCGTTCTTTACACCCTGCATCACCTGAGATGGGACTATTCCCTTAATATGGTGTAGAAACCCTGAATTAATTGTTCTACATAGTGTGTCATACTGAAATATCTTTCAAGTTATTTTTTCTTGTCTTTTTCATTTCACATCATGGCAAGTAAACAAAGATAAACAAAAAGATGCTTTATATTACAATAACAGTTTACTTATTTTCATGTTAAGTCACTAAAAATCACATTAAAAAGAACACTTCAAAATCAAATTACATGCATTTGAATTAAAAAGAAATGAGATACAATTCATATTTTATATAACATAAGTCTATAAAAAGGATACTAAAAACATTAACTTAATTAATTAATAGCTTTTTACCAGAATATGCTACTTTAACTCTCAAGGAGTATTTAGTCACAAAGAGGGCTTGAGGCCAGAATATATGGATACATCATTTTCAAACTTCATGGCAAATGAAAATAAAAGTTACAACATCATAAAATTCATCTTGCATGTTTTCCTCCTAATAGTTATGTTTTTATAAACAATCACTTTAATTACCAGAATAGCAAAATAGCAATAAAAACATATTTATATAGGTTTTCATAGTTTACAAAGAGCTTTCACATATGGAAAGTTAAATACACTATGCTGTAGTTATATAATACCATATAGACCAGTTCCACCCACATCCATAGTTTTACTTTCTGCAGTTTCAGTTATCTGCAATCAACTATGGTTCAAAAATATTAAATGGATAATTTCAGAAATAAATAACTCACAAGGTTAAATGCATGGCATTATGAAAAGTATCATGAAATTTCATACCATCCTGCTGTTCTATCTGGGTCAGGGACCATCCCTCTGTCTAGCATTACCAACACTATATGTGTTACCTGCCCATCAATTACTTAATAAACATCTCAGTTATCAGATCAACTGTCAGATTGCTTGGGTTTAAATGGTATGGGGTTTGTTTTGTTTTGCTTTGCTTTATTTAAGAGTGGTCCCAAAGCATAAAAGTACTAATTCTAGCAATTTGAAGATTCCAGAAGGACACCATAAGGTGCTTCCTTTTAGTGAAAAGCTGAAAATTCTGTAACTAAATAAGAAAGAAAAACATCACATAGTGATGTTGTTAAGATCAGTCTGAATGAATCTTCTGTTCATAAAATCATAAAAAAGTAAAAATAAATTTGTGCTAGCTTTTCTGCCACTCCATAAACTGCAAAGGTTATGACCACAATACATGATAACAGCTTAGTTAAGATGAAAAACAGCAATAAATTTGGTATGTATATATGTATATATATATATGATTTTCCTTCTAAACAAATATGTAAATTTAGAAGGAAAATATATGTATATTTAGAAGAAAAATCATAGTATAAGTAGGGGTTGGTACTGTCCACGATTTCAGGCATCCACTGGGGGGGGGCGTCCACTGGGGGGGTCTTGGGACATACACCCCCGTCAGATAAAGAAAAATTACTATATAAGATGGACCAAATGAAAAGGTGATGTTCCATTCATTTATATGGTTCTACCTTTCCTTGAAATTATTTTTAGTAATTAAACTGAAATTACACATGATAATTGAGTTCATTTTAGACATGTATAATTCAAAAATTTGTTCTTCATCTTAATATGTGTGCAAATGTTATCTTTCATGTACTTCTTTTAACTATATAAGAAAAATGTTCCACATTGCAAGTGTTTAACCACTGAAAATAAAAAGACAAATAATTTCAAATCAATGTAATAGGAAGTAAGCTTTCACTTAAAATATTCAGATATTTTGGGTAAATAGTAATATTAAATAGAAGATAATATTAATAGTCAAGTACTGCTAAACTATTTTGAAGAATGAGATGGCTAGGTCTATTCATTTTGTCTCTTGTGAATACATTCAAAGTCATATCTCATTCAGTTTCATCGCAGTGATGGATATTAAGACAAAGACTGATGTTTCTATTGTTACACAATAATGAAGTCACATTCTTATAATAGAATTTAGGGTTTCATATTTTTAGGTTTTTACTATAGTCACTACATCGAGTGACATAATAATAAAGAAGCCTTATTTTTATCATCAATAGCATATAAAGAGCTATTGATTTCTTTCCAGTACTGGCATAAATAATGAGCAGAACGAATGACACAGCCAAATGCAGTCAATAAAGTAAATCTCTGCTGAGTTACACTGTTATGTAAAAGGCAAAGTAATGACAGAATTGGAAAGTTTTTAAATGGACACATTCTTTTATTGTATCTTTACAAAGCAGTTTCACTATTTTCAAGCCTAAAAACGACAGCAATGATTGTTTTTCAAACCTAACTGACTTTCAAAAGTTCTCATTCAGAAATCATAAAAATTATTATAAAGTATTTTTCTTTCTATAAAAACATTTGGGTTCTAATTTCATAGAGATTCAGGATGATAAATGAAAGCTTATTATTTTGTGACTGAATTATATTTATCTGAACTCTTTAATAACTTCCTGGTTATAGTTTCCATGAATATTTTGCATCTCCAAGGATGATCACTCAATTTCCACTTGAAAATTCTGACCTAATTATCACAGCATTTCATAAAACTTAAAACCCATTACTGCCATGATCAACCTTCTTAATATTTTCTCCTTTATTTAATGCATTTTATAATGAAATTCATTTCATACTACTGAAAGCTTGTCTTTATAACTTGTTATTTTATCCCTTCTTAATAAGATTCTTTCCCTGTTATTTCTAATTCCTGTTAGCTCCGATTTACTTTTAGTTTGTTTCACACAAGTACAAATGAACTTTTTATGGAGTAATTACCCTGGTTTCAAACATATGCCCGTGTTCTGGAGCTCTCTCCATGCTATGTTCTCATGATCTTTTCTCCTTTTTTTTATATTATAGACCTCTTTCTTTCTTCTGAATCATTATTACGAACATGCAAACCTACTCAAGTCTCACCCAACTTTTAAAAGCCCTGTGCTCACCCAATACTCTATGATTATTTTTCTACACCTTTTCCTACTTGTGGCCAACCTTGAAATAGTAACTATAATCTTTCCATCCTATTAACTCCCATTAATTCCATAACCTACCAACATTCTCTAATAAGTCATCTTTGAACTCCACATCGCTCTACCACATAGGCCCTTGGGAGAATTCCTCTACCCTATGCCCTCAGAAGCATTTGGCACTATTGATAAGCCCTGTTATTAGAACTTTCCCTTCCTTTGACTTTTCTTAAACTACATTCTCTGATTTTTACCCTTAACCTAATAAGTGTGTTCCTTGGTTTACTCAGAAGAGTCTTCAATTATTTGTCCATACTTTTTTGTTTTTTAAATAAAATTTAACTACTAACTCTTGTATTAGTGATGGCAGCATTTATTTGATAAATTGCTACTTTAAATTTTTCAAATTCCTTATGATCTTGCCTATCATGTGAAAAATATGTGCAATAAAGAGAATTATAAATGCAATACATTAAGCATTATTATAATGATATTATATTAGCATATTAACATATCCTTGGATATCATCTCATATAGACTGTAGATTAAATTTATACTTAAAACACAATAGAACAGAGAAAAAGATGGAGATATCATGGCTAGGCTCTAGTTAATATTTATGCCAATGCCCTTCTCAAATAGAATATTAAATTCTCAAAAAATAAAGTAGTTGTTGAAAAATACAGTATTAATTGAATCATATAAATGTTTTTAGAGTATTTTTTAAAAATTTTATTTTCAGAAATATTTTTATCTGAACTTTCTGTCTGTACTAGATGCTTTTCTATCTCTTACAAACACGTACACACTCCCACACATAGTAAATGGTCTTCTACTAACTAACTTGTTTTGGGCTTATTACTACTGACTTCCTGCAGCTCGAAGAGGTGAATCATCTACTCTAGGCACGTACTTCGGAAAAACATTCACTTCTTTGTCAGGACCACTGGTACATAGATTGTGTTTTGTGTGGCTCATAAGGGTTGATGATGACTTTGTGGACTTGCTCATCTGTCCTTGAGCACATGATGTGCAAGTCTTTTTAAATACTCTTAAAACGTTATTCCTAATGTCTTAGAGTTCTGGAAACTCTCTTTCTACAAAGACTTATGTAACCATATCAGTGCTAACCTGATGCATTCAAGTGGTTGGGTTCAAATGGAGAGGAAAGATTTACTTCTTTTTTTTTTTTTATTACCCAGAATCTTCAACACCCTATCTCAAACACTTCATTTGGTTACTTAAATCCAGATTCTTTACCCTTCCAATTCTTTTCTTACCAAGTGATATAATTATTCTTACCAAACTTCTTGTATTCCCATTCATCTAATACCTCTAAAAGTTATTTGATAATAGGGAAATTGTTTTTTAAAAATGTAACACAATGCAAATATCTCAGGCTGGGCGCACTGGTGCACATGTGCAATCCCAGTGGCTTGGGAGGTTGAGGCAGAAAGATTGCAGCCTCAGCAACTTATGGAGGCCCTAAGCAGGTCAGTGAGACCCTGTCCTTAAATAAAATGTATAAAAGGGCTGAGGATGTGGTTCAGTAGTAAAGCACCCCTGGGTTGAATCCCTGATACCAAGGGAGGGGAAAAATTGCAAATATTTCAGTAACGTGACCATTTTTCAACTTTTGAAAAAAATACATGTATTTAGAAATTTAGGAGAGATGGGCAATAAAATTATGAAAACATATGTTTGCACTTGGACAACTATAAAGTTCTAAGCAAATGTAGAATAATACAGCTATGATTTTTACCTTTTTGGACACTAGAATTTATGACTTTTCTGTATCTGTGATGGTAAAAGGAAGGCTGAGAGCAAGGAAAGAAGTGGCTATTTGGAAGGGAGCAAATGCTGAGGTGCTTTCTGTAGATGTTGCACATCCTCATGAAACAGCTTCAGTGAAGCCCCCTGTGCCCTCCCTCTGCTCTGCAGCTATGTTACATGCTTCAGATGCCACAGCTTCCTTGGTCTTGTTTTATTAAATTCAACACTAGCACCAGGGTGTGAAGTTGCTAGGGAAATAATTTGAAAAGATACTTATTCAGAGCCCCAGTTGGTTTTCTCTGGATTAATAAGTAGCTTGATGCAATTTAATTCATTTCAAATCAATGATGCTACCAATCTTTCTCTGGAAGAAAATTATGCTTATCTCTGTTTAACATTTGGTGAGCGAATTACCTATTTGTACTGCTCGTTCCCCTCAGTCCATAAATGCTTTTAACTCCAGTGTAAACAGTATTATCTCTCTGTACAATTCTAGCCTTTAACACGCTACATTTTTGCAATAACTTCCGAATGTCCAATAGCCATTCCTGGTGTATTATGGAGTCTGCTGTCAAGAGGATCTGCCTAAGACAATGATTTCACTTAGCTCTTGGGTAAGCTAAGGTCACTAGCTTATGAATGTCACTGAATCTTTCACATGAGCTTCTAAAATTCTCCAGTTCTGATGGACCCAATCAGTCATTTGGCAAAATCATGTACTGTTTTATAGTACTGATTGTTTTTTCCTGTTCAGTATATCTCCAATTATATTCCAAGTTGTTTAAAGGGCAGAGACCTTGGATTTTTCTTTAGATTTTGAGTTCGTTTAAATTGTGTCTGCTGTGGTTTGAGAACATTATACGTGTCCTATCCCTAATTATGCTGCAACTCATACTAAGTACCATTATTATTGACTTAAATAAGGAAACTAAGTCACACAGAGCTGTTTGACTTGTCTAGGTCCACACTCCTGATAAGTGACCAAGCCAGAATTCAAACTGAAGAACCTCAGTTCCAAAGCCCTCTCTCTCCATATACTGCTCCCCTAGTAACTTTTAGGTTGCCTCAAAACCCAAAAATTATTAACATGATGATGAAAGAAAAACTACTGAGACTGCTCTTGCTTTCTCTGCTTGATTTGCTTGATTATTAGAGTCAGTGGTAGAAGGAAAGAAGAATCATGAAACAGATGGCAGGAAAAGTGCTCAACAGAACTGGGCACACTGCACATTGCTTCTTTCTGACATTTTCCCTGATTCATCAAAATATCCAGAAATAGTAATAACCCTCCAATATTTAGACACCAATTTAGAAGGTAACTGATGGGTGGAGGGGGTGTGGATTTACAAAGAGAATTGCTTACTTATCATTCACATTCATTCCAGGCTAATGGGAGAAGGAAGAAATTCTTCACACTGCCCTGCATATGTGTTGAAACTCTTATTGAATGATTTTACATCAAGAGGTACCGCTGCCTGCTGGGAATTGCAAGTGGTCTTTTTTCATGAACATGGAAAGGCAGCATGTGCAAAGAACTTCCCTAACATAAGAGGACTCCTCAACAAATATTTCCTATATGTCTGTTGTTCACTATGCTGATTTCACCTGTAATCAGTTAGAAAAAAATAATAATCCCTCCACCCTACTGGCAACAGGGTAAAATTTTTTTCTTTTTAATCCTAGAATTTGATAAACATGCATTTCATTGTTTAAAAAAGAACTCTTAGTATTCAGCTCCTCTTCTACTTAATCAATTCTTGACAGCCAACCAAGGACAAATATTAACTTTTTGGTAGGAGTTCCCACACAAAATGAGTAATCTGTCATTTTATAAAATTTCCAAATTAACAACATCCAAAGTTCATGACTTTGAAAATCTATGTAGAAAATCTAAACAAAGTATCCTAAACAAAGTATCCCATCTAGACCCCAGTTTTTACACTCAAACTCTCTGTAGAAATCATCTCAAAACTTTTTCACCAGCAAGGGCATTGACTTTCTTCCCTATTAAATCAGTTCTCACCTAGGATAATAACAGCACAGAAGATTTTGGTGAATCTATGTGTTACATAATTTTGGCATGTGTACAAAGTTATGGAAGTCTTAAAATTATTTTGATAGAAGTTGTGTGTACAAATTTATGGATGTCTTAAAATTCTTTTTATAGAAATTGTATGTTAAGGTCTTTCTTTTTGCAGGAAGGAAAACAAGGATAGTCTATCAGGGAGAACACTTAAGTGAATTTTATCAATTTCTAATTCTATAGGACAGATATATTAGTAATCAAGTAGGAGAAGAAAATCTAATGGTAACTGTAATAAAGTAGTTTTCAAATATAAGTAATAGCACTCATAGTGCCTCTCAGACAGTGTAACATTCACTTTTATTCAGTAATAAATGCCAATATTAAAGACAGGTACTTAACGTTATTAACATTTATTCTTGCCAGTATTCATTTTGCTAGAGATAATAAAATCTACATATTCTTCCCATTCACCCAAATGCTGTTATAAACAGGAAAAACAAGGGTGCATAGCTAAGATATGTCAAATTAGAAAAAAAAAAAAAAAACCTTCTTTATAAATAGAAGGCAATAAATGACCATCTATATTACCAATATAAATCTGGAGAACACTATGAATGTGTTGTAGCCAAAGGGGAAAAAATATAGACTAACCCAATGAAGATGCATTTTGGATAACTCTCATATGTCCACAATTTAAGTAATCAGAGCATTGGAAAATATGATATCACTTTGTTTGTATATATATATATGTATATATATATATATACATATATATATATATGACTATATCCACAGATGAATCAAAAATCACCTAGAAAATTTAAGAAAAAATATGCTAAAGTTAGGGGAAATAAACTAAAACCTTGGTTCATTTTTTTTTTCTGAAACAAAAGATTACAAACTATAATGAATTTTTTTCTGTCATTAACTGAAAATGCAAATGAAAAATACAGTGTAATTTATACTGTGCCAATATAAGTTAGAACCTCACATAACATGGGTGTGATGGGATCCTCTTGATTGGCATCTCACTTACTTCTGCCCATCATGAAGCACTCTTAGAATTTTGCACACATTCCCCCAACAGTAGGCACGATTCTAGGAAGCTAAAACAACATGGACTTTATTGAAAAACAGGGACTCATTGTAAACACACCAGAAATTAATAAAAAGCTTCCCAAACACTTCTGTTTTATCTTCTTTCACTTTCCACACCAGCATTTCTAGCATTCAAAGCTACAGTTTTTCTTTTTTTTTTTTTTTAATAGAACCAATTGCTTTGGGTTTATTGTGTTCCTGTCTCTATATCCCAGTCTTCCTCCTTCTTTATGCAAAAGGCAGGTGCCAGGAATCCAGAGGCCCACTGCAATCCATGCTCACTCTTGCCCAGGTATACCATACCTCACATCACCACCTGGAAGTGGTAACAAAGTTTAAACACTGCATTCCAGTCTTGCATCGTGTGGTGTCTTCACAGAATCAGAATACTCAGAGATTCAGGCTCAAAGTCTGGGCAATCTGCTCCTGTTAGTTGATTTCCCTGTGAAAATAATGTGAGTGATTTGCAGGATTTCTGGAAGTCTAACATACTCAAAGATAGTTCTGATGGCCTGAAGTTCTCTTAATTGGCCTTCGCCAATTAAGCTACATTCTTTGACATAAATGTCACCCAATGGTAAATGAAGTCTTAACTTCTCAACTTGGCAATGTTCTACCATCCAGCCAGGCTGAGGCAAGCTGGCAGGGACATAGTTTGACCCGAGAAGGTCTGAGAGCAGATACAAGTGTCTAGGAGTGGAAGCCCCCAAACACCTGATTGTTTACAATTTCTCCTTTTCTTTCTCTCCCTATTCTTCTGCCTCTTCTCCAATGTCCTATAACTAGTTTACCTCAAAGTCAGTGCATCTAATAATATATGTACCTAAAATATGTATTTTTCCAACTTCCAAATTTCACATATGCCAAGGCCAAGAGGAGAAAGATTTTTCACAGTTCCTTTTAAATGATCTCTGAAGTTATATTAGTTTTTCTGCAGAATAGTTTTGGTGGGTTCATCTAGAGTAGCACTGTTCAGTAGAACATTTTGTTGTTGTTGTTCTAATTAGTTGTACATAACAGCAGAATGCATTTCAACTCTTTGTACACAAAAGAGCACAACTTTTCACTTCTCTGCTTGTACGTGACGCAGAGTCACACCATTCATGCAATCATACTTGTACATAGGATAATAATGACTGATTCCACCATCTTTACCCCCCATAATCTCTCCCCAACCCTCACTCCCCTCTGTCCAATATAAAGTTCCTCCATTCTTCCCTTGCCTCCCACTCATTATGTTACCCACATCCACATATCAGAGAAAGCATTCAACCTTTGATTTTGGGGATTGGCTTATTTTGCTTTGCATGATATCCTCCAACTCCATTCATTTACCTTCAAATGCCATAATTTCATTCTTCTTTAAAGCTGACATTTAATATTCCATTGTGTATATATATCACAGTTTCTTTATCCCTTCATCTATTGAAGGGCATCTGTGTTGGTTCCAAATTTAATTATTGTGAATTGAGCTGCTGTAAACATTTTGGATATAGACTAAGGATGGGAGAGCTGGGTCAAATGGTGGTTCCATTTCCAGTTTTCTAAGGAATCTCCATACTTCTTTCCATAATGGTCACACCAATTTGTCTTACCACCAGCAATGTATGAGTGTACCTTTTCCCTCACATTCTTACCAATACTTATTGTTGCTTGTATTCTTGATCATTGTCATTCTGACTGGAATGAGATAAAATTTTAGTTTTGATTTGCATTTCTCTAATTACTAGAAATGTTGAATATATGTTGATTGGTCATATTTCTTCTGTGAAGTGTCTGTTCAGTTCCTTAGCCCATTTATTGACTAGGTTATTTATTTTTTTGGTGTTAAGTTTTTTGAGTTCTTTATATATCCTGGACATTAGTGCTCTGTCTGAGGTACATGTGGTAAAGATCTTCTCCCTTTCTGTAGGGTCTCTCTTCATGTTATTGTTTCCTTTGCTGAGAAGCTTTTTAGTTTGAATCCATCCCATTTGTTGATTCTTGATTTTATTTCTTGCACTTTAGGAGTCTTGTTAAGGAAGTCAGGTCCTAAGCCAACATGATGAAGATTTGGGCCTACTTTGTTTTCTATTAAGTGCAGGGTTTCTAGTCTAATTCCTAGGTCCTTGATCCACTTTGAGATAAATTTTGTGTAGGGTGAGAGAGAGGGATTTAATTTCATTTTGCTACATATGAATTTCCAGTTTTCCTAGCACCATTTGTTGAAGAAGCTCTTTTCTCCAACATGTTTTTGGCACCTTTGTCTTGTATGAGATAACTGTATTTATGTGGATTTGTTTCTGTTTCTTCTATTCTGTACCATTGGTCTACATGTCTATTTTGATGCCAATATCATGCCATTTTTGTTACTATAGCTCTGTAGTATAGTTTAAGGTTTGATGTTGTGATGCCTCTTGCTTTGCTTTTCTTACAAAGCTACAGTTTTTTAACCTCTTCAATTACAGAGTCTTGTTGCAAATTTCCTCATTCATGCCACAAAGATCAACAAGTAAAGTATGTTCTTCATAAAGCCTTGAAGCTTTTTTGCTTATTACAACTAAAGTGTTTTTATTCACAAATAAAATAACTTCTGAAAAATAAAAGATGTTCAAGGATTAGAACAGAAGAGTAAAAATAATTTTTAGGACAGATTTATGGAAACATATGGGCACAGTTTGGTCGAATACCTTACCTAAAAAACAAAAATAAAACAAAAGAATATTAAGAAACACTGATGAATTAGATCCCAAATCTCTTATTGAAATTTTTATTAAGTTCTTCTACATGGTAGCAATATCTCTCCATTTTCAATAAGAGTTTAATAAAATTTGTTCATAAAATATAAGTATTTGTAGCATAAAGCCAAGATTCAGACAGGTGATATTTGTAACCTATATATCTAAAAGAGACCTTTTAGCCAGGCACAGTCACATATGTTTGTAGTTCCTGCTACTAGGGAGGCTGAATTAGGAGGATCACTTGAGTCAAAAGGTTCTAGGCCAGCCTGGGCTACATAGCAAGATGATTACTCTAAATAAATAGAAGGGAATTTTCAATTAAAATATTTTTTGTATATTTAGTGCATTATGATCATATATAATTTTGGAGTTCATTTTGACAAAATCAAACAATGGAATATAATTTTTTCCAATTTAGTCCCTAGTACTTCTCCTTTACCTTCCCCTTTTCCATCCCACATTCCTTTTCCACTATTTTAGTGGTACTTCGTCCATTTATTTATAGTTTTTTTTAAATTAGTGCTTATATAGATAAAAGTGAAATTCTCTGTGGTATATTCATATATGTACAGAGGATAGTTTGGTAAAATTAAGAATTTTTAATGAGGAAATGATAGATAAAATAGACAAATGACATGTACAAGCTCTTCATGAAGGAGAACTCTCAAATGACCTTTAAGCCTATGAAGAGTTATTCACATCATCAGTTGTTACTTGAATTTGAACGGTCCCCCAAAGTCCCATCTGATCAGAGGGAGGCTTTGGGGAAGTGATTAGTTCCCAGAGCTTTGATCACATCAATGGATCAACCCATTGACGACTTGGATAGCTATTGGGAGGTGGCACCTTGTTGGAAAAAGTAGCTCACTGGGGACATAACCCAAAAGGGTTTCCTTTTCTTCTCTCCTCTCCCCTCTCTCCCTCTCTCCCTCTCTCTCTCTCTCTCTCTCTCTCTCTCTCTCGCTCTCTCTCTCTCCTTCCTGGCTGCCAAAAGCTGAGCAATTTCCCTCCACCATGCCCTTCTGCCATGATGATCCACCGCACCTCAGGCCCAAAGTAATGGAACCAGCTAACCATGAACTAAAACCTCCGAAAATATGAGTCAAAATAAATCCTTTATCCTCTAAGTTGTTCTCATCAGGTATTTTGGCCAAAGCAATGAAAAACTGACTAACAAAGAAATCGTCAAGGAAAAGCAATTTTAAAAACAACAATGACTTACCTTTCTACACTCAAAAGAATACTTTAAAAAGGAGCGATACTGCAACATGCTGATGAGGAAAAGCGGTAATTTGTATCTCAAACACTGCTGGCGGAGCCTGGATTGGTATGATCTCCTTGGAAAATGCTTGATTTGGCAGTATCTAACAAAGCTGACTACAATCATATCCTAAATGTCTGCAGTTCCACTCCCAGATATAGATACAATAAAAAAGGTGACCAGAAATGTGTATTATCAGCTCAATGCTACATACTTGTAGCAGCATTTATAAGAACTCCAAACTGGAGGCAACCCAAATTGTACAGTAATGAAAAAGAACAAATCACACCTACACACCATAACCCAGATAAATCTCCAATACACTATGTTGAGCAAAACAATCCAGGCACAAAAGAATCGTGCTGTGTGATTCATTTCTATAAAATACAAAAAACTCAGCAAATATAACTTAGGATTATACAAGTCAGAATAGTGGTTATCTCTGGAGGACAGCACAGGAAGGAGGGAGGAGGGAGGCTCCTGAAAGCACCCAGTCTCTATTATATTTTGATATCAGTTGTGGTTACATAAGTGTATTTAGCTTTTAATAATTAATCATGCAGTACCTTTATGAGTTTAATATGTTTTTGCATGTACAATATAGTTTGGCTTTAAAAGTTTTTAATAAATGAATTTAATGACCTTTTGAATCACTTTCCATTCTTATAACTTCAGATTTCCAACAGAAACCAAGAAAATTTATTACTTTATTTTCCTATGTCCAAGATGAATACATTTATTTATGTGTTACTATCAGCAACATGTGACAATTTATTATTGACTTTATCTAATTTCTGATACCCAGCAGGAGAACCACTGTTGCAACTGCCTTCTCCTCCTCCCCATCCCCCTGCTCCTCTTCTTCCTCCTCTTCCTCCCCATCCTCCTCTTCCTCTCTTTCTTCCTCCTCCTTTTCCTTCTTCTTTTCACTTTCTTAAAAGAATACCAAGCATAGTGGAAACATGTGGAAATATATCCAGGATATAAAACATGATCTGACGTGTTTTTAAATATGTTACATATTTTAAATCATTATAGATGAAAAACTATGTATACACAGAGAGAAAGTGAAGGGTCATTTCTGTCTTGCAATATTTGTGACTAGTATGCAACTTTCAGGATGGAGGCATTGATAAGTGAAGATTATCAAAATTGCATCCTGTTTTATCAAAAATATCAGGATGTGGGGTGTCAGGAAAATTATGGAAAATAAATACAATACGCTACAACATTGTAGAGCACTTAGTCTCCAAACTCTATTTCCCTTGTGGAACCACCCTCGAGGTACATTAATCTGTGTCCATGCCTACGAAGGGAACAGTGTTGTCACAACTCTGCAGGAGACACATGCATGGTAGAGCGAGTGTGAGTTGTCAGGCTGTCCGTGATGGACCTCTTGGGAACAAAACAGGAGGTGCTTAGATCAAGGAGGCAAATTTGGCTCAAATCCTGGAAGACATAACATTGTTATAAAGAGATTTTTACTTTTTAAAAAATGTGAAGTCATTTAATGATGAGCAAAGAGAAAAATCAAAGAACTACACTTTAGGATTATTATTGTAGTATCGAATGTTAAATTTATTGGAATAAAGAGAGACTGCCCATTCTTCAAATCACAAGTTTCACAGGAAGGGAAAAGGGTATCATTTTTCATCCACACCTCAAAAATTTCCTTATTTAAAAAACAAATACCCTGAAATTTTCAAAGCAATCTCCTAAATGCTCTAATTTGATGGTAGAAGAATTTAATGTTTTCTCTCCGTCGTCCCATCATTTGGAAATCCTAAACCTAATTTCCAATATTATGATCTAAACAGTGTTTAAAGAGTCTCGTAAGGCAGACATGACTTTAGTAACCCTTACATGCAAGTTCTCTCAGCTTATTAGAGGGATTGCAGAAAGTTTTATTCTCCACACAGACTCCCCAAATCAAAAACTTTTCAACTATGACTATGGGGGATTTTGCACTATTTCCGATATCTTATTGACTTCTCAGTTGCCTAGAACCTCATATGAAAATAAAAATTTTACCCATAGTGGAAGCAACAATATATAATTTTTCTTCCAAACTATTAAACCAAAATCCCCCCAATGGCAGAAGAGAAAGATCACCCCCAAAGTATGTAGAAATATATAGCAAATGACTTTGCTGAAGAATAAAATTTCTTCATGTTTTTATTATACTTTATCTAAAAATTAATTGATATTTTTGCATTTTTTGTACAAAATAATCTTTCAATGTTTCTCTTAATAGGCACTTTAATGTGTTAAATTACTTAAAATTTACTTAACAAAAACTCAAAGCACATATTTTAAATTACTTAAAATTGATGCTATAAGAAGATATTCCATGAGTTTCAGACCCGGTGTTGCCTATTAAATTTTAATTTTTCCCTTTTGACTTGCAAGACAACACTTTTTTTTTTTTTTTTTTTTTTTTTTTTTTTGTAGTAGCAATTTGCCATTAAAAATATTCAGCATCTCAGACCTTGTCCCAGTCAGGGGAAGCCATGCATCCTGTTCAGCTTTAACGTGCTATAAGAAGTTTAGTAGTTGCAGATTATGGATAAACAACTACTGCTTTCCCGTGAAACAAAAAGTGGTAAGAATGCTTGGCAATCAACTTTTGACTCACTCTTTCCCTGTTTCTTGCCTGGAGCATTGACATCAGGCTTGGAAGTAAAACAGTCAGTTTGAGCTGAGGACTCAGGGACAAATGAGCATAAAGAATAACCTAGTAAGACTCAAGAAAATCTAGTTATCTACAAGAAGCCTGCATGTTGCTAGCACTGTGGCTGCCTACCTCTCTACTGTTCAACATAACTTTCTACAACATTGTATGTTACCCAACACAGTAGGCACTAGCCATATAAAGTAATAGAGCACTTGAATTATAGCTAGTTAGAATGAGGAATCCATGCTTAATTAATCGTACTTCTTAATTTTAACTTTAACAGTGTAAAGTGGCTAGTGGTCACTATATTGGATAGCACAACTGGATTTACACCACTACTTGGTTAAACTATATAAGCAGGGTTAAACTATATAAGCAGATTTGTTTAATGTGCAATTGGTTGCACAACTAACTAAATATACTATGTTTATACTAGAATTTCAAGTTCGGTCTTTTCCTCTTGGCACACATATCTAGTCTAAAAATATTTCCCTTAGAACACTTTCAGATCAAACCTTCATGGACTGAATAACAGATACCTGGGGATCTCTTTACAGTGGTACACAATAATGAAAACATGAAGTTGAAGAGAGATTGATCTACTATAGGCAAGCTCCTAACACCTAGGAGAGATTAACCTCTCTCTAAATGTAATCAAGCAACACCTCACAGTGCAGGCATGCAAACAATGCAGAAAGGTGTTTCTTTATAGCACATTTACCTTTCAATCCCAAAGAAAATAGGGTCTCTGTTTGCCCTCAAGGTGTATGTTATTACCTACATGCTTTGCTGCTCTGTTTTCTCTGACTTCAGATTTGGATAGGGTACCTATTCCAGTGGGGATGTGTTTTATATTTGGGTGAAAGAGGATGAGTAGGCAGAAAACCCTAACTGGTGGGTATATTTAAATACCTCCCAGTTCTTGATCATTCACCTGGAACAGAAGAATAGAGACTAATATAATAATTACCCAAAATTAGCTGACTGACGCCATCCAGTAAGCAAGAAGTAGAGTATTAAAAAGTCTTGTCTTTGAATATTGTCAAAACAGAAGGCTCTGTGTCTGAGAGTCATAATCACAACCATAAATATGACTTATGTGAACACAAAGAATAAAAACTGTCACTGGTGTGATCCTTTCAATCCTAGGGATGCTAATGAAGACACAGTCCAATGGAGTTTTGAGGAAAATGCTTACTTGGCATCCTTTTAAAAAATGTTTTACTATATTTATGAAATGGATCATTACTGTCTTTTATTTTAAGCATTGTAGATCCTCCCATATATGCCCCTTGGTCACATGCATTGGACTTAAGGATGTTTCATTACTGTGTCTATGATCCATCCTGACCCATCCTCTTGCAATCTTCCATGTAGTTGCCTGTCCATCTTTTGTGGTTTCTGGGGTTTGTAATCATTTGTGTCATTAAACACACCTGATTTCCTATAACAAGCAAACTACATGCACACATACTCACACACACATAAAAATAAATATGGATTTAGAGGCTCCTTTTACCTACCTAAGTGCTTAATACATCGGAGACCAGTTTACTAATTTTTGGAATTGCTTATATAGTTTCTTTTTATATGCTTACTATTGCAGAAATATTAGAACATACAAACATTGTAGAAGTATTGTTGTTCTTGGTGTTTTTTTTAAAGCAGAAACTATTGCAGTCACAAACAGACTCTGAGATATGCTTTTTCCAACAGGTACAATTCTAGGCCTGGAAATTCACTGAAGCATACTACTAACAGATTTAAATAGATGAAGAAAAGCATATTGCTTTCTGATATGTAAATTCTGAAATACTTAATGATATACTGAAATTTAAATTATACTGAAAATGAAAAGATAATGAGTCAATATAATAAAGCCAAGGAACATATCAAAGCCTAATAAGAAATTTTAAAAATTTAATGATTTACTCTAAAGGCTTCCTTAGCTATAAAGTGAACAGTAGCTCATCTGACATCCATTAGTCACTTAAATATGATAGTGAATACTTACTGAACATTTACTACATGCCAGACAAAATATCAATCAATTCATATTTTTTGTCTCATTTACTTCTCTTAATCAATTGTTCTATAAGTGAATATAATCAAGGTAACACTTTATTAGCTTTATGAAGGATTTGTATGATGTTGTAGTTCATTAAAAATGTATTTCATATTAATTTGTGCCTATTATTATGGTGAATAATGGCTTCCCAGTGAGGTGGTGAGTTTATTAGATAAAAGTTTAAACTTGTATGCATAAGATTAGCATCTAATATTCACTGTGGGCTCAACCACTGATTTATTGTGTATATATCTGTGGTCAAGCCTTTGAAATTACCTCTAATAATTTACTCTGCATGTATTGAGAAATTGTCTCAAGAAATCGCAAAATAACAGATGAGTGAGTAAGAAGAAACAAAGTAGAAAATGCTATTGAACCAAAAGCTGTTGATGAAAGATAAGAGGAATAGGACTTCCTTATATGTGCTTCTTGAAGTTAAATAAAAGCAATAGAAAATGACTTGGAAGTTTTCCAGAGCAAGTGTAGTTTTTATCTGGATTTTCATGATAAAAAGCATGACAACCAACAGGAGTGAATAGAAATTAAGGAACAAAATGGTAAGAGAAGAAAACCTTACAATCAACTTACAACCATGAAGTTGCTACACAGCACTAGTTTCTACAAAGAAAAATAGGTACAGAAGAGCAACAATACTTGGACAAATTATTAATGACCTTTCACATTAATTTGTCTGAAGTCACCTACTACAAAAGCAGACTTTCTTAGGAAGAATGGAAATGATGTATCACAAGTGTGTAAATATGCGTGGCTTATTTAATATTAGAATTCTTAAATAGTCTGATGGCCCTTGCTTGAAATTGGTAACAATTCTCAACAATAGACTCAACTACCCACACTTATTTTTCCTCAAATTATCCATGAACTCACCAGTGTTCCTGTATGTACAGCCATAGAAGCTAGAGTGTTGATTTGCTACATTCTAGAAATAATTCCCTCTGCTACCCCACAGATGTGACAGATTCCACAAATAGTTGGAGCTGTTCCATATTTTGATGGGTAAAAAAAGATGACGTTGAAAAGTCATGAGTCCAAAGTTTACATCCACTCACACTGCACAGTGACCTCTAAGACACAGGATCTGCCCTGAACTGTGAACCCTGCTTTCTTCAGTTTCAGGTCATTGCCAGTCCCCACCATACTTTCAGTCTTTGACCTGGATATTAAGCACCTAGTAACATAGCCTGATCAGATGAAGACATTTCCGAACAGGAAATTCAGTCAGGGATGTGGGCTCTACTCTAATTTGGGGAAGCCATTCCGTGGCTAGGAAGAGAACTATAGTTTATTTCTAAATATTCAGCAGGGAAAAAAATTCCATACTTCAGAGTTGGAAGTATAGGCAAAACAAGAAGGACGAGATCATTTCTTAATCTTGCAGAACATGCTGACTAAAGGCTGCCAGACAGTAGAATTTTGGCAAAAACTTTGCACATCAAATTGTCCTAAAGCTGAAGATCTGGGAGGAGTGTTCTGGAAGCATCCAGGTGGACTGTAAGAGGTTCCAAGAAGAAAATGTGCATCTTATCTTTGCTGAACAGTGAAATACTGGGGTAGAGTCTTCATTTTTCAAAAGTAACGAAACTGGTGGTAGTAATAAGTGGAAATGACCTTGGATTAATAAAAAGACAACACAAACATAAGGTGTAAATCATTCTAGAGATACAGCAGAAAGTTTATTCTTTTTTTAAATTATTTTTTATTTTTACAGACTGCATTTGGATTCATTGTACACAAATGGGGTATATCTTTTGGTATCTATAGTCGTGCACAATGTGATCATACATGTACATAGGGCGATGATGTCTGTCTCATTCCACCATTTTTCATACCCCCTCCTCCCTCTCATTTTCCTCTATGTAATCTAAAGTTCCTCCATTCTTCTCTCACCCCTTACCCCCCCACCCCTATTATATATCATCATCCACTTATCAGGGAAAACATTCAGCCTTTGATTTTTTGGGATTGGCTTATTTCACTTAGCATGATATTCTCCAATTCCATCCATTTATATGCAAATGCCATAATATTATTCTTCTTTATGGCTGAATAATAGTCCTTTGTGTATATATGTCATGGTTTCTTTATCCATTCATATGTTGAAGGGCATCTAGGTTAGTTCCACAATCTAGCTATTGTGAATTGAGTTGCTATAAACATTGATATGGCTGTGTCACTGTAGTATGCTAATTTTACGTCCTTTGGGTATAAACCAAGGAATGGGACAACTGGGTCAAAATATAGTATCACAAGAAATGAAAGAAAGTGTTAAATAACATTTACTATGTGCTGCCACTGAAATATAATAAACATGTGCTATCTGAAAGAAGAGGGACAAAAGAAGGAGAAACAAAATGAAGACAGACCAACATAATTGTATGTATATATATGACAGTCAGAACTGGAACTGAGTTCAAATCCAGTGTTCTCCACACACCACTTACCAACTCTATTGTTCCAGTTAGTCATTTAGCTTTATGAAATCATCAGGTTCCTTATAGATAACACAGGATAATTAAAATAAATAAAAATTACAAAACAAGCAGATCATGGGATGGAAAAAGGAAGGGAAAGAGAAATTACTGGGGAATGAGATTTATCAAATTATGTATGTACATGTATGAATATGGCATAATTAATTCCACTTTTTTGTGTAATTATAAAACAGCAATTAAAATGGGAAAAAAGTGAAGTACTATGGGTTTAAAAGTTCTAATAAAAGCTATAAAGAGAAGCTCAATTCATGACACAACTACAAATTTTATGATCTTTGAGATAAAATAAAGCTACATTGTTAATTTATTCCGTATTCTATAATAATGCCAAGCAGTTTGAAGAATTATCTATGAAACTGATAACTGCCAAGGACTAGATGTAGGTATAGGTGAATGTGTGTTTGTGTGTGAGAGAGAGAAAGAGAGAAAGATCAATGGGAATAAGATGAGCTCAAAATCACTAAATAAATAGTAAAAAAAAAAATCAATCTGAGTTCATTATTATTAGGCATGACTACCTATTCAAAACAACAAACCCCCCATAAATAACATTAAAGACAAAAGAGAAATAGAGTATGTTAGAATAAAAGAGATGCTTAATATATGAAGAATTCCTGAAAAATCAATTTCTGAACTATTTTCTGTTTTCTGAAAACATATTAGTAGATAATTTATAGAATAAATATTTATGGCTAATAAATTTTCAAAAATTTTTGACCTTATTATATTAATTATATGGATTAATATTTTATATAACCTATCAAATTCACAAAGATTAAAGAATGACAGTGTGGCAGAAGTGCACAAATTTGGCAATGTTGCTCCTGCTGGGAGTAAGACACAGAGCCACCTCAGGGAAGCAATTTCATTTCATGTATTAAAAAAAAAAAAAACTTTAATAATATTACAAACCCTTTGACCTAGTATGTTCTTTCCTACTGTTCTATCTAAAGGCAATAAAAATTCTGACAAGGATAAATTCTCAGATATATTCATTGTGGCATTACTTTTAATAGAAAGATTGAAAACAACCTATGTGCTTAACATTTGAAAGTGATTAAGTGATGATTGACCTGTCCATTTGCTATTTGGGAGGCCAGATTAGGAACAGATTTACATCCTGATCCTCTTCCTTCTTGTGGCTGTTTCTTACTCTTTTCCTCAATGCACAATGGAGTTAATTAGATTCATCTCAGAGTATTTTCAGTAAGAGTAAATATGATACTTTTAAGGTGCTCTGTGCATATCAGGAAACTAAAGTGTTAGCTTAAGAAAAGTTATCAAAATATTGTTTGTGTGAATCCAATTATACAAAGAGGTCTGAACTTTAGTACCCAAGATTCAGTCTATCATTTTCTTTGTTTCCTTTTAGCTTCCCATCTGTTCAGCATGCTTGCTGAAGGTGCTTTTTGCATTCCTGTATCTGACTTGAATTTAGAGACAGGATTCCATAAACTGTTCTATCAGATGTTTGCCTGGGAGTTGTCCTCACAAAAGAGGCTACTTTTCCAAAAGTGGAAACAAGCATGCACACAAGAGTGGCAGTCTTGGGGATGTTGGCCCTAGGGAATCGTGCAGAATTGCAAGTTTGTATCAGGAAGCAGAGTTTGGGCACATTGAGTAAATGAGTTCCACAATGGGTAATTCTTTCCCTGGTTTATAGGAACTAGGCTGCACTGTTTGGTGTGAATTCTGTCATGACAAAAATGGTATGACAGGCTGGAAGACATAGAAGCAGAGTCAGCTTATGCAGGTTCCCCCATTCACATCAAAGTAAGCATGAGTGAACAAAGCTGAAAGGGTCAAACTCAAATGTGGGGAGGTCGGGGATTGAAAGCAATTCTAAGCAATTCTTCAATAAACATTATGAAGAATTAATATTTAACATGAGGCTCTATGTGCCAGGCATGACTTTTCAAACTTTCTTTTAACTCATCCAGGACTTACAACATCCCTATGATCTGGTCTATTTTTAACAAAATTTTATGAAGGAGAAAAATGAGACACAAAGACAATAAGTGGCTTAACCAGAGCCATACACCTCACCTTTCCTGAGCCAGGATGCAGACTCAGCCTGACTTGAGAGCCTGAGAGCTCTTAACCAACATGCAACTTTCGCCTCCTTGATGAAAGCAGTAGTGACAGTAATTGCTAGCCACTTTTCAATGTATATGATGTACAAGGCTCTGTACTGAACACCTTGGAAAGTTTCTCACCTTCAACCTCACATAATAAACTTTTATGTACATATATTTTATATTACACTTTGGTGACTGATATAAAAACCTAATTTCTCAAACCATTTGGTGATACTTCCTTGCACTGAAATTACAGGAAAGTCAAAATCCTACATTTAAAGATCACAGGCTTTTGAGTGAAGAAAAAATTAGGAATTAATAAACATCATTACCTACACATTGAGCTTATAAAATGTAGATCTGATTTTCTAGAACCCTGACTAGTATCATACAAAAAATTAAAGATATTCATGTACTTTCCCAGTTAAATAATTTTAAAAATAAACCACCAAGTTGGACATGTGATTTTTTGGGACATAAAAAGATTGTTCATTCCCCAATATCTCCTTCAATTACTTATTCTTTATATGCTATTATCAACAGAATATTTGGGGGGGGGGTAAAGTAGTAGGGCTCACTTCTAAGAATTCTATTTGAATTCCAATATATTATCTAATCTAGCAGGGATATTGGGCTACTGCAAGGAAATTACCACCAATTTGGTGACTTAAAACTGCTGGGATTTATTCTCTTATAGTTCTGGAGGTCAGGAGTCTGACATCAGTTTCATAGGGTCCAAACCAAGGTGTTGGCATTGCCATGCTCTCTCCAGTTGCTATAGGAACAATCCATTTCTTTGACTCTTCCAGCATCTTGAGCACAATTCCTTATATTTCTGGGCCCATGGCTTTTTCCTATTTCTGTCAAAACCAGCAGTGCAGCACCTTATACCAGTATCCACTTTGCCTTCTTCTGTGTCAAGTCTCTCTCTGCATCCAATCTGCATTTAGAGCCTATCTGAATAATCTGGGAAAGTCTTCCCATCTCCAGATCCTTACTTCAATCATGTCTGCTAAGTCTGTTTTGCTACATAAATTGTAAAGGTCCACAGAGATCAGTCCTTGTTTATCTTTGGGAACCATTATTCAGCTTGCCACATCTCAGAAGTTTGATTACTCTTAATAATAGCAGAGAGTGAAAGCGGATGCATGACAAAATAAATGCGCACTCTTCAGAGATACAATGGTTGATAAACTGCTTTAGCTGCTTTAGTTAGTTCAGACTATCACAATAAAATAGGAGTTTGAGCTTACCATTCCAGGCAAGGGCCCATTGCAGAGAAGAGGCAGTCATGGTAATCCTTTCTCACTGGTTCTTGCAATCACAGCAGAAAGATGTCAGACATGTCACTCAGTGTAGCAGGCCTGAATTTATGAGAAGGGATAAAAATGGAAAAGGAGATACTCTCAAGGGAGAAAGAGGTTCTCTCGGTGTTGAGAAGGATGGCATGTCTCTCTTGCCCTTCAGTTTTATTGGGGGTATCAGGGAATTTTCCAGAAAGACTTGTCCAGAGCTACCTCTTGACTGACTGTAGGATGACATCAGTGGTTCCAAGTCCCCACAGTGCCTTGTAAATGTTCGGGTCAACTTTAGGTCAGTTTGGCCAATGCTGACCAGTTCTAGTTAGAACCTGTTCATACAGATTTTTAGGGTCGGGGGAATTATACTCATCTCCTTGAGTTCTGGGATCTAGCCTGTGCAAGCATCACAACCCCCGCCCCCCACCCCTTGACCTCCTGACCATCTGCCAGGGTAACTTGTGTTCTTCTTATCAACATTTTAGGCCTGCATTTCTCCTGCAGATAACAGGTTGTTTGCTGAAGAATGTAACATATCCCATTGATTTAAATCAAGCAAGGATCAGGTAAATTGGTTTTTAAAAGAAAACTTGGGGTCAGCATAGTGGACCTGATTTATAACATTTCCCTTTAATTTCATCTTCTCACAATTCATATCTACCTGTTACCTATTATTACCAAGTACAATATGGAAGACTATGAACTACTATTCCATTCCCAAGATTACTTTTGGATTTGAAATCTTATTTACCTTATGAAAAACTGGAAATTTCAGGTACTCCTTGTAAAGTATAAAATATTACAACAGCTTTAGAAAATGCCTGACATTTCCTCAAATCATTAAATATAGAATTACTATATGACCCAGTATTCCACTCTTAGGTATATGCCCAGGAGAAACCAAGACATATATCCACAAATACGTACATAAATGCTCATAGAAGCTTCTGATTTAATAGGCAGGAGAGAAAACAAACCAATATCAGTCAACTGATGAATTGAGAAATAACGTGCTATAGCCATCCAATGGAATATTAAATGGCACTGAAATGAACAAAGTACTGTTAACCATTACAACATGGATTAACCTGGCAAGTATTAAGCTAAGTGAAAGAAACCAGTAACAAATGATCACTTATCATTCCATTTCTATTAAATGTCCAGAATAGTCAAATTCATAAAGACAGAGAAGTACAACCACTGGTTGCCTAGGCTAGAGGTGAGAAGAAGTGCTCAGGAAAGAGAATGCTAATGAATTTGGGGCTTCTTTTAAGGGTGACCAAAATGTTATAAAATTGATCATACTGATGATTGTCCAGCTCTGTGAATATATTAAAAATGATTGACTCAAATGCCTGAAAATGGCAGAATTGTAAATTATATTGATTGTATTTTTAAAAGTCCCTTTAGAAAGTTTGCCTTGACTTTCATTCACATTAAAGACTACAAAGTCAATTATTCCTAGAGGTGTGTAGAATAAGAATCAGTTAAACTTTAGGACTGAAAGGAACATGTGATATTTTCTTTGCAATCCCACTTTACATGTCCCAAAAGACAAAGTGGTCATTGCCTCTCTCCAGGACACATAACAAGATGATATGACTGTTCATTAGAACTCAGGACTATTTACTCTCACCATGGAGTCATTTTGCATGATTAGTAGTCTCTTATTTCTCACATCCTTGGTATATGTATACTTTAAGAAGAAAGGACTCTGATATTCTGATGATCTGACAAAACACTATACTAATGTGATCCATTAATAAACATGTGATATAAACATGTGATCCATGTAAATTTCTTCAAACCGTTACCATTTATGTTAGAGCTTGCAGAATTCTTTCTTTTAGCTTTTGGAAGTACACAATACATGGTTGTTCTTTACAGTCACACACTGTGTAATAAACACACCAGAACTTCTTGCTTTTAACTGTAACTAGTATGCATTGATAAACCTTCCCCCCTCCTCTCCATCTCCTAACCTACTCTTTGGTAATGACCATTGTACTCAACTTCTATGATATCAACTTATTTAGTCTTTACATATAAGTATGAGATCATGACAGACTTGTCTTTCTGTGCCTGGCTTATTTCATTTAGCAAAATGAGCTCCAGCTGCATCCATGTTGCTGCAAATAACAGAATCTCACTTTGTATGTATGGCTAGATCACATTTCATTGTGTATTTGCCACTTTATCCATTCATTGCTTCGTGGACACTTAGGTTATTTCTATATCTTATCTATTGCAGATGGGGTTACATTGAACACAGGAGTGCAGATGGCCCTTAAAATCAGTGATTTCTTTTCTGTTCTTTTTTTTTTTTTTTTTCTTAATATATACCCAGGAATGGAATTGCTGGATCATATGATAGTAGTTTTATTTTTAATTATTTGAGGACTCTCCATAGTGTTTTCCATAATATCTATACTAGTTTACATTCTCCAAAACAGTGTGCAAGGGTGTTCTTTTCCCCATATCTTCACCAGCACTCCTTATCTTTGGACTTTTATCAGTTAGCCATTCTTAATGGAATGAGAAGATATCTCATTGTGGTTTCGAATTTCATTGACCTAATTACTGGTGATGTTGAGAGTATTTTTCATGTGTCTGTTGGTGTCCTATTTTGAGAAATGTCTATGTAGATCTATTGCCCATTTTAAAATCAGGTTATTTTATTTTACACATAGCTATTGAGTGATATGAGTTTTTATATATTATGGATATATAAAAATTTGTCAGAGGTATACTTTGAAAATATTCTTCCCATTCTTCCCATTCCCTTTTCCTGTTGATTATTTCCTTTGTAATTCAGAAGGTTTTCAGTCTGATGTAATTCCATTTGTCTACTTTTGCTTTTGTTTCCTGTATTTTGAGGGTTTTGTTGAAGAAAATCTTGCCCATTCCAATGAATTGAAGTATAATCCCTATGTTTTCTTTAGTACTTTCATGTCTTTCATTTAAGTCTAATCCATTTTGAGTTGATTTTCTTTACAGGTAACAAATAGGGATCTAGTTCCATGTGGATATTCAATTTCATCTTCACCATTTATTTATAAGACTGTCCTTTCTCCACTGTGTGTTCTTCACAACTTAGTTGAAAATCAGTTTACTATAAGGGTATGGGTTTATTTCTACACTCTCTATTCTATTCCATTGATCTGTGTCTGTTTCTGCTTTTTGATACTTTGATGTTTTAATTCTAGCTTTGTAGTGTTTTAAAATCAGGTAGAGTTATGCCTCCTGCTTTGTTCTTTTTGTCAAGATGACTTTGGATATTCAGGGGTATTTGTGATTCCATACAAATATTAGAATCATTTTCTAGTTCTGCGAAGAATGTTATTAATATTTTTGATAGTGTTTGCACTGTATTTGTCACTTTACATAATACAAACATTTTAACAATATTCATTCTTTTCGTGAATGTGGAATATATTTCCACTTTTTCTCTACTCTTCAATTTATTTCATCAATGCTTTATGACTTTTCATTGTAGAAATTATTTCTCTTTTTGGTTAAATTTATTCCTAAATTATATTTTCTTTTTTCTTTTTGCAATTATTATAAGTGGGATTTATTATGGAACAGACCGATCACCACTGAGAAGTCCAAATTTGAGAGTCTTTATTAAGCCGGCTGGCTGACTGTCACACAATGCCCCCAAAAAATGGCTATTGGGAGAATAGCCCCGACCACAGGGTTGTAGGGATTTTTATACCAAAAATCACATCAATCATAAGTGTCTTTTGCTATGATTTGAAATTACAAACTAACATCATGAGATCATCAACAGAGGGAGAAGTGGGTCAAAATGACCCTTACCTAGGTACAAACTAAAGAATGGTTACTAACATCCACATAATCACTATTCACATGGTACATTGTTGAGGAGCAATAGGAATCAAAAGAGAGCAATTTTTCATTACATAAGAATTGTCATTTTGTATTGCTAAACATGTCACACTAAGTAACTGATGATGGGGACAGAGGTGGGGTGTTCCCATGGGAAAAGCTTATTTCCTACATAACATGGAGTCTCAAAGCAAAATGGATTCTGTCCAGTCATTTTCCTTAGAGTCTGGCCGATAACATTCTCCTGGAGTCAGATCTGTCAGCCCATCACAGGATTGATTGCTTTATATCTATTTTACATTATGTGCTGTGCCATAAAGTAATGCTTCTGATTTTGGCATATTGATTCTTTTATCCTACAACATTGTCGAATTTATTTATTGGTTCTAGTAGTTTCTAATATAGATTTTAGGGTTTTCAACATGTTATCTTCAAACAGTGACAATTTGACTTCTTTTCCCATTCTAGTGCCCTTTATTTCTTCCTCTTGGCTGATTGCTCTGGCTAGGACTTCCAGAAGTATGTTGAATTAAAGTGGTATTATCTGGATCTAAGAAAGTTTTCAGGTTTTCTCCATAATGTTAGTTATTAGCTTATTATAAATGAACTGTATTATGTTGAGGTATGTTCCTTCTATGCCTAATTCGTTCACCATTTTTTTTTCATACAGAGATGTTGAACTTTACCAGATGCCTTTTCTGTATCTGTTGACATAACTGTATGATTTTGTCCATCATTGTGTTAATGTGTATCACATTTATTCATGTGCAAATATCAAACTATCCTCGCCTTCCTTGGATAAATCTCACTAATTCACAATGAGTGATCATTTAATGTGCTTTTGTGTTTGATTTGCTACTATTTTGTTGAGGATTTTTGCAACTAGATTCCGTCAGAGGATATTGGATGATAGTTTGCTTTTAATTGTTGTGTTCTTATCTACTTTTCTTTTTGTATCAAGGTAATGCTGGCTCCATAGATTGGGTTTGGAAGAATTGCTTCTTCTAATTTTTGGAAATTAACAGAATTGGTATTAATTCTATTATAAATGTTTGGTAGAATTTTGCAGTAAAGCCATCAGGTCCTGGACTTTTCTTTAACTGGAGACTTTTTATTACTGATTCACTCTTGTTATTTTTTATTAATCTATTTAGTTGCCTAGTCAGGCTTGATAAAGTGTTTAGGAATTTGTCTATTTATTCTAGATTATCAAATTTGTTAGCATATAGTTGTTCATAATATTCTCTAATGAACTTTGTATTTCTGTATTTCTGTAGTATTTGTATTTCTGTAGTATCAGTGGTAATGTTTCCCTTTTCCAATTTTATGTATCTGAGTCATCTCTCTTCTTTTTAAATTTAATTTTTGCTAAGGGTTTTTCTATTTTGTATACTTCTTTGAACAAACAGCTTTTCATTTCATTGATTTTTTGTACTAATTTTTAGTTTCTACTTCATTTATTTCTGCTCTGATCTTTATTAATTTTTTAATCTATTCATTTAGAGTTTGATTTTTTCTTATTTTGATATTTCCTTGAGACATAGTAATAGGTTGTTTATTTGAAATCCTCCTACTTTTTTGATGTTAACATTGATTGCTAGAAAATGCCTTTGTAGTATCAATTTTGGTGTACCACATCTGTTTTGGTATGTTGTGTCTCCATTTTTAGTTGTTTTTAATAGACTTTTTTTCTTGATTTGTTCCTTGAGCCATTGGTTGCTCAAAAATAAGTTGCTCAATTTCCATGTATTTGTATAGTTTCCAAAGTTTTTCTTCATATTGATTTCTAATTTTATTTCATTTTGTTTAGAAAAGATACTCCGTATTATTTCGATTTTTAAAATTCGTTGAGAATTGTTTTATGGCCTAGAATATTATCTATCCTGGAGATAATTCCATGAAATAATTAGAAAAATATATATCTGGCAGTTTTTGGATTGAATTTTCTATGAAATGTCTCTTAGCTACCATGTTAGTTAGCTTTTTTGTCACTGTGACCAAAAGACCTGACAAGAACAACATAGAGGAGGAAAAGTTTATTTTGGCTCATGGTTTCTGAGATCTTCGTCCATAGACAGTTGACTCCATACCTCTGGGAACCAAGTGAAGCAGAACCACATGGTGGAAGGGTGTGAAGTAGGAAAGCTGCTCAGGACATGACAATCAGGAAGTAGAGAGAGAGAGAGAGAGGTCTGCTTACCAGACACATAATGTGAACACCAAAGTCACATGCCCAGTGACCTACTTTCTCCACCCACATGCTACTAGCCTATTGTTACCAGTTAATCCATCAGTGGACTAACCCACTGATTAGGTTACATCTCTCTTTATTTAATCATTTAACTTCTGAAATTTTTTGCATTGTCTCACACATGAGCTTTTGGTGGACACCTCATATCTAAACAATAACAGATAGATTTGGTCTAGGGTATAGTTTAATTCTGCTGTTTTTCTGTTTATTTTGTCTGGATAATCTATCCATTATTGAAAGTGGGATGTTAATATACCCAACTATTATATTGGAGTCTTTCTTTTCCTTTAACTTCATTAATATTTACTTTATATATTTGTGTGCTCCAGTATTAGGTACATATATGTATTTAGAATTATAATTTCCTTTTGCCAAATTGATACCTTTATCATTATACAATGATCTTCCTTACCTCTTTTTACTGCTTTTGATAGAAAGTCTATGTTATCTGATATAAGCATGGCTACTTTTGCTTTCTTTTGGGTTCCATTTGCACAGAACATATTATTCCATTCCTACTTTCATTCTACATGTATCTTTATAGGTGAAATGAGTTTTTTGTAAGAAAGATACTACAGAATCTTGGTTTTACCCAGTCACTCTGTGTATTTTAAACCTGGAGAATTCAGTCTACTTACCTTCAAGGTATTTATTAACAGAAAAGTATTACTATAGCAATATGTAGCTTGTTTTCTATTTGTGTTGTAGTTCCTTTATTTCTTTCCCCCCCTCACAGTCTTTCATTGTAGTTACATGATTAATTTTAGTAGTGTGTTTTGATTCCTTACTTATTATTTTTTAATTTTTCTTTGATAGATTTCTGATTTGCAGTTACTATGAGGCTTAAAAAACATATCTTTTGTTCATAACAAACTAAATGAAATAATAGCAACTTAACTTGATCATACAGACACAGAAACAAGCAGAACAAGAGAAAATATACGAAGAAAAACCTACACTTACACTCCATTCTTATTCACTTTTTAATTCTTGATATTCTATTTTACATCTTTCTATATTTCCTAACATATTAATGTAGTTATTACTATTTTAATTTATTTGTTTTAATCTTCATAATAAAAATATTAATGGTTTACATACCATGTTTACTATGCTATGACATTATGATATGCTATATTATAAATGTGCTATGATATATGATATTCTAACCATATCATATATGATATATATGGTATAGATATGATATAGATATATCATATATAATATGCTATATGTGATATGCTACATGACATGATACACTATATTATATGTGGTTATGATTTATATCATTATTCTTGCTAGTGATTTCATAATTCTCTTATTTACTTCTTACTATTTAAGATTTTTATCATTTGATGAACGTTATCATTTCTTATTGAACAGTTCTGTGAAGATGTATTATCTCAGCTTGTGCTTGTCTGAGGAATATCTTTATCTCTTGTCACTTCTAAAGAATAGTTTTGTTGAGTACAGTAGTCTCAATTGACAGATACTTTTTTCCTTCAATACTGTGAAAATTTCATGCTATTCTTTCCTGGCCCATAATGTTTCTGTTAAGTCTACTGTCAAGTGAATTTTTAAGCCCATATGTATTGTTTGTTTCTTTTCTCTTGAAGCTTTGAGAATCTTTATCTTTTATCTTTAAAAGTCTGATTGGAAGATGTCTTCGGGATAGACCTAGTTGAATTAAATTTGATTGGTGACCTTTGATCTTTCTCCACCTCGATATTGTATCCTTCTCTAGGTTTAAGAAGTTTTCTGTTGTTTATTTGAGTAAATTTTCTACCCCTTTGGTATTGTCAAGTTTTTCTTGAGATCCAATAACCTGAATATTTGCTCTTTTAATACCATCCTGAAATTCCCATAAGCTTTCTTTACTCCTTTTTATTCTTTTTTCTTTTATCTCCTAGTGTATTTTCCAGATACCCTGCCTTTAAGCTACTAGTTATTTCTTCTATTGATCTATTCTTCTATCATGCTTTAAATTGTGCTGAGTGTATTTTTCAGCTCAAGAATTTCTGATTGATATTTTTTATTGCTTCCATCTCTGTGCTAAAAATCTAGGTCGTTAGGATTCTTTGCTGGAGTATTGAAACATTTCTTTGTGTTTTCTTAAGCTCACTAAATTTTCTTAAAATGACTGTTGTAAATTTTCTGAAAGTTCTCTCATAAAGATTACTACCTGGTCACTTTCTAGCACCTTATTAGGTGCACATATGGTTTCCTGAGAAGTCTTGATGCTTGTTGGCATGAAATGTTGAAAGATTAAGTATTTATTCCAGTCTTCCAGATCTTGCTCTGTGTGTGTGTGTGTGTTTTCAGCAATTCTAAACAGTTTTTACTCACTTTTGCTATTTCTGTACTTGATGTCACCCAGGTCCAGATTTGCCAGGTGTCTTGGTGTGTAGTCTTGATTTTGGTAATAGAGGGAAATCCCATCACAGGGTTCAGCTAAAAACTGTGGGTATGTTATTTTGAAAGAAACAAGAGAATATCTGGAAAGTGTAGTCTGGTCCTATATGCTTCTCCCCGGAGATAGGGTATTTCCAGATAACTCATCCATGGTTACAGAGCTATGGTCAGGCACTATGGAATTTTTCCCACTCAAGGGAAAGTCACTTTTGGTGGACCAGCCCTAGGTTCCTATGTCAAACTGTGGCCACCAATGCCACAAAGGTGTGTCACACCTGAGCTGACAATCCACTAAGACTACTGAGGTAGGACCAAGACCTTTGCTACTGTGAGACTGTCTATTGCTGAGGTAAACCTGTGGCCCAAGACCACTGCAACCAGCACCAGGTAATATTAGCAGGAAAAGAATCCCAATAGACAGAGGCCATGCGTCTTCCATAGGCACTGCTACTGTCCCAGAAGTTCTGACCACAGGAGAGTCTGGGGATGGGGACTTTTAGGATCTATCCAGTCTTGGGTTTCATTAGCCCAGCACTTAGTTCTAGGACAAAGTCTTGGGCTTACTACCTTGTACTATCCTCAGAAAATGGAGTCTTGCAGCATGCTTTTGCGGAAGTGTTGGTAAAGGCAGTCCCTTGGTCACCTAGGGTTATGCTAAGTGGGGTTGCATCTTAGTGTAATAGCCACAAGGACCTGCACAGACTCAGGGGTACACCAAGGCCTATCCCACAGCTGGTGGGGATAAAGGCCAAAATACAAGTTCATCCCACTGGGTCACAGGCCTCTGCTTAGTGCTAGGGTAGTTATAGATTCTGCCCATGAATGCTGGCCTTTGATAGCTGCATTGCCCCAAGTGTGGGAGTGGGTTGTGGACACAGTCCTTTGATCACCATGGCTGATGCTAAGCTTTGGGTTAGCCTTACAGCTACAGGTGCTTACACTGTCTTGGAAGGAGGACAGATACATTGGGCCCACTCCAAATTTATGCAAACCAAAATTGAGTCTGTTCCACTGGAGCTCCAGCGGGTCCCAAGTGTTGTTAAAATGCTCTCTCTGTGAGCTCTGACATGCATATGGAGCCTTCAGTTTCCACTGGGTGCTGGGTTTCAGTACTGCAGACTAGCCCTGGCATCCATGACAAAACCCTCTGACAGTTTTGTGCCCTACTCCTCAAGAGGTACAATCTTGTTCCCCACTTTGACATTCAAGTTTAGAAGAGGCGTGGTGGAAGCCATAAGCCACCTAGCATAATGAAGTTCCTAAAACTCAGTCCACAAGTATTGATTTAGCAGTTGGGGTTTTGGGGCTGTGCCTAGCACTGGGTCTTATCACTGTGGACCTGGTCCTGATTTTCAAGTGTAAGGCCTGGAATTAATTCTCATGCCCTCCCTCAAGAAGAAGGTATCTCTCTCCATGCTGGGCTGCTCGGAACAGGGAGAAGGGTAATGTTAGCAACACTGTCATTGCTGCCTTCTTCAAAGTATCCATTTTGTTATACTAAAAAAAAAAAAAAAAAAAAAGGCAGGTAATAAGTACTCACATTTGATTTCTTTAGCCCTTGTGAGGATAGTTTGATGCATGAAGAGTTGTTTAACTTGGAATGTCTGTGGAGAGACAATTGCTGGAGGATCTTACTCAGTCACCATCTATATTCTTATTTTTGGATTCCTTTAGACATACTGGGTAAAGGATTTTTTTAAAACAAGATTTAAATAGAATTTTAATTGAAAATAATAGTGCTTTTGCTTTTGGGGGAAAATTAATGTGCACCACGGTTTATGTTATAACTGAAAATGTTATCTGCTTATTATAATTTTCACTCAGGAATTATTTTCTCAATCTTAAAAAAACTTTTGTCATTATAGATCAGAATTAACATTAAGTTTACTAGGTGCTACATAGTATGTAAATATTATATACAGTCACTATTTAATATACTTATTAATGAAAAACTTTATAATTACCCATAACTTATGATTATGAATCTAAATAGATAAGGATATTTTCAAAGTTTGAATTCTTGCCAAAAGAACTTCATGTCAGTATTTCAGATGCTGGCAGTTGGCTGAGTGACAACTCCCTACAAGCCTCTTTTGCTTTCCTCTGCTCTGGACTAGGAAGTGAAGTAGTCATCATTCTAGTCTCCTTCACAACCTCTTTACAGAATAAACAAGCTGTATTCACTAGCTACTTATTATTACAACAAAATACCTGATGAAACTAACTTATGAAAAGAAAAGATTTATTTAGCTCACAGTTTCAGAAGTTCAAAGTCCAAGATTAAGTGGCCCCCTCAGTTTTTATTCTTGTGAGGGTGACATATCATGTCAATGATGCATGTTAAGAATAGAAGTCACATCTCAAACCAGAAAGCAGAGACTGAGAGACAGGTATCACCATACTCTTAGAGGACATGCTTTCAATAACATATGGACTTCTCACTAAGTCCTAACTCTTAAAAGTCCACAACGGTTTCCAATAGCTCCACCCTAGGAACAATCCTTTATATATGAACTTTTAGGTAATAGTACCCATATTCATTTGCACCAGAATATACATTTTTGGCCAGTAGAACCTGGAAGAATCCTTCCAGCTTTACTTCCTGAATGAATGGTCTAAATCTCTTAGAGAAAAAGGCTTTTGCCTTTGGCCTTTCCCTTTCTCCTTCTTCCTATTTTGTTAATACACTTACCGGAATTACAACTACACTCATAGGCCAAGATAGGGAAAAGTGCATGCAAAGGACAGAAGAGAAGGAAAATAAAAGAAGTTTGAAAGCTTGGTTCCATGATGACACCCTTCAGCAGCTTTGATTTTCCTGCACCACCTATCTTTAGATTTTTGACTAAAGAGAATTGATTATCTTATTATCCTGATAAAGAAAATATATGACAGAGGTAAGAGTTAAAAACAGTTGCAATGATTAAAAATCTAAGCACAAGGTAGAACCTTTCCTTTTTTTTCCCCTATTCTACAAAATGTGTTAAACTAAAGCGTATTATTGTTATTTTACTTTTAGAAACCCAAATAACCAGAATTTTGTAGTCAGAAAAATTTAAACTGTTTACATTTCAGTTTAACATGTCTAATCTTCATTTCTTTTTGTTAAACATGTATTGAAATATATCAGAGGTGCAATTTGAAAGCTATACTGTATATAATAATGCCAGAATGTGACCTTCCACTGGTTTTAACCATACCCATGGGTTTCAGTACCTCATGTAGGCATGGCTTCTTCTTGAACGTTGGTCACAAGAGTTACTTTATTCAGGAAAATAAAATTCATAGTTTCAAGGGTCCTAACAATGGGTGGCACAGAACTTTTCACTTTTTAAATTAGAAGTAATTATTTTCTATGACTTAAACTATGCTAGGGAATATTTACATTATTTTTCTATGTTCCTTCTGATAGAAAATGTTGAAAATAAGGTAAGGGAGATGAAAAACTGCTGAAAGATGCAAGCTTGTGTATTGTGGTTAGTATTTTGCAAATAGTGACCCAAATGCATTTTAATTTCTCCTTTAAATCATTTTTGATTTTCTACTTCCCATCTCCAGAGCCTGGTTTATAACTCCTGGGAAGGAAAGGGTAGGACCTTGTTCTCTTTAGCAAGACACTGAATCTGAAGAATTGGCTCTATGGAGGAAGAAAAAAATTACCAGCCTGCTTCAGTTCCAATTTAATATTTTAAGGGACAAAAACAAAGGGTGCAGCCATAGCACAGAGAAAAACATCTCATTCTCCAATGATGGTCAGCCTTTAAAGCTTTAATTCTTAGTAGAAAAAGTCCAGACATAGAGAATGGAGATAAGGCACACCTTCTTTGTCTCTTGGGATTAAGGAAGCAAGGGAGAGAGAAGACAGTGAAATTTGTTAAATTTGTCTCTGATTTGTCCTTTGTAGGCTTTGACATGGAAGAGTCAAATAAATGAGACAGAGAGGACACCCTGCCCTATCTCCCATTTGTATTGTGGATTAAAATTATCTCAGTGTTCTTCATTCTCACATAAATCTTAGGGTGCCCATATCAGAATAAATCATCACATGGCATACTTAAGCAATGATGGTAGGTCTGAACTCCCTAAGATTCATGCATGAATTGAAGTTGGACCCAGAAGGTAGCTAAGGGTGCTAGCTGACGAGCTTTCACATGGTAGGTTGGGAGATCATTCAACCAAGTGAAACATCCAAGTAAGGAGCCACAAAAAGACCAAAGATGAGACTTAACCTCCCAGAGAGTACCATCCCGCTTCAACCAAATTGAAAGAAAACAGAATATGAATTTTATTGATCACTGACTTTAGGTTTAATTCCCAGTAGTATTGCCCTATAAAATTTTTATAGATTTGTGCCCTATAAAACCAGAATTCTGATCAGGTTTGAGCAGGTCCATTGTCTCTCTGCCTGCCTGTCTATCTATCTATGTATCAATTTATCTATCTATCTGAGGTTCTTCCTGGAGCAGTTTTATACATATGGTGATCAAAGGATGTTTGATCACCTTCTGATATGGTAATCAGAAGGGATTACCTTCTGTCTCAGTTTTTTTTAGACCCTATGATTTTTCACCATCACCCCATATTTCTGTTTTCTCATGCAATAAGACATGTTCAGTTTATAATAAATTATTTTATCCTGTAACTTCATGTCATGAGTAGGGTAAGTTGTCACAGGGGATAATAAGGGTAGTTCCTGGAAGTCAAGCCTACCTTAGCATGGCCAGATCTCTACATGGAAATAGAGTGACCCTCAAAAATATACTACAAACATGGTCCCAAGTCCTCGTTTGCAGGGACACACAAATACCAGTAGTCATTCTCTTTTCACCCACAATGTAATGTGATGGAAATATTGTTGGAGTAGAAAAATGGTAGCCATTAAAAATTACAATTATATACACAAATCTTAAAATTTTTATAGAAAATTAAGCCATGGAAAAACATTGTATGTACTTTGCAATAAATACTTTTTTTTTGAGTGGAAGACAAAATCTGAGAAACTAATCACTTTTTACCCTATATATAGCAACCTCTTGAAGAGGTTGTTTATCTTGAAGAAAGATGTTTAAAATTGGACAAAAGTAAAATGTAAAATTTCCCCCACTAAACAATGAGTGTGGGTTCAGTATAAAAAACAGATTTGTTATAGAAAAATAAGCTATCTATAATTTTAATCTACATTCCACCTTTAATGTGGATAATTTTCACATTGAATATGTGTATATTTTGGGGTGGGGTACAGGGATTGAATTCAGGGGCATTCGACCTTTAGGACAAATCTCCAGCCCTATTTTGTATTTTATTTAGAAACAGGGTCTCTCTGAGTTACTTAGTGCCTTGTTTTTGCTGAGACTTGCTTTGAACTCACAATTCTACTGCCTCAGCCTCCAGAGCCACTGGGATTACAGGTGAGCACCACTATACCCAGATAAATATGTGCATATTTTGAATGAATCGCCTGTCCTTCATTTTGTCTCTATTAAAATCTTACTGTTTCTTTAAGACCTAATATGACTGTCATTTTTTTAAAACTTTCCTTGAGTAACAAGGAAATTTGCATTGTATGAATTCCAGAGGTACTTGCTTAGTACTTATCTCATTTCCTGATACTAATTACTTGCCAATTTCTGTTTTACTTATTGATTAATACACATTATCTGCAAAGTGACCATAAAACTTATTGACTTAATAATCATTTCCTAGTATCTTTTTAATTAGCCAAGGACAACAGTCATGAAACCAGATTGTCTTGAAAAAATTGGAATGGATATTTATCTCTAGTCCCTCATATGCAAATAAAATATTTTAAAGCACACAATTAGCACTTTAATTTCTGTCCCTTTATTATACATATCAGTGTTCACTAAAAATAAAATAAATTTAGTAGACTTTGTTAGATGATTGCTTTATTTGTTAATTTTAGTAACTTAAGTTCACTTGGTTTTCAACTGGTTCATGTATCTGATTTATGGACAAAAAAGGACATGGACATAATTCATATAAGCAAGAATTCATGGACACTGTAAATGAATAGAAGTTGATCAATGCTTAATTCAATAAATACACACATACATACTTATCTATATAAAATATATAGACATATGTTACTATGAACAGAGTCACTCTGAATTCTGAAACACCTATGTCTCCTTTTTAAGTTCATGGGCCACCAAATTTGAAAGATTTAGACCTCAAAAAAACACTAAACCAACAAAATTTATTTAAGGGAAATTAAGGAAAATAAAATTGATTCATGAAACTTTAAGATATTGTGATCATTAATTTTAGCAGTTGAATCACTCATTTTATTATATGTAGTTATGCTAGAATAAATTTTATATTTTCTCATTTAAAAGATTATATAAAAGAAATCTGAGAATTGTCAACAATCTCACACTGAATGTATTGTGCCATTGTTTGGAATTAAGCTTAGGTTCTGCATAAGGTCATGAAGTCTTTAATCCATTACATTACATTATATTTTGAGCAATTTTTTAAATTAGGTTTCATTCATTCAATAAATATTGATAGTTTATTTTAACTCATGTAGAGAAAGGCATTCACTGTGCTGTAAGTCACAACAAAGACAGGGAAGGTGGTATATTGAAGCTGAATGGAACATTGTCTTAATTATCATTCAAAAATTGGTTTGGGATCTAGTTTTTTATTTGAGATGGATATTCTATAAACAGAAGTGTTACCTTTCAAAAAGAACAATATATTGTGCTAAATTCAGTAAGGACATGTCAATTATATGCATAATTTTTACCTGTGTAGTTACAGAAAAAATTCCAGTATAGAGAATTATTAATGTAAGTTTCTTATCCATTATTCTAATCAACACATTAGAATAGTGTGTAAATTACCATATATCTTTCAGAAAATAAGCTTAATTATCACCAGATAGAATGAAGTTATCCTATATTACAGCTGACCTTATCAGGTCAAATTGTATTCATTATTTTCTCAAGCTAATAATTAATTTTGAAGCTTCTAACTGAAGATTACTTTCTTTGGCCAAAAATATCATTCCAGTTAATTTCATACTGAATACTATACTACAGACCATATGGTTAACACAGACATATAATTTTGGAATTAGGCCCACATAAACATGGTAATGTGCAAGTCAAGGTTCTAGCAGAAAACAGATGGTGTAATCAATTAAGATCAGCTGAGGAGGATTTATTAAACAGACTGTTTAAAAAGTTGGGAGTGCATCATCCTTCAGTGGAGAGACTCTAGGAAAAGGACTGGTCTGCTAAATAATCACTGTATTCAAACTCACTGGAAGCCAGAGAACAAGAGAACTTCTCAAGTAATCAATACAGGCCCCCTTTCCAGGAAATGAAGTGGGGGAAGGGGGGTCAGTGAATCTCAAGGGACACATGGAAGACGTGTGGCACAATCCATCCCTCCATATCTCAGCACACACTCTCATCTCTGGCCTGGGTTTCAGGTGTGCTCACATATAGGAGGCAGATGAAGACCCACAGCCTGTCAGTTCAACCCTACTCCTATCTGGAACCTGAAATATTAATCACAATTAATATTCTTTATAAAAACATAAAAGAAAAAGAGGGGAAAAGAAAGAGTTAATGAATGTAAATATAACTGCCAGGTCTCTACTGTGTTGGTCATGAGCCCTAGGTTGATGATAGCAATTGCTTAAATCCACAATACTTTTTTACAGTCTCCCTTTTCTCTGCCAGCAACTTTCTGCACAGACTTCTTTGATGTAGTTATCCAAACCACCTTCCTGTCAAATCGCTTACTTTGTTGGGTCACAACTCTGTTGATCAGCACCACTAACAAGTACCAAGTAAGTAACCATAGATGCTCCCTGTGAATGCCCTGGTGTTTTCCAATGGGCCTCTCTGGGCTTATTGTTCAGATACCTCCCTGTTAAGGAGACCAATAATCCCAGGACTTTCTCTTCCTGTCAATTTGGAGGCATGAGGAGCCTGAAAGAAACAGTAGACTTAGTCTCCAATTCACTGGAACATGACTCTTTTTTTTTCATTTGAGGAAATATTTGTGCTTTGGCTGGTGGGCCCACTCACTCCTACCACATTCAAGATTGCAGTGACGAGAAGTGAATTCCTCAGAGGTTTACTATGTGTCATAATGAGAGGGGCCACCTTCACTGTCATCACCTTTAGGTTCCCAGATCTGTGGATTCTGAATATGTGTGTCATATAGCATGTCCTGTCTCATAGCCTCCCAACAAGTAAGGTTCTCAGTTATACAAGCAAGTAATCCTTAACCCTCACCAGACTACCTCTGTGATCAGTTACTCCATATTTTCTCAACAAAGACAATATCACCCTCAAATGGGGTAAATTAGTTTCAGGGTATGAAAAAAAAACTGATCTGTAAGGTGGAGAACCAAGGTAGAAAAAGAATGAATCTAAAAAACTCATTAGGAATTACATAATGAAAACAATGCTGAGAAACGTGTTTTTACATTATCAGTTAGAATCCAAGGATCATTTTGTTAAAAAAGCTCTTTACAGCATAGTGGGTGAAGGCGTAAGGAAAACCACAAGGACAATAAAAAACTCTTAGGCTGTCAGTAGGGTTGTGGCCACCTACAGGCAAAAAAGTACCAGAAGAGGGAGCAGTTTTTGGAATTTAAAATCAAATGATCTTGTTTTAAAGGCTGATTGGAGAGGAGATGGGCCTTTTGTTGTGAGAGCACACAGGACCCTTTTTGGAAAAATCTCAGGGTAGTACATTCCCTAATCTCACTTTCATACTCTTTTCAACCTCTTCCCACACAGTTCCCCATTCACTAATCCAAAGTGGAAGTTCTACAGTTAGGGAACATGTTGAGAGAGTCCATCCAGGTCAGCCACCTAGGGAAGAGAGCAGAATGGGAAAAGCTAGAAGATTAAACAGATGTTACTCAACAGAATAACACATAAGGATATCCAGAAAAAAAATAGGAGAGATTTTCTAAAAGTTGCCTGATGCTTAATTATAACTGAAAACTTTGGATCTGCTATTATCTTTGAGATGGGTTTGCAATTAAAATCCTATTGTACCAACTTCAATCTTCAATCTAAGTTAAGGTGAGAGGCAATTGATGATAACACTGAGAAAGTTATATGGTTGTTCATAAAGTTGTCATAATTTCTAGCAAATGTGTTACAGAGTTATTACTAGGTAGTCTTTATCATCACTTTTTAAAATTTCGTTACACAGAAAATTCTCTATTTTTTATGTAAAAATAAGTGATGCTAGGTGGCTTTTTGCTAGGACTAATATTTTAAAAATGAATTGATGACTCAATATCAAGTGTAAAAAGCTTATTTCCAAAACAACCTCTGTGTGGTCTGAACAGTCATCTTCTTCATTTGCTGCATAAGATCATCCGCAGTTACAGTGGTGCCAGGAGGCACCCCCAATTTCATGACCAGAGTTTCACACATATTGTTCCCTACCATCAATATGTAAAACTGGCCCATATTCCTTTGCTGATGAGGGTCATTGCCCTTCCCAGTGAGTTGGCTGTATTTTTACCTGTTAATCCCTGAACAAAAGGCATTCTGAGTGCCCTGGTGGTATCTGTAACGAATGATAGAAAGAAAAATATCCACCAAAGATGTGTATGTCCTCATCGCCTGGAGTTGGTGACTTGCATAAGAAAAGTGGTTTAACTTGCAGATGGGATTGTGGTCGCTAATTGGCCAACCTTAAAATAAGGTATTATCCTAGACCATCTTTTGGACACAAATGATATCACAAGGTTCCTTAAAAGTAAAACAGAAAGCTTCCTTTCTTGGGAGAACCCAAGATAAATCTGCCTTTGAAGGTGGAGGGATGGAATCATGACCCAAGAAATGCAGGTGACTTGTAAAAGTTGGTAAAATTCAGAGAATAGATTCTGCCCTAGAAGTTTCCAGAAGGAAGTCTGCTCTGCTTAAACCTTGAATATGACCCATTTTGGACTTCTGAATTCAGAACTATAAGATAATAAATATGTTTTGTTTCAAGCTACTGCATTTGGTATCATTTGTTACATGATAATAGGAAACTAATCGAGTTTCCTTGCTGTGAACACCTCCTTTTAGAAACAGGTCTTCAAATGCTACAGAAATCAGAGTTGTGGAGATAGATACAAAATCTCCCAGGGTGTTATTAGGAATGATGGTAAGTGGTGCCATTCTTCTCTTCACCAACATAGCCTTTCTATTGGATACAGCACTGTGTGGAGTTCTTTGCTATGGTAAATATATGGTGCTTTGAAGAATTACTTGATATTTTCAGTTTTTCCTCCAACTCTTTAGAAGGCTGTTTAAGATTCCTATAAAGTTAGCAACCTCTGGATGGTGCTGTACATACTAAAACCAATGGATCACATGATGGGGAGCTCCTCATCTCCATCTATTTCCTTCCCTGTAAAGTTTCCTTCCCTATGGTTGGATACCATGCTATGTTGGATTCCACGCTTGTGGATCAAGTATTTCAGAAATCCTTTAATAATGCCACTGGCTGAGATTCTCTAGCAAACCACGCAAACCATACCAAGAAAATGTATCTATCCCTATGAGAACAAACCACTGGTCCTTTCGGAACAGAAAAGTTCTGAATTGATCCATTTGCTACCAACTACCTGCTCGTTCTCATGGACTAAACTCAGTATTGGTTTAGATTCCTGAAAGTTGGACTTTCAGAAGAAAGTGTAGCTAGATCAGTCACAGAAAGAGTCCATACAGCTGGGTCTACAAACAACCTCTATCTCCATCATTATGACCTTTTTTTTTTTTTCCAAGCACTGTTCCCAGTATCTCATTTCTGAAGTGACCACTAAAGAAAGCTAGCCACATCATCTTGTCTGTTTCCATGTTCAATAGCTCTTCCATGATGAATTATTTCTGCTATAGACATAAAAATTCTACTTTGTACCCTCTGTGTTATGTCTATCCACATGTTTATGCCTTACTTTCTTGTTTCTGATGTTTCAATCCTTTTCCCTTAGTCTTCTGAAAAGATGACCAAAGCAATGGTTTCTTATCTGATACATATATATATATATATCATATCATATACACATATATGTATATGTGTGTGTATATATATAATATGTATACAGCTGTGTATATAGATATACATACAATTAAGTATATGTAAGAATACATATATATATATTATATATTAATATATATTCTTAACTGTTATGGTCTGAATGTGAAGCCCAGTGTTCTTCGTTGAAACCTAATCATCAGTGTGATAGTACTAAGAAGAGGTGATTGGTAATTAGCATGGACCCCTCCTGGATGAGATTGGGGCACTTATGAAGGGCTTAAAGAAATGGGTTTATTCCCTCAACCTTTCTTGCCCTTGAAGATATAATGTTGGTCTCTTTTTTTCCTTTTTCCTTTTGCCATGCAAAGGCAGAAACAAGGTAACATTTTGGAAGCAGGGAATAGGACCTCGCTAGACATTCAAACTGCCTATGCCTTAATCTTCAAATTCCCAGCCTCCAAAATTCTGAGAAAATAAATTTCTAAATTACCTAGTCTGTGGTATTTTATTGTAGCAGCACAAATGGGCTATGGCATTAACTCAGGTCATTTCTTGTTCACTATGCCACATTGGTGTAATGTCTATCAATATAAAGGTTTGGTGTGGTGCTCTGCAGAATTTGTCCATAATCTGAATCTCTGTGGACTTCAGTATAATACAGGGTAGGAAAGCTACCATAGCTCCAAGGCAAAACTTTAAATTAATATTGTCCATCCTTCATGAGTACAGACTGTTCTGACTTCTTTTATAACTGAAAAAAGGTTTTAAAATGCATTTGTTAAATAAATGATTACATGCCAGGTTTCAGAGGTTTTAATTTGCTTGGGCAGTGACATCATGCCTGACTCAGCAGTTGCTATTAGTCTTCTACTTGGTAGAGTGTGCAATAGTCTATAATAATTTTCTAGTGCCACAGGGTTCACAATAGCAAATTAAATGCATATATGATTGGAGCCCACTATCTCTGAATATTTTAGGTCATTAATGGTGGCACAAATTTGAACATACACCACAGGGTAAGATATTTTTCTTAAATTGGGTTGAGGGGAGGGGCAGTTTCAAACGAGTTCATTTGGGCTATCCACATTAATGTTACCCTACCCCATAGATCAGGTACTCAATATGGAGTCACTTGATTACCGAGTATACCAATCCCAATTATGTGCTCAGGAACTAAGAAAATTGCCACAGAATGGGTATGCAGACCCAGTGGACTTACTGTAAGCTCTACTTTCACCAAAATTCCATTCATTATGTGAACTGTTAGGTTCCTATTTGAAAAGGGAAAAGGAGAAGGAGGCATAATTATGTTGTGGGTCTCTGGGTATCAATAAACACTCAAGTCAGAATGGCAATTATAAAGAATACAAGTAATAATAAATGTTGGTGAGGATGCAGGGAGAAAAGTATTCTCAAACATTGTGGGTGGGACTGCAGATTGGTGCAATCACTATGGAAAGCAGTATGGAGATTCCTCAGAAAACTTGGAATGGAACCACCATTTGATCCACTTATCCTCCTTGGTCTATGCCCAAAGGAGTTAAAATCAGCATACTTCAGTGACACAACCACATCAGTGTTTATAACAGCTCGATTCACAATAGCCAAGTTATGGAACCAACCTAGGTGTCCTTCAACAGATGAATGGATAAAGAAAATGTGGTAAATATAGAAAATGGAATATTATTCAGTCATAAAGAAAAATGAAATGATGGCATTTGCCAGTAAATGGATGGAACTGGAGATTATCATGCTAACTGAAGTAAGCCAGTCCCCAAAAAAACAAAGACTGAATTTTCTCTCTGATATGTGAATGCTAACCCACACCAAGGGAGGATGGGGAGGGGAAGATAGAAGTCCATTCGATTATAAAAGGAGGAATGAAGGTAAGGGAGGGTGAAGGGGAATAGGAAGAACAATAGAATTAATTGAAAATAACTTATCTTTTTATTTGAATACACGACCAGGGTTTGTCTGCATCATGCACCACAAGAAGAGGATCCTAATTAGAATAAGTTATACTTCATGAATGTATAATATGCTAAAGTACTTTCTGTCATCAGGTATATCTAAAAAGAATAAATTAAAAAATTACCAAATTCTACTTGTAATTTTTTTTTAAATGTATACAATTCAATTTAAAAGTAAACACACTTACACCCTTGTGCACACGTGCGCACGCGCGTGCACACACACACACACACACATAAATGAATGCAATAGATGTGATCAAAATGATTTGAAAATATAGAGGAGAAAATCATGACTTTTCCTGTGGAAGCTTAAACAAGCCCAGCTGAAGGGATGCCCTGAGAAATATCCCTTCCTCCTCACAGATGCTTCATATATAAGACTGAGCATAAGGAGGTCTGATAAACATTAAGCCTGGTTAAATTTTTTATGCTGATGCATAATGACTCTCTTCTAGTTTCTTCATGCTTTGTGAGGCTTTGCCAACCAGATCATGAATCTTTTTAAATTAATAACTTGACATGATAAATTGCTTTTGAAGATGGAAGGGTTTTAAAACAAATTGTATCTCTTTCCATAATCATTAATTTTATCCCATAACACTAAGATTCTTAAATAACTACTTCCCTTTTCCTTTTTCCTTCAAAAAATGAGGCACATAGTCAGTAACCTGGCTGTGATTTCCTTCTATTTATTTGTTTGTTTTTTTGTTTTTACAGACTGCATTTTGATTCATTGTACACAAATGGGGTACAACTTTTCATTTCTATGGTTGTGCAAGATGCAGATTCATACCATTCATGTAATCATACATGTACATAGAGTAATGATGTCTCTCTCATTCCACCATCTTTCATACCCCCACTTGGCTGTGGTTTTCAAAGAAGAAATGAGATCAGAAATTGTCTCTTTGTTAATCCACAGTTTCCAGGATTACTGCCATTCTGGTATGTACACCCACATAATTGACATATCCTAAAAAATGCTTATAATAGTTTATATTTTGTTGCATATTTAATATTGTAATATTAATAGACTCCAAGTTACATTATCCATGAGTGAATCTGAAATAGAATATTTAATACTTGATGGTAAAATAAGAAATAGTCTGTGATTTCACAAGAAGGAAAATTAAAAGACAATGTACTGATCTGGCAAAGCTTATACTTAATTTTCTAAGTACCTCTGTGTAAGAAAAAAACGTTAGCACCATGAATGTTAATTATCATGTGAAATGTTTGAATTTATTTAATATATATGAAATCTGCATTTTCTGATACAATTATATGGCTAAATGAATAATCTCCTTTTTATTTTTTAACAGTTTTATTAAAATATAATTGATATACAAATGCTGTGCATATTTAATATACATAATTTAGTGAGTTCATACGTATGTATAACACATATTAAACCGTTATGATAATCAAGGAAATAAACATATCCATCATCTTCAAAGTTTCCTCACATCCCCCACCCATTTTTGTGGCAAGGGTGCTCTTTTTACTTTGAGATAATCAAAATAGGATTTCAAATATAAAATAGAAAATACTGCTGCAAAAGTAATTAAAACTATAAATTCAGTTTAAAGGACGTTAATTGTTTTTCTTTTACTTAGTTCTACTGTGCATGAAATGAGTGGAAAAGTAAGCAATACATTTATAATAAGCAAGTTACTTCAGATGTGATAAATTCCACTTGAATACCAAAAAATTATCTGCTTGAGTTTAGCCAAAATAATTAATCAGCTGGTATATAATTTGTCTTCAGCTTGTGAGCCAATATAGGAATCCATGCCACCAAAATATCATTCAAGAATAAGTATTACCACTTAAAGATAATTTTTCTCACTCTTTCTCCAATTTGTCTATTTTCTTCTTTACATTGTGTTTCTTCTTCCAGTCAAAAGTTTAAAATATGATATTAACACAGTGTTAATTCCAACATTTATCTTACTTGTCTATTAATAAGTCAAGGATCTTGCCAGAATATAGAACATAAGTGAAATTGATGGTAGCAATGATTTTTTTAGAATCTAGACTTGGAAACACGTACTGTCTACTGCGATTTTTCATCCAGTTGAGTAGCCTTCCTGGAAGAAATTCCCGTCAGCTTCCCTTACACGGTGCTAGCTTCTCGTTTCTCCTTTGATGTTTTCCCAGTGTCACCATGGCCTCCATGAGCATAAACTTCTCAGCCTGTGAACAGAAGTAAACTAATTCTAAATTCTCTCTTTCAAGATGGGAGAGAAGATGGGACTAGAGCTGTTTGTAATTAGATGGAAGGGAAACAGGACAGAGAATGTAATTCAGTACCATACTACTTGTCTACTAATCATGAGGCTGTGGTTCAACTCCCAGGACTGTGAGAAAAAAAAGAAATCAAAGGAAAACAGTAGACTGTTTAAACTGCCGTCTGCTCCCTTTCCCCCTCAATCAGATCTATTCATCCAAAAGCATTTTTTAAAATGTAAATATGATCATGTCACTTGGTTTAAAGCTTTAAATTACTTTCCTTTGGTCTTAGAATAAAAATCTTAAATCTTTATATCTCTCTTCAAAATCTTAAAAAATGGCCTGTGGTCCTTCAGCCCATGCCTAACAACGGCCATGCTTTATAAAGTCATATAGTTTAACAGGTATCAAGATTGCACAGCTACTTACTTCAGTGAAGCAAACCGACTGGAATAAAATAGCTTACATATTCTGAATAATACCACATAAAGTGCTGTACAGTGGGACATTGGCCTGATCTACTCTCTCCATCTTACTCCCAGCAATGCTGGGCTTCCACCCTTAGAGCATATTTAGCACATTAAAGCTATTATGCCTTTTGAGACGTATTTATAAGTTCTAAAAAAAAAAAGACACAATTTTAGCTTATTTTTAAAAACAAAATGCATTTGAAGGAATTCATAAATTCATGATATCTGCTGGAAATGTTATATTACATTTTTAACTAGTAATTTATTCAAAAAAAATTAAGTAAACATAAATGTCAGAAGCTCAATTCCCCTAAAAGTCTATTCAGTCTGTTTTTCTCCATGTTTAGATGTAGCCTGAAAATGATTTTAAGCTATCCTACTGTGATTAAAATTTTTCAAATTCCTTTTCAGTATTTGATAATTTTGACATATTTTCCTAAATGTCCCAAAATGTGTTTCACAGACTAAAAGTTTTCAACAGGTTTTAACAGATGTTCAACGAACACACACACACAAAAACAAAAGTTCAGATATCAAATACACTCAGAATATTCTGTATAATAAAAATCAAAGACTTTCTAAAAACTTCAGTAGATTGATATTGTGATTTTCTGAAAGTAAGATAAAATAAGCTGCAATTCCAAAAATTCTTCAAAAAAATGCTTATTAACAAGAAAACTAATTCATAATATTTAAAAGGGCTGGTTTAAAAGGCACATACATATTTGACCTACAGTTTTATAATTTTTCATAACTAAAACTAAATGTGGTTTCTCCTACTGGTGATTTATTAAGTATCTATGTAAAATTAATGTGTAACATTGTTTGTCTTTTCATTGAAATAACTAAAGACATTTAAAGCATCTTTTGTTTCAACTGCCATAATTGAAAGTGCTCTTCTTAAATATGGTTTTCTCTGTAAGCATAATTCTTACTATATGATATTGTGAACACAAAATCTATCTTCTCTCTCATCACCCTTTTTATTTTACTATATGCATACTTCTATCTTCCTTTTCTTCCCAGATTTATCAATTTCACTACCGTATACCCAATGCATAGGCCATGCCCAAAACATAGTAGTAGTTCAATTAATAGTTGTTAAATAAATGAATGTGTTCATTAGGTCATTGTGGTCTAATTTCAGTGAAAGAAAAAGAACATTTTAAAATTTGACATGTAAAACCAGTCCAAATCAGGATTAAAAGCCACACTTCTTTCTAAAAAGCAACATCAATTCAATAAAAGTTTATCAATATTTTAGTAAAAGGCATCAGGCCAATTGGTACTACAAGAGGATGTATGTGCCTCTATGGAAAAGCTGTACATAAGTACCACTGCTTGCAGGCTAATGTGTGGAAATCTGATCATCTTTAATTGAATGGATTCACTTTTTTCCAAAGTTCAGCATTTCCCCCCAAAGTAATAACCCATCAGGTGAACAACACTGAAAACTGTGAAGTCACTGGAATTTGTTGTATTGGCTATATTTGGACTCCTTGACTGTCATTTAAAATGCACATTTAAAAATACGATTCTAAGCTTCTTCACTTTCTTCGGGAAGAAGATTATAATTTGGACATTTCTAAGCTAGCAATAACAATAATTTTCTCAAAATAGAAAAAGTGTTTTTAAAAAAAAATAAAATTCTTAATGTTTGTAAGAATAATTAACAAAAATTGTCAAAGAGCCGGACGTGGTAGTGTACACCTGTAATCCCAGCTACTTTGGAGGCTAAGGCAGAAGGATCACAAGTTCAAAACCAGCCTCAGCAATTTTGGGAGGCCCTCAGCAACTCTGTCTCTAAATAAAATATAAAAAGGGTTAGGGATGGGGCTCAGTGGTCAAGTGCCCCTGGGTTCAATCCCCAGTATCAAAAGGAAAAAAAAAAAAAATAGCAATTGTCTAAGAGCAGTCTTTGCAACAATGCTATTATGAAAAGCCTCTTCAGTCCTTTGCACAAACAGAAACCCCATGCTAAATGGTCCTGGTCACAATACTATTTTAAGCTATAGTTTTGAATAGGGAAACTTTTAGAGTTCAAAATATTGAATTATATTATGATTTTCTTTTTAATACTGTCATTTGCTCATTAAAAAAGATGGAAGTTGAGGGGTAATCTTTTTAAGTTATTTTTTATTATTTAATATTCCTGTTTCTTAGTCACATACTTGAAATTAAATGTGTTCATTATTTGGAAACGTGTAGCAAGATTTTGTTATATGCATCATTTTGACCTGTATTCAACTTGAATTATGTTGGAAACAAATTTCAAATTAGTTACTCATAGAAAGATAGTGTGTTCTTTGGTTTGGAAAGCAAAATTCATAGTCAACAACACAAAGCCTCTGTTTCCAAACTGATAAAATAAAAAAGAATTTGTTGAAGTTAGTATGACCATTTTGTTTAGCTCAAACTACAATAATGATGAGAGGCAAAGGAGGCTGTAAAATATATTCTTTCAGGAAATTTAAAATATTTACAAAAACTTTTATTATTAGTGGTGGATTTATAAAATAGTTATGATGAAAATTGTTTTTTTAATTAAAAATCATAAATTTATATAGCGCAAGTTTGTTTGATTCATTCTGTTATATTTTCCCTTCTCCCCCACCCCTCCCACCCCTCTTTTCATCTATACAGTCCTTCCTTCCTCCATTCTTACCACCCTCCTTATCCCTAACCCTAAACCTAACCCAAACCCTAACGCTAACCCCTCCTACCCCCCCATTATATGTCCTCATCCGCTTATCAGCGAGATCATTCGTCCTTTAGTTTTTGGAGATTGGCTTATCTCACTTAGCATGATATTCTCCAATTTCATCCATTTGCCTGTAAATGCCATAATTTTATCATTCTTCATGGCGATGTAATATTCCATTGTATATATATGCCACAGTTTCTTTATCCATTCATCAACTGCGGGGCATTTAGGTTGGTTAAACAAACTGGCTATGGTGAATTGAGCAGCTATGAACATTGATGTGGCTGTATCTCTGTAGTATGCTGATTTTAAGTCCTTTGGGGATAGGCCAAGGAGTGGGATAGCTGGGTCAAATGGTGGTTCCATTCCAAGCTTTCTGAGGTATCTCCAAACTGCTTTCCAGAGTGGCTACACTAATTTGCAGTCCCACCAGCAATGTGTGAGTGAACCTTTTTCCCCACATCCTCGCCAACACCTAATGTTACTTGTGTTCTTGATAATTGCCATTCTAATTGGGGTGAGATGAAATCTTAGGGTAGTTTTGATTTGCATTTCTATTATTACTAGAGATGTTGAACATTTTTTCATATATCTGTTGATTGCTTGTACATCTTCTTCAGTGAAGTGTCTGTTCATTCCCTTGGCCCATTTGTTGATTGGATTATTTGTATTCTTGGTGTAGAGTTTTTTGAGTTCTTTATAGATTCTGGAAATTAGCGCTCTATCTGAAGTATGAGTGGCAAAGATATTCTCCCACTCTGTAGGCTCTCTCTTCACATTACTGATAGTTTCCTTTGCTGAGAGAAAGCTTTTTAGTTTGAATCTATCCCAGTTGTTGATTCCTGCTTTTATTTCTTGTGCTATGGGAGTTCTGTTAAGGAAATCTGATCCTAAGCCAACAAGTTGAAGGTTTGGACCTACTTTATCTACTATAAGATGCAGGGTCTCTGGTTTAATTCCGAGGTCCTTAATCCATTTTGAGTTGAGTTTTGTGCAGGGTGAGAGATAGGGGTTTAATTTCATCCTGTTGCATATGGTTTTCCAGTTTTCCCAGCACCATTTGTTGAAGAGGCTATCTTTTCTCCATTGCATATTTTTGGCACCTTTTGTCTAGTATGAGAAAATTGTATTTATTTGGGTTTGTGTCCATGTCCTCTATTCTGTACCATTGATCTACCTGTCTATTTTGGTACCAATACCATGCCGTTTTTTTACTATTGCTTTGTAATAGAGTTGAAGATCTGGTATTGCGATACCCCCTGCTTTGCTCTTTCTACTGAGGATTGCTTTAGCTATTCTGTGTTTCTTATTCTTCCAGATGAATTTCATAATTGCTTGCTCTATTTCTGTAAGGTAAATCATTGGGATTTTAATTGGAATTGCATTGCATCTGTATAGCACTTTTGGTAGTATGGCCATTTTGACAATATTAATTCTGCCTATCCAAGAACATGGGAGATCTTTCCATCTTCTAAGGTTTTCTTTAATTTCTTTCTTTAGTGTTCTGTAGTTCTCATTGTAGAGGTCTTTCACCTCTTTTGTCAGATTGATTCCAAGGATTTCATTTTTTTCGATGCATTGTGAATGGGGTAGTTTTCCTAATTTCTCTTTCTGAAGATTCATCACTTATGTATAAAAATGCTACTTTACTGAATTCACTTATGAGTTCTAAGAGTTTTCTGTTGGAATTTCCAGGTTCCTCTAAATATATAATCATGTCATCAGCGAACAAGGATAGTTTGAGTTCTCCTTTTCCAATTCATATCCCTTTAATTTCTTTGCTTTGTCTAATTGCTTTGGCTAGAGTCTCAAGAATGATGTTGAATAGAAGTGGGGAAAGAGGGCATCCCTGCCTTGTTCCAGTTTTTAGGGGGAATGCTTTCAGTTTTTCACCATTTAGAATGATATTGGCCATGGGCTTAGTGTAGATGGCCTTTACAATGTTAAGAAATGTTCCCACTACCCCGATTTTTTCTAGTGTTTTGAGCATGAAGAGTTGCTGTATTTTATCGAATGCTTTTTCTGCATCTATTGAAATAATCATGTGATTCTTAGCTTTTAGTCTGCTGATATGGTGAATGACATTTATTGATTTCCGGATGTTGAACCAACCTTGCATCCCTGGGATAAAACCCACTTGATCGTGGTGCACTATCTTTTAAATATATTTTTGGATATGATTTGCTAAAATTTTGTTGAGAATTTTTGCATTGATGTTCATTAAGGATATTGGTCTGAAATTTCCTTTCCTCGAAGTGTCTCTGTCTGGTTTAGGTATCAGGGTGATATTGGCTTCATAGAATGAGTTTGGGAGGGTTCCCTTCTCTGTTATTTCATGGAATACTTTGAGGAGTATTGGAATGAACTCTTCTTTAAAGGTTTTGTAGAACTCGGCTGAGAACCCATCTGGTCCGGGACTTTTCTTTGTTGGTAGGCTTTTGATGACCTCATTGCTTGAAATTGATTTATTTAAGTTGTGTATGTCCTCCTCCTTCAGTTTAGGTAATTCATATGTCTCTAGAAACTTGTTGATGTCTTCCAGGTTTTCTGTTTTGTTGGAGTATACATTTTCAAAAGAGCTTCTAATTATGTTTTGTATTTCACTCGTGTCTTTTGTGATATTTCCTTGTTCATTCCAAATTTTAGTAATTTGAGTTTTTTCCCTCTTTCTCTTTGTTAGTATGGCTAAGGGTTTATCAATTTTGTTTATTTTTTTGAAAGAATCAACTACTTATTTTGTTAATTTTTCCGATTGTTTGTTTTGTTTCAATTTCGTTGATTTCGGCTCTGATTTTAACTATTTCCTATCTTCTACTACGTTTGGTTTTGGGCTGCTCTTCTTTTTCTAGGGCTTTGAGCTGTAGTGTTAAGTCGTTTATTTGTTGATTTCTACTTCTTTTGTTGAATGTGCCCCATGAAATAAATCTTCCTCTAAGTACTGTGTCCCAGAGATTTTGATATGATGTGTCTTTGTTCTCTTTTACTTCTAGGAATTTTTTTATTTCCCTCCTGATGTCTTCTGTTATCCATTCATCATATAAGAGTGTATAATTTAATCTCCAAGAAATGGAAAAGTTTCTGTTTTTTATTCTGTCATTTATTTCTAATTTCAATCCATTATGATCTGATAGAGTACAAGGTAGTATCTCTATATTCTTGTATTTGCTAACAGTAGCTTTGTGGCATAAGTCATGGTCTATTTAAGAGAAGGATCCATGTGCTGCTGAGAAGACAGTTTATTCGTTCTTTGTTGGATGGTATATTCTATATGTCGGTTAAGTGTAAATTGTTGATTGTGTTATTGAGATCTATGGTTTCTTTATTCAATTTTTGTTTGGAAGATCTATCCAGCAGTGAGAGAGGTGTGTTAAAATCGCCTAGTATTATTTTGTTGTGGTTTTTTGATTTCTGGAATTGAGAAGGATTTGTTTGACGTACATGGATGAGCCAAGGTTCAGGGCATAGATATTTATGATTGTTATGTGTGCTGATTTATGCTTCCCTTAAGCAGTATGTAATGTCCTTCTTTATCCCTTCTGATTAGTTTTGGCTTGAAGTCCACATTATCTGAAATGAGGATGGATACTCCATCTTTTTTGCTGTGTCTGTGTGCATGGTGTGATTCTTCCCATCCTTTCACCTTTAGTCTATGGGTGTCTCTTTCTATGAGATGGGTTTCTTGCAGGCAGCAAATTGTTGGATTTTTCTTTTTAATCCAATCTTCCAGTCTATGTCTTTTGATTGATGAGTTCAGGCCATTAACATTCAGGGTTATTATTGTGATATGATTTGTATTCCCAGTCATTTGACTCATTTTTGTTTTTTGATATGATTTGGTTTCTCCTTTATTTGGCTATTCCTTTAGGGTAGTTCCTCCCGTTGCTGATTTGCATCGTTGTTTTTCATCTCTTCCTCATGGAATATTTTGCTGAGAATATTCTGTAATGCCAGCTTTCTTTTTGTAAATTCCTTTAGCTTTTGTTTATCATGGAAGGATCTTATTTCATCATCAAATCTGAAAGTTTTGCTTTGTATAAGATTCTTGGTTGGCATGCATTTTCTTTCAGGGCTTGGTAAATGTTGTTCCAGGCCCTTCTAGCTTTTAGGGTCTGGATCGAAAAATCTGCTGATATTCTTATTGGTTTACCCCTGAATGTAATTTGAATCTTTTCTCTCATGGCCTCTCACTGGGGGGCTTCCTCTCAGAAGCTGGCCCTGTGGGAGGAGCCCACTGCTGGAGTGTGCAGGGCTGCCTGGGGAAGACTCTAGCTTTCCTGCCCTACTCTAATAAGCCACCCGAATCTGGGCCTGCCGCCCGGGCAGAGCTTCACAGGGTGGGGGAGAATCACCCTGTGGCTCTATTTTAGTCCGAGTCTCTCAATGCCTCCCCTCTTGAATCCTGGGTTCTGGAGTGACTGGAGATGCAATCACCTTCTAGTCTGCCATCTTGGATCACCCCGTGGAAAAAGCCTGCGACCAGAGGGGCCGCCTAGAGAGGTCTCTGGCTGCCCTATCCTGGTCCCAGAGGCTGCTTGCGGGTTGGAGGTCTCCACTGGCTTGGGGACTTGTGGCTGGCTCTGTGTAGAAAGGCTCTCACTGGGCGGTCTGCTGCAAGAAGATAGCCTAGAAAGGTGCTTCCCGCCGGAGGGAACCGGGCTGCTTGGGGAAGTCCCTGGCTGCCCTGTCCTAGTCCCTGAAGCAACCTGCGGGCAGGAGCTCACCGCGCTGGCTCAGGGACTTGGAGCTGGTTCTGTGCAGAAAGGCTCTCACTGGGGGGCCTGCTCTGAGAAGCTGGAGAATCTGGCCCTGTGGGAGAAGCCCACCACTGGAGTGCGCAGGGCTGCCTGGGGAAGACTCTAGTTGCCCTGACCTACTCTATTAAGCCACTGTATCCGGGCCTGCTGCCTGGCCAGCTTCACCGGGTGGGAGAGACTCATCCCCTGGCTCTATTTCAGTCCAAGTCTCTCAGTGCCTCCCATTCTTGAATCCTGGGTTCTGGAGCAACTGGAGATGTAGTCACCCTCTAGTCTGCCATCTTGGATCACCCCCGAAAATTGTTTTTGAGTATGACTCTATGATCCAGTAATACCATATCTACTTCCATACCTAACAAATGCATACCTGTGTTCTCAAAACACTAGAATATTGATAATGGCAGTATTTTTAATAGCTCAAATTGGAAATTATGAGGATAGCCACCAAAACTAAAACTGGTAAATAAAGTCCCAACAATATGCTGTCTTCAAGGGACTCACCTCACAGGCAAAGATAGCCACAGTCTGAAGGCAAAAGGATGAGAAAAGACATATCCTGCAAATGGTAATTATAAACAACAAGGAGTAGATCTTCTGATATCAAACAAGTGGATTTCTAGCAAAAGTTAATCAAAAGAATCAAAGAAGTTTACTTCATACTGTTTCAGGGAATCATACATTAAAGATGTAGTGATTACAAATATTTATGTTCCAAACAATGGTATATCTACATATATAAAACAAACCCTTATTGATATTAAGAATCTGCTCACCATCCCTAGTAATTAAAGAAATGCAAATTAAAACCACCCTACGATTTCATCTAACTCCAATTAGAATGGCCATTATCAACGAACACAAGCAATAATAAGTGTTGGCTTGGATGTGGGGAAAAAGGTACACTCATACATTGCTGGTGGAGTTGCAAATTGGTGCAGCCACTCTGGAAAGCAGTATGAGATTCCTCAGAAAACTTGGAATCAACCCACCATTTGACCCAGCTATCCCACTCCTCATTTTATACCCAAAGGACTTAAAATCAGCATACTACAGTGATACAACCACATCAATGTTCATAGTAGCTCAATTCATAGTAGCTAGATTGTGGAACCTACCAAGATGCCCTTCAACTGATGAATGGATAAAGAAATTGTGGTGTATACACAATGGAATATTACTCATCCATAAAGAAGAATAAAATTATGACATTTGCTGGTAAATAAAGTTGGAAAATATTATGCCAAGTGAAATAGGCCAAGCCTAAAAAACCAAAGGTTGAACATTTTCTCTGATAACTGGATGATGAAATACAACGAGGGGAAGTGGCAGGGGGAAGAGAAGAATGAAGGAACTTTGGATGGTGAGAGGAAAATGGGATGGAAGGGCATAGGGGACAGAAAGATAGTAGAATGAAACAGTATTATCCTATATATCATATATATAGGATATATATATATGACTACATATATATATATATATATGATTACATGAATGATGTGAATCTACATTGTGAACAACCATAGAAATGAAAAGTTGTACCCCGTTTGTGTACAATGAGTCAAAATGCGGTCTGTAAAAATAAAAAAAAAATTAATAAAAAAAAAGAATCAACTAGACTACAATACAATAATACTGGGTGATTTTAACATACCTCTCTCACTACTGGATAGATCATCCAATCTTAAACTAAGTAAAGATTCTACAGAATGAAAAGTACTACTAATAATATGGACCTAACAGACATCTATAAAATATTTCATCCATCAATGACTGACTGAATTCACTATATATTCAGCAGCATATGCAACATTTTTTTAATTGACCATATTTTAGGTCACAAATCAAATCTTAGCAGGTAAAAAATAGAGATAATACCTTGCATTCTATCAGATCATAATGGAATAAAATTAGAAACCAACAATAAGACAAAAGAGAAACCACTCTTAACACCTAAAGACCAAATAATGCTTCTTCCTTCTTTCTTTCTTTCTTTCTTTCTTTCTTTCTTTCTTTCTTTCTTTCTTTCTTTCTTTCTTTCTTTCTTTCTTTCTTTCTTTCTTTCTTTCTTTCTTCTTTCTTTCTTTCTTTCTTTCTTTCTTGTACTGAGCCTGAACTCAGGGGTGCTTAATCACTGAGCAACATATATTTTATTTAGAGACAGGGTCTCGCTGAGTTGCTAAGTGCCTTGCTAAGTTGCTGAGGCTGACTTTGAACTTTCCATCTTCCTGCCTCAGCCTCCAGAGTTGCTAGAATTACAGGCATGCACCACCACACGGAACTAAATAATATACTTTTGAATGATGAATGGATAGCACAAGAAATCAGAGAGAAATAAAAGAACTTCTTAGAAACAAATGAGAATGGCAATACAATATATGATAATCTCTGGAACATCATGAAGACAGTTTTAAGAGGAATGTTCAAAGCATTGAGCTCATGCATTAAAAGGATAGAAAAAAACAAATAATCTAACATTACATTTCAAGGCCCTAGAAAAAGAAAAACAAATGAACACCAAAATCAGTAGAAGACAGGAAATAATTAAAATCAGAACCAAAAGCAATAAAATTGAAATTTTATAAATTTAAAAAATCAACAAAACAAAAAGTCAGTTCTTTGAAAACATTAACAAAAGTGATCAATCCTTTGCTAAACTACCCAAAAGAGGGAAAAATTCAAAATAACAGAATTTGAGATGAAAAAGGAAATATCATCACAGACACTACTGAAATCCAGAATATCATCAGAAACTACTTTGAAAATTCATACTCTGATAAGTTAGAAAATATTGAAGTAATTGACATATTGCTAAATATATATGACCTGCCTAAATTGAACCATGAGGATACAGAAAAATTAAACAGATCAATATCAAGTAAAGAAACAGCTATCAGAAATCTTCCAACAAAGAAAAGACAAGAACTGGATGCATTCTCAGCCAAGTTCTACCAGATCTTTAAAGAAGAACTAATACCAATCATCCTCAAATTAGTCCATGAAATAGAGAAAGAAGGAACACTGTCAGTCACTCTATGAAGTCAAGGATCCCCTGACACCAAAATCAGACAAAGACACATCAAGGAAAGAAAACTTCAGATCAATATCCCTGATGAACATAGATGCAAAACTTCTTAATAAAATATTGGCAAACTGCATACAGAAACACATTAAAAATGTAGTGCAGCATGATCAAGTGAGTTTCACCCAGGGTTACCAGATTGGTTCAACATAAGGAAATCAATAGTTTGCCAACATAACTAGACTTAAGGACAAGAATCACATGATTAACTCAATAGATGCAAAAAAAGCATTTCACAAAGTCCAGCATCCATTCATGTTTAAAATACTAGAAAAACTAGGAAGAAGGAACATATCTCAACAATTCAAGGTCAACATTATACTGAATGGAGAAAAACTGAAAGAATTTCCTCTAAAAAAAAAAAAAAAAGGAACAAGACAAGGATGCCCACTTTCACCACCTAGTCAACATAGTTCTTGAAACTCTAACCAGAGAAATTAATCAAGGTAGGAAATTAAAGGGATACAAATAGGAAAAGAAGAGTTCAAATTATTTCAGTTTGAGGATGACATGATTCTATTTTGAGAAGACCCAAAAAACTCTGCTTGAAGACATCTAGAGCTCATAAATGAATTCAGCAAAGTAACAGGATACAAAATCAACACTCATATATCAATTGTGTTCCTATACTCCAGTGATGAATCTGCCAAAAAAGAAATTAGGAAAACCACCCATCTACAATAGCCTCAAAATAAAACAAAACTAAACAAACAACAACAACAACAAATGGTTGGGAATCAAGCTAACAAAAGAGGTGAAGGTCCTCTACTCTAAAGAAAGAACTTGAAAAGACTTAGAAGATGGAAAGATCTCACATGTTCTTGAACAGGCTATTGTCAAAACTGTAACACTACCAAAAGTGCTATGTAGATTCAATGCAATCCCCATCAAAATTCCAATGACGTTTTTCACAGAACTGGAAAAAGCAATATGAAATTCATTTGGAGACACAGAATAGCCAAAGCAATTCTTAGAAAAGCCAAATGAGGCATCACAATACTAGACCTCAAATTATACTACAGAGCTATAGAAAAAAACAGCACGGTATTGGCACCAAAACAGGCATGAAGACCAGCGGAATAGAATAGAAGACAGAGACAAACCCACATAAATATAACAGTGGCAAAAATGTAAGTTGGAGAAAAGATAAGCTTTTTAAACAAATGGTGCTAGAAAAACTAGAAATCCATATATAGAAGAATGCATTTTAACCCATATCTCTCACACTGCACAAAATTCAACTCAAAGTGGATCAAAGACCTATATATTAGACCAGAAACCCTGCAACCTCTGGAAGAAAATATAGGCTCTACACTCTAACATGTTGGCACAGGAAATGACACCCTTAATAAGACTCTTAAAGCACAAGAAATAAAAGCAAAAATCCATAAATCAGATGTCATCAAATTATAAACTTCTTCACTGCAAAGGAAACAAGAGTGTGAAGACAGAGCCTGCAGAATGTGTGAAAATCGTTGCCTGCCACCTACTGCTCAAATAGGTCATTAATATGTAGAATATACACAGAATTAAAATACACTTAACACTAAAAAACAAATAGACTAATCAATAAATGGGTAAAAGAACTAAAAAGATACTTCTCAAAAGAAGAAATACAAATTGTCACCAAATATATGAAAAGAAATTCAACATCTTTAGCAATCAGTGAAATTAAAACGACACTGAGATTTCGTCTCATTGCAGAATGTCAATTATCAAAAATACAAATATCAATACATGTTGGTGAGGATGTGGGGGGAAAGGTACATTCATACATTATCTGTGGTACAGAAAATTAGTGTAACCACTCTAGAAAGCAGTATGGAGATTCCTTCAAAAACTAGGAATGGAACCACCACAGGATTCATCTGTCCCACTCCTCAGTCCAAAAGATTTTAAATGAGCATACTACAGTGACACAGCCACATCAATGTTATAGCAGCACATTTCACAATAGTTATGTGTCTAGGTGTCCTTCAACAGATGAATGAATAAAGAAAATATGGTTATGTTCATAATGGAGTATGACTCAGACATAAAGAAGAATGACATATTGATATTAGCTGGTAAATGGATAGAACTGGAGACTATCATGCTAAGGGAAATAAGTCAGTCCCTCAAAGTCAAAGTTAAATGTTTTCTCTGGTATGTGGAAGTTTATCCAAAATAAGGGGGGAGGAATATAAAAAAGTACAAGAAAGGTCCAGAGAGTAGATGAAGGGGATTGAAGGTTAGGGATGGGAGAAGGAACAAGGAAGGAACATTGGAATGAATCTGACCTAACATTCCTTTGTACACCTGTGAAAATACCACAGTGAATCTCACCACCACCATATATGCACAAGACGCTAAAAAAAAAAAAAAAAAAAAAAAAAAAAAAAAAAAAAAAACCTGTAAGTAAATAGTAGAAAGATCCATACAGTAGAGGGAAGAGAACAGCAGGAGAAAGGGGGGATAAGGGAAAGAAGAAGTACTGGGGACTGAATTAGAATAAATTATATCCCATGCTTTTAGAATTTTGTCAAAATGCTATCTATAACTATACCAATTATATAAAACAAGAAAAATAAATTTTGGTATATACACACAAGAGAATTCTATAGAGCAATGAGAATGAATTAATGATAGCAGCATATATAAGTGATTACAAAATATAATGTTCCAATAAGAAACCAAATATAGATCAAAACTGGCAAAATGAATCAATATGGGAATAGTGAGTAAAAAAATCTATAAGGAAATCTTATAGTGTTCTGGTAATGTTCTGTTTCTTGATTTGGTTCCTGTTACATCAATAGATTCAATTGGCAGGACTTTACCAAGTACCTGAATTTGGGGAATTAGTGTTTGCAAAATGTGGAAACAAATATAAAGGAAATTCTAAATCACCAACATAGTGACTAGGCATTTTAATGTGTCAAAGTAAGAACTGCTTAAATTTGTCTTAAAAAGACATTAGTTTTTCAGATGTCTTATACAAAATTCAATATTTATTTAATTCCAAGGCTTATCACTTTATCTTTTCATCAAACAGTTAGACTGGAACATTTTAGAGTGGTTCATCTATTTTTTCTTGAATATTACCTAAATATTCTACAGTCATGTTATGGGAATGTTTGCCCTCTGACCTCACTCTTCCAGAAAAAATATTCAACACATTTCTCTATTTGAATTTACTCTCAAAATATTCTGTAGAAATTGAAAGGTGTTACATAAAAATTTTCAGAGAATATTCAATAAGTTAACTCTACATGGCAATCAGAGCACTTTTAAATATGGTATATTATAATTAATATCTGCAACAATTTTGTTCCTTTTGGTTGGAAAAGTATTTCCAAAACTTTTATTTTGACATGAAATTGACATGAAAGACCAGCTATTATTCATTTATTCCAGATTGTGATACATTCAAAACTAAGTATATTGCACCAAATATTCCCCTGCTTATCATTGAATTTTTGTAGTTAATGAATAAAGAGATTTCTCAAATGATATTAATTTTTTTTTAATTTGTTATATATTAACTGCTTGGTTAGAGGAGAGTTGTGGTATTCATTTAATACTTGCTACATTATAGTCTCTTTCTGAAAACATGGTAAGATTCTGAGCTCAGCCATTACGACGTCCACTCCTTTTTTACATTGATTCTTACTTCATGTCTTATACTTCTAAATTGGATTGGACATTAACCTATAATCAGACATCAGACAAACTTTATCAAATATCAATATCAAGTTGAAACAATCTCATAGAACACAAAAAGTACTAGAGTTACAAAGACAGAAAGAGACAGAGTCCCTGCCATTGAGCATTTTAATGCCACTGAGGAGACACAAATGTATATATGGAAAAAAAATTAAGGAAATTTAGAAGGCAAATTGCAATTTAATGTAAATTAATTAAAGTAGTTGAGAATTCAGAGAAGGGAAAGGAAAAGGCAGTGCTATCTCAAAGAAATTCCAAATACGCTCATCATCTGTGTAATCTTGAGCAAGTTTCTTAACAATTTTATAACTTAGTTTCCTTTTCAGCAAAATGTATAAGCATCAACACATATTAGGTGAGGTATCCAAGAAAGTTTCCTCTCCCCTTCTGGGTTAATCAAGTATTCCTGGGAAATGTTGGTTGTTAAATCGATACCATTTCTTAGCTCCCATTGCGTACCCAGTGTGTAACCAGGTTTTAGTTCTTGGTGTTGGAATCTGAATGGAAGTCATTTGTCTTTGGTGGGCCAAGATTACTAAGAGGATTTTATCTCCGTTTTCTTTCTCATATCACTAGTAGGGGGCAGAATAATCATTACATGTAGAACTGCTCCCTACCTAACAGGAATCCCCTTTGACTATTTAAACAGGTCATTGTATTTCATTCATTTGCTACAATTCTTTACCATTCTCACTAATATAGCCAACTGAATCATAGATTGTTGTGAGGAACAACTTAACATCTAGGTATCCTCATAGTAAAAGCTTTATAAATACATTTATTAGTAACAATTTTACTATAAACTATTTTTGAACTATTTCTTGATATTTCTTGATTGTTTTAAGTTTTTTCTATAAGATAGTTGAAAGAAATGTCAATCAACCCTACACTGAGACAATTTAAACAATAAATCCAGCTTTTTAAGCCCATATTATTAGCATCCAATATGATTTATAAATATTCATATTAGCATCCCATATAATTATTTCATACTTTCTAAAGAAAAATATAATTGTGTCAACAATAAATGCCTGTTTAATTTTATAATGTACTTATTAGTCTATTTATTTCACAAGTGAATAATCCAAAATAGTAATCACACTTAAAACCAATCTACTGCCACTCTAACTCTAAATATTTGCCTGAGACAATGCAGTAAAAACTTTGTAAAGGTTCGACAATTATTTTCCAACCTTATTTAATGTTGAAGAGAGTAAATATTTAAAATAAACAATGGTAAATTTGGTATATTTAATATATATATATATTTAGTAGTTAAAACCACACTTCTGGTTGCCTTTTGATGGAGTTTAACCAAAGTAATCCTCTCAGTAATCAACCGTTAACTATCAATTTTATTAAATATATAAATCCAGTCTCACAGATGTTACTATTCAACAGACTCTGTCAGAAATGTTATTTCTTTTTACCTAGGCTATCATTTTCTCAGTCATTTCCATGCTGTTATCAGATTCTTATTTTCTATAGCAGCATCCTCCAATTCCTTACAATCATAGAAGCCCTTTATGATCCACAAACCAGATTATCTTTTCACTGATCTAAAATGTGTCACAGCCAACTAAATGGTTAATGATCATAACTTTCTATTTTGTTCTATAAAAAGTGTAAATCCAAGTCCATGAAAATGATTGTGAATATCTGTAATCAAATGAACTACCTTAGCCTTTATACACAATCTAAAGTCCAACTTATTCCCAACATGAAAATTGTATTCCTAGTAAAATAATGTCTATACTTTTGCTATATGCTTTTATTCAGCTGACGTTTTTCTAGTGAAGTTCAATGCATGCAAAATATACCTACCAGGGAAACAACCATTTTAAAGGACTACAGGAGATCTGGCTGGTTATTTGGCTTCCATTTATAGATGAAACCAGTGAACATGAAAAGATTGGGTAAAAATCAAATATGACTAAATAGGAAGATTCCTATCATGGGGTATGCTTCTGTACACACTCAATTCTTGCTCTTCTACCTATCTGGCCAGCTTTTGTTGGACTTCCTTTTCATCTGAACTAGATAGTGGTAGCTAACATTTATTACATATGCATCATATGGCAGGCACCTTTCAAGCACATTATACACATTGAATTATTTAAACCTTGTAGCTACCAGTAAAAGAAGATACTATTATTATCCTTTTGCCATTTGAAAAATATTATCCATACTTATAGTAGGCATATTGCTAGTCCCTTTTGGGACAATTTGAGGGTAACAGTATGACTAAGATGAGATAGTGGACATCGAGTCATAGAATAGGATTATCCCAAGCAAAACAAAACATGTGAATATCCTACCAATATTACAAGATGGTTTTAAACAGAATTTCTTTTGTATATTCTCTATTTTTTTGACACTTAAAAATGAGTTCAATTTTGAATTTTTATTTTTCTTGTTCCTAATACTTGGGACTGACCTTATGGTATCTAGGTAAAAATGTTTATATAAATATATTTAATATATATATATATATATATATATATTTTTTTTTTTTTTTTTTTTACTGGGAATTGAACTTAGGGGCCTTCGACACTAAGTCACATCCCCAGTCCTATTTTGTATTTTATTTAGAGACAAGATCTTACTGAGTTGCCTAGTGTCTCACTTTTGGAGAGGCTGGCTTTGAAATCACAATCCTCTTGCTTCAGCCTCCCAAGCCGCTGGAATTACAGGCATGTGCCACCACACTCAGCTTAATAAATTTTTAATAATATTTGTTTTATATTTCAAAGAAGCAGGAAAATAACTCATCCAAGAAGCTAGATATAAAAATATACAGAGAATTTTAAGTTCCCTTTAGGTGTACAGAAGTTTCAAACTTTATGGTAAAATTTCTTAAGTATATAAACCTATATTCATTTTCAAAGGTTTATTGTTCACCTTAGAAATATCAACATAAAACAATTATTAAAAGATATTATCCACTCATTTGATACATTTGTTCAGAACATGTATGTGATCTGGTATTTTAGACATAGGTCTAAATGTTATGTTATACACAGTCTCAATTATTCAAAAATGTTATTTAACTGACACTGATTATCCATTTTGTGTCAGATAGATATAGGTATGTAAAGAAAAAAATAAAATTCTAGTTAGTAGTGGAGAAAAAGAAAAAATAATAATGTAAATAATCATAAATAAGACATTAGATAATAATTTCTATAAAATAGATTACGAAAGATTGACCAAAGGATAGCAGAGTTTTGAATGAGTTGTCAAGGAAATCCTGTCATAAGAATGAACATTTTAGATGAGATTTTAATGATAGGTAGGAATTGATCATGAGAGGTTTGGGAGCAAAATTTAATGCAGAAGAAAGTTACAGATGCAAAGGAGTGAGATAGGGATGAACTTAGGTTGGTGGAGGGGACAAGAATTCATTGGGCTAGATTACAAGAACAGCAGGAGATCACAGTCTCAGGTGAGGTTGAGGATGTTGGCTCAGAGCACAAGAATCTTATGGACATTGGTAGTTACCATAGTTTTAATCTAAATGCAATAAGACTTCAGAGTCTTAATCAGTGAGCAGCATGATTTATATTCCTTTAAATGCATCACTTTCTGTAATATAAAGAACAAATTATACGAGGTATATCTTTAGTTACTGTAACAAAATACCTAAGAGACAACTTTACAAAGTTTTATTTTGGCTCACAAATCTGGAGGTACAAAGTTCTAGGGGCTCCATCTGGTGATAGACTTCTTGCTGACAGAGTTCTGAGATTGTGAAAAGCATCACTTGGCAAGACACAAAGAGTTCACCAATCTGTCTGAGTGTATCTCTTCTGGTCCATCTCCCCTGTCTTGTAAAGTGACCAGAATTCAATGATGGGGGTTCATTCTAATATCTTTTCTAATCCTAATCACTTCTCAAAGCCCCAGCTTCAAGCATAGCAATCAGATTGCTTCCACCCTCCCAAGAGCTGATAATGGTGATGAAATTTCAACTCATGAAACCTTAGATGATGTTCAAACCAAACCCAAGCCTTAGCAGAAGGGCAGGAAATGAAAACATGAAGACAATACTGAGAAGTGTTCTGAGCAGCCAAAGAGTGACTAGTTTGGATTGGGGTGCTGGAAATGAGAAGAGGAAGATTTGTTTGAATCTCTTTCAGAGTTGGAGCAAAATTTACTGATAGAACTTGTGATTAAAAAAAAAAACCACAGCTCCTTTATATTCCCATAATTTTGCCTTAATAAACTCAGTTTTAATTTTGTTTTTCACCTGTCACAGGATTTAGAGTCAATTAATAGATTTCAGGTGCTCAGCAAACTTTCTAAAATTGTATTCAAAGTAACTTAGTGCATTGACTTACATGTAATTTGAGGGAAAGAATGTTAATTACTTTCATGAGGTAATCAGAGGTCTGTGACCAAAAGCAAGACAGGAACTACTGAAATTATGCTTCTGTATATTTTATTTTAGCTTTCCCATGACTTCTCTGCCTTCATCTCTTGGTAATACTAAACCTGGTGTCTAATACTAATCCTGAGCCATCTCTTCTGTGGAATACACTGTGATGCTTCCTTTTTCGTCTCTGTTCGTGCTGTGTTCTCTGCCTCTTAGTACTTTTGGTTTGGCCAACTTTCTTCATCCTTCAAGATTTGGCAAAGTAGTAACACCTCCACAAAATATTATCTAAATGCCTAAACTGAGCTTAAGTTTCCCTCCTTTGTCCCCCAAATTAATTGGAAGTACACTGTGTCTTAAACTTTTAAATTTGTTTCTCCTGTGTGGAGGATAATGCTTATTTTTGACATACTAAATGAAGAGACACTTTGTTTTTATTTGAGTTCTCAAGCAATAAAATCATATTTTACATTATTTTTTACTCACATATAAAATGCTTAATATGTATACCTTGCTGCTCTTACGTAATCCTACTTTCAATTAAAATAAGTCTTTTATTTCTTGTCAATAATTTCAATGTATAACATTTTATACTCTATAGGACAAAATAATTTGTGATTTAATTTGCAATTTTTTAATTTTTTAATTTGTTCTAATTAGTTATACATGAGAGTAGAATGCATTTTGACATATTGTACACAAAGAGAGCACAATTTTCTCATTTCTCTGTCTTTCCCACCCAACACCCTCTTCCCTTCCCTCACTCCCCTCTGAATAATCCAACATTCCTCATTCTTCCCTACTCCCATTATGGATCAGCATCCACATATCAGAGAAAACATTTGGCTTTTGGTTTTTTGGGCTTGCCTTATTTGGCTTAGCATGATATTCTCCAAATCCATCCATTTACCTGCAAATGCCATAATTTTATTCTCCTTTAAGACTGAATAATACTCCATTCTGTATATATGCCACAGTTTCTTGATCCATTCATCTATTGAAGGGCATTTAAGTTGGTTCCATAACTTAGCTATTGTGAATTGAGCTGCTATAAACATGGATGTGGCTGCATCACTGTAGTATGCAGATTTTAAGTCTTTTGGGTATAGACTGAGGAGTGGGATAGCTGGGTCAACTGGTGGATCCATTCCAAGTTTTCTAAGGAAGCTCCATACTGCTCTCCAGAGTGGTTGCATTAATTTGCAGTCTCACCAGCAGTGTATGAGTGTACCTTTTTCCCAATAGCCTCACTAACACTTACTGTTGTTTGTATTCTTGATCATTGCCATTCTGACTGGAGTGAGATGATATCTTAGAGTAGTTTAGATTTGCATTTCTCTAATTACTAGAGATATTGAACATTTTTCCTTATATTTATTGATTGATTGTATACCTTCTTCTGTGAAGTGTCTGCTCAGTTCCTTAGCCCATTTATTGACTAAGTTATTTGCTTTTCAGTGTTAAGTGTTTTGAGTTCTTTATATATCCTGGACAATAGTGCTCTATTGATGTGCGTTTGGTAAAGATCTTCTGCCATTTTGTAGGCTCTCTCTTCACATTATTGATCATTTCCTTTGCTGAGAAGAAGCTTTTTAGTTTGAATTAATCCTATCTATTGATTCTTGATTTTTCTTCTTGTGCTTTACGAGTCTCCTTAAGGATGTCAGTTCCTAAGGCCACATGGCAAAGATTTGGGCCTCCTTTTTCTTCTATTATGTGGGATCTATGCTCTACTCCCTAATCTTTGATCCACTTTGAGTTTCATGCAGGGTGAGAGATAAAGGTTTACTTTCGTTTTGTTACATATGACTTTCCATTTTTCCCACCATTTGTTGAATTGGTTATCTTTTCTCCTGTGAATGTTTTTGGCACCTTTGTCTAGTATGAGATAACTGTATTTATGTGGGTTTGTCTTTGTGTCTTCTGTTCTGTACCATTGGTCTACATGTCTGTTTTGGTGCCAATACCAGCCATTTTTGTTACTGTAGTTCTTGAGTATAGTTTAAGGTTTTGTATTGTGATGCCTCCTGCTTCACTTTTCTTGCTAAGGATTGCTTTGGCTGTTCTGGGTCTCTTATGTTTCTAAATGAATTTTATGATTGCTTTTTCTAGTTCTATGAAGAATGTCATTGGGATTTTAATAGAAATTGTATTCAATCTGTATAACACTTTTGGTAGTATGGACATTTTGATAATATTAATTCTGCCTATTCAAGAACATGGGAGATCTTTCCATCTTCTAAGGTCTTCTTCAATTTCTTTCTTTAGTGTTCTGTAGTTTTCATTGTAGAGGCCTTACACCTCTTTTCTTAAATTGATTCCCAAGTTTTGTTTTTTTTTTTAAGTCATTGGGATGGGGTAGTTTTCCTAATTTCTTTTGCAGTGGATTCATCACTGATGTATAGAAATGGATTGGATTTATGGGTACTAATTTTATATCCTCCTAGTTTGCTGAATTCTTGAAGTTTCTGGTAGATTTTTGAATTTTTTGAATACAGGATCATATCATTGGCAAATGGTGATTGTTTGAATTCTTTTTTTTTTTTTTTCTGTGTGTTTCCCTCTAATTTCTTTCATCTGTGTGATTGCTTTGGCTACAGATTCAAGGGCTATGTTTAATAGAAGTGGTGAAAAATGGCATCCCTGTCTTGTTCCAGTTTTTAAAGGGAATGCTTTCAATTTTTCTCCACATAGAATGATGTTGACCTTGGGCTTAGCATAGATAGCTTTTACAATGTTGAGGTATGTTCCTACTATCCCTAGTTTTTCTAGTGTTTTGAACATGGAGAGGTGCTGTATTTTATCAAAATCTGTTTCTGCTTCTATTGAGATGATCACCTGATTCTTGCCTTTCTGTCTGTTTACATGATGAATTAAATTTATTGATTCCATGTATTGAATCAGCCTTGCATTCCTTGGATGAACCCCACTTGATCATGCACTATCTTGTTAATATGTTTTTGTATGTGATTTGTCAGAATTTTATTGAGAATTTTGCATTTATGTTCATCAGGGATATTGGTCAGAAGTTTTCCTTTCTTGATGTATCTTTGTCTGATTTTGGTATCAGGGTGATTCTAGCCTCATGAAATGACTTTGGTAGGGTTCCCTCCTTTTTTATTTCATGGAATAATCTGAATAGTATTGGTGTTAATCCTTCTTTGAAGGTCTTATAGAACTTGACTGAGAATTCATCTGATCCTCGGCTTTTCTTTGTTGGTAAGCTTTTGATGGCATCTTCTATTTCATTTCTTGAAATTGATCTGTTTAAATTGCGTATGCCTCCTGATTCACTTTGGGTAGATCATTTGTCTATAGAAATTTGTTGATGTCTTTGAGATTTTCTATTTTATTGGAGTATACATTTTCAAAATAGTTTCTAATTATCTTCTGTATTTCAGTAGTGTCCATTGTGATAGTTTCATTTTCATCATGGATTTTAGTAATTTGAATTTTCTCTCTCTTTTTCCTTCATTAGTATAGCTAAGGGTTTATCAATTTTATTGATTTTTTTTCAAAGAACAACCTTTTTGTTTTGTCAATATTTTGAATTTTCTCTTTTGTTTCAATTTCATTGATTTCAGCTCTGATTTTAATTATTTCCTGTCTTCTATTTTTGTTGTTGATATTTTCTTCTTATTCTAGGGCTTTGAGATATAATGTTAGATCATTTATTTGTTGACTTTTTATTCTTCTAATGAATGAGCTCATTGTAATGAACTTTCCTCCTATGACTTCACAGTGTCCTAGAGATTTTGATATGTTATATCAGTGTTCTTATCTATTGGTGCCATCAAAGTATTTTTTTATTCCCCCCCCGATTTCTTCTGCTATCCATTCATCATTTATGTTAGTTAATCTGAAGATGTTGGAGTAGCTTCTACTTTTTTAATTTTATTGTTGATTTCTAATTTCATTCCATTATGATCTGATTGAATTCAGGGTAGTATTTCTATATTTTGTATTTTCTAAGAGTTGCTTTGTGGCATAACATATGGCCTATTTTAGAGAAGGACCATGTGCTGCTGAGAAGAAAATGTATTCAGTTGATGAATACACTCTGTATATGTTCATTGAGTCTAAATCATTGATTATATTATTTAGCTCTGTAGTTTCTTTGTTTATTTTTTGTTTGGAGGATCGATTAAGTGGTGAGAGAGGTGTATTAAAGTCACCCAGTATTATTATCCTGTGATCTATTTGATTCTTGAAATTGAGAATGGTTTGTTTGATGTATGTAGATGCTCCATTGTTTGGAGCACGTATATTTAAGGTTGTTAAGTCTTATTGATGTATGATTCCCTTAAGCAGTATGAAATGTCCTTCTTTATCCCATCTGCTAACTTTGGTTTGAAGTTCACTTTGTCTGATAGGAGGATGGAAAACCCTGCTTTTTATGCAGTCCATTCAAGTGATATGTATCTTCCAAATCTTTCACCTTTAGTCTATGGATGTCTTTTCCTAGAAGGTGAATCTCTTAAAGACATATTGTTGGGTCTGTTTTTTTAAATCCAGTCTGCCAGTCAATGTCTTTTGATTGATGATGTTTAGTCATTAACATTCAGGATTATTATTGATATATGATTTTAATCCTAGTCATTTTGTTTTATTTTTGGTTTTTAACTTGATTTATTTTTTCCTTTGATTGACTTTATCTTTAGTGTAGTTCCTCCCCCCGCTGGTTTTAATTGGTGATTTCTTTTTTTCTTCATTTCCTTTTCATGGAATATTTTGCTCAAGTATGTTCTATAGTGCAAGCTTTCTAGTTGTGAATTCTTTTAAATGTTTGTTTATCATGGAAGGTTTTTATTTCATCTTCAAATCTAAAACTTAATTTTGCTGGATATAAAATTCTTGGTTGGCATCCATTTTCTTTCAGAGCTTTTTTGGTATTCCAGAACCTCATGGTGCTCAGAGTGTGGTTTGAGAAATCAGCCAAAATCCTAATTGGTTTCTCCCTATATGTAATTTGATATTTTTCTCTCAAAACCTTTAAAAGTCTATCCTTATTTTGTATGTTAGTCATTCTGATTATAATGTGCCCTGGTGTGAATCTGCTGTAATTTTGTATATATGGGGTCCTGTAGGCCTCTTGTAGTTGATTTTCCACTTTGTTCCTTAGATTTGGGAAATTTTCTGATATTATGTCATTGAAAAGATTGTACATTCCTTTGGTTTGTAGTTCCATGCTTTTGTCTATTCTGATAAATCTTAAATTTGCTCTTTTCATGTTATCCAATATTTTTTGGAAGTTCTGTTCATAGTTTCTTATGATCTTTTCTGTATGGTCAACTTTATTTTCAAGAGTATTATTTTGTCTTCATTACCTGAGGTTCTGTCTTCTGAGTGATCTAGTCTGTTGGTGATACTTTCTATTGAATTTTTAATTTGGTTTATTGTTTCCTTCATTTCAAGGATTTATGCTTGATTCCTTTTTATAATCTCTGCCTCTTTATTGAAGGGATCTTTCACTTCTGTTTTTTTCTCTATGATACCATCCTATATTTCAAAGATCAGTCTAATTATGTACCTTCTAAATTCCTTCTCTGACATTTCTTCTACTGTGTTGTCTATGGATTCTATTGTTGAAATATCTTGGTTTGTTCGAGGCACTTTATTCCCTGTTTTTTTTTGTTTGTTTGTTTGTTTGTTTGTTTTTGTTTCATGTTGTTTGTTTGTCTTCCCAGCAGTGTGAATCTGAGGTAGTACAGTTTCTATCCTGTAGTCTTATAGTGTCCCTGAATATGTCTAGTATCTCACCTTTAAGGGGGAGATCAATATTAATAGCACCCAATGCAAAAAATATACAACCTTAAATTAAATAGCTCCTATTAACGTGTCTACAGTTTTGTCACAATAAACAGAAATGAGGTGTTCAATTATTGTCTACAATATAAACAGTAAGTTTGCTAAAAAGGTTTACCATTTCAAATGATGGACAATTAAGGAACAGAAGTTGTATAAGATGTGATGTTTATGAGGGAGAAAATAGAGTGAGGGAGGAATTAATAGAAGTTGGCTATTAGCATGAGAGAGGTGAGAAAGAGAATCCAGGGAGACAGATAAGTGAGAGAAAATATATACAGATTTTCTATAAAGTAAAATATAAGAATACCCAACAAAACTATAATATACTATTCAAACATCCCATTCCTCAATGAACTGATTTATGAAAAATAGTTAAATTCAAAGATGGTAGAGGAGTGAGAGAGTGGGGTAAAAAGAAAGTGTCAATGGAAAATTGAATGATTGCTTCCTTTGGCTTTCAAAAATTTTTCTAGTTTCCCTTCTCCACCAATAGGTGGGGTTGTCTGAAGTTTCATGGTTGCTCCAGTCTGGTGGGTGCTGGTCTGGTTGGTTGGGTAAGCCAGTAACAAGATGCCCGCACATCCTCTTCCAGTCTTCCCACCTTTTGTAGCCAGCCCTTCCATCCCTGCATACTTCAGGACTCACTGAGCTGGAGAGAGTCTGTTTTTCTCCAGTTTCTCCAACCTGTGCTTCCCCAACCCCGCCCTGGGCATCTGCCCCCAGTCTCCACCTTTCCACAGACTTATCAGGTCCAGACTGGCCCAAAGAGACTTGTCGCTGGCTCTTTGCGATACAAACTCCGTGGATATTTGTCACCGCTTGCAGCAACAACTTGCACGGGTCTTATGGGTGGTGGAGTGGAAACTGAGGCACTTCTATCTTTCTCTTTAGTGCACTGCTTTCTTGCTTGTTTGTTTATAGAGGAAATGAGGTTTACTTGCTTTGAGAGGCGAGAGAGAGAGACTTTGCTTAAGAGAGACCTTGAGAGAAGGACAGGCTTTGCTTAGAGCTTAGAGGAAGAGACTTGCTACACCTTAAAGTCCTGCATCCTGTGAACTAAGGGTATGTGCACCCAAGGTGCCCTAGTGATGCGTCTCAGTTCTCCATTCCGCGATCTGCCTTCCGCCGCTGCCCCTACTCGCTGCTGCCGCGTGTGTGTCTTTCTTCTGCTTTTCTGCTAATGGCTGCTGTCTCTCTGTCTCGCTCTGCCTACGCTTATATCACATCCAGGAGGCGGAGAGCAGGGCCATGCCTCCCACGCAAAGATTAGGCCAGACGCTCTGAGCAGGCAATTAGTGCTCGAGAACACGTGTGCATGCATTGTGTGCGTGGACGAGAAAATCACCTGAGTGTGCTTATGTCAATTAACCTCCTTGCTGCCGATGTGATCAGGTGCCATCCCGGCGCCGCCAACATGGCACAGCCCCCAACAGAGACTCACCTGCAATCTGACAGATCTGGGTTTCAGATTTTCCAGGCTCTGCCTTGCTGCAGTCACAAGATCTCAATGCTGTTCCAACTTGCTGATAGACCACCAGAAATGTGCTCACACAAAAGAGTGACCCTGAAAAGAGCCAACCAGATGGTGACCACTAGCACCCCCAGCAGGAAAACATCAAGTGCAATCAGACGTGCAGGTATTTCAATATTATATCACCAACCCATGGCTGGTGTCTCCAGACTAAGGTGACCATGCCCCTAGATGGCAGTAGTGGTGGCAGCAAACCTCCAGGCCCCTTGGCCCTGGACTCCCAGGCTCTGGCTGGTGTCCCATGGTGGTGGTGGCTACATGTAACCAAACCTGCCGGTGCCCTGACAATGAACTTCTAGGCAGCAGTGGGCAGTGGGCAGCAGGCTATCTATGAACTGTCTGCAAGCAATCGGTGGGTGAATGTTGGCAGGTGATGGGCAGGTGAAAGGCAGGCAATGAACAGGCAAGAGGTACACAAATGGGCAAATGGTAGATCATTGTCTGCAGTTAGCTAGTGATCTGTGTGCAACAGGCAGGTGACAGATATCCTGGCAGGCAGTGGACAGTCCTGGGGGACAAATGCAGTGGTGGGGGTAAACAGCAGGGCATCAGCAGCTGCCTCACAGAGAAACATTATTTTCTCTGCTTGAATCCCAAGTCACGGAATGACAAGGAGTGCAGCTTCCCTCTAATACGCCATCATGGATATGTGATTGGTTTTGAGATTTTAAAAAACTAGTTCTCAGACATTTCTGGTTATATTTTCTCCTTGGATTGACACTGTGGTTTCTCATAATCTTGCAGTGTAAAAAATATAAGTAATTATAAATTTATTTAATATCATTTTTATTATTTAATGTATTTTTAAACAACTTTTTTAAAGTTTGTTTTTTTAAAGTTTTTTTATTTAAAGGTTTTTTTTTTTTTAGTTGTAGGTGGACATAATACCTTTATTTTATATATATATATATATATTTTTATGTGGTGCTGAGGATTGAATCCAGGGACTCATGCATATGAGTCATAATCCCAGTCCCTAAACAACTTTTAAAAATAGTGAAAGAAAACCACAGAAGACAGAGCAGAAACAAGAAAAGAAAGTCACTTTAATAAATAAACTTTAATAAATTTAATAAATCCACTGTGTTATATTGTTTTACCTCATTCTAAGATTTCTTTTGCCTTCCTTTATAAACTTACAATTTCTCTCCCCTTTTTTATTCAAAACTTAAAAGATTTTCCTTTTGATTGTTAATATCTTGTACAGCTTATTTTTGGTGGATGCAATATTCATATGTAAATAAACTTATTTATGTAAAAATTCCCTTATTAAAGTATGATTTTGCATTTATTTCTATATTAGGATCATTTCATTATATAAGATCTATAGTACTGTATTATTGGATCAAAGATAGTTAATAAGAAATGGATCTTGATACAGATTACCTAATATATTTGCAGCAGTTATCCAGTTATAAAGTCATCATCAATGAAGGCTAAAAATCACAATATTCAGCAATCTCCCATAAAATTATTATTCATCACATTTTGATTAGTGGATGTATACAAAATATTTTATTTTTAATTAATTTGTGACTGAGGTTGAATCTTTTTGATTCAACACATTTGGCTACTCATGCTTTCTCTTTTGTTTGTCTGTTTTCATTTTGGCTATATTTTACTGTGATTTTTCTTCATAAAGATTATTAATAAAATAAACAGTTACATCTGCCTTCCTTGTAAATTTGTTTTAAAACTACTTATCATTAAACACTAATTACTATTCTATGTCATAAGCACTGTGCTAAGGGGTTTATGTACTACTAAATTCTCAAAATGAATAATGAGATAGGTACTTTCATTACCCTTATTTTATAAATAGGAAATTGTGATATAAAACAGTTAAGTTCCTTTTAGTGAGATAAACAGGATTCTGAAATCAAACAGATTGATTAGAATTTCCTCAGAAAGATCTAAGATCTCACAATCGATTTATTTTGCTTTTGGTTTAGATATTTAAAGCCCTGACTATGAAGAATTACATTGTGCTTAATTCTTACTTCTATTCCTTAATTAGAAATGGTAAAATCCTAATTCTTTGTCTTTTTATGCATTATAAAATATATAGAAAAAATATATGTTCCAGTTGTATCTTTTAAAAATCAAAACTCTACCAGTTCCAGGAAGCATGTATGCAAAAGTTTGATGCTTACCATTAAATAGTGTATTATCTCAGTTACACAGCAGCAATATCAATAGTGCCCAATAGAGTCAGCACCCACAGTACTATAATTGTGGGTTTGTGACCCTGAGTTACTATTATTTGGTATCCAACTACTAATTTATAATATCAGAAAAAAATAAATATTACAGCTTACCTATGAGGTACATTTAATGATGCCTTGAGGGATATTAGAATCTTAAATATGTTTGGTACTGGATTGTGAGTACTATGCTATATGCAAATATAAATAACTGCTTTGTTTCTCATGAAAGTATTTATTAAACCAAATATGCAATGCAAATATTAATTCTCTGTATAAATAGTAGGTTTAACAATAATTCCACAAGAAGTCAGTATCACAGGGATTTTAAAAACCTAGGATTTTGAATCAAAAAGACTGTAGAAAGTCACTTACTATGTGACCTGGGGAAAGTAAATACATCTCAGTTCCGTTAGGTTTCAGATAGGGATAATGATACCATCAGTCTTCTCTCAGGTACTTTTTCAAGATAAATGTGATATTTAATGTAATCAGAAAGCAAGATAGAGATTAAATGTTCAATATGTGCTAGTTCTTAATATGAGATGTGGTCAGAAATCAGCAGTAATATCAAACCAGTGCTCAAAGTTTGAGTGCCATCTGTTTACTATAAACATTGAGCTTTTGAATTTTCTTCTGGTGCCTCTGCCTTAAAGCTCTCTGAGGTCTTCTTCACTTGAGTGGGTATTTATACCAATAAATTAGGCCACTGTGAAAAATACACACTTGACCTGGTTGTCAGTGAACTACAGCTTCTTTCAGTTGGGAAAATGCTTGTGCCCCTCCTGTTAAATGTTTTTCAGTTAAATCAAAACTGAAAACATAATTATTTCAGTTTATTTTCCAGGCTTCTAAAAGTTATGACTTCATTTATTATTAAGAGCAGCATCTGGTAACATCTCCAAGCAAGCAAATCAGCTAACTCACCACTCTTAAGTTTTCTTCTCTCTTTTCAAGTGTGATCTAAAATGGAATTATTTTCAATAGGAGGAAGAATCAGCAGATTATTTATTAATATCAAGTGGATTATGCCCTATAAAAAGATGTGGACTTTTGAAGGTAGAATAGGAACAAGGGACAAAGAGCATACTTATCATCAGAGTCTGAGTTTGGCATATATTTAATTTGAACAAACCATTTTTAAACATGAGAAATTATTTTAATGTTGATTTGCTTACTTCCATCACTTGAATTAATTACAACATAATGAAGACAAAAGCCAATTGTAGTTAACATCTTTAGGAAATAACAACAAAGAAACATGCATCTTATTTTTAGCATTGGCTTCTGTGTGAAAATGACTGGATTTTAAAAATTATATATGAACCCATTTGCTTTTAATCTGTGGTCTAAAATCAAGATGGAAATGTTCACATGAAAATTGACATTTTTGATAAAAATTATATCAAATTCTTATTAAAATTTTACTAAATCTATAACAATAACATTTATATTGTTTCCAAGAGAGACAATTCTTCCATTCTTTTCATTTTATACAGTCCTTTTCAGGGTGAAGAATCAGGAAAGTGGTATAGTAAATTTCCATCCCATTATGGAATGAATAAATATTTACTTAACAAAGTCTTGACTTTTCCCATTTATAATTCACCCTCTGATTCCAAAATAATAAATGTTATATAACTTATAATAACATTCAGGTATTGCTAAACATGTTTTAAATGAAAATTTTCTACTATTCTGGGATTATTATGAATCCTAATTAAATATTTCATAAAGTTTTTCAAAAGAGAAAAAAATATCTATTAATAAAGCACAAAGGTCTTTCCTAGTCTATGCCAATTACTTTATCCATATTTCATCTTTCATTGGTGTTGCATTGCTCATATCTGGATAATATTATTTTTTTAAATCCTTCTTTTTCAGAAAGTATTATGGCTAAAACAATAAATGATCACATCATATCTATTATGCCTAAGCTAAAATAAAATTCAGGAACCAAGATGCTGATAAATTTTAAAATATGCATAAACATTTTCAAAGAAGAACACAAATTTTCCATTTGGACAGTCAAATGAGAATTCCTAGTGGGAAAATGTTCCAAATGATATTTGACCATATTTTAAATAAATTGATTTTAAGTATTATCCAACCACAGTGCCAACAATTTTCATTTTAATTCACCAGTGCAGTTGACTATTCATGTTTCTACTTTTTCTATTATTTCAGACTAGAGAATCTGTTTTTATTTTCACAATATTCTCTGAGGATAAACAGAGTATATTCTAAAGTGATACAAAAAGTATTGTGGGATTACTGAGTCATATGAAAGCTTCATTTTTCATTTTATTTTTGTGAAATCCTATACTGTTTGCTGCAGCTGCTGCAGTGTTTTAAATTCCTACCAATAGTGTGAAGGGTTCCAATTTCTTGATAGCCTTGCTAACAGGTGTTAGCTTTTGATTTTAGATAATAGCCATCCTAACAGGTGTGAGGTGGTATTTCATTGAGGTTTCGTTTGTATTTCCCTGATTATTTGTGATGTTGAACATCTTTTCACAGTGTTGAGCATCTGCTGGTCATTTGTATATTTTCCTTAGAGAAATGTCTACTAAGTCTGTCACCCAACTTTAATTGGTTTATTTGGATTTTTTTGCTATTGGGTGATAGGTGTTCCTTAGATGTTTCAGATTATTCACATTTTCTAAGATAAATACACTAGTTTCTGTTGGTTATATGTATCATGAAGTGGTATTACTGGTGAAGGTTTGACTCACCATATAATGCCAAATTGGATTGTGAGAGTTTCTATTAATTAACTATTGTTTTAATCAGCTTTTTCACTGCTGTTACTAGAAGACCTGACCAGAATAATTGTACAGGTAGAAGAGTTTATTTAGGGGCTCATGATTTCTGAGTTCTGAGTCCATAGAAGGCCAGCTCCATTCCTTGGGGCTCGAGGTAAGGCAGATCATCATGGTGGAAGAGGGAAGTGTGGTAGAGGGAAGCAGCTCACATAATAATCAGAAAGCAGAAAGAGATTGCCACATACAAAATATATACCCCAAAGCAAGGACCCAACACTGACCTCTTCCAGTCACATCCTACCAACTTACAGTTACCACTCAGTTATCCCCTATTAAGGGATTCATAGAGGATGATAATTACTATGGGAAAAAGTATTAAAAAAATATTACATTTAGGTCAACTGTTGAATACTGTTAGGTTGCATCTTAAAATTTCATTGAAAATTCATTTGAGCAAAACTTAAAGGAGGTAAAAGAGTTGGCCAGGCAGATGTCTAATAGAGATTTTCAAGTAGAGAAAACAGTCTGGGCAAAGTATGTTGTGCAAAGAATGTCACTGTAGCTGACGAAATGACTAATTAGAAGATAAAATCAGAAAAATAATGAAATCTAAAGTGGAACTGATCATAAAGGAACATAAGTGTCACCATAAGATTTGATATCTTGCACTACACAAACATATTTTGAGCAGATGACAGCATTTCTGACAACCATTTTGAGGGACCCATTCCTGATTGGATGTACCAAAGATGGAGTATACATGGAAGGACAAATATAGAGGCTAGAGAAAATAAGAAGTCTCCTACAACAACTGGGGGAGAGTTCATGGATGCTTACATCCAGGTTGTTAATAATGAATTTTGTAGGAAGTGCCTGGATTTTAGAATATCTGAAAGGTAGAAAGGTAGACAGAAAAGGATTTTCTAAGAGAGTAATGTGCTGTGTTAATATAATAAGAAATAAAAGATAGCTACAGATATTTTGACCTACACAATTGAAAATTTGAGGTCTAGAAAACTCAGATTTTCTAGAATGTAAACTATTGAATGCAAACTGTTGAAGAAAGATCAAAAACATAGTTTTAGAGATGCTCATCCAAATTTTAAGTATTTATTTGGCATCTAAATAATAATGTTCAGTATACAGTTTTATACTCATACCTGAAACTGGAGAGATTTTGGTTGAAGAGATAAATCTATAAGTTGGAGTATCTTGGATAACACTACCAGGAAGTAATCACAGATAAGGAAAGTTATAGAACCAAGGATTTGGGGCATCCAAATATTAAAAGGGCAAGGAGTAAAGAAGAAACTAGTAAGAAGAGAAAGAGTGATTGGAGAGGTAAGGAAAAAATGCAAGTGTAGTATCCAGAAAACTAATGACTATGTCGTATTAAAGATTACATAATAATGGATTTTGTCAAATGTTGCTCACAGGTCACATCAAATGAAAACTTAATATTTATCATTGGGGTGAAGTAATATATGTTACTGATGACCTTGACAAGAGCACTTTCACTGGAGTAGTAAAAGTGAAATCTGAATTGGAAAAATATATGAAAGAATGGAATGAAAGAAATGCCAGTTCATAATCCCCCCAACATAAATGTGATGTAAATAGGTCACTTACCATTTCAATCAGATATGATAGTGATAGGAAGTGTATAATATGGATCAAGTTAGTATTTTTGTATTTCAAGTTTCTCATCTATAAAATAGGGAATAATGAATAATTCTTATGGCTGTTATAAATTATGAAAAGAAATAAACCAAGAAAGAACTAACTACTTTGCGGAGCACATAGGAGATGCTACATAAATGTTTCTTTTATTCCTTCCCAAGAGCTGCAAGTAAAAGGACTTTGGTCACATTGTGTCATCAGATAGTGAAGAGAGTCGGCACAGGTGTGAGTGAAATAGTACAAAGCCTTGGAGCTTATTTTCAAACTAAAATTGTGAATGTGGAACTAGATGAGCAAGATGACTACGACTGTTAAAAATTTCGTAGAAGTACTGTCTAGAGGGATGAAGACTGGGATTAGAAAATTTGTAAATGATTCTTGGAGTTGGACATCATCAAAATTTGAAAAACATCAACTAAGAAGCAGGAAAGATGAAAACCCAAAAGGGCAGGAAAAATCATGGTAGAAACAATGTCTTTGACAACAAGCTGTGGACAAATAGAGTTTTGAAACACCATCCCCTTCTTTCAATAACTTTATGATTTTGAGTTTACAGATAATTATTTAATTTCTGCTCATCATTTTCCTCCTGTTAACATAAGTACAATTCTATATGTATAATGCCCAAATCATCTCTTTTCCTTTTCTCCAAGGCTTATTTCTGTTTTCAATACCAGTGACATTTCACTCTTTCAAATAAATCTTCTCAACTGTTACCTTTATTTTTTCTCTCTGCATTTATCTTAGCAATGGACAGATTATGGCTTTAGTTCTCCTGTCATGATCCAAAACACAATCTTTGATTCCACTGGTTTCATTTTTTTACCTCTGTGATGAACCCTGTGAAGTACAAATCTTTTTTCAAGGAAGGATTTGGTTTGTTACTGTGAATCCTGGGAATGTGGTTGGCACACAACCTCCAGTGACCAGCCCATTCATGGGTGCCTCAACTGCAGAGTCCCAGATCATGCACATTCAATGGCTGGTCAGCATGGATCAGATCTGTAATTTCATCTGATTTAGGACCAGCCTCTGGGGTCTCAAAAGGCACTCTGTAATGAGCACATTCCATATTGAACTCCACTTCAATATTCTCTTCCTGTAACAGACCCCACTTTCCTTGACCTCTGTGTCCTTAGCATTACTACACTATTGAAAACCTCTCTGTCCACTACAATACATTTTTCTGGTTTCTCTCCTCTTTCACTGATGATTTCCAATTTTCATTATAACTACTTATGCAAAGAACCACTAAAATATGTGATTTCCATATGTTCTGTCCTCAGCACTGATTTCACTAAATATCTTCTTTCAGGGAAATGTCATTTATTCAAGTGTCTCTATTAATGTGATTTATAATTCTAGGATTTATCTCTTTCTTGAGCTCTATATCAATATTCCCTACCATCTACTAAGTGCCTCCACATGAGTATGTATCAGTCACATAAATTTTTTAAATTATTTATTTATTTTTAAATTTTTTACAGACTGCATTTTGATTCATTGTACACAATGGGGTACATCATTTCATTTCTATGGTTGCACACGATATAGATTCATACAATTCGTGTGATCATACATGTACATAGGATAATGATGTCTGTCTCATTCCACCATTTTTTATACCCTGCCTCATTTCCTTCTAGATAAATTAGAGTTTCCCCATTCTTCTCTCACTCCCCACACCCCCACCCTCATTATATATCATTCTTCACTTATCAGGGAAAACATTTGGCCTTTAGTCTTTTGGGATTGGTTTATTTCACTTAGTATGATATTCTCCAATTCCATCCATTTATTTGCAAATGCCATAATATTATTGTTCTTTATGGCTGAATAATATTCCATTGTGTATTTTAACACTGAAATAATAACTGGAACCAATCCTTCCCAAACCTACTTCATTCACAGTATTACCTCTTTCAGTTAGCCCACACACTCAAGCTAGAACCATTCTCTTTTACTAATATCATCTTCCCAATTTAGTCAGCAAGACCTCTTTTGTGACTAATTTTTAAATCTCTTCCCTACACAACATCCTCTGTTACTTAATTATTCTTTTTTGTTCTGTTGAAATAGCCGCCTGCACAGACTTTCTGACCCCCGCCCCACACACACACTATGCTTTGAAAAAAATCTGATTTTTAAAAAAAGTGGTTTTTTTTGGCCTTCTACAAACTACATTCACTCAATTTTGAATGGAGATTTTGACTTACAATTGAGTGAATTTAGGTTCTGCAGAAAAATGCTAACACCCTTGAAAAGAACAGATATGTAGGAATAAGCTGGGGAAGTCTCTGACTTTGACAATAAGAGTAAGGAAAATTGCATAAAAAGTTAAAGTGACTAGAAAAGTTGCTGCAACCTCTCAGAAACAAGAACAGCAATGCAAATTCAGTGAAAGGAGGATGTCAATGGCATGTGAATTGTTATTTTTAGATAGCGGGACAAATAAAGAATGATAATCTTGACCCCTTTGACAAAGCTAAGAATAAAGTTGTGAAAGCTTGTATGAGGAGTCTCAAGGTATTTTGGAGGAAAGACTAATACCGATGCCCTCCCTGTATTATGTATGTTGCCCATCAGGATGAAATATAGGTTGTGAAGGAGTTAAAATTTAAGTGCCCATAATTAAAGCACAGAATCTGTAGTCTAGCAAATGAACTTAGGAAAAGAAACAAAGAGGGACAGGCCTGAGGCCTGAACATACCTAAACAAGCCTAAAATAAGACTGCCAAAACATCAAAATCTAACTGGCCATGGAGGGTAAACAATCTCCACAAGGCCATGGACCATCTGGTGTCACCCACTTTCCCCCTTCTTCCCTTTTCTTTAAGGTTAACTTGACCCCTGCTAACCAAAATAAACTGCCCTACCACATTTCTGGAATGTCAATTTGCACGTACTACTTGCTGATGTAATCAATGTAGTCATGTGCCTGCTTATGTTTGAATCAGCCAATTATGTGTACCCATGCCAAACTCCCTAACTTTTCCTATATAAACCCCTGACTTCTGAGCCTCTGGTCAACTCCTCTATCTCCTGCGTGAGATATGTGTTGGCCCGGAGCTCCGTTATTAAAGTGCCTTGTGCATTTGCATCAAGCCGGTCTCTCATGCTCCTGGAGCGCGCCATCCTGAGACTCGAGTAAGGGTCTTCCTTTTGGGGGGTCCTACAGTTGACAAAACTCAACAAACTGGTGTAGGCAAGAAATTTGTTCATTTTTTAAGCCACTGAACTCAAGCTTAAATCTGACATTTCAGAATCTCTTGAAGTACTGTATTGCAACAATATTTGGGATATTACTATGAGGATAAGCAAAGTGATAGAAAATGCTACTGCTCTCATTAAAAACCTTCAGTGGATCCCCTGAGCATACTAGTCCTTACTCCTTACAGTGAACTGAAAATCCTGTACAACCAGTAGTTTCTCTTCCTTTTTAGCCATGACCCTACTCTGCATTGGTCAAGTCCGTCAGGAAAGGAACAGTACGCTCACACTGGGAAATTACGGAAAGTTTAAAGACAATGTGAAAAGGTAGGTTACTTATAGTAAAAATAATTCAGAAGAATAATTGCCAGAAACAGCACCACAAAAATATTCATGAAAATCTGTGTTTGGTTAATGATGTTTCCTATGTTAAAACACACACAACACACACACACAATAGGCAACTTAAAGATGAATAAAAGGGTATTGCGATACCCCCTGCTTCATTTTTCCTGCGAAGGATTGCTTTAGCTATTCTGGGTTTCTTATTCTTCCAGATGAATTTCATGATTGCTTGCTCTATTTCTGTAAGGTACGTCATTGGGATTTTAATTGGGATTGCATTGAATCTGTATAGCACTTTTGGTAGTATGGCCATTTTGACAATATTAATTCGGCCTATCCAAGAACATGGGAGATCTTTCCATCTTCTAAGGTTTTCTTCGATTTCTTTCTTTAGTGTTCTGTAGTTCTCATTGTAGAGGTCTTTCACCTCTTTTGTGAGACTGATTCCCAAGTATTTTATTTTTTTTGATGCTATGGTGAATGGGGTAGTTTTCATAATTTCTCTTTCTGAGGATTCCTCACTTATGTATAAAAATGCATTGGATTTATGAGCATTGATCTTGTAACCTGCCACTTTACTGAATTCACTTATGAGTTCTAACAGTTTTCTGGTGGAATTTCCTGGTTCCTCTAAGTATATAATCATATCATCTGCAAATAGGGATAGTTTGAGTTCTTCTTTTCCTATTCGTATTCCTTTAATTTCCTTGGTCTGTCTAATTGCTCTGGCTAGAGTCTCAAGAATGATATTGAATAGGAATGGTGAAAGAGGGCATCCCTGTCTTGTTCCAGTTTTTAGGGGGAATGCTTTCAGTTTTTCACCGTTTAGAATGATATTAGCCATGGGCTTAGCATAGATGGCCTTTACAATGTTAAGGAATGTTCCCACTATCCCTATTTTTTCTAGTGTTTTGAGCATGAAGGGGTGTTGTATTTTATCAAATGCTTTTTCTGCATCTATTGAAATAATCATGTGGTTCTTGACTTTAAGTCTATTGATATGGTGAATGACATTTATTGATTTCCGGATGTTGAACCAACCTTGCATCCCTGGGATGAAACCCACTTGATCGTGGTGCACTATGTTTTTAATATATTTTTGTATGCGATTTGCTAAAATTTTATTGAGAATTTTTGCGTCAATGTTCATTAATGATATCGGTCTGAAATTTTCTTTCCTCGATTTATCTCTGTCTGGCTTGGGTATCAGGGTAATATTGGTTTCATAGAATGAGTTTGGGAGGGTACCCTCCTCTTCTATTTCATGAAATACTTTGAGAAGTATTGGAATGAGCTCTTCTTTAAAGATTTTGTAGAACTCGGCTGAGAACCCGTCTGGTCCTGGACTTTTCTTTGTTGGTAGGCTTTTGATGACCTCTTCTACTTCATTACTTGAAATTGATCTATTTAAATTTTGTATGTCCTCCTCGTTCAATTTAGGCAATTCATATGTCTCTAGAAACCTGTTGATGTCTTCGAAATTTTCTATTTGGTTAGAATGTAGATTTTCAAAATAGCTTCTAATTATGTTTTGTATTTCAATCGTGTCTGTTGTGATATTTCCTTGTTCATTCCGAATTTTGGTGATTTGGGTTTTCTCTCGTCTTCTCTTTGTTATTACTCAGCCATAAAGAATGACAAAATTATGGCATTTGCAGGCAAATGGATGAAATTGGAGAATATCATGCTAAGTGAGATAAGCCAATCTCAAAAAGACAAGGGACGAATGATATCGCTAATAAGTGGAGGATGACACATAATGGGGGGGAGGGAAGGGTTAGTGTTAGGGTTAGAGTTAGGGTTAGGGAGGGGGGCAAGTATGGAGGAAGAAAGTACTGTATAGAGGGTAAAGAGGGGTGGGAGGGGTGGGGGGAAGGGGAAAAAATAACAGAATGAATCAAACAACATTATTGTATGTGGATTTATGATTACACAAATGGTATGCCTTTGCGCCATGTACAAACAGAGAGGCAACATGTATCCCATTTGTTTACAATAAAATAAAAAAAAAAGATGAATAAAAGGAATAATAAAATTAACCATATCTGTATATTACGCTCAAAATACTAAAGGACTTTCCTCCTTCTTCATTTTATTAGATGATTAGTTCTATAGATTGAAAGTTAGGTGCATGTACAAATATGTCATAATGAATCCACCTAGTATTTAGAATTATAATGCTCTAATAAATTTTAAAAAAGGAAATAGTTAATACTTGGGAACATGTGTTTGTTTTGTGTTGTTTTAAACAAGAAAATTAGTGGGAAAGGGACTGTTCATTTGGCCAACAAAGACTAGCCACAAAAAATCTGTACCTTAGCGTATTATGTCAGTTGTTGGATCTTCTGACTGAGGTGGCCACTGTGTGATGAGAAAGGACACAATATTTTTCTACTAACCAAAAAATTTAATCATTTATATCATTTCACTAAATATACCTTTGAAGTAAGCAGGGCAGAGCATGTTATGATCCCAGATTTACAGGAAAGAAATCAGAGACTTAGGGCATTGGCAACTGGCTTAGAGTCCCACTGACTATTAATAGTAAAATCAGACAATGAATCTAAATCTCCTTTTATGTTTTTCTAATACTTATTAAAAGTTAATATTTACTTAGAGAAATATAGAAATGGAGATTAAAACTACATATTCTTAATTTTTTTTATTTCTTCTAACAAGTTAACCATGGCAGTAGAATGCACCTTGGTAGATCATATATAAATCAAGTATAATTTCTCATTCTTTTGGTTGTGCATGATACAGAATTCCACTGGTTGTATAGTTCTATATGTACATAGTGTAATAATGTCTGATTCATTATACTATCCTTCCTATTTTCATACTCCCTTCCCCATTTCACTCCCCTTTACTTTATCTAAAGTTACTCTGTTATTTCCTAGCCACCACCCATTGTGAATTAGCATCTGCATATCAGAGAAAACATTAGGCATTTGATTTTTGGGGATTGGCTTATTTTGCTTAGCATGATATTCTCCAACTCCATTCATTTACGGGCAAAGGCCATACTTTCATTCTTCTTTAAGGCTAAGTAATATTCCATTGTATATGCCACATTTTTTTTTCTATTATTCCTCTGTTGAAGGACACCTAGGCTGGTTCCATAGTTTAGCTATTGTGAGTTGAACTGCTATACACATTGGTGTGACTGCATCATTGTAATATGCTGATTTTAAGTCCTTTGATGTGCAGGGTTTCCATGTCCTGAGTGGATGAGGGGAAGTTTCTGTCAGAGGATGATGGTGCCAGCAATAAATCAATTAATTACTAATAAATTTATCTAATCAATAAACACACAAGAGCCAATATTCTTTACAAATGGTGTGGCGGATGGGGTCATACCAGATCTGGCCTCCAGCAAGATGGAGAACCTACTTTCACTTTTATTTATAGTTGCATAGGTAAAGGGACCCAGATCAGGAGGGGCTTCTTCTGTGAGGAACAGGAAAGGGGGAGAGTTAGGAAAGTCATTTGCTTACAGAATTAGCATATCCTCAGATGGTGAACCACACCACAAAGGACCATCTATTCCCTGGGGGTCTGAAACAGTCTCTCATGACTGCCAATTCCTGGGAGTCAGACCTCTGTATCCCACGGCTCAGCCAAGTCTGATTCTGCTAGACATGGAAGGCATAACACACTTTGGGTATAAACCAAGAAGTGAGATAGTTGGGTTAAATGGTGGTTCCATTCCAAGTTTTTTGAGGAATCTCCATACCGCTACCTAGACTGATTTTCGATACACAAAATATATTTTTATTTGCAATTTGTCTACTGGGCCACTTTTGGGTAATACACATCATTTTGTTTCAGTTTACTATTATTAAAATATATAATCCTAGTTTAAAATATCATTTTCATACTTGTTTATAGCAATTATTTCTAATCTCTGGCAGAATTTAATGAAATTTTTCTTCTTCTTATACCTCTAATTTATATAAGAAAACACATGCTATCCAGTATTTTCCCTAAACTAATGAGAAAAATAGTTAATTCAAGATATTAATATTAAAAATCAAATTGCATTGCCAAATTATTATGCAAAACTGGTTTACAGAGATATAGTCAATAAGAAATACACACATCTGTGCCATTTCTCCACAATATTTTCTAGGAAACTTCACAGAAAAATGACTAATCCTGGAAGATATTAAGATACAAAGAGGGTTTTCAGCTAAATTTTTCAAGTTTCTTAAACACTAAAATAAAATACTATAAGGGATAAAAATTATACTTTTTCTTATTATTCTAGGAAATATAAAAGAGATAAAACCAAAATAATCTGGATGAGAATTTGTGTTAGTCAGTTTTCTATTACTAAGATAAATCAATTTTAAAAGGAAAAAAAGTTATTTTGGTTTATGGTTTCAGAAGTTTCAGTCCATGGTTGTTTGGCCCTGTTGCTTTGGGTCTGCAATAGTACAGTACATCATGGCAGGAGCATGATGCTGAGGAAGACTGTTCGCCTCAAGGCAGCTGGGACGCAAAAGAGAAAGAAGAAGGGGCTGGGGTTCCAATACTCCCTTCAAAGTCATGCCCCAATGACCTACCTTTCTCCCTCTAGGCCCCACCTCTTTTTTTTTTTTTTTTTTTTTTTTTGTTTAGGCCCCACCTCTTAGACTCCACCAACCAATAGCACTGCACCACGGACTGGAGTCCAAAGTCATTATTGGCCATTGGGTACTTTTCCAAAACCATGGTAGAAATCTTTAATGGACATAATGTATTAGGGCATCACTAATGACGAAGGATCTCCTGGAAAGTTTTTTTGCATTGTTCTCTCAATGAAACCAACTACTTTGCTTTGTCATACATGGTTCTCTCCTTTGAGGGTCGGGGAAAAGGACTTTTATCTCTTCCACTATTTCAGAATTTTAACCTTAAATGAAAATATTCCTCTGTGAATTTCTCTGACAGGGTAGGCTATATTTACCTTAGAAAGGGTTGGCAAACCAAGGGAACCATGGCTTATTAGGAGCTGCGCTGGAATCTTTAAAATTATTTTTTCATTTGCAGTGGACATTTCTTTCCCCATTCAATAGATGAGATAACTGAGGCCAGAGAAAGAACTAGAAAAAATACAGCAATTACAATGCTTCCTCTGATGAAGGGAGAGCATCAAGGTGACTATTATGTTATCTATCCCTACGAAGTTTGAAATCCACCTTTATACTTTGACTTGTCTCGAAAATCTTTAGCTGACGTTTTTATTAACATTTAAATCTGAGTTCTTGCCGTGGTTTCTTTTAGTGGCTCTAAGTTTCTCTGCCACTGTCAGGTAAGAAGGGACATGATTATATATTGTTCAATTTTACTTTATTAGCTTTCAAAAGATAGGATGCTTCTGAGATTCTATTCTGCATTAATTATATTTTTAAAATACTTTTAAATATTTACACTATTTAAAATAATTATACTTTTCACATTTTTGTTTCTAATGTCACTAGGTCTGCAACATAGAAACAAGGATTCCTACAGGGATTTGACCCCAAGAACCCAGTGGTTCCAGGATGTGTTATTCCTGTTGCTCACTGTTTCCCTCACTTAGCTACCCTTGTGCTTCAGTGTCTCGCACACTTCCATGGGAACAAGAGAAAAAGATATTTTTATTTGATGATTTAAATGCAACAGATGATCTGATCAGTAAAGAGAAACTGGCTCCTCTTTTGTGGAAGGTGCATCAAACATTTGTCTCCATCTAACCCAGCCAGTTTTTCAAAGATATTCCTATTTTCTCTGTTCCTGTATATTTCCTGCAGTTTCTCACGCATGAAACATTCATCTAATTGTTAATGTAATTTAATTTAAATCAGTAACTAATGGTTAGGCTATTTTGAAAATGATTTACCATCTTTAAAGATGTTTTTTAATGTTATTTAGAATAAATAGTGACAGTTTTATTAGTTACTATAGCAACCTGAAAATCTATTTAAAAATGTGACATTCCATTTTCTCAGAAGGCATTTTAATTAAAACATACTCATGTTTACTGAAATGAATATCTAATCTCATGATCATAGCGCAAGGGCATGTGATATGGCTATGTCTAATAATATAAGGAGTACAAATCACTGAAAATGAATTAAACTTGGAAAAATGTCTTTCCCAACAGCTTAACTCTTTCACTGATTAGGTTAACTTAGTTCTCTCACCATTACCTATAATTTAATATTCTTACACAGTTGTTCTAGTAAATCTACTGAACTAGTTATTATTTGGATATTGGATACTATTTCACATTTTTTCTCCCTCACCCGAAGTCTTACAAGTCCATTTGGTAAACAGACATCTTTCTGTACCAAGACACAATTCAAGATATTCTGCTTTAATGATTTTGACTATTTTTCTCCAAGAAAGTACTGTCCTGTTCTCTTTGTATTCCTGATGATTTCTATATAGGTCGCTAATATGTTTAATTCCATTTCCTCTTCACTGGATTGATATGTCCCAAGGGCAAGGCTGCATTTATTTCCCAGCATTTAGTTCTAGCACTCAAAACAGAGTTCTTCCAATGATAGGATTAATATTGAAAGTATAACATATGCAAGAATGAATGAGAATAAACCAAATCATGAATGGCGATTATTTTTTTGTGGAAAAAATGGAAAGATCTTAAAGGCAAAAATAAAGAGTACAACAGATACTTCAAAACAATAATCATTGTCCATAATGATTAATAACAAAGGTGTTGCTAGTCCAAGGTTGGACAGACAATTGCTGTGCAGATGAACTTGTGGAAGTACTTTTAGTACTCAGTTGCACATGGTTATTATTTTTAAAGGCACACATTTGAAAGATCTTACAAAAAGATAAGAAGTTATTTTCATCTCCTATTTCTGTCCTTTTATCCCCCGCTTTTTCTTTTCATTTATTTGGTGCTAGGGATTGAACCCAGGGACTCTTTACCACTGAGTTGCATCCCTAGTCCTTTTTATTTATTATTTTGTGGCAGGGTCTTGCTAAGTCACTTACGGTCTCACTAAGTTTCTGGGGCTAACCTTGAATTTGTGATCCTTCAGCCTCAGCCTTCTGAGTCACTGGGATTATAGGCCTGTGCCACCACTATACCTGACTCCTTACACGGTATCTCAGTTATTCTCTTGAGTTTTATGTTTAGTCATTTTCTTAAACTACTATTTAAAAAGTTGTTTTCTGTATAGTTTAAAATATATAATTGAGTGGAAAAGGTAGTTATAGAAGAGAATGTGTAACATGCAATTACATAATATGTTCTGGGTGTGTGTGTGTGCGCGCACGTGCACATGCACTCAGCGAACTTAAAATGTGTTCATCATGTTTAGTTAGTAATGTTTACATCAGTGTGTTAATTTTTTGCCATTTTTCTTCTTTTCTTTTAAAAATATACTAAAATTTCTAAGTTTTATATAATTTTAAAAAAATCATATTCCCTAGGGACTGGTGTTGTGGCTCAGTGATAGAGTGTTTGTCTCGCACATGTGAGGCACTGGGTTTGATCTTCAGCACCACATAAAAATAAATAAATAAAATAAAGATATTGTGTCCATCTATAATTTAAAATTTTTAAAAGTATATTTTCCCTAAAAGAAAACATATTAGCATATAAGCATATAAAATGAAGATATATTGGTGATGGGGATATAGCTCAGTTGGTAGAGTGCCTGCCTGTCAAGCACAAGGTCCTGGGTTCAATCCCCAGCACTGCAAAAAATAAATAAATAAATAAAATGAAATAAAATGAAAATATATTAGTAAATATGCATACAAATACCTAAATTATAGTTAAAAGTAATATAAATCTTCCTAGGTAGCTGAGAGAACTGTAAATTATTTTCCTCTTTTTTGTGTATTTGACAAATAATTATTCAGGCATAAAAATTTTTCACAGTAAGAAAAAAAATACAATCTTTAAAATTAAAAAGCAAGAAATCCTGGGAATACAATTTCTTAGCATATTTGAGAAGTCTATATAACTGGTAACTTCCAACTTCCATTTAAAAATGGCAAGAACTATTGTCAAATAGAGAAGGAAGAATAATACACAAATATTCCACAGGATTTCATAGACTCAAACAATAAAGATTTCAAAAGAAAATAATAAGTATCTATATATAGTTCATGTATTTTCTGCTTCCCACATTATAAATGACTAAGTGTGCTGAAAGATCATTGTCACCATGGTTTGATATTTATATCCTAAATAGAACCTTCCCATGCAGTATAGTAGATTTCACAAATGATAGTAAAGATTGTTCTCACAGTGAAAAAAGAAAATAAAAAAGGATAAAAGATGATTGGTGCTGAAATACAACATAGTTCCAATAACTGGCTTACCAGTGATAACACTGCTGTGTGAACATTCAGTTTTAAAAGGGGTGAAGTGGGTCAGCAGTCTTGTTTTTCTATTGACTGTGATCCTCAGGAGACTGACATGATCTCAGCTGGGATACTTAACAAATGCAGGAGCCAATCCTCTCTGGAAGAAAGATTTCTCAATCACTGTTTCCTATTGGTTGGCTAAGTGCCCCCAAAGGTCCACATGTTATGGACTGTTCCCAAGGGAAGTGTTATGTGGAGATGCTACAGATATTCAGGAAGTGGGGCCTAGTTATTGGTTCTTAGTTCACTGGAGATGTGCCTTTGAAGGAGATTGTGTGGCCCTGGTCTTCTTCCCTTTTATTTCTGGTTGATAAGAAGTTTTGTTTTGCTATGCACTTCTATCATGATAAGCTCCCTTGCCACAGACCCAAAGCAATGGGATCAAGCAATAATAGATTCAAATTGCCAAACTGTGCATGAAAAAAACTTTTTCTTTATAATTACCTCAGGTAATTCATTATAGTGACAGAAAACTGAGTGTTACTCCAGATTCTCAAATGAATATGATGAAGAAGTAAAACAGATTTAAGATCTAAAAGAGATCAACCACTGACAAGTCAGAGTCAGATGAAACAATCAAGAACAAAAGGTTTAAATACCAAAATATAAATGTATTAAAAGTGCAGGTATTAGCACTGCTATGTAGGAAATATTTAATAATTTTTCACCTAAAACAAAACAATTAGAAATAACTATATATAATTTTTAAATAAAAATAATTGTTGGATAGGTTAAATAATAGATTCAAATGAGTCAAAAGGAGAGTAAATTATAATATATTTCCCAAGAAGGGACTATCACCAGATAAAGAAATGGACTTATTTAGAAGAAATTAGGAAGTATGGAGGGCAGTATGTAAGACCTGGTGATAATCTGATCGGGTTTTAGAAGAATCGTTGTTGGTTTTTTTTGATGTTTGTTTTTTTTAAGGAAGCAGTGAACACTTTTTTAAAAAATGTCCAACAAATATTACTCAAAAGATATTATTTAAAGAGATACATTAAGCATATAATAAATGACCTGAACAGAGACAAAAATTTTACTTATTATAATAAATGCAATTTAATTAATTCCCTATTAAGAGACAGGGTCTCACAAGTTGAATTCTTTTCCTTTTTGTTTTAAAACTCAATAAATCGTAGATATAAGATTATTTCTTAACCTGATTCAACTTATGAAATCTTTTTTCCTGTATACCATCTCTACTATGTGGATCAAAGCATGAGGCACCAAGCCTTCATACAAAAGCAATTAGTAATTATGCAAAGTAGGTTACTATCATTACACAACTTTTTCTACCTTCTAGATGTAGGGAAATAGGGTTATAGTATCCACTTCACCCTTCCCCCAATCTCTAGTGATTTCTAGAGGTTACCAATGTGCATTGACAATGATCTCAAGGATATTCTCTAATGCTTTGATTATTTCCCTCTAGATTTGAAGCTATCATGGACACTATGATGCTTCAATTCTAATGGTCAAAAGAGTGGCAGTGTACTCCTCACAGAAATTGAGATACTACTATTGGACCATTCAAAATCACACTTTGGCCCCTGAGCTCTGAGGCAGGGTCATCTATTTCCTGCATTATCCAAATCCTTTTGAAATCATTTACTTCTATCATTATGGTATTCTGTCCAGAAATTTATAAACTAGTAAATGGAAACAAGTTTGAGTATAAACTACCTTGTTACTTCTACCCATCTATTCTATAATTTCCTCCAGGCACTTCTTGAAAAATCTTCTTCTCTCCCTCATTAATGATATCTGGTTCCTAACCACATACTACTTAAAAGCAAGATGAGTTTTAAGCAATGAAAATGTTTAATATTTTCAGTAACTGGCATACCGTGGGACCTGACCAATTGTAAGTGCCTGAATAATCAAGATACAAAGTCAGTATGCCATATTGGTGTGCACCCTCTGATATATATAAAATATATAAAACACTCATATATATATGAGTAATATATAAAATAGTCATATATATAAATACTCTAAGTATTAACAAAGTCAGGTTTCCCCTTATACCATCTTGAGTGGGTTATCATTGTCTTACTCTACAAAAGTTTTCTTCTCTTCATTGTTGATGATTCATTATATAGCTTCCCTTTTGCTGTCAAAATGACAAGTCAGGAGTTTTTGATTCTTTGATGGTGAAGTGATTTGTAGTCCCAGTAAAAAAAAGTCACAATATTATAGTATCCACAGAAGTGGAAGCCTTTTCCAATTGAGTCAAATTTATAGTGTTATATTTTCTGTAGAAAAAAAAAGACAACACTCAAAATGATCACTGTTTTCTTATTCACTGTCAGTCCAATATGTGATAAAAGAACTTTTTCAATTTTTAGTGGTCATGGAGAGTGATAGTTACATATTCTGTGGTCACTAGCAGCATGAAAAGTTTGCCTGTTGTCATTGTTGCATTGATTGCTGTTATAAATATTTATGGGAAATAGACATTTAAGATTCAAATTTCATGAAGAATAGAGCAACACCATATCTATGTCATTTATATTTTGCTAACACAATTTCTACATAACTCTTTAGGTGAAAATTCATGTCTCTTGTTATAGAGATAAAATTGTAAATACAAAGCAGTGTGTGTGTGTTAACATATACAAACACTAAGAATTTAGAAATAGTCCTTGGGAAACAAACATCTCCACATACCACTTTATGCAAACTAATTGGAAAGGAATCAGGGAAAAGGAACAGATTTCTCCTATCATGGCATTTCAAATTCTAGAATAAGCTCATTTAGGATATCCAACCACCTTTCATTCCATTTTTTTCTTCTTTACTAAGATAAATTAACTCCAGCATCACACATAGGTATTCAGTTCCATGATTAAACAAGCACATAGGGAAAAAAATTACATATGTTCTTTCTATCTCCTCTTCTTACCCATTTACATATTAGCAACTAAAACTTGTCTGATGCTTAAAGAAGCAAATGTAAAATTTTAATATAAGGTTATGACAATATGAGAATACTTGATGGAAATAGTAAGTGGTAAAGAGAAAATGTATAGATATATACACCCCTAAACTCTCCTGTTATAAAGATCAAAGTGTACGTATAGGGCCAATAAGGAATTCTTATTTTTTCATTGGATAAAACATAAACCTATTAAAGAAGAGTTGAAAATATCATCACCTCCCCTACCCAATGTCAAACAGTAGCAGTGAGATTTTTATTAGATTACATCATTTGCAAAATTCTACTCATGAATATCATACGCCAAACTTAAAATATGAGTCTTGATACACTACTGGTGTGACTCAGCACCATGTACAGCCAGAGTAATGATAAATTATTCTCCATTTGTGTACAAAGTGTGAAAATGCGTTCTACTGTCATGTATAATCAATTAGAACAAATTAAAAAATTAAAAAACAAAAAATATGAGCCTTGACACATAGAAATAAAACTATTAGTAACCATGAGGAGATCACACACATTGGGTTCTTTATTCAGAAGTAGAAATTTGAATTGATCAGTCACAGCACTCCACATTGTTTTTGCACATAACATTTTCTATAGCACTTAAAAACTTAGAAGTATGTTAATATATACTTAAATTCTTGCATTTTCAGTAGAAGCTAATTATTTTTATTCTGTTTATCCAATTAAGGAAATGGAGATGCAAAAGACCTAAATAACTTGCTAGATCTCATATAAATAGTAAGTGGGAGCTAAAATTCAGATTCTGGGATGTTGAATTTTTTTCCCTATGATACTGCATTATCTTATAATCACAGGATAGGTTTAGCCATAAACAGAAAATATCTAACAAGGTCATATGAACATTCCATCTCATTAATTCTAAGTGAGAAACTACAGAAAAAAATCAAAACTGAATTTAGAAGCTTAATTTTATTTTCAAAAAGACACATTCCTAAAATAGAGGGGGGAATTAAATGCACTCAGGGTATTAGAAGATATTTATGGATTATCATTAATTTAATAATAAATACATAATAAATATTCATAGATAAAATTATAGGATTTATTGCATTTACTTCAAATAGTTAGACCCAAAAAAGTGGGTGTCAGGAAGACAAATAAAACAAAAGGATGTTAATGTAATTGAAGTTGCATGATGACTATAAGGGAGATTATTTAACTTACTTTCTCTATTTTATGTATGTTTGGAAAATTTTTTAATAAAATGTTTTAAAATTCAACGTATTAAAGAACTATACCAGCAACTAGGTATAAAGAAGGGTTTTATAGAATATATCAGAATTGTGGTTATGGTTATTGTTGTTGTACCCGTGATTGAATCCAAGGGCCCTTTGTCGACAAGCTGCATCTTCAGTCCTTTTTTATTTTTTGTATTGAGATAGGGTCTCACTAAGTTGCTAAGACTATCCTTGAACCTGTGATCCCTCAGCCTTAGCATCCCTATCTGCTGGCATTACAGGCATGTGACACCATACCCCACCAGATCTTATTGTTAAGGAAAATCTTAATTGATATATAATCATATATACAGTGGAGTCAACAGTTAAAATCTGCACATGTAACCATACATACTGAAATCTACTGGTCTTGGGTATTTTTACAGGTGGTAAACTATACTTTAATATACTTTAAAATTAGATGATTTTGGAGAGTGGATGTACTCTCCAACTCACTTTATGAAGCTGGTATAGCAGAGATAACCAAATCAGAAAAGAACAGCATAAGAAAGAAAATTTACAGATCAATCTCATATCTGGTGATAGTTGAAAAATTATGAATAAAACAGAACCAAAATTATTCAGCAACTCAACAAAAGTAATGCAAAGTAATTGAACATCAGATAATCTCTTCATATGCTTTTAGAAATGAGAGAAATAAAATAATCTCAATAGATAAATGAAGAAAAACATCAAACATGATAAAACATGCATTCTTAGTAATGAAATAAGTAAATAACAAACTTAGGGATAGTAAGGAAAAATAAGACGATCCTTTAGACTGATGAAGGTTTCAATGCAAGTCATAGAAAACATAATAACTAAAAATAACCTTTCAAATGAGCAGGCCTCAGTATAAGATAGGCATGAATAAAATTTTTACCTTTTATCATCAAAAAAAATCATACCCAAAGGTGGAATATTGTAGTGATTATTTGATTATAAAAACAAGAATAGTATGCCTATGGTCAATAATTATATTCCAATAGTTTTCTGAAAACCCTATCCAAATTAAATAATTGTCTTCCTATATCATACATTATACAAACATCAAAGTAGGAAATTCACACAAATCTACAAATAATTACACTTAAGAATTGAGTTTGAGAAGTATAATTAAGATCAAGGATCAGCAGCCTATGGCCTTCAGACCAAATATATTTTGTTTCTTGTTTCTCTAAAATCCATGAGCTAAAAATGATTTTAAACGTGAAAAAGACTTTCAATCTTCAGGCAAGAATAATTGCTGGATTTTGCTATTTTGTACACAAAGCCTAAAATATTTACTATTTGACTCTTACTAGAAAAAAATTGCTGACCTCTGACTCAGATATCTAAACAAAGTCTATTTACAACCACAAACAATTAGAAAAAATAATTTGTAAGTGCTGTTTTTAAAAGTTAATATATAAGATCAAATGTATCAAAGGAAGTGTTAAGACTTGTGTAGAGAAAAATTATAAAACTCTGTTGAAAGATATTATAATTGACATACAAAAATACAAAGGACTACCAAACAACTTTAAAAAAAAAAATCAAAGATTCTAGCAGAAAAAAAATATGGGTGAGAGCACAGGAAACACAAATTGCCAATATAATAAAAAATGTGAATCACCAGTGATTAGAGAACTTATATTAAAATCACAAGGAGATATTATTTCTCATCCATCAGACTGGTCCAACCTGACAATCCCGAGTGTTGGTGAGGATATAGATCCAACAATATTCTAATGTTCTGGTACAAGCTCTGGAGAAATTTTGGACGATACCTACTGATGTTAAAGATGTGAATAACTGGGCTGGGGAGATGGCTCAGTCGGCAGAGTGCTTACCTTGCAAGCACAAGGCCCTGGGTTCGATCCCCAGCACCGCAAAAAAAAAAAAAAAGTGAATAACTTTTTTGATGCTCCATCAATATCTTTACTTGAAGTTAACTCCAGACAAACGCTGTTTCATTTACAAGAGAAGAGTCTATCCTAGAACATAAGCTTCAGAAGAACATAGAATTTTACTCTTGTACCAATGATTCATACATGTTTCTTCAATAAATGAATGAATAATAAAACGAAATAACAACAGAATGTCCACCAACAGGACAAAGGATACATTTTTCCATAAAACAAATATAAAAATCCATACTAAACAGAAAATAAATGAATTAGGTTTATATGAATCAGCATGAGGAGTCTCAAAGGCATAACACTGAATAAACACAAATCACAAAAGGATATATACAGTATAAACATAAAATAGTAAAGTAAAAGTAGTATTATACATTATCTTGAGATAAAGACATAAGAAAGACATTTAGGGAGCTGATTTTCTCTGAGGTTCAAGAAGAAAGATTATATTGAGAAGGTACATATAATGAACTTCTAAGTTCCGTTTTAAAATTTTTAGATCTTTTACTAGTTCATTTTATATACATATATATGTATATATATATATATATATATATATACACACACACATGATATTGGGGCTTATTTGACGTAATTTTATGTTAAATGCTTTATCTTTTATTCTGGTTATGGGTACATGAGTAGTTGTAATATTATTTACTAAATTGTTTCTAAGTCTAATATTAATTGTTAAAAATAAAAAGAAACAGTGATGAATTCTTGAAACATAGAGGACAACTTATAGGAAAATTAAACTACATTATTTGTTTTTCCACCAGTTTTCATTAGACAAAAATCAATTGTTGCTCTTATTCCATATTGTTTCCTCTTCATGTTGCTAAATAATTAATTTTTTAAAAATCCCATTTCTAGAATCTTGAGTTGTGAAATGCAAAACAGAAGTCTTCTTTCTTTACTCTCTGCCTCTCTATCTCTCTTTCCCTGCAGATAAATGCTAGCGGAAATCAACTTCATGAGAATCTGAATTTGGGAAATTAAATGTAGTTAAAACATGAACCATCTTGAGTGCCAAGTTAAACAGTGTAAATCAGATTCTAAAAACATTGTACATTTTCTAGGAAGATGATAACATGCTCAAAAATTGCATTTCAGGATAATGTGTTGAGCAACAGTGTGTAAAAGAAACAAGAAAAACAATATGGAGACCATTAAGATAGTCTAAGTGCTTTTTTCATAAAAATCTGAAAACATGCAAAAAAGAAAATTTTGTGGCCATGTAAAAAAATCATGTAAAGATAAACAAAACAGATGGGGATGTAGCTCAGTGATACAGTGCTTGCCAAAGCACTGGGTTCAATCCCTAGCATCACACCCCAACAAAAACAATGAGGAATACATGGAAGCTAAAAATGAATTGAAGTTTTGTTGCACCAAAATTAAGGATGGGGGAAGATGGCAGCATTCTCTGGACAGGTGGCTGTCTAAGGGAAGAGGTGATACTTGAAAAATTAGTGAGTAATTATGAACCCATACTTGTTAGAGCTACCATAACTACGTACCCCAATGTGAATGGCTTAACAGAAATGCATTCTGTCCTTGTCCTGGAGGCTAGAAATCAAAGGTCAAGATGTCAGTAGGATTGGTTCCTTCTGTGGACTGTGAGCAAGAATCTGCCCCTGGCCTCCCATACAGCTTTCGATGGTTTGTTAGGTAACTGTTCTTCCTTGTTTTATAGAGCTCTGCCTTTACTTTCACATGGTGCTGCAGTTTGGATCTTAAATGTCTCCTAAAGGCCCATGTGTTAAATCCTTGGTTCCCCAACTTGTGCTAATTTGGGAGTAGTGGACATTTTAAGAGGTGGGTCCTATTGGTAGGTCTTGGGTCACTCAGGGCATTCCCTCTAAAAGGATTACAGGATCCAGGACTCTTCCTCTTTCTCTTTCATTTCCCAGTCAAGAAATAAATAGTTTGACTCCTCCGCAGACTCCACCATGATGTGTTGCTTTGCCACACCTCTAAAAAGAATGGGGCCAGATCATGAACTGGAAACTCTGAAACCATGATTCAAATAAATTTTTTCTTTGTATATAAACTGATCATCTCAGGTATTTGTTACAGTGATGAAAAGTTAACTAGCACACTAGCAATGTAGCATTCTTTCTATGTTCACGTCTATGCCCCAGGTTCCTCTTCTTATGAGGATACGTGTCACATTGGATTAGGGGTCCACCATACTCCAGTATGACCTTGCTTAACTAATCACTTCTCTTCCAAATAAGATATTCTGAGGTACTAGGAGTTAGGACTGCAACAAATGAATACTTGGGGGGTGGGACACAAGTTAATTGATATGGCTAGGTATTATTTATATTCCAATTTTTACACTTGAGTAAACTGAAGAAGAAAGGAGCCAAATTAATTGCACAAGTTCATCCAGATAGAAGTGGAGAAACTAAAATTTGCATTCAGATGGTTTAGCTCCATGTGCCATTCTTTAGAAAGTCATAATTAACTTAGATGTTGGGGTGCATAAAATAACTGCCTTTGATAGGAGTTTCCTGCTCAGCATATACTAGGAATGCTGTGATTGCATCTTAGGAGAAATTGATGAATTTGACTTTAAAAATTATGAAGAAAGCATGTAAACAGTGGGTGTTCAGGGTTGAGAGTGAAGACATGTATTTAAATATTGAAAACCTGAATGTGGGGAAGCCTCTGGTCCTCCTATGAGAATTAGCATAGATCTTGAGAGAATCAGAGATGTTAGAAGCTGGTGGTTGTCCAAAACAGTTTGTTTCAACCGTAGAATCGGATCCAGACAGATCCAGACCCACAACATGGGTGCCTTTGGAGACATCTGAAATAAGTAATGAGAGAAGGTACTCAGTGTTCTCTCATTACTTATTTCAGATGTCGCCAACTTTTTGTATTCTAGAAAATGCTGTGAGGACCATCCTTGATACTAGAGCTTGCTGTCAATTCCACACTCTTTTCTTAGAATAAGGTCCTAGACCTAAAATTATTCAAGGCATATGTAACTTCCAAGACTCTTGGTACACATTTCCCAGTTGTCTTCAATTTTCCTTGGATAATGTATTAGTTTGAAACACTCACCATCTGGTCTCAATACTTCTATAGCCTTATCTCTCATCAGACTTATTTTCCAAAGTTGTGAGTTCACCTGTGACCTCCTAAACCTACCATGTGATTTCATGTATCCCTTTGCTATGTGATAAAATCATAGTCCTGGTTCAATTCCAGTCACTGTTATCCCTTTTGTAGGGTTTCTGATTCACACAGCAGTATTAATCCATACTCCTGCTGTGTTGCCTTTGCAATTATCTCAAATCACATTGTGCTAGGTAACTGTCTCTCTGCCTGCTTAATTTGCAAATTGCTTATAAGCATTGGCTGTCTTCTATACTTTATAGCTCCACTAAGGACTAGTATAAGTAACATATAATCTTATCTTAATAAATTTTTGAATGATAAAAGGAGCATATATTCTATTTCCCAAATTAGACCTAAATTCTCTGACTCACTTTTTATCACCACTTTGGGGGTGACAAACCATTCAACCAAGTACCAACTGTAGTAAATCTCAACTCCAAAATTTTTTGAGACAAAATTTAAAAAGTTGAATAGATGTATAAAGGAATTGCATGGAGTTTTAAAATGTGGATTTAATTCACATTTTATTAAGGCCTCTATGAATAATTTCATTACAATTTCAGTCATGTTTAATCTTGGAGTGATGCCAAAAAAAGATTAATTACATGTGTTTTGAAGAGATAACAACAGCTTTCAAAATTATTTTTCATGAAAAACAAGAAAAGCATGAGAATTTAAAAATCACTTCTGAAATTGAACTTTTATAGAGTATTAACATATTTCATATTGGTCACTTTCTGTTTAAAAATTTGCACATTTAAGCATATATTGAAAAGTCTGAAATAGATTCAGAATTGTTTAAAAGTCAAGGTTAGTAGCTTTTAAAATTGAAACTGGGTATTCATTTTGGATAAGGGATTTTTTTTTTTTTTTTACACACAAACTTTAAAAGTAAATCAATTCCGTTGCTTTCTATGGAATGTCCATTTTTATCTCCTTTCCATAGCTTGTGCACTACAGACATTTGTAAGCATGTGGTCCCCGTTGCTTCTGACTACATCGTCCACAAACACATTTATCCCGTGCATCACCTTCATTCAGGACTCTTATCTCTGAACTAGTCTTTGTTAATGTGAAGAAGAAATTATAAATTCCTACTATGATACACACCTGCTCTCTGCCTAGACATATTGTAGAGTTCCATAAAGCAAAGTATTTCTAGGAATCTGATAGCATAGTGGGCATGTTGGGAAACCATTCTATGCCTGTTAGGACTTTGGACATAGTCTGAAGAAGTGATTATAAATTCAAATTCTACAAACGAGTTGGGCAAGTAATATTCATGAGTAATGCAGGTCTCAAATTGCAAACTTAAGTGCAAAGGCCCCATCTAGGGGTCCCTCCAATGACTCCAGTTCGGAAGATTTTACCATGAAGCCCAGCAAGAATAAAACCTAGAATTCCAACATTAAGAGTTTTGTGAAAAATCAAACATTCCAAAACTGTTGTTAAAAAATTCATCACCTTTAAAATTTTGTGTAAACCAAAGAAAACATGCTTCCAGACAAGATGTGACAAGTGGGCATCCAATCTGCAACCTATATGGCATAAATTGTACCAAATTATTCTTCTGGAAGGACAGGCTTTAACTTCTAATATATGTTGGAGTTCAGAAAATTTCCAACTAAAAGCACTGAAGTGATGAGTCCAATTTAGGCCCACTTCAGATTCCTTAAAACTATTTGTGGGTAATAAGTTTGAGTTTGCTATGAGAATTTAAAAGAGAAAACAAATGTTCAAATAAAGTTGTTTTAAATGGAAAATACAAGAAAAAGATTTTTCTACATAATAATTAAAACAGTAGGTGAAAAAAACAACAGAAAAAGTAATTGAGGGATATTTGACAATAATCTCAATCATCAGTTCTCCCATCTCCTGCTTTAAGTTGATAAAGATTGTGCTCACTTTTCTAAAATTATTGTTTATACTTTAACTGAAAATGAAAAATGTGTGGTAAGTTATGCAATATTCTTATGCTTTTACACCAGTTTAATCATACTGACCTCATTTTTTACTAGTAGTAAGTATAATCCTTACAAAGAAAACTTTCAGTGTTTTTAAAAAAAGGCTTGTTAATTTTAGTGTATAAAAATGAAAAAAATTCATTATAGAAAATGTGAAAATATATTAATAAACAAGATTTTGAAGTGATAATGAAAACTTCATGTTTAAAAACTTCTATGTTGATCTACATACATACATATATTGGCATTATTTTATGTCAATGAATAGGGATATAGTCATTTTTTTTGAAAGAGTAAACTATCAAGTAGTACCATTGTTTATAAACAAAATTCCTAATTATTACACATTTATAATTAATTTTGATTTTTGCTATTAAAACATTACTTCAGTGTTTATAAACTTATATACACAACTTGATTTTTTATTGTTTTAGGATAAAGTATGATAAACAATTTGTGAGCATTTGTATGGGTCTTTTGAAAACTTTTTGATGCACAGATCTCCTTCTGGAAATTTCTACCAATTTAAGTTCTCCAATGACAGTTTTCTAGGCCTACTAATCATACCCTGTCGACAATACTCTTTTTTAATCATCACCTATTGTAGAAAACAAGATACTAATGTTGTTTTTCAGCACAAAAACTTTTCCAACGTTTTGATGAGACTCTTTTCTATTGTAAATCTTCTTTTGGACTTGTCTTCTAAGCTTGTTTTTTTATTGATTTTAGGAGTTCTTTGTATACTTAGATTACTCACCTGTGCATATCATATATGTTGCAAATATTTTCCCATGGTTGCGATTTGTCCTTTGTTATTTATGTGGTTTTATTTTTTGCCATACATTTCATATATATTTGCATGTAGTCAAATTTATAAATCTCCTTATTTATATAAGGTCTTTGCAAGACAATTAGAAAAGATTTTCCATCACCCAAAAGCATTTGTTCATATATTCACATTGATGGCTTTTATTATATTTATATTTCATGATATTTACAATTAAATCTTTAATCTTTCCTTAATTCATTTTCTTGAAAGTTGTGAGGAAAAGGGCAACTATATTTTTGTAAACAGTTATCACAACTTCACTTTTTTCCCAATAGGTTTATTTCATTTTTAAAAAAAACTAATTAAAATGATTTAAAAATATATAAGGTTTTCATTTCAATATTATAAATTATTCTATTTCCTACTGTTTTAAAATACTTTGTCATAAAAGAATACCCTTAAAGAGTGATCAACCATTTCCAAGTTGTGTGTATATTGCTCAGATCCTTATTAGAAGAATCTCTCAGAATACTGTTATGAGGATCTTAAGTTAAGGCAGGCTAAGGGCTTAAGCACAGTACCTGCATATAGCAAGTGGTCACTAAATACTATGATAGTATGGTGGTGTTGTGGTGATGATAATGATGAAAGGTATGTGTCTATTTTTGCACCTTCTATTCTTTTCCACAAAGCTCTGTACTATATACATTTTATTGTCTGACCAATGAAGTCAATCATTGCTATTGTTTTCAATCCATATTTTCTTGCTTATCTTCACCCCTTTATTTATCCACAAGAAATCAAGGATAACTATGTTAATTTACATAGTTAATTATTTGCTTGAGTTTTCCATATCTTCTATAAGACACATTTTGGTAACTCACATATTTTAAGATTATCATCCGTTGCATAAAGTATTGATAATTAAGGAAAATACTGTTGAATGTTATAATGTCTTGTAACTTAAAACAAGGTATTTAGGTTTCCTTCTGAATCTAAATCCTGTGTGTCTACGTTTTCTTCTTTAATATACAGTCTTTTCATTAAGTAATTTTCATGTAATATTTAGAGTATATAAAAATCCCAGGATTTATTTTATGAATTATAAAAATTTGTTTTATAATTTTGTTTTTTTTGGGGGGTACTGGGCTTGAACGCAGGGGCACTTAACCACTGAGCCACATCCTCAGTCTTTTTTGTATTTTATTTAGAGACAGAGTCTCACTAAGACCCTGTGTCTTAGGGCCTTGCTAAGTTACTGAGGCTGGCTTTGAATTTACAATCCTCCTGCCTCAGTCTCTTGATCTGCTGGGATTACAGGAATGGGTCACTGTGCTTGACCTTATAATTCATTTTTACATTCATTGTGTATGCTACTTAAATATTGTGAAAATTTTAGATAGTAGAAAAGAAATGATAGGTAAAACTATGGGTGCTTTAAGCATAAATAGAGGCAATACTACTAATCATTGCATTCTTCACTATGGTATACTTATATAAAACAGTCACTTTCACTTAATAATGTATTTAATGAAGCAGTATAAATTGTTAATTTTATTAAATTTTGACCATTGAGTACACCTCTCTAATGTTGTATGTAATGAAATGGGAAATTCATATAATATATTTTTGCTACATACCTAAAGTAAGATGGTTGTCTCAAGAAAGAAAAATTATATAGTTGTTTAAGAATTAAAGTAATGAATTTTTAAATTTTTTAATGAAACAACATTTTCATTTGGAAAAACACCTGGACAATAAACTATAGTTATTCAGACTTAGATATTTGGCAAACAGTTAGTTAAAATGGAGTGATCCTGTCACTTCAAGAAAACAACTGACAATATTTTTTGCCAATGATTAATCTTGATCCTTCCAGTGACACTTAGAACACTGGAAAACTGCTATTTTAGATGGCCTGATCAAGAAGATCCCATTGGGAGATGTGACATTTGTGCAGATAATCAGATGAAATTAAAAAAAAATAAGTTATATGACTGGGAGGAAAATTTTGTAGCCCTATGAGTACACAAATAAGCATCTTCATAATTTCTATATTTAATTGTGGAAAATATAAATTATGTACATCTCTTGAAGATTGGCAGAATATCTCTGAACATTTGTGGTATACCAATGAACTATAACACTAACTGAAGGACATTTTTGGTATGATGAACTGATTTTATCCTTTGCATTTATTTATTGTCACACATAATGCTATATTGGTGGGTTTCAGATTAACTAGCAGTTTACTTGGTCAGTATGTCTGCTACATGTCTGCTTCCACTTGATTACTAGGTTTTCATTTCTATTCTGATATTGCTTCATTCAGGGCTTTCACTGGGTGATTGACAAGTTAGTTCCAGATCTGAGATTTCTTGTACTTCCCAGCTACTAAACCATGTAGAAATATTCTTAGACTATGGGAGCAAATACAGTATAAACCTGTAAAATGTCTGTTTCATATGTGCTGATAGTTTCAATATAAACATAAATGAATAAGGGAAAGACTAAGGACTGACAAATTGAAAAATTCCTTTCAAATGCCATACATTTAATGATACACTTAATATATCTTATTCCATTCATTTATCATAACAACTCCATGGTATTATTAGCTCATTTTGCAAATGAAATACTGAGACACAAAGAATTTAAAGAACTTGGTATAGGACCATTCAGATTATGACAAATAATATGAATAGGTAAGATTGACTCTAAATCCTATTCTCTCTCTAGCTATCTTTCTTCACAAAACTGAGAGCTGCTTCTAACATAATCTGTGTATATTATCTCCCTATTTAAATCTTTTAATGTCTTTTCTATTGTCCTTAGCATTAAAACTAAACTTTTGCCAGACATGGTGGCACATACCTGTAATCCCAGTGGCTCTGGAACCTAAGGCAGGAGGATCACGTGTTCAAAACCAGCCTCAGCAAGTTAGTGAAGCCCTAAGCAACTTAGTGAGACCCTGTCTTAAAATAAAATATAAAAAAGGGCTGAGAATGTGGCTCAGTGGTTAAGCACTCCTGAGTTCAATCTCTGGCACCCAGAAAACAAACACAAAAACTGAACTTCTAGAGAATCACAGCTTTTGAGACAGGAGTCACTTGTGTTTCTCCTTGGTTAGCAAGTCTATAAAACATGTTTCCTTTTTCTCAAAACTGTGTCCTTGTTACTTCTGCTTTACTCCATGTTAGAATTGCTCCAAAATGGGCTAGAGTTCAGCTCATTTAGAGTTGTGTTCAAAAGACCCAATTTTGTTGTAGAGATTACTATAATCTCAAAACAAACAGGGGATATCTAACTAAGTAAAGGTTTAAGATTATAAAAATCATTTTACTTGATTCATAGCTATTACACAACTGACTATATTTTTGTTCTGTTAGTTTTATCTTGTGTTGTCCTTGTAAACTTCATAACTATTGCCCGATCGTGTTCTGCAGAGGTATTGCTTCTAATAAGCAACATGACTTAATTTGAAGTAGTAAGTCATCATCTATAGGGCAGAAATATATAATGCTAACTTATAGTACTAATGCTGATTCTAATTAAACAAATGGGATAATGGTAAAATTACATATATTTAAGTTATAACCAGTTACTCCCACTTTAAGACTGGTAAAATTGGCCTGCTGGATGTTTAAAATCAAAAACTTGGACTAGGGATATAGCTCAGTTGGTAGAGTGCTTGCTTGCATGCACAAGGTCCTGGGTTTAATCCCCAGCACAAATAAATAAATAAATAAATAAATAAATAAAAAATTTGGAGGCCAAAGTCAAGGAAGTAAAAGGGCCAAGGAAAAAGCATTCAACATTTTGTCTCTTGCCCGCTACAGTCAACCAGAACTCAGAGAACGATGAGAGTACTCTCCGGGCACTGCAACTTTGGTGATCACTTGATCTGTCAATCAGGGAGAGGAAGTGGATGCTAAAAAACAGGAAGCCAACCAGTGCACATTCTGTGAAGAGAAGGATCATTGGAGATGGAAATATTTCTGAAGCTTACATCAGAAGCCATATATGGGCAAAAAGATTTTGACCCATCTGGCAGATGGCACCACTGGTAGAGGAAAGCTAAAGAAGCCAAGAGGCTTAGTACACATCCCCAAGAGTGATATCTGAAGAATCTCAGCTAACTCTTAAGAGTAGATTGGAATATGGTCACTTTTGACCAACTTGCAGGATAATATACACTAAGCGCAGTCCTACATGGACATTTAAAAGGAAAACGTAGTTTTTTTCCATGTAACTTAAGATGTACACTTGTGTCAGCTCTACCAAGAGTAAGTAAACTGGAGGCTATAGAAGAAGGGTTCTTGTGTGTGAGCACCTAAAAATAATGATCACAAACAACTCTAGAGGCACAAGTCTGTCTTCAGTCAATTTGAGTCTGATCTCACAAAACTTCTGACCTCCCTACATTGATAAACTTAATCTGTTTTTCATTGATATGATTTTGAGTTACTGTCTTCATGGTTTTCAGGAACTGACTGAAATACTAACTGCTTTTGTGATATTTTTTTACAAAAAGGTAATGTATTGCTGTCTTATTTTTTGTCTTAGCATGACCCCTGCCATATGTAGGCCTTGTCCAGTCACCTGCCATCCACCACTGTGGACCTCTGGACTGCTCTGATGCTGAATGCCCTCACCTGTCCACACCCCACCTGATAGGGAACAAGGACTCTAGGTTACTTCCTCCAACTTCACCCTCTTTCAGCAGGAAGCAGCTTGGAGATGTTGTTGCCAATTTTTCCATAGAAATGGAATGTAGAAATTGACAGTGGAGAAATGTAACAGTGGGTCACTTTATGCTTTCAACATAACCCTTGCTGCTTTGCCACTGTAACTGATTTTTAAAACGAACATATTTCTTTCTCTTCCTCTGTCCCTGCTTCTCCCTAATATCTTCTCCTCCCTAATCTCAGGGAAAGCAGGATTACCTTTGTTCCACTTTTTAGGCAGATTTATCTGTCCTCGAGCACACACCCAACACAGGAATGAAATAATCCAGACTTTGGGGATGGCACCAGAATATCTCAGAAATGGTATCTCCCAAATTAACAAGTGAATTACAACTACGACAGAGAACACATGGAATCCCTTTAATCCAACAAAGAAAGCCTTTTAATCGCTCTTTAAAAATCCCTGTTCCTGCTGATGGGCAGAATCACAGCCTTTGGGACAGGAGTCCTCTGTGTTTCTCCTTTTCTAGCAAAGCAATAAAAATCATTTTCCTTTTTCTCAACAAAAGACAAAAACAAAACAAAACTAAACTAAACTTCTAAACATGTTTTACATATATGCTTTTTGATCCTAACCCTCCACCTGCCCCTGATATGTTAACATTCTCCTTTCATGAGCTATATTCCTAAATAAAATATGCATTGCTCTTCCTTTAATGTGCCATGTTTCTCTCATGTTTTGGGCTTCATTATTCTGTTGGGTTATAAAAGCCAAGTAGTTCTAATGGAGTGTTTCAAAGGTAAGATTTCTTTTAAGTCTTAGTGTCGGAGCACAAATAGCTTTGATGAATGAAAAAGAGAATCAGACAGCCTTTGTAAATCCAAGTTGTATATTAATCCCCTCATGAAATGGGGACAATATATTTGCTGATAATTAATAATTTTATATTATTTGTCTAGGACAGTGCTGTTCAGCCAAACATTGATATACAAATTGTCTATATTTGCCCTGTTCTGCAGAGTAGCCAATGTGCAGCAATCTGGCACTTGAAATAAGGTTAGTATAACCAAGGAACTGAATTTTTACTTGTATTTAATTTTAACTAATTTAAATTTAAAGATCCATAAGAGGCTAGTGGCTTTAACCTTGTGTAGCACAGGTCTAGGGAAGTATATGATAGAAAAAAATTAGGGGGGGAAAAGGAATAATAATTACTGACAGCAACAGCATAAATATAAAAAAATTTACAGCTGAGTTCTTTCCCTCTACTTCCATTCCAATGACTAAATGCTCATATTTTTTATGTGATCTTTTATAAAACCTGATTAAAAATCATACTTAACTTAGAGCAGCCTTTGCTACCAAAGTCAATTATGATTTCAAATAAATAATAATGTAGAAAGCAGACCATTTTTCTTTTCAAAATTTTCACAAGACATGCATATTGGAAGAATATTTGATTAAGTGGGGATCCATGGTAACTTTAACACTGTGCTTTTTAAAATCATGAACTATTGACATTTCTAATTTTCCATTGATGAACTTTTTTTGATGTCTCTTTTCCTATTCTCCTATCTTCTTTGTGACCATAGGCCTTCATCAGAGAACTTAAGATTTACAAAAAGAAAAGAATATTAAATTCATGAAAAGATATTTTTAGAAGAAAATGTAAATCATGGTATACTCAACAATGAATAACTTTTACACAGGCATAATAATCTAAACACCAATAAGTAATTTAACTAAAATTATGATTTCCATAATTGAGAAAAAAGGGAATGTCCCTATCTCCCACAAAAAGAAGTTGATATGTATTATACCAAGTACAAATTAAATAATGGCATTAGCACATCATATAAAGATACTTGGGTAAAATTAGAACAAACATCTAAAGAAGTTTGCCAAGAGATTGCCACTGGGGATTAACAGTAGAGAGTGGGATTCTCAAAATTATGTATTTTTAAAACTGTGTGCCCAAATTACCTTGATAAATATTTTTACAGAAAATCAAAACTAGGAGGGCATTGACTAGTCACTAGAGAGAAAAATTCACCAATCTGAATGCAAAAAAAATTTGCAATTAAATGTTTCAATATGCTTGATGCAGCAACTATTACAAAACAATTTTATTGTATGTATATGCAAAGGATACTATCTAGGCAGAAATGAAATTAAGGGAATAACTCTTCTCTGCAATTACAAGCCACAGACACTGACACCACAGATATCATCTTTTCATTTTTCTTTGCTCTTTCCAGCCCAACTGCCATTTTCTTACAGCACAGAGACAGAGACATGAAGATGAGTTAATGCAGCTCAAACACTGACTAGCTATAATTGGAAGATGGGAATAATCAAAGCAGGAAGGTGGGACTAGCCAAAAAATCAAATGATCTGATTAATACAATCTTACTGAGTTAAGAAAAAAGGTGAGTTTTGTTTTTTTTTTTTTTTTTAGTGATTGTATTTTCAAGCTCACTAGTTTAAGTATCAATAAAATTACACTAATTTCAATTTAATATCTTTCACATAGATTTTCATTAAATTCTGAGAACTTAATGTTTATGTCTTTAAAAATGTAACTAACTTAGACAAATGAAAATGAATACCTACAATAGTCAACTTTTATTTTAACTCTAGAGTGAGAAATGCAGTTCAAAATTGAACTCTGAAATATAAAGAGGCATTTCTTTGTTCTGAGTGATCTTTGAATGAAACAGTTCTTTTGGTCATTTTTATCACTGGACTGTGGAACTAGGATAGGTTTTCATTCCAAGAAGAATTCTTTTGTGGGATAATCTTATGGGTGTTCATTTGGCCTTTGTAGTTGTAATAAGATATATTAATTCCACTGTATTACAGGTGTTCTTAACAAACTCTTCATAAAAATTTTTTTTTTAAGTTTAAAGTTTTAGATTTATTTCTCTTTCCTATTCACAGGGAAATCATACTTTCTGCACTACACCATATCAATGTAACTATTTTAGTCAGTTTTTCATCGCTGTGACCAAAGGACCTGACAAGAACAATATAGAGGAGAAAAAAGTTTATTTTGGCTCATGGTTTCAGAGGTTCAGTCCATGACTAGCTGACTCCATAGCTCTGAGCCCCAAAGTAAGACAGGACATTATGGCACAAGGACATGATAGAGGAAAGCTTCTGATAACATGACAAACAGGAAGCAGAGAGAGAGCTCCACTTATCAAGAACAAAAAATAAACTACAAAGCCATGCCTAGCACCTACTTCCTCCAGTCACAGCCTCCCTACTTTCTGCTACCTGTTTATTGTCCAGTTAACCCATATCTGTGAATTAACCCACAGATTGGATTAATTCTAATATAATTATTTTGCTTCTGAAAATTCTTGCATTGTTCCACACATAAGCTTTTGGGGGATACCTCATATCTAAGGCATAGTAGGAACATGAAGCAGACCCTGGATTTGCATGATGTGAACAATTGCTGTGTATCTTTGGAGATGAAGTAGTACCACTAAACCAAATGGCATGAAAAGGATAGGAATTGAGAAAAACTGGTTGTGTACTATCTGCCAGGGGTGAGATTTCTTACAAAACTGCTTAAATATGTACCTGAAAGACAAGTGCCACAGGTAGTTGGCACAGCATTTGCATTAAAGAAATTCATGGAATACAGAAGCTTCTCCACCTTTTGTAGTATGAGCAGGCATGAACAAAAGAAAAATAAACTTCACATAGATTTATTTGGTATGCCCCAAAGAACATTTGGCCTTTAACAATATCAGTTTTATTTGGCATCGTGTATTTTGTATTGTTAATGAAATAAATACATTTCTAGACTAAATTATTAAAATAAGATAACTACCTATAGACATTTAATAATTTATACTTATGGCATAAAATAATTAGAAATAAAAATATTGAAATAAAAATTCTTAATGTTCCTTTTGTGCTTATATTTCAACCAAAAGCGATGGTTATTCTTTTGGATTTTATCTTCTTGGCAAAAAGAGCTTATAGGACTTCCTGCAGCATTGGCTCAGTAATACTTTTCCCAGTAATTCTTCCCCAGCTCATTAAGCATCTTCTGGGATTGTAAGTGGTTGTCACGGAGACTATATTATGCTCAGGTGTGAGTTTAAGAGAGCTCTCAAACAGAAGACTATAATGCTGGTTTCTTTACCAACAGAGAACAAAAATGTCATTAATAGCATTAGGTAGATTTACCTTCCAAAAATACTTGCACAAAACTTAATTAGAACAACACAGAACTTAAAGTCTCTCCCTAAATTAATTGTTTAACACCACAGGTTTATATTTGGTCATTTGGTTTTTGTGGCTATTGTCTGAATTATGTAGAAATGAGCCATTTGCTATAGCAGCCTGAAACTCAGGGAGTTGACAGGTAATCACTATTTTTAGAATTCTTGTTCTATGATTTATCTTCCTCTTGTTTGCATCATAAATTGAGCTGTTTGAACTACATTACTGTACACAGAAGAGTCACCCAGTTGGTATAAAATAAAGTAGGTGTATTGCTGCTATTATAGAAATTTGGATAGATGCATTTGAATTTTTATAAAATAATAACAAATTAATCATAAAAACCCACTTCATAAAGTTATTACTGCATTACTTCCTAGTTATTGATAAAATAGTTGACCCTGGGAAAGGGTAGATGGATCCAGTAAGATGTTCACTTATATGCTATGGTATTTGCTAAAATACTATACTATATAGAAAATGTTATATGGAATTCTATTAAGATGAAAAAAATTGAGAAAAATCTTGACCAAATAATAATGATAAGTACCATGTATTGAGCACTAATAATGTGCTGAAAAATATACTTCATACTGATTTTCCTAAAAGATCGTCTTATTAAATTACTGTTGAATATCTACTGTATCTGTCAGGTTCCCAGAGGAAAAAGATGGCATATTCAAATGAATAACTGAGGACATTTGGTGAAGGACAAATTGCACTTGTTCCGCAGTATCTACTGGGGATTGGTTCCAGAACCGCTCTCTCCACTTTTGGGGAATACCAAAGTCTGCAGTTACTCAAGTCCCTTACATGAAATCAGTAGTGTTTGCATATAATCCCCATACATCTTCTCATATACGCTAAATCATCTCTAGATTAACACCAGATGCAATGTGAATGCTATGTAAATAATTGTTTATTGTGCTATGTTTAGAGTAACAAGAAAAAGTCTGTGTATGTTCAGTACAGATACAATCTTTTCTAATATTTTTCATCTGTGATTGGTTGAATTCAGGGAAGGAGAATCTGTGGATATAGAGGGCCTACTATACAAGGGTGTAGGAACGATTGAAGAAATCAACCGAGTTAAGCCTAGGAATCAAAACAGAAGACATTCCCGTAAGTGGCAAAAGAAAGATACAAGGAGGCAGTTACCAGAAGCTGGGGATCCTGCAACCTTTGGAAAGGTATTATAGGATAGCTGTGACCTTAAGTAGAAAAACACAGCCAGTTCTTGGGTGTTCCCCTCTGATCCTCTGAAAGTGCTTCCCACAGACAAACTTCTGTAAGTGGAAAGCCAGGGTACAAGGGTTTCCACATAACAACCTGTAGAGGTCAGCTACTGGGACATAGTGAAGGACAGGAAGGAAAAGAACTGGGAGCAGATTTGTTGCAGCAAATGGAGAATATCTAGCAGTGTATCCTGGTCCTCTCTGGGGGGCTCTGTACTAACAGCAGTATAAAGAGCAAAATTCCTACAGGTAAGGTATTTATATTCTAATGGGTCAGTGAAGAAAATAAATAAACAAACCAATTAAAATATACAGTATACAACAAGGGAAGGTCCATGGGTAAAATAAAAAACCAAAAGAATAGAGGGGAAAAGAAGAAATGCAGAAGTTAGGTGTAGGCGACTATACCTTTAAATAGAAAGGTTATGGAGAATCTCACTGGGAAAGTGATATTTGAGCCAAGAGTTGAAGAAGGAGGCTATCTGGCCATCTAGGGAGAAAATTTTTCAAGTAGAAGGACCAACAAACACAGATCTCTAGTGGGAACATGATATATAGTTCATCAGTGAAGGAGGAGAAACGAAAGCAAATGTGGCTGCTGAGAGATAGTAAGGGGAACCTTGAATGTGATAAGGCTGGCAAGACGGATGGGAGCCAGCCCATGCATGGCTTTGCCCATATTGAAATGGAATTTCTTTTATTCTAAAAGCAAAAGGAAGCCACTGAAAATTGAAACAGGAGATCGATGTGATAACTAGATGATGTTCTAGAAGATCAACTATATTTGGTGTGGCTGTATGGAAAGGCCACTGGGCTCAGATGTAGGTGGTCCACCTGCTTCAATCATGTCCTTATCAAATGATGGCAGATGGGAGAAGCGTGGTGGCAGCACAAGTGGATAGAAGTGATAATGTTTGGAGATATTTAAGATGTAAAAGTATCATGTCACAGTAAAGCAATGGACAAGGATAGTGGAGACAGAAAGGGAAGTGAGCAGGGTCCTCACTCACAAGGTAGGTAGGTATCACCAGCAGTGGGTCATGTTTGGCTTAATTCAAGTTTTAGAAGGTCGAGGTGTTTGCAGACATCCAGAGAAGATGCCGGGTAAACCAGTTGCATTTGCTTTGGAACTTAGAGAATAGACTGGGATCAATATATACGTCTATGAATTATCCAGCCAACCTCCTTCCTGTGGCAAATAAACATAGGCATAGGTATAATTGAGTTGGGAGAGGATATAGAGAAGAGCAGTACAGAATCAAACTTTGAAGACCTTCACTTTGAACAGCTTTAAAAAAATATTAGTAGCAAATTTAACAGCAGAGAATGAGCCTAAGAAAGCATGTGCAAGTGTGTGTTTATGACCTCAAATGAGAATGAACTATAACTACCATTCTAACTTAAGCATGAGCAGGTACAAAAATTTAAAACTACTATAAGAATTTTAAACTACTACAAGACAATACCTATAGACTAGTTCTAATATTAGTGTTTCATTTCTCCTGATTGAAATGTGAACTACCTTCTTTTTTCCCCTCATTTCTGAACCTTTTCACAGCTTTCATCACGATCCTTTGTTGATTTTCTTATTTCCTTCAGACATTTGCAAACATTCTTTCTATACTCAAACAGCTGTTCTTTTGCATTTTTTAAGGCATATATATTCCAAATATCTTCAATTCTATCCCTTTGTTCCTATTAAAGACAAGATAACCTTAGATTTTGTCCAAAAATATTATTTTTCTCTGCTTATCTTTTCCAAGGGATTCACAGACTTTTTCTCTTAAGTATTCTACCAAGAAATTCCTCCATGTGTTTTCACTTGGCTTAAAAATCTAGTTAACTCCAGAAGGAAACTGTGGGTATAAAGTTTTAAGCCAAGAAAGGCTAGTGTCCTTTGAAATGTAAAGTGCATTTCAATCAGAAAAAGAGAGAAGAGAACAATTTGTTGGTAGATGTTTTTCACTGGATTGCCTGAAAGAATTTTTTGTTGAGGGATGGTTCCTTATGCCTTAGTTCACAACAATTTATGGTTATGCCAATCCTCCCACAAAGGAGCACTGGAATATTAAGTTCCTGTTTAGTTAATAGATAAATTTTATTACTTTTTCAAGAATTGGGCAGTACTCATTGTACCTCATTATCTATGACAACAAAATGACCACATATTTACCCTAGCATACATTCCTCAGTTAATTTTCCAGTTATATGGAAATCTTAATCCACAAAGTGGATGCGTAATTCTTTTAAGTAAAATGAAATGTATAGTGGGCTGAATTTTCCAAAGATAAAATAGAAGGTTAATTTTGAAATAATTATGTTGCTTACCTCTAAACATTTTAAGATCAAGTATATCACTTTTATAAAATCTTTGTTTCTGGTTCACTAATTAAAATATTGATATAGTTTACCAATAGTCTTCCTAAACATTCCCCTCAGCATGACTGAACTTTAGAGAGGCTTCTTTCTGTTAATGAACCCTGACCTTCTTTCTTAGAACATTTGCTTTAGAAAAGGGACAATTATAAATTGTTTCTCTGCCCCTTTGATAAGTAAATATTCTACAGCCTAGAATGTCTTTCTTTAATACTACCTTTAAAAACTCAGAATATCTGTTTTTATGCCAGTACATTGCTATTTTTGTATAGTTCCATAGAATCATTTGAAATCTGATATTATGATGCCTCTAACATTACTCTTTTTGCCCACAATTGCTTTGGCTATTCTGGGTCTTTTATTCTTCCATATGAATTGTGGGACTGTTTTTTTGTTGTTGTTGTTTGTTTATTTTTCTAATTTTGGGAAGAACGTCACCAGTGTGTTTTGATGGAGATAGCATTGAATCTGTAGGTAGTTTTTGGTAATATGGCCATTTCAACAATATTAATTCTGACTATCCAAGAACATGGGAGATTTTTTCCATCTTCTAAGGTCTTCTTCAATCTCTTTCTTCATTGTTCTATAATTTTATAGAGGTCTGTTATGGTTTTGATATGAGGTGTTGTCCAAAAGTTTGTGTGTTAGACAGTGCAAGAATTTTCAGAGGTGAAATGATTGGTTTATGAGAGCCTTAAACTAACAGTGATTAATCCACTGATGTGGATTAATTGGGTAGTAACTGTAAGCAAACAGTGCATTGCTAGAGGAGGTAGGTGACTGGGGACACACCTTTGGGATTTATATTTTGTCCCTGCTGAATGGAGCTCTATCTGCTTCTTCCACCACTCCCTCTACCATGATGTTCTCTCTCACCTCAGGCTAAGAAAATGGAGTTGGCCATCTGTGGACTGAGATTTCTGAAATTGTGAGCACCAAATCAACTTTTCCTCCCTTAAATTGTTTCGGTCAGGTATTTTGGTCACAACAACAAGAAAGCTGATTAAAACAAGGTATTTCACCTCCTTGGTTAGATTTATTTCTAGATATTTTATTTTTTAACAATTGTGAGCAGAATTGTTTTCCTGATTTCTTTTCAGATTTCTTTTCAGTATATATATATTATATTATATATAGTATATTATATTATATATATATAGTATATTATATATATAGTATATATATAGTATATTATATTATATATATATAATATATATATGCACATATATAAAAGCTATTGATTTTTGTATGTTGATTTTGTATTCTAATACTTTGTTGAAGTTGTTTATCAGCTCTAGCAGTGTTCTGGTGGGGTTTTTTGGTCTTCTAAGTATTAGATCATATTGATAGGGAACAGAGATGTGAGCAGCGAGAATAAGAGGTTAAGGGAATAATTCTATAAGCCAGACTTATTGTGCTGTCCCCTACATTATTTCATTTTTAAGAAAGCAATTTCCCTGCAGCCCTGCCTGGCTTAAGTCAACAGGACATGTTACATTCCTCAGCAAACTAACTATTAATTGCAGGAGAAATGCAGGGCCAAAATGCCAATAAGAAGTACACAAGTTACCCTGAAGGAAGGTAGATCAGATCCCAGAACTCAAGGAGATAAGGATAATTCCCCCTAATCATAAAATCTTTAGAAACAGGTTCCTATTACAACCAGTCAGCATGGGTCAAAGTGACCTAGAGTTTACATGTGTGGTGGGGACTCAATTGTCTAATGTCATCACGCTGTCAATCAAGAGGTGGACCTGGATGGGACTCATTGGAAACTTCCCTGGGGCCCCCAATAAAAATGGCAGACAAAAGGAGCATGCCGAGGTTTCAAGATGGCGGACTGGAGGGTGGCTGCATTTCATGTTGCTCCAGGACTCAGGATTCAAAAGAGGAGATATTGAGAGACTTGGGACCAACTCAAAGCAGCCGGGTGAGTCTCTCCCGTTGGGGCGGTGTCCCGGATGGGGCGGTCATCCCGGAAGGCAGGGAACTTTGTGAAGTAGAGCTGCCGGCGAGACACCACTCCCCCCGCTGGAGCAGTGAACGCGGACAACTGGGAGCATCGTAGAGGAGGCCGCTCAGCACAGTGCCGGGACTTGGAACAACCACTGGGGCTCCGGGCGGTGGCCCAGAGGAGGGGCTGCGAGGAGAGCTGTTTGGACTTGGAGCGACCACTCCTGAACACCGGGGCCTGCCTGGAGGAGGAGGAGGAGGAGGAGGAGGAGCATGGCCACTTGGATTCGGAGTGACTATACCAGAGCTACAGGCGGTTGCCAGAGGAGGAGCTGCGTGGCGAGCTGTTTGGACTCAAAGCAACCATTCCTGAACACTGGGGGGCTGGCTGGAGGAGGAGGAGGAGGAGCGCAGTGGGTCGCTTGGACTCACAGTGACTGCATTGGAGTTCCAGGCGGCTGCTCAGAGGAGGAGGCGAGTGGTGAGTTGTTTGGACTCAAAGAAACCGCTCCTGAACACCGGGGGGCTGCCTGGAGGTGGAGGAGGAACGGGGCGGGTCACTTGCCTCGGAGTGACTGCCCAGGGCTACGGGCGGTTGGCAGGAGGAGGAGGCACGCAGTGAGTTGCTTGGACTCCTAGCGACCACACCGGAACACCTGGCGGTTGTCTGGAGGAAGAGGCGTGCAGCTGGTAACTGGGACTCGGAGTTACTTTAAGGGGCTCCAGGTGGCTGCTCAGAGGAGGGGCCGCATAGCCAGGCGATTAGGTGCAGAGCAGGGTCCCAGGACCTAGGAGGCTTCTTGGTGGAAGAGCAGCACAGAGACATGCTTAGGGGCAGAGCGAAGGTTCCAGGACTGCAGGCAGATTCTCTGAGGAGGGGCAGCCTAAGGAGACTCATCTGCAAAGGGTGAGGCTCCCAGGCCCAGGAGATAGGGCCGGGGCCCTGGGAACATTGCAGAGGAAGGCAGCCCAGCCCAGGTGGTAGCTATAGATTGAGGGGAACCGCTAGGAGGGGAACTGATCAGCAAGACCTCCCCACCAGGTGAGTCTTCCCCGCCGGGTGAGGTTTTCCCACAAGGACGGTAAAACCAGAGACACAGGCCCAAAAAGGCCTTGCCTCAGCCTGCAGCCTAGTTCCCCATTGGATGACCATTGGTCAACAAGTGGAGGCACCTCTGCCCACTAGCAGGGAATATACCCCACCTGAAGGCCACCACTCCTAGAGAGGCAGCTTCCTTGTGAAGCACCGCATTATCAACTTCCTCTAAGACTTCAGCCTACTGAAGGCTAAGAGGGGATATACTAGAAATCTTCAGGGACATTATAATCAATAGAGGAAATCTGCAATATCTCAGCGGTCCACTGATACCTGAACAATATGAGAAAAAAAGGGAAGAAAATGCCCCAAACAAATCTAGATGTTACATCAATAAAACCCAATGACAGCATGGCAGAAGACATGACAGAAAAGGAGTTCAGAATGTACATAATTAAAATGATCAGGGAAGCAAATGATGAGATGAAAGAGCAAATGCAGGCATTAAATGATCGCACCAATCGACCGTTAAAAGAGGAAATACAGGAAGCAAAAGATCATTTCAATAAAGAGTTAGAGATATTGAAAAAAAACCAAACAGAAATCCTTGAAATGAAGGAAACAATAAACCAAATTAAGAACTCCATAGAAAGCGTATCCAATAAGATAGAAGACCTGGAAGACAGAACCTCAGACATTGAATATTTAACCTTGAAAATATTTAACCTTGAAAACAAAGTTGACCAAACAGAGAAGATGGTAAGAAATCATGAACAGAATCTACAAGAACTATGGAATATCATGAAAAGGCTAAATTTAAGAATTATTGGAATTGAGGAAGGCTTAGAGAAACAAACCAAAGGAATGAACAATCTATTCAATGAAATAATATCAGAAAATTTCCCAAGTCTGAAGAATGAAATGGAAAATCAAGTTCAAGAGGCTTATAGGAAGCCAAAACACAAAATTAAAACAGACCCACACCAAGGCACATTATAATGAAAATACCTAACATACAAAATAAAGACAGAATTTTAAAGGCTGTGAGAGAAAAGAACCAAATTACATTCAGGGGGAAACCAATACGCATATCAGCAGATTTTTCAATCCAGACCCTAAAAGCTAGAAGGGCCTAGAACAACATTTTTCAAGCCCTGAAAGAAAATGGATGCCAACCAAGAATCTTATACCCAGCAAAACTTACCTTCAAATTTGATGATGAAATAAAACCCTTCCATGATAAACAAAAGCTAAAAGAATTTACAAAAAGAAAGCCAGCATTACAGAACATTCTCAGCAAAATATTCCATGAGGAAGAGATGAAAAACAAAGAAGCAAATCAGCAAAGGGAGGAATTATCCTAAAAGAATTGTCAAATAAGGAAGGAACCAAGTCATGTCAAATAAATAAATAAATAAAATTTAAAAAAATGAACCAAATGACTGGGAAACCAAATCATATCTCAATAATAACCCTGAATGTTAATGGCCTGCATTCATCAATCAAAAGGAATAGACTGGCAGATTGGATTAAAAAGAAAGATCCAACAATATGTTGCCTGCAAGAGACTCACCTCATAGAAAAAGATACTCATTGACTAAAGGTGAAAGGATGGGGAAAAACATACCATGCACATAGAATCAGCAAAAAAGCTGGAGTATCCATCCTCATTTCAGATAATGTGGACTTCAAGCCAAAACTAGTCAGAAGGGATAAAGAAGGACATTTCATACTGCTTAAGGGAAGCATAAATCAGCAAGATATAACAATCATAAACATCTATGCCCCAAACAGTGGCTCATCCATGTATGTCAAACAAATCCTTCTCAATTTCAGAAACCAAATAGACCATAACACAATAATACTAGGTGATTTTAACACGCCTCTCTCACCACTGGACAGATCTTCCAAACAAAAATTGAACAAAGAAACCATAGATCTCAATAACACAATGAATAATTTAGACTTAACAGACATTTATAGAATATACCATCCAACCAAGAGCGAATACACTTTCTTCTCAGCAGCACATGGATCCTTCTCTAAAATAGACCATATATTATGCCACAAAGCTAATGTTAGCAAATACAAGAAGGTAGAGACACTACTTTGTATTCTATCAGATCATAATGGATTGAAGTTAGAAATAAATGAAAGAGTAAAAAACAGAAACTACTCCAACACCTAGAGATCAAACAATATGCTATTTTATGATGAATGGATAACAGAAGATATTAGGAAGGAAATTAAAAAATTCTTAGAGGTAAATGAGGACAAAGAAACATCATATCAAAATCTCTGGGACACTATGAAAGCTGTACTTAGAGGGAATTTTATTTCATGGAGCACATTTAATAAAAGAAGTAAAACTCAACAAATAAACGACCTAACACTACAGCTCAAAGCCCTAGAAAAAGAAGAACAGACCAGCACCAAAAGTAGTAGAAGACAGGAAATAGTTAAACTCAGAGCTGAAATCAATGAAATTGAAACAAAGAAACAATACAAAAAATTGACAAAATAAATAGTTGGTTCTTCGAAAAAATAAACAAAATTGATAAACCTTTAGCCACACTAACAAAGAGAAGACCAGAGAAAACCCAAATCACTAAAATTCATAATGAACAAGGAAATATCACAACAGACATGATTGAAATACAAAACATAATTAGGAGCTATTTTGAAAATCTATACTCCAACAAAACAGAAAACCTCGAAGACATCAACAGGTTTCTAGAGATATATGAATTGCCTAAACTGAACTAGGAGGACATACACAATTTAAATAGACCAATTTCAACTAATGAAATAGAAGAGGTCATCAAAAGCCTACCAAAAAAGAAAAGTCCGGGACCAGATGGGTTCTCAGCCGAGTTCTACAAAACCTTTAAAGAAGAGCTCATTCCAATACTTCTCAAAGTATTCCACAAAATAGAAGAGGAGGGAACCCTCCCAAACTCATTCTATGAAGCCAATATCATCCTGATACCTAAACCAGACAGAGACACATCGAGGAAAGAAAATTTCAGACCAATATCCTTAATGAACATCAACGTAATAATTCTGAACAAAATTTTAGCAAATTGCATACAAAAACATATTAAAAAGATAGTGCACCATGATCAAGTGGGTTTCATCCCAGGGATGCAAGGTTGGTTCAACATCAGGAAATCAATAAATGTCATTCACCATATCAATAGACTTAAAGTCAAGAATCACATGATTATTTCAATACATGATTATTTCAATAGATGCAGAAAAAGCATTTGATAAAATACAGCACCCCTTCAAGCTCAAAACACTAGAAAAAATAGGGTTAGTGGGAACATTCCTTAACATTGTAAAGGCCATTTATGCTAAGCCCATGGCTAATATCATTCTAAATGGTGAAAAACTGAAAGCATTCCCCCTAAAAACTGGAACAAGGCAGGAATGCCCTCTTTCACCACTTCTATTCAATAGCATCCTTGACACTCTAGCCAGAGCAATTAGACAAACCAAAGAAATTAAAGGGATACGAATAGGAAAAGAAGAACTCACACTATCCCTATTTGCTGATGATATGATTATATACTTAGAGGAACCAGGAAATTCCACCAGAAAACTTTTAGAACTCATAAGTGAATTCAGTAAAGTAGCAGGTTACAAGATCAATGCTCATAAATCTAATGCGTTTTTATACATAAGTGATGAATCTTTGGAAAGAATAATTAGGAAAACTACCCCATTCACAATAGCCTCAAAAAAAATAATAAACTTGTGAATCAATCTCACAAAAGAGGTAAAAGGCCTCTACAATGAGAACTACAGTACACTAAAGAAAGAAATTAAAGAAAACCTTAGAAGATGGAAAGATCTCCCTTGTTCTTGAACAGGAAGAATTAATATTGTCAAAATAGCTGTACTACCTAAAGTGCTATACAGATTCAATGCAATTCCAATTAAAATCCCAATGACGTACCTTACAGAAATAGAGCAAGCAATTAGGAAATTCATCTGGAAGAATAAGAAACCCAGAATAGCTAAAACAATCCTTAGCAGGAAGAGTGAGACAGGGGTATCGCAATACTAGAACTTCAACTCTACTACAAAGCAATAGTAACAAAAACGGCATGGTATTGGTACCAAAATAGGAAGGTAGATCAATGGTACAGAATAGAGGACACGGACACAAACCCAAATAAATACAATTTTCTCATACTAGACAAAGGGGCCCAAAATATGCAACGGTGAAAAGATAGCCTCTTCAACAAATGGTGCTGGGAGAATTGGAAATCCATATGCAACAGAATGAAACTAAACCTATATCTCTCACCATGCACGAAACTAAACTCAAAATGGATTAAGCACCTCGGAATCAGACCAGAGACCCTGCAGATTATAGAAGAAAAAGTAGGTCCAGATCTTCAATATGTGGGCTTAGGACCAGACTTCCTCAACAGGACTCCCATAGCACAAGAAATAAAAGCAAGAATCAATAACTGGGATAGATTCAAACTAAAAAGCTTTCTCTCAGGAAAGGAAACTATCAGCAATGCAAAGAAAGAGCCTACAGAGTGGGAGAAAATCTTTGCCAATCATACTTCAGATAGAGCACTAATCTCCAGAATCTATAAAGAACTCAAAAAACTCTACACCAGGAATACAAATCATCCAATTGACAAATGGGCTAAGGAAATAAATAGACACTTCACAGAAGAAGATCTACAAGCAATCACCAAACATATGGAAAAATGTTCAACATCTCTAGTAATAAGAGAAATGCAAATTAAAACCACCCTAAGATTCCATCTCACCCCAATTAGAATGGTGATTATCAAGAATACAAGCAACAACAGGTGTTGGTGAGGATGTGAGGAGAAAGGTACACTCATACATTGCTGGTGGGGCTGAAAATTAGTGCAGCCACTCTGGAAAGCAGTGTGGAGATTCCTTAGAAAATTTGGAATGGGACCACCATTTGACCCAGCTATCCCACTCCTTGGCCTATACCCAAAGGACTTCAAATCAGCATACTACAGAGATACAGCCACATCAATGTTCATAGTTGCTCAATTCACAATAGCCAGATTGTGGAACCAATCTAGATGTCCTTCAATTGATGAATGGATAAAGAAACTGTGGTACATATATACAATGGAATATTACTCAGCCATAAAGAATAATAAAATTATGGCATTTGCAGTCAAATGGATGAAATTGGAGAATATCATGCTCAGTGAGATAAGCTAATCTCAAAGAACCAAAGGTCGAATGATATCGCTAATAAATGGATGAGGACACATAATGGGGGGAGGGAGGGGTTAGTGTTAGGGTTAGAGTTAGGGTTAGGGAGGGGGGCAAGATTGGAGGAAGGAAGGACTGTGTAGAGGGAAAAGAGGGGTGGGAGGGGAGGGGGGAAGGGAAAAAATAACAGAATGAATCAAACAACATTACCCTATGTAAATTTATGATTACACAAATGGTATGCCTTTACGCCGTGTTCAAACAGAGAAACAACATGTTTCCCTTTTGTTTACAATAAAAAAAATTGTGTAAAAAACAAAAAAAAGGAGCATGCCATCCCTCTTCTCTCTGAGAGGACCCACGCTAACCCTTGGGAGCATCACCTTTTCCTCTTTCCTATCCCTTCTAATAAACTTATGCCTGTTACACTGAGCAACACATCTGAAATCTTTCTGGCATGATTGCAAAAATCAGATGTGAAGAGGGGCTCTCTGTAACTCCCTCAGCTTCATGGCAGGCCTCTGCTCTGAAACAATATCATCAGGAAACACTGATAATTTGACTCCTTCCTTTTCTATCTGCATCACTTTTATTTCCTTCTCTTGCCTAATTGCTCTAGGTAAAATTCAAAATGCTATTTGAATAGGAATGATGAGAGTGGGCATCCTTGTCTTGTTTCCTATTATTAGATATGATATTCAGTGTAATATATTCAGTGTAATGATTCAGTGTAGATATATTAGATATGATATTCAGTGTAATGTTGGGCATTAATTTGTCCTAAGGAGTCTTTAACCATTGTAATAGAATAGAAGACAGAGACAAACCCACACAGGTAATCATCTAATCCTTGATAAAGTCACCAAAACATACATTGGAGAAAAGACAGCCTTTCTATCAAATGGTGCTGGGAAAACTGGATATTCATATGTAGAAGAAATGAAACTAGATCACTGTTGCCCCAGACAAAAGTCAACTCAGAGTGTCAAAAACCTAGGAATTACACCAGAAATGCTGCAAGTGGCAGGGTCAACACTCCAACATATTAGGCTCAGGCAACAACTCTTCCAAATAAGACTCCTATAGCTCAGGAAATAAAACCAAGAATTAGCAAATAGGATGACATCAAATTAAAATACTTATGCACAACAGAGGAATTAATTAAGAACATGGAGAGCACACAGAATGGGAGAAAAAGTTTGTTAGCTAATATTCTGACACAGGATTAATAAGGAGAATAAATGAAGTACTCAGAAACTTACCAACAAAAATTAAAAAAACAATTAACAAATGAACTAAACAGATATTTCTCAAACAAAAAAGAAATGAAAATGACCAACAAATATATTAAACATGTGCAACATTTTTAGAATTAAAAATTAAAAGCAAATCAAAACTATACTGAGATCTCATCTGACTTGTTAAGAACACAAGTGATAAATGCTGATGATAATAATAAATGCTGGAGAAGGGAATGCTTATACACTTGGTGGGATTATAAATTAATAAAATCACTATGGATATTAATATGAAGTTTCCTCAAAAGACTATGAATGGAATCACCATATGACCCAACTATTTCCATCCTCAGTATTTATCTAAAAGAATACTCACGTTTATAGCAGTGCAATTCACAATAGCCGAGTATGGAACAAGCCTTGATGTCTCTCAATAGATGAATGGATAAAGAAAAGGTGATATATATATATATATATATATATATATATATATATATATATATATATATACCCAAATTGGAGGTTTATTCAGCAATTAAGAAGTACAACTGTGTCATTTTCAGGGAAAATGGATGGAACTGGATAATACCATGTTAAGTGAAATAATCAGACTTATGAAAGTCAAAGGTGTTGTTTCCTTGCATCAATGGAAGCTAGAAAGAAAACAATGAATAAAAGGGGAAATCTCATTAAAATAAAAGGGAAACCAGTGGAACAGAGGATGGGTATTATTGAGTGGGAGGAGGGGAATGAAAAGAGAGATACAGGGTAATGAAATAGACCAAATTATCCTATGTGCAGGTATGAATACAATACAATGAATCCCATTACTATGTAAAATTATAAGTCAACAATATTTTTAATAAATAAAATAGAATAACATATAATGTAACCGCCCAGAAACAGAGCCTCTACCCTCCTGTCTCCCTTGGTGTTGAGGAGTCTAAGCACTGTAAATGCAAATTAGCAAATACTGATGACCTATGCTACACTGATTAACCTCCCTACCCAACAATTTCTTCAGTACTTTTCTAATATTCTGCCTTTTTTTATTCAGTGCAATTGTGCTGAATTGCTCTTTCACATTGCAACAGCCTTTCTTCCCTATTTTAATAGTCCTGAAAAAAATCTTTCCTGACTGTTTAAATGATCGGGTGCTGTTTCTCTTTAATGTAGTAAAAACTCTGAATATTTGGATCAGATGGACAGATCATAATGGAGTTTTAATTCAATTAAGTAGTAAAGATGCAAAAATGAATGAGAATATAATGCTCAAAAGTTCTTGAGCAAATTTATTTTTCTGTCATGATCTCACTAATAGTAACTAAAAGAAATAGTATGATTTGGGATCATACAGTTTTTCCAAATGCAGTTTCTGACTCTCTCTTTAAATTCATGTGTTTACATTCTTGTCATATACACTATATATTTTTTAAAATTATTAGATGCAATTATTAGATGTGTTAATTATGAAATTACATAAATTATAAATTCAATTAAAATCAAGTTATTTTGATTTCAGGTAGTTTGTCTTTCAAGTAACTTCAACTATGAGAAACAGGTAAACATACCATTAAAATCAATTAAAATAAAAGAGAAAACATTTCATGTTGATAATAAAGTTTGGCTTTAAAATGCAAAGACAGGGCTGGGGTTGCAGCTCAGTGGTAGACTGCTTGCCTAGCATGTGTGAGGAACTGGGTTCGATTCCCAGCACTGCATATAAATAAAATAAAATAAAAATCCATTGACAACTAAAAAATATTTTAAAAATAAAAATTAAAAAAATGCAAAGATAGTGATCACACATTTATAATTGTAATATATAGTTGATTCTACTTGAGGTAATGGGTAATCTCTAAGTTGTGAAAAAAGAAATCTGAAAAATGTTAGTTAAACCATGTAACCTTTGGGATGCGTGTAAAATTCACTTTGTAAGCCAGGTGTGGTGTCATATGACTGCAATTTCAGTGACTCAGGAGGATAAGGCAGGATTGCAAGTTTGAGACCAGCCCCAGTAACTTAGTGAGAACCTGTCTTAGAACAGGGATGTGGCTCAGTGGTTAAATGCCCCTGGGTTCAAAGTCTAGTACAAAAAATTTTTTTCATTTTATTTATTTCAAATCAATTGTAGAGATATAAACTTAAGGTTAATAACATGTTCATTGTACATTTCTTCACCCCAGACCACCATTCATTCTTTGCTCACCTCTCCCCTGCTTTGTACCCCTCCACCCCTCTGTCTGTGGACTGCAGACTCTTTTGACTCCGATTCTCACTTGGGCTTCACTGATGGAAGACAAGGATAACAATAAGATGTTCTCTCCTGCATGTAGATTGTTTCCTAGCTCTACCTCCTCTCTAGTGGCCCATTCCCAGGGCTCCAGCTCTCACACTTTCCAGTAACAGGGTTCCATTTCCTGCCCTTGTCCCTTTAGGACTGGGCTATATTTGTTCCAAGTCCCTTAGGCTTCACCATTCCTTGGTTTCCCTCACTCTGTACTCATCTCTATACATAATTCAGTCACTAAACTTTTAATCTCTTTGAAGATGCCATCTATTTTCCACCCATATAGCATAATATGTAGCATATCAATGCTGCATATCAACCAAATTCAAGTTTCAATCCTGGGCAATCACAGAAATTCACAATACATTTTTAAACAAAGCCTATTGTAAACCTTTTTCCTCAAAGACAGTGAAATACAGCTACACAAGTATCTTTGTTATCTTTTCATAAATGTGCATTAATAAAAATTCCAAATACACACAATAGCAGGATAAATAAAATCTATTACTCCCCCCACTAAGATTTTTTTTTAATTAATATTGTGCCGTACTTATATGAATTTATTTTCCTTGCTATTTTTTTTTGTGGTAGTGGGGGTGAGGGATTGTAAAATATTTTTATTATATATTTACAAATTATAATTGTATATATTTATGGGGTAGGAAACCATGCTCTAATATATGAATACAATGTGGAATGATTGAATTATGCTAGCTAATGTATCCATTAACTCAAATACATATTTATTCCTTTGGACTAATTGAAATACAGTGCCCTTTGACCAAACTCTCATTTCACTCCTCACACAGTCTCTGGTAACTATCATTCTGCTATCTGCTTTTTAAGTTAAATTGCTTTAGATTTCATGCATAAATGAGAACATGCTATACTTGTCTTTGTGTGCCTGGCTTCTTTTACTGAACATAATGCCCGCTAGGTTCATTCATTTGTCACAAATGACATAGTTTCCCTCCATTTATGGCTAAGTAATATTCCATGGTGTACACCACTTTTTCTTTATCCATTTATCAGTTGATGGGCAGTTAAATTGACTTCAAAACTTGACTTGACTATTAGGAATAACATTATAAAAAACATGAAATACAGATGTCTATCCCATATTCTAGGTTCTTTTCCTTTGGATAAATACCCAAAAGTGGGATTGGTAATTTTACTTTTAATTTTTAAGGAACTTCCATACTCTTTTCCATAATGACTGTACAAATTTACATTTCACCAACAATGTACAAGAGTTTCCTTCTTAGACAACTGAATTCTTGCTAGAATTTGTTATTTTTAGTCTTATTTATATTAGTCACTGGATCATGGTGAATAATTATTTTAATGTGCTGTTGAATTTGGTTTGTTCATATTTTGTTGAGGATATTTACATGTATGTCATCAGAGGTATTGGTTTGTTACTTTCTTTTCTTATAATGTCCTTGTCTGGCTTATCAGAGTAGTACTAACCTTATAAAGAGTTTTGAAGCATTCCTTCCTTTTCAATGTTTTGCAAATATTTGAAAAGAACTGTTATTAGTTCTTTTAGATGTTTCATAGAATTCATTCTTGAAACCTCCAAAATTTAGGCTGTTTTCTGATAGGAGATTATTATTGATTCAAAGTTTTCACTTGTTATTGATCTGTTCAGATTTTCTATTTCTTTATGATTCACTAAAGTTAATTACAAACAGCACATTATTTCATTCAATGTCAATTGAAGTTTTCTTTGGTAAGAAAGTCCTTTTCTTACCATAAATAAAAAAAAAAGAAAGGGATCATACTTATGTGATTACTTTGAAACATCAACAAAATTGACAATCATGGCTTATCAGTTAAATGCTTCTAGTTAACTAAAAAATATCTTTTAAATTTGCTTTTGAACTAGAAAACAATCTGAACAGACCATTCATTCTTTGTGTTTGGTAATTGATTCCCTCTCCACCCACCCTCCACGTTTATTTTTTAATATAGATAAGTCTCTTCTCCTCCCACCCTATATTGTTCAAGTAATTGCCTGTTATAAGAAATTAGATCAGTTGTCCTGTAGACATTGTTATAGTCTGGATCTGGAATGCCCCCCAACAACTTGTGTAGAGTAGAGACCACATCCTGCAAGTACAAATAAAACTAAAATCACCCAACACAGAATAAAAGCTGGTAAGATCAAAAAGACGTACTTAACTGCTGTAAGAACAAATCTCAAAACACTTTAAAAAAACCTCAACATAATCCAATTTCCCTATAAGGTTTCATCCACACTGTTAATCATAAAAAGTTTTGAAAATAATTCCAATTGTTATAACTTATGCTTTAAAAAGTCTCCCCCTCATTTCACATATTGTAATACTGTTTGAAGTTTTTTTTTTTTTTTTTTTTTTTTTATCAGTCTTTACATTTTTAACATTTCAAAGAAATACTTGCTCTGTCTAGGCTATTTGTTTCCATTGCTAAAAATGAGCAAGGGAGTTATACATAATTTTAGTGTCCTTTTTGTTGTTTCTGTGGACTTCTGATGAAGTTATTTCACATTCTATTGCCTTTATTTATTACTCTATTCTCATAGAGTACATATTTCTAATTTTGACTGAGTTTTGTTAAAGATGATAATAGAGTAAAGGTTTCTTTTCTCAGATTTATATATTTCTCAACTTTTCTTGAATCTCCAATATATGAATGACATCAAATATTTATATGCTAACATTATAAAAGAAAGGGAACAGACATTTAATATGTTATATGCTTCAGAGGAAAAGCAGAAAACTATCACATTCCTAATTGGTTAATCTAAGTCATTGATTTATAAATGACCATGTGTACTAATGAAATGGCAGGATGCACAGACAATTTTCCTATTGTAGATGAATAAAAAAGAATCACTAATATTCCATACCATCTCAGTGATTACTTTTTCACACTGCACTGTCCTTAAAATGCAAAATAGTAATCTAAAATTCACACTTTTGTGAGGTAAGTACTGAGAATTTAACTATACTTATATGGTGTGTTTTCAATTTCAAAAATTATAAATAAATATCAGGCATAAATATTATACAACAAAATCTTGGCTTTAGCAATTTAAGACAAAATTTGAACTCTAAAAATAAATATTAACTTCTAAATTCCCTTTCTTAGAAATTGCTTGTTAAGTAATTCTACAGTGCTAATGTGTGGTCTTAAATTTTTTTGAAAACTAAAAATAAAGAGAACTTATAATAATTGCTTTATACCATTATCATAATACTCTAGGAAAGACTTATAAAACATTTTAATAATAATCTTTATTAAAATGAACTTGCATGGGATTTCTTGCATTTGGTTTTCAACTATTCAGGCAATGATGAGTTACCAAAAGAACATGAAATCTAAAGTCAGCCAGACCGTCATTCCAAACCCTGACTTTGTCACTCCTAGCAGTGTGTTATTTTAGGCAGTAGCTTAATCTTTCTGATTCTTACATTAGTATCTAAAAATTACAATAGTGCCTTTATTTCAGGGGTTTTGTGAGGATAAAATGTGATAAGTTTCTTAAAAGAGTCTGGAATTCAGTACATATTCAATAAACATTGGCATCCTTCCCATCATTTTGCTGTTCTTTCCTCACAAAGCAAGAATCTTAGTTCAAAAATCAGAAGTTTTCAGCATATCCAGGGAATGGAAAGAAGATAGATGGCATTAAAACCCGTTTATTCTTTCTTTATGATATACTGCCATCCACTGCAGTAAGGCACATTTCCTGCCTTACCTCCTGTTACAAGAAAAGAAGCATTTGCTCTCCTACTGAAGATTTGACTACTGCTCATTCCACTTATTTTTGTCCAGTCTAGATTTTTGCTCTTGCAATCTCTCCTTTGTTTCCCTTTCCTCTCCTCTTCTTTCTGAACATAAACCATGTTGTTTTCCTCTATCATAAAAAAGAAACAAATACAAATTTCTCTTGACTGACATTATCCTTCTGCGTCAATTCTGATATATTCTGTGAGCAAAAAACTAAAAGTTTACTATAGATACAATCCATCTTTGCTATTCTCTTAATTCCAGACCTCATTTAAATCAAGAATCTTCTCATGTCAGACCTTCGCATACTGAGCCATCCTTTAAACTATCTCCTTTGAGGTAGCTAATTGCCATGTTGGATGACTTGTTACTAAACATGTTCTGCCACAGAGTAACCAAAATCTATCTTCTCATAATCCATAGTAATTTCTCATCCATATGACAGTTCTCAAATCGTTGATGACAGCTATTGTTTTCCATTTTTTCCCCCCTCTGGGCTATTATTTTACTTCTTTTCAAATATTCCTCATATAAAACTTAGCCTGCAAAAGTTTATTCCAACCGCACTCTCTGTATTCAGTGCTGTTTGTCAATACTTCTATTAAGTTTGTGGTTTTACTGAAATTATTTGAGAAATAACGTTTTACATTTAATTAAAATCAAGGATTTTATGAAGAACATTGTCACTTATTATCTTTTGACTTTACATTTTATGTCTTATTTCAAATATACTTATATAATTTAAATATCTGGTAAGTGTATTATCTGAACTTCCCATATACAATTCTTTATTGCATCTGATTCTCACTTAATTCTTGGGTTTTATAATTTTGAATACTGAGTTCTGCTTCATTTTTGCATGCTGAAATACTGAACAACCTAAAATTTCACACTAATAAGCTTTGCTTTTGCTTTTTTTGGGTACCCTCAGATCACTCTTAATTTATTGTCTTTACCCAGGATAATTTGGGTAAGCTAAATTTAAACAATACTTATGGTGAATAAAGGAATATAGGAGAGATTATTTTTTTCCCCAGAGCCTAGGATGACACAAACTCATTGCCATTTCCTGGTACTGGATTGGATTTTGTTCTGATTTATATTTATAACGATTGTACCCAGTTGTGGGCAGTGGTCTTTTGATCACATCCCCACATTACTTGAAAATGCAGAGGCATTCAGGTACTCCACCTTCTTCCCTTACATGAAATATAAAAACTGTTTCCAGTGGTAGGCAAGTAACCTGGGATTTATTGACTAGTCCTCACATTGTCTTCCTTGCTCTTAGTGATTGGTTCAAGATTTGTCACATCACTCAAAAATGAGAAATAAAACTTAATTTTAGTTGTAAAATCAAAATATTTGATAAATAAATTTGTGGTCTATTTATATTGGTCTTGCTACTATAAAGCTTATAAAGGCCTCAACTGTGGAGGACCAATAAATTGAAGAATGCTGTCAATCCAGAGAAAAGCAGAGGTAAGAGATCAATGATGGAAATCCAAAAGTCATCATTTTATTTGAGTCATTAGGTTTAGCAGCCCCATATTTAATGGCCAACATTAAGTTAAGGTCTGCTTAAATTGGGTTTCTGCAACCCAAATAAAGAGTCATAACTAGTACAAGAGCATAATAGCTGTTTTCATCCTTCTTTCTCTCTATGGCAAGTGGTAAGAAGTATGAATTTGAGTGCAAAATGGAGAGAACAGGATAATTTAACTACCCTGTGGTGCACATTGTGATATCCAGCTAGGATTTCCCTTTTGGACTGAGGGTTAATCAACCAGCTATTGGAATTTCTGTTACTAGATGTTCTCAAATGTCAGCCTGTATCAGTCAGTGCCCAACCAGAGAAACAGAATCAGTACAGAATATAAGGAAGAGATTTATTGCATGGACTTGGTTTACATAACTGTGGGGGCTGGCAGAGCACATCTGGAATCCAAAGGGCAGGACATCAGCAAAGGCACAAGCTAGATCTCCTACTCATCAGTAGAATCTCTTCTTCCTCAAGGAAGCCTCAATTCTGTTCTTAAGGTCTGTCAATGTATTGAATCAGAATTCATTCAATTTTGTATTGAATTCACCAAATTATCCAAAATAATCTCCTTTACTTAAAGACAACTGGAACAGTCATCATAGAAACAACTACTGGTGTTTGCATAAGTAGGTATTATAAACTACTCAAGGGGATACATGAAACTGACTACCACCATAGCCTTCTCTGAGAACAGACACAGTTGAAAAGTCTACTCTTCTAAAATTGTGATCCCTTCCCCAGAGCAAATTAATCTAGTGACTGGTGAACACAAGTCTATTACAGCCTAATATTTTTGGTTCAACTTGGGAAAACTCCGAAGGGTCATATCAAATGTAGAATTTCCCGTGGTGTTGGCTGAAGCCTTTCTTGAGATTTCCAAGCCTCCTTTGACCAATCCTTTTGTCTTGCCTTCCTTACACAGGTATGGAACTACTTCTTCATAAACTTCACATACAAATCCTTCCTCAGAATCCCCCTCTTGGGGAGCTCAACCCGACGCATCAGTTGACATTCATTCTCTTTACCTATCTTCCTAAACACTTGCATGAATAATTCTTTATAATACTTTATGTGTGTTCTTTTTTTTATTTATTTTTTGAGTACCGGAGGCACTCAACCACTGAGCCACATCCCAATTCTATTTTATATTTTATTTAGAAACTGGGTCTCACTGAGTTGCTTAGTGCCTTGCTTTTGCGGAGTCTGACTTTGAACACGTGATCCCTCTGCCTCAGCCTCTGGAGTCACTGGGATAACAGGCAGGAGTCACTGTGCCCAACTTTCTGTGCATTCTTTTAAAACTTAGGAAACTGTAAGACTATAGCTCCCCAGTACATTCTAATATCAAGACTACATGCATATGGATATGCTTGTTTATCTCAAGGGTACATGCAACATTCATACAGCATACAATATATTCAGTAAATGAATATAAATAAAAGAATAGAAAACATTAGAGTTGGTTACCACCAACAGTTAAAACCCTCTATTTGTGAAACTAGAAAGCAGAGATTGTTTTGATTAACATCTAAATTTATTTTAATTTTACTAGTGCTTTATAAAACATAAAGCTTGATATCCACTTTAAACTGAGGGAAGAAGGAAGATTATAGATTGACTTTATGACCACATTAGAATTGACTAGGACCTTATAGCAAGAGTCTCAAATTAGCCTCTGATGCTTATTTTCAATCAACTTAAATTCTGGTCTGCTGGAGTGAAATGATTCTGAATTTAATGACACCATTCCAGTCAATTCTCTTATTGCCTTCATTATGAATATAATAGCTTTATTATTGTATTTCTATTATTCCTACTTGGAGAAAAGAGAAAATTTCTGTAACTTTAAAATAAAAGATGAGAACATGCATATTGCTTCATCCTAAAAGAGGTGGTGCATGAGTTTTGTTCCAGTAATGTTGATGACAGGCATTTATTGTTGCCTTAAAAATACATTGATAACAAATTAATTCTGTGTAAATGACAATTTTTAGGTAGATGCAGTTACCTCTCCTGAACATGATTACTGTTAAATTGAACAAAACAATGAAAATGTGGATCTTTTTATGCCACAAATATTGGCAAACACTATACACCAGGGTCTTCCCCAGAGAGCTGATGGTCCATAGAAACCCCAAAATGCCACTAACTGAAGGACATGGTACTGTCAATTTTCTTTCTCCTCCTCATCCAATTTTAATCAAATGAAAAACAAATAAAACAAATTTAATGAAAAATGCAAGCTGACTAAATTTATCAACTTTATATTATCTGTTCTAGGTAGTAAAACAGCATTCAAGCATGTGGGGATTATATAACAAGATCACCACAGATGTTCAGACATTAGCAATGCAAGTCAGAGATAGAGATGTTTTGGCTCACGAATTTGTAAGTTTTTGCTGAGGAGTTTATAACTCATGGGAAAATCACAATGTTAACATTTATTTGGTGGATTAGAAACAGAAGGGGTGATCCAATTTGTGTTGCTTTGTTTGTTTATCCTGGAGTGTAAAGATGTTTTTTTCAATTTGTGAAAGTAATATATGATGGGCACATTATTCATTATCAAAGCAAGACTCATAGTCACTTTGCTTTCACACACATCTTTCTTGTGTTCAAGACCCTGCAATGGCTACTGATTTTCCCCTAAGGGAAAACCAAGATCCTTACAGTGCCCAATAAAGCCCTATAGGATGCAGCCTCAATGAGGATAGGGCCTGTCTTTGCTTTGCTTACTCCTATTTAATCAGGCCTTAGGACAGTTCCTGAAACCTAGTACATGCTCATTAAATATTTTCGACTAATATTTTGACTAAAATTACCAAAGGTTTGTTGTGGGGGGATGTGAGTCACCTTCCATTTTCTTCCTTTATTGAAGGAATGAATTATTGAATGAATAATCATAGATGCGCAATGGATTTAGACACTTACAGTGGGTATTCAGTCTGTCTTGAGGTGTTTAAATTAATTAGTGAATATTTACCAAAGAATAATTGATCCTTCTAACATCTGGAAATTTTAATATTTCATGGGCCTTGCTGGAGGTATCCTTAGTGAAATTATTACAAACTACAATAGTCTAAGATATAAACATAAAAATTAGAAGAAACTTGTATCTGCAATATTTGAGTTGAAAATCCAGGTAGTACAAAAGAATGAAGACTAAAATATGCCAAGTACTTATTATTTATCTTTTTCTAAGTAATCCAATTTCTCTGTCTTATTTTGTACTTTATAACAGCTCTATGATTTGTATTTTTTATTATTCCCATGTTAGAGATAGCTGGAACTTAAACAATTTTAAAAGCTTGTTTCATCAGTCAGGATTTTCCAAAGATACAGACCCGATAGGACATGTATATACACACAAATTAAGAGATTTGCTTTAGGATTGGCTCCTGCAATTGTAGGGGCCAGCAAGTCTGCAACATGTTTTGCAGGCTATCAGGCTGTATATTCAGGAGCTGATACTATTGTCTTGTCTTGTTTTTGTTTGTTTTGCTTTTTCAGTTTTATTGAGGCATAACTGACAAAAATTGTATGGATTCTAGGTAGTATGTAAAATATGTTTTCATGTTATTTATTTTTTGCAGTACTGGTGATCAAATAACATGATGTTTTTATATATGTATGTTATAAAACAATTACCACAATCAAACTAATTAACATATCTATCACCTTGTCAGTGGTATTCTTTAAAATTAGGATGTCTTAGAGAAGACTCAAATTGTTTTTTCTCAGTCATTGTCCTGCTAGCCTGTTCTAAGCTATTTCTCCATCACAACTTCCTATGGGCAATCTTCTCCTTCTGAAAACAAGCTGAAATTGTCCCCCAAAGCCCTGCTGCCAAGAGGAAGCAACAGAACCCAGAAAACTACAATTGCAAACATGTCCCTCCTAAATCTACATATACATATTTCTTGGCTTTGTTCTTCTTAAATTATCCCTCCTACAAATAACAAGACTAGCTGTCTTCCAAGTTTGGTCAAACTGAATAAATTCATTTTTCCTTTTAATATATTTTTTCTATTCCTCTGGATGCAGGTGGGCAACTAAATCCAGTCACTGAAATGTAGATTCAGGTCTCCAGCCAGGAGTCTGGTAAAAAGGCCACGTGGGCTGCAGCCAGTAAAGTGTAGAGTGGGGACTTATTAAGCCCTTTAGAGCCCACATCGTGCCACCAGGTGTCCCAGATACTAGACATACAGTTTCTGAACTTAATAACTGTCCTGCCTGGTTTCAATCTTTCTTTGGCCAGATTCCTCCATCCTGTTTGTGGATGTCTCCCTTTCGAGATGAGTATGTTGCTCTGTGCCATTGTATCTTGTAAGTCTGTAATCTGATTTTTATCTTTACGGGACTCACACCTAGGAGTTTGCCTTGAGTCTCAGAAGAGCTTTGAGCTTAGACTTTGAACAATAATGGAACTGATGAGAGTATAAGGACTCTTAGTGACAAGTGCATTTTGTATTATGAGATGAACATGAGCATTTGGGGGTCAGGAATGGAAAATTATCATTTGGATCTTAAATGTACTCCAGACTCATGTGTTGAAGGCTTAGTCCCCATTTAATGGTGCTACATGGAGGTGGTAAAATTTTTAGGACGTGGAACCTAGTAGGAGGAAGAAAGTCATTGCACAGTGTGTCCTTGAAGGGAATATTGGAACCCCAGTCCTTCCTTCCTTTTCCTCTCTCTTTCTCTCTTTGCTTTTTAGCCAGCATGAAATGAACAGTTTCCTCTACCATGTGTCATACCACAGATGTACATCCCCAACCATGATACACTCCCTTGACACAGGCACAAAGGCAACAAGGCCAAGTGATCGTGAACTGAAATCTTTTTTGTTAATATATATATTTTTTTTGTTATAGATGGACTATTTATTTATTTAATTATTTATTTATATGGTGCTGAGAATTGAACCCCGTGCTTCACACATGCTAGGCAAGCACTCTACCACTGAGCTACAACTCCAGCCCCTGAACTGAAATCTTTGAAATAGTAAGCCAAAATAAATCTTTCCTCCTTTGAAGTTGTTTTCCTCAGGTATTTTGTCACAGAGATAGAAAGCTAACACAGAGGGGAAGCATTGTATAATCCCAGGATTAGGGTTCAATCTTTCTGTGAGCCTCTGTCCTGGGGATGTAACCTCCACAAGTTCTTCCTGGCTTTCTCCAACCAAGCCCTTTACATGTGAGAGGAAAATGACATTGGACTGGAGTTGAATATTTCCCTTCCCCCAGGATAATAATGCTTTGGGAAAATCCAAATATGTTAGACTCTGGTCAGACAGTTTCCTTTGAAGGGCAAGCCTTTGTTAAGAACAGAGCACTTGTGTCATGTTTCAAAATTATTACTTTCTCCTTCCTCTGGCCAGAAGCATGAGGGCATTAAATCCTGATCTTTACTCTGAGAACTTGGAGGGTCTCCTGAAGGTAAAATTCATAGAAATGTGGCCCCCTTCAGGACAGTTGTCTCTCCAGCTAGTCCATGTTTTGTGTCCAGCGTGTATTCAATTTCTCTAAGATTTCCTACCAGTCACTGGGCCTCACAGTGGCTTCTGTTCCCAGTGAGCTGTGGTATTTTATACTCTGTCTCTCCAGCTTTCATGGCAGTAATTTGCCCTGTGACCTCGGTTCTTCGGTGGTTCTAAGAAGAGTGATGGTTTCCGTTTTTTGCAGTATTTTTCTAGTTGTGAAGCTGGGAGTGATTACTTCTAAGTTATTTACATGTTAGACCAGAAACCTGAAGTCCATGAGTAATTAAAATAAAAGTGATCAAATTATATAAATGGAATATATTATTAGAAAAGTATAATTCAGCATACACTAAAATGCTCTCAGAAAAGAAAGGGGAAAATAGCTAAACTTAAGAAAACCTCTCTGATAGCCTTGAAGTCCCATTTAAACATTTTATTGTCATTAGTTCATAGTTTTGTGAGTTTTTCTTCAAATAATAGATGAAAAAATATATGATTTTTTTCATCTTCCAAGGTTCATTATCTCAACTATATACCATACTTAAATAAATGTGCCGATTTGAGCTTACTTACTGAAAAAAGATAAATTGACATTAATCACAAATTTACTATAAAAAAGAGAAACAATAATAAAAAATAAATCCTGACAACCTAGGAATTGGCAAGAGCTACAGATGCAAAGGTTTTCAAATATTTGTGGTTGGCAATAAAAGCGGTATAATACAGTGATTCATATAAAGGTAGAAAAAAGTGGACTGGTTATACTTAGGGAAGAGGAGTTTATAGCTCTCCTTTCATGGTTACTCTCTGCCTATCTTACATCCACATAATTATGGGAGAACATTTTTTAAAAATATTGAATGATCATTCAAATTTTAGTGAATTGGCCATATGCCCTATCTTAAATTTGAAAATTTAAATACCATATATTTTCCTTGTTTTAGGAAAATATAAATAGCACCAAAAATCTAGAATACTAACTCTATTTTCTGAGAATTTTAATATCACAGGGTTTAGAGAATTTACCTAAATATTACAACTGATGCATTCATACATCATCTGCTTTTGAGGAAATAAGATTAGATTCAATTCTGATCATTGACTTTCTTGGGGCTTTTTGTCTATACCACCTTTGACTATAATTTTAGGGGCAATCCTAATTTGATGGTATTCCCTGCTGCAATATGAATTTTAATGACCACTCAGTGTGTCTGATTGTAACCTTATTAAGAAATTGTGTTTTTTAGTGTAATTTTTAATCTACATATCTGAATCCTCCTCTCTCTCAATGCACACAACACTTATTGGTAGTTTTCCGCAACTCATATAATTACTAGTAACCCACTTTCTCATTTATATGTCTATATTATTAATAAATGTTGTGGATTATTTTATATTTTTTTACATAAAACACCAGCAGACAGTAAATATTGTGACTAATTCAAAATTTTAGTACATATGACACGAGACAGTTTGCCAACTGCCAGGAAAATCTAATAAGAAATGCATACTTTTTAACTACAAATTTAAGCAACAAAATAATAACCTCACATCAAATATGATATACTGAGATGATTAGAGAAAAATCCAATGATGATCTAAGCAAATTTTATGTAAGCCCTGTGTGAAAGACAATGAATATGTCACACAGCATCTTGCAGAAGATTTGATTGCTACAAAAATTTTCCATCAAGAGAAAGAAAAGGAGATTCTAACAGTATTCTTTTGTTGCTGACAGATAGTGATAAATAACTGTGAAGAAGCAAACAATAGAAAAAAAATTGATAAAGTGTCTCACTCATGATGTAGAGCATCAATAACTGTTTTCTCAGTCTATATATATACTCACCTTTGAAGATGTCTCATTAAAGAATATAAAAACAAAATCCATAAAAGATATGTTCAAGCACTGTAAGAATAAATTATGGTTCTTATTACTAACCTTGGTAATATTCCAATAAGTGTTTAACAAACAAAACAGAATTTTCTCCTTATTAGTCATTCCTGTATAAACAGGTATACCTCAATATTATACACCATAAGAACATAAAATTGTATTGTAAATGTGACTCAACCCATGGTACTGAGAAATAAAGTCTTTATAACCTAAATAAATTTAATTTATTACAATAAAAAACAAGTTTTATTTCTGGTAAAATAATACAATTGTTTAACCATCCAACCATCCACTCACCCACCCAAACATTCTTCCATGTGCAAACACTATACCAGGCCATGCTTAGATATGTTGATACTTATAGAAGTGCTTAAAGCATGGCAGTCACTTAACAAATACCAATCACCTACTATTCTTCTGTGTTCTGATTACATATTCTCATTTAGTAAGCCATTTTCCTCTTCTGAGGAGGAAATCAACATTCTCTACTCAGATTTTGTCAACATCATGGAAAACTAGCCTCATTTATCAATTAGCATTCTTTTATTTGCTACATATGACTAGTCTTTTAGTTATACGGATATCATTCTGTCTACTCCCTATTATGTATCTTAAGAAAAAATTGTATTTTTTAATGTGTTTTCTCTGTTATGGACTTAAAATAGTTACTTAGTGAATATTTGCTAATGAAGATTAATATAGGGGAAGGTTACTTATTTTTATCTAAGAATCTTTATTAGAGTTGAACTAAGATCTACATGGTGCCCTGGGCATATTGTGTTACTTTATATCTAGTTTCTCCCTTGCCCTGCTGTTTACTCAAGTAATTTCAACGGTACTTAAATAGCTGCAAAATCCAACTAGCTTTGAGCTTCTACAATGAACCAGCCTTTTATATAAATCATATTTCTAAATCATCACAAGAATCTGATTCTCTATAAATAATTATTCCTATGTCACATAGGTTAAAACTGCTTTAAGGGCCCTTAGTAGAAAAACTTGAATTATACCCAAGTCGGCCTGACTTCAAAGCCTGGGCTCTTGCTACCATATACAATGTTTAACTTCTACTTCGGAAACCCAAATCTGCTTTTCTTCCAGGTCTTCTTCCAGTATGACTTGCACAGACTTCTTTTTTTACAATTGCATACTCTGGATCAAATACATTTAAATATGCATATACATATGCTCACATACAGAAACAGTCTAAAGAGTAAATATGTGTCCTGAAAAATAATAAGAAGGAAATATTTACCTAAAGATATCCCCAAAGTTTACTCGGAGTTAATCTTATTTGTGCAGATTATTGGTATAAAAGTCTCAGAGTGTCATTCTTGTGTCAACTGGCATTTCCTTGGTCTTTCCAAGAATAAAAATAAACCAAACGATAAGCCTCTTCTTTCTTCAATGTTATTTAGATAGCAATGGAAAATTCCAATCAAAACTGGAATTATTGTTTATACTAGTTTGAAATCTTAATATAGTATCCATGATGTTATCACGTTAAGTGTGTATGTGTGTGTGGGGGTGTGGGTTTGTGTTCATTGAACCTCTAGCACACCAGTCTTGTTGTTTTATCCTTTCCCAGAATATAATTGAATTAAAATAAAGAATGACTACTCTCACTGCTATTAGCAATACATTTTTAAGGTGTCTCCATGTCTTTTAATGGATTGATAGTTTTTTTTTAATCATTGAATGATATTTCATAGTATGAATTTTCCACAGATTTATCCATTCACTTAATGAAACCCATCTTTGTTGGATCCATTCTTTGGCAATTATAAGTAAAACTGCCAGAAACATTCATGTCTGGGTTTTTGTGTAGATATAAACTTTCAGCCCGTTTGGATACATGCATAGGAGCAAGATTGCTGAATCATATGGTAAAACTACAATTAGCTTTGTAAGAAACTGCCAAACTGTATTCCAAAGTGGCTGCTTCATTTTGCATTACATTATCATCAAATGAGAGTCCCTATTGCTACATATTCTTACCTGCTTTTGGAATTTTGAGCATTTTGGATTTTTGCCATTCTAATAGATGGGTTGTGGTATGATTGAGTTTTAATTAGTCTTGTTGCTTAAAGTATTCCTCAATGTTATCTCCCCTGTTTAGATTCTAAAATTAGTTGCCTCTGCCAACATTTTATTGCCCCAAGTTTCTAGAGTAGCCATATTAATTCCTGTTTGCAAGCCCAGCAAATGATGTTTTGATCTCATTGTTTTCTGCAATCCTGGCCAGATACAATCAACAATAACCAACATAAATATTGGCATTCTATTTCCAACTTCTTCTCCAATTCTGAAAGTTCACTGTGTTCATGATTTGCCTCTCAAGTTATCTCAGAAGACAGATTTACCGAATATTTTGCCATAGTATAATATGGATTGTTATAATATAACACAGATTGCTTTCCTTCCAGCCACTAGCTCCTAAGTGAATGTCAGATATTTTTAGCTTTCATTTAGTCCCCTATTTCTGAATACCAATTTCTCTGTTTGTAAAAATAGCTATTTTTTAGAAGTCCCAAATCAGTGATTTAAAGCAACGGTTTATTTTTCATTATGCTACATGTCTATTTTGGGTCAGCAGTGGAGTTTGCTCTACTTTATCCTCTCTTAGGGCAGTAGGTTGCTAGAGATTTTGCTCCTGAGATGTTGTTTGCATCAGTAGGAAGAAAAGAACATGAAAAATGAAGCATCATTCCTCAAAGATTTCCAATCTTAGGCAACAAATGTCACTTCTGCTCATTTTTTGTTTGCCTAGAGAAGTAACATGCCATGCCTATCTTCAAAAATGCTCAGAGATATGATCCTACCCTGTGTGCAGAAAGATGAGAATAAAAATATTGGTCATTTGCACTGAATGTTATCTCATTAGCTGGGCCTATTTTTTGTACTATAAAGTCTCACAATATCATATTAAATATTATTAATTATATTAATTACAAACTTCTTTCCTTATCTCTCTATATTTTTTCTCTAAGAAAGATAAAGGTAAGCTATGTCTGACAGGTGCCCTATGAAATCTGCTACTCAGGATAACTTTGGCTTGGGTTCTAAGCATGAAGACCAAGTACAGTTAAAGTAAAAAAAAAAAAAAACTTTTTGGGGGGCATGGGTAACTCAGGATTGAACTCAGGGGCACCTGACCACTGAGCCACATCTCCAGCCCTTTTTTGATTTTATGTAGAGACAAGGTCTCACTGAGTTGCTTACTGCCTCGCTTTTGCTGAGGCTGGTTTTGAACTCATGATCCTCCTGCCTCAGTCTCCTGAGCCACTGGGATTACAAGCATGCACCACTACACCCTGCAAAAAAAAGCTTCTTTTTAAAACTTTCTGCATAGTTTGATATTTCCAACTCCTTGTAATCTGAGGGGAAGTTTCAAGGAGATTTGAATTTTTCATTCATCAAAAAAGAAGTGGTTAAACAGAAAAAGAGTTCCAGGGTTTTTTTTTTTTTTTTTTTTTTTTTTTTTCAAACAACAGAAGATAAAATTATACAGCATGAAAAAATTAGGACTAAGATAATGTAGAAATACAATAAAGCAAAGTCCATGCTTTTGGATTTCAGAAGAAGTGGGAAATAGGAATTGTTCTCTGATTGTTTTAAGAAAGAATGGTACAGAAAATCAGAGACGTACTTTGTAAAAGTATGTATATACATAATTTTTCCTAAAAAACAGAAAAACAAAATAAAGATTTTGATCAAAGTCACATTTTACCAGCAATTACAATAAAGCACTTTGTTTGCAAGCCCAAAATACACTGCTTTAATAGTTATGCTAGTTTAAAACTTGCAGTTGTTCAACTCATGATAACTTACTTTAATAATTTCGGTTGTTCCAAAATAAGAAAACTGTATCAAACTACTCAATTAATGCACATGGAAATGGAAATTGGAAGTAAGCATTTAAACATATCCCCAATAATTATAACTCTCTGTTCACAGAGGGGATCATTCTGAAAATTTAAAAGAACATCAACAAAGTAGATTCACTATGTGATATCACAAAGTGATATCAGTAGTATCACTATGGTGGGGGATATTGTTAATGGGGAAGAAAATGCATTTGTGAGGCAGGGGAAGATGGGTAATCTCGGCATCCTCTGTTCACTCTCACTGTGAACTGACAACTGCTTCAATAAGCAAAATCTGTCTTTACCAAAAAAAAGCACTAAATATTAATTATTTGATATTTTCTTTCCTTTGTAGATTATGAGAAACACTATAGGCCATGCAATTCATATTGCCTCTTCCCAACTGACTAGAGATTTCAATAGAAAATGATGATTCTCTTCACTAAAATATATCCTTATTCTTGTACACTGGATTCTGGCTTCATCCACCTTGTACAAATTATCCATCTGCTCACTCATTTATCCATCCATTCACATAGTCTACAAAACTGTACTGAGAATCTGCTATGTACTGAGCATTATGCTACTCATTGAGAATACAATAATCCTAGAGAACATTTTAGGAAGACAGGAGAAATTGATGTACTGTGTAACCTGGCAGTGGGCCCCTGTCCTCCATTCCAGCTTATTGTCAAAGTAGTGCCAATTAGTGCTTATGCTTTTGGGGAGGATGGCGTAAATGGGAGGAGGAAAACTGCAGACACTGGAAGAGATTTTTGTTTTACAAGTATTTTTCCAGTCCCAATATCTCAAGTAAAAAAGAATAGTCCTAGGATCATAAATGTTGTCCTGGAAGTCACAGTCAGTTTTAGGTTTTGGAATATTTTCAAACCAGAGTAGAGCGCCGCTGTCAGCTGGTGCCAAAGTGCAGCCAGAGCGAGATGGGTTTGGACCTGGCAGACAGATCCCTAAAATTCAGGATGGATAGTTGTGCAGGTTCAGATTTCATTTTACCAATCTTGCACTAAAGTTACCCTACATATTTGGTCACTTACTTTTTGGATCCAATTTATAATGTTATTGTAGGGTAATTTGCCAGAGAAGCCCCCTTTTCTATTGTGACACAATGCAAAGAAGGAAAAGGAATGAGCACAGATGCTGATAATTTGCAGCTTTGGTGGCAAGGAATTGAGGAATTTTCTGCCTAATGAGTTCTATTTTCTCTGTGAATTAGGATGCAAACTCATCTGATGAGAATGGGGAGGCAAATACATTCAAATATACTCAAATCTTTAAGACCTTAAAAAACCAAACAGAGCAAAGTCGTTCTCAGGTTGCCTTCTTTCTCTCCCATCAGATATTGCCTTTACCTTCTTCTGCCGAGACCCTTAAGATTTCTCTGCTTCCTGACTTACCCATAGTTTTGTGCTTATTTAGTGTGCTTTATTGGTTTGCTTTGACTAAACCTGCTAGATATGGTTTCAGTGTCTCTTGGTCCTAAGTTTCATTTTCTTAGAAATGAGAACCTGGCGGGACCAGCATGGCTCACTGGAACCACCTGAAACATTCAACATTCAGGAGTCAGAGTCATGGGGCCCAGAAGGTCATTTCTAAGAATAGACCATTTTTGGGAAGGAGGAAATTGTTAGGAGTCAGTCAAACAAATGTACCTTTATGACACACTCAGCCTTGCCCATGGCCTCCATGAACCTGACATTCTCCATGTTCACACTGTTCCTTCTCAGTTCTTATTGGGCTTCTCTTCTTTCTTATATTCTAGCATTTGTCGGTGTTTTAGTCAGCCTTTTTTGCTACTGTGACTAAAAGACTTGGCAAGCACAATGTTAGAAGAAGGAAAATTTATCTGGGGGCTCACAGTTTCAGAGGTCTCAGTCCACAGACAGCTGACTCCATTCCTCGGAGCTGGAGTGAGGCAGACATCATGGAGAAGAGTGTGGCAAAAGGAAGCAGAGAGAGAGAGAGACTCCACTCCCCAGATAAAAATTGTATATAAAATGATATGTGTATATATATGTTATTTACATTTTGGCATGTATAACAATAGTTATATCCTTATTTCTCCAGACCAGAGGTTTGTTAATAAATGTCTGAAAATTCTTTTTGTATAAACATATATAACAGAGCAGACTGTACAGAATTCATATGTGGTATATACGTTGACATGTGTATAAAGGATTTAATGTAAAGAAAAAAGTAACACAAATAGTTTTCCAATACAATCCAGACATATTTGTGTCTTGAATGCATGAATGTTGATTTATTTATAAATGAAAAATTGGATTGCTCATAAATATACCCATTTTTGTAGGTAGATTCTTATTTTAAATAGTGAGTACCAATAATAAGATGTCATAAGCAGATCCAGAAACATGTTTTTAAATACCCCTAAGCAATTCCTAGAGAATCAAGTAAAAATGAAATTTGGTACAGAGTAAACATAGAATATGCTTTACCTCTAACCTACATCTTTCCTACAGCATGCATCCCAAATAATCTAAGACTTGTGATCTTCATTAATTAAATATAAATTTATTTTTGTGTGTATGTAAAATTCATAAAATTAGGGCAGTATAAAATTGGTATGCATCTACAAACAAATCTTTTCATAACCGTGTTCATTAAGCTAAAAATCTCACTGCTTTTCAAACGTACTGATGTCTTTAAAAACAATTAGTAATGAATAATAGTTTAGATATATAACAACCAAAGGACAAGTAGCAGAACAATTATAGAAACGGAGGAGGAAAAACTACAAGAGACTGAAATAATTGTCCTGCGTTTAGTTTTAATCTAAGATAACTATATGAACTTTATGAGCTTGGTCTGGTCATCATTTTCCTGGGCCTCAGTTTTCCCACATGGCTAAACAGGATATTGGCTTTGATTAGGCAAATTCCTACTCACACCAAGTTTCATTTTAAATATGCCAGTTATTATTTAGTACAATAAATGTAGGAAATAATTGATACAGAATGAAAGCACCTACTCAACCTTAAGCAATATTACCATGAAAAACAAAGGATCCCTTGTTTCTACTAAGAACTCCATTTATCCTCTGAAATCATTAAACATATTTACGAAGGATTACTTCCAGTTTACTCTTAAGAAATAGGAAGTCATGGTTTGTCATGATTTGCTGTATTTGTCTTAACGAAATTGTGTCTTATTTGCCTCTTTTCCTGTAAAGAGGGAAGAATTAAGGGAATTGTCCATAGTTGGCAAATAAGCAAAAGCACTAGGTGACCTCAAATTGTTTAGAATGCTTTTGTGTTCCATTTTAAGAAAGAGAAGTAAGTCAAAGAAGACTAACTAAAAAAGTTGCCTGGGGCTACTTTAACTCTTGCACAATGGAACATACAAGATTCACATGGCACTTGGTATAACTATCATTTTTCTCTTTTATTCAAAAGCAAATGCAGAAGGATCCACTTAAACATTAGTCTTGTCAAATCGATGCTAGGTTTCTCTTCATTCCTGAAGGCCATTATACTAGCACAATATTATCCTTCTTATGGAAGAAGCTGAGACTGTTTCTGTGCTCAAGATGCCAAAATAATTTAGTCACCGCTAAATGAATAGTTTAGCATTTTACAAACAGCTTTGCTTGGACTAGCCTGAGTCTTTTGAGATTGTTCAGGAATAAAACATAAGCCACCTGCTCAATCAACAAAAGCAATCAAAGAGAAATGAAGTCAAGCTTCGCTGAAAAGAAAGGTTACGACAATAGTCATCTGGGGATAGAGTAACACCAAGCTCACTACTGAGAATTATTTTGAGAACAAAGAAAAGCAATTTAGCCTATTTAGAGGAAGAACACTCTAATGAGACTTTAATAATGGAAGAAATAAATGTCCCCAGGCTTAAGTGGAGTACTCCATCAAACTCCTGGCAATGAATTTTAAAACTACCATTCCTTCACAACTGCTATCCTGCCTCAATTCATTCACACAATAATTACAAAGCATCTACTACATGCCAGACGCTTTCTGGTCATGTGGAGATGAAAGATGTAGCGTCTGCTCTATGGGTTGAAACTTCTTGTGACAGAGTTCAAACAGAATGCCAAAAGGTGCAAAAGTCGTCTCTGGACAATTCCAGAAGCATGAAAGAACATGTCTCAGAGGAAGAAATTATTGACCAAAGTCTTAAAGAAATGTAGGAGATAGGCCAGATTAAGAAAGGTGTTCAGGTCATTCCAACAGCGAGGACACTTGCAGTAAGGCATGACAGGAAACAGGTACGAGATAGATTACAGGTACAGGAAAAATGAGAGATGGAGTTACAACAGCAAGGGGCAGATCTTGCAGAGTCCTTTCAGTTAAGCTAAGAACCTTAAAATTTATCTTGAGAACATGTGAAGCAGAGTCATAAAAGAAAGCAGAATAATAAGATTGGCATTTAAAAAAATTTTATTTGTGTGTATAGTTTAATATTCCATTCATACATTCAACAAATATTTGTGGAGCATCCATTGTCAGCAATGCTCTGTACTAGGAAATTAAAATGCAGCTATAAATGACAAGATGGGTCCTTGTCTACATGGAGTTTATAATCCTTCTCATTGTCAATTGCTTATGCCAAGAAAAGCAGCTATGAGGCTATTTCAATAATCATGGTAAGAAGTGATGAGGGTCAAATCAAAGCAGTGGCAGCTGGGGTAGAGAAGATATGTTTTGATTTGTTAAGATAGAAAGAGTCACAAGATTTAGTCATCCAGGTGACCTAAATCCAGTTATGATTTTCTAACCATAACTATGCAGTTGACAAAGAAATATTACTTATGTAATGGCTATTCTACACCCAGAGTTGACATACATACTGCATTTTACTCAAAGCTCATGAAAATCTTGCAAAGTATATATTCTTTGTCAATTTTATGAGAACTTGAGTGTACAAGGTTTAAACATGTTTTGAGGTTTTAAAAATGACTTCTACACTTTTCATTTCCTTCCAACAGAAGGATGCTATTTTCTCACAAGGTTTGATTATGTGGCTTCCTTTGACAGATAAAACACAACTGTAATGACTGGCCCATGCAGAGTCTCAGCCTTTGTCTTTGACCTCCTATCATATCCCCATCACTCAAAGCAAATAAACAAAACCAAGGAAGAAAACTGGAAACTGATCACAAGTATGAGGCTTTCCTAAAGACTTATTTTCAGATTCCTCAGAAAAGCTGTACTCTTTGTACTATTGTCAAATCTCATATTCTTCATTCATGAATATGCACGCCACTACCCACCTTTATCATCTTGATATCTTAATTCTTCAGGAAAACCAGATGACTATTTGGATCAGAAGCGAATGCTTATGTATATAAATAAGTCAAGATACACTAATGCCTTTTAGGATTTCCTGTCAAGTTCTTGTGATACAAGACTCTTATCAGGAATCTTGGATGGTGTTGCAGAGGAATTATAAATATAATTCTATGACTATGGAATAGTTTACCATCATGCCACATGGTCATGCATAGAATAATATATTGAAGCTAGAAAGAGAGCTAAATTAATTCAGACTAATGAACGGAATATATTCAGACTACCTCTATTCACAGACAAGATGACAGGTTCAGAAATATCATTGCCAGCCCTTGGTCATATAATTCATCACTTAAAGAGATATCATCAAATACAGATCTAAAACCCTTATGGTGTTACAACTCAAAAATAGTGCTATCTGTAATCAATGCTTTATTAATAGGAAGGGAAACCAAAATGTGCCTTTCATCTCCTTAGGAAATGTTCAAATTCTACATTAAAGTAAAACTAAATGAAAAGAAATCTAAACAAAACACAAGAATACACAGAAGAAAACAAAATGAACAGTATTTCCCTAACAAGCTACATTTTTAATGCTTCTTAAAAAGCAAAAATCAACTTTTAGATGTTCACTCCAGAGGCAAAATTCAGATGAGACTGTTTTTAAACAAAATTAAATATTCATTAATGCATTGAAAACACTTTGAAGAGGTCTTTTTAAATATTGTAGAATCATTACTCGTTTCTAAAGAAACATTAGATAAATAAAATGGGTGGTATCGTTCTTTTTCCCAAAGTAGCATAACTTCCAGTAATCATTTTATGTTGGAAAAATATTAACAATTTTGGAGTTTAAACCACCATTCTTATTTCACCTGATATTTGACAAATCCATTTGAACCATGAATTTTGTTTTGTCTAAAATTCTCAAAAGGTACATAAAATTATCTTAGATATTCTCACAATGAGATTTTAGATCATTTTACAATGAAGGGATATAAAGTTATCAAGGGCTTTTTGAAGGTTATGTAGAAGACCTGGAGTAAATATAAAAAGAGAAGAAAGCTGGTGAATCAGTGAATATATTTCAGGAGGTCTTCCCGCCAAGGTCCTTCTCAGCTGCATCCTCAAACAGCTTGATGAAGGGGAGGCTACCCTCTGTGAAACTTGTGACTTCCCCCAATTGCAAGTGATAGGAACAGAATTGAATATATATTTCAAGACAAGAGAATCCTGTTCTGTCATGGAAATTAATATTTTGAGATTTGGTGACAATGTTTGTTGGCCTTGGTTCTTGACGCGACAAGGTGTTACTTAATTGGTATTAGAATCATTGCCGTGGGAAACTGGTGTCACCATGAGTCATCAAGAGACTCAAAGACAGGCCTATTTAAAGAAAGAGAATGAAGCTGAATATGCAGCACATGGCCCTAGAGAATGAGCCGGAGCCAGCGCGAACTTGAATGCAAGAGAGTAGACAAGAGAACAGCCAAAGGCTGCTTGTTAACCTTCCAGGGCAAATGAACCCAGCTGTATTTCCAGTCACTGGGTTCCTGGAGATTTCTCTGGTTCTTATGTGCTTTACAGACACAATATCTGTTAAGGATTGTACAGAGCTCATAAATTAGGTCCTTATTTTGGATCCAATTGAGAGACACATTTGGAAGTTTGACAGAGTTCAAACTGTCAGCTTTAATTAGTGACAAAAGCTAAGTTGGACTAGGCAAGCTGCTAATGGCTTACTATAAAATTTTCAGATTTACCTATGTGTCACAAATCCAGAGGAATACTATAGGTCTCACCCAGGAGGGCCTCTCTCAGTAAAGATCATAGCATAGAGGCCGTCGTTAGATGAATCTGAAAGTGAGAACAGAAAAACATGGATGATCTCTACACATTCAGTGTGTTCTTTGAATCACCAAATGAATCATGCCTTTTCTGGAACTCTCATTTAATTGGTTTTGGGGACTTTTGAAAGCTCTCCAGTTGACTTGAATGTACAAGCTATCAGGAGGTTCTACTGAGTAGAGAAGATTTTCCAGGGCATGGCCGCTGTCGAACTTCCAAGTCTTTTGCACTCTTACCTATTGGACTTAATCATCTGACTCACAGTCCTTCGTCTGTGTTGTAGTTGTCCCTCTCAGGGAAGTACATTATATTTTTATAGGACTGTCCCTCTTTGATACTCAAGAGGCCCCAAGCAAAATAAAAACAACTTCTTTTATGAACTGGGATCCTCTGACTGGTATGGTATATCCCACAGGAAACTCCACAACCCATCAAAAAAAACAAATTAACTACAAGGTTTGCTCAATTCAAGTTATACCCTTTACTTTGTCCTAGTCAAAATTATATCAGATCATGTTCAACACAGCTCATTGAAGTTTCTGCAGTAAGATTAAACAACTTTAGATATAGCAATGATAAAGTGACACCTCAGGCATGCTCCATATTTGAACATAAATTCCCTTCCATTACAATTGTCACAGAAAGATATTTTAAAATATCTGAAGATATTTTACATTTAAAATCAAATACCTTGTTCAAGTGAAAGAATTTAAAGCTTAATGGATTTAAAGATCTCTCCATTTTCTCATTCCATTTATTCTCTCAAAAGACTTCTCATAAGAGGTCTTGAATATTTGCAAACTTAGTATCATTTTTACCTATTGGTAAAGCTATAAATTCCAAAGAACCAATAAATTTAAACTTAGCCAAAGTCTTTAATGTGCCTCATAAAAAATGGAATTATTAATAGCACACACCATACTATTACAGTACTCAATTATTCCTAACAAATTTAGATAAAAGCTAATTCTTAACGCCTACTCTGATACAATTTTGTTATGATACTCAATATTGTCCTTAATCAGCTGATCTCATTCCTTGAATGTATACTACGATTATCATGAGTACTTTTCAAAAATTCTGATATCTTATTCAAAAACAATTAAATCAGCATTTCTATTATAGTTTGGATCTTAGTTGGCCCCATGAAGTTCATGCATTAAAAGCTTGGGGCCCAGCTGTTGGTGCAATCAAGAGGTCATGGAAACTTTAGAAGGTGAGACCTAGTTGGAAGAAGTTGGGCATTGGTAGGGTGCCCTTGAAGAATATATTGGAAGGCCAACTCCTTCTTCTTTCTTCCTCTTTACTTCTGGGCTTCCATGATATGAGCAGCTTTTTCTACCTCTGGTTTCCCACCATGATGTTTATCCTTGCCACAACCCCAAAACCAGAGGGCCAAGATACCATGAATTGAAACCTCTAAAACCAGGAGGCAAAAATAAATCTTTCTTCCTTGTAATTTTTCCCCCAGCTATTTTTTCACAACAATGGAAAACTAACATGATCTCTGAAAGAGGAATTGTGTAAATGCCTTTTTAAAAAGATCCCCAGGGTTGTTCTGTTTATTTTGTTTTATAGACTGATTTTTTTTTTTTTTAGCAGTTTCAAGTTTATAGAACAAATGAGTACAAACTACAGGGAGTTTGCATAAAGTCCTTATCCTCCTCTCCCTGCCTCAGTTTTCTCCCTATTATTAACATCTTGGATTTGTGTGAAACATTTGTTACATTGATGACTGAATACTTATAATTATCAACAGAAATACAGAGTTTACATAAGGAGGTTTATATGAGAGTCCCCTCTTTGTGTTGTACTTTCTAAGGATTTTGATAAACACATCACAAATTGACATGTGTGGATCATTATTGTAACTTATAGAATAGGTTCATTGACCTGTAAGTCCCCTGGGCTCCACCTATTCATTACTTCATCCCTCTACTTAAGACCTGGAAATTATTAACTTTTCCTTTCTTCTTCGTCTCTTCCTCCTCCTCCTCCTCCTCCTCCTCCTCCTCCTCCTCCTCCTCCTCCTCCTCCTCCTCCTCCTCCTCCTCCTCCTCCTCCTCCTTCTTCTTCTTCTTCTTCTTTTTTGTTTTTTAATCATCTTTTTGTTAGGCATCTCAAGGTTTTGCCTTTTCCAGATGAATTCACTAGTTGGAATCATACATTATGTAACTTTTTCAGATTGGCTTCTTTTCACTTAGCTCTATGCTATGTGTTCCTCTATGTCTTTTGGAGGCTTAAGAGATCATTTCTCTTTATTGCCAAATCATATTACAGCTATGGATGAACAGTTTGTCTATCTGTTCACCTACTGATGGACATCTTGGCCCAAGATATTTTCATATCCTCCCTAGAGTTAAAATTCTCTGTCATAAGCCATAGCAGAAAGTCAATGGTATTTGACAAGGAGAAAAAATGAAGAACAGTCTTAAGGGAGTCATAGTGGGTTGTCATGCACTCAATGGTAGTGTATATTTAAATATATACGTGTGAAACACAATTGAAAGAAAGTTCTCATCGAGGAGTTACTATTTTTAAATAAATATTTTTTAGTGTTTTTAATTTTAATTTTTTAATTTTATTTGTTCTAAATAGTTACACATGACAGTAGAATGCATTTATACATTTTGATAGATCATACAAAAATAGAGTGTAATCTCTCATTTTTCTTATTATACATGTTGCAGGATCATATCAGTTATGCAGTCATACATGTACATGAGGTAAAAATGTCTGTTTCACTCTATTATCATTCTTTCCCCCATACTCTCTTTACTCTCCTCTACCTAATATAAAGCAACTCTATTTTTCCCTATCCCCCACCACCACCTTACTGTGAATTAGCATCAACATATCAGAAAAATTCAGCCTTTGATTTTGGGGGCTTGGCTTATTTCACTTAGCATGATATTCTCTAACTCCATCTATTTACTATCCATTTACCAGCAAATGCCAGAATTTCATTCTTCTTTAAAGCTGAGTAATATTCCATCATATACCTATACCATATTCCTTTTATCTTATTCATCTGTTGAAGGGTACCTAGGTTGGTTCCATAGTTTAACTATCGTGAATTGAGCTGCTATAAACATTGATGTGGCTGTGTCACTAGTGTGTTATTTTTTTTGGTGGGGGTGGGGTGCGGTGGGAGGAAAACTACGTACTCAAGCTGTGGTCTCATTCAACACTTGAACTATTGCTGCCGTCTGTCTGTGGCATAGAAGAGGTTTCTTCTCTACTCCCATTTATTTTAACTGAAGAATCACCTTCAGCATATTTATTTCTGAGGTAAAACTGCTCTGGTTGTTTCTGTAACTTTTAACCTCAAAGGTCTAAGATCAACCAGCTTCTGTCATATGCTCCTCAATGTGTTGTTTTACTCAACTTTTGAAAGTTCTAGGTCTTGTGTGTCACTTCTTTCTGTTTTGTTTTCAAGCACCTTTATTGAAGTAGAATTCACATACCATATAATTAGTATGATCCCTAGGTTATGCAACCATTATCACAATCAAATCTCAGAATCTTTTGTGGACCCTGCTAGGAAAGAAAGAAAGAAAGAAAGAAAGAAAGAAAGAAAGAAAGAAAGAAGGAAGGAAGGAAGGAAGGAAGGAAGGAAGGAAGGAAGGAAGGAAGGAAGGAAGGAAGGAAGGAAGGAAGGAAGGAAGGAAGGAAGGAAGGAAGGAAGGAAGGAAGGAAGGAAGGAAAAGAAAGAAACCTCACTAACAGCAATCCCCATTTTCCCTCATTTCTCTCTAGCCCTAACAGCTGCTAGTATATTCGCCCGCTTTATATGTTTTCGTATTCTAACCATTTAATGTAAATGGAATAATCTAACATGTTTTCTTTGGTGACTGGCTTCTCTAACTTAACACTAATGTTGTAGAGTGTCATCCCTATCAAAGCATGAATTACTCTTTCATTTTTTATTGTCAAATAATGTTAAATTGTATGAATATACCAAATTGTATTTATACAGTCATCTGTTAATGGACATTTTGGTTTACACTCTTGGAGTATTATGAATATTCATTTGTGAGTTTTTATGCAGATATATATTTATATTTTGTTTTGAAATATACATTGGAGTAGAATTGTAGGTTGTGTGGTAGCACTGTGTTTAAACTTCAAGGTGGTACCAACTGCTGTTCAAAGTGACTCACTGCCATTTTATGTTATCAGCAGTGTGTGTTTTTCTATTTATCTCCATCCATTCCCAACTTGCTTTGCCTGTCTTATTTATAATTGTCATTCTAGTAAGTGCAAAGTGGCATCTCATTAAGATTTTCATTTTATTTTCACCAATAATACTTAGTATCTTTTCATGTGCCGAATGGTCATACTCAAATCCTTTTTAGAGAAACTTTTGGGCTGGGGAGATAGCTCAGTCAGTAGAGTGTTTGACTTGCAAGCACAAGGCCCTGGGTTGGTCCCCAGCACCGCAAAAAAAAAAAGAAAATGTTTATTCAAATCCTTTGCTCATTTTTAATGGGGTTTTTCTTTTTATTATCAAAAGGCAAAACTTTCTTAAATATTTATCTACAACTCTCTTACCAGATGCATGATTTGCAAATATATTCTCCCATTTGGGGTTATTATTAGTATTACAATTTTTTTTTTTTACTTTTCTTGATGGTATCATTTGCATCACAAAAGTTTTTAAATTATGCATTCTAATTTATGTATTTTCTTTTATTGCTTTTGCTTTTGATGGACTACACAAGAATCTATTGCCTAACTCACAATCAATTCTTATTTTCTTCTAAATATTTTTAAAGTTTAGTCCTTACATTTAGGCCTATAATCCATGATCCACTTTGAGTTTTGTAGGCTTTTTTTTTTTTTTTTTTTTTGCTTTTTTTGTTTGTTTTTATTTTGCATATGATTTGAGGTAAGGTTCCAACTTCATTCATTTGCATATTGTCATTCAGTTTTCCCAGCAGCATTTGTTGAAATGACTATTTTTCACCATTTAAATTTCTTGGTACAGTTTCAAAAATAAATTGACCATATGTTTGTAATTATGACAGTACCACACTGTCTTGATTACTGTAGATTTGCAGAAAGGGTTGAAATCAGGAAATATGAGCCAAGATTGTTTGGCTATTCTAGGTCCCTTGCAGTTCCTCATAAATTTTAACTTTAATTTGTCAATTTCTTCCAAAAAGTCGGCAGAGATTTTGATAGGGATTATGTTGAATTTTAGAACAATTTGCAAACTATTGCCATCTCAACAATGAGTATTCTTGTCCATGAACATGAAGTATCATTTATTTAGTCTTTTTAAATATCATTCAGCAATTTTTTTGTATTTTTCAGAGTATGTCTTATATCCCTTTTGTTAAGTTTATAATTATTTTTCATGCTACTCTAAACTATTCAAATGTTTCATTAATTTATGTAAATATTTACTGATAACCCCAAGAAATAATTTATTTTTGTAATTGATTTTATATGTTACAGACTTGATGAAGTTATAGTTTCTGATAAATTTTTAAAGTATTCCTTAGGATTTTTCTAAGTATACAATTATGAAATGTGCAAATAAAGATACCTTTATTTATTCCTTTATAATTTAGATACTTTTATTTTACTTAATTGTGTGGCAGGATACCTACAGTAAAATGTTAAAGTGATGAGATTTGAAATTCTTACCTACTTCCTGGTCTTAGGTATAAAGTGTTCTTCTTTTATCATTAAGTTTAATTATATTTTGAGAATGCACTTCCTCATGTTGACAAAGCTCCCCTTTATTCTTAGTTTGTTGAGTGTATCATGGAATGCAGTTAAATTTTCAAAAACTTTTGAGAGGTTTATATGGTTTTTGTCTTTTATTCTATCAATATGAAGTATTTTAGCAACTGATATTTGTATGTTGAATCAACCCTGCATTCCTAGAATAAATACTACTTGTCCATGCATATACTTTTAATATGTTGTTGGATTTGGTATACTAGTTAATTTTGCTAAGGCATATGGCACTATAATTTTCTTGTGATTTTGTTTAGTTTTAGCATCATAGGGATTCTAGTCTCATAGAATGAAGTGGAAAGTGGTTCCAACTCATTTATTTTGAAAAAAATTTGTGAAGAATTTATAGTTATTTTTCTTTGGATGTTTGATAATTTTCACCAGTGAAAGTGTTAATATGATTCATTTTATTATTTCACTTATGTTAGCCTCATTCACATTTCCTACTTATTCTTCACTGGAATTCAATCATTTGTGCCTTTCCAATAATTTTATTTCATCCAATTTATCTAACTTGTTGGTATACAGTGGTCATAATAATTCTTTTATACTCCTTTCTGTTGCTGTAATGTCAATAGTTAGGTCCTCTTTATCATTCCTGATTTCAGTAACTGAAATCTCTTTTTTCCACAGTTATTTTCACTAAAAGTTTTTCAATATTGTTGGTATTTTCTAAGAACATGATAGTCACCTATACTTTCCTTTGTTATTGACATTGTATGTCAACTTTCATCCTGTTACTTTGTGTCTTTGAATACAAAGTGCTTCTCTTGTAGACAAAATATAGTTGGATCATGTTGTTTAAATCCAATCTGATAATCTTTACTTTCTGTTTCAATTATATAAGCCATCTATATATACTAATATTATTTATATGGTTAGAAATAAATCTGCCCTATCATATATACTACAACTACATATTTTATAAACTGAATAGTGTATTATATAAATATTACTTTATATTACCATACATTTTTAAAGGCTTAAAAAATTTAAAAGCACAATTTGTTATGGGAGCATTCTTAATTATTCTACCTGGTTCTATTTATTTTTATATGAAATTTGAGTTATCATTTGGTGTCATTTTCTTAAACATAATCACGTTCCCACTATGCCCTCCCCACTATGAAGTTCTGCCTCACCATAGACTTATAAACAATAGAACCAACCATGGGCTGAATCTTCTGAAACCACGCATTAAGTCAATTATCTCTGATTATCTCTGGTATTTTGTCACAGTGACAAAAAGCTGACTAATCAAAAAAAATTTTTTTTATCAAATTTGGAGAGTTCCAATGATTATTTTCTGCTCTTGTTTTTATCTGCTTTCATACTTCCATTACATGTATGTTGATGTGCTAAGCATTGTTCTACACTTATCTGAAGATTAATTTTTATTTATTTTTTATTTCATTTTGGATTATACCATCTCAGTGGTTCTTTCCTTAAATCCACTGATTTTTTTTCTTCCACAAGCTCAAATTTACTGTTGAGTCTTTCTAATGAATTTTTCATTTCAGTTCTCTTTGTATTGGTATATATTAATTACATAGAATAGTAAGTTTTATTTTGACATATTCATATGTACATATAAAACAATTTAATTAATTTCAACCCTCAATACCTCACCTTCCCTTCTCCTGCTCCCTCTCCTTTGTTCCCTTGTTCTGCCCTCCCAGTCTCCCTTCTACTTGCATGTGATTCCCTTTTTGCTCTCTAGTTTCCACACATTAGAGAAAACATATGACACTTGTCTTTCTGAGTGTTACTGATTTCATTCAACATAAAGCTCTTCATTTTCATCCTTTTTAAATCCAGATGATGTAAATTCATCGTTTTTATTGCTGAATTAAACTCCTTTGAGTGTATATACCTCAATTTCTTCCTTCATTCATCTGTTGATGGATAGCTAGACTGATTTCATAATTTGGATAATGTACATTGTGCTAATAAATAGATTTCATGAATCTCTGAAGAATGCTGACTTTAATCCTTTTGGATAAATATCAATGATTGGTATAGCTGGATCATATAGTAGTTCCATTTTTAGGTTTTTGAGGAAACTCCATTTTGATTTTCATAGTCACTATACTAATTTTCATTTCCGACAATAGTGTATGAAAATTGCTTTTACCTCACGTCCTCATTAGCATTTATTGCTAGTTGTTTTCTTGATGACTGTTGTCCTGACTGCAGTAATATGAAATCTCAATGTAGTTGAATTGAATTTACCCAATGGCTTAAGATGTTGGATTTTTTTTATACAATGGTTGGCCATTTGTACTGATGTTGAGAATTGTCTGTTTAGTTCATTTGCCCACTTACTGAATGGTTTGTTTGGAGGGTTTGTTGTTGTTTGTTTGTTTTGTTGATGAGTATTTTGCATTCTGTATGTGTTCTGGGTCTTAATTCTCTGCTGCAGGAGTAGATGGCATAGATTTTCTTCCACTCTGTAGATTTTCTTCTTTCACTGTTAATTATTTCCTTTGCTCGTGGAAGATTGATTTGATACCATTCCATTTGTTGACTCTTAGTATTATCTTCTAAGTTAAGAAAGTTTTGTTCAGAAAGGCAATGCCTGTGCCCATTTGTTGGCATGTTTCACTTGTGTTCTCTTCTAGCAGTTGTGAAGTTTATGGTCTTATACATAGGTCTTTGATTCCTTTTGAGTAGAATTTTGTGCAGGGTGAGATAGACATCTAGTTTCATTCTACAAGAGGATATCTAATTTTCCCAGCATCAGCTGTTTAAGCTGCTGTCTTCTCCAACATAGGTTTTTAGCACCTTTGATACTTGTATCTATAGATTTATCTGTGTCTTCTAATCTATACCATTGGTCTGTGTGTCTGTTTTTATTCGAGTATCATGTAGTTTCTTTTTTTAAATATTTATTTACTTTTTACAGACTGTATTTTGATTCATTGTACACAAATGGGGTACATTTTTCATTCCTATGGTTGTACATGATGTAGATGCATTACCATTCCTGTAATACACGTACATGGGGTAAAGATGTTTGTCTTTTCCCACCATTTTTCATATTCACCCTCCCTCTTATTTCCTTCTACATTATCTAAAGCTCCTCCATTCTTCTCTCACTCCCCCCCAAACCCCATTATATATCATCATCCACTTATCAGAGAAAACATTCAGCCTTTGGTTTTTTGGGATTGGCTTATTTCACTTAGTATGATATTCTCCAAAAAGGCACACTTATACATTGCTGGTGGAGTTGCAAATTGGTGCAGCCACTCTGGAAAGCAGTGTGGAGAATCCTCAGAAAACTTGGAATGAACCCACCTTTTGACCCAGTTATCCCACTTCTTGGTTGATACCCAAAGGACTTAGAATTAGCATACTACAGTAATGCAGCCACATCAATGTTTATAGCAGCTCAATTCACAATAGCTAGATTCTGGAACCAACCTAGATGCCCTTCAACGGATGAATGGATAAAGAAACTATGGTATATATACACAATGGAATATTATTCAGCCATAAAGAAGAATAATACCATGTAGTTTCTGATATTAGGGCTCTGTAGTGTAATTTGAAATCAGGTATTGTAATGCATCCAGTATTGCTCTTTTTGCTCAAAATTGCTTTAGTTATTCTAGGTCTTTTGTTCCTGCATGTGAATTTTAGGATTGTTTATTTTTCTTCTAGTTCTATAAAGAATGTCATTTTGATGAGTACTAAATTGAAACTGTATATCACTTAAATAGTAATCTAAACTATTTTGACAATATTATTCTGCCTACTTGAGGTCTTTCCATCTTCTATTGTTTTCTTCAATTGTTTTTTGTCAGTGTTCTATAATTTTCTAGAGGTCTTTCTCCTAGTTCTTTAGACTTATTCATAGTTTTTTAAGCTATTGTGACCAGAATTATTTTCCTGATTCCTATCTGTTGGTTCATTTTTGGCATATAGAAAATCTATTGACTTCTTTATATTGATTTTTTTTTTATCCTGCAACTTTGCAGAATTTGTTCATCAAAATTAGAAGTTTTCTGGTTATAGCCTTTAGGGTCTCCTAATTATAGGAGCATATCATTTGAAAGTAGGGTTAATCTGAGTTCTTCCTTTTCTCTTTGTATTATTTTTATGTCTTTATCTTGCTTAATTGCTCAGGCTGAAACTACAAGTAGTATAATGAATAATAGTAAGATTGGACATCCTTGTCTAGTTTCTAATTTAGAAGTGTGATTTCAGTTTACCTCTCTCTATTCAGTATGGTATTGGTGTGTGTTTTTTCTATCCCTAGTTATTTTAGGGTTTTTATATTTTAGGGTTTTTATCATGCCAGGGTGTTGAATTTTCTTGAAGGTTTTTTCTGCATTTATTGAAATGATCATGTGGATTTTTTAAAAACTTGGTTCTATTTATAGATGTATTACATTTATTGATTTGTGAATGTTGAATCATATTTTCGTCCCTGAAGTGAAACCAACTTGATTATGATGTACAATCTTTTAAATGTGCTGCTGACTTAAAATTACAAGTATGGTACTAAGGATTTTTGCATCTATATTCATCAAAAATATCACTCAGTAATTTTATTTCCTTGATATGTCTTCATCCTGTTTTGTTATAAGGGTGATACTGATTTCATAGAGTTTTAAAGTGTTCCTTCCTTTTCTATTTCATTGAATAATTTGAAGAACATTAGTGTTAGTTCATCATAAACATGACATTAAGCTCTAAATCCATCTGGTTGTAGGCTGTTTTATTTCTTGGGAGACTTTTTATTACTGATTGAATCTCATTGTTCATTATTTGTGAATTTGTTTTCTATATCTTCTTGGTTCAATTTTGGTTTGTTGTATGTTTACAATTTATCCATTTCTTGTAGGTTTTTAAAATTTGTTGATATATTGGTTTTCAAAATAGTCCCTAATTATTCTTTGGATTTCAGTGGTATATGTTGTAATATTACCTATTTTATTAATTTGGGTTCTCTCTCTTTTTCGTTAATTTGGTTAAATGATTATCAATTTCATTATCTTTTCAAAAAACAGCCCCTTGTTGACTGAATGCTTTGTATGTTCTTTCTATTCTTTCATTATTTCTGATTATGATCTTTATAATGTCTTCTCTTCTACTGATTTTGGGACTGTTTTTTCCTTGTTTTTCAAAGAACTTGAGATTCATCATTAGGTTATTTATTTAAAATTCTTTAGTTTTCCTGTATATCATAGTTTCTTATATGTTATATTTCTTTTGTCTTTTGATTATAAGAATTTTAAAATTTTTCTCTGATGTCTTTTATGACCTACTCATCATTCAAAAAGGATGTCATTCAGTCTCCATGTGCTTGTATAGTTTCTGATTTAGATTTCTAATTTCTTTCCACTATGACCTGATTAGATACAAGGGATTATTTCAACTTTTTTTTTGTATATGTGGTAAGACTTGCACTGTGGCCTAAAATATAATGCATTTTAGAAAATGTTCCATGAATAGTTGAAAATAAAATGTATTCAGCTATTTGGGGATGAAATAGTCTGTAGATGTCTGTTAAGTTCATTTGATCAAATGTATTGTTTAACTGTAGTATTTTTGTTGATTTTAGTCTGAATGCTGGATCAATAGTGAGAATGGTGTATTAAAGTCATCTCATTATCTGCTCCTATATATTGAACAGTTTTTATTTTATCAATCTATATGTGCCAATATTCACAGTATAAATGTTTATAATCATTATATCTTCTTTTTATATTCTTCCATTTATCAATATGTACTAACTTTCTTTGTCTCTTTTGACTAATTTGGTTTGAAGGCTGCTTTTTTGGACTTAAGAATAATTACTCCTTCTTGCTTTCAGATTCCATTTGCATGGTATATCATTTTTATCCTTTCACTTTCAGTTTATCCATGTCTTTGCCAATGAGATGTATTTCTCACAGAAGCTAGGTCTTGTTTTTTAATCCAAACTGCCAATCTGTGTCTTCTAATGGGATGAGTAAGACCATTTACATTTAGTGTTATTTTGGACAGTTCTGTATTACTTCTGTAATTTTGTTTTATTTCTAATGTTTGATTTGTTCTTAATTGTTCATCTGCCCTTGTAATGAAATTTATTTCTTCCCATGCTCTCTTGGTTGTTTTTGTCTTCTTCCTCTGTGTAGGATTCCTTTAAGTGTTTTCTGCAGTGGTGGCATGGCGGTCATGAGTTTCCTTTGTTTTCATTTTATCTTGGAAGGATTTTTATTTCATTATAAATTTTGAAAGTTAACTTTGCTGGATATAGCAGTCTATATTGGCAGTATTTTCTTTCAGGACTTGAAATAAAGAACCAGTGTCTTTTCACTGACTTTCTCATTCATAACCTGTATTTTTTTCCATAATTAATTCAGCTGTTTATTTGCATCTTCCTTAAGTTCTGGGCTTTAGAGTTTCTGTGAGAAATCCACTGTTATTCTGATGTGTTTGCATAAGTGACTTGGTGTTTCTCTGTTGTGGCTTTTAAAATTTCTTCTTTGTTCTGGATTTTAACTCTTTAATGTGTCATGGAAAAGTTCTTTTCTGGTCTTGTCTACTTGGGGTTCTAAATGCCTCCAGTATCTGAATGTACATCTTATTTCCAATGTTTCCTGCTATTATTTCACTGAATAGGTTATCTATGTAATTATCCTATATCTCTATCCCTCCAGGTAGATGTACGAGTCTTAAGTTAGGACTCTTAATGTGGTTCCAGAATTCTTGTATATTCCAGTCACAGTTTCTTTTCTTTTCTTTTTTTTTTTTTTTCATTATCCACCTTGTCTTCGAGGTTTGAAATTCTCTCTTCTGCTTGATCTAGTCTATTGGTGAGACTTTCAACTTTCATGATGGAAGGGCTTGGCAGAGGAAAGCTACTCAGCTCATGGCAGTCAGTAAGCAGAAGAAGTGAGAAAGGAAGGGATGGAGACAAGAAATATACTTTCAGGCATGCTCCCAAAGACCAACTTTCTCCATGTACCTCACTTCCTAACGTTTCTATCACTTTCCTGTAGTCTATTCATATTATTAATTTCTCTAAGGATTAACCCCCTGATGAGGTTGGCAGCCTTATGATCCCATCACTTCCCCAAAGCCCACCTCTGAACATGGCTGCTATGGTGCCAAGCTTCAACAAATGAGCCTTTGGGATATTCCAAATCTAAACCAAAATAATGCCAATAGAAAACTAATACACTCTCTTTCTCTGTCTAATTGCATTCTTGCTTCTTCTATGCCAGATTGCTAAGGGCAATATTGTCCACAAGCATCTTCCAAGGTAATGCCATAATCTTGCAGATGTAAAAATAGTCAATTGCTTGCATGAATAAAAATTATCAAAAGTATATGGAAAAGGCCTTCATAAAGTGTGGTAACCTGACTAGTTCATGAACCCAGGTGACTAGCACTTATTAAAGGCCAAGTTTAAAATTGTTTCCCTAACTTGCACAAAATAGACAAATGGGATTGCATCAAACAGAAAAATCTTCTATGTAACAAAGAAAATGATCAACAGACTAAAGAGACAACCTAGAGAATAGGAGAAGATATTTTCAAAACATACATCGAATAAGGAGTTTATTTCCAAGGAATTCAAACAACTCAACAACAATGAAACAAATAAAACCTGTTAAAAAAAAAAAAAAAAAAAAAACAGACAAAGGGGCTTAGTGCACACTTCTCAAAAGAGACACAAAAATTATCAACAGGTATATAAAAAATGTTCAAATCACTAATCATCAAGGAAATGCAAATTTAAAATGCAATGAGATGTCATCTCACCTCTGTTAAAAAGGTTATTACCAAAAATGCAAAACATAGCAAGTGCTGGTGAGCATGCAGAAAAAAAAAAAAATTGTACACTGTTAGGATGTCATTTAATATAGTCATTATGCAAAACAGTATGGAGGGTCCTCAAAATTTTTTTAAAATTCCCATATGATACAGCAATCTCACTCTGGGTATATATTCAAAGAAAATTAAATCAGTACATCCAAAAAATATTTGTATTTCCATGTTCATTGCACCATTATTTAGAATAGTCAAGATAGGAAATCAACCTAAGTGTTCATTGATGAATAAATAAAGACTATATGTATGGATGGTGCTGGAGAACATTATGCTAAGTGAAATAGGATAGACACAGAAAGATGAATACTGCCTAATGTTACTTCTCTGTGGAATCTAAAAAATTTGATTGCTTAGAAGTAGAGTAAAATAGTAGTTGTTAGGGGCTGTGTATTGTAGAAGAATAGAGAGATGTTGATCAAAGATACAAAGTTTCAAATACATAGAATTAATACCTTCTGGAGATCTGTATTAAGCCATGGTTACTATTAATAATGTATTGTGCACTTAATTGTTAAGATAGTAGATCTTAAAATATTCTCACTTTAAGATAAAAACGATAACTATATTGGTGATAGTTATGTTAATTTGCTTGATCTAATTTCAAAATGCATACATGTATCTAAGTATCACACTGTAGAACATAATTACATACAACTTTTATTTGTTAAAAAAAATAAATGCTGGGCTGGGATGTAGCTCAGTAATAAAACTCTTGTCTCAAATGTGCAGAGCCCTGGGTTCCATCCCCAGCATCAAAAAAGAAAAAAACTAAACAAACAGAATAATTGCTTATTTTTCCAATAACAAAGTTCCACAACAAGGAAAATTTTGCATTTCAATGCAATTTTTTAAATATGGCACTGAATCCACAATTTTATGAAGGAAGAAAATTATTTATATACCCATTCCCTTAACATATGTGGAGGTTAGCTTTACCCAACCTGTATCTTCCATCTACTCCAACATTTATCCTAAACTATTTTTAAATGGCCCATAAGTGAGGCTACTAATAGAAATTATTATGTAACCAGTAAGAATTTTAATATTTTGATACTATAAAAGATTGTCTAATCATAACTTCACTGCCAGTGAGAACTCCACTATCTCTCCATTCTCTTCCATACTATATACTTGTGCATCATGATTTATCATAAGACAGGCACCAAATTATTTGCCAATGTTATCAAAACTCCAGAATTGGGAAAGCATTTTTTATTTTAAAAATAACAACATTTAAAATTTCTGCTCCTCAATTGCATACAAAAATACATTTAAAAGATAGTGAGCCATGACCAAGAGGTTTATCCCAGGGATGTAGGGTTGGTTCAATATAAGAAATCAATAAATATAATTCAGCACATCAATAGACATAAAAACAAGAATCACATGATTATCTCAATAGATGCAAAAAAAAGCATTTGACAAAATACAGCATCCATTCATGATTAAAACACTAGAAAATAAAGGAATAAAAGGATCAGACCTCAACATTGTAAAAGCTGTATATGACAAACCCAAGGCTGGCTTCATTCTAAATGGAGAAAAACTGAAAGCACTCCCTCTAAAAACAGAAACAAGACAGAGATGCCGATTTTCACCACTTCCATTCAACATAGTTCTTGAATCTCTAGCCAGAGCAATTAGGCAAAAGAAAGAAATTGAAGGGATACAAAGAGGAAAAGAAGAGCTCAAACTATCCATATTTGCCAATAATATGATCCTATATTTAGAAGATCCAAAAACTCCACCAGAAAGATTTAGAACTCATAAATGAATGCAACAAAATAGTAGGATACAAAATCAACACTCATAAATCAATAGTGTTTCTATACATCAGTGATAAATCCACTGGGAAAGAAATTAGGAAAACTGCCCCATTCACGAGAGCCTCAAAAAAAATATTTGGGACTCAATTTAACAAAAGAGGTGAAATACCACTACAATGAAAATTTACAGAACACTGAAGAATGAAGTTGAGGAAGACCTTAGAAGATGGAAAGATCTCCCATATTCTTGGATAAGCAGAACTAATATTGTCAAAATGGCCATACTACCAAAAGTGCTAAACAGATTTAGTGCAATTCCCATCAAAATTCCATTGATGGTCTTCATGGAAATTAAAAAAGTACTCATGAAATTCATCTGGAAAAAGAAGAGGCTCAGAATAGCCTCTTATTTTCACTAAGCAATTCCTAATGAAGAAAAAAAAAAAAAAGAAGGAAGAAACATCACAATAGCAGACCTAAAATTATACTATAAATCTATAGTAACAAAAACAGCATGGTATTGACACCAAGACAGGTGACAAGACCAATGGAATAGAGTAGAAGACAGAAACAAACCCACAAAAATACAATCACTTCATACTAGTCAAAGACACAAATAACATATATTCAAGAAAAGATAGCCTCTTCAACAAGTTTTTCTTGAACAACTGGAAATCCATAGGTAACAGAATGAAATACGAGTATCACTCATCGTGCACAAAACTCAGCTCAAAGTGGATCAAGGTCCTAAGTATTAGACCAGAAATCCTGCACATACTAGGAAAAAAGGTAAGCCCAACACTCCAATATATTGGCACAGGAACTGACTTCCTTAATAAGATATCTAAAGTGAAAAAAGTAAAATCAATAATAAATAAATGGGATTACATCAAACTAAAAAACTTCTTCACAGCAAAGGAAACTATCAAGAGCATGAAGAAAGAGCCTACAGAATGAGAGCCACATACACTTCAGGTGGAGTATTAATCTCCAGGATATATAAAGAAATTTAAAAAAACCTTAAAACCGTAAGAAAACCAAATACCACAATCAATAAAAGTGCAAAGGAACTGAACAGACACTTCACAGAAGAAGAAATGCAAATGGTGGACAAATATATGAAAATATGTTCACCATCTCTAGCAATTAGAGAAACACAAATCAAAACTACTCTAAGATTTCATCTCACTCCAGTCTGAATGGCATTTAGCAAGAATACAAGTTAACAGTAAATTTTGGTGAGGATGTGGGGGAAAATATTACACTCATACATTACTGGTAGGACTGCAAATTGGTGCAATCACTCTGGAAAGCAGTATGTACATTCCTCAGTAACTTGGAATGGAACCACCATTTGATACAGTTATCCCACTCCCCAGTTTGTACCCAAAGGACTTAAAATCAGCATACTACAGTACTGCAGCCACATCAATGTTATAGCAGCTCAGTTCACAATAACTAAGCTACTGAACCAACCTAGGTGACCTCCAACAGATGAATGGATAAAGAAACTGTGGTATATATATATATATATACACAATAGTTTTTTTTATTAAAATCATAAATTTATATAGGGCAATGTTGTTTGATTCATTCTGTTATTTTTTCCCTTCCCACCCACCCCTTCCATCCCTCTTTTCCCTCTATACAGTCCTTCCTTCCTCCATTCCTACCACCCTCCTTATCCCTAACCCTAAACCTAACCCTAACCCTAATGCTAACTCCTCCTACCCCCCATTTTATGTCCTCATCCACTTACCAGCGAGATCATTCGTCCTTTAGTTTTTTGAGATTGGCTTATCTCACTTAGCATGATATCCTCCAATTTCATCCATTTGCCTGCAAATGCCATAATTTTATCATTCTTCATAGCAGAGTAATATTCCACTGTATATATACATGCCACAGTTTCTTTATCCATTTATCAACTGAAGGGCATCTAGGTTGGTTCCACAATCTGGCTATGGTGAAATGAGCAGTTATGAACATTGATGTGGCTGTATCTCTGTAGTATGCTAATTTGAAGTCCTTTGGGGATAGGCCAAGGAGTGGGATAGCTGGGTCAAATGGTGGTTCCATTCCAAGCTTTCTGAGGAATCTCCATACTGCTTTCCAGAGTGGCTGCACTAATTTGCAACCCCACCAGCAATGTATGAGTGTACCTTTTTCCCTACATCCTCGCCAACACCTATTGTTGCTTGTGTTCTTGATAATCTCCATTCTAATTGGGGTGAGATGAAATCTTAGGGTAGTTTTGATTTGCATTTCTCTTATTACTAGAGATGTTGAACATTTTTTTATATATCTGTTCATTGCTTGCACACCTTCTTCTGTGAAGTGTCTGTTGATTTCTTTAGCCCATTTGTTGATTGGGTTATTTGTATTCTTGGTGTAGAGTTTTCTGAGTTCTTTATAGATTCTGGAAATTAGCGCTCTATCTGAAGTATGAGTGGCAAAGATATTCTCCCACTCTGTAAGCTCTCTCTTCACATTACTGATAGTTTCCTTTGCTAAGAGAAAGCTATTTAGTTTCAATCTATCCCAGTTGTTGATTCTAGCTTTTATTTCTTGTGCTATGGGAGTCCTGTTAAGGAAGTCTGATCCTAAGCCAACAAATTGAAGGTTTGGACCTACTTTTTCTTCTCTAAGATGCAGGGTCCCTGGTTTGATTCCGAGGTCCTTGATCCATTTTGAGTTAAGTTTTGTGCAGGGTGAGAGATAGGGGTTTAATTTCATTCTGTTGCATATGGTTTTCCAGTTTTCCCAGCACCATTTGTTGAAGAGGCTATCTTTTCTCCATTGCATATTTTTGGCCCATTTGTCTAGTATGAGAAAATTGTATTTTTTGGGGTTTGTGTCCATGTCCTCTATTCTCTACTATTGATCTACCTGTCTACTTTGGTACTAATACCATGATGTTTTTGTTACTACTGATTTGTAGTAGAGTTGAAATTCTGGTATTCAGATACCTCCTGCTTCACTCTTCCTGCTGAGGATTCCTTCAGCTATTCTGGGTTTCTTGTTCTTCCAGATGAATTTCAATATTGCTTGCTCTATTTCTGTAAGGTACACCATTGGGATTTTAATTGGAATTGCACTGAATCTGTATAGCACTTCTGGTAGTATGGCCATTTTGACAATATTAATTCTGCCTATCCAAGAACATGGGAGATCTTTCCATCTTCTAAGATTTTCTTTAATTTCTTCTTTAGTGTTCTGTAGTTCTCATTGTAGAGGCCTTTCACCTCTTTTGTGAGATTGATTCCCAAGTATTTTATTTTTATCAAGGCTATTGTGAATGGGGTAGTTTTCCTAATTTCTCTTTCTGAAGATTCATCACTTATGTATAAAAATGCATTGGATTTATGAGCATTAATCTTGTAACCTGCTACTTTACTGAATTCACTTCTGAGTTCTAAGAGTTTTCTGGAGGAATTTCCAGGTTCCTCTAAATATATAATCATGTCATCAGCAAACAGGGATTGTTTGAGTTCTTTTCCAATTCGTATCCCTTTAATTTCTTTGGATTGTCTAATTGCTCTGGCTAGAGTCTCTAAAACAATGTTGAATAGAAGTGGTGAAAGAGGGCATCCCTGCCTTGTTCCAGTTTTTAGGGGGAATGCTTTCAGTTTTTCTCCATTTAGTATGATATTGGCCATGGGATTAGCATAGATGGCCTTTACAATGTTAAGAAATGTTCCCACTACCCCGATTTTTTCTAGTGTTTTGAGCATGAAGGGGTGCTGTATTTTATAGAATGTTTTTTCTGCATCTATTGAAATAATCATGTGATTCTTAACTTTTAGTCTGCTGATATGGTGAATGACATTTATTGATTTCCGGATGTTGAACCAACCTTGCATCCCTGGGATAAAACCCATTTGATCATGGTGCACTATCTTTTTAATATATTTTTGTATGCAATTTGCTAAAATTTTATTGAGAATTTTTGCATCGATGTTCATTAAGGATATTGGTCTGAAATTTTCTTTCCTCAAAGTGTCTCTGACTGGTTTAGGTATCAGTGTGATATTGGCTTCATAGAATGAGTTTGGGAGGGTTCCCTCCTCTTCTATTTTATGGAATACTTTGAGAAGTATTGGAATGAGCTCTTCTTTAAGGGTTTTGTAGAACTCAGCTGAGAACCCATCTGGTCCGGGACTTTTCTTTGTTGGTAGGCTTTTCATGACCTCTTCTATTTCATTGCTTGAAACTGATTTATTTAAGTTGTGTAGGTCCTCCAGGTTCAGATTAGGTAATTCATAGGTCTCTAGAAACTTGTTGATGTCTTCCAGGTTTTCTGTTTTGTTGGAGTATAGATTTTCAAAATAGCTTCTAATTATGTTTTGTATTTCACTCTTGTCTGTCGTGATATTTCCTTGTTCATTCCGAATTTTAGTAATTTGAGTTTTCTCCCTTTTTCTCTTTGTTAGTGTGGCTAAGGGTTTATCAATTTTGTTTATTTTTTCAAAGAACCAACTATTTATTTTGTTAATTTTTCCCATTGTTTCTTTTGTTTCAATTTCGTTGATTTCGGCTCTGATTTTAACTATTTCCTGTCTTCTACTACTTTTGGTGTTGGTCTGCTCTTCTTTTCTAGGGCTTTGAGCTGTAGTGTTAAGTCGTTTATTTGTTGATTTCTACTTCTTTTGTTGAATGGGCCCCATGAAATAAATCTTTCTCTAAGTACTGCTTTCATACTGTCCCAGAGGTTTTGATATGATGTGTCTTTGTTGTCTTTTACTTTTATGAATTTTTTTATTTCCCTCCTGATGACTTCTGTTATCCATTCATCATGTATTATTTAATCTCCAAGTATTGGAGAAGTTTCTGTTTTTTATTCTGTCATTTATTTCTAATTTCAACCCATTATGATCTGATAGAGTACAAGGTAGTATCTCTATCTTCTTGTATTTGCTAACAGTAGCTTTGTGGTGTAAAACATGGTCTATTTTAGAGAAGGATCCATGTGCTGCTGAGAAGAAAGTGTATTCGTTCTTTGTTGGATGGTATATTCTATATAAGTCGGTTAAGTCTAAATTGTTGATTGTGTTATTGAGATCTATGGTTTCCTTATGCAATTTTTGTTTGGACGATCTATCCAGCAGTGAGAGAGGTGTGTTAAAATCGCCTAGTATTATTGTGTTGTGGTCTATTTGATTTCTGGAATTGAGAAGGATTTGTTTGACGTACATGGATGAGCCAATGTTTGGGGCATAGATATTTATGATTGTTATGTGTTGCTGATTTATGCTTCCCTTAAGCAGTATGTAATGTCCTTCTTTATCCCTTCAGACTAGTTTTGGCTTGAAGTTCACATTATCTGAAATGAGGATGGATACTCCATCTTTTTTGCTGTGTCCGTGTGCATGGTATGTTTTTTCCCATCCTTTTACCTTTAGTCTATGGGTGTCTCTTTCTATGAGATGAGTCTCTTATAGGCAGCATATTGTTGGATTTTTCTTTTTAATCCAATCTGCCAGTCCATGTCTTTTGATTGATGAGTTCAGGCCATTAACATTCAGGGTTATTATTGTGATATGATTTGTATTCCCAGTCATTTGACTCATTATTTTTTTTTTTTGACATGATTTGGTTTCTCCTTTATTTGGCTATTCCTTTAGGCTAGTCCCTCCCGTTGCTGATTTGCATCGTTGCTTTTCATCTCTTCCTCATGGAATATTTTGCTGAGAATGTTCTGCAATGCTGGCTTTCTTTTTGTAAATTCCTTTAGCTTTTGTTTTTTCATGGAAGGATCTTATTTCATTGTCAAATCTGAAAGTAAATTTTGCTGGGTATAAGATTCTTGGTGGGAATCCGTTTTCTTTCAGGGCTTGGTAAATGTTGTTCCAGGCCCTTCTAGCTTTTAGAGTCTGAATTGAAAAATCTGCTGATATTCTTATTGTTTTCCCCCTCAATATAATTTGTTTCTTTTCTCTAGTGTCCTTTAAAATTCTGTCTTTATTTTGTATGTTAGGTATTTTCATAATAATGTGCCTTGGTGTGGGTCTGTTGTAATTTTGTATATTTGGAGTCCTATAAGCCTCTTGTACTTGGTTTTCCATTTCATTCTACATATGTGGGAAATTTTCTGATATTATTTCATTGAATAGATTGTTCATTCCTTTGGTTTGTTTCTCTAAGCCTTCCTCAATCCCAATAATTCTTAAATTTGGCCTCTTCATGATATCCCATAATTCTGGTAGATTCTGTTCATGGTTTCTTACCATCTTCTCCGTTTGGTCAACTTTGTTTTCAAGATTAAATATTTTGTCTTCAATATCTGAGGTTCTGTCTTCCAGGTGTTCTATCCTATTGGTTATGCTTTCTGTGGAATTTTTAATTTGGTTTATTGTTTCCTTCATTTCAAGGATTTCTGTTTGGTTTTTTTTTTTTCAGTATCTCTAACTCTTTATTGAAATGATCTCTTGCTTCCTATATTTGCTCTTTTAACTGTTGATTGGTGCAATCATTTAATGCCTGCATTTGCTCTTTCATCTCCTCATTTGCTTCCCTGATTGTTTTAATTATGTACATTCTGAACTCCCTTTCTGACATTTCTTCTGCTGTGCTGTCATTGGGTTTTATTGATATAGTATCTAGGTTTGTTTGGGACATTTTCTTCCCTTGTTTTCTCATATTGGTCAGATGTCAGTGGGACTCTGTGATATTGGAGATTTCCTCTATTGGCTTATAGTGTCCCCGTAGATTTCCAGTGTATCACCTCCCAGCCTTCAGTAGCCTGAAGTCTTGGAGTAACTTGATAATGCAGTGCTTCCGAAGAAAGCTTTCCCTAGCCCGCTACTGGTTTCAGGGCTTGGAGCTGGCTCTGTGTGGAAAGGCTCTCACTGGCGGGCCTGCTCTGAGAAGCTGGCCGTGTGGGAGGAGCCCACCACTGGAGTGCCCAGGGCTGCCTGGAGAAGACTCTAGCTGCCCTGCCCTACTCTAATAAGCTGCCCGAATCTGGGCCTGCTGCCCGGGCCGAGCTTCACTGGGTAGGGGAGACTCACCCCGTGGTCCTATTTTAGTCCTAGTCTCTCAATGCCTCCCCTTCTTGAATCCTGGGTTCTGGAGTGACTGGAGATGCAGTCACCCTCTAGTCTTCCTTCTTGGATTGCCCCGTGGAAAAAGCCTGCAGCCAGAGGTGGGCAGGGCCACCTGGAGAGGTCTCTGGCTGCCCTGCCCTGTTTCCAGAGGCTGCTTGCGGGTTGGAGGTCTCCGCTGTCTTGGGGACTTGTGGCGGCTTTGTGTAGAAAGGCTTTCACTGGGCGGTCTGCTCCAAGAAGCTAGCCTAAAAAGGCACTTCCCACCAGAGGGAGCTGGGCTGCTTGGGGAAGTCCCTGGCTGCCCTGTCCTGGTCTCTGAAGCAACCTGTGGGCGGGCTGGAGCTCGCCATGCATGCACTGGCTTAGGGACTTGGAGCTGGTTGTGTGCAGAAAGGCTCTCACTGGAGGATCTGCTCTGAGAAGCTGGAGTATCTGTGGGAGAAGCCCACCTCCAGAGTGCTCAGGGCTGCCTGGGGGAGACTCTAGCTGCCCTGCCCTACTCTAATAAGCTGCCCGAATCTGGGCCTGCCGCCCGGGCTGAACTTCACCAGGTGGGGGAGACTCACCCCGTGATTCTATTTTAATCCAAGTCTCTCAATGAGCTCCCCTTCTTGAATCCTGGGCTCTGGAGAGACTGGAGATGCAGTCACCCTCTAGTCTGCCATCTTGGATCCTACAATAGAGTATTACTCAGCCATAAAGAATGACTTTATGACATTTGCCAGAAAATGGATGAGTCTAGAGACTATCATGCTAACTGAAGTAATCCAGTCCCAAAAAACCAAAGATTGAATGTTTTTTCTGATAATTATACAAAGTAAAAAGCTGAATCCCTCTATATCTTCGTGTTCCCTGATCCAATTTTTTTAAAATTCTAGAAATTTCAGAGTAATCTCTATTGATATAAATCAGAAGAGTCGGTGATAGTGATGGAGAAGGGTCATGAAGGAAGACACCTGATCATGAGGAGCACACCTGAGCAACTACAAAGTAGCATGAGGAGGAGATAGTAAGAGTTGGTAGATGTGTTCTTTATCTTGACTGTGGTAACAATTTTGCAGGAATATACATATGCCAACATATTAACTTGTACTTTTTAAATACGTTGTTGGGCCTAATGACACGTTAACTAACTCAGGCTGACTCCCTACTCCCTGGCGAGTGAGCAAGATCAAGGCCTCAAAGGCGGTTTCAGTAGTTAAAGACAATGAATCGGGGACCACTGTCAGGGATTGGTTAACAACAGTTCCGCAAACGTGATCAGCTCGAGCTTGCCATATAGTCCTATGGGACTCTCGCCAGCGTGAACCCCTGTGCCTTGCTGATCTTTAAGCTGATTGGTTTCCGACTAGCCCCCACCTACATAAAAGCTGTGTGATTTCCTCAATAAAGGAGTTCCTGCTGTGACTGGTCTGCCTGACGCGTCTGATCGTCCTCCCCTGGGAGGGCTGGCAGCAGGTGGTCAGTCGGCCCTACCTTTCCCGGTCTGGTCTTGTTGGGGAGTGTCCCCTTCCCTTGTTGCTGGTTGAGAAGAGCAAGGGGGTTTAAGACCCTGACAATATGTGAAATTTATTTTGTATCCATTACAAAATAACAAAAGCAGATTCAATAGTATTGAAATTTAATGACAGAGTAGAGCTGAAAGTTACCATTTGGTCACAGAAGGGCTTATAAGATGACACAGACCTATGAGAATGTGTTGTAAATGTGAATGTCATCTGCCATTTGTGTCTGTGGTGAAAAATGCAATCTCCATTTAAAATCATGCCTGGAGTTGGAATAGCAGAGAGGACCTGGTCCCTGTGTTCCAAAACTCTTATAGGAAATTCAGGCATTGACGTTCCTTTCATTTTCCATCTCAATTAAGTGAAGAGTTTCTAAATAAAATCAGTATTATACCTCATAAAATATTATAAATGAAAATTGAAATTCAAATAATCATACCTAACTATTTTTAGGAGATGGCACTAGCCCTACATATTAGCATACAGAAATGCACTGACATAGTTGTGACCAAACCCCTCTTCTGTCTCACCACCCAGGGCTTTGCAATGACAAAATGTCACATCATTTTTCTTTTCCTGAATCATCTGAGCACAGTCAGTGATCAACATATTTGCTTACCAACTGATGATCCCAAGCAACAAAATATACCAGAGAGCCTCCAAATTATATCCTGTTCAGAAGATTGACAGACAAATAGTTCTCAGGAATAAGAAACAATAGAAAATCCCACATCTTCTTACTTATTCCCCCCTTTCTTTGAGATTAGGTATACTTATGTATAAGAGCTATAAATCAAACGAACAATGAATAGCCAATGCTGCAGATACAATGAGAAACATTGGTTAGTATGGAGGTGGGGAAAATCCAGAAAGGACTGTTAAAATGTCAATTCATGAATTAAACCTATTAGTAGAGATTAAATCAGTCTGGTGAAAACTCAGTGGGAGACCTTTGAGAAACTCCATGCTATTAATAGTAAAGGTTCTGAAGCTTGGCTGTTCATTTATATTAGGTAACGAAATTACTAGTGCAACAAAAGCACTTTGTAGGATCTATGGCACTTGGCAGGAAAAGAGAATTGGTTCCAAGCCAAAGAAATGACAGCATAGTATAGCTGCTGCTGACTTGAAGGAAGGCGAACAAAAAGAAAGAATGGACAATAATAGATTCATATGGGCAATGAAGAAAAGTGCAATCAGCTCAGATTAATTACAAATCCAATATGTGTGCAAGGGACAAATTTTGAAGGAGATCAAGATAAAAGAGGATAGGTGTAGGGCTGCAGGGAGTTGACATATTTAAGCAAAAAAGAAAAATCTTCATATTCACATAGGACAAAGGGCCTGTCATGAGAGAGATTCATTAACAGTTCTGAAGCAGGAAGAAGTAATCAGTCCCTGAGCACCTGGATAAACATTTAATCTGTAGAGGGAGTTACCCTTAGTTCTTGTCATCAGGTGATGGGCATTTATCCTAGGCCATTTTGGGATAGGTATTATGGTGAACAGAAGTACTGATGACTTTTTAAGAACTAATGCTTGCCAGGCACAGTGGCGCATGCCCGTAATTCCAGCATCTTGGGAGGCTGAGGCAGGAGGATCATGAGTTCAAAAGTCAGTCTCAGCAGAAGCAAGGCAGTAAGCAACTCAGTGAGACCCTGTCTCTAAATAAAATATAAAATATGGCTGTGGATGTGGCTCAGTGGTCAAGTACCCCTGAGTTCAATTCCCAGTACCCACCCCCCACATAAAAGAACGAATGCTTGGAAATATTAATTAAAATCTAAGTTATAAACCCTAATTTCTATTATAATCACAGTATCATTTTCCAAAGGCATGCATTCAGTGAATTCACCCTTCTTGATCATTGTCCATACTTAGGAGTATGAGGAAACAACACCAATAAAATTCTTGGCCAAAACATGTATCACACAATCCATGAAATTTGATCATCTGAGAAATCTGCATTCAGTGTGACTTCTGTTTCATTGTGGTTTCAATAGAATTGTGTCCTCCAACAGCAGATATACCACAGCAAGTTCTGAGGGGTGAGGAGCTGTTACAAATAGTTTAAGAGCAGAAATATGTACATAAAACCATAGTCATAGAATTATAACAATAGACAGAACATCTTAGCAATCAGAGGTCAGTTAATATAAAACCATACGTTTCTACATCTCAATCATGATGCTATCACACGTGATTATACAAGGTGATTGATGTTCAGAGTAATGACTCAAAGTCGTGGAAAGAACAAAACATTGTCCTCCATGTACTCTACAACAGAGTCAGGAAAATGAAAGATATTATAGAAAATTGCCCATGCAAAATCATTAAAAAGAACAAAAGTATTGCCTTGAGGATAAAAGTTATCTGGGAAATTCCCTTATGTGAAATACTTCATTGGTCTTGAGGCATTTTCTAGACATGCCAGAGTTAACTCACTGGAAAAAAATGTTTTCTTCTCTAAGAGATATGGACAGGAATTTGTTCAGCTCTTGAGAGGAAAGTACATGGAGGCAATTAAAGAATAACCAGAGAGTCAGAAGAACCAGAGATGTGTTATAACTGGAATACACCTGAGAAAATTCCATTCAAAACTGTCCTCTTTCTAGTTACTGGTATTGCTTCAACATACGGACTTACCTCTGCAATTCCAACACCTAATTATGATAGCCTTCCTAACCAGTATTCCAAGGACTACTTCAGTTCCAACCGTTTCTTGTAGGATATTTGCCTCTAAATCTTAAGCATGGGATGAGTCTTACTGATGAGTTGAATGGCGTAATACACAACATGCACAAAGCACTAGCAGAAGCTAGGGGAACCCAAGGAGGCCCAGGAAAGTTTACACAGCACTTGGAGAAAGGGGATAAGCTTCCACAAGTCATGAAATCAGAGACTGGATCCCTCTCAAGAAATTTCAAAAAAGCAGGGAATGCCATCAAGAAAATATCTAGCTTACTGAGAAAATACAAATGTGTTCAATGTTTTGGGTTATTCCATCTGCAAAATTTGTTCTAGTGGCATGTTAGCTGATTATATAGAACAAATATGTTAAGATATACCACCAAGTATAAAACTCATACAATAGTATGTTTGCTGCAGGAAAGGTTTGTGCTTTCTGCATCTTTGGGATTGGATTACGGCCTGTTCAAATCCAATAAAACAATGAGAACTTTAATTACATCATTATGTAACTCTAAGTATATTAAAGTCACATGCAGATCACTTTTTATATCACTAATGTGAGTACTTGTTAATAGGACATTTTATACAAAATATAAACCAATTGAAGCAGTGTTTTCTGAGTAATCATAAAGTAGTAAGATTAGATTAGAGCAAGAAAGAATACTTTTCCACATGATTCAGAAAAAGGAAAGCAAGCACATTTTGAATAGCAGGACCTGCCCTATTGGTGTCTTACCCTAGCACCAGTTATTGCTTTGCTGTTACCCTTTCCAGACAGTCTTCCTCACCCAGAAAGCAACACCATACATCAGAGGTTGTTTTTATTCATGAATCTTTTGCCACTAGAATCACACATTCAAAATTGAAGATAAATTATAAGAAGGAATAAGGAGACTGGGTTCCTAAGAGAGCTGCCACAGTTTCATTAACTGTCTGTTAATCACAAAATGTGATCATTTTTAGTATTTTATCAAATATGACTAACTATGAGGTAAGCTTTTTCTATTTAATTCAGAAGCAAAATTACCATGGTATATTTTTTGAAAGGATTTATTGTTAACTGTATTCATAAAGTAAAATCTTTTGCTTGCCTCAATTCTACCTTGACTCTTAGACATGTTTTCAAATGTGATGTGTTCCTAGGCAACAGCAACAAAAGAGATATGCATTTAATTTTGAAAAACTCTGTAAAATTGCCCCAGTGATACTGTCCTTGAGTTTGATGATATGAAAAATAATGCATGCTCTAACTTGGACATATTTATTGGATAGCTAATGGACTTGGGAATAAACTTTAATATGACTGTATTAAATATATTTAGGGAAAGAAAAGACACGTCCTTATGAGGATTAGGAATTTAATATAGAATGGTAGTAGTTCAGCATAAACTCTGGAATGCGTATAGTATAAAAGAGGAGGAACTAGAAAACATGGTAAGAAATATAAGGTTTCTATACCACATTGCACACAGATTCACATATGTACACACACTTACACATGTATGCTACACCAGGAATTTTCTACAAAAAAAATGATAAGTGCAAAAACAATAGTAATACCTTAAGAAATTAAAATATCTTTGGCAAGTATTGAAGAAAAGAATCTCATCACTAAGAATTATTTATTATTTTACAAAGGATCTTGCCACATTAAAGCATATTATAGAGAAAGAAGGATAGTATAACGAAACAGATTTTATTACCTCATGTACATATGTGACTGCATGACTGATGTGATCCTGCAACATGTACAGTCAGAAAAATGAGAAATTATACTCCATTTTTGTGTGATTTATCAAAATGCATAAAGTGCATTCTACTGTCATGTATAACTAATTAGAACAAATAAAAAATTAATTTAAAAATCACTTAAGATAATAGGAATAATATTAAACAATTAGAAAAGTGTGTGGACAGGTCCTATCTCTTTAGGCCATGAATCAGGTTGAAGCTGGGCTTGCTATAATGACTACATTTCCTCTGCCTTAAGTCTACTTGCAGCTTGTGGTATAGCAGAATGACAATGCCCACTCTTGCTCATTCCATTCTTAGAAGTAGCATTTATGTTCACTGTGTGTCAGCTCATACAATGACAGACACTCTGCAAATGTGTCTTCCCATTATGCCATACTTCCTGACTATCAGAAGTTAATGGAGTTAAAGCAGATGCACAGGTTTCAAAAGCTTCATCAATAGATGTAAAAATGTTTGCTCTGACACCTTAAGTGAATCTCTGACAAAAGACTCATTATCCTATAATTTCTTTAAGGGTGGCATAAGCAACCATGTTTTTTATTATTTTATTCACACCATCTAGTGGGATGAGCACACAGTAGATGTACAATAAAAATGTATTTTGGTTTTGTCAACTCCAAAAAGTAAAATGTAGTTTTTATGTATTAATTTTAAGATTTGAAAAACACCAAATTCAGAGGGAGAGTAGTCGAAGATGAGGTCAGAGGAATAGGCAGGCCTTAAGATGGGGGAGAATTGCAAGTCATGACACAGAGTTTGAATTCATTGTAAGACTCACAGGAAGCTATTGGAGGGTTCTAGGCAATGAGGATGGGACATCCAGTGTTTTAAAAAGTAAAATTCTCCATGAAAATTTAACTCGTTAGCAGTCTGACTAAACTTTGTTGTACGAATGAATGGTACTTTAAATTATAATACAAATATAACAAAGACAAATTTGTAAACATTTTAATGGAGCAAATTATAGTTTGCAGACAAATGGAAAATTCAACACTTATTATATTCAAAAAACATTTAAAGAAAATATCAACTAGGGAAGACTTTCAAGTTTTCTTTGAGAATTTATTCATCTCAAAGGCTTTAAGCATCAGAATCAAATGAAACCCTGCCTCACTCATGACATTCTTCTCCTTACCCCATCTAGATGAAAGAGTTGCAAATCACACTCTGCTTTTAAAATGTCTAGGTTTAGAGGAAGGCCAAATTATATTGTTAAACATTCATCTTTCACAGGACTATCCTGACACTGTGACAGAGGAATTTGAGACCATCAACAACTGTAACCATGCTTCCCAAGTTTTCTGCCAATAGACACAACCATACCTGACCTCCTACATTCACTATGAAACCTGTTCTCAAAAACTTACTATATGGTCAGGAAACAATTCTAAACTTAACTCTACCTGTGTTTAAATAAGACAGAATAAAGGTTCCCATGAAATCTTGCCTGATTTAAGTCTCATTTACAGCCATGGTATGTAACTTGTAACTTGTTAGTTGGAAGAGTGCTGTCTTCCTTTGTGTATAATTTATTTATATGTTCCTTTTGTCCAGAAAGGACTTCCAAGAACATATACAATGAAAAACATGCCGTTCAGTAAAGACTAAAATTTTAAAAGAAAAACAAGGCAAACAGAAAATAAGAATAGAAAAGCAAAACGGCACCAGAATGAGTTTAAAACAAAATAAATACCATTAACTTTAGCGGAGGATTCACAGATTGGCTCCAAGTTTTGCAGAGAATGGCATTTATTCAGTTACATAATTCTTCATGTCTTAAGATAAAAACATCTAGTTTCTCAAGGGGAACAATAACTCTTCCTGGTTCTGAGACTAGAGCAAAATCTATTCTGCAGACTCTCATAAAAGACGCTTTAATATACCGAACAACATCCTCAATAACATTTTTACTGTAAATGTAAGCTCCTCAACAGTGTTTTTTATAAGGAAATGGATGAATAAATTGTCAACACATGTTGCAATAACAACATTTATTATTTTAAACTTCTTTTACACTGAGAATGAATACATGAGTAGTTTAGAATGGAATTGCTAGGGTTGAAAATAATGTCCATGAATGGTATCCAGTTTCAGTTTTCTTTACTAGGCGTGCTCTTTACTTAAGTAAAGAGAGGCATGATGATGAAATTATATACTTGTTTAGCGGGACTAATTCTAAAGGAAGAATGGGCATAGTGTGGACAGATAGGTGTGATAGCAAACATACTTCCTTAAGTTTCTATTACTGCATGGGAAAATCGCAGCTCTGAAATAGGCAACACAGAAAAATGCCTTAAGGGTGCTTGAGTCAAGTACATTTCCCTTTGTAGAACAGTTTCTGAATCTGAAAAAAAAAAAAGAATAACCATTTGGCATATACTTTCTAGGTCAAGAAGTCCTTTAAAATTCAGATTTAAACCAGCAAAAGTCACTTACATCCTAACGTAGCAAACCTCAGCTCTCAGCCCACACTGGCTTTAGGAAAATATTGACACTGAGGTTCTATGGCAAGGAAAAAAAAATGTCACAGGAATTTAAATTCCCTCAGTATGCCAATCTGAAAAATAAGAGCATTGGCAAGTCATCGGAACTGTGTGTGGAAAGTATATTGTGTAAAGAAAAGAGCGAAAGTGACATTACTGGTTTTAGGATTGAAATGGTGATGGATACAAAGTGGTGTCTAGGCCTGGTAAGGATATTAGCAAGTGTATCAGGGGCGACTAACAGGGACTGTTGGAGGCATCCTTTGCAATGACTGTGACATTAGCACAACACAAGGATAAAGAATTTGTCTCCCCTGACTATCTTTTTTTGTTATTTTATTTTATTTTTATTTGTTCTAATTAGTTATACATGACAGCAGAATGCATTTTGACACATTGTACACAAATGGAGCACAACTTCTCATTCTTCTGGCTGAACATGGTGCAGAGTCAAACAAGTAGTGAAATCATACATGTATATAAGGTAATGATGTCCATTTCATTCCACCATCCTTCCACCCCTACAACCTTCCCCTTCCCTCACTCCTCTCTGTATAATCCCAAGTTCCTCCATTCTTCCCTACCCACCCACCCCCTCCATTATGGATCAGGATCCATTTATCAGAGAAAATATTCAGCCTTTGGTTTTTTGGTTTATTTCACTTAGCATGATATTCTCCAACTCCACCCATTTACCTGCAAATGCCATACTTTCATTCCTCTTTAAGGCTGAGAAATATTCCCTTGTGTATATATATATATATACCACAGTTTCTTTATCCATTTATCTGTTGAAGGGCACATAGGGTAGTTCCATAGCTTAGCTATGGTGAATTGAGCAGCTATACCCTTGATGTGGCTGCATCACTGCAGTATGCTGATTTTAGGTCCTTTGGGTATAAACCTACTAGTGGGATAGCTGGGTTAAATGATGGTTCCTTTCCAAGTTTTCTAAGAAATCTCCACACTGTTTTCCAGAGTGGTTGCACCAATTTGCAGTCCCATCAGCAATGTATGAGTGTAATTTTTCCCCCCACATCCTCACCTACATTTATTGTTACTTGAGTTCTCGATAATTGCCTTTCTGACTGGAGTAAAGTGAAATCTTGCAGTAGTTTTGATTTGCATTTCTCTAATTGCTAGAGATGATGAACATATTTTCATGTATTTGTTGATCAATGGTATTTCTTCTTCTGTGAAGTGTCCATTCAGTTCATTAGCCCATTTATTGATTGGGTTATTTTGTTTTTTGGTGTTAAGATTTTGAGTTTCTAAAGATTAGTTCTCTGATTTTCTCCCATTCTGCCTTAGAAGATGAAAAGATCTTCCATGCTCTTGGATAGGAAGAATTAATATCATCAAAATGGCCATACTACCAAACTGTTATGCAGATTTAATGCAATTCCCATTAAAATCCCAATGATATTCTTTATAGAACTAGAAAAAGCAATCATGAAATTCATTTGGAAAAATAAGAGACCCAGATTATCCAAAGCAATCCTTAGCAAGAAAAGTGAAGCAGGAGGCATCACAATATCAGACCTTATACTATAGTACAGAGCAATAGTAACAAAAACAACAAGGTATTGACACCAATATGCACATGGAGACCAAAGGTACAGAATAGAAGACAGAGAGACAAACCCATCTAAATATGGTTATCTCATAGTAGGCAAAGGTGCCAAAAACACACATTGGAGAAAAGATAGTCTTTTCAACAAATGGTGCTAGGAAAACTGGTAATCCATATGGATCAAAATGAAACTAAACATCTTTCACCCTGAACAAAATTCAACTCAAAGTGGATCAAAGACTTAGGACTAGAACGGAGACCCTGTGTCTAACAGAAGAAAAAGTAGGCCCAAATCTTCATCATGTCGGCTTAGCACCTGAATTCCTTAACAAGACTCCTAAAGTGCAGGAAGTAAAAACCAAGAATCAATTAATGGGATGGATTCAAACTAAAAAGCTTCTTCCCCCCTGGATATCTTAAACCTTTGCCTTGAGCAACAACATCAAGAATTCAAGCACTCGTTGGCAAAGAGAAGAAAAGGTAGGGGGAATAAAGTCAATCAGATCTTGAATTTGGGAGTGCAGAGTGAGTTATCTGTGCACTAGCATTTTTCCCATGATACAAAAGCAGAGAAGAAGATAAAAAGAACGGATTATCTACTGAGATAGTTAAATAGGGAAACACAAATATTAGGCCAAAATAAACTTTTGAATGCATTCTATTATGTTCCCAATGGGTTTTTAGAAACTACTTTTCATTACGTACAATTTATGTGTCATATAAACATACTTTTTAGCTTCAAAAAAGTCATATTTAGAAACACCAGACTCCCATTTTTTCATGGAGCACAACTCACAGCACTCAAGTATGTTTCTTTTTCTAACACATAAGCCAAGCTATCTTTATCTCAATCGATGTTTCTTTCTAGAAGCCAGCCTACCTATTTTCTTCATTTATAGCACTTGCTTCTGCGGATTACCACCACTCCCAGCCTGGGTTGCTGCAAGCGGCTTGCCGCCGCTTCTTGTTCTTATGGCCCGACCAGCGGGACAAAAGACACATACTCTTCAGAGGTTCATGAAGCAGCTTCCCATTTATTCAGATAACACCCTCAATATACAAGCAGTCTCGTGCATAAGCAATTGTAACCAGATATGTCCATCCAATCCTGTTAAAGGTCAAGCGATCACTCGCTCAAGCATACATGTAAAGTATACCTGTCCACGCGCTAGGCGGCTGAACTGATTATCATACAGCCAATTGTAAACGCTTCCTGCCTTTCTCCAGGCATAATCAGGTCGCCGTTTGTTCTCTCCCAGTCGCCATCTTTAGATGCACGTGGCGTAACCCTGGGCCCCAGGTCTCGCCCGCCACAAGCTTCATTCCTTTTTTTTTTTTTTCATCTCCAACCCACCCCTCTCCAATCCTAGAAAATAGATTATTTTTTATTCATCTAATATTTCAGTCATGAGAATGTTCCTTACAGATTCCCCAACTCTGGGGACCTTAATTGGCCAAAAGCATCATAGTTACACTTTAAATCCACCACACATTTCTTACTAGCTATCTCTAATGAGTGAATGAGCACACAGGGATCTTGAAACAAGTTTATTACTGAAAGACCTACATTTCTTCTGGTAGCAAGCTTTGGCTCCAGGACACCCTGGTGATCTTGTTTAAACTTCTTAGATTGCAGTAGGAACTAAGATGCTTCCTCTCAATTTTCCTTTCACCTCTGAGGTCAGAGGAGGAGGCAAGAGGATTGACCACAGAAAGTGGTGAAGATGACTAACAGAACATGATGTTCCAGGAAGGAAAATAAATGGAAGTCAATCAAGGTTTCAAAAATGGAACTAGAATGGAGTAGGAGGAGACTGAGAACCGTTGTCACCATAAGAATTATCATTTCTTGCTCCTGAACCCACTTTCAGATCTGAACCCCATTGAACAAAAGTTCAAGTCTTCAAGAAAAAGATCTGACGATACCAATGAAAGTATATAAAATAAATCCCTAAAGAAACCTACGTATGACTGATCATTTACTCAATTATCCCAGTAAAAGGAAATAACCACTTTTTTGCAACTATTAGACAAAGGTTCCAAATTGACTTTGTTGCCTGAAAGTTCCAAGTTGCATCAGAGTCTTCCTGTTAAGAGTGAGAATCATTGGGAAGCAATTAATGTAGATGTCTAAATTCCAGCTCACATTGCACCTAGTTGGCCCAGGGACTCAAATCAGTAGTCATTTCCCCAGTACCAGAGGGACTATTTGGCTTTGCTATGCATGATCATGCAGGTCCCTCCCTGGTTTATAGAGTAAAAGCTATCATATTAGGAAAGGCCATATGGAGACATCTGAAAATGTCCATCCTCCACTCATCTATAAGAATCAGAGTTATATTCCAGGGGTTATGGAGGAGATTGGTATTACCATTAGATACTAAGTATAAGGGTATTGTCCCATATTTTATATTCATTTGCTTCACCAATCTGGTCCTGAAGAGATGGGATGAATATGGAAAATAGATGTAGACTCTATCAGATTTGATAAATTTGTAAAGTTGTTGCAGTTTGGGACATGGTATCATTGCTAGTGCAAATATGAAAGCCTGAGGTATGATTCATGCATGTTAATTTGATGAATGTGCTTTTACCATTCTGATTAAGAATAAGGTTAGAAATAGTTGGCATTCAAATGGACTGGATAATAATTTACATCTATGCTTCTGTCTCAGAGCTATGTTAACTCTTCCACTTTCTATCCTATTGTAGTCTGAAAAAGACCTGTACTACCTGGACAGTTCACAGAATATCTCAGGCAACCATTGCATTGATGGATATCATGCTGATTTTGCAAGATTAGCAATTTATGGCTAGTATGCTAGAAACTGTATAAGAAACAAACCCTAAGAAGATTCAGAGAAGTTTCATCCAGTGACCTTTATAAGTGTCCAGGTGTCATAATCATGCCGAGTTTCCATCGTCATCATCATCATCATTGTCATCATCATCATCATATACAAACAATGAGGCACAGTGTTTGACACACATCTTAGTTCTGAAGCCAACATAGCCTGTAGCTGGGAATTTCACTCTGGCCCATATATCCTATCGAACAGTCTTCCAGAATCAGGCCATCCGGTGGTAGGAAAGAATTATGTAGCAGATTCTGGTCTTAGTGTTTTTAGCCCTGTAACTTGCATCATGTCATCTGGCAGACCTTATGGTGTCAGGCATATCAGAAGTAGGAAAAATACAATGTGGACTTTGCTGCTAGCTCTTGTGAAAAAATCTAAGGCAGGTCACTGGAATTATGGAACAAAGCCAAGTATCCAGAGGATAATAACAATATGCCTTTTGAGAAACAACTCTCAAATTTTTGTGGGACCTGGTAGAAAGTAGATGTTTGACCAACGGGATTCCAAGTGAATATATGTCCAGAACTACTCATTGTAAATTGGATTCTGTCAGACATGTCAAGTTCTAAAGTCATCGAACATATATGGCAACAAGAGTCCATAACACATCTGTTGAAGCTGGATCAGAATGAACAGAGTGGTGTACACAGAGTACATATGAACACCAAAATTGTGGACTCCAATTTCTAAGGCAAATTCATCTGTTTATACCTCCAGTAGTTCCACTTTTCGACAACAGAATCCAACATTGAGCTCAAGTGGGTGGCTAATTGACTGCACCCTTCCATCCTGGAAGAGCCAATAAGATAATAGTTTTGAGGGAATTTTCTCTTCTTCTCTGCAGAGTTTCAATCAATACTATTGCTAAGAAACTATGGCATTTATATAAATTGAATTCACATGGCACAGTACCTGTCCAGGGGATTCACTTAACAGTGAAAGGAAGTATGAGGGTGAGCCAATGTTCAGAAAATCATTGGTCAAATCTTGTTCCATATCATTTAGAAGCAGAGAGCCATATACAATGCTGTAACTAGCTTTTAAAGGTTTAACCGAAGGAACCACCCTGAAAAGAAGATGCTTTATCTTCTGGATGCTGTATGTTCATTAAATTAGAGTCTGTGGTATAGTTTTGTATTCATGGTGGGAATGATATACAGATCCTTCCATTAGGGGTGAAAACAGGAGTGACCCCACTTATTATTCTTCAAAGACCCACTGGAGGATTTTGTACTTCCTGTTTCTAACACCCTGGGCTCTTGAGTGGTGGACAACCCAGTCAGGGTTGTCTTGTTAGGAGACACAAGTGGCCTACTGAGCTCTAAGTTATGGCTGCTGTCTGGGCTTTGAATTTCCTGTATCAAAGGACTAGATGGGAACAAAAAGAGCTCATTCTGCTAACAGGGCGATGACTCCAAATCAGCAGTACATTCAGTTGCTTCTACACTCTGAGGACAGGGAATGTGCAGATATTAGGCATTCTACTTCAGTGTCTCCTAATATACCTTTGCCTCATTGCTACTGAACAGACATATATAGCAATCCTAATCTGACAAGAATATTATCAGAAAACTTTACTGATTTGAGGAAAAGCAAATATGATAATGACCTGTATCATTACAATGGAACTGATCTCTGGTCTCTCCCTCACTCCTATAGCCTTCTGGCTTTACTGAAGTTTTTGCACCTAGTGAGCATTTGCTCTGTAGCTGAAATACACTTTCCTGAGATGTTGGGACAATTGTTTTCTCTTCTCTTTTTATTTTTATCCAAATATCATCTCCTTAATAAGAGTTTCCATGACTACCCTATTTAAAATACCATTACTTCCCTATACTTCATTCAACCTTTATTTTTCTCCATAGCGGTAGTCATCTAAAATACAACACAACTCTGTTGCTTATTTATTTATCTCTGTCCCAAATTCGAATTTAAGCTTCACAGTGACTGGAATTTTTGTCTGTTTGTACACTGCCATATCTCCATCCACTGGAACAATACCTGATACACTGCAGAAGACTTTATTGAGTGAATCAATGAAAAGTTCTCATCACAGGCACTAAATACAATGAGAAACAACATAGGCAGAACCTGAATCGCATAGATTATGATGTAAGTGGACACTGAGAAAATATCATCACTATCATCACGGCATCTAACATTTATTGACTGTTAAGCATATTCTAGAAAACTTGTACCCTGTTTTATATGCATTGTCTTATTTAAACCTCCCAACTCCATGACATTGGTATTAGTATTATTCCCATATCCTCTATGGTTTGGGACGAGTAAGTATCTTTAGTGAGATAGAGATGATAATCAGCCGAAGTAGTATTCAAACTGGATCTGATTCCAAAGCCCGGATTCATAGCCTGAGCTCTCTGTAGTGAACACAGGAAAGAGAAAACAGTTTTAAAGCTTTGCAGTACGCCAAATAAATAGAAAAGGATAGAAAAAATATTGAAATAATTTAGCAATGAGAAATGAAAATATTTCTTAGTAAACTTAGTATGTCTTAACAAAAATGTAGGTATGTCTTAAGAGGTCAGAGAAAAATATTGAAACCTCCAAAAGAAAAAGAAAGCTTTAAACTATGTACTATATATGCATAATTGTCTTCATTCAAAAAGGTAGACAATGACTATATCCTTCTCCATCAGTTTCTAAAACCAATTTTAATGGAAGCTTAATTAACATTATATTATAGGAGCAGAGCACAATCATCAGACAGGTTCTAGCAATACTCCAGTAAAAGTCCAGTAAAGAAAATAGAAATACTATACATAAATAATACTAATACATGGTATAGAACACCATGCTTTGAATATTCAAGTTACTATTAAAATTACTAGTTCAAGTCCATCCTATTTCAACACACTCATACACACAGGCACACACCAAATGGAAGAATGGAAGATTATTGTGCTAGTCATGGGTTTTTTTTGTTTGTTTGTTTTTTTCCTGTGAGGTCTGAGACCCAGGTGCAGGGTGTCATAGAAGAGTCTGCTGTCTCAGAAACAGACAGCTACATATTCTGAGTTTCTTTTAAAACATTCAAATTTCAAGGACAGTTATTCTGTTACTGTGAATGGAAAGCAGGTGAAAACTCTATAGAAAAGCAGCAAATCATCAGAACCACAGACCTGGAAAGCACTTATGACAGGATAAGAAACAATGGTAGATATATGTATTGTATACAGAATAATCTTAGCTAATGTGAAAGTAGAAAATGCATTTTCTTCAGAAAATTCTCAATGTATTCATTATTTTCATCCATATGTTCACATTCATTGAAAGAAATTTTCACTAGCTGAAAAATTGTAGGAAGCATTTATCATGCTATGAAATGTATTAGATTTTAATTTTACTGCACTGTTAGCTTATTCATTCATGCAGTTCTACACACACACACACACACACACACACACAAACACACTCATACATTATTTGAAAATCTCTTGATTACTAGATATTGTAAGGCCTGATGCAGAGATAAATAAGAATTTTCTTTGTTCTGAAAGTGAAGTAGTGGAAACGGTAGACTGCATACCACAATACCATATGAAAGGTGGTGTGGGAATAGACAGAAGCGGGATCCTCAAGGATTTTAAAGGAAGATTCACAAACTACTGTCAATTTGGAGAAGTAAGAGGTATTAGAAAGCATATAATGATCCAAAAAATTCTTGAGGCACTGAAAGATTACAACAAGACATTCACTATGGCCAGAGCACAGGAAGCCAAATTGTAGCAAGAGGTTAAAGTTGTCTTCAAAAGTGAGGTGTTTGCATCAAGTAACAGAAAAAAAGACAAAGAACATTTTGAATAAGAAATGTATATGAGCACTTTGGCTATTTAAAAGACCAGTAGAATGGTATGCGGGATGTACTAGAGTTATTGGAGACAGAAGGCAGCGATATAACATGCTACAGGTTAGACAAAACAAAAATCTGGTCTAACCCATGTTGTGCAAACTAATTTTAAACCCAGATGTCATCTTTGGTTTGTTGTTTGTTATATGCAGCAGTGACATCAGGCAGATGCTACACATAGCATTCATGAGTATATTTATTGCTTGATGTCCTTCATTCTTTAATTATGTATGTTAACACTACAATTCCCTCAGGCATTTAAGTTTTTGAGCTCTGGTCCAAATTTAGAAGTGGCAGAAGAATCAAGAGAAGAGGTCACAAGTCTTCTTCTTGCCATCTCAGATATATGGTTGATTTTCTAAGAATAGAATATCTGTGATTCTTTCTCTCATCCTTAATAAACACATTAATGTTTTCCATATTTTGGATAGCAACTTTAGTAATATTTGAATTATGAATGACCATGACTTTAAGACCACTTTTAATTAAAGGGATTTTAAAGGATATGCTACTCACAATGTTATTTATTTCTTAAAGATTATCAATAGTTCATTATATACCATGAACTTGATTCTTGGGCTCATTATTGATATTTCTTCATCCTACATAAACTGCTTTGCATTTAACTTGTAAGTCACATTCCCTGGCAAATAATTATTAGGAGAAGCACAGAAAGATGTATCACAATCAATGAGCCAATTTCATGTTAGGCAGTGAAATTCAAAAGGGAGAAATTAGTCTACAATTTGAAGAAAGAAATGGAAAGCCTGAAGTAGGCTTATTTTATGATAACTATTTTGTCCTTCACAGTAAGGAAGAGTTGAGAGCTATGGAGGTTATCATGAAATGCACAAAATTTCATTTATCATGCATGTCTTTTTTTTAGAGATATTGATTTTGATGGAGAAATTTCACAGTGTATTTTGAGACCAAAATCTTCCCAAATAGCTCAGTCTATCAATTTAAAGACAGAGTGAAATGAAACAAATGCTATAATTCACTGTGTGATCTCTAAACTGACAAAACAATTACTCAGTTATTTTCTACTGTGAGACCCTCTGTCGATGTCAAAAGTTATTTGGATTTTTATGTTTTGTTCTTCTATTGGAAAAAAAAAAAGTGGATCTTTATTTTCTCTAATGTCCTTACCTTTAACGAATGCTTAATACAAATAAACAGAGAATAAAGATGTTTCAGAAAAGGAAAAAAGTTTTTTCACCAAACACAAATGAAAATAACATTTTAACATAAATTAACTTGTTAATTATATTCATTACTTGTTAAATTGCAAAATCCTTAATGTGAGGGACACATGAAAATTATAATTTCAAAAAAAGGATGTGGTCGCTGGGAGCTAATAATACAATTTAGTACAATGTAACTAGAACTTTGACAAAATTAAATGGTTTTAGAGAAGGCTTAATCAGGTTGACTTCCTAAGGTTAAAAATGAATATTTATTCATTAAGTCATTAATATACAGTTTTTAACAATTTGCTCATAAGCTTTGTTTATATGGTTGTTTTATTTTTTCCTTTAATCAAATGACCGATTAAATCTCCACTTCACTTTAAGTAGATATGACCTAAAATGACAGAAATCCACCGTTTTCACAATGGAAAAGAATTAAAATTTTACAATTGAAGAAACTGACATCCAATCTCCAGGATATTAATACTTAATATTTACTGAAGGTTTTCTCTGTTGCTGGTACTTAAACATGTACTATCTCATTTAAGCCTCACACCAATTTCTGATCCAGCACCATTACATTTTCCACTTTGCAGAGTAGGAAACTGAGGTTCAGAGAGTTTAACTACTAAAAACCACAACACTTAACCCCGGTCAGATTTTAATGCTACTATTCAGTTATTATCAAAATATACGTAGTTTAACCAAAAAGCTTAAAAACTTAAATAAGTATACCATCCTACCTCATAGCTCACAAAAAAATGGATTCAGTAGTATGAGAAAAGTATAAAAAAGTTTATATTCAAAGTCTCTGTCACAAATTTTTTTAAGTCTTTATCAATATGTACTGCTGAAATGAATGGTGAACTGGTGATAAAATTTTTACTTGAAATTGATTAATACTTGAACATTTGCTTAGTGATCCCATGGACTAATTAACTAATGGGATGTAAAGAGTTTAATTCTTTTTGGACCTATTTTTTACATCTTATGACAGACTCATTTTCAAAAGAGGAAATTAATTTCTTTTTTATTATTATTTTTTTTATTTTTACAGACACATTTTGATTCGTTGTACGTAAGTGGGGTACAACTTTTCATTTCTATGGTTTTACAAAATGTTTATTCACACCATTCATGAAATCATACATATATTTAGGATAATACTGTTTCATTCTACTGTTTTTTCATTCCTACCCAACCCAACCCCTTTTTCCTCTACACCATCCAAAGTTCCTTCATTCTTCTCTTCTCCCTGCCACCCCCTATCATTATATATTGTCATGCACTTATCAGAGAAAACATTCAGCCTTTGGTTTTTTGGGCTTGGCCTATTTCACTTAGCATGATATTTTCCAACTTCATTCATTTACTAGCAAATGCCATAATTTTACTCTTCTTTATGACTGAGTAATATTCTATTGTGTATATATACCACAGTTTCTTTATCCATTCTTCAACTGAAGGGCATCTAGGTTGGTTCCACAATCTAGCTATTGTGAATTGAGCTGCTATGAACATTGATGTGGCTGCATCACTGTAGTATGCTGATTTTAAGTTCTTTGGGTATAAAGCAAGGAGTGGGATAGCTGGGTCAAATGGTGGGTCCATTCCAAGTTTTCTGAGGAATCTCCATACTGCTTTCCAGAGTGGCTGTACCAATTTGCAACTCCACCAGCAATTTTTGAGTGTGCCTTTTCCCCCACATCCACGCCAACACTTACTATTGCTTGTGTTCTTGATAATAGCCATTCTAATTGGAGTTAGATGAAATCTTAGGGTGGTTTTAATTTGCATTTCTCTAATTACTAGGGATGATGAGCACTTTTTCATATATTTGTTGACCACCTGTATTTCTTCTTCTGTGAAGTGTTACGCCACCTGCAATTCCCCTCAGTGCTTGACAAGGATTCCGCTGAGTAATAAAGGTGTTTGCAAAGTCTCATCATATTGGGAATTTGGTTGAGGACTTTCCTTCCTTGCTTGCTTAATATGTGTAGGTTTACTATTAATATTTTATGTGTTTTCCCTGAAAACAGGGGTCTTAACAGAATCAGGGTTAAAACATAAAAAACTGTTAATGAAACAGTAATTTCAGATTTAGTCCTTTGTAATGAAACTTTGAGTAACCAATAATGTTATGAGAAAATACAAAACTAGATTCTAGCTGCTGATCCCCTGTTGACTACTCTCAGATGACCTGAAGTATGTAGGCAAATAACTCCAACTCCATCAGGAATGATTAACAGGAACAGAAGAAATAAAAAAAATAGAGTTCCTACAGTTAAAACACCTTATGACAATGCTTATTTAATTAATGGAAAACCATGACGTCCCTACAGAGGGATGCCTCTTAAGCCCCTGGATTTAGACCCTCCTTTGTCTCCCATGGAATATTTAGACGTAAAATCAGGACATGTTATAATCTGGTTTGAAAGTATACATACAAGAGTGCAAGATATTCCATTTCTTAAAGATTAGGATTTACTAAATGCTGTAAATATTATTGGCCACCTATCCCCCGGAGAAAAAGTTCCTCAATATTAAGTTCACACAGTAGAAGATGATGTCATATTATTGCTAGCTTAAACTGTGTAGCACTTATTAACCACAGCAGTAGCCACACAACTGACATTTACTCAACCCTGCTGAACTTGCTTTAACCTTTATGATTAGTTAAGCAATATTAATGTCTTATTGTTTAGTTATAAGTTATCACAAGTAAGCAATTACTAAAAATAATTATAATACTTCATTGCTTGGTCTAGTAATGATTATACAAGATATTTTTGTTATTTTTCCTTGTGATCTTTTCCTGTTCTGAAAAAAACATGTGTAACTGTCAACCTTTTAATGTATAAAAAGCTGGCTGGGAAAAATAAAATGTAGAACTTAGCATCCAATCCTTGAGTTTGTGTTGCTTTGTTCTGCACCTTGCCGACTCCTACTCCATCACCTGTGACCACTACAACCCCTGCTAGGGCTCGACCCCGGCAGTGAAGTTTCTGCCCATTTCCTTGGCCCATTTATTGATTGGGTTCTTTGTATTTTGGGTGTAAAATTTTTTAAGTTCTTTATAAACTTTGGAGATAAATGCTGTGTCTGAAGTGTGTGTGGAAAAGATTTTCTCCCACTCTGTAGGCTCTCTTTTCACATTATTGATTGCGTCCTGTACTGAGAAAAACTTTAAACAGTTTTATTGAAGTATAATTAATATTTTTTAAAGTGTGCATGTTTAATTGATAAACTTGGAAATATGCATTCACTCATGATACTATCAACCACAATCAAGATATCAAACATGTCCATTAGCTTCAAGAATATCCTCATGTTCTTTTGTTGGTTTGTGTATGTGTCTATGTGTTAAGAACTTATAACATGGGGTATAGGGGTAGGAATGATAGTAGAGTGAAACACATTATTATCTCATGTACATATATGACTGCATGACCTGTGAGATCCTACAATAAGTATCAAGAGATTATAAAAAAGGAGAGATTATACTCCATTTATGTATAATCTATCAAAATGTATAAATGCATTCTACTGTCATGTACAACAAATTAAAACATTTAAAAAATTTAAAAAGAACATGTAACATGAAATCTACCCAATATCACATTACTAATTATAGATAGTATGTTATATAGCAGGCCTTCAGAGCTTACTCATCTTACACAATTGAAATTTTAGGCCCTTTGAGCAAAAATTCCCTATTTTATTCTCCCCTGAATATTAGTCCCCAGAAACCAGTATTCTGTTCATTTCTATGACTTAGACTATTGTAGATACCTTCTATAAGAGGAATCAAGATGAATTTGTCCTTCTGTGATTTTTACCTTAATATAATGTCCTCCAGTTTCATTCATGTTGTTGCAAATGTTAAGAAGATTCCTTCTTGTGTTTTCTTTTTGTATTTTTTTAGGCTAACGCATTGGATTGATGTGGCACTTTATCCATTCATCTGTATATGGAACATTTGGATTTTTCCCATTATCTTGACCATTGTGAGTAACACTATAATAAACACAGAATTGCTGATGTCTCTTTGAGATTCTAATTTCATTTCTCTCAGAAATGTACCTCTGTGCTGTTTTCTAGAGGTTGTCTTTTTACAGTCTCACCAATTGTATAGAAAGGGTTTAGTTTCTTGTTCTTTTTATTTTGCATTCAACCAACATTTTTGCTGCTTAGTTCTCTTTCTTATTTTTAACTTAACTCACATAGTTACACAAATACAAGGCATGAAAATTCTGTTAATGAGGCAGATATTATTGGATCTTATGGGTCATAAGGTCCTTGGGACAAAGCTGGCAGCCCCACAGTGTGCATCTTCCACAGATTCCTCTCCCTCTGCAACTCATTCAAAGCTTAGTGAATGGGAAGAGCAGCACACTGAAATGTGCAATTACCAACAAAATCTAAAGAGCCTCAAAAGTTGCTTTCCTCTTGTTAAAGGGCGAGTTGTGTAAGGTACAGAAATGAGTCTTTCACTTTACAGAGTACCCTGACACACCCTGAACTTCAGGGTCCTGAGGATCAAGACAAACATGTCAGCCTTCTAAATTTCATTAATGAGTTTCTCTTTTCTCTGAAGATCATTTGGGTAGTTCCTGTCTCCTGCTTACCAGATCCAGTGAATCTTGGATGAAAGGAAAATATAGATGAAACAACATACTCCATATTACTGCTCTCATAGAACAAAATTAAAATGTGAAAAAAGGAGGAATGTTAAGGTATTGACTTTAATACAACAGAAAGAGATCAACAATTGATTTACTACCTTATTTTAATAAGTTTTCTAAGTAAAAGACGATGAATATTGTCCAGATGTCAGGAAAACATCTGTAGTATAGGTGAACTGGCTTCACTGAAATATTCTACATATTTCTAGAAAATGGAAATCAATAGATAGTGCCTATAGCTAATTTATGTCTTTCAGACCTAAGGTAAGCTGCAAAGAATATATGGCAAACTGATAACTGCATTCTGATTTGGGCTGCATTTATATTATAACGTCAGGTAATTTTTACACAGGTGAAGCTGTTCACTAAGTGTTCTCCAATTATTCCCCTCAATCAAAGTATCACACAAATTAGTAGGATTTAATGGGAACTCCAATTCAGTGGTCTTCCTTCCTTCCTTTCCCTCCCCTTTTCTTCCCTTTCTCTCTCTCTCTCTTTCTTTCTTTTTCTTTCTCTTCCTCTTTTTCTGTGAGTTTGGAAGTTTTCTTAGGCCAAACTAATGTGTGGCACAAAGTCATCAGACTAATATTTTGGTTTCATTTGTTTCTTTGTTTGTATTTTCTGCAAACCCACAGTGCTGGGGATTCGAACCCGGGCCTTGCGCATTCGAGGCAAGCCTTATACATGATGAGCTATATCATCAGCACCAGACTAATATTTTGTATTTCTCTTTTAACATTAAAATTTTAGCTATAATTTCCATGACATTTAAACAATATGTGAAGTCTAATAATAAGCTAATTATTACTCACTCATAAATGTAACTGTTAAGAAATTTCCAAAAGTATTTAAAATATTTTAAATATGACTCTTACTTACATAAATTTGAAATCACCAATGGTGATTATTTTCAAAGATAAAACTCAGCATAGCTATTTTATTTAAGTTTAAAAAGTTCTATCATCTTCTTATCTAGTCTCTGAGAAAAAAAAGTCAGAATTATAAATAAAACCACGTTATTGCTGAATAAGTCAGATATGCTTGTAATCAAGTGAATCGCAGAACATATATATATGTACATATACACACGTGTGTATTTGTATATGTACATATATACATGCACATATACATTACACACATACATTCATTTTACCTGGTTGTTCTACATTTTATAATGTAGAAACCACTGAAATTGAATGAATTATACTCCAGTTTTATTTGACTCATTCTTGTATCACTTATAAACTTGAATCTTAAATTAATTTTTAAAAGATTTTAAAAATATTTAAAATATCATACCATCCTTTATATAAATATATAGGAAGTTATCCATAACTGTATAAATTATAATCCAATAAAACCTAGTACTGTAGATCATTTTCCAGGTAAACAAATAAATTTCTACTAACTAGAAGCTCTGACTACTCTAAGCATGGCATCATTTTTGTAAATTAAATGTTTCACAAAGCACATCTGAAATATGTTGCATGTAATCCATTAAATATCATACAAAAATATGTAAATAAATATTGTAATAACTCGCCATTACCATTATGCAGGAACTGCCCATTCCACATTTTCTTCTCATTTCCACTTTTAATTTGTGAGTTAGCAAGAATCTATTTTGGGTTGACCAAAGATATCTCTGAAGTATATATAGAATAAGCAGACTTATGACATAAATAAGATATTTCCTCTCTATAGAATAATGTGTCCCATTTATAGTAATTCTTAAGATCAACTTCCTTTTCATATTCAGCAAAGTTTTTAACAAATTTTCAGATGGATCAAAATACATTATAGCATTTTGGAAAAGGACATATGAGGACATAAATAGTGATTGGAATAAAATGTTTATAGTGTCTTAACAAATACATTCTTTGAACAATTAACTTTTTACCTACTAAATATGCAACATCAGGTTTACCAATTTGTTATGGAATAGTAATTAGGTTTATTTTTCTTTTTCTCACAACCTAACCTATGGCTTTTGGTGATCAACTCTTTAGTCTTAGAACCAACTTTTTTAGTTATCAAAACCGTATAACTGATGAAAGCAGGAACAACATCTGTTTTAAACACTTCTACGTACTGAGTTCTCCATATAGTATGTGACATCTAGTGGGACTTAAATAAATATAAATATCGCTTTTTTAATATTAATTTTTTAATTCTTCTAATTATTTGTACATGACAGTAGAATGCATTTATATATTTTGATAAATCATACATAAATGAAGTATAATTTCTCATTTTTTCTGATTGTACATATTGTAGAATCATATCAGTCATGCAGTCATACATGTACATGAGGTAATATTATGTTTGACTCCACTATCATTCCTTCCCCCAAACACCTTCAAATAAAGGAACTCTTAATGGATTTGCAGATTAATGCTCCCACAATATGTAAAACTTAGAGTTGGTATTGACAACTAATATGAAACAGAAAGCCTTTCTACATGTATAAATGAAAAGAGGGGAAAACATCTTTGGTATGAGGTATTAAAACAGTTTCTCAAAACACTGGCACATCCCCATATCAGAAGTAGTAATGTGACTAGGTTTTAGATGCAAAATAACATGTGAGATGATTATGAATCTTAAGAACCTAAGCTATGACTGAAATTCTAACCCCAAGTTGACAGTATAAGCAGTTGAGACCTTGGGAGGTGACTAGGTTCTGCCTAAGAGCATTGATAAGTGAATGGGACTGGACAGCTGCTTCACCACGTGAAATTGCAGTTAAGCAAGGCCATTTAGAAAGTGGATCCTAATCAGGCAATCAGGCACTAAATCTACTTGTGCCCTGATCTTGGCCTTCCCAGCCTTTAGAACTATCAGACATACATTGTCATTGTTTATAAACCACAAACTCTATGACATTTTATCATAGCAGCCTGAACAGATGAAGACAAGGGAAAGATACACCAGCCTTACTTTCCATGGTGCAGTGGTTACAGGAACTTATAGATATGATTTCCTACAGACATTCAACCATATTTGCATGGAACCTATATACATCCTTCCTGTATACATTAAATCATCTCTAGGTTACTTAAAATGATATGTAATACAAAGACTATGTAAATTATTGTTATACTGTATTGTCTAAGGAATAATGACAAGAAAAAAGGTACATATTTAGTACAAATGCAGCTGGGGTGGGTACTTTTGATCCAATATTTGTTGAATCCATGAATGTGGAAACTGCAATGCAGTTAGTGTGTGTTAGGATAGGTACAACTGGCTAGATAATGTTGTGGTAGCTAACAGTCTCCAAATTTTAGTGAACAACATAATAAAGGTTTATTTATTACTCACACTAATGTCCAACTCAGGTCAGCAGAGTAGGTGTTCATCAAAGTCACTTAATGACCCAGCTCAAGAGAGGCTCCATCCTACACTGGTTATATAATTATAACCTGCAAGTTATATTTATATCACATCCGTTCACAATTTGTCAGCCATGGCAATAAAGGCAGAGAAATGGAATATTTGCAGATAGCTTTAATGACCACAACACAATGCTAATAAACTAAATCAAATAAATAACAACAAAAAATTAAACATACACATGTAACTCTTTAAGAAGGGGAAGGTTTAATTCTACTAAGCAGTTAAAATTTATAATGTATCTATTGAATTGCTTCCTCTGAAATGTCTATAAATGGGCATTATGTAGGCTCTTTGTTCTCAAAGAATGATATTGTCCCTTTTGTAAAACCTAATGTAACCACAATATAGAGTTTTCCCAAACATCTTATATTTTCTTAGAAAAATGTTAGAAACATTTTTCTTTACCCTACACTCTTATTTTTTCTTTTTTTCTATGCTTACAATTGCTACTTAGACATAATCTAAGAAATTCATAATTTGATCAAAACTGCACATGATTCCAGAAGGGAGAAACTGAAATCTTCCCACAAAACCTTCAAATGTTAGTTATTTTTCCTTTCAGCAGCATCATTTAGCTTTTGCTACGTAAGAACAAATGGAACTGTGTATGAAGTATTTTGGTCATGCACAGCTGCGCTCAGATGAGGTTAGCAGCTAGTTGTTATTGAGGAAGAAAATGTGGGTCAACACTTCCACAACATTTTTGAAATTTTTTTTAATAAAATCATGATTACTCCTTTAAAAGGAGGTTTGGTTCCAGAAGGGTTAATGTATCAACTAAAGAATTTTTGTTTTGCTGGGAGTGACAGGCAGTGTAAGAGAGAAGCCAGGAAGAAGAACCCAATAACAAACCAGTGTCACACAGCTGAGGCATACAATGCCAAGAGAGACAGGAAGTCAATTTCCAGATGGATCCTCACAAGGCAGGAAGCCTGGTGCCAACTTCAGAATCATAAGTCCACTCTCTCTGTGTGGCTGTCAAGTCAGTCTAATGTAAACGCTCTCTGATAGTTCTATTGGAAAGAGTTAGGAATGACAGAAATTGAGATTGTGGGGAGTAATTCACAGTGTATACTATGGTGGGGAAGTAGAGATTTCTTTATCATTTGTGTTTGGAACACACAGAAGGAATAATAAAATGAATATTATTGTCATAATATGAATTTTCACAGCTATACAATGTATTTGAAGATAATATTGTCCGACTAATAGCCTCATGTGATAATCAAGGTAGCAGAATATGTAAGAATGTGTTTCCTACAATCATACTACCAGGATTCAAACGCACACTTTGCTATTCTTTTCTATATGAATTTTCACAGGTAACATCTTCTGGTGATTCAGTTTTATTTATCTATAAAATGAGATGAATTGATAATCTTATATGGTAATTGGTTAAATTAATAAGTATAAATCACTTAGATGAGGGTATGTACATATTAAGCACTAAATTACTTTATTCACTATTGTTTTTATTCACATTAAGAATATCTTATTTGAATAATATGTCCTTACAGGAATGTGGTAAAGTATTAAAACGAATTGAAAATAATTCTAAATTATTCTCAGTAAATTGACTATAGAGATAAATTAAGTAAAAACAATAAAATGATTGAAATACATCCACTAGAAATATGTCAATTGGCACCATTTAAATTAATAAGCATACATATTATTTTAAAAATATCCTCAAGATATAACTATATTTTTTATTTAAAAACTATTCTTTTGGAAATGTACACACATATACAAACATGCTTGCAAACACAGAACATTTCTGGAAAGATACGAAACTCTTCATAGTGATTACCTCTGAGGAAGAGGATGTTGTGTGTGTATGTAATAAAAAGAAACAATTTTCTTTATGTCATTCTTGGTGTTAGAATTTTTGAACTAGAACTTCTAATAGCATTCCAATAATAGATAAAAATATTTTCTTTCCACATACAGAGTTGTTTATTTTGACTCATAACGTGCTTTCTATTTCAATACATTTTTTCTTTTGCTACAGTAAGCATAATCCTCAGATATCTGAAGATGTGTTGAATTATGTATGAACCTGAAGGGAGCTTTTTAATTCTGGCAGTAGCTGCACTTTGTACTGGGGTAGGGTGGGGAAACCCTTTTTTCATTGATGACCTGCCAGAGCAGGATTAACACCAGAGCACCTTGCCAAAAGGGATATTCTCTGTGCTAGGTTATTTTAAAGTGTGTAGTTTTCCCAAGCAGAAAGCTATATTGGGATCTCATACCATTATTATCTCTGACATCAGTGAACCAAAGTATGTTTAATACAAATGCAAGTGACATAAAGCAAGCTTATAATGAAAGTTTCTGGTTCAAAGTAGCAGGGGACCCTAAAAGGAAGAGTACAGTTTTATTTGGAGGAGAAAGAATACAAAAAATAGCAGAATTGTTTTCCCAGTGCAGTTTCTAGGAAAGCTGTGAAACAGACTCTTTTTATAAAGTGTGGACACTGTTGACTAAGTATATTAAAAAGAACACATTCTTTCAGCCATTATTTTTAACATCTTTGCATCAATCATTATCTAATTTTAACCTTGTCATGCAGAGTTTCTTCAAGGACAGTTATTTCAAGTTGCTAGAGTTAGCACTAATATTAAGGGATGTTTTCACTTTTACCTATGTATGTCTATAAAAAGCACCTTAAGAAATACAAATTGAAATTTTGATAAATTCAGTAGTCTAAACATTTTATAGAAATAGTGTGCAAAATTAATTGTTTTCTTTTTCTCTGAACATTTGAGGCATGCATGTTCTTGAAAAACTTAATGAAAACATTACAGTAATTTTATAATAATGCCAATGCTTGAAAAAGATACTATCCTCTGATTATGCAAAAAATTTAATAATCTAATTCCTACTTCTCTATACTTGTAAGGAAATTAAATTTACTTTGAAACAAACTTCCTTCTAATATTGGTTCCACTGTAATAATATTTTGCATCCTTTGAAAGTTTTATGAATAACTCACATTTAACAATACTATTTGAAATACAATTTTGAAACTATTATTATTTAAGCAGTATTTTTATTCAGCACCACAATAATCATTATTAATAACATAATGTGAGAAAAAGTTCTTATCTATTTTCAGCCAGATTTTTAATAAGTTCTCAAGAATTCACAGCGAAGCTTGCTACTATATCCTTTTAGTTAAATAGAAGATTTAAAATGAACATAATATCACTATGTGATTTTAAACTTCAAATAAATACCATAACAATGACCATGTGATCTGTCCATCTTCATCAGTACCCATGCATGGAATTATCCAGAATACAGACTACAATTCCTACTATGTGGCCTAAATTAGGATCAACTGGGCATAGGGGTTGAGGTAAGAAATATTGGGAAAAGAATCTTTCAATTCAGTTCAGCCTTTCTACCTTTTTTATTCTGTCTTAATTTATGTCTCTGTATTTTCAGTCTTAACTTGCAAATTACTGATTAGTCTTCAGGCTTTATTTATTTGAAGTATCTTTATCTCACATTTATTTTTAAAGCCATTCTCACAAGTTATAATATTCTAGTTGGTAGCTATTTTCATTAAGCACCTTAAAAATATGATCCTATTGTTAGTTGACCTCCAAGATTACCACTGAGAAATCAGCTGATTTTTTTATTATTCTCATTTAAAAGCTATCTTTTTAAGACTGATTTTTTAATTTTTCAGAATTTTATCATGGTAGACAGCTGCTACTTTATCTTCTGTATGTGGATGGTTAAAAGCACTCTTTGAATTCTCAGGCTTGCTATCTTTCACTACATGGGGATCATTTTTAGTCACTCTTCAAATGTTATATCTGCTTCCTTTTCATCTCTTCTCTCATCTGGTGCTCTAAATGCAAGTATTTTAGAGGTATCCCCTATATATCTTAACATCTCTTCTGTACTTTATCTTTTTGTCTCTGGGATTTAGTCTGAACATGTTCTACATGTCAATTAATTAATTCATCATTCAACTATGTCTAAATTTCGGTTAAACCTATCCATTAATTTCTAACTTTCAATTAATATATTTCTACTTCCATCATTTTCATGTTTGCTGTCCTTAATTTAATGAAATTTTCATATCATTATCTAAACACAGTTATTTTAAACTACATGTTGGTTAACTCCAAAATCTACTTGAATATTTGTACATCTTTTTTAACTATTTCTCTTGATTTTCATTTAAATCATGTTGTCTTGCATAAATTTTATTAGAATAAATGCTGATATTGTATCTGGAAATTTTGTAGAGAAATTTGCAAGTCCCTTCTTTCAGCAAGGTGTTATCTTTGGATTTTAGCAGGCCCTGAGCACAGCAGATATTTGGGTTGCCCATGCCACATTCCCTTGGACCATCCTATTTCAACAAGCTGAATTGCTTGTATGAGGTCAACATTCCATGGCAAGTGTATATCAGCATTTTGGTTCCTCCTTACATAAAAGCTTTCTCCAATGCCGTGGAAGCCTATTCCAAAACTGTGCAGAAGCAGAGTCCTGAATTACAGGAAAGTAATGCTTTTGGGGACAACACTCAACAGACAATGATATCATCAGTAGGTAAACACTCCAGTTTCATATTATTCTGTGTAGGCAATTCTGACATTGAGTATTGCATGGTTTCTCTGAGGATTCTCTCAAGGTGAGAGCCAATTGCCCTCAGTAATAATCAGATCACTAAAACACTTTTTTTCTCTCTTCCCCTGATATTTTTTTCCCACTCTATCCCTTTCTGCTTCCAAAATAAAGGCTCAAATAGACTGATTGCATCCAGGTCTTTATATCAATCTCTGCTTTCTGAACTTAAGTAAGACAAGGTGGATCATCTTAATCCAATAGTGAACTCAGTTGATTTGAAATTAGAACTTCAGTCTTGGCTGGGTCAGTGAATTTCCACTTCATGCTTTCTCCAAGATTGAAGCCCTTTGGAAGACTGAAATAAAGTCTGGATTAGTTTGCCATTTTCCTAGTCACTACTTGGCATTCAGCTTCTGCTATCGCAGGAAATCTGTTTTCTCAATGCTGAAGTGAATGTATTTGTTTTTGTCCAGACTTTCTAATCTCATTTAGAATGTGAAAATTAGAATTTATTTTCACTTACAAATTATAATATAACCAATATATAGCTCAGTATAACTTCTTGAACGTGAATTACAGTTTCTCTAGTAATCACAAATCTGAAATATTAGTGTCAGAAAAAATTAAAGTTTATAAGACAATAAACATCACAATACATTTTGTAAATTAAAAAAATCCAAATGTTCTTCACACCAGTTATGAAGTTTGTCTTACTAATTATTATATATAATTTCTATGAATGGAATTAAATACCTTCAAAATTATAATTTGCTGAAATTTAGTAGCTTTTTTTTTAGATTTTACATTGTAGGCTGCAAAATTTAAGGCATGATGTGACTAAGTGTTAAAATCTCTGAATAATTGTTTCTAGATGAAAGGTATTAGTGTTACAGAAGAAATCTCACAACGCTGTAGAATGTAAGTTCATACTTAGTTCTGAAAGCAAGCAGAAAATTACTCTTTTCTTTCCAAAAGAAATTTAAATAACCCTTTAATAATCAGCATGTGCATAATGCTGACCACTGGGGAGAGGAAAAAAAATGCTAAGTGGTCATGTAAGAGAGATGCCAATATATTGTGCAGCCATTTGAGATAACAAGTAAAGCAATTGCTATTTTTGCATATACTATTGGAGACATGTCACCCTTATAAAATCTGTGAACTTTGAACACTTGCTGCAACAAAAGCAGAGAAGTTGCTAACTATAGGGTCATAAGTCCATCAAGGTACCCTGGGTTCCTTGCACACAGCCATGTAAGCAAAGGTTTGAACCACACGTCTGAGTCTTGGCAGAGCATGTCATGATACTATTTCATTAGGAGAGAATGGAAGACCTATAAGAAGCCACGCTGAGACCTTATCCTATTCTCCTCACTATCTTTCTCAGGAGGCTAGCATGAAACAGATTGTCATTTCTGAGTTTTGATAAGGTGTGGAGCTTTCTGCCTCATCCCTCTCAGAAGAGTGTCAGGACATGAAACTACCTAGGTGCAGTCTATCTTCAGCTCTTTATCCATGTGTATCCCTCAGATGTCATTGTAGTCATCTGACTCTTGTTGTTTTAATATTATCCTTTCCAATTTGTAGAACAAGAAACTGGCAACTTTGTCTTGATCTTTTTACTGACTATATAAGTAATATACAATCCAAATCTAAAAGTGGCTCCTTGTATCTTTACCCCCAAAAAAAGTCAGGTCTTGGGTTTGAACTAGCCTGTCTTGTGTGTTTGCTTGACAGTTACAGAGTCTGTAAACTGAGTATACTACACTTAGGTGCAGAACATGAGAAATTGTGGAGCACATAGAAGGAGAACAGAACTGAAACAACAAAAAGGTAAGGTAACTTGGAGGGAGGTCCACTAGTGGTCTGTCATCTATTTTAGCCCATTATAAGCATCACTTTCAAATAATAAAAGGGAAACAAAAAAAGAATAATTATGGAAAAAATTATGTAAAAAAATTATGTAAAAATAATAATAGCATTTAATAAGGCTGAATATGCTAACAAAAAAGTTATTTTATAAAACTTAGATTTGATTTGTTTATACAGATATCCCTCTGCATCAGTAAGTTATGTATGGCCATCATAAGACTGTATTTTTAAAAAATGAAAAACTGAAAACACTAAGTTACACCAACATAGAACAATAAGATTTTAATTGGCTCACAGGTGTGGGTGTAGATTAGGGTTTGCAGATTGTAGTCTACACTTAGCTGAGTCTCAAAAGGACTCTTTGCCTCTGTTGATCTCAACTGGACAGAGGGATAGCTGAGCTGGAGTCAACCTGGCTAGTTTGGCTCTGCTCCATGTATCTGTTATTCTCCTCTCCACAGGACCAGACCAGAGTGCTGGCACAGTATGTTCATCTCATAGCAATGGAGAGGCATAGAAAGGGAGGCCCAATCACTCAAATATTATTTAAGCTTTTGTTTATATTACATTTCTTAACATCCAGCCAAAGCAAGTTGTTTGCTAAATCATGAGCCAAGTTTGGAGAGCTATAGTCTTCCCACTGGTAGGAGAGCATGGCAAAGGCATATGGCAAAGGGTGTGGATGTATAATCCTATTACTGTGGAGGGAGTGAAGAATTGGAAAAATAATGTGGTCTGCCAAGTTCTCCCTAGTTGAAGTCTCTATCTGAAGACATGCTTCAATTGAGTGCAATCATGTGTACTCAGAAGTCTACTAACCAAAGCAAAAAATCACGGCAACGAATCTATATGGACATGCAGACAACAACATTTAAATTGCCTATAAGTCTAAGAATAAAGTATAAAATTAACTTGTCATCATATAGCAGCTTTTTTTCCCAACAAGATCATGTTTTCCGCTTTTACCACTTAAGTGCATTGTGTATTATGGTTATTATCTCCCCCACATTATCGAGTAAAAAATGTCTTCAAAAAATGATAAAAGCTTTGAAGAAGGTAATTGAACTTAAAAGTTCTTGAAAAGTTCCTGTGATAGGAGGAAAGTTGGAAGTTATAAACTGTATAGACTAAGGAAAGCACAAAAACGTTCAAAGACATACATGTATTAGAAAATTTTAAAAAATGAGGGAAGTGATTTGGACTCTGGAAAGCTTTACCGTGCTGCCAGAGTGCAGGAAACAGCTGGAGAAACCTTGTGCAATGGGTTAATGTCTCCAAACAGCAAAACAACATGCCATGGAACATCATGTGGACACAACAGAACCTGCTGTGTACATTCCAAAATCTGACGAAGAAGGAAATGAGGAGGTCATCGAGTTGGTGAAGGAGTTGGGTTTCAAAGGAAATACTGGTGGATCAAATGACCTCAAAATACACAGACCTGTGTAATTTAAATTGTCATAATTGAAATGTCTTTCACAATAGTGAGGTATGAGCCATTTTCCTGATGGATTACATAAAATTTGGATCAAGCGTTCCCAGTGTAAAGCTCACTTCAACGCTTGTTACTAAGGAACTCAGCCTGTTTCATTTCACTGTTGACCTCTGGAGGAACAAGGAATATTTGACATAAACTCTTGAAAAAAATAGTATAAAAACAAAATCCTTTTACTTACAAGTGAGAACAACCATGACATAATGTCAAAAGCCTATCTTCAAAAGTACAAATGTATTGTTTATGAGGATCTACCTCCTCTCAATTAAGTAGCTATAGTTTTAAACTAGTCCTTTAAAAAGTTCTTATTTTGTTAAGTGTATTTGTCTACATTAGTGACCTTTAAAATATTATTTAATTAATTCTTTATTTACATCACATTAATTTATCTAGATATCCCTTGATGTAAGAGGATAATGTAATTTGTGCTTACTTTTAGACATTATCATTGAATTTTCCCCCCAAATATATCTACAAATGTTCATTAAATATTAAGTAATTACTTAGTCTTTTAAATACTCTATATTGCATTGAAACTCTTAGCCAATTTTTATAAGTTTATTTGAGTTACTTGTCTTAATATTTGAAAAAGTTTTAGATTTTTGTATGGGCTGATAAATCATTATAATTTTTGTTTGTTTGTTTTGGTAGCAGGTATTAGACCACTGAGCTACATTTCTAACTCTTTTATTTTTATTTTTTAATTTTTTTCATTTTGAGACAGTGTCTCTCTAAGTTGCTGAAGTTGGCTTTGAACTCTCAGTCTTCCTGCCTCAGCCTCCCAAGCTGCTGGGATTACAGGCATGAACAATTGTGCCTTACTATAATTTTTTTAATATGATGGACACTAGGTTCCTGCTTTATTGAAACTTTTGTATTAAACATGTTTTTAAGAATGTGCTAAATTAATGTATCATGAAATACATGTGTGTGAGTACTTGACTATGTGGGTCATGATCAATAAAGAAGTATTGGAAGTTGCTAATGTCCTCTATACTTAAGAACCTCAAAAGAGGTATTAACTTATGAACAATAATGTCTCTAAAAATGGAAGAGAGGAAAAATCCAAACTGAATTCTATGGTCTCACAATGTATTTTTTCCAGAAGTTACATGTGGTTTTCCTCAGAAGCAGAATGTTTCTTGGACATTTTTCAAACTTTCTAATTATTCCTCACATGTATTCTACTATTGCTTTGGCATTTAGAGCAGCAAAATGACCAGCAAAAATAAGATCTCTTTAGTCACTTGCATTGATGAAGGTTCTCAAAATTCAAGTTTTGACAGTACTTCCATGTGTCATTAAAAATAGACTCATTGTTCCCAGTGTCATTACCTGAAGTTTGTTGATGCTTTAGGGAACACATGCTTATACAAAGAATAATCCCCATACCCTTTGTCAAACAATACATATTTAAAATGCACTGAAATAATTTTTGAGTTTTTAGTTTGTTTTATCATGTCTTAGAATCCTCGGAAAGTGAAAGGTACTCTGGCCTCTCTCGTCCTCTGACACCTTGCCTGGGAGTGACTGTTATCATCCAGTGTTACATGGAAGGAAAACAAAGTGACAGGGTTTACTTACCTACTAAAAGTAGCACAGTTTATAAGAATGGATGTACAATTCAAATCCAGGACAGTTTAATCCTAAAATCTAGGTATTTCTCATCATAAACCATCCAAAATCAATTTTAGGTAGTGGGGGCTGTGATAATCATAAATTTAGTTCATTCAAAAAATACTATTTTATTTATCATAACTATACTTTTATAGCTTCAAATAATCTATGACAAAACTGTTCATTGGAAAATATTTATTATAAAGCAAAAGAACAAGCAATACAAATGATAGCTTTTACTTACCATAGGGATTATAAACAACGCATATTAACTTTTCAAATACAATGATAAGCATGATACCTTCCTATCATTCATATCAAAATGCAAAGATAACAAAAGGACCTGGTTTATTTGAGTCAAGGATTTTCTAAATCTAATTCTTTTTCTAAAATATATTCTTCACATAAGTTTGAAATTATATTTTCACTGCAAATCTTCTTAATCTACATAAATCTTTAGTTTCCCTCACTCAGGCACTAGGTAACAAATTCCAAAAGAAAATTAGTTTTTGGCTATTTGTATGAAGAACCTTCCTAAGATCAGAATCCTTCAAGGCCCCAAGTTCTATTAATTTTTTCAGAACCACACAATTTGACAATAGTCATAACAAAAATGCTGTATTATCCTTGGATCAGTAATCACTTTGTTTGTTTTCATGAATTCTTATTACAAAACATAAATGTAATTAAGATTCATATGCACATATTATCTCAAACATAGTCTTTTCTCTTAGTGACCAAACTCAGGCAGTCTGTTCAGTTACCAAGAGCACATGTTTTCCCTTCATTCAGGGAAGCTTCCAAATCTTCCATCTACCTAAGACAGGGTGTTTGTAAGTATCTAAAAGTAAACAAGCTGAGACTCACCAGGGTTAGAGTCTCTAAACATTCCTTGTAAAGTAAAATCAACTCAGGACATAAAATTGGAGCTTCCTGAGCTCCCTAACTTACTTCAACAATTTGGAATTTATGTGGTAGTGTCCTACAGATTGTTTATGCCTCAGAAACTTATGCTCATACCGAAAGGAAGTTCTTCAGTAATCTTTATGCTTTAAATGGCTCCAGCAGGATTGCAGCAGTGGATAGTAATAGCCAAGGTCCAAAGATCAACAAGCACATTCATTTTCTGTCTCTGGCTATAAGCAGATATAGCCTGAGGCAAAAAAAAATGCTATGAATAAAAATTACAAACTTATTAAAATATTCACATTTCCCCAAGATAATTTTATTCTGAGCATTATAACTTGCATTTGACCATTTACCTCCAAAGATTTCTACTTATAGTTTATTAACCTAATAACTTGCAGCAACCTGAGAGTATTGGTTGCTCTGCTGGAAACCATTTCATTTCTAATTCCCTAATAGGTCATTTTCTGTAATTGAAAATATCTAAACTGACCCAACGCTCAAGTTTGTATAATGGAATTTTTATAATTTTTTAGCTATTGAGATATGACTGATATATAAACTATTGAACCCATTTAATGTATACATTTTCATGAGACTAAAAATTTGCATACTCATGAGGCCACGACCTAAGCAAGAAACAAAATAAATCCATTACTTCCTCTCTTGTATTCTTTTATGGATTTTGACTTTTTTTTTTTTGTAAGAACACGTAACATGAAATCTGTTCTCTTAAAATATGTTCAAATATACAATAAGGTGTTGTTAACTGTAGGTACTGTACAGTAGGTCTCTAGAACTCATTCATTCTGGCTTGCAGAACCGATAACCATTGAAAGACAATTCCCCAATTCCTCCTCCTCCACTGACAATCACCCTGCTCTTCTCTATTTGTATGAATTTTACTATTTTAACGAATTCCTTTAAGTTCTCTGAGATTAGCTTATATCACTTAGCAGAATGTCCTCCAAGTTTACTCATGTTGTCAGAAATGGCTTGTCTTTCTTTTTGGCAGGGACAAGTAGTGAGGATTGATCCCAGTGGCATTTTACCACTGAGTTATAACCTCAGTCCTTTTTAAAAAAATTTAATTTTATTTTGAGACAGGGTCTCATTAAGAGTGATACTAGCCTCATAAAATGAATTTGGAAGGGTTCCCTCCTTTTCTATTTCCTGGAATACTTTGAGGAGTATTGGTATCAGTTCTTCTTTGATGGTCTTGTAGAATTTGGCTGAGAATCCATCTGGTCCTGGGCTTTTCTTGGTTGGTAGGCTTTTGATGGTTTCTTCTATTTCGGTGCTTGAAATTGATCTGTTTAGATTGTGTACACCTTCCTGATTCAGTTTAGGAGGATCATATGTCTCTAAAAATTTGTCAATGTCGTCGATGTTTTCTATTTTGTTGGAGTATAGATTTTCAAAGTAGCTTCTAATATGTTATATATTTCAATGGTGTCTGTCGTAATCTTTCTTTTTTCATCACGAGTTCTAGTAATGTGATTTTTCTCTCTCCTCTTCATTAGTGTGTCTAGGGGTTTATCAATTTTGTTTACTTTTCAAAGAACCAACTTTTTGTTTTGTCAATATTTTGAATTGTTTCTCTTGTTTCAATTTCATTGATTTCAGCTCTGATTTTAATTATTTCCTGTCTTCTACTATTTTTGGTGTTGATTTCTTCTTTTTCTAGGACTTTGAGATGTAATGTTAGGTCATGTAGTTGTTGACTTTTTATTTTTTTAATGTATGAACTCAATGCAATGAACTTTCCTCTTAGTACTGCTTTCAGAGTGTCCCAGAGATTTTTGATATGTTGTGTCATTGTTCTCATATACCTCTAAGAATTTTTTTATTTCTTCCCTGGTGTCTTCTGTTATCATTGCATCATTCAATAGCATATTATTTAGTCTCCAGATGTATGAGTAATTTTTGTTTGTTATTTTATAGTTCATTTCTAATTGCATTCCATTATGGTCTGATAGGATACAGGGTAGGATCTCTATTTTTTTTGTATTTACTAATGGCTTCTTTGTGGCATAGCATATGGTCTATTTTGGAGAAGGATCCAAGAGCTGCTGAGAAGAAAGTATATTTGCTTGATAATGGATGAAATACTCTGTAAATATCCATTAAGTCTATATCATTGATTGTATAATTTAGTTCTATAGTTTCTTTGTTCAGTTTTTGTTTGGAGGATCTATCCAGTGTTGAAATACAAAGGATCATAAGAGAATACTATGAACATTTATATGTCCAAAAATTGGACAGCCTAGGAGAAAAGGAAAAATTTCTAGAAACTTATTCCCCACCAAGAATGAATCAGAAAGAAAAGAAAATATAAACAGACTAAAATCGAATAAGAAGATTAAGTCAGTCATCAAAACCATTCCAATGGAAAAAAGTCCAGTACCATATGGTTCCACTGGTGAATTCTACCAAACATTTTAAGAATTGACTTAAACCTTCTCAAAAATCTTTTTTATATGTAAGAATTTAGGTTTAAAACTGACTTCCAGTAAAAAAAAAAAAAAAAAAACTAAAAGCTTGTTTTAAAATCATTGTTTTTTTTTAAGAGAACAAAACAAGTCCCTCTCCTCATTCAAAAGTAACCTCATCCTCAAACTATTTAGAATCCAGTTATCAATATGATACATGATACAGGTCATGAGATGTGCTATGTTGCTTGCTTGACTGAATAAAACTGCTAAAAATTGTACCTGGGTATTGGTGCTTATAAAATCCTTTGCACTCTACCTTCAGCACGTGTTTACAGATTAGTGGCCAACAAGACTGACCTCTTCATATCTCACTGGAGTACACAGTGAGACAGACAATCTAGACCAGAATTTGATTCATCATCCTTTTCACAGTGGATGACATTTTCTTTGCTTTCATAAATACAGTAAATAGATTACAGTTTTTATTGAAAGATACACTAACCTCCACAAAAATGCAAAAGACAGCATGTTCCATAGAATATTGAGGATATCCTTATCTGAGACCTTGGGATCCTGCTATTAGCCAAAGCACCTTGCACAGTACTGCACAAAACCAGTACTCAGTGAAAATTGGTGAAATCGAACATTACACACTGCAACTCACCTCACCACACTTTAAAAACCAGACCATGATGTAGGAAAAAGTACAGAATTGAGAGTCAGCATGTCTGCCTTTGGGTATCAATTCTGATATTTATCAGTGATGTTTCCAGAAAAGTCATTTCCCCTAAGTCTGAATTCTGTCTTCTATAAAGAAGAACTAAAATGATTTTCTAACAAAATTATTAGGAGAATCAAAACATGTAAATAAGTGTTTTGTAAAGAATAACATCAAAATACTCTTGAAAATGGGTAGAATATAAATAAAACATTAAAAATACACCAAAGGGCTGGGGTTGTGAATCAATGGTAGAACACTTGCCTAGCACGGGTGAGACACTGGATTCAAACCTCAGACCACATATAAATAAATGAAATAAAAAGGTCCATTGACAACTCAGAAAATATTTTTAAGAAACCACCATGATTCAACTATTCTTATTAGTGTTACTACATCATCAAAGTTTATCTTCTATTGTACCCTGGAATAAGCATTACTGCAAATAATAGCAACCTGAATTAAATAACTGAATGATATTGACAACACAAATGTGTACTACAATTAAATAACATAGAAATATTCTTATATTAATCACTCATCTTCTCATTGCAATGAGTGCATTCATTTCCCCTTTGTCTTATTGGCAATTCTTCTGTGTCATTTACTTTCAATCCTAGAACATTAGTGCATAACAAGACAAAAGATTTCTACTCATTAGTGACTATATACTGAATTATGGAGAAATCCCGTTTTGATTATGTTGTGTTTAATTTTAGTTTTTATTGGTCTTGCATATTTCACCTATTATGATGATGGGAAAATGTAAGACAAAAAGAAAATGTTAATGCAGCAATTTGAAAAGAGTCAAGATTTGATAGCAATGAGAAACTGAATAATAAGTGGGATGAAGGAATTATGGGTATAACTAATGCTATGTAACACAAAAGAACACATACTAGCAGCAAAATGTATATTTAAAAAAACATATATGGCATCACATTCTACCTTTCAGGTAAATTTTAAAATAAGAAGTTAATTAGTTTTGAACTAGCCAAATCCATTGTATAGAAGGGAAAACTGATGTTTTCCCTAGAATATTTAAGCAAATATTGTTTGTAAATAAAACCAGGCATGGAGTAACTGTGGCAAATCTCAAACAGCCTTTACATGTTGATAATATCTGAAAGCTACTTTGTTTGATATATTTTCTAGAAATTATTTTAAAATACTGTTTATAAAATATTTCATTTCCACTATATAACTTCTGAGGAAATAACACCTATAATTATAATCATCTTTGCATTTATTATGATTCAATATTTTCTTCAAAAATTATAGCTTCAGATTACATGTGGCTGGTTCCCTGTTTTTATCTACTGCACTCCTGAACCTCTTCATTCAATTAATTACAAGGTTTTCCCAGTTCCACCTCCAGGATTTTCTACCTGTCCACAAAACTCTGCTTCTACTTTATCACTGTTCTCAGTACAATGCATCCTCCAAAGTGCAGTCAGAGTAAATTAGTCTTTCACCAAACCAAATCCAGTATCTCACTCCACCTTGAAGTTTCCTAGCAGTTGTCCATTGACATCAAGACAATCCAGATGTTTTTCTTAAGTTATATTCCCTTGTTCTCTCTCCATTTCTTGTCAAATACTCCCAAGTCCTGCCCACATCAACACATGTTCACATATTCTATGCTTCAATAATTCTCCATGTTCTTTAAGCCCCCAAGCTTCTCTAAAAATATGCTCTCCGCCATCTAAAATACTTTCCTCCTATTTTGTCCTACTAACTTTTCACTCTTCAGGTCTCATCTCAGGCATCACATCCCCCAGGAGTACTTAACTCTGACCAGGCTGTTAGCCTGTTCTCTCTTATCTCAACCCTACTTAGTCTGATTTAGCATTTTTTCCTCAGTATACCAGAGAAACAATATGATAGGCAGTTAACAAATGACCATGAAAAAGTAAACGATGAAGAAATAAATATTTTGCAGGAAGCAGTGGCACATGCCTATAATTCCATCAGCTTGAGAGGCTGAGGCAGGAGGATCATGAGTTCAAAACCAGCCTCAGCAACTGCCAGTGCTAAGCAACCCAGTGAGACCCTGTCTCTAAATAAAATACAAAAGAGGGCAGGGTATGTGGCTCCTGGTTGAATGTCCCTGAGTTCAATCCCTGGTACACCGCCCCCCGAAAAAAAGAAATATTTTAAACAAAATTCACAACCATAGAAATGCAAACTTTTACCCCATTTGTGTACAATGAATCAAAATGCAGCCTGTAAAAATAAAAATAAATTTTAAAAATTCACTGAAGTATATTGCCAATCAAAATATGATTCTCATTACTTTCTTGGGGGGAGGGGACAAGTTTAAAATTTTACAGAAATTATTTCACATTATAAACCTTGTTTATATATCCATTAGTCCAAATTCAAATTAATCTTTGTTTTCAGTTCATTGTTTCTAATCAACTTAAAGAAAATGTCCTGGTAATCACTATGAATTATTTGAACAAAACTTACTTCAAACAATATTCCTGGTCTATGATTTAAATTTATCACTCACTTCCTAAACTCACTATTCAATTTGTTTGCCTAATGATAAAATAGAAAGAGATATATTGAAAACAAATTCTCAAGGTAAAAGGGAGCCTCTCTTTTATGGGAGAAATGGGTTGTGAAATGTGTTAAATATGTAAGAAATTGTTTTTAATGCTGAAGTAAGGCAGCTAACATTTTGACAGAATTTTAGTGTCAAATGAACATTGAGGAAGCATAATAGACATGGTTAAAAAGGAATCTAAAAAAATGGAATATAAATTAGTGTTCTCCTGAGTTAAGAGGAAATATGCTGGAGAAGCTTGAACCTTGAAATAAATGCAGGCAGTTTCACTTGTCAATTCCATGAAACACTTAAGGAATAATATACTACTCAATATCCTCCAGAAAACAGAAAAGAGGGAAACTCCCTGCAACATGTACTATCATAATACCAAAACCAAAGATGTTTGAAAATTACAGATTAGTATCTCTCATGAATACAGGGTAAAAATTTTTAGCAAGATCTTAGGAAATAAAACCAAGCATTAGATAAGAAGGATCTAGGATCCAGTTCTATTAGTTATTGACTATGTGAGTGTGGAAGAAGAAAATTCTTTGAGCCTTTTTGTGCCCCATCAATAAAATGGGAATGAGGGAATGACAGTAACGAATCACCCTGTGAAAAATTTGAGGAGTGATGTCCTTTCCTTTAAGTATATAACACAATATCTGGAACAAAGTGGAAATTCCTTCATTGGTGGTCAATATTATGGAATACTGGAATGGACACAATCACTATGAATTATGGAGATGAGACCATTACTTTACCTCATGTAAAATTAATATCTCATCTGGACTTTGAAGGTGGGCCAATGTTGGGAAAGTTATAAAACAGGTCGGGCAGGCTGAATTTAGACTTTACTCAAATCTTTATTATGGAACATTTATTATATGCTACCTTGTGCTATCGTTATTTGTGAATAACAGATTCCTTCTACTACATTGAAAATTTTGACAGGATGGACCAACTCTATTAATTACTTGGCAACTAGAATATAGTAGACTCACAACATTTTGGCACTGGTATATTTAAATATCTGTGTGGGTGTCTCCAAAGAAAGAGTCTGACTGAAAATTGAGAAAAAATTAAATAGGTAAGGTTCTATTATAGAAGGCCTTCAAAGCTAGGCAAAATATATTCACTTTTATTAATGTTTTTTTTAAATAAACCCAAACAACTGGTGATTTATACAGTAAAAGTATTAAAATATTTCCAAATTAACATGAATATAAAGAAATTCTAAATAGATACCAGTAAGATTTTTGCATGGAATAGGAGAATGATTTCATAAATCACATTGAAGAAGAAATATTCAAGGATTGGTAGTAGCTTTTAAAAGAAAAATAGTAGTAAAAGCATAAACAGTTAAATGTTAAAGCTCAATATAAAGCAAATATTATCAAATTTATTATGATATAGATAAGTACAAGATTGAAACAGACACAGATCTTAAAATGGGCTACTTTAATCACATTCTGGAAGACTCTGAAAATCAGGGACTGAAGAAAATTGTTTCCACAGACAGAATATCACCTATATATTTCATTGTGCACTTTGCCTGAAAAAACAGATTACCTAAGGTAAGGAGCATACCAATTATTGGGCTGTGGCTAATGATCAGGGACTTGGAAAAAATAAGATTAAAGACTTGTAACTAAGAACATTTGGAAGAAAATACTCAAAACACTTCCATAGTGGAGTAGATCATTAATAAACTGCTAGATACATTCACCCTCTCTGGACAGGGGTGAGCCTCCTTTTTAGCAATCTGGGTACTTGTTCAGTGGGCTTATAAACAAAGTGGGTGGTTATAGTGGCAAGGGCATAGAATATGAATGGGCATAATGCCAAGGAATTGCCTAATTAAGATTGATCTATCACCTGTGTCACACAGATTTTTGGAAGTGGTCACTAACCTTTGTCCCTCAGCTTGCTATCATGCTTCATTGAAATCAACCTGCTGGATGATGACAGAATGACCACATTAGACCCCTTCCATCACAAAGAATGTTATTACGCCTCCTCATGGAATTAGACATTCATTATGCTTTTGCATTTTCTTTCCTTACTCATTGTGCTTATATCAGAACCACCATCTGTGAACTTACTAAATGCCTAATGCACCAACAGTTTATCCCATGCAACACTATTTCTGTCAAACAAAGTGTAAAAGATACAGGCAAAGGTCTAATGCCCATGAGATTTGCTGATCTTATCAGCCATGAAACAGTGGAAAGACCCAGTGAAGACTTAATTATGTTCCCAAGCAGTAGACAATATGTCAAGAGACTACCGCTCTTACCAACTTCTAGTGACCACTTACTCTATATTTTAACACAGTTATATACTGGGCAGAGGTGCCTTAGATAAGAGATTTATTCAGACCTATCTCAGAGACCCAATCTATATTCTTCAATGTAAACCCAACCCTAAGAATGATGGGAGTAAAGGAGAATAGATGCTACTGAGCACATAAAACATGCAAGGCAGTGTTAGGTCTGTTTTAGGTGAGGAAACAGGCTCAAGAAAGTTAACTAACAGTGGGGATAATACTTGAATGAAGATTAGAATACATGTAGTTTTTATTCTAAAATCCATGATTTTCTAGAGTGAAATGTAATAAAAATAAATAATCCCTTCACCAAAGAAATTTCTACAAACATTTAAAACATACTAAAAGATGGAGGAACTTTAGATTATGTAGAAGGAAATGAGAGGGAGAGGGATATGAAAAATTGTGGAATGAGACAGACATCATTAGCCTATGTACATGTATGATTACACGAATGGTATGAATCTACATCGTGTACAACCATAGAAACGAAATGATGTAACCCATTTGTGTACAATGAATCAAAATGCAGTCTATAAAAATAAATAAATAAATATAAAAAAAGAAAAACACAACTTGTGTCTATTTCAAAGAATATGCAGTGCTTTTTGGAGCAAAAAAAAATCTCATTGTAGGAGGTTGTTGAGAATGAATATTTTCAGTAAATACATTGCTTATTTATTCCTTTGCTTAACTTGCTATATGTCTTCTCTACATGTGAATGACATTAGAACAATACACTGTCCACTGTTATAGTCACAGTTCCTCAAGTGGTTCATGGTACTTCGCAAATATTCTATAAATATCTATCCTATGAATTAATTAGTTGATAATTAAACACAACCTTAATCATGTCTATTCAACCTCCTCCCACCCTTTCATAGAATCCATCTATCTATAAGCAGAGACTGATGGAGTAGCTAAGGAGCTACGTGTTTAAAAAAAATAATTCATCTGTCTGATTCTAGGTACTATTCAAGGGCTTTCTCCATTCTGATTAATGACTACATCTGGATACTTATGAAAATGAATCTAGGACTACATTCCTGAGACCACTGTCCCTAGTAAACTGTGAGATCTTCAGCAGGCAACTCAGTGAGTTGAGGTTTGTATTTCCTCAGCTGTGAAATGAGTAAGTTTATGAAGTTGATCTCTAAGACTACCTCTGCAATCTAAACTTCAATGACTCTAAGAGTCACATTGTTGATTGCCTTTTCACATTTCAGAAGAGTGGGAAGACTGTAATTTAAAATGAAATTCCTTATGGAACAGGTCGTATTCACTTGCATGTTACCTACTATTACAGCATATAATAATAATACATGATATGTAAACATAAAATATGAAAATATAAAATACAGTAGTAGAAAACATGCCATAAATTGAACTTCATCAATATAACTTTTCTTTTTTCTGATTATGTATTTTTCATGCAGATAGTATAGTTTCCTGCAAAAATGATCTCATAACAAAACTACTCAAAATGTTCAATTTTACCTTAAAGATTATTTAAGTAGAATTTATTGCACAGTACCATAAATCAGTCTTTTGCGCACACATCTTAAAGAAGTAAATAATACATTCACTTCAATACACAAAGCTTAATTACTATTATTAAATTGTTAAATCAATAACCTTTAAAGGTCTATAGTATTCAATTTTCTTAAACTAATTAAAAACACACAAGAGATATTTTGTCTTCACTGGCTTTATAAAATTCCCTGATTAACATGCCAGATGCCACGGTTCTTCGAGCCTGACGAAGGCTCCCTGGAGTTAATGTCCTTTCAGCAGTTGTTGCCAGAGAACTGAAACAGATTGTGCAAGGCTGCATAATCATATGATTTTGCTCATATTGAGGAATTACTGCTACAAGAAAAATGAACCGTCTTGATAAAAAAAAAATAGTTTACAATAAAACACTACCTGGATAATGATGAATTTTCAGTGCAGGTCAGTGCTATGGTATCCCTTCATATTCCAGTTCTGAGACCTCTATTTCTATTCTTCCTCATACATATCATTGTAATAGAACAAAAAAGCTCTACAGCAGCCGTGCTGAAAAGAGAGGTGCTCTGGTTGGTGTAGGTTGTGTTTGTGGGTATCATTAAATAAAAATGGAAGAAAAGAAAAATTAAAGTGCTTGAGCTTCTTCATTTTTAACTTGATTTTTATATTCCTTTAGTTACCATATTCACTAATTCAGATTATGATGCACAATCATGAACGAGAGTCAGTCAGTGAGATGGCATGTTTACATCTATGTGTAGTGTGTTACTGCAACCCAGGCCACAGGGCCACCTGGGATAAAATGGTCAACCGTGGAAAATACTGTTAATTTCCTCCCATATCCATTCTCCCCTTGCTGTTTATTAACAGAAACATGATTTTACCTAAGGAAATAATGTGATGAAGACTAATAATGGATCTTGAATAATTGATCTTGAATAATTCCTAGTGATGAAGACTAATAATTGATCTTGACCACATCTTTCCTTTTTTTCCCAGCATCCCTTGAAGCTGAGTAGATGAGAAGCAGAGCCTGTTATGGCCAAAAAAGACTTAAGTCTGCTGAAAGTGTTTTCTTTCCCAATAACAAACCCAGCACAACCCTTTTCCCTTCAGTCACTAGCCTGTATCATCTTTCTGTTCAAGAGGGAATAGGCATGGGATCTCTCAAAGAACTATAAGGACACCAAATCCTATAACTTAGTAGAGTCTCTGAACCAATTAGAACCACTGTCTATTTCCAAGACTTACTATGTAAAAAATGAAATGAATCCTAGTCATTCACTACTGCAAGTTGGATTTTCTACAAATTGCAGCCAAATACCTTCCTAATTCATATGCCAACTATTTAGAATTATATCTCTCTTTAGCTATTTTTGCTTAGAAAACAGTATCTTTTACCAATGTTAACCATCTTCAGTTTTATTACCTGAAGTTTAATCCTTTTACCATCTGATTGACTTTCTAAAATTCAAAACTCATCTATTTATGTCTTCTTTAAAAAACCTTTCAGTGGTTTCCCAGTTCTGTTAGAACAAAGTTTAAAAGTCTTATCATAACCTGGATAATGGACACATAGTGTCTCTAGTTCCATTGATTCAGTTATTAATTTAAAGAGTATTTATTATTTATTCATTGCATATTTATTAAGGAGTTAGTGAATACGGAGCCAGCAAAAATCCTCTGTATAGTCTCCTCTTTATCACAATTTCCCACTTTTGAATAACCACAAGTCTGAACTTTGCCCGTGATCCTAGTTTAGAAGCTTCAACCCACAAACTGATCAGCCTCTAGATTTAAATCATTTGGTGTAGAAAATAATACAAAGTAAATTTCTGGACTTCTAGATCATGTAACTCAAAATAAATCCAATTTTTTTTCTTATTTCATAAAAAATTTCACTTACATATAAAGATACTGAGAGTATTCTGCAGTTCATTAAAATTATACAAGTAAGTATTAAGGGCCAGAATCTAATCCTCTATTCTTAGACCTTTTACTGGATTCATTGTGAGAAACCAATAGGTTTCATGCAGAATTATTCCATTATTCACTCAATGAACTATAAACATCAGTTACCATACTTTGTCAGTAAATATAGTTGCTTTTAGAACTAACATTAGTAGATCAGTAGGATTAAAGTGTAAATATACCACCAATAACTCATGCAATTAGAAGGAGCAATCACAAATACGTTTTGATACTAACGGAAAAAAATAATTCACAGAAATTCACATTGGTAATGCCTCAGCTAACATTAAGCAGTCACAAAATGATACACACATCTAAAAAAAATTTTCATATGAGATAAAATAACCAAAATTGACATTAACACATATGTTTTCAGCAGTTTAAAATAACTGCTTCACCCACATTCTTGCACATCAGATGATGCACAGTGGTAGCACACTATGACTTAAAATTATTTTTTTCTCACAAAATTTATATAGAAATCTTTCAAAAATAAATTATTAATAAAAGAAATAAGTATATATCATTGTCTTAATCACTTTAGGTTGCTGTATTAAATATACAATAGAATGGGTAACAACATTCATTCTCATAGTTCTGAAGGTGGAAGAATTTTAAGTTCAAGGTGATGGCAGATACAATGTCTGATGAGGGCTTCATTCCTGGTGTGCAGATGGCCACCTTTTCCTACTATCCTCCCCTGAGGATGGAACACTAGCTTTCTTCCTCTTCTCATGTGAACACTAATCCCAGCACAGTGTCCCCACAATCATGATCTAATTATCTACCAAAGACCCACCTCTTAACACCATTCCTTGGAGGTTAGGGTTTCAACATATAAATTTGGTGGCAAACACAAACATGCAGTACATAAGATTCAGATATACTATTGAAGAATAAAATCTAAGCTATCCTGTAGAAAAAGAGAATATTAAGCAAATGTATATTAAAATCATTTTGCCTACAGAAGAATAAACTCCCCTCCCATTCAGCAACTTTATCCTTGAACAAATATGTATTGCACATCAACCACAAGATCTATAAAAAAATCACAATGTCTTATATTTACATGGTGTTCTATAGTTGTAAAACTCTTGTTTGTGCTTGCTTTCTCATTTTATCCTCATGACCAATCTGTCAATTCAGGTATTTTTATTGATTTAGAATATATTCTCCAAACATTTTAACAGAGGGTCCTATTATACTGAAAAAATTTAAGATGCTTATATTATAAACTTTATTGTGTTTTCACTTAGAAGCTTTGTATAATAATTGTGGCTGTAAACTGTTTTCACTTACATAATATCACCTAACTTCTCTAAGTAAAAACAGGTTTTCCAAGATTTGTTGACATCATTGACAAGATTGATTGTCACATTTAAAGTGTTTAATGCAAGACCTGAAATATTGTAGGCACCCAAAACGCTTCCCACAATCCCTCTTTCATTTCCTCTCTCTTCCTTTCTTAAAGACATATCTGGGTTTAAGAGGAAGGAGTGCTGAAAACAAATGAGAAGTATTTTCTATTTCAGGGAAAAATGGAAAGTCTATAGAAGTTTTTCTGAGTTCATGCCAAAAATAGACTTTAGTTACTGAAAATTCATTGTGCTGAATGGTCTAGTTTGTAAAACCAAAGACAACATTGAATAACATTTGCAGATGTTTTTTTTTTTGTTTTTTTTGTTTTGTGTTTTTTTTTTTTTTTTTCTGTTACATTGGGAAAAAAAATAACAAATTATCAAACATGTACTTACAAATCATGAGGATCATTCAGGCAGGACTTATCTGGGAAGTTCTGGCTGAGACTCTCCTGTGAGACTGCAGTCCAGTCAGCCATGATCGCAGTAATTTGAAGGGGCTGAAAAACCCACTTACAAGTTCACTACAGGAACTGCTGATAGAGGTTTCGACTCTTTACTACATGTGTCCCTCCACAGGCATACTTATACAACATGAAGACTTTCCTGGAGCACGTGATCAAAGAAAGAGAGCCTAAGATGGAGACTATAATCTTTACAACCTACTCTTGGAATTCTGCCATTTGCTGTTGATCACAAGACATCCCTGGTATCATGTGGGAGGGGACCACACAAAGGTGTAAATATGATTAAATTGGAGAATCTTCAAGAACATTTAGACTTAAATAGACATGAGACAATATCAGAAGTTTGCTTAAATATTTATGTAATTGGAGCATGTGAGAGCCTGGTACTAAACTGACATTTTGCAATGTTCTCCACTTTGAACTTTGAGAGACATTTAGAGATCCCTTGCTATTTTTTGCATTACAATCTTAGATGAGTAAAAAAAATCTGTGCCTCTAAAATTTCCTTCTTGTTTGGCACACTTTTCCTAGGCCACGGGGACAAGTGGAGCTCAGTTTCACAGATAAATAACGGAGGTAACTACTTGGTATTCAGCCTCCAAGATGACATGTAATGATCTGAAACAGTTAATCGAACTTCTTGTGCTCTCTCATGTCTGTTTAAATCTAGATATTCTTAAGGGTTCTCAATTGAAAGTCGTGTGTGTGTGTGTGTGTGTGTGTGTGTGTGTGTGTGTGTGTGTGTTCTAGAAGAAGCATCCTTTCTTTCTCTACCTTTTAAGATCTCTGAACTACAGAATCCATCTCAATAGTACAGATAGATTTCTGAAATGACTCATGGAATTTTCATTTCAGTGACATAATTTGATAGAAATTTACTTGATATGTTTAAATAAGTTGCATTTATATTCTGGTAAAATATTTGAGAGTAATGCACGCACATTGATTTGCATTTACTAGGTATTATAAAAATTTATTGATTACACTCTTTTACCACTTCTCCCAAAAGGAAAAAAGAAAATACTATGAAATGTTAGACATTTGTGTTAGTATTATAAAGGTCAAAGGACATTTTAAAAAAAACTAAAAATTCCATAAACATGTCCATAATTTTTAAAGTAGCACATACAAGAACAGCATGCTCTTTCTACCAGAGTAGAAACTTGAATTTCCAAATAACTGTTATTGAAAAATAAATGAAAATTTTCTGCATTTTTTAAAGGTCAGTTAGCATTCAGGACAACAACAAACCTCTTGCTTTTATTATAGTATGTGCATCTACTTCAATGAAAAATATAATAAGAACTAAAAACTAAAATTAGGGTAATTTAAAACCACTTCAGTATGTCATGAATTCCCTCTTTTTTAGTCTTGTCTCATAGGTACTTCTATACTATAATTTATACTTCATGATTCTGGCAAGAAAATGAGAAAGTGACTTTGAGAAATTATTTTAAAGGTAGTTTTAAGCTGACAAATTTCTCAAAGACTTGATTGAGGAATTTAAATATGCATACATTTTCTCTATGCTTTATTATTTTAAGTTATAATAACCTATACTTTAATAATAATCTGAACTATTTAATAATGCAAGAGGGAGGTTAACAGATTTTTAAAAGTATTACTTTGTAATCTCACATTAAAAATAATAAAATGGAGGAAATTTTAGGAGTAATGTTGGTAAATGATTGTTGAACGGAGCCCTTCCAACTGCTGGACATTTATTTAAGAATTGAAAGCATTGTCTTTAGAATGTAATTGCTAGGAACTGTTTAAATGACCAGAACAAATAACTCTCTCAAATTTTATTACATTATAAATCTAAATCAAAAGCCTGAGTTTTTAAAGATGATTCATTCATTTACTCTATTTTCCTCTTGATTTACCGATCTTCATAGCAGTTATCATCACTTATTCTATTTCATTATTTCATTGGTGCAAGGTCTGTGTCCGCCCATGAGCATCTGAACTCCCTCGAGTTCCAGGTCCATACTTGGTGGTTTACAAATAATTACTGACTTAACAAATGAATGATTGTCATGTGCTATAAACTTGCAGTTAAAGATAAAGTAATGAGCAATATAGAGCTGGTGCCTCTCCCAGTAGAGCCTATAATTAACCAAAAATAAAGACAAGTAAGCAGACAATTACAAGAGCAATATCAGAAATACTTCTAGAGATGGGAATAAAGCCCAGTGACTAATTCGGGATTGAACAAAGTCTTTCTGAATCAAAACTCAGACTTAAAAGCTATTTGGATATCAGTCAAGTTTTTTGAGAGGTAGACAGAAAAGTGAGAAAACTTCAACATAAGGGCAACCCTACATGCAAAGGCCCAGAAATGAGAAGAGGAGCCTGAAAGAAACTCCATACAATCCTATTTAAGAATTAAAAATGAGGGCAGAGGAGTATCAGTTAAGATGTTTTCAGCACCAAGTAACAGAAAAATCATCCATAAACCCAGAGCTGACTGCAAACTATCTCACCAGGTCCCAAATTATTCTTTCCTTTTCATTTACCCATTTCATCACTATTGATTTCATTCTTGACACCCCAGCTCCACTTCGGTAATCTCAAAGTGACTGTAAGCAGATTCCAGACTGACATGGTTCCAGTCGCACCCAGCAAAGTGAAGAATGGAAGATAATTCCTATTTACAGTAAAAAATGCTGAGATTTACTTTGGCTAGCTCAACTTAAATCACATAAAAGTTAGTAATTAAATGACCTAATCCAGTCCTCTCGTACAGTTCATGAGGCCTGGATGGAATTAACTTTCCTGACACCACAGGAAGTCAAGAGACATCAGGGAATCTTGGCAACAGGAAAGAAAACAATAAACGCAAAGCAAATGGGCCGTTGGATTTGCCATGTACATTTATATTGTAACATAAAAGCAATGAGGAGCCATTGAATGGAGCAAAAGAAGAACCCCCTTAGAATCTCATGTTATAAATATCACTCTTTGTAGACTATGAAGAAAAGAGTGTAGAAGATTAGAAATAAAGAAAATAGGAGATTGTTGCAAGGTACTAGCAGTAGAGATAGACTGAACAGAAAATATTCAAGGGATATCTAATTGCAGTTAGAATAGAGACATATTGGCAAATTTTGGGGTTTAAGGAAGTGAAAGAAAGGTCAAAGTCAATAGTAATTTCCATATGTTATGTCTGGTCAAGTGGACATACATTCTTGAACCACAGGAAGCAAAGAGGTAAACAATTAATGACAGGAAATGGTAAGTTGGTGTCTAGATATGAGTTTAACAAATCTGCATGGCATGACCTTGAAGTTGTTTCATTTCTCAGTGTCTTCTTATTTCAGGAGATATTGAAGGTTCAATATAAATCTATAATAATAGGAATAAAAAAGTAAAATTAGATATAACATTTAGTAATTATTAGCACTATTCCTTTTCTGTCCTAATGTGTTTTCCTCCTAGTCATAGGTTAAGAGGAAAAATGAATGCATCAGGATCAATGATAAACAATCTGTGTTTTCCTTTAATAAGTATAAATACATATTTAATACCACATGCTATGATGATGTGGAAGTAAAATAGAGTAAGAATCAACTCCTAATTCAGTAAATACTGGAGCAAGCATTGGATTAGATAGCATTGAGGTCAAACAGTGTCCCTGGCAAAGAGAAAGCAGAACAAGATTTTTTTTTAAGTTTATGAAGATAAAAAAATATTATTCCAACACAGGCATGCTAGATGCTTATAAAAAAGAGGCATTTTGCATAGGACAAAGCCTACCTGATACATCTCTTGGAAGAAGGCGAGGCAGTAAGATTTGCAGCTGCAGTATGGAACTGATTCAGCAGCAGATGTGAGGCAAAACGCCGTTTCCAAATTTGCTAGAAGGATCAAACCTTAATAAGGAGGAAGCTGAATCTGGGTTATACAATAATGAAGTAGACAAATGGCATAGCTAAACTGTACTGCATAATAAATCAATAAGAAATTCAGTGTGGAAGAGAGTAAAGAAGAAAGGAAAAAATAATAGGAAGTGGGAGAGGAGGGGGATTAAAAGGGAAAAGAGGGAGAGAGAGGGAGGACAGGAGAAACAAAGGCCAATAACACATCAACTGAATAACCAGAGAGAACTTTCTCATGGCCAGATAGCTAAAGGAATGTTTTAGAAGGGGGTACATTTAATATTAATCTAATAGTTATTTTTCTTGGTATATTTGCCTTGAATGTCTCCCACACTTTCAGCAAAATCTGATACACTGTAGCAATGTCTTTGTGTGGTGGTGTTGAAAGAATAAGAAATAGCAATAACAGGAACTGTGGTCTTTCCTACAATTACATTTTGCACCATCATCTTCTCAACAGGAAAAGAAAAAGGAGTTCCAGTTTCCCTCAGCATGGGGTTTAAACTAAACAAATTCAAAATGAAATTATCTGTACATAATGTCCATTTGTGTGTTCAATGAATGCAACCAATATCAAACTGAAGGAAGTAAATGAGAGTGTTTTGATGAAGCCGCTGCAGTGTAGAACTGACCTAAGAGTAACTGACACAAATGACAAATCATGGGTAAGCTTAAATACATTAATTGTGGGTGGACTTGAATGGAGCAAGCCAGAAATTTTTGCTACACTAGAGTATTTCTACACCAAAGGTTTAAGGGCCATTGTTTTCAACATTCACAAATATTAAATATTTTTAAGGACACAAAACTAATATTCTAATCATAACTGATGTTCTATGTGTGATTTTGAGCAAGGCAGGAGAGAGCCAGAGCTCAGCTCCTTTGCTTTAATTAAGGATCAATAAGAAATTCAGTGTTTAATAACTTTAGTTGCTCAAATTTTCAACCCAAATATTTTATATTTCTAGTGACAATATATTATCATCTCTTTCTAATGTGTAGCATTTCTAATATGGTTGTGTTTTTGTTGTTGTTGCTAATGTTATTTTTGCAGTGATGAGAATTAAACTTAGGCCCTTGTACATGCTACGTAAGCAAGCACTCTATGGTTGTGTTTCTTTCTTTTTTTATCAGTAATACTATTATGTCATGTCTTAAAATAAGATCAAATTGGATATAATATAGCCAAACAACAACAACATTTAAAAAAAAAAAGAAACTATTTTTCCAAAAAAAGCAACCTATTGAAAATGATGACCTTTGGAAATCACTGTTCTTTTTGTTTGTTTGTTTGTTTGTTTTGGTCAACTCAACTGTGAAGTTTTTGCTTGTTTACTAGAGCTTTGTAGTTATACATAGTAGTTGGGCTCATGTCAACAAAATCATACATGTAAGCAAATCGATTTCTGTTCTTGATCTCCCCTTTCCAATTCTGTCTTCCCTCCCCTCTCCCATTCTCTTTCTTCTACTATACTAGACTTCATTTTGCTCCTCTATTAATTTAAATTTGATTGGTCCTTTATAGTATTCTATCCCTCCCTCCTCCTTTCCTTTATTTTACTCTAGTTTCTGCCTGTGAGAGAAAATATTCAAAATATGAATTTCTGAATTTGCCCAATTTCACTTAACATGATATTCTCCATTTTGATCCATTTACTGGTGCATATATATATATATATATATATATATATATATATATAAATATCACACTTTCTTAGTCCATTCATCAATTGATGTACTGATGGGCATCTGGGTTGATTCCATAATTTAGCTATTGTGAATTATGCTGCTATAAACATTGATGTGGCTGTATCACTGTAGTATGCCAATTTTAGATCTTCTGGGAAAATATAAAGTAGTGGAATAGCTGGTTCATAGAAAGGTTCCATTCCTTTCAGAATGGAACATACTGCTTTGGAGCATATGGAGCAGAATCTCCATACTGCTTTCCAGAGTGCTTGTACTAATTTGCAGTCCCAACAATGTAGAAGTGTACTTTTTCTCTATAACCTGACCCATATTGACTCTTGTTGGTGTTTTGATCATTGTCATTTTGACTGAAGTGAAATGAAATCTTAGTATAGTTTTGATTTGCATTTCCCTGTAGCTAGAGATGTTGAACATTTTTTTTCATATATTTTCTGGTCATTTGTGTTTACTCTTTTGCAAAGTTTCTTCTTAGTTCTTTTGCCCATTTATTGATGCATATTTTTTTTGATGCTGTTTTTTGAGTTCTTTGTATTTTCTGGATATTAATCTCCTATCAGAAGAGTAGCTGACCAATGTGTTCTCCCATCCTGTAGGCTCTCTCTTCATGCTCTTGTTTCCTTTGTTGTCAGAAGTTTTCCAGTTTGATGACATTCTACTTTTAATCCTTGATTTTATTTCTTTTTTCTGGGGGGGGGGGGGGTCTTGTTAAAGAAGTAGCTAAATGATGCTAGCACCTAAATGATGAGTGTTGACCCTATGCCTTTGTCTAATTTCTAAATCTTTGATCCATTTCAGCTTGAGTTTTGTACAGTATGATAGATAGGAGTATAATTTCATTTTTTTTTTACATATAGCTATCCAGTTTTCCCAGAAGTACTTGATAAAAGATTGTTTTTCTCTCTAAGACATATTTGGAACCTTTTTCAAATATCAGGTGGCTATAGGTATGTGGATTTGTTTCTGTGTCTCCATATCTATTTTAATGCCAATATCATGTTGTTGTTGTTGTTTTACTAAAACTCTGTAATATAATTTCAGATCAGATATTGTCATGCCTCCTGCTTCACTTTTCTTTTGCTTAGAATGCTTTGGCTAGTCTGGGCCTCTTATTCTTCCAAATGAATTTAAGAATTTTTTTCTAATTCTGTGAAGAATGTCATTGGTATTTCAATGGGGATTGTTTTGACTCTGTATGTTGCTTTTGGTAGTATTGCCTTTATTTTGGTTTGGATGTGAGGAGTCTCCCAAAAACTCATGTTGTGAGACAATGCAAGAAGGTTCAGAGGAGAAATGATTAGGTTGTAAGTGTCTTAACCCAATTAGCAACCTAATCCCCTGATAGGGATTAACTGAGTGGTAACTGAAGTGGTAGGGTGTGACTGGAGGAGGGGGGAATTGGGGAGATGATTTGGGAGTATATATTTGTATCTGGCAAGTGGAGACCTCTCTCTGCTTTCTGATCATCATGTGAGCAGCTTCTCTCTTCCACACCTCTGCCATGATGTCCTATCTTACCTTGAACCCTGAGGAATGGAGTCTGCTATCTATGGATTGAGACCTCTGAAACCGTGAGCCCCTAAGTAAACTTTTCCTCCCCTAAAATTGTTCTGGTCAGAGCTTTTAGTTGGGCAAATGAAAAAGCTGACTAAAACAGTCTTTTTGGCAATATTGATTCTGCCTATACAACAACATGGATGTCTGTCTATCTTCAAAAGTCTTCTTCAGTGTCTTTCTTCTGTGTTCTATAATTTTCATTATAGAGCTTTGTTTACCTCCGTGTTTAAATTAATTCACAAATTTAGGTTTTTTGAGGTTATTGTGAATGAGATGGTTTTTCTGATTTCTTCCTTGTTTGACTCACTATTGGAGTATAGTAAAACTATTGATTTACGGGTATTGATCTTGTATTCTGTTACTTTGCTAAATTCACTAATACACGCTAGAAGTTTTCTGGTGGAGATTTGTGGGTCTTCCAGATACAGCATCATATCAGCAAACAGAGGGTTTGACTTCTTTTCCTATTTGTATCCTTTTGATTTCCTTTTCTTCTCTGATCATTTTGGCTAATGTTTCAAGGACTATATTGAATAATAGTGGTGACAGTAGAGAACCTTGTCGTATTCCTTATTTTAAAGGAACTTTTTTTAGTTTTTCACCATTTAGAATGGGTTTGTCATAAATGACCGTTACAATGTTACTTCCTGTGATTTGTGTTTGAATGTGGATTACTAATATTTTATTAAGAATTTTTGCATCTATGTTCATCAGGGGTAGTCAATGTCTTTTGATATAACCTTTTTCATTAACAGGATTCTTATACCTTCCTAAATTTGAGTATTCTTAAAAACTTAAGAAATTATAATTATTTGTAATTACTATGACAGGTTTCCATTTGATATAACAAAACCACTTTCAGGAATTTATTGATTTATGCACACACACACACACACACACACACACACACACATATACACACATTTGCTAGGACGAGTAACTGTTTTTAGATATAATTCAGAACATAACACATTCTTCCTGTCAAGGAAACTCACAAGAAAGAACTGAACATTCAAACAGTAGGAGATATTTTAGAAGAAAATGTTTTTTAAAAAATATAGAAATAATGGGAGGGGCTACCATAATTGAACCATTACATATCTGTAAGATGGGAATAACAATACCTAACATAAAGGATTGTCATGGGCATCAAATAAAATAATGACTATAGAGTATTGTGCAAATATAATTATTCAGTCAATTTGTTCATTCAATGCTCCCCACAAATCTAAATATTCAAATTTTACATATGAGAATACTGAGTCTAAAACCATAGAGCTAATAAATGATTGAGTTGATATTCTGACCTATCAGTACAACTCCAGAGGCAGCAGACTTAACTTGTATAGTGTAATACCTTCTGTATGTACTACTACTATACCCTTAACTTATTCAACATGGAAACAGAGTTTTATTGACAATTAACTATGGAATCAGATAATGAATCAGATATATATTTTGCAATTCTGAAGACAGACATTATTGAGTACCTGGAGTAGCTAATTTTATCAGTTACTTTAATCAGTCCTATGAACAAGGGTGATCTAAAATTCTTTAATTCCTTTTATTAGATGGAAATCTTAGGGAATCATGCCTTTCCAGGTATGGGATTTAGGCATTTGGATAATGAAGCCAGGAAGGGAGTTTGCCACATTCACTGGAGCAGGGCAAAACTACTATAGGCAAGAGTTGAAAGCAGTCAGTTTGGCATAGAATTCAAATAGTAAGAGTTAGGTGGCAATTCAGGTAGGTGATATCTACATGGAAGGTAAGAACAGATGTCCTCAAAGGCAAGTGTAGAAGCAAAACCAGAAAGTCTGGGAGCAGGAAATATCAAATAGTAATAAGAATTAAAATGCAACTACAGTGGCACTCCAACATAGTGCTTAATGTGAGACTTAGGGAAAAAAACTATGGAGTGGGAGGTTAATGAATTGACTAAGGTAAGGCTGCTTCAGAGGATGGGAGCCAATTGTCAATCATATTCTGTTCAAATTTGCATTGTTGTTGAAATCAATGTTTCACTGTGCTGACCACACACCCAGCAAAACTCTTAGCTTCTCTTGTAGTAAATCTATAGGTTGTATCATTATTCCCATTTATATGGATGAAGAAACTGAAGTACAAAGAAGTTTTAACTTGTCCAAGATCAAATGGCTGATAAAGGGCAGAGTTGGAACAAAAATCCACCTTCTCTATCTTTGTAGTCAAGCCTCATAACCACTGGGCAAATATGTTATGATTGGCGTGTTTGGTATCCCCTCTAAAATTAATGTTGGGCTTAATCTCCAAAGTAACATTATTAAGAGGTGAGGGCTTAGGGAAATGATGAGGTCATGAAGGGTATGCCTTCATGGATAATGGTGGAAACTTTATAAAAGAGTTAGAGGAAGTTAGCTAGGCTCTATTTTGTTCTTGTGCCTTCTACCATGTGGGGATACAGCACTCACTCCTTCTGTGATTTGAGGATGCAGCAACAAGGTATCATTTTGGAAGCAGAGACTGGGCCCCCTCCACACAACACACCTGCTGATTTTTTGATATTAGATTTCCAACCTCCAGAATGTTAAAAAATAAATTCCTATACTTTATAAATTATGTCTCAAGTCTTTCATTCTAGCAGTAGGAATGGACTCACACAAATCCTGTATCTTCAAAGTCAGTCAATGGCAGCAAGTCTAACAGTAGTTAGCAGGACTTGTCAGTTTCAAGATTGAGTGTAAGGTCCTCATTTCTTTTTTTTTTTTCACTTTAGCTCTGAGGTCTTGACCTGGATTTTCTAGGCATGTTTTGTTTGCCAAATCTTGGTCTTTCTGCTGGATTTCTAGGACTATGAAAACAAAGTACCATAAACTAGTTAGCTTAAACATCGACTATTTTATCACAGTGGTAGAGGCTACAAGTCTGAGATCAAGGCATCTGTGCTCTGGTCAGTGGCACAGTAAATGTGAAGCAGCTAGTACAGCATCTAGTGTCTATTAAGTACTCAATAAATGTTAGTTATGAAAATAATAATTGTTACTATTGTCATAATAGGGAGATGGGCAGTGTTAAGGGTTTAATTATGTTTCCCTCAAATTGATACAAAGTCCTAACCCCAGAAACTCAGAATGTGACTACATTTGGAAATAGGGTCTTAAAAGGAGTACTTAAGTTAAAAATGAGATCCTTAGATTGGACCCTAATCTGATATGGCTGGTGGCATTATATAAAGAAAAGATTAAAACACAGACATTCAGAGAAAATACAATGTGAAGACACCGGAAAAGACAACCGTCTACAAGCCAAAGAGGAAATCCTCAGAGGAAACTAACACTTCCAATGCCTTGATCTCAGACTTGTAGACTCTACCACTGTGATAAAATAGTCGATGTTTAAGCTAACTAGTTTATGGTACTTTGTTTTCATAGTCCTAGAAATCCAGCAGAAAGACCAAGATTTGGCAAACAAAACATGCCTAGAAAATCCAGGTCAAGACCTCAGAGCTAAAGTGAAAAAAAAAAAAAGAAATGAGGACAAAACTTAAGGCAGAACTCACACAATGGTGATGGATTGCCTGAAAGATCTCAGTGAGTGGATCTGAGGCAAAGATTAACATACTAATACAAAAATAAATGCTAAATGAACTATTTCTCTAAAACTTCTTAAATACTCTCTGTTAAAGAGAGGATTGGAACTTGGGAAAGGAAAAGAAATGTTGGCGTATTAAACCCGTGCACATATAACTGATCAGGCAAGAAAGTGGGGGCTATCTCATTTCCATGACCAACGCCAATATCAGATGCAAAAAAGCAATCTTACTTTTTTAGTTCTTCTAAATTAAACCTCTATCTATGATAGGCCCTAAACTAGGTCACTGCAGCTACATTTTATCCATAATCTTACTGGTTTCAGTGATGAATGCCTCAAAATAATGGTGAAATTTACCAGTGAAACTTCCCTAAAAATAGTATGGTTCAGAAATGTGTAAGTCATGTAGGACACCAATACTTGCTTAGACGCACATTGTTATCCACCAATTTGCTTTAAATAGACACTATATTTCCTGCTATTCCTGAAGGTTTTTTGTTTGTTTTGCAAATATTTATTTGTCTTTAATGATAGCTATGTCCAGAGGTAGATAGCAGGACGTGGCTTGACTTCATGAAATTATTTCAGAAAAATGACATCAACAAAACCAACTTTCTTTCATGTTTTGATCACCTCATACACCTTCTGAATTTGAAACTAAGGAATGCAAAAAGCAAGATCTGTTGGTGAGCTCATTGCTTTCTATTCTTTATTAATAATGTATGCAGGCGTACCTAGTTTTATTGCATTTCACTTTATTGTGCTTTGCAGATATTGCCTTTTTAAAAATTGAAGGTTTGTGGCAATCCAGTTGTATGAGTATCACTTTTCCAAGAGTATGTGAATTTTTCATGTCACTCTGTGTCACATTTTGGCAATTCTTTCAATATTTAAGACTTCCAATATTATGATGTGATCTATGATTGTGATCTTTGACATCACTTCTGTCATTGTCTTAAGCACCAGGAACTCTGCCCATATAGAATATTAAACTTACTCCCTAAATGTTGCGTGTATTTTAAGAGTTCCACAAACCAGCTATTTTCCATCTCTCTTCTTCTCTTCAGGCCTCCTCACTCCTGAGATAGAATAATATTGAAACTAAACCAATTAATAACCCAATTAATTACAAAGGACTCCAAGTATTCAAAGGAAAGAGTCATGTATCTCTCACTGAAGAATAAAAACTATAAATGATTAAGTTTAGTTGGGAAGACATAGCAAAAGCTGAGATATGCCAAAAGTTAGACTTTTTGTACTGAACAGTTAGGCAAGTTGTGAATGCAGAATGATGCATTCATCATGTGAATGATGACATTAAAAGTGCTACTCACCGAAGTCGGACACCATCTCAGAGTGAGCGAGTGAGCCAGCCAGCTAGCCAGCCCGACTCCCACACCGAGGTCAGACGCCATCCCTGAGCCTGCCTACCTGCCCTCCTACTGCTGAGGGACACTGCACAAGCCTCTGTGCTGCCACAGCGCACCCTCCCTGGGGCTCCCCAGCTTCTTTGGAGGCTGGTGCAGGCATTTTGAATTATTCCTGAGGGAGTGGCCATCAGCATCCAAAGGGCGGCTCCCTTCCCGAGACACCTACAGGAGACTGGAGGCCCTTTGACAGGACTCGGGATTCAAAAAGAGGAGGTATTGAGAGACTCGGGACCAACTCAGAGCCGCCAGGTGAGTCTCTCCCACTGGGCAAGGCTCCCTGGATGGAGCTGTAGTCCTGGAACACAGGGAACTTTGTGGAGTACAGTTGCCCAGTGATACTCCCCTGCTGGAGCCGTGAACCGGACAACTGGGAGCATTGCAGAGGAGGGCCACCCAGTGAGAGGCTTCAGCACAAAGCAAGGGTCCCAGGCCCAGGAGGCAGGACTGGACCGCAGACAGCTCCTTGGAGGAGGGCCACCCAGAGAGAGACTTCAGAGCAGGGTGAGGATCCCTGGGCCAGGCGGTAGGTCAAGTCCCCAGTGAACATCACAGAGGAGTCAGTAAGAGAGTCCCTCGCAGGGCCAGGCTTCCCAGCCCAGGTGGTAGTTCTTGACCCCAGGGAACATCACAGAGTATGGCAACCCAGCTCAGGCAGTAGTTCTGAACCGAAGGGAACTTCTCAAAGGAGAGCTGCCCAGAGAGACATCTCCACCAGGTGAGTCTTCCCCACCAGGCGAGGCTTTCCCACCAGAGCAGCAGAACCAGAGACACAGGCCCAGATCAGACATGCCCCAGTCCACAGTCTAGACCCCCTTTGGCTGACCATCAGTCAACAAGTGGAGATGCCTCTGCTCACTAGCAGGGAATATACCCCACCTGAAGGCCACCACCCCTAGAGGGGCAGCTTCCTTGTGGAGCACTGCATTATCAAGTTCTTCCAAGATGTCAGGCTACTGAAGGCTAGGAGTGAGTTATTGGAAATCTACAGGGACACTATAAGTCGATAGAGGAAATCTAATATCTCAGAGTTTCACTACTAGAGGAATAGATACCTGAGCAATATGAGAAAACAAGGGAAGAAAATGTCCCAAACAAACCCGGATGCTACATCAATAAAATCCATGACGGTATGGCAGAAGAAATGTCAGAAAGGGAGTTTGGAATGTACATAATTAAAATTATCAGAGAAACAAACGATGAGATGAAAGAGCAAATGCAAGCTTTGAATGATTGCACCACTCAACAGTTAAAAGAGCAAATGCAGGAAGCAAAAGATCATTTTAATAAAGAGTTAGAGATATTGAAAAAAGAAACCAAACAGGAATCCTTGAAATGAAGGAAACAATAAACCAAGTTAAGAACTCCATAAAAAGCATAACCAATAGGATAGAACACCTGGAAGACAGAGCCTCAGATATTGAAGACAAAATATTTAATCTTGGAAACGAAGTTGACCAAACAGAGAAGATGGTAAGAAATCATGAACAGAATCTACAAGAACTATGGGATATCATGAAAAGGCTAAATTTAAGAATTATTGGGATTGAGGAAGGCACAGAAACAAACCAAAGGAATGAACAATTTATTCAATGAAATAATATCAGAAAATTTCCCAAATCTGAAGAATGAAATGGAAAATCAAGTACAAGAGGCTTATAGGACTCCAAATATACAAAATTACAACAGACCCACACCAAGGCATATTATAATGAAAATACCTAACATACAAAATAAAGACAGAATTTTAAAGGTTGTGAGAGAAAAAAATCAAATTACATTCAGGGGGAAACCAATATGGATATCAGCAGATTTTTCAACCCAGACCATAAAAGCTAGAAAGACCTTAAACAATATTTTTCAAGCTCTGAAAGAAAACAGATGCCAACCAAGAATCTTATACCCAAAAAAATTACCTTCAGATTTGACGACAAAATAAAATTCTTCCGTGATAAACAAAAACTAAAAGAATTTACAAAAAGAAAGCCAGCACTACAGAACATTCTCAGCAAAATATTCCATGAGGAAGAGATGAAAAACAATGATGTAAATCAGCAAAGGGAGGAACTACCCTAAAGGAATAGCCAAATAAAGGAGAAACCAAGTTGTGTCAAAAGAAACAAAAATGAGCCAAATGACCATAAATACAAATCATATCTTAATAATAAACCTGAATGTTAAGGGCCTGAACTCATCAATCAAAACACATAGACTGGCATATTGGATTGAAAAGAAAGATCCAACAATATGCTGCCTGCAAGAGACTCATCTCATAGAAAGAGATACCCACAGACTAAAGGTGAAAGGATGGGAAAAAACATACCATTCATATGGACTCAGCAAAAAAGTCAGAGTATCCATCCTCATATCAGATAAAGTGATCTTCAAGCCAAAGTTAGTCAGAAGGAATAAAGAAGGACATTTCATACTGCTTAAGGGAAGCATAAATCAGCAAGACATAACAATCATAAATATCTATGCCCCAAACAGTGGTTTATCCATGTACATCAAACAAATCCTTCTCAATTCCAAGAATCAAATAGACCACAACACAATAATACTAGGCGATTTTAACACACCTCTCTCACCACTGCACAGATCTTCCAAACAAAAATTAGAACAAAGAAACCATACATCTCAATAACACAATCAATAACTTAGACTTAATGAACATATATAGAATATACCATCCAACAAAAAGTGAATACACTTTCTTCTCAGCAGCATGTGGATCCTTCTCTAAAATAGACAATATTTTATGCCACAAAGCCAATTTTAGAAAATACAAGAAGATAGAGATACTACCTTGTATTCTATCAGATCATAATGGATTAAAATTAGAAAGAAATGACAGAATAAAAAACAGAAACTACACCAACAACTGGGGACTAAATAATATGCTATTGTATGATGAATGGATAACAGAAGGTATCGGGGAAAATAAAAAAAATTATTAGAGGTAAACAAGAACAAAGATACATCATATCAAAATCTCTGGGACACTATGATAGCAGTACTTAGAGGAAAATTTATTTCATGGAGCGCATTCAATAAAAGAATTAAAAATCAACAAATAAACAACCTAACACTACAGCTCAAAGCCTAGAAACAGAAGAACAGAGCAACACCAAACGTAGTAGAAGATAAGAAATAGTTAAAATCAGAGCTGAAATTAATGAAATTCAGACAAAAGAAACAATTGAAAAATTTGACAAAATAAATAGTTGGTTCTTTGAAAAAATGAACAAAATTGATAAACCCTTAGCCACACTAACAAAGAGAAGCAGACAGAAAACTCAAATTACTAAAATTTGGATTGAAACAAGGAAATATCACAACAGACACGATTGAAATACAGAACATAACTAGAAGCTATTTTGAAAATCTATACTCCAACAAAATAAAAAATCTCAAAGACATCAATAGCTTTCTAGAGACATATGAATTACCTAAACTGAACCAGGAGGACATACACAATTTAAATAGATCAATTTCTATTGTAATGAAATGGAAGAAGTAATCAAAAGCCTACCAACAAAGAAAAGTCCGGGACCAGATGGGTTCTCAGCCGAGTTCTACAAAACCTTTAAAGAAGAGCTCATTCCAATACTCCTCAAAATATTCCATGAAACAGAAGAGGAGGGAACCCTTCCAAACTCATTCTATGAAGCCAATATCACCCTGATACCTAAACCAGACTGAGACACATCGAGGAAAGAAAATTTCAGACCAGTATCCTTAATGAACATCCATACAAAAATTCTTAAGAAACTTTTAGCAAATCACATACAAAAATATATTAAAAAGATAGTGGAAGACAATCAAGTGGGTTTTATCCCAGGGATGCAAGGTTGGTTCAACATCCGGAAATCAATAAATGTAATTTACCATATCAACAGACTTAAAGTCAAGAATCACATGATTTTTTCCATAGATGCAGAAAAAGCATTTGATAAAATACAGCATCCCTTCATGTTCAAAACACTAGAAAAAATAGGGATAGAAAGAACATTTCTTAACATTTTAATGGCTATCTATAATAAGTCCATGGCTAATATGATTCTAAATGGTGAAAAACTGAAAGCATTCCCCCTAAAAACTGGAACAAGGCAGGGATGCCCTCTTTACCACTTCTATTCAACATTGTCCTTGAAATTCTAGCCAGAGCAATTAGACAGAACAAAGAAATTAAAGGGATATGAATAGGAAAAGAAGAACTCAAACTATCCCTATTTGCTGATGACATGATTATATATTTAGAGGAACCAGGAAATTCAGCCAGAAAACTTTAGCAACTCATAAGTGAGTTCAATAAGTAGCAGGATATAAGATCAATGCTTATAAATTTAATACATTTTTATACATAAGTGATGAATCCTCATAAAGAGAAGTTAGGAAAACTACCCCATTCACAATAGCCTCCCAAAAAAATAAAATAAAATACTTGGGAATCAGTCTAACAAAATAGGTGGAAGTCCTCTACAATGAGAACTACAGAACACTAAAGAAAGAAATTAAAGAAAACCTTAGAAGATGGAAAGATCTCCCATGCTCTTGGATAGGCAGAATTAAGATTGTCAAAATGGCCATACTACCAAAAGTGCTATGCAGATTCAATGCAATTCCAATTAAAATCCCAATGACGTACCTCACAGAAATAGAGCAAGCAATTATGAAATTCATCTGGAAGAATAAGAAACCCAGAATTGCTAAAGCAATCATTAGCAGGAAGGGTACAGCAGGAGGTATCACAATACCAGATCTTCAACTGTACTACAAAGCAATAGTAACAAAAATGAAATGGTATTGGCACCAAAGTAGATCAATGGTACAGAATAGATGACACAGACACAAACCCAAATAAATACAGTTTTCTCATACAGACAAAGATGCCAAAAACATGCAATGGAGAAAAGATAGCCTCTTCAACAAATGATGCTGGGAAAACTGGAAATCCATATGCAACAGAATGAAATTAAACCCCTATCTCTTACCCTGCACAAAACTCAACTCAAAATGGATCAAGGACCTTGGAATCAGACCAGAGACCCTGCAGATTATAGAAGAAAAAGTAGGTCCAACCCTTCAACTTGTTGGCTAAGGATCAGACTTCCTTAACAGTTGTCCCATAGCACAAGAAATAAAAGAATCAACAACTGGGATAGATTCAAACTAAAAAAAACTTTCTCTCAGCAAAGATAGTATCAGCAATGTGAAGAGAGAGCCTACGGAGTGGGAGAATATCTTTGCCACTCATACTTCAGATAGAGCACTAATTTCAAGAATATATAAAGAACTCTAAAAACTCTACACCAAGAATACAAATAACCCAATCAATAAATGGGCTAAGGAAATGAATAGACACTTCACAGAAAAAGATCTACAAGCAATCAACAGATATATGAAAAAATGTTCAACATCTCTAGTAATAAGAGAAATGCAAACCAAAACTACCCTAAGCTTCCATCTCACCCCAATTAGAATGATGATTATCAAGAATACAAGCAACAACAGCTGTTGGCGAGGATGTGGGGAAAAAGTACACTCATACATTGCTGGTGGGTTGCAAATTAGTGCAGCCACTCTGGAAAGCAGTGTGGAGATTAGAAAACTTGGAATGGACCCACCATTTGACCCAACTATCCCACTCCTTGGCCTATACCCAAATGACTTAAAATCAGCACACTACAGAGATACAGCCACATCAATGTTCATAGCTGCTCAATTCACAATAGCCAGAATGTGGAACCAACCTAGATGCCTCTCAATTGATGACTGGATAAAGAAACTGTGGTGCATATATACAATGGAATATTACTCAGCCATAAAGAATAATAAAATTATGACATTTGCATACAAATGAATGAAATTGGAGAATATCATGCTAAGTGAGATAAACCAATCTCAAAAACCAAAGGACAAATGATCTCACTGATAAGCAGATGATGACACATAATAGGGGGTTGGAGGGGGCCAAGAATGGAGGAAGGAGGGACTGTATAGAGGGAAAATAGGGTGGGAGTGGTGGGGGGGAGGAAGAAATAACAGAATGAATCAAACACCATTACCCTATGTAAATGTATGATTACACAAATGGTATGCCTCTACTTCATGTATAGAAAAACAAGTTGTACCCCATTTGTTTACAATAAAAAAAGAAAAGTAATACCATGCTTTTAGAAGACTAATAAGTTTAATAATGTTATTTTCTTACCAATCAATTAATCTTAACGATTAGACAGAATCCTAATAAAAACAATTTGGGAGAACTTGACAAAATAATTCTCAAGTTTATATGAAGAAACAAAGAGGTAAGAATAGCTAATATCTTTAGCCATCATTAAAAGGATCTAATATTGTATGAATTTTAAAAATGAAATAATCATTCAAAAATAAGGAGGTCTATCTCAAGTTTAAAAAGAAAAAGTGCTCTCAAGTGAGTATACAAATATTGCTGATTAGGAGAAAGTTTTAGTGTCTGAAAAGAGGATTAAACATGCCACAACTTTCTCATAGACCAAAACCCAATCCAGAGCAATAGTAATTCTTTAATTCAATGAAGGTTGAGAAGGATGAAAAAGCATCAGAAGAAAAGTTCAGTTATTAGATATTTTTGTTCATGAGGTTTAAGGAAAGAGTTTTCTCTCTTACAAAAGTACAAGGAGAACCAGCAAGTACTGATACAGAAGCTTCAGCAAGATATCCAGAAGATGTAGCTGAGTTTATTGATGAAGGTGGCTAACAATGAAGGACAGTTTCTCATTGTAGATGAAGCACTCCTCTATTAGATAAAGCTACTCTTTAGGACTTGCATAGGCAGAAATAAGTCAATGTTTGACTTCAGAGCTTTGAAGGGTAGGCTGACTGTTTCATTAAGGTCTAATGCAACTTGTGACTTCAAGTTAAAGCCAATGTTTATTTACCATCTGAATATCTAAAACCCTTAAGAATTATACCAATTCAACTTTGCCTGTACACTATAAATGGAACAATAACAAGTGAGTGACAGGAAATCTGTTTACAGCATGGTTTGCTCAATATTTTAAGCACATTGTTGAGAACTACTACTCAGAGAAAGAGATTTTCTTTCAAAATTTTACCATTCAACAGCAATGTACCTGGTCACCTAAGAGCTCCAATGGAGATGGTCAATGAGATTAACATTGATTCCATGACTGCTAATACAACATTCATTCTGTGGCCCCTGGATCAAATAAAAATTTTTACTTTCAAGTCTTATTATTTATGAAATACAATAAGTAAACCTACAACTGTAACAGACAGGGGGTCCTCTGTCTGTTGGATCTGGGGAGGATCTACTGGAAAGGATTTATTGTTCTAGTTACCATTAAGAACATTTGTGATTCCTGAGAGAAGGTTGAAATATCAATATTAGCAGGAGTTTGGGTGAAGCTGATTCCAACCCTCAAACGTGGAGGGACTCAAGACATCAGTGGAGGAAGTAACTGCAGATGTGGTAGAAATAGCAACAGAACTAGAATTAGAGGTGGGATCTAAAAATGGGACTGAAGTGCTGCAGTCTCATGATAACATTTTAACAAATGAGGAGTTGCTTCTTATAAATGAGGAAAGAAAGTGGTTTATTTAGATGGAATCTGCCTAACAAAGATGTTGTGAATATTGCTGAAATGACAATAAAGGGTTTAGAATATTATATATAATTAGTTGATAAAGCAGCAGAAGGTTCTGAAAGGACTGATTCCAATTTTGAAAGAAATTCTGAATAAAAGTTTGTCAAACAGCATTGCAAGCTACAGAGAAATCCTTGATGAAAGAGTCAATTAATGCTATAAATTTCATTGTTGTCTTTTTTTTTTTTAAACTGGGGAGTGAACCCAGAGGTCCCTTACCACTGAGTACCTCTCCAGTCCTTTTTCATTTTCAGTCTTGAGACAGGGTCTCACTAAGTTGCTGAGGGCTTTGGTAAGTTGCTGGGTCTGACCTTGAAATTCAGATCTTCCTGTCTCAGTCTCCCAGGTCACTGGAATTACATGTATGTGCCTCCATGCCCAGCTATAGTGTTTTCTCCTTTTAAGCAATTGCTACAATCACACCAACCATGAACTACCACAACCCTGATCAATCAACTGTCATCAAAATCGAAGCAAGACCCTCCACTAGCTGAAAATTATGAGTCAGATGATTGTTAGCATTTTAGCAATATTTTAGAATAAGATATATGCACTGTTTTTTAGGTGCAATGTTATTGCACACTTAATAGACTACGGTATACTGTGAACATTGATATGAACTATGAAAACAAAAATTCCTTTGACTCGCTTTATTTTGACATTCATTTTATTGCAGTGTCTGCTACTGGACCTGCAATATCTCTGAGGTATGTCTGTGCTGCATAAACACAGAATCAAAATAATTTAAAGGAGCACATTGAACTAAAAACCAATTAGTGATGTTTTAATCAATTATGATTTCAAGGTATAACAAAAAAATCATGCATGTAGAACAATTAACAACTGAAAATGTTTTGAATGGGAGACTTTCCATCATCAGAATTTAATAAGAAAATTTAGCAAAAAGAACTAAAACACACTCTCCTTCACCCTTTGGGCATATCCTGTCTTTATAGATGATTTTGGTGCATGGTATATTAATTTTTTCACAGGTCCAATGGTGATACTTAGTAGAAACAAATCCCATGTACCAAGATGTGGTCTCCATTCAGGAGTCATAAAACCTAAAGCTGATAAATACTATAACAATAAAAATGTACAAGGGAGCCAGGAGTGGTGGTATATGCCTATAATCCCAGTAAGGCTGGAGGCTGAGGTAGGAGAACTTCAAATTCAAGGCTAGCCTCCACAATTTAGTAAGATTCTGTCTTAAAATAAAAAAATAAAAAGGGTTTTGTTATAGCTCAGTGGTAGAGCATTCTTGGGTTTATTTCCCAGTTTGGGGGTTGGGAGGCAGGGAAGCATAAGGGACTTTGCCGCTACTTCAGACTTTCTAAGTAAGGAACATTTTAGGTAATTTTTTTAAACTTAAGTTTAAATGGTGTTAAATGGTGATTTTTAAATCAATTGATCAGAAATTTATCAGCAATCAAGGACACTATACTTGTTCAACTCTGTAGTCTTTATGGTGCAACACATCTACATGCTTTTCCTCTGTCCTTATAGAATAGAACAAAGCAGACGCTCTCATATCCATCATGCTATGCTAATTAGCATGACATTCATTTTCATGGTTGAATCATGGTGATGCACTAAAGAAAATGCATCCTCTGGAGAGGACACTCAGAAGGAAGGAGGAAGGGTTTCCCCTATTATTGAAAGGGACACCATCTTAGTCTGTTTTCTGCTACTATAATAGATTACCTTGGTAATTTGTAACTATGTAAGTTTATTTGACTCATGGCACTGGAAGCCATGAAGCCCAAGAGCATGGCATGAGCATTTGGCAAGGTCTTAATACTGATCACCCTGTGAAGGAAGGTGTACAGGCCAAGAGAGTGTGTGAGACCGAGAGAGATAAACTCACTGTTATCTGGAATCCACTCCTAACATAACTGACTCACTCCCACAACAGCGACATTAATTCATTCATGGAGGCAGAGCCCTTGTGACTCAATCATCATTTAAACAGGTCACCTCTCTGCACCATTGTGCTGGAAATAAATCTCTAACACATGAACTTTGGGGACCTATTCAAACCAGAACAATACCATCTTCATGGGAGTCTGGGACAATAGTTGGAGATGATTGAATTTTTGAATTTAGGTCAGAAGTTCATATTGACAGCTGCCATTGGAATACAGTCACATGCAAGGTGAGAAACATGTGGCCAGAATTTTAAGACTCCAGTATATGCCTTTTACTTACAAGAGGCATTTTTAATGCGAAAAAAGAAAAAAATGAGAAAAAAAATGAAAGAGTACACATTTTGATCATTTTAAGCTCAAATTCAAATAAAATCATGCAGACTTTCTTTTATTCTTCTCCAAGATATGCCAAACCTCTGCAGAGATATTGCTAGCTTTTATCTACCATGGAATTATACATTTTTCTCAAATAGTGGTTGTTATTTTAAGATAAGACATGCCAGATACTGAGTATTTTATGTATATATGAAAGAATAATCTTAGCTCTCAAAGATTTTCCAAGGGAAGCTACGCTATGAATAAGTCTCAGCATATTTTTTATTAATATGAATTAGAGTTCTACAGATGAATTAAATATTCGACATTTTTCTGCTTGTTATACAATGTATATAAATAACTTCAGAATAAAAGGAAAAATACCACTTTTCTACTTGTTTCAATATATTTAAATTGTGCTTTGAGTTTCAGAGAGTGTTCTTCTTAAGTAGATGAAAGTAATAAAAACAATTACAAAAAATTAACACCCCTTAATTCATTGCTTAGGTCTTCCAATGAAAACACAGAATTTTGTCAGAATTCAGGGCTTCTACACAATTAGATCAGATCACAAATTCTAGGACATCATAACCAGACTTTGACCTGCTCCAAGACCAGGGCATCACCAATATAATCAATTAGTTTAATTATTTCAATATTTTAATGTACCTTTATTAAGTACCTGCAGTGTGCAGACAGACACTTGAACTCTAGGGGTTCTATTCTTAGTTCTCCTATGCCTGAGGCCAGCTGTTCATCAGTGACATCCAATCAGAAAGTCTGAGGCCCAGACTAGGACCATGTGGCCCCTGCTCACCATGTCTTCTTTTCAAGCACTTTCCAAATTTCCTTCCCATATAGAGGGTCAACCAGATGCTCCACAGAGCTTCAGTCTCATGCCTATGAGTCACCCCTTGTTTCCTGGAAGTTGACCTGAAGAAAGAATTGCTCACTTCAAGGCAGCATATTATTACTTTCATGGGATTATATAAGATTGGATTTCCAGAATAGCCTTGACAAGTGGATTGTGTGTGGTGCACACTCACACTGGGCCCTGGATAAGTTCAGGTCTTTGGGCTACCATCAATGTACTATTGATTAGCTTGTGTTCATATGTTTGATGTCATGTCAAAAGTAAGCATCACATCTCACAGAATCCCATACTTAAATACCATGGTACTGCTGCATCTGAAGGTAATAACAGGCGTATTTTCCTCTGTGAGCCTAATACTGGTACACTGGGGATTGGTATCTGTCCCCTATAGGCTCTGTGCCATGTGTAAAGGATGCTAATAGTTGCACATATTTCATCCAAAGACTTCTGAAACTGTTGGTCTTCAAAATTACTCTTCTGATCAATGTTCTCTGTAGCCTCCCACAGGTCATGGTGGGCACTGTCCTTCTCATGGGTCAGACTTCGACATGTCAGGCAAGTCTTTGCTTGCATGGAACCACTCCTCTTGTTCCACCACGGCCCCTCTCCTAGTTTTCCTGTGGTAGGCTGTCTGGAAGGAAGGAGTGCTCAATACTGAAAGTGACCACATTTCGGAATTATAGTAATTACTATCCAAAGAGTTTAAAAGAAGATATAATTAGAAGATGTGTTGCTTTTCTCTTATGTAAGATTCTTAGTATAAGTGCATTAGAAATCAAATTATCATTTGCATTTTCTTGCATACTCAAGATAAGATTTCAACTTGTGGATATCATTAATGAAGCCAAGTAGCAAATCTTGAGAGAGTCACTGAAGCCAATATTTATGGCAGCACAAGGTATGACAATTACAGAGTATTGAATAATGAGGCAAACACTATTAAATATTAAGAAACTGCAGAGGCAAAGTGATCCATATTGTTTCAGATTCTGAAGGGCCAAAGCACTGTATATTATAAGGTTGACACCTTATTCTCATGGCAAAAATTAAGAATAGAAAAATATGGCACCCAGACTCAGTAAAGAATATCCATTTGCACTGAAATTTGACAATGAAGCATAAGTACTTTATTTTCTACCCATTATTCTAAGTCTTCATAGAAAAATCACTACCCTCAGATTGGTCCAAGAATTTTGTAATACATTTTAAACCAAATTGCTTATATAGGCAAAGACTTACAAACTAAAATATTTTTCATAGTTTTGTACATCCCAGATGTGGTCTGAATAGAGACAAATATTCCCCCCAAAATAATATTATAAACCGCAATATATGACAAGAAGGAAAATAACAAAACATTAATATTTATATTAACATTAATATCTTCTGGTTTATAGGTTCCCACATGGTATCTGAGCTAAGAGGTAACTTGTGAGTAGGATTTTACTCAAGAAAGAGAGAAAAACCATAAATGGAATGTTTCAGACATGGCAGTGTAGAAGATCAACATGCTTGGAAGGAAAGGAGTGAGAGGGAGAGAGATCTGGGCAGCTGAGCAGGCACCAAGGCAGACCAGGACATGCAGCCATATCAAATATTTGAGACTTTATCCTAAGAGCAATAGGAGTGTATGGGAAAAGTCTTTGCAAGAGAGTGACATGATTGGATTTGTGTTTTTAGAAGATTACTCTGTTTTCAGCTTGTAAAACAGATTGTATATGTCTATTCAGGGAGGATGATTGCAAGGTTGCTGGCAGTAACTAAGGTAACAGACGATTGATGCTCAAAGTAGAGTAGACATAATATGAAGAGAAAAGGTCAAAATATATATTTGGGCAAGATTGGCCAATATACTACATTGGAGATAGGCAAGATAGGAAAATCTCAGGGAAATTTTTAGCATATAACTTGCATATTTATTTAGGGTTTTTATTACAGAAATATGACCACCGGAGGATGACCAGGTTTTTAGGTGGAGATCATGAATTCTGTATTGGACAATTTAAATTTAAGGAGTTTTGAGCTATCTAAATGAAAATATCAAGTAGCCAAGGATGCACATGGCCCTATATGACTCCAGACAGCATGTCTGACTGGAAAACAAATGATCTTTCACTAAACTATACACCTATATATAGTTTAGGGACAGTTTGACCCTTAACAAATTCCAAATCAATGGGAACATATAAATATTAACTAATCATTGTTATGAAGTATATTAAACACTAGTTTGGAAGTATGTTTAGCATGTTATAGAACAGAGGAGGAAAGAAGGGATTAATCCAGGATATGTTAAAAAATAGTATTAATATTTAAACTGGTTCTTCAAGTATGAACATAGTTCTAGGTTGAGGAAGATGTCCCTGTTGCAAACCACTTTTGATTCCATTTCACTTTCCTTGAGAAATTGTTTTCGAAAGCATCAAGGAGTTTGCTTTTAGATTTATTTTTATTTGTTTATTTATTTTGGTCAGTTAATAGACTGAAACAAAGAGATAGATTTAAAATAATTGCATAGTGAATGCCATTTATTCATTTAGAAAATATGTATTGAGTACTGAATATTTGTCAACACTATTTTATGTCTAAAGAGAGAGCAGTGAGCAAAATGGACAAGACCCCCTACTCATGGAGCTTTCACCTGAAGTTTTAGGGTTTCCATGATATTGAGAGTGCAGGGACATCCCCTTCAAAGATAAGGTCAATTTTTATCCTACATTACTGGAAAAGAGGATTTGAAGGATTCTTTGGATGTTATATAAAGTGTATTTACACTTAGAAATACTGTCCTAACCCAGTTACAAAATGACTCAGAAAACCTACAGTTTGGGGTGTGAAGTAGAATTAGAGAGACCTCCATTGTTACGCTAGGATAGGTACCAGGGGCCCTGCCACTTAGTTACAGGACTCTGGAAGGAGTGTAGCCATCCAATATTTCCAGTGGTGTCTGTAGTAAAACAAAGACATTGTGTAGAATCTCTAGAAGGCAAATGGGAGAATCAAGGCACATATCCTTAAGAACAAGACCTGGAGCAGAGAATTATAACCATCCAGATACCAGCTCACTGTATAAAATTGGGCCTTGGCATTTACTTTTTGACTCTCAGAGAGCAACAGCATTGACATTGCCCAGTCACACTGTGAGTACCCTGAGCTTTATAAATTATAACCTAGACAGAGCTCAACTCCAAACCCACCATTCAATACAATTTTTGAGGAGCAGGACTGAGATAGTTCCCAGACCACTTTTCCAGCTGTTTGGGTTGTTCCTAGCATCTCCACTCCTCTCTCTCTCTCTCTCTCTCTCTCCTCTCTCTTTCTGCATTCTAGTATTATTTTACTCTATCTTTCTTATTAAATATATTCGGTTTGAAAAAATCTCGTTTTCATTTCTCCTGAATACATATCAACTCTTTCTTCCTCACTTTGTTATCTATACATTTAAGATTTTAATGCAGCCAACCCTAAAATGTTATTGTGAAGATTAGTGTTTGTATGCAAGCCATTTAGCACAATGCCTGATACTTAAGTGTCAATCAATAGTTACTACTATTTTTCATATCCGGATTTGAAGGCATTTTCGTAGAAGAAGGCTAATATTCCCACATGACCCTTGAGCCTGACTGGTTTCATAATTAGACTAGTTTTCCTCATCATCACCTTTTATTTTCTTGGCAAATGCCCAACAACAATATCAAACTATTACATATGAACACTGCTATGTCATTTATTAATGTATGAGAATATTCCCACATCAGCTGGAAAATAGTCTCGGAACTGATTTCTTTGACTACCTTCCCACTGCCCCAGATAATTTTTCTCCTTCCCAGTACACTTTGGACCTCCTCATTATATATCAATAAAAATTCAAATGCCTTGAGCATCCTACTCCAGTGTTAGAGCCAGTATATGTTTTGAGTCCAATACAAGTATTTTGCATCTTACCTTGTATATGCATATTGTTTTTCTCCCAAACCAGAATATTGCTGAAGTTATTTGTGAGATACTTACTGTTATTATTGAGGTATGATACTGAGATATTTACTATTATGATTTCTTTTCTTTTTAGAGAAGAACACTAAGAGAGATTTTAAACCTGCTAAAGTCACACAGTAACTAAGTGATGGAGCCGGGATTCACATCAGGCAGTTTGATGCTAAAGCCTGGACTCTTGATTGCATTTTCAATCTGGGAACAAGAGCTGATTTAGTTGGGGCAGGGCAGAAAAGGGCACAAGAAATTAAAGTTGCACTTTGTGGATCCAGAAGAGGCTACATGAAGCAGGAAAATGTATTCCAGTAGATAGGCATTTGAAATCAAAGTCAAGAGCTTCTCATTTAATAACAAAATTGGTTACTTAAAATATACTGATTTTGTTCAATGAAGATACTTCAGTTCACTGTTATATTCTGAGGCAATTCTGTGAAAATTTGCCAAAATTAACTAAAAACTAAAGGAACATAGCTTCTACATGTCCATCTGAGTCCTATAATTTTGTACTGCTGTCATATAACCTTATCTAATAAAAGAGTTTGCTCTTAGAAAAAGCATACACTTTGGAGTATGACCTGGATTCAAATATCAGTTCTACTTTTGACTGACAGCATGACATTTGGCCATACTGAACTTCAAGGTAAATTTTTAAAATATAAAAATATTAGTGTCACTTTCTCATGATGACTGGTGGGATTAAATAGCATCATTTATTTATTATATGTGGCCTTTACAATGAACTTTATGGTTGTAGATTCTCCATTTCTTAAGTTTCATGCCTCATGATTTAAAATAGTTTTCTGCTTCCTAAATTCCACGTACACTTAGATAGGTCTGTTTACTTGCTGTCAACATCTATCATCAAATAGGATTTGCTAAATTAGTCTGGTATTCAGGAACTGAGATGGCATCTAAATTTATTTATTTCTACATATATCAAATTTACAGTTCCTTTATTTTTTAAATCTATCTAAAGAGTGGGTCTATTACAATCCATTTTGAATGATGTGAGATCCTAGATCATATAAATTGATTCAATATGACTATTTTCCAAGAATATGCAATGAATGTGTATATTTGTGTGTGTGTGTGTGTGTGTGTGTGTGTGTGTGTGTGTGTGTGTGACAGAGAGAGAGAGAGGTGGCGTTAATTTGTCAATATCTGATTCTAAGGCTTCTCTGTATCACTTCTTTGTTAGTTTCAATGAAACAATGCTGTATTCCTGTATAACCTAGGTTGGATTCTTATATCCACAACCAAAAAATTACTAAATTCCTAGCAAAGAAGGAAGTTTCCAGGCTAGAATCTTGGTGAAAACAATAGTAAAATGTTTCTCCCTAAAAATTCCCAAAACAATGCCATCAAAAAGTTTAGGGTATAGATTTCCATTTTTCATATAACATAAAAAAAAGTGGTAGGTAACTGACATATGCAGATATATCCCACTGAGGCCTGCTCGGGTTCCCACAAATAAATCTCTGATGAAAATGAGCATAGTATTCAAATTTGCACAGCATAGGAAGAAACAAAATCTTTAGAGTCAGTGGAAGCAACAGATATGATAATTATATTTCTGAGAACTTCAAATACCGAGATTATTTGTAAAAAGTTATTAAATGCATACTTTAAATAATTATAGAGAAAATATTAAAATCATAAGAAAAGAATCTATAGAAAACAAGGGCATAAAACTGTGGAATTTATCAAAATTGAAAATTTACTCACTGAAATAAGAATAAATCTCAATGGGTAGTTTAAACAGAAGAGTGGACATTGTGAAAAGATAATTAAAACTACACTGAGTTTTATCTCACTCTAGCCAGAATAGCGATTATCAAGTAACAATAAATGTTGGTGAAGATGAGGGGAAAAGGGTACAGTTAAACATTTTTGGTGGGACTGCAAATTGGTGCAACCACTATGAAAAGCATTATGGAGGTTCCTCAAAAAATTAGAAATTGAACAACCATTTGACATATATCCAAAGGACTTAAAATCAGCATACTACAGTGATGCAACCACATCAATGTTTATAGCAGCTCAGTTCACAATAGCTAAGCTATGAAACCAAACTTGATGCCCATCAACAGGTGATGGATAAAGAAAATGTGGATTATGTACAAAATGGAATATTACTCAACCATAAAGAAGACTGAATTTATGACATTCTTTGGTAAGTGGGTAGATCTAAAGACTTTCATGCTAAGTGAAACAAATCAATCCCCTGCCCCGCCAAAAAATAAAAATCAAATGTTCTCTCTGATATGTAGATGCTAACACACAATAAAGGGTGTGGGAAAGAATAGAAGTTCAGTGGGTTAGACAAAGGGGAACACAGAGACAGGAGGTGTGATAGGAATAGGAAAGAGAGTAGAATGAATCTGACACAACCTCCTTATGTTCATATATGAATACACCACCATATACTAATTAGAATAAGATATATTCTATGCTTATACAAATATATCAAAATTAATTCTACTGTGATGTATCACTAAAAAGAACATATAAGAAATAAAAGATGACAAATAAAACCAGAGGAATTTTCTTCCATGCTAATTAAGACTTTTCAGTTTTTAACATGGAGAAATTAGAGACTGATATCAGCACTTTTTATATACCTTTGAATTTTTGTCTCACACACAAAGAAGAATATTCAGGCACCAATCCTCCCCTTTATTTTTAAGAACATCATCTGGCCACCATTTGTACCAGTGTCAACTAATAACATATGAATGAGTGTTCATAGGTAGCAGGCATTAATAAGCATTTAAATCAGAAATGTGGAAAGTGCCGTGTGTGTTAACTCTCTCCTGATTAAAGAACAAGATGCTTCTAAGTGATCTTTTCCATATCATTGTCAAAAACATTTTGTAAACTACTGGATAGAAGAGAACAGTGATTGCTTTGTGTTTCCTGAATCTCTCTCATTCAACATGATTCCTCCGTGGATTCCCTGACTGTCCTGACATGCATTCCGTTGGAGAAGACCATTGCACAACTCAATGGATCAGCTAAAATAATTAGTTCTTACATTTCCTGAGTGTATTTTTTTTTCAGTCTGAAAATCAGTTATCTTAAGGGAAAATTCCCTCATCTCAGAGATGGTCATTAATCCTTTACCCTTGGCCAGCCCCAGGCTTAAAACTCTATTGTCTCACTGCAAATATAAATGTAATGGTCTTTTTAGTTTTTCTTAACATTTTATGGACTATTAGCTCATGTAAAGTGTTACTCTTCCTGATACTACTCTTAATATTCAGGTGCTTAAAGACTTAAACAATTCTTTAAAACTGAGCTGAAGGTAAATTTCATCTGTCCTTTCATGACTTACTTGCACATTATAGACATTAAAATGTCACAAGGAAACACATTATTATGCATAATTAATATGCACTAATAATTATAATAAAAAGAGGAATAAAAGAATATCCTCACAGTGGTATGGATTAATAATGACTCCCCCAAAGATGTTCACACACTAGTCTCTGCCCTTGTATATGCAAAAGGCAATTTGCATAAAGTTACAGACCTTAAGGTAGGGCAATGACCCTGGTTGATTCTTGTTTGCATAATCCAATCTTAAAAGCAGAGAATTTTTCCCAGATGAGGATGCAGCAAAAGGAGAATCCAGAAAGAGTCCAAATTATGAGTAGAACTCGGTTTGCTGCTAGTGGAGGAAGCCACGTGGAAAACACAAGACAGAACACAGGTACTCTGTGGGAACAAAGACCTGATCCTGCTGCTAGCCAGCAAGGAAATGGAGACTTTAGTCCTACAACATCAAGGAAATGAATTTAGTCAACAACCTGAACCAGATCTCCTGACAAACCATTTGTTTTTGTTTCTGAGGCCTTGAGCAGAGAAGACAGCTTAGTCACACTGCCCAGATTTTTGATCTATAAAACTGTAAGATAATAAATTTTTCAGCCACCAATTAGGTAGTAGTTTGTTATAGCAACAACAAAATGTAAATACACTCAAAACTCTCTTCCTTTCTAGAGCCCCAGCTCATGGAAGTGAGCCTATCTCTCCCCTTACTTTATAAATCTGCACTTTACAATAATTAGAGTATGTGTTGGCACAGCACAGCCTTCCGCTCTTGGCTACTCTGACATCCAAAATGGCATTGCTCCCTTTCCTCAAGACTTTGCACCTCTTGCATAATACCAGTTCTTTTGAGAAGAGGATCAAAATCAGAACAGTCTCTGTACTTGTTTTCTCTGTCTTTGGGGAGATGAAGTCATCAGCAAGGCAAATCCAGAACTTGTGGGGTACTCTGATTTTAGCCAATCGAGACTTCCAGCAGATGTCCAGAAAGTCCCTCACGTTGCCTCTGTGCCAGTTCTTTAATTTGTGTCAGGGACACATCATCCATTCGCTCCATCTGTTAGTCTGTCACCTTCACATGTAAGAACTAGAAAGAAGCAGCATTTATGTTTTTGGTTCTGAGATGATAATAATGTTTCTTCAGAGCATTCTCACAAATGCTCCCTAATTGAAGTCACTTCTTAAATATGTATATTGATTGTATGTAACATGATATTTTGATATATGTATACATTTTGGAATGTCTGAATCAAGCCAATTAACATACGTATTACCTCACATGCTTCTCATTTTCTGTGGTAAGAATGCTTAAAATCTGGTCTCAGCAATTTTCAAGTACTCAAGACATTTGTTATGAACTGTGATTGCCATGATATAAAATAGATCTCTTGAACTTATTACTACTAACTGAAATTTTGTGTTCGTTCACCAACATCTCTCCAACTACTCTTTCTTCCACCATCTCAGCCCTGTTAACCTCCATTCTACTCTTTACTCCTGTGAGTTCAACGTCTTTAGATTACACATACAATATCGTCACGTGGTATTTTTTCTTTGTGTCTGTCTGGCTTATTTCATTTAGCATAATGTCTTCCAGGTTCACCCGTGTTGTCACAAATGACAGGATTTTTTTTTCCTTCTTTGAATAAAAATAGTATTCCATCATGTGTAGGTACCACACTTTCTTTATGTATTCATTCACTGATGAACACTCAAGTTGATTCTATGTCTTTGCTATTGTGAATAATGCATTGAATTTGAGAATGCAGATATCTCTTCAAGAACTGATTTCATTTTCTTTAGCTATATACTCAGAAGGGGGACCACCAGACACCATAGTAGTTAATTTTTTAATTTTTTGAGGCATTTCCACACTATTTTCCATAATGGCTATACTAATTTAAATTCCCATCAATGGTGTACAACAGTTCTCTTTTTCTCCACAGTCATAGCAGCACTGTTATCTTTTTATATTAATGGCCATTCTAACAGATGTGGGTGATATCTCATTGTGGTTTTAATTTGCATTTCCCTGATGATTAGTGGTGTTAAGCTTATTTTTATATACCTGTTGTGCCGGGGTCCAGCCCTAGCAGGAGTCCATGGGTTCCACACAGGTAAACAGGGCGCGGGGAGACAGCGTTAGCGATGGATGGAGAATGAAAGACACAGACTCTAGTTCTGGTGCAATCAATCCCACTTTATTCTGGGGAAGGCTGGGTTTATATACATTTTTCTTCAGGCTATAATGACAGTCTTGTGGTTAATGAAATTAAAGAAGTTTTCCAAAGCATAGGCAGGAACTGTTCTTAACAAGGAACCGAAAGATTATGAGAAAACAGTAAACTTACAGATCATCCTTACCTAATCACAATTGTTTTAGGCATAGCTAACTATGTCAATGAGCTAATACAATGTTTATTTCCTTAATATCTAAACTCTATGTGACCTAAGACTATTCTTATTATTCTTGCGGTTAAAGCGATAGACAAGTAATCTCACGTGACCATTTCTACTAGGTCCATCTGGTTAATATCTAAATTGTTGAGTTAAGGGCTACAGGAGGACAGCGGTCCCAATGGTTATTGTGTACCAACGTTTATTATAGGGGTGACATATTCTTTGTAGGAAGGAAGGAATGTTGTGAAACCTTATTCTCTTACCTCACCACCACACAGAAACAAAACCATTGTTAGGATTTAACCAGCCTGTTGGAGACAAAGGCAGATCTATAACTATTTTCTCCAGAGGCTTTCAGGGACTCATTGCATGGTTGCAAAATTATTTTTGACTTTGTTAGTGATAAAGACCCATTATTTTTCAGATTGTAGGTAATATTTTCTGGAATTTTTGTTGTATTCCCCTCATCCCCTTAAGCAATCCGTTCAGACTGAAATGAGTAATATATTATCAGAAAAACACAGCAGAAAAAACACCATGCTCCAGAGGAAAACATCCGGCAATTCCTTTTAGGATGAGCCTTTGCAAACATCCTCCAGAGGATCTTTGTCAAGCACTGGATGGAATTCCAGACGACCCCGCACTGTTGATATTTATATACATGTTTTAGACATCTCTATTCATTTTTTAAATTAAATTTTGTTTTCTTGCTATTGTTTGAGTTCCTGGTATATTTTTTATTTGAACTATCTTTAGTCTATTTTCTGCTGTTAAAACAAAATCCATGAGACTGTGTAATTTATTAGGAACAATTCTTTTCTCATAGTTTAATATCAAGCTATCTCTGTATCCTAACTTGGTGGGGGACATCAGATGGCAAGAGTGAGAGGACTGATGTGCTCAGGTCCCACCACCTCTTCTTTATTTATTTCATGACATAAATGCATGACAGTTATACTTCATATTGGTGTTCATTTCGACATACTCGTATAAGCATGGAATACAATTTGTTCTGATTCAGTCCCCAGTACTTACTTACCCTTTCCTCCCCTCTTCCCTCTCCCTGTTCCTTTTCTTTGACTCTACTGGTCTTCATTCTATTTATTTAAATTTTTTTTTAATTAGTGCTTTATAGATAAACATAAAGGTGAAATTCACTGCAGCATATTTTTGTACATGGTATATTCATATAGAATAGTTTGGTCAATTTCATTCCACCATTCCTCCCTTTCCCTGTCCCTCCTTTGTCCCCCTCAATTCCCTTCCTCCACTCCACTGATCCCTCTTCTGTTTCCATAGGATCCCCGCTCCCTTTTATTTTTCCTTATTTGGGTCTAGCTTCCACCTACGAGAGGAAGCAATCACCCCTTAACTTTGAGTCTGGCTTATTTAATTTAGCATGATGGTCTCCAGTTCCATCTCTTCTTATAAAGTCACTAATCCCATCTTTGAGGTCCCATCCTCATGACCCCACCTAATGCCAGTTACCTCCCAGAGGCCTCATCTCCAAATACTATCAACATATAACTTTGGGGACTGAGTTTTGCAAATTTTTTTCCCATTCTGTAGGTGTTCTCTTCACTCTGTTCTTCCCTTTGTGATACAGAAGTTTTAGTTCAATGTAATTCCATGTGTCTGTTTTGGCTTTTTCAAGATGAGCTTTGAGGGCTATCTCAAAAAAAAAAAAAAAAAAAAAAAATCATTGCCCATTTAAAGACTTAAATGGTTAAATCTTTAATCCACTTTGACCTGAGTTTAGTATGTGATATGAGCTGAGAATCTAATTTCATTCTTCTCCAGGTAGATATCCAGTTTCCACAACACCATTTATTGAAGAAATTGTTGTTCCCCATTGCATGTTCTTGAACCCTTTGTCAAAAATCAATTGATTATAACTATGTAGAATTATTTCTGGATTTTATATCCTATTCTGCTGGCCAATGTGTCTAATATTATACTAGTAACAAGCTGTTTTGATTACTGTAGCTTTGTAGATTTTGAATTCAGGTAGGGTGATGCCACCAACTTTATTCTCTTTGTTGAAATTTTCTTAACTATTCAGGGTCATTTGTGGCTGTATATATTTCTGAAATTGTTTTTATTTCTGTAAAAAGAGGTCATTGTAATTTTGATAGTGATTGCGTTGAATTTTCAGATTGCTTTAGGTAGTATGAGCATTTTAACAATGATAATTCTTCCCATCTCTAAACTTGGAATATCTTTCAATTTATTTGGGTCCTCTTCAGTTTATTTTATGAGCATTTCATAGTTTTCAGTATACAGATCTTTTAAGCTTCTTAGCTAAATTTATATAAGTATTTTTAGGGGGTAACTATTGTAAATAGTACTGTTTTTTATTTTTTTTTTCAGATAGTTGGCTATTAGCTTATGGAAACAATGCTGATTTTTGCATGCTGATTTAGTATCCTGCAATTTTACTGTATTTGTTTATTTTTCTACTATTTTATTGGTAGACTCTTTAGGGGTTTCTATACATGTCATTTGCAAACAAGGACAAATTAATCTCTTTCCAATCTGGATGGTATTTATTTATTTATTTATTTATTTTACCTGGTTTATTTGGTTTGGAATTCCAATAGTATGTTAAACAGAAGTATCAAAAGTAGGTTTCCTTGTTTTTTGTTCCCTGATCTTAAAGGGAATGCCTTCAACATCTCATCATTGAATACATTATTAGTAATGGACTTGTCATACATAGCCATTATTATCTTGAAATACATTTTTCTATACCTAGTTTGTTGATAGTTTTTAATAATGAAAGAATGTTGAGCTTGGCCAAATGCTCTGTCTGAACCTATAGAGATGAGTGCATGGTTTTTGTCCTTCATTCGGTTTTTATGGTATCTCACATTTATTGGTTTGTGTGTGCTGAACCAATCTTCTGTCCTAGAGACAAATCCCACTTGATCATGCTGACTGATCCTTTTAATGTGCCATTGAATTCAATTTGTTAGTATTTTACTGAGGGTTTGAAGTACTTTTGATCTTGTCATAGAGACTTGAAATTTGCTAGTTCATTAACCCCTCATGTCTGTCTGAAGACCTTCAGTCCCTCTTTCAGGATTGACTTTGTTTCCCTAGCTAATTCCCTGGTTAATTTCCAGACGACCCCAGGGGTATCTTTAACACACTCAGCAATCTGTCTTAGTTACTGCAGATCATAATACTGTGACTTTACCTCCAGTTACCATTCAGACTGCCTGATTCTCCTTCTGCCACTCTGCTCATTTGCTGTCTATGCCCCCTAGAGCATTCTAAAAGCTTCCCCAGGTTGCCCATATCTTCTGCAAAACCTATATAGTACATAAGATAGTCTATACTATATAACAGTCTGTAGTCTAAAATAGTAACTAATGGACACTTGTAGTTACCAAACTAACAAAAAGATAAATTAAAATTAAAAACAGAATTCTTCAATTGTACTAACCACATTTCAGTTACTCAACCCATACATGGCTACCATTTTGGACAGCAAAAAGGAGTACTTTCATTTAACTTCTGATATTTCCACTAAACCATGTTGTTTGATAGAGAAATATCTCCCTTAAATTCTATTCTCTTAGAGGAATCCACAAATAAGTTGTTAGTGTAGGAATTTGAATGTTTGCTTATGGTTGCTAAATATAAGTATTAAAACAGAAAAAAACATGAAATAGCCATCAACTTACATGGTGCAATTTTCTATAAAGATAGTCCCCTATCTGTGCTGAAAATATAAAAATTAAGAATAAGTTGTACTCACATTGTGAATGTACTCCAGCTCAAAAACATTATGAATCAAAAGGCAACCTTCTTTAGGACCTGGCCAAGTACATTGTTTAATTAAACTCTTGTTGCTAAGATAAATATAGTCTGGGGGCAAGAATAGTTAAATCTTTCCTCTGCCTAAACATTAAAGAAAACATTGCACTGCTCACCAACAGCATACCCCTCATCCTATCTTTTCTCAGAGATCTGCTCCAAGGAATTTGACAGGTAAAAGCTGGATTCACTTTGCAGATGGAGAATAGAGGAAGATACAAAAAATTACCAAGTTTTTGTTATAGAATAAGGTAACTTCATCCTTTGTGGTAGTTATTTCATTCAAATGATTTTTTAAAAAAGCAAACCATATTTCTATGACTCTCTCTACAATAGAAAAAAAAAGAGAGAGAACCCAATCACATGTGAGAACACAATTACATTGTGTTCTTGGAACTACATTTATTCCAAAGGAGAAAGGATTCGTGATAGTCTCCCATTCAACTAGGATGCAGTGTGGGAAACGTGAAACTGGGTTATTGCTGCCTGCTTTACCATTTCTATTTGTCCATGAATTGCGCAAAATTAGTGTTGAAGTTCTCCCTATTAAAAAATGCTGGATTTGGTTGATTAAAGTGAATAAGCTGGTAAATAGACTTTAAGATACTGACATTAACCCACAGAAGACATTCTGCTACAGGGAGTAATTTAGGTTATTGCTATGAAGGTATTTTGCAGAAATAATTAAGAACTCAAATCTTAAATGAAGCAAATTAGATCTGGGTGGGCTTGACCTAATTGCATGAAACTTTTTAAAGGCAGAGAGCTTACTTCTGCTCACTGGAGAAGGGAAAGTCAAGGAAATTCCAAGAAAGAAGGATGCATTACGTGGGGATTTCTGCAATGAAAGGAGGACATGTGTTAAGGAAGTTTGTTGACCTCCAGGAGCCGAGTGTGGCTCCTGCCTCAGCACTAGCAAGGAAATGAGGACCTAAATCCTTTAATTTCAAAGAATTGAAAACAAAGGATTGAAATAAGAATGAACTCAAAGAGTACTTTGGATTAGACACAGGAAGTGAAGGGAGGGGAGGGGATGTGGGGGTAGGAAGGATAATAGAATGAACCCTATGTGCATATATGATTACACAACTGGTGTAATTGTACATCATGTACAACCAGAGGGATAAGAAGTTATACTCCAATTATGTATGATGTGTCAAAATGCATTCTACTGTCATGTATAACTAATTAGAACAAACAAAAAAAATAAAGACTGGATAGAACCAAAAAAAAAAAAAATGAACACAAAGGATATTTTTTCCGGCGATCCAAGATGGTGGACTAGAGGGTGACTGCTTCTCCAGTCACTCCAGAACCCAGGATTCAAAAAGGGGAGGCACTGAGAGACTCGGACTAAAATAGAAACACAGGGTGAGTCTCCCCCACCTGGTGAAGCTCGGCCCGGGTGGCAGGCCTGGATTCGGATGGCTTATTAGAGTAGGGCAGGGCAGCTAGAGTCTCCCCAAGGCAGCCCTGAGCACTCTGGTGATGGGCTTCTCCCACAGGGCCAGAGCTTCTCGGAACAGGCCCCCCAGTGAGAGCCTTTCTGCACAGAACCAGCTCCAAGTCGCTGAGCCAGCCCGCAGTGAGCTCCGGCCCGCCCCACCTGCAGGTTGCTTCAGAGACCAGGAGAGGGAAGCCAGGGTCTTCCCATAGCAGCCCGGCTCCCTCCGACAGGAAGCACCTTTCTAGGCTAGCTTCTCGGAGCAGACCACCCAGTGAGAGCCTTTCTACACAGAGTCAGCCACAAGTCCTCAAGCCAGCTGAGACCTCCAACACGCAAGCAGCCTCTGGGACCAGGGCAAGGCAGCCAGAGACCTCTCTAGGTCTCTCTCCCTGGAACCAGTAGCGAGCTATGGGCAGCTTTCTTCAGAAGCACTGCATTATCAAGTTACCCCAAGACTTCAGGCTACTGAAGGCTGGGAGGTGATACACTGGAAATCTACAGGGACACTATAAGCCAATACAGAAAATCTGCAATATGACAGAGTCCCACTGACATCTGACTAATATGAGAAAACAAGGAAAGAAAATGTCCCAAACAAACCTAGATACTATATCAATAAAACCCAAAGACAGCACAGGAGAAGAAATGTCAGAAAGGGAGTTCAGAATGTACATAATTAAAACAATCAGGGAAGCAAATGAGGAGATGAAAGAGCAAATGCTGACATTGAAGGAGGAGATGAAAGAGCAAATGCAGGCATTAAATGATTGCACCGATCAACAGTTAAAAGAGCAAATACGGGAAGCAAGAGATCATTTCAATAAAGAGTTAGAGATACTGAAAAAAAAAACAAATAAATCCTCGAAATGAAGGAAACAATAAACCAAGTTAAAAACTCCATAGAAAGCATAACCAATAGGATAGAACACCTGGAAGACAGAACCTCAGATATTGAAGACAAAATATTTAATCTTGAAAACAAAGTTGACCAAACAGAGAAGATGGTAAGAAATCATGAACAGAATCTACAAGAATTATGGGGTATCATGAAAAGGCCAAATTTAAGAATTATTGGGATTGAGGAAGGCTTAGAGAAACAAACCAAAGGAATGAACAATCTATTCAATGAAATAATATCAAAAAAATTCCCACATATGAAGAATGAAATGGAAAACCAAGTACAAGAGGCTTATAGGACTCCAAATATACAAAATTACAACAGACCCACACCAAGGCACATTATTATGAAAATACCTAACATACAAAATAAAGACGGAATTTTAAAGGCCGTGAGAGAAAAGAATCAAATTACATTCAGGGGGAAACCAATAAGAATATCAGCAGATTTTTCAATCCAGACCCTAAAAGCTAGAAGGGCCTGAAACAACATTTACCAAGCCCTGAAAGAAAATGGATGCCAACCAAGAATCTTATACCCAGCAAAACTTACTTTCAGATTTGATGATGAAATAAGATCCTTCCATGATAAACAAAAGCTAAAGGAATTTACAAAAAGGAAGCCGGCATTACAGAACATTCTCAGCAAAATATTCCATGAGGAAGAGATGAAAAACAATGATGCAAATCAGCAATGGGAGGAACTAGCCTAAAGGAATAGCCAAATAAAGGAGAAACCAAATCATGTCAAAAAACAAAAATGAGTCAAATGACTGGGAATACAAATCATATCACAATTATAACCCTGAATGTTAATGGCCTGAACTCATCAATCAAAAGACATAGACTGGCAGATTGGATTAAAAAGAAATATCCAACAATATGCTGCCTGCAAGAGACTCATCTCATGCAAAGAGACACCCATGGACTAAAGTGAAAGGATGGGAAAAAAAATACCATGCACACGGACACAACAAAAAAGCTGGAGTATCCATCCTCATTTCAGATAATGTGGACTTCGAGCCAAAACTAGTCAGAAGGGATAAAGAAGGACATTACATACTGCTTAAGGGAAGCATAAATCAGCAAGACATAACAATCATAAATATCTATGCCCTGAACATTGGCTCATCCATGTACGTCAAATAAATCCTTCTCAATTCCAGAAATCAAATAGACCACAACACAATAATACTAGGCGATTTTAACAACCTCTCTCACTGCTGGATAGATCGTCCAAACAAAAATTGAATAAAGAAACCATAGATCTCAATAACACAATCAATAATTTAGACTTAATTGACTTATATAGAATATACCATCCAACAAAGAATGAAAACACTTTCTTCTCAGCAGCACATGGATCCTTCTCTAAAATAGACCATGTTTTATGCCACAAAGCTACTGTTAGCAAATACATGAAGATAGAGATACTACCTTGTACTCTACCAGATCATAATGGGTTGAAATTAGAAATAAATGACAGAATAAAAAGCAGAAACTTCTCCAATACTTGGAGATTAAATAATACACTATTATATGATCAATGGATAACAGAAGACATCTGGAGGGAAATAAAAAAATTCTTAGAAGTAAACGAGAACAAAGACACATCATATCAAAACCTCTGGGACAGTATGAAAGCAGTACTTAGAGAAAGATTTATTTCATGGGGTCCATTCAACAAAAGAAGTAGAAATCAACAAATAAACGACTTAACACTACAGCTCAAAGCCCTAGAAAAGAAGAGCAGACCAACACCAAAAGTAGTAGAAGACAGGAAATAGTTAAAATCAGAGCCGAAATCAACGAAATTGAAACAAAAGAAACAATCGGAAAAATTAACAAAATAAATAGTTGGTTCTTTGAAAAAATAAACAAAATTTATAGACCCTTAGCCACACTAGCAAAGAGAAAGAGGGAGAAAACTCAAATTACTAAAATTCGGAATGAACAAGGAAATATCACAACAGACACGAGTGAAATACAAAACATAATTAGAAGCTATTTTGAAAATCTATACTCCAACAAAATAGAAAACCTCAAAGACATCAACAAGTTTCTGGAGACATATGAATTACCTGCACTGTACGAGGAGGACATACACAACTTAAATAAATCAATTTCAAGCAATGAAATAGAAGAGGTCATCAAAAGCCTACCAACAAAGAAAAGTCCCGGACCAGATGGGTTCTCAGCCAAGTTCTACAAAACCTTTAAAGAAGAGCTCATTCCAATACTTCTCAAAGTATTCCATAAAATAGAAGAGGAGGGAACCCTCCCAAACTCATTCTATGAAGCCAATATCACACTGATACCTAAACCAGACAGAGACACATCAAGGAAAGAAAATTTCAGACCAATATCCTCAATGAACATCGACGCAAAAATTCTCAACAAAATTTTAGCAAATCGCATACAAAAATATATTAAAAAGATAGTGCACCACGATCAAGTGGTTTTTATCCCAGGGTGCAAGGTTGGTTCAACATCAAGAAATCAATAAATGTCATTCACCATATCAGCAGACTAAAAGTTAAGAATCACATGATTATTTCAATAGATGCAGAAAAAGCATTTGATAAAATACAGCATCCCTTCATGCTCAAAACACTAGAAAAAATCAGGGTAGTGGGAACATTCCTTAACATTGTAAAGGCCATCTATGCTAAGACCATGGCCAATATCATTCTAAATGGTGAAAAACTGAAAGCATTCCCCCTAAAAACTGGAACAAGGCAGGGATGCCCTCTTTCACTACTTCTATTCAACATCGTTCTTGAGACTCTCGCCAGAGCAATTAGACAAACCAAAGAAATTAAAGGGATCCGAATTGGAAAAGGAGAACTCAAACTATCCCTGTTTGCTGATGACATGATTATATATTTAGAGGAACCTGGAAATTCCAACAGAAAACTCTTAGAACTCATAAGTGAATTCAGTAAAGTAGCAGGTTACAAGATCAATGCTCATAAATCCAATGCATTTTTATACGTAAGTGATGAATCTTCAGAAAGAGAAATTAGGAAAACTAACCCATTCACAATAGCATCGAAAAAAATAAAATACTTGGGAATCAATCTCACAAAAGAGGTGAAAGACCTCTACAATGACAACTACAGAACACTAAAGAAAGAAATTAAAGAAAACCTTAGAAGGTGGAAAGATCTCCCATGTTCTTGGATAGGCAGATTTAATATTGTCAAAATGGCCATACTACTAAAAGTGCTATACAAATGCAATGCAATTCCTATTAAAAGCCCAATACCTTACAGAAATAGAGCAAGCAATTATGAAATTCATCTGGAAGAATAAGAAACACAGAATAGCTAAAGCAATCATCAGTAGAAAGAGCGAAGCAGGGGTATGGCAATACCAGATCTTCAACTCTATTACAAAGCAATAGTAACAAAAACGGCATGGTATTGTACCAAAACAGACAGGTAGATCAATGGTACAGAATAGAGGACATGGACACAAACCCAAATAAATACAATTTTCTCATACTAGACAAAAGGTGCCAAAAATATGCAATGGAGAAAAGATAGCCTCTTCAACAAATGGTGCTGGGAAAACTGGAAAACCATATGCAACAGAATGAAACTAAACCCCTATCTCTCACCCTGCACAAAATTCAACTCAAAATGGATCAAGGACCTTGGAATCAGACCAGACCCTGCATCTGATAGAAGAAAAAGTAGGTCCAAACCTTCAACTTGTTGGCTTAGGATCAGTCTTCCTTAACAGGACTCCCATAGCACAAGAAACAAAAGCTAATATCAACCACTGGGATAGATTCAAACTGAAAAGCTTTCTCTCAGCAAAGGAAACTGTTTTAATGTGAAGACAGAGCCTACAGAGTGGGAGAATATCTTTGCCACTCATACTTCAGATAGAGCGCTAATTTCCAGAATCTATAAAGAACTCAAAAAACTCTACACCAAGAAACAAATAATCCAATGAACAAATGGGCTAAGGAAATGAACATACACTTCACAGAAGAAGATGTACAAGCAATCAACAGATATATGAAAAAATGTTCAACATCTCTAGTAATAAGAGAAACGCAAATCAAAACTACCCTAAGATTTCATCTCACCCCAATTAGAATAGCGATTATCAAGAACACAAGCAACAATAGGTGTTGGCGAGGATGTGGGGAAAGAGATACACTCATACATTTCTTGTGGGGTATCAAATTAGTGCAGCCACTCTGGAAAGCAGTATGGAGATTCCTCAGAAAGCTTGGAATGGGACCACATTTGACCCAGCTATCCCACTCCTATACCCAAAGGACTTCAAATCAGCATACTACAGAGATACAGCTACATCAATGTTCATAGCTGCTCAATTCACCATAGCCAGATTGTGGAACCAACCTAGATGCCCTTCAGTTGATGAATCAATAAATAAACTGTGGTGTATATATATACAATGGAATATTACTCCGCCATGAATTATGATAAAATTATGGCATTTGCAGGCAATTGGAGAATATCGTGCTAAGTGAGATAAGCCAATCTCAAAAAACTAAAGGACGAATGATCTCGCTGATAAGCGGATGAGGACATATAATGGGGGTAGGAGGGGTTAGCATTAGGGTTAGGTTTAGGGTTAGGGATAAAGAGGGTGATAAGAATGGAGGAAGGAAGGACTGTATAGAGGGAAAAGAGGGATTGGAGGGGTGGGGGAAGGGGAAAAATAACAGAATAAATCAAGCAACATTGCCCTATGTAAATTTATGATTTTTAATTTAAAAAAAGGATATTTTTTCCACAGCATCAAGAACTTAATTTAGTTGACCACCTAATTTCAGAGCGTGAAGCCCTGAACCAGCCTTTACTTCTAACTCATAAAGAATACAAGAAAGAAAAAAAAAAAAAAAAACTACAACTAGTACTATTTGGGCTGCCATGACCCCATCAGATCCACCTTCCTAAAATCACTTCCCCTTAAATGTGTTTTGAGTTAGAGAGGTAAGTACTACTATATTACAAATTTTACAGAGAAGCTATTTAGTTTGGAGTTCTCCAAGGTTTGATACCTCTCTAGTCATGCAGCTACAAACATTACATGACTGACTTTTAAATCCTCCAGTACAACTGTGTCAAAGATCCATAAAATTATAGGTTTATTTATAAGTCCTAACAAATCATAAATTCTCTAGCAAAAATATACCCTCGTCGATATAAAGTAATAGCTCTGAAAAGGCTATCATTTATCTCCCAGCTGGTGAATTCCATTAGTATATTCACAAAAGGTGTGGTCTAGTCAAAAGTGCCTGTGCTGAGGAAGGTGGAAGAAACTGAGTTATACACTTGATTTCTTCCATCTCCCAATTTTAGTCAAAGTAACTGCTTTCAAAGCAACTGCTTTCTTTTGATGTTTAGAATTTTTCTTTATTTTTAAAAGAATTTTCTGCCTGGCGCTGAACAGTCAACTACTTCCATTCCATCATGAGTTGACTGGCCCGTGATGGATGCTACTGCCTCAATCTACTGTAATACCTATCTAGCCTAATTTACACTTAAGTATTGAAAATGTCAAGGTTCATTTTTAAATTCGTTTTGTCTTGTTGATGCTGTTTCTCTAAGAAGCTCCTAACTCCATGAAAATTAATGGATATTAACAAAAATACTCTGGCATTAGCATTAGGAAGCAGTTGTACTGACAACTATGTATCAGATCAGTTAAAGCCCAGTCTATTCAGGAATCCAGCATCTGTCAGTTAGCACATGTCTTTCTGTGAGTTACTATTGGTTGATTGGTGTGTGTTTTGTTGTTTTGTGTGTGTGTGTGTGTGTGTGTGTGTGTGTGTGTTGTTATTTTTGCTACTAGTTCCAGTTGCTTATTTCCATTGTGAATCCATTCCAATACCTCTTCAGGACATCAATGAGGTTAAAATTTTACCACCATATGCAATAATTTTATGTTTAGTTTATTTGTTACCCATATGCTGACCACTAGTATTTGATAGACATATGAAACCATTTTATTTATTAGCCTCTCCTAATCAAATTATTTATTAATATCTAGTATTTCTATTCTTCATGGAATGCCTAAATTATTCAACATTGTTCTTTTATCTCAGCATCTGAAGCTCCCCTCCATATTCAGTTTAGTGCATTCTATACAAGTTATGTAGTCTTCAAGTAGCCAGCACATTCTTCTTGGTTCCTGTTAGATGGGATAATTTATTAGTCAAGAATTTGCTGATAGTGTGACAGATTCCAAATGCCCTTTTTGAGTACCACCTGGGATACCTGAATTCATTTGAAAATGTCACTATGCTCTTGCAGCACTTCAATTTTCTGTTCAAAACCACGATTCACAATTCTCTAAGATTTTGGGAAGACTTTTTCTAGAAATAAAACAACAGCAACAAATTTGTAGTAAATTCTATTGATCAGGAGTAGTTTATATGTTATAGTCCATCTTATACAAATACATCTCCCAGTGCACCATGCCAGGTTTACATCCCCCAGTAAGAAGAAAATGAACTCTCAGGTCTTTTCAGGACAAATATGAGATTCTTAAAAGCACTGGAACTCAGGGGATTAATTACACTATGCCATTATTTTTCTCAGAAATCTAGATTTTCTATTGCAGGGTATGCTTATTGATTCCAAAGCTCCAGTAAAACAGTTTCTGACTCCATTTCCTATTCACATCACTTTTGTAAATTCTTTATCCGTGTGAATTATTTTGACTTTCAAATATTTCTTAACTTTGTTTCATCAAGCATTTTCTCTTCCATGTCACCCATGATTCATCAAGTCTCATATATATTAGTTATAAAGCAAGTTTCTCTCTTCTTCTTCTTTTTTTTTTTTTTTTTTTGGGGGGGGGGGATTGAAACCAGGACCTTGTGCATGCAAGGCAAGCACTCTACCAACCAAGTTACATCCCTAGCCCAGTTTCTCTCTTCTTTATTCCAGAGTCATTCATCTCAATTCTCTGTGTGCTTGATACTGATTTTAACACATTGAATTCCTTTAGACTCTTGTACTACTTCCTCTGTCATGCAACTGCAAACATTACATGACTAACTTTTATACAAGAACAGTCACATTTAGCAAAAGAACATTTACCTAAGGTCAAAACAACATGGACCTGATATTTTTTACAGATATGATGTTGAGCCTGCCACAATAGTAGTTCTTCTCTTAACATGGGAATCGTAATTCTATACCTTAGTATTGTAAAATGAAATATGACATCATATGTGAACTTTTTTACTCTTACACACTATGTAAATCCTTGGTATTTGTAGCTTAGTAGTCTTCATTCATTTATTCATTCATTCATTCATCCATCCATCCAATCATCACATTCAAATTCAAAAATATATATGAAACTATATAATTGTATTTTCACTAAAGTCCTAGCATATATTCAAAAGACCTTGATGCTTCTTCATCTTAGAAATCGTTTGTCTAAAACAGAAAGGATTAGAAGACAGTGTTTTCCTATTCTAATTAATAGTCTGTTTTATTAAATTTATTAACATGAAAATCAAAGGATATATTTCTCATGAATTAATATAAAACCAAAGTTCAAAAGATGAATTCCATCCCTATGTACCTGATGGCATCAGGCTGGGAAGGCTGGTAAAATACTGAAGAACTCCTGTGTTATTTACCTAAATAACTGGCACTCAATGAATTCCTAGTATCACCAAGGAGCTCCAATGATAACAAGTAATTTTTAGGCACCAGAGGAGCCCCTACAGGCTAGTCAGTGAGCATTATACCTTAACAATCATTTACAGGTAGGCAAAATCTTGATGCTGCTTTGGACTATGGAAATATTATATTCCTAGGAGAAGAAGTTTCATTAATGACAGAATGAATTTATTGATAGTGAATAAGTGCTATCGTAGGGATTAGTGCTTTTATAAGAGGGCTAGAAGAAACAACTAAGTCTACTCTTGCCCTCCACCTTCTACTTTGTGAGAATGAAGCACCAAGTTCCCATATTAAAAAAAGAGAGACCAAGCTCTTGCCCAACACTAATCCTGATGGCAACCTTGTCTTCAACTTCCAGTCATCAGAACTGTGAAAAAATAAATTTCTAGTCTTTATAGATTACCCAATCTCAGGTATTTTGTTATGGTGGCACAAATAGACTAAGATGAGAATAGGTAGATGCTAAATCTGAAAGTATTATGCAAATGATTTCTCCAAATAGAAGGATTATGATCAAATTTATTTTTAATTTGTATTTGCTTTATCTTTGAAAATTTCAACAACGAAATGCATCACTATTTATAATCAAGCACAAGCAATAAATATCCTTCTGACACTTTCTCATGTTATCCCCTTCCAGTTGTCAAGAAACAATTGGTTGCCAAATACCAGGAAATTAACAGCAATTATCACCAGCTGGCTAGCTGCTAGGAGTAGTCACCAGACTGTAATCCACCCAGCATGATATAGAAAACCTTGAAGGAATAAGGTTGATGATTAATCAAACTTGAAAAATTAACATCCTGGGATAGCATATCTCAAGCTGGCTTAGTGAACCCTGGATATCATTCCATTCTAATGATTTCAAGCAGCATCAGCACTTTAAAACAGACTGCTGATAGTGCACCTAACAGGGAAGACATTTCTTTTATTTGGGGAAAAAAAAAAAAAAAAAAACAACTTCTAAAATTCTAGCTGACAAAGAAATGCCTCACTGGGAGAAGGTGACAGTAGTATTTGTATATGAGCTCTACTTTACTTAATCAGCACCAGGTTCAAGTACACAAAGGGCAGCAATAGGATGCATACTTACCAGCTTTACAATGATGAAGAACATGTAATCCGCTCTAATTTCTTTACAACCCAGGCAGATAAATTGATGCCTATGTTAATCAACAACATCAGAGCATACATATTAATTTGAGGTTATAAGGAGATGTTATAAATAGCATGCCTCTTTCCCCTTCAAATTCTGTTCAAGTTAAAACACAAGATGAAAGATAGAAAACTAAAATCGAAGAAAGCATTTTATTTGTGGGCAAGGAGGCTTTCTTGTATTGACCCAGAATGTGACAGATTTACTAATCTTGACAGAGGCAGCCCTACTGCTGGCCCCACCACAGGGGTAGAAGCTGCCACTACAAAACCGTTAGCATTGAGAAGCAAAGCAGAACTGTGTGATCTTTGGACGATGTTGTAATATAGCAAAGGTTCTCAAAGTATGGTCCTGAACAAACAGCCTCAGTATCACCTGGGAATTTGTTAAAAATGTAAATTTATGTGCCTACCCTAGACCTACTGAAACAAATCTCGGAGGTGGGGTCCCGGAAATTTGTGTTTTAAGAGCAGTTCTAGTTAACAAGGAAAAATTTTAGTGTTTTGTAACCCGGTTGAGTAACTATAGTCTACAAAAGTTCATTATTTATTTCAAAATAGTTAGATAAAATTATATAGGTGTTCACAGCACATAGAAATGGTAAATGTATGAATGAATGGAAATGATAATTAGCTTGATTGATCACTGCATATTATTATATACCTATATCAAATTATCTTGCTGTATCCCATAAACATGTACAAATATATTATGTTAATCAATTTTAGAAGAGATCATACCTAAAGTTTAACAATTGAGAGGACTGAGAGAGAGGACACTAATAGGCAGGAAGCTCAACTAGGCATGTACATATTCTCTTTCCAAGTTCCCTAATAAAATAACGCACTTACTTGTGGAGAGCAGTGAGGGAAGGCAGAGAAAAGGTTAGAAGGGTTGCACTATTGGAACTTCCTCCAAATAAAAAGAACTATCAGGGTCTGGGATTGTAGCTCAGTGGTAGAACATCTGTCTAGTATGTGTGAGGTACTGGTTTCAATCCTCAGCACCATATAAAAATAAATAAATAAAAGAAAGGTAGTGTGTCCATCTACAACTAAAAACAATTTTTTTAAAGAACTACCAATAGCAGGGGAGAAGTATTCCCCTAGAAAATTTCTTTAACTATTGGTTCTCTTAACCCACTGATTTTACACATGAAGCCTGTGGTTAAATAGGGTCTCCTCTGATGGTGATCACAAGAAATTCCTGACAGTTAGGCTTCTTCTTTCACGAAACCACCTCACCCCTACTTTTTCCTACTTTAGTACCCTCCTGGAACCACTGATTTCTTAAAAGAAATTTTAAGAATTATAACTGATCCTTCTATAGTGAAAAATTGAAGGCTAGTACTAAACATTGTGAAATACGCCAGGCTATTTAAAGACTATTTTTGATATCAATAAAGAAGAAAAATCTTTAGTCTTCAGTCAAGATTTTTCTAATCTTAAAGGATTTATCTAAAAGCCCTCAAACATTCAAATAGAATCCAAAGAATCTACTTTGAGAATGTCAGTTAATGAACTACTTAGTCAGACAACCACTCTTTTAGTTTGTTTTTTAACCAGAGAAGTGATCTATAGTATGAAATTACCTTCTACAGTACAATAATTTATGTCATGAGTGAAATTATAAAACCTAGAATTGTTTACGTAGCTGTATAATATTGTGTGCTAATCAAACTGCATGGGACCATCACAAGTTGAATCTGATGATTTTCTCCTTATGTGCAAACTAATTACCATGGCAGGTTGATTATTTCCTGTACTACTAGGAATCAACTGCAAGACCATTTTGTAGCTAAAGTCAATGGTGTGCTTTCACTTTTATTTCCCACCTCAAATTATATCCATTCACGTTTTATGACATAAACCAAGATTCTGCAAATAAAAACTAATGTCAAAATAAGATAGTCTAATTATATGCCAGCAAAGATTTCCAAACATGAAGTAAATTTCCTCTCATTTTTGCGTTGTAAGGAAGAAATTAAAATGCAAAGATTAAATACTGTTACAAATTGAAGATCTCAAAGTCCAAATGAATTAAAGCCTCAAATGAAGCAATCTTGACATTTTCTATGTGAAAAACTAAGAAATAAAATTCTTCCTAAACCTCCTATCATGCTAGGACATAGGCAAGAGAGTTCTTGATAATTCTGTGAACTGAGGATCCTTCATGACCACAGACTGAAGGTCTCCAAGGACATAGGATAGCCACGTTAGAGCCTCAGGATACTAAGTTATCTCCCACATGAGCCACCTCAAACGTTATCGAAGAACTAACAGAAGGATATCATGCAGCATTATTGTTATGTAGCTGACAGGCTCTCTACTAAAAAGTGAACATTTCTAAGAACTGGAGTTGTGACTCAGTGGTAGATCTCCAGACATACAGAAAGCCCTGAGTTCATTCCCAACACTACAAAAATATAACCAAACAGTTCTAGATAAAACATTCTTTTTTCATACTGTTAAATTTATAGGAACTGAGAAATTTCTCAAAGCTCCCACCCTTCTGTCCAATTTAAGAAAAATAATAAACCATGTAAGGAAACCTGAATATAGAGTAGTTAATAATCAGTGGGGGGAGAAAGCTGGCATTGTCCATAGAACTGCCCTAATCACAATACTAAATTTTGAGTCTCTGGTGAGATGAGGGCATTGAAATTGAAACTCCTACATTAAGACTGAACCTGATTAGTTTGAAACTTCTAGGAAGAGGCTACAAATTACAATTCCCTTTGTTTCCATGAAGAATATGCTCAATTTTGGAAACTGAGATGCTTGAATATTAAAACCAATCAGATATAAGTTCATGACCAAAGATGATCAAAATCAGAAGAAATCAGCAGAAATAAGAACAAGAATAAAACAAGAGAAAACAAATTTAGACCTACTGAGATATCAGTTTTGTTTCTTAAAATACAGTTATATTTTAATTATTAATAGTTGCATAACAAACCACCTCACAATTTTGTGGTTTAAACCTTTTTCATTTGCTCAAAATTTTGTGGGGATCAGGAACTTGGGGAAGTCTCAGCTGGTTGGTTCGTCCCCTTGGTATCACTGTGATCACCATGGGTAGAGGAGCTATTTCTGAGATGTCTTCTTTATTCATGTGGCTGGTGCCTCACTGTTCCTTGGCTTCCTTCTCTTTCTGCATGGTGTCTCCTCCGGCAAGGCCTTGCTACTCACCTACTGGTGTCCTCACAGCACGGTGGTTGCACTTCTGTATGACAGTGGGCTTCCAAGTAGGTTGTCATATTCAGAAAGTATAGAATGCTCACTTAAATTTGAATTTACATAAACAAAAAATTTTTTTTTAGTACAAAAGGTTCCATGTATTGCCTGAGACATACCAAAAAGCATTCTTCCAAAAGGTAGTACGCCAAAGCTTCCAGGGCAGTTTATAGTATTGCCTGCAATGAAAATAGCTTCATTTCCTCTGTGGAGGAGAGTCACAGATATAAGAGCTGAGGAGACATTTCTATTTTCCTCACTTTCTTTTCTGAGGTTCTTCTGGGATTCTTCCTCACTACTTGATAAGGAAGTGTCAAGGTCACATTGCAAAAGGATATGCGAGTGGAATACACTGTCATAGGACTCTGGAATATACAACTTACCACAAGAATAAAAATAAATATGCAAGGGGCTGGAGTTGTGGCTCAGTGGTAATGTGCTTGCTGTGCATATGTGAGGCACTGGGTTCCATCCTCAGTGTCACATAAAAATAAAGGTATTGTGTCCATCTACAACTAAAAAAAATTATTAAAAAATGAATAAATGTGCAAGAAAAGATGAAGAAAATAAAACACGGAATCACAAAAATGAATACAATGATATGACTAGAACTGGAAGGTCTATAAATATAAGTTATAATTGAGATTTTTAAAATCTTGAATAGATAATGTGCACAACAGATCAAATATGGCTAAAGAAGAAATTGTTTTACTGGAAGATAAACATGTTATTAAACACCAATAACACTGTTAAAACTATTGCTCTTAAGCTGGAATTCTCCTCCTTATGTTTAGATTCACTGTCATAAATTCCATGCCACTAGTATAAAACTAAATAACATCCTAGTGAGTATAAACCTTGAAGTAGAAGCTTTTTCTATTCTAACCTCCTTCATTCAAATAAGTAGGATATCCCTTAATGTTTGGCAATACATTTTACAAGGAATAACCTCTGTTGAATAAGGAATAGTTAGTTTTCTAAACTTATAGGAATTAGGCACAGAACTATACTTAAAAGTAGTCATATTAGAGATATGGCATTTGATTAATTCAACCTGTGAATTTCCCCAGAGAGTAGGTACTCAAGAAATCCTAAACCACCCCAAACACAGGAAAATCCAACTAGCTGTAATGCAAAAGTGTCAATTCCTTTAAGTAGAATTATCCCTAATGATTAATCACGTAAAAGGAGTTTGTGGTAAAATTTGAGACATCTCTATATTAATATTTCATTATTTGCATATCTTAATCTGATATTTCCATGAACTTCTGATAAGCTATGTTGTAACAACATGGCTATAAATAATATAAGAAGAGAAATAGATACAGAAATGAATTTTTGGTATTTCTCTGAATGTAACCTAAATATTAATTTAATTGTTTTTGTTTTTGCCCGTTTTATAAGACTTCTAGAAACAAAATTATACTGTTCCCCCAAAATACCCAAAGGAATAGTGGCTTATGTAAGGGAACTGGGCTTATGTAGGTAGAAGAGGGACTGCCTGAGTAGGTTGCTATGCTTTCCCCCAAGGGGAAAAACCAAAATGCTCATAATCCATGGACTCATTAGTTAAACCCAGTGGACTATGAGAACAGCTAACATCTAAGGGCACCAATGATCTATGAGTTTGTGAAAAATAATTTGACACATTTAGTCCAGCTGTTTGTTCTCTTTCTTAATGAAGAATGTGTTCCACTCTGCTGCCCAATTCCATAAATTGTATACAGGAGAAGACTACCTCTGCCAAATGAGTAGATGGGAATGTGTTTTAGATATGCCAAGTGAGGCAAATATGGGGTAATAAGATTTTAATAGTTTCATGTTATAATAGTTGAGATCTTTAATATTCCCCCAAAAGCTCATGTGTTAATGCAGGAATGATCAGAGGTGAAATGATTAGATTATCAGACCTGTAGCCTCATCTGTGAATTAATCTACTTGATGGATTAATAATTTGAATGAACTACTGGATGGTAACTATAAAAAGGTAAGTGTGACTAGAGAAAGTAGGTCACTGGGGGTGTGGCCTTGGGGGTTATATCTTGTCCCTGATTCCTCACTTTCTGTTTCCCAGCAGCCATAAGCTGAGCAGTTTTCTTCCATTGCTTCCTTCTGCCATAATGCTCTGCTTAATCTCGGGTCCAGAGTAATGGAGTTGAAAAACCATAGACTGAAACTCTCTGTGAGCCCAAAATAAACGTTTCCTACTCTACATTTGTCTTTTCAGGTGTTTTGGTCATAGTAACAAAAAGTAGACTAACACACATGTCAAAGTATAATTGGGATCAGCAGCTCTCCAAGGCTACTCACTTTTGAACTATGACTTAAGGGTCCAGTCCAAATCTTTCCATTGGAACATGTGGATTTCTGGCGATGTTGCTAAGGCGAAGGAAAAAAATGATTGAACAGTAAGTTTTAGATGCTCTGGCCCAGAAGTGACATATAGTATACTACATAGCCCATTGGTTAGAGTCACATGGTTCTACTTAACTACAAGGAGGATAGGGAATAATGAGGAGCACTTGACAATTTGCTGCAGAGTTGACATGACTTTCAAAGTATATCTGTAATACTTTAGTAAACAATATTAGGAAACCCATTTGTCCATAAGATATAAACCACCTTTATCTATATTAAGTTTATTGGTAGTAAAGGCATGATTTTGTCCCTGTCTTAATCCTCTGTTTTGTTTTTCATTGTTTCAGAATTTAGGTGTGATTCTTATTGCAATCCCCATTGACACCAATAATGAGTATTGAAATTTTAATAGAAATTTAAATAGATATATTATGGAACTGCAACACAAAGGAAAATTAATAAAAGGAAAATATTTGGTAAGAGTTAAACTGAGATTTGAAAATTAATGAGCCTTAGAGTTTTAAGATTATAATTCTAAGCATTTTTTAATATTTTTGTTCTCCTAATTACAATCAGTAAATGCTTTTTCTAAACCTATATTTTCTTAATGAACTAATGACAAAAGAGATATGGAAACATCAATGAATTAGTCCAGCAGCTTGTCAGAGGTTTTATGTACATTCTCAAATGTTAGTTTCCTGGAGACCATGTAATATAAAATCATTATTTTTCCCATTGGCTTGGCTTAGTAAGGTTGTGTTGAGTAAGTGGCAAATCCATGCAAATACAGACATATTCCAATAAAGAATCTGAAAGTGAAGAGGTCTTGAATGAAATCCAATATGTACTTATTTTCTACCAACATTCTGTTATTCAGTCTGATCCATTGTAAGACTCCTTCCTCTGGGTACCGTTTCTTAGAAGTAGAAGTACACAAATAAAATGGAAGTACTTCAGTAACATTATCATATTCAGCCTTCATTGCCATGGTAGTAATCCTCCTCTGAATTTTCCATGAAACATGGTAAAGGCTGAGGTTCTTATCTAAAAACTATTATGTCCTCACTCCACTTGACGGTTGCAAGTCTATAAGTCTACCAAAATTATTTTAGTCACAGTACAGGCCTGTACTACTCCAAACTTGGTATTCACTTCTCCTTGAAAACATTAATCTGATATTTATGGGGAAGAAAATCAATGACTTTTCTGCAGTGATTGATTCTCTAATAAACTAGAAGCTGTAAGTTGCTGAAATTCAATTAATGACATTAAACTTCAATATGTGCATTACACAAAAGAGGAATTACTTGGCTAAATGTTTATTACATAATGATTTTCTTCATAATAAGGATAAATAAGTTCAAGAAGTAAGATAAATTTTGTTGTATAAGGAGACAATTTTTAGGGCAATGTTTGTCCTATAAATAATTTGTATTAAGTTTAGATATATACAATATGTGCTTTTTCATACAACTGATACAATATTACTTCAGAAAACAATCAGATCCTAGTACTGTGTCTTCAATTGTCCACATTCAAATGTTTTAAATACATATTCAGGCTATCATTACCATAATTTCTTCATTAGAAAAATCCTATATGTTAGTCAAATAGCAAGAGACAGAATAGTTCAAACTTTCATAAATAAAAGAAAGAGAACAGGAAGAAAGAAAAGGAAAGGAATTTAAGGGAAGGAAGGAAACAAAAATGCAAATAGTTAATGGTCTACTAAATGGTCCAGGAGAAGATCTTATACCATTCTGGAATAAATCATGTTTTAGTCAAAATTCTCCACAGAAAGACCAACAAGTTCTTTCTCCAGACACACGTACACATGCACATACACACATACACATGCACATATTCACATGAAAAATAGGAATTGACTTTTGTGATTATGGTGGTCTATAAACTAGAAAACCAAGAAAGCTGGCAATGGAATCATTTGGTCCAAATGCAAAAGCCAAAGACTTGGTGGGAGGAAGGAAGGAAAGATGCTGTTGCAATTACCAAGTACAGGTCTCAGGTCTGAAGGCACAAAACCCGTGAGAATCCATGTCTGAAGGCAGGAGATGATGAAGGTCCCAGATCAGATACAACAAATTTACCTTTCTTCTGTCTTTTCTGTTATATCGGACCCTTAACAGGTTGGATGATGCCTACCCACACTTGAGGGCAACTTTTTTTTCTTATAGTCTGTGGGGTCAAACACTAATATCTCTGAAAACGCCCTCCCAGATATACCCCAAAATAATGTTTTATAAGTCATCTTAGTCCAGTTAAACTTATTCATACATTTAACCATCACTGATTAATTCAGGTATGCAGATATTACCATATTATCATATCTCCTCTCTCTCTTCTCTCTCTCTCTCTCTCTCTCTCTCTCTCTCTCTCTCTCTCTCTCTCTCTCTCTCTCTCTCTCTCTCCCCTCCATCCCTTTCTATACTTATCATTATCTCTATTTCTATCCCTATCTTCCTTTCTTTCTGAGTTCCTCCACAGAAACACCACATACCTCTCCCACTTATCCTCTTTCCCACTGCTATTTTTACTTACCTATTTACCTATGAATCCTAGTTCTCCATCCTGAATCTCTTTGAAAGACTGATACTGGTGGTACTCTGTCCACTTTATCTTTAAAGTTTGAATTCTAATTTAAGAAAAATAGGAAACTCTACTTGGTCCATCTTAGATCACATGTTCAAAGAAACTTCTTGTTAACATGACAGGTAGGATATTCTGATAGGCCAGTTTCAGCATCACCCATTCCTATAACTAGATTGAACAGAGAGGTGGCAGTGAAAAAAAAATGGCTAATAAATGAAAGGAAATGTGTGTCATTACTGTTTACATAGTAAAGTGCTGGGCACACTTCTTTGCATCTCAGAGATTAAGTTGTACAATGATCCTGCCACACTACTATTACTCTTTTACTTTTATAGGTACAAATAAATAAATAAATAGGTCAGAGAAATGATGAGCAAGTCCAAAACAAATTCAAGTAGTCTGACCTTATAATATGGTAATTTAATTTTTAAAAACATAGTTGAAAGATACAAAATATATGTTATATCACCTTCTACAAACTTCTTTAAAATCCTAAGATTCTTAAACATCTAAAACTACAGACTTTAGATCTCCTACTGTTGTCACCTACATTTCTTCTTTCTATGGTATTGCACACATTAACTTCATATACCACGGGAGAGAAATCTTTTCTATTATGCTCCTGATTTTAATTATAAAAACCACATGGAGAAAGATAATAGAGAATAGAAATATTATCAAAAAGGAAAGTAATTTTATGACACATTTGCCATTAGATTAACAGCAGCTACATCCAAAGATGTTTAAACCATATGGAGCATCTCAGTCCGGCAATACTGACTCCCTTGGATTCCTATCAGATGTGCAGCAGAAGGTGTTACTGACATTTTTTGAGAATCATTTTGAAAGGAACTGCTTTATTTAATCCAAAATCCACATCCTGGGTAATTATTTGCTTTTCATCTTCCTTCACAACTTCCTCTTTATTTTCCTGTTCCTCAACCCTTACCAACCAGAGAAAGAGCATCTATTTTTGAAATTACATTTGAAGTTGGCAGTATATGGGCATGTGTTTCTTTATGGAAAAATTAACAGATGATGGGACAGCAATCCTTCACTCACATGTTATCATTTGCAGTAATATGATGTATTTATGAAAAAGTTAAGAAAAAAAAAGGAAGAGGGTAAACCTCTGAACTGTGTGTCATCTAGGTCCTAATAAACATTGTAGACCTTTCAATACCTTTTTTTTTTTTTTTTTTTTTTGATATGGGGTCTGAACCCAAAGGTGCTTCTACATATCCAGTCCTCCTTTTAATCTTTATTTTGAGACAGGGCCTTGCTAAATTGCTGAGGCTGTCCTTGAACTTGCAATCCCCTGCCTCAGCCTCTTGAGTGCTAGGATTATAGGTATGTGCCACCACATTCAGCTTTTGTGCCATTCTATTACTAAAATTATATAATCATTGTAGATAAACAGATACACAAATGTTTCATCATAGTAATATAGTAGCATAGTAGTATAGTGTATTTCTATATTTTATGTTATACAAAGTAAAAGTTTTATACATATGCATATATTTATTTCTATAAAGAATATGTGTTATATACATGTTTATGTATGTTATATAAATGTGAATCCTTCCAATAAGTATAACTGATAGACTTGTTATAGATGGATATGCATATATAACACTAGTAACCACAATGGTAAACATTCATGTAATGCTTGCTAAACCATTATATGTTGTATTATAAACTGGTTATATGCATAATCTCATTGAATTTTCATAATAATTTCATGAGTTATATAGTATTATTGCATCAATATCAACTTTTAAGTAACCATCTATATTCACATACCACTCAAGTTCAAGATTAACTAACAACAGCTAGAAAAAAAAATTTGGCATAAACCATCCACTGTACAAATACATTTTGAAAACTCTAAAAATATGCATTACATAAATTGAGACATAAAAAATGATATTTTACATTTTTAGAAATCATCCATAGGTGTCATCTTGCAAATTAATTGAAAACTGTGAAAACGGTGGTTAAATTTATCTAATTAGGTAAACTTTAAAGGATACAATTTTGTTTCTTTTTGAAATCCATTTTGCTAATTTATTACCAACCTACATCAGTACTTTACTTAGAGGCGTCTTAGTGCTGTTATAAGTGTCTCCCATCTCAGGGCAAATGCAAGTGTTGAATATTAAGTCAATGGAAAATATATCCATCTAAATATCAAGTCTTCCATTTTTAGCATTTAAACAGATATCTTCTGCATAATGTTAAACTGAACACAACTTTCTTATCATTTACTTTTCTTATTTAAAGAACAGATTTTAGACTGAGTTCTTCTTTTACTCCAGTGCATAAAAAATTATGTTATTTGAATAGTTCCTCTCCAGTGGAATTCAAATATTCCCTCCCCCCTCTTTTTCACACCATTATGAGATAATTTATAACATTGAAGTCTTTAAATTACAAGGAAAAGCTAATATTACAATAGAATAAAACACACATGAATATTTCCAAAATATACACTATGTAAATTGCTCTCAAATGTTAATACTAATCATGGAACACATTGTTGTTTTAATTAAGTATGCTGGACACACGCTTGAGTCTTAAAAATAGATGATATAAAACATGTTTAAAATCTGAATTCACATCTACCACTTATCAATGGATATGTGGTTGAGAAAATCAAAGAACTTCACATTTAGGAACAGATATACTGAATTATTATATAATAAAAGTTTATAATTTTATTTCATTTTATTATCATGAAAAAGTCTATCAAATAGAATTAATTTTAGCTGCTTATGATAGAAGACTCAAAATAAAAGCAGTTTTTTAAGAGATAGAACTAACCATGATAATCTCAATAAAGTGGACACCAACAGAATTTTAAAATGTTTATCAAAGTCTACAATTAAGAAAATAAACTGGTACGAGAGCTGGGGATGTAGCTCAGTGGTAGAGTGCTTACAGGAGGTTCTAAGTTCAATCCCCAGGAACAAGCAAAGATGAAAAAAAAAAAGGAAAAAAAGAAAAGAAAAATGTGATTCACAGACTGGAAGGAAATTTGTTCATAGTTCATGTATTCAAATAATGACTTACATCAGAATATATATGTGGACCGTCTTTAAATGATATTAAGGAAAAATCCTAAATTTAAAAATGGACAAAATATTTGAGTGAACAATTAAAAAATACACAAATGGTCAGTAAGCACATGAACAGTGTTCAACAGTATTGTGTATCAGGTACATGCAAGTGAAAATCACAAAAAGATATCAGTATATTTCCACGACTCTAGTTTCAAATGTTACTAACAGTTCCAAGTGTTGGAAAGCCACTAGAACCCCCAATATTGCTGACAGGAAAGCAATATGTTGCAATCACTTTGGAATATTACACAGTAGTTTCTTTTAAAAATTTATTATGTATTTACCCTATGAGCCAACACTTTTTGCTCCTATGTATTTACTCAACAGAAATGAAAATATGTCTACATAAATCTTCAGACAAAAATATCCATTGTAATTTTACTCATTAGAGCTCTAAACTAGAAGCCAGATACAAAAGAATAAATAATGCATGACTCCATACTAAGTTTTTGAAATGGTAAAACTGATATAAAATAATAGAAAATAAGCCAGTGGTTGCTGCTGCTGGAGGAGAGAGAAATGATTGGGAAGGAGCCTGAGGAAACTTTCTTGGTTGATGAAAATGCTCTGTCTTTATAACAGTGTGGTTTACACAAGTATGCACAATTTTCAAGATTGATGGCAAGGGATACCTAGGACCTCTAAATTTTACTGCATGTGCATTGTCAATGAAAAACATTTAAGGGAAGACAAATTTTTGCCTCTCTCTCCTACACAAGACAAGTCCAGAAGAAACAGAATGTGGCAGTTTTCTTTCTCTAAAAACCAGACTCAGAGAGGATGTTTATTTGGGAGTGCCTGTGGGATCTACCTCTACGAACAGGAGAAAGATTGAGCAGGGGGGAAATTAGGCTCAACAGCATCAACTAAACTAACAAGAACTTCTCAAGATGAATGTCTTATCAAACTTGTCCTCTATTGGGTCCAAGGAGTCAGACTTCCATATCTCTCTTCCAAAAACATCGCTGAACGTGGCATATCGCTGGAGCAATGTGGACCTGGATAGCTGATGCTGCAGCTGAAGCAATTGCTGAAGAAACCAGCAGTTGTCAGTGTCTACTGAGAACACTTCCAGCACCTAAGCCAACAAGTTTTTCTTGAAGAGGGATCACAAGGCACATCCAAGCACACCTCATGTCTATCTATACAGTTAGAATTACTATTTCCAAAATACAAAAATTCAGGAAACTTAAATTCAAATCTTTGATCAACAATAAATAATTTGGTGTATGGCAAAGACAATACTTAAACTTACACTAAAAGATGTCTATCTAAAATTCAGATTTAACGGGGTGGTCTGTATTTTATCTGTCAACAGGAAACAGTCAATTCTTGTGTTCTCATATCACCTTACATATGTTTGGCAGGAACTCCTCCAGAATTCCACAAGGCCTGGTCTGACTGGTTTATATGGTGGATCAATCCAGACATTATCTTCATCCTGGGAGATCTGAACTCCTAGCCATCAAGTACTTCTTGCATTGGTGATGCTGAATTTATACCTTTAGCATCACAATACTCAAGAGAGCAATAAGATACCTAATTGGATCACCTGATTATCAAACATGTTCTCCTCTGTTTCCATCAGGTAATAGCAGTCCAAACTCCTCTCAAAAATCAGGCTCGATAACCCCGGAAAGATGGTAACTCTTCTTGCCTGCTGATTCTTAGACACAACATCCTGCAGCACCAAGTGGCAACTCAAGCTTAGAGTACAATACTTCTCTTGCTGAGTTCCCCAGTGAAAACGTCTCCTCCTTAAAGACCAAAAACCATGCAGAGTTCATTGTTGTGGGTATAGGTAGTACAAATCCCGGATTAGTCATGAAATTAGGGTACAAATGGCCATTGCCATATAAAAATCTTTAAGTTTAGGTATGTATCTCCCTGGAGGATGGTATCCCATTCATAACATCAATTCCAAAATGATCCAGATGTGCATTCCATTCCAATACTACAAAATATTTTGATTTGTGCAATATGATATACCCAGTGGATTCTATGGTCATGGCCCTCTTTTGTAATAAAGTGGGTACCTTGGTCTGACGAAATATTATGTGGGATTCTACATGGGAGAGAAAACTCTTCATAAACTCTCAAATAGTAGTATTGGATAAGGTTCTGTAAATAATCATAAGAGAAAAGGCAAGTCATATAGAAAAAGTATTGATACCTCCTAGAACAAATTGTTGGCTCATGCAGAAGGAAGAGACACACTACAGATTGACGCCATGTTAGAGACTCAATAATAGCCTCCACCATCAGAAGTCTGGACATTTAGCACCTGCCTTAGTGAAATTCTCCTTGGTGAATGGAACCTAGTATTTCTGAGTTTTTAGAAGTCTTCAGTATTGCCAAAGTAGATTTTTTTATTCATGTTCCCATAGTATAGCATTGGTTGGCTCATGTCAACTGTCCACAAAACTTGTCTACTTGTTTTTGTCTACTCGAACTACTTCCTTAGTAGCTCATGCATGCTAGATGCTCACTTGTAAATATAACATAATACCAAAGATCTTGACACTTTTTTCCTACTCCAATAATTCATCCTGTTAGTCTGCTTTTTGTCATTATAACAAAATTTCCAAGATAATCAACTTATAAGGAGGAAAAACGTATACTGGCTCATGGATTCTTTTCATGATTGCTTGGCCCTGTTGTCTCTGAGCCTATGGTGAGATAGTATGTCAAAAAAAAATAATATCATATCATATTTTTATCTCAGAATAGAAAACAATTGAGGGGAGACTTGTACTTCAATGAGAATAACATTAGTACTTTTTGTCTCATGTAGTGATGAAATATGAGAATCATGTCAACATCTGCTTTATCACATGCAATGATTTCAATAGAAGTAAATCAAAATAATAAAGTTATCAACTATTCTAAATTTAAAGTCACTGTTCCAAGATAAATTCAGTGCCCTATGAGATAATAAGTTTTGTCTATGAATTTCTCTTGGTTTTGTTTTTGTTGTTGTTGTTTGCTTTTGTTTTTTTCTGGTGGTACTGACTGGGTATTTTACAAATGCACTACATCCCTATGTCTTTTTTTTTTTTTTTTAATTTTCTATTTTGAAACAGAGTCTTGCTAAATTTCCCAAACTGACCTAGAACTTGCAATCTTCTTGCCTCAGACTTCTGAGTAGCTGGGATCACAGGCATGCACCACATCTCCTGGCAAATGTTTACATATTTCTGAAATTGAACAGTGATGCCTGATAAAATGTAAATATTAAGTAACTTTTTCTTACTTTCTTTTTTCTTTTTCAACTCTACCAAGCATTGAAGTTAATGTTTTTAAATGTTTTCATATTCTTCTCATTATGATATTTAGAGAATCTAGCAAATTGTCAGATGTTTCATTTAAATTCTGTGAAAGTTACATGCAGTTACTTGAGGCCTCATTAAATGGCATATTTGACAAACAGTTAGGCTACCTTCCTCCCCAAACCCAACTCTGGCTGCCTGAAATGTTTCTAAACCTAACTAGCTAAGTTACTTTATCTCTCAGGGTCTCAATTTTCTTACCTTAATGTAGATGTTTATATTAATAGTTCCCAAAGGGTATGTACCAGCCTGTTACTGATTTGTTTTAAAAACAATCAACTTGAAATTTCTATTACAAATTCAGACTCAAAGACCTATTCCTGGCATGCTGAATCAAATCTCAAAGGCTGTGGCTTAGGAAGTTCTCAGGCAGATGCTGTTATGAAATCAAGTTTGAAAATCACTGTATTGAAGGAACTTCAGGCCTCAGTAACAGTTCAAGCATTCAGTGATTCTGTGTCTGTATCTTAGATAGAAAATATTAGGTCCAAATCAATTTTTATCTTTTCTACAAGAAAATTGGTCTACCTCCACATATACAATATGGTGTAACCAAGATTTATTATGTTAGAAAAGATTGAATTCACAAAGCAGTGTGTTTAGGATTTAAAGGAAGGTTGAAAATTTGCCAGTATTTTTTTTAATTCCTTCTTTCTATGGCTTCCTCCCACTCCTCTACTTCCCTTTTCTCATAACCAATGAATAGCACTAGAACAATAATTCAGTAACTTCATCATAACTACTCAATGAATATTTGCTGACTAGATATAATTAACCTATAAGTCAATTCCAGGTAGAGTGCAGTTTACCTATACACAACATTAATATCTCATAACTTATGAAAAATTCATTAAAAATGAAACCTGGTAGTAGAATCAGCCTTTCTAACATTCTTGCAGCTTCTTGTGAGCATCCTTGCCCTTTTGTTGACTTTGGATCATTTGATTTCATGGAAGTAAAACAAAATGGAAGTATAAGGAAAAACAGGGATTCCAACCCCAAGTATGTCACCTATTCGTTGTGAAAACAGGTGAGCTCTTTTCTTCTCTGAAACTCATTTTTTTATCTGTAAAATGAGGAAAAATATAGTACTTCCCCACTGAATCACTGTCATCATTAAGTGAAATAATATATTTTAAATGTTCAGAATAATACCTAGCATTTTAAAAGTACTTAATACTTGTTTCCTACTTTCCTCAGTAATTTTAATGAAAATCAAATGAGATTGTATGTTAACAACCATTTTAAACTACACAGTACTATGATTCATTTCATTAAAAACACTTTTCTTCAGATTTTCCACTGTAAAACCAGATCATATTTATAACTTCAGGCTTCCATGGCAACTTACATTAGCTTCCACATCTCAGAGAAAACATTTGACCTTTGGCTTTAGGGACTTGCTTATTTCACTTAGCATGTAGTCTCCAGTTCCATCCATTTGCTGGCAAATGTCATAAAGTCATTCTTCTTTATGGCTGAGTAATAATCCATTGTGTATCTATACCACATTTTCTTTACCCATTCATCTGTTAAAGGACACCTGGATTGGCTCCAATAACTTAGCCATTGTAAGTTGAACAGCTCTAAACATAGACATGGCTCCATCACTGTAGTATACTGATATTAAATCATTTGGAGATACACTGAGGAGTGGGATAACTGGGTGAAATGGAGGTTCCATTCTTAGTTTTCTGAGGAATCTCCATATTACTTTCCAGAGTGTTTGCACCAACTTGCAGTCCCATCAAAACTGTATGAGTGTACCTTTATTCCACATCCTTGCCAACATTTATTGTTACTTATATTCTTGATAATCACTACTCTGACTGCAGTGAGATAAAATCTCAGTATAGTTTTAATTTGCATTTCTCTAACTTCTAATAGAGTGAACATTTTTTTCATATATATATTGACCATTTGTATTTCTTCTTTTGAGAAATGTCTGTTTAGTTCCTTTGTCCATTTATTGATTGGTTTTTTGTTTTGTTTTGTTTGTTTGTTTGTTTGGTTTTGGTATCAAGTTTTTTGAGCTCTTTGTATATCCTGGAGATTAATGCTCTATCTGAGGTGAAGGTGGCAAAGATTTTCTCCCATTCTGTAGTCTCTCTCTTCATCTCTTCATATTCTTGACTATTTTCTTTGCTGTGAAGAAGCTTTTTAATTTTATGTCATCCCATTTGTTAATTTTCAACTTTACTTCTTATGCTTTAGGGGTCTTTTTAAGGAAGTTAGTTCTGAGCCAACATGTTAGAGTGCAAATTTGTTATTGTCTAAGTGTGGGTTGGAACTGGGGGCAACTATAAATAGGCATAAGGTTTCATTTTGAAGTGATGAGTATGGTGTAAAACTGGATGTAGTGTGTAGACTCCGTACATATGCCCAAAATCACTGAACTGTGTACTTAAAATTACACAATTAAATGGTGTGAGTTGTAAATTATACCTGAATAAAATGATTAAAAACAAAAGAAACTGGGTCAAAATGTGGGTCCATTCCAAGTTTTCTGAAGATTCTCCATACTGCTTTCCAGAGTGACTGCACCAATTTACAATCCTACCAGCAAAGTAAAATGTGCCTTTTCCCCCGCATCTATGCCAACATCTATTATTTTTTATGTTCTTGATAATAGTCATTCTAATTAGAGTAAGATTAAATCTTAGAGTTGTTTTAATTTGCATTTCTCTAATTACTAGAGATGTTGAACCCTTTTTCATATATTTATTAATCGCCTATATGTCGTCTTCTGTAAAGTGTCTGTCCAGTTATCCCACTCCTCAGTTTATACCCAAAGGACTTAAAATTAGCATACTACAGTAACACAGCCACATCAATGTTTATACCAGCTCAATTCACAATAACTAGATTGTGGAACCAATCTAGATGTCCTTCAACAGATGAATGGATAAAGAAACAATGGTATATATGCACAAAGGAATATTATTCAGCCATAAAGAAGAATATTATGGCACTTGCAAATAAATGGAAGGAATTGGAGAATATCATGCTAAGTGAAATAAGCCAATCCCAAAAAACCAAAGGCTGAATGTCTTTCCTGATAAGTGGATGATAATATATAATGGGGGTTGGCAGGTGGAGGTGAGAGAAGAGTGAAGGAACTTTCGATTACTTAGAATGAAATGAGAGGGGGTGTATGAAAAGTGGTGAAATGAGACAGATATCATTATCCTATGTACATGTATGATTACATGAATGGTATGAATCTACGTCATATACAACCATAGAATCGAAATGATGTACCCCAAAATGTAGTCTGCAAAAAAATTTTTTTTAAATAAATAAACAATTTTTTTTTTAAAAAAGAAAAAGAAAAAAATCCATGAAACTTATTTTGTTAAGCACTCATGGAAAAATACCTTAATAGTTACAATGGTAGACAATATTCATTACTTATATAAATACAGTTAAAAAATACAATCTAAACCACAGAGTTAGAAAGACTGATTTATGAACATTTAAGAGTGTTCATAAAATTGCACCAAAAATTTTGAGATGAACTTGATCAAACTATATGTCCTGAGTAACAATAAGGATAAAGGAAATTTCAGTGACTCTTCTAGTTTTGAGAAATTCATTGATTTTTTTTTACCCTCTCTTCTCTACCATATATGAAATTCCCTTAAGAGATGCTTAACAGTATCCCACAAGTTTTGATATGCTATATCTTCATTATCATTTAGTTAAAAATAGTTTTTCCCTGTCATGTTATTTTATAACCTCCCATTGGCCAAAGTAAGTCTCATGGCCAAGCCCAACTTTATGGGTTAGGGAAGAAGACTCCACCCTTAGAAGCTAAAGGGGCTCAATGAATATTTCTTAAATGTTAACTTAAGAGATTACATTTCCATATGGCAAGTGTGGGAGGAATTCCAGATAGAATAAAAGGAATGCACAAAACATGTGCTTTGAGATATTATGATCAGCTCAGAATGACTGAACATGACTAGAGGACAGGCAGAGGTGGGCAAGTCATTTTGACCTTTCCAGCAATTATTTTTCATCTTTTTTCTCAGAGAAATGTAAGATTCTATCATTGAGATATCCACTGAGCTAACAGAATGCTTTTTGCCACAAAAAGCTAGCATGTTACTTAAGGAGTTTTAAAACAACTCAGAATATCAGGTAAAACATAATAAATTACATGATTTTTAAACATTTTTATTTGCATGGCTAATTTTTAAAAAAGCCAATGTTTTTATAACGAGGCTGATGTAAAGAATTGCTCATAAGCAGACTATGGGCAAGGGGTAGCAGTGTGGAGGGAATTTTAGTGCCTTGTACAAATAACCTTAGCAGGCTTGATCCAAATATCTGAAAGAATAATCTACGACATTGCTTTAATTTTGCAAAGAACTTTATCGTTGCAATCAACATTGTATTTCACCAGAACATGGTATTTATAAAGAAACACTCAAAAATAATTTTAAGCTTCTTAATACTAATGTGACCAAAATAAAATATGTAAGCACAATAAAGACAAAAAATTGGAAATAACTTTTTAGTGAGAATTTTCTCTGAACTTAAGAAATTGTTAAGTTTTAGGGAGAAATTTGTTTAGTTTCTTTTAAAGTAAAAGAAGATCCCAAATATTCTTAATTCATAAGAAAAAAGAGAGGGGCAAATATCTTTAAACTGATTTAAACATTTCAGGGTGTATACATGTATCAAAACATCACACAGTACTTTGTTAATATGTACAACTTTTATGATTGTATGTACCCGTTAAAAATAAATTTAATTAAAAAAAAAAACCAGAAGAGATTGCTAATAATTTACTAGGTCTCTTTCCTACTACTATCAGTGAATTCAAATGTATCTAAATTTTGAATACATTGACCATGTTTTAATCATTTTGTTAAATGTTGAATGGCATTTCTCAGTGAGTATTTTTGAATGAATTCAAAGATGCGTAATTCCAGGTGCACATAATTATTGATAGTTTTCATTCAGTATGAGCACATTTCAAGGCCGTACTGACTTATTAACCATCTTTGTACCATATAAAATGGTACTTCTTAATCCAGGAAAGCACAGCCTGAATTTCAGCACCAATTTCTCTGTTCAAGCAGGTGCAATAAACAACCAGAACAATTTTATGCTGTGGTTCTTGTTGAAAAATCATTTTTCTTCATCAATTGCTTATATTTAAAACCGACTTCAAAAATACTACTTTATTTGCTTAATATCAAAGAAATGTGATAAAATAAGACTGTTCTATTTTATGAAGTCATGAGCAGCAGAGTTTTAAAGAACTCCTCTCTAAAAATAAAAGTCCATTAAATCAATGTGAGTATTTGATGGGGTTTTGAACAAAGAAGAATGTGCTTGTATATCAAGGAAGAAATTCCTAAGATATTCTGCATGTCTATAGGGAGACTGAGACAGGAGAATGGCAAGTTCAAAGCTGGCCTCAGCAATGACAAGACGCTAAGCAACTCTATGAGACCCTGTCTCTAAATAAAATTCAAAATAGGGCTGAGGATATGGCTCAGTGGTTGAGTGCCACTGAGTTCAATTCATGGTACCCTCCCCCCAAAAAAAGATATGCTTGATAGGAGGATGTTACACATATTACACTTAAATTTGATGAGTTAATAGGAATTACATTGGACTGAACATGGATGTGGACAATCTTTACTGAATAGTTCTAGAAACTCATTCCATCATTTTACCTTCTAGACTTAACTTTCCTAATCTATAAAATGAATTGATGATTTCTTATATCAGATTCTTGGAGTTTTATCAAGAGAGTATAATAGTTTCTAATTTCAAATTATATGTCTGGTCCCTGGAGAATCTGCTTTGTGACATTTGAAAATCAACCAAGTATGAATAACAACTAACAAATTGATTTTTAACTATATATGTGGGTGTTTCATTACTTACTATAGAAAAATTCTACTTATCTTGTGACTCAAGGACATAGTAAAACTCGCACAGATCAAAAGTCAAAATGCTATTTTATTTTTGGAAGTGGTGCAGTATCATGAAAAGAGGTGATACATATTCCTTCATGAAAAAAAATGGAAAGTTTTCCTGGTGGTTTGGTTATTTCAACTAGAAATGTTCTGCTTTCAAATGACGAAAAGAGCAGTTATTATGTGGGTAGTGGCACTTATTCAAATTGTAAAAAAGTAAACTGAAGTTTTACACAACTTTTTTTAAATCTGTTTTTATTTTATTTATTTATTTTTTTACATGGTGCTACGTATTGAACCCAGAGCCTCACATGTGCTAGGCAGTGCTCTACCACCGAGCCACAACCCCAGCTCTTAACACAACTTTTCAAGCACTCTTTCCACAGATTAATTTCCAGTAAACTTTTGAAAAATAAGGTATTCTTGTATTATATTCAGAGCACTTAAACATCCACGCAGTTCTCTAATGGAAGACTGACTTTCTGTCAGCATTTAAGACACATACTTGTATTCTCACAGATGAATATATACCACTTCACTCATTTAGTTTACCTATTCATGTGCATTCTTTTCTTCAAATCCCTTCTCATCTCTGCTACAATTCAGTTCTTTTATTCAGGTTACAAGGATTTCTGTGCAACAGAATGATTGAACCCAAGTCCATACTTGTGTATAAAAAAAAGAGGGTGAAAAAGACTTGTTTCTAATTTTTCATTGATTACATTACAGGCAGGAGGAAAGAGGCCAAATACATGTAGATTCCAGGCAGTTGCTCTTAATAAATAAATGTGCTTGAACATTCTCCATTCTTTATCTGACTTAAATATCTTAACTAAAACTCCCCAAACTCTATCAAATAGAACACCAAAGAAATGCTAGCCCTTAAAGAGATGATAATCTTAAGTCTGTCCTTTTCCCATTAAGTATAAAAGTATTGCTCATTTCTGGGCTCGAGTTGTAGCCCAGTGGTAGAGCGCTTGCCTGGTATGTATAAGGCACTGGGTTTGATTCTCAGCACCACATATAAATATATGAATAAAATAAAGGTCCATTGACAATTTAAAAAATTTTTAAAAAGTAGTGCTCATTTCTTCATTTAATCATTTATTTGTGTACACAACTTATTGAAAACTAGCAAAAATTGCTACCTGTTCACCTATTTTATCCTCCTCCTCCTGGGATATAGCTATGCCATATCTCCCAGATCCCCTTGTGTTTAACTGTGACCATGTGACAGAGTTATGGTGACCGAATACAAGCAGAAATGAGGTATTCCACTCCCAGGCTTAGAAAATGAAAACCATCTACCTATGAGTCCCTTTTTTCTTTCTCAACCCAAGGACCACCTACAGGTAAATCTGCAGACAGAAAAGCAGATTCTGAGGTGTCAAGGTAAGTAAGTTTCCAAATGATTGTGTGGATGGTCACACAGGCAGGAATACTAATTATGGTCTACAATCAGAATGAGGAACAAATTTACAATAGCAGCCAATTGATAGGCCTACTTGATAGGGCAGCATTACCTTGCCTAATAAAAGAAACTTTTTCTCCAGCTTTGGAGACACTTTGAGATTGAGGGAAGAGAAAATATGAGAATTATTATTATTATTTATTCATTCAAAAACAATTTAACATGCACACTTTGAGAGGCTCTGGAGGACTGAAAATGTTTTCATGGTCCTTTCATGAAATTAGCCCCGACTGCTCTTCCCCTTCACTCTGACAATACTTAAGTTACCTGGTCAGTGGTTGCTAAACCATAAAAACAATTTCTCCTTCCAAGAACCAATTTTGTTCACCTGTTCTGTGAATTAGTGAGACATTTTGCTGACACCTTTTGCTGACAGTCTATGAAAACTATGCTTTTCTTCCCCAAACTAGAACACAATTTTGGAAGGTTTATCATATTCCAGCATTCTGAATAAAGCTTTGTGCTTAATGATATTCTGGAACATTTTCTTCTACACTATGTTGTGGTGGCCCTGCTGTGTTGGAGGCACAACTAAGAGATCCTCACTGTCCCCAGAAAGCTTACCATCTGCAGGAGGACACAAAGCTGTTCTGTCATTAATCATACAAAAGCGTTATGAATTAACCATTGCAAAACCACAGATGAGTGAGCAATTCGTTTCCCTGAATCTCCCTGTGGAAGGTATATTAGAAAACTAGTCCTGGAGAGGGAAATGCCTTTTCCAGAGAAGAAACTACATGTATAATGGAAAATAGCTGCCCCAAATAGAAGTGTTTCAGAGGCAACTAAAAATTAGTTGAGACTCTGGGTCAGAAACAGACTTCCCATCTCTCCAACCACCATCTCAGAAAACAGCATCCAGAACTGCACAAGCCAGAAATGAAGTCATCTTTTACTGTTACCCCTCACTACCCTCTACAGCAACTCACCTACTACACAATGCACTTCAAATGTAGAGATTCCCTGCATCTCTCCCGCCACTGTCATGGTCCATTTCTTACCCAGGTTATTTCAATATCCCTACAGCTGATTAAAAACACCATCTTTCTTCAGGTTCCTATGCTTCCCAATCATTCCTACAGCCATAAGTTTTTCTTTAAAGTGTCAATATGGGAACAGCTCTCTTTCCCATAGAATCTTTCAGTGCTTTCCCACCATGCTTAGTTTAAAGACTATAATTCTTAAAACGAATGACCAGGCCCTATATTATCTGAACTTTTTTTTAACTGTCAAGCATCAACTAAAAGAGAATCTGTGCCCCATTACCCTCCCTTGCACTTTAAGTTATAATGGTATGAGATTGCTTCATGTCTCCAACCCAAGACCTTCTGCAGACTCTACTCCCTGCTTGGGACAATTCTCTGCAACCCACCATCACCATCACATTTTTTATTTAGTCAGTTCTACGTGTCTTATACTGGGGTTGCAGAAACTTACAAGGTAGATGCTATTGGAACAATTAGTTGCAGGGGAAGACATTAAGGCATAAACTATCCATTTAATTTAAAAATACTTTTAAAATGTTTACAAATGCATATATTTTTCATTAAAACAATGTTCTGACAATTTTGAGCAACCAAATTAATAAACTACTTTTCTCAATCAGAGAAAACCATTCACACTAAATCAGGTGATACCAAATCAGTGACTTTTGGTTTGTCACTTCTCTCTGGTCTTAGCATCTGTGATACTTTTCAAAAAAGTCACCCATAGTCCTCTGGAACAGCTCCTCTGATCTGATTCTCTGCCACTAGAACTTTCTGCAATGATAGAAATGTTATATATCTATGTTGCCCAATTAAAGTACCTCCTAGCTGCGTGTGACTCTTGAATGTTTAAAATATGTCCAGTGCAATTGCTAATTTTAATGTCATTTAACTGGAAAGGGTACTAGTAATTTAACTCAGGGCAATTTACCACTGAGTTACATCCCCAGTTCTTTTTATTTTGAGACAGGATCTCACTAAGTTGCTTAGCTGCTTAGGCTCTCACTAAGCTGCTAAGGCTGGCCTTGAACTTGCCATCCTCCGGTCTCAGTCTCCCAAACCAATGGTATTACAGGCATGTTCCACCATGCCCATCTGAATTAATTTAAATTTAGAGATAGCTATGAAAGGGATTAACAGTTTTCATTTAAGCTACGTATCGTTGTTAAATGTTCTATTACTCCTTTTTATTCTCCTTTGAATAGACTCATTAAAATTTCATTCAACATTCAGCAAGTATCTCTTTAGCATCTACCGTGTCCCTGTAGAGCATATATTTCAGGTGCTCACAAGAAGCTTAAATTCTCAAGATTTATTTCCTAACATAGCTTCCCTTTACAACCCTAAGCTCTGTGAGGGCAGATACTGTCTTTCTTGTTCACAGATGTACTTTGGAAACTTATATAAGCCAACAGCTTGCAGATGTTCAGTAATTACTGTCATTGATTTATTGTTTGATTACTTCCTTGTACCATGCTATGTTAGTAGGAAATGTAACAAACCCAGGTTGGTTAGTATATTGTGAAAACATTTAAAGGCTCTTTCTCCATGGGGAACTACCAAGGGTTTTTAAGCAGAACAATTATGGATCACATTATGCTTTCAAAAATATGACTCTGGTGTAGTGAGATAATATCTGGTAAGATGAACAACTTCAGTTAATTTTTCTGTATTAGAAGAACTAAAGACATGCTTTGTTTTGGGAGTTAGAATTTTTGTTATTCTTATATCTATTGAATTTGAGAGTAGAACTTAAAATTTCATGCTTTCTAAACCAAAAAAATAAACTCATGTCCCCATTTTGCTCTTAAATTTCCAGTGGTTTCTCAGGACCCTTAGAATTGCAGTCTAATAAAATCAGTGATCTAGAATGTACCCCCTGTTCAGTTCCTGTCACCTCATTGATCTCACTACCTCCCTCACAACCTCTAGCATAATGTGCTCCAGATAAGCAGAAATCATAGTTCTTCCTTAAAACTCCAAGCATATTTCTGTCCCAGGGCCTTCGTACCTCTGTTTCTTTCTACCGGAATGCTTGCCTTCACTGATGTGCTACTTAGTTTTAACTGCTGTAACAAAGACCCAAATTCAATAATGTCTTAAGTAAAATAAAAATTTTAAACTCTTTCTCATGTAAATGTCCAGGAAGTAAGTGAAGGATGAATATAATATCTCCACTATCAGCAGGAACCCATGTTCCTTCTATTGTGTTTGTATTGCCCTGTCTTCTTCAAGTAGTTCACTCTCTTGTCCAAGGTGGCACTACAATTCACACCAGCACATCTACTTTCCTCAGCAGGTAGGGAAGAGCTTAGGGAAGGTGTACTTCCATTTTAGCACATGACACAATAATTACACAAATTGTTTCCATTCACATTCCATTGACAGGTCCTTTGTCATATGGTACATTTGGCAACAAAGACACCAACAGAAGTATCTTCATCTGGGTGATAAAGGATTTGCCCCCCTCCCCAGAAAATTCTACTTTGTAGTTAGGTGATAAAAGAATAAAAGGAATCAATTAGCAATATCTTTCATAGTCCAATGCTTTGGTAACCTAAATATCCACTTTCATCTGCTTTCAGCATATACATAGACTTGCCTAATTCACAGCAAGGGAACTGTTCAAATTCAACACCTTTAGTGATCTATCACAAATTCCAGGCTCTGGGCTTTATACTCAGATTTCTTCCCCACATCTGAAGTTGACTTCTGAATGCACTGTATTTTCAAAGATTATCCATCTCCCTTTCTCACCCAGTTAATTAAAATATAATGTGGAATTAGAATAGAATAAGGATAACACAAGTTCACATTTAGAAAAAAACAAGAGTGGAAAATACTTTACATCAGTTCAAAGTAGTTATCAGTTCTTGATAAATTCTTTCAATTCTTGAAAAATTAGACTCCACATAAAATTATGGAGTCATTCCTTGAGAGGTGATCTGGCATCCCCTGTTCTAATCTTAGTAATTTCCTTAACATTTCCTCTATGGTCCCGGCCTTGTATTTTGTCTGGTAGGTTGTTCCTTGCTTATTATCTTCCATTGCCACCTCTTAAGTGGAAATAGGAGAGTGTGTCCACCACACCATTCAAAGGAAATGTGTAGACCTCAGTGACTTAAATACTGAGAAAAAGTCTAGCATAAAGAAACTCAATGCTTACTTTGCAAAATTAGAAGAAATTGAAAAAAGAAAGTAGACAGGGATTATAAGGATAAAGGCTAAAATTAAAAAAATAGATGCACTATTTCCTTACAAAAATTCATATCTATCCATATATTTCTAAGATAGTACTTCACTCTCCATTTTCTGATTTATTCTTTCATTATATTCTTTATATTTGTCATTACCTGACATTATGCTATAAATGCATTAGTTTCTCTGCTCATTGTCTTCTCATAATACAAATTTAAGCTGATTGAAGGCTGCAACTTCATCTGTCTTACTTGCCAGTCTTTTTAGTGATTACACCAGTATCTACATAGTGTAAGCATACAGTAAATTACTCATTAAACCAATGGGAAAAAATGTCCTTTGTGTTCTCATGCATTTTTAAAATTCTATGTTCTTTCCTATTAAGAGCCACATCTTAGAAAACACCTCATGCATAATTTAAAAGACTTGATTTTGCAAAGACAACACCCAGGATGAGGTATTCAAGAATGTTGGGAATAGATTCTTTCAATTTACAAAGAAAGGTTTAAATTATGTCTTACTTTAGTTTTTTCCTCTCATCTATAATGTCAGTGCACTTTTCTATACAGAATAATGCAATAATGTAATGGGTACATTCCAAATTAGTGAATTGGGTTTGCAGAAGGGAAGAAATTTCATTACATGAGAAAATTAGTATTGTAAGATTCATTTCTTTCCAGATAAAAATAGAACTACTATTATAGTCTCATAGAAAGCATATTCCTAATAAGAATTCTACCAACAGTGCCTTCTAAAAGAATTCAAGGAAGTTACCAGACATGGCTTCATTATAAATAGCCATTAATGTCCACCATTCAGCATTCTAATGAGTTGTTTGTAATATCCTCTTTCAAAGAATTATAGCACTTAACTTTCTGAAAAGGACATTACTCAAGAACATCAGGTTTTTCTCCTGTATTACAATCTACAAAACTGCCTTTCTTTTGGAACATATGAAAATAGGATAAAGCAGGTAGCAACTTAATAGGCAGTATTCGCTATCCAGTCATACACAGAAACTGAAAATAGCCACAATTCTCTGTAAAGGAAAGATGACATCTCACAGTTTTAGTATTTACAGTTTTAGTATGTACTAAAGTTCAACATAGGTATAATAGGCATACCCTATCATGCTGATTTTCTACTGTGAAATATTTACCCTAAAGAAATTCACACATGTGCATTAATAGGCATTTATAAATATGTGCATAAGAACATTATTATAAAAGCCCCAAACTAGAAACAATTCAAATAGTCCCCCAAATTGAATTCATAAGCGTATTATACTAAATTTATCCAATGGAATATTAGAGAGCAATAAAAATCTACTAAAAGAAGTAATTTATTACAAAAAAATTAAAGAAGTAAAAAATATGCGTGACAATATTATAAGACTATTTAATGTATTATCTAATTAGATATACATATTATATATGTAAAGACAAGCAGGAATAATTTATCATATGAAGACCCAGAAAAATGATTCCATTTGAAACAGAAAGAAAGGTATTAAGTGAGAAAGAGCAATGGATGGACTTTGGAGGTGCTGGTCATGTTCCATTTCTTGACTTGGGATTTAGGAAATGGGTGTGTTCAGGTGTGATGGTTTAACGAACTACAAGTATTTTATTTGTGCATCCTTCTGTCCTGTGGTATACTTTCAGAAAACGTTTGAAACAATTATAATTCAAGATTTCAAACTTTTTAAGAACCAAAGAGATTATGCAGACAAAAATTAAGGTCATAAATGAACTTAATAATATAATTAATAAAATTTAATGAATGCATACATATGTGGAGAATGTTTTGGAATATAATCTAGACTTGGTTATAAAATAATTTTAATATTTTAACAGATTATATGTTATATATTTTATGTTAACATACATTGTATATATATATATTATATATATATAAAATTATACACACGCACACACACACACATATACATATACACATAGTGAGAGAGGGAGACAGCAAAAGATGTCAAGATTTCTCTACTAAAAGTTATGGGACATTCAAAAACTATATTCAGATAAAAATAGATTTGAATGCATTTGTTATTAAGAATAATCTAAGCAGTTCAATACTTATTTTGAGAAATTGAAAGCAAAACCAAAGAAAATAAGCAGATAATGATTAGTAAGTATGAGGGCTAAAATTAATAAAGTAGAATGCTCAATGATTCATTTTGAGAAAGTGTATACAGTCTTCTTAAGATCACGTGAAGAAATAATGCAAAAAATAGGCAAGGAATTATTAAATAGTGAGAGTAAAGGAGAATTAGCCCGACAAGTTATTAAAATCATCATAAGGCTTACCAGATGTTAAAATAAATGTAATCAAAACTATATGCTACTTATGACAGTATGCAAATAAATCAATGACACAAAATAGAGATCCCAAAACACTGCCCCAGCATGCACAGTGCAGTAAGTCAGTGAGAAAGAAGATGGATTATCTAATCAGTGGTACTGGAACAATAGGCTTTTTCCCCTTCACACCCCAATTCACAACATTTAAAGGAGTAAAATTTTTAAAAGCCCAGATGGATGAAGCATTTAAATATAAAAAAGAGGTTAAATATTAAAAAGGAAACAAGGCTATATTTAAAATCTAGCATTTGAAAAACTTTCATAACAAAGACAGGAAAGAGAATTTTTGCAGCCTAACACTAAAAAATTGAAAAGGAAAAAGATGAGAAAGCACATTATTAGACCAGGGTTTCTCTAGATCAGCACTGCTGGCACTGTACCCTGGACACTTCTTTCCTATGGGGGCCTAACATATGCACTATAGAATTATTAGTAGTATTTTGGCCTCTGACCACTAGATGCCAATAGATATAACTCCTTGTTTTCCCTAGTAGTAAAATAAAAAATATTTCTGTAAGGGATCCCACAGAAACCACGCCAGACACAGGAAATCACATAAGGGAGCTTATTAAGCAAACAGAGTGTCTCCCTGCAGGGTAAGAGAGAAAATGAGAGGAAAAGAAAGAGAATGAGAAAGGGCGCATGCTACAGAGAGTGTGAAAGCCAGGAGGATAGAGAAAGTGAGGAGGAGAGACAGAAGAATGAGAAAAGATGGCGGGATAGCTACAGTCAACAGTTGAATTCTGCCGGGCTAACGGGACCAATATCGGAGAAGGATACTTGCAAGCTGACTGATGAACCAATAGCTAGCTAGGATGTTCACAGATTGCCAAGTGGTTGGGAGGCGGGGAAAATGGTTGCAACAGAAAGGGCGGGGAGCAGCTTTATACATTACATTCTCCCGTTTCTGTTTTTATAAGAAAATCTTTTGCTCTTCAGTTCTTTCTGAAGCCTTCTCTCTCCTTCCTGCCTAAGTGACTGGGGCTGGTTTTGCAGGTGAGAAGTAAAAAGGCCATTCTCCTTCCAGACTTCCAAAGGCAGATGGTTTTCATGGACTTTATTTCCTCAATTTGACTGATCCCCTATTTCTATACTAACTGCCTGTCCCCAATTCTGACTTCATTCACCACTCTAATTTTAGGAACTCCTTCATGGCTGTAGGGAAAGGGGGTGATGACCGATCTGGCTTCTTCAAGCTGGAAGGGGGCAGCATGGGGCAAGCAGTTTGGAGTTCCCTTTTTAGAAATCGGGTCAATTGAGTGGTCCATGGTAGAAGGCCGGTTGGGGAAGAGCAGGTTGTAAAGGCATCTGGGGATGGGTGCTTCTATGAGAGAAGAACAAAAAGACATGAGTACTGAAATGAGATTGATATAATATAAATGTTGCAGAATCTGGAACATGCCAATGCATATTATAAAGATGACAGAAGTCAATAATTCCTCACCAGCGGGTGGAAGAACTGAGAAGTTGTTCCCATAACAAGGCCTAGCAAAGGCTGGAGAGGACAAGGCCTTTATTTGGGAATTTTAACATTGTCCAGGTTATCAGGAATGTAAACACAACACTTAGTAGATTTCTCTATACTTCTGTTACTAGCAAACATAGATTAAGCCTATCTGTGTCTGTAGATTTTAAACTGACTAAAACTTCTGACTCTGGCAGTTTCTCTTGATAGTTATCAGGCACATTTGCCTAAGAATCTCTTTTGTAGCTTTTAGTCTTTATTCTAGTGGGCTAACACAAGTGTACATCTTGAGTTACATTTAAGTATTATTTCTTTTAAATGCCCAAGAATGGCTATGTTTTGGTTTTAACTGTTTTGCTAGCTGTTTAAGATCAAGTTGATCAAAGTGACCTGTTCCTGTCTGTTAAAGAGTCATCTGAGTTCCCACAAGGGTCACTCATAGAGAACTTAAGAGCAGCTTCTTAGCTCCAATAGTGCCATTGGTTAGGCAGGGTCTCCTCAATGAGGTGGCTTCCCTTGAAAGTACCAGGGATGTCTGCCTTTTTCCTGACCCTCCTCTGTAGCAGGTGCACTGAGTGGCTTTTCCTCTAGTGGCCTCATCAATCTCCTTGGTCAGGAGGTTGTGTGACCCAAAATTGCAAACCTCCTTAGAGAAGTCCTCTTGTTCCCTGGGTCCAGGCTGACTTTGAGGGCAAGACCCAAATATGGATTTTTCTTGACCTCTGTATTTAATCTCAATCTCTAAATTTGATCTTAACCATCAAGCAAGTCAGTCTCACCAGTCATAAAGTAAGAGTACTGGGCTTTAGCTTAAATGTCTATAACTTTACAGTTATTTAACCCTTTTTATCTAACTGGGGTCTACATTATCTGTCCTATAGGTGATGGCTTTTCAAGTTAATCTATGGTGTACTTCTGCAAAATATCAGGCAACAGTTAGAGTTTACAAGGAAATAAAAAATGGAATCACCAAGGGTAAAACATTCAGTTTGTGCAATAGCTATCTTGAATTTTGGCTGAGTTACTCATTATATCCCCTGGTTGATATCACAGTAATCTTTACAACAAACATCAAACTTTTGAACACAACTTTAAATGAGTTAAAGTCTGGCTTACTTTGGAGCCATTCTAACGTGCAACAGGGTTGTGAGGCAGAGCCTTATCTCAGGTAAGGTGGGGCTTCCTCTTTTGCCATGACCAGCATGACCAAATTCTCAAGTTCAGTGAGGGACAAAGGAGTATTAGAAAATAAAGGTTTATAAACACAGATTTTGAAGATTAAGCCAAGCCGAGATCTGATGGAACTCTGTTCTCTGATGGAAATGCAGATCTAAAGAGTTATGTCAGCAATCTTTATATATGTATGTAAGCATTATTCTTTGTTTTCAGGAAAGTTACAGAGGCTAGGACTTTAACATAACTTTTTTCAGAGCTGCAAAGTGCAATATTAGGAGCTCTGTGTAGCTCTTATGGAAGTCCACTGTTCAAAGTTACTGTAAGGTGGACAGGAACCAGAGAAGGGAGCTGATTAAACACTGGTTATCTAGCAAAAAATTCCTTTCTGCCCAAGAGCTGTGTGCCTGAGATCAATGTATTGCTACAGCAGTTAGGCATCTTGTGCCTCTGCACAGGAGCAATCCCAGGCACCAGGCATGCCACAGTCATGAGGTCATCAGAGACCCCATTCTCAGTCACTGGTGTCCCATTTTTGCTACTGCGCATTACACTCTTTCTTAAATGTTATTTTAAGAAGTTTACATATATTGAATCCTGAGTCTATATGAACATTAGTTAACACAATTTAACATTGTATCTAAAACATGAATTAAAGAAAGGCTGAGAGAGCTTTTAAGTTTCCTTTTGTGTGGCAAAGTGGCAAAATGCTTTCATGTTTAACCTTTAAATAAATCAGGTTTTCAATAACTTTTAGAAATACATTTAACAAATTTTACATATACCCTATTGATGACAGGTCCTATAATAGAACATTAAATGATAGGTTTACCATTACAGACAAGTTTAATTTGGAGAATAGCAGCTTAATATACTTTCTGCTTTAAAGGCTTGTATACCTGGAAAATATGAACACATTTAATATATAAAGAATAATGTTTTTAAGTATGTTACTCCATGGAATAACTTTGTAAATTAATTAGATGTCTCTAACAAACACGTTTGAGTAATCCCATACATGTCAACTCTAATTCACTCATCTTATTGTATAAAAAAAAAAAAAAAACAAGATATCAGACAAGTGGAAAAAAACAAGATGTCAGACAAGTGTAAACAGTATTTGCTATCTCTTTCCTGTTAAAGAAAAGTCCTAGAAAAATTGATGTTAGACATTTTATAAACATCAACATTTTATTAGTGTGACCACCTAGAGACTTGTGAGTTAATTTTAAAGACATCTTACTTCTATTAGTTTACCAAATTTAAATTGAACCTCTTTAAATCACGTGAATTAAAAATATTTGGATCCCTTTTTAAAATTTTAATTTTCATGCACGCTTATATTTAACACAAAAGTAAAGGCTTTGTAATATTTATCTCCATTGCAATGTAACAGATGTTCAAAAATAACTCTAGAGTTGGATAAAAAGAACTGATCAAAAATCATTAACCTAGGTATGTAGGATAGAAATTGTGAGCTCAAAAATATAGCATTTAAGAAAAACAAAAGTCCTAGAAGAAAAATGATAATGGTCATTAATTAAAGCATGAGAAAATGAGGAGAGAAAAGGTGAAAGGGAGAAAAGTATTTTGAGTTGTAGCCCAGGAGAAATTTAAAATGGACACATTTTTTTTTTTTTAATTCAGGTTTGAGACTGGTCTCCCACTGCACCTTCCTCCATTTACATTTCAATGTAAGCCCTGTCTGAGATCTGAATCCGAAAGGGGCTAAAATGTTCTAGCAGAAACTTGAGTCTTAGGTCCTTTTAACCCTTTTTCCTGGTTAGTAATTAATTTAGGTTTGGACGCAGAAAACTGTCAAACAATTATCTCCCACTACTTGCGGGGAATGGGGCTGCTTATATTACATGGGGGAGCAGGGGAAGACAGAGAAGCAGGGTCTGGAGGCGCTTGAGCCTGCAGGAAGAGCCAAGAAGCAAGAAAGAAGAGACTTGAAGATAAGGAATCCCTTTCCATCTGCCCGCTCGCTCACGGAAGCTGTGTGCCATTACACAAACGGATTTTGATGGCTTTAAGTCGGGGGTTGGGCGAAGGGTTCCCAGGGTGAATCTGCCAGATTGGAGGACCCAGATTCCATGGTGGGGACTGATACAGCCGAGTCTGTGCCCCGGCGTCCTGAGGCCACAGAGTAGTCAACTGGAGACTAGAAGGCCATACATAGATGGTGTCATCACACATACATCAATGTGGGGCCAGGCAAAAGCCGAGAAGAGTTTTCAAGTATGAGTGCAAGTGTGAGCGCGAGTGCGAGATGAACCTCAACCCTGAGAGAGAATCTCCACCATAAAATCAGGAATCCACCCAGACTGACTATAGGGGCCTGCCGTAACTATAAAAGTTACCCCACCCCTCAGCCACTTCGAGGGTCCCGGATAAATCGGCCTAGGGGAACCGGCCTAGAGGACTCACCAACCTGAAATCCGGTGATAAATGCAGAGCAGAGCATCTGGGCAGAATAGAAGGTGGAGCCGTGTCCGGGGGCACTGGGGCGTCGGATGGGGTTCCACTCGCTTAACAGACAGTGGAAGATCCCATCCCAAGTCACGGCACCAATGTAAGGAAATCCCATGAAACCGCACCGGACATGGGAAATCACATAAAAGAGTTTATTAAGCAAACAGAGTGTCTCCCTGCAGGGTAAGAGAGAAAATGAGAGGAAAAGAAAGAGAATGAGAAAGGGTGCATGCTAGAGAGAGTGTGAAATCCAGGAGGATAGAGAAAGTGAGGAGGAGAGACAAAAGAATGAGAAAAGATGGCGGGATAGCTACAGTCAACAGTTGAATTCCACCAGGCTAACAGGGGACCAATATCAGAGAAGGATACTTGCAAGCTGACTGATGAACCAATAGCTAGCTAGGATGTTCACAGATTGACAAGTGGTTGGGAGGTGGAGAAAATGGCTGCAAAAGAAAGGGCGGGGGAGCAGCTTTATACATAACAATTTCTAAACATTACCAAATGTATATCATTATCATAGACCCATTTCATAGGACATGATACAATTCCAAAAGAATGCATTAGCTTTATCTGATCATTTTCAGCTGTCTCAGATCATCACAGATAAGTACTGCTGTGACATGAGAAAGAGACAAAAAAATGTAAATAATAGAACCTTATTTATATATCAGAAATGGAAAACTGAGTGTATCTGTGTGTATTGATTTTTATTCTTTATAATTATACATTTTAAAGTACATAGTTAATTATTGTGTTCTTAGTTTTTAAAACACAACCCATAATATGAGATATTCAATTGAAGTTTTTCTTTTATTTTTTCTTCATCTTTTGAGACTTCAAAAAAAGTTTTGTTTTCAGTTTTGGTTGAAGTTCAATTTAGAATTAGCAAATAATTAGAGTCAGTGATAAAATACTAAACTATATTCCTCAGTTTTTGCCACTGAACCATCTTCCATATTTGGCAATAAATATTTTATGTCCTATAATGTGGGTCCTGATTTCATTATATGGTGTTCTTTTACAATATGAGATACTTAATTACCAGGGGTTTTGATATTTTTGAAAATATTTTTGTAAATAAACTGACCATTTATGGAAACATAGCTTTCATTAATTCATAATGCCTCTTTGAACTAGAAATAATGATTACCTGAAGTAATATTAAATATTTGTCAAAGTTTTAAAGAAAGACATCAAAGCATCTGCCAACATTATTTGTGAACAAAAGATATTCTTAGATTGAATTATTGTTTTAAATTGCTAATATTTTATAGTATCTACCATGCATCATGACTTTGTTTCCAATTCTTTCATCTTTAAGTTTCAGATGAAAGAATTGAAATAAGGAACATTTAACAACCTGCTCAGGAACACATACATAAAAAGCAGTGAGATGGTGCTTTCAACCTGGTTCTGTCTGATTCTGATGTACCAGTGATTTTTATTAAAGTAAGACTTACTGCAACAAGCCTCCCAGTTAGATTCTTGTTCTCACTCTATAGGCATGAAGCAAGGTGTGAGAAGAAGGAAGCTTTCGAAATACAGAACCTCCAAAATTCTCAAAAATCACTCACTGTAGTGAGAATTGAAAGTTGCCTTCCCAGCATCCACCTTTCCACTCCACAATCCAAAGCCACAATTTATTTTAGGGAAGTATGTTAGTTTCCAGTCACAGCATGAGAAGTAACCACAGGAGAAGCTCTTCCAGAATGCAGAATACCAGAGACAGGCGGGGGAAACTTTCAATTCTCCATAAAAGCAATAAGGACACTGGCAAAAATGATCAGAATTTTAATTTTCAGAATTTTGAAAGTTAACCAAAGGTTTGCAATAATCCAAGGAGAATTGATTCGATAACAGGGGTTGAATTTCAATAAGAACAGAATATTTTGTGGCCTCTTAACTTGACCTTTTGCTATAATCCCCTCCCATTTCCATAGATAGTAACCTTGAAAACCAGCAGCCCTACAGCAAAGTTGATATGAAAACAAAAAGACTAGCAAACACTGGAGGGGAATTTCTGGTTTGCAGCATCCCAAAACACTCAATTCCCAGAAAATTAACATTATTGGACCTAACTGGCAGCTCCCTGGAAAAGTGTCATCCATGGGGTTTGTCTTTGTTTGATCTCACTAAATTTGTTCTGTGGAAAGGGCCCTGTCCAGGGAGTCTGTTAAAAATGGTCAACAGTAATTGACTAACATGGCAACAACATATGCACAGAAAATATCTGAGATGGCCTAAATCCCTCAATAATGGCTGACCTTCAGGTCCTGTATAAGGAGAAAATATAAGCTAAGCATAATTAGAAACTGTCAGAGTGTTTAAGGTTCCAACATATACATGAAGCTACTCTCCAAAGTATAGAGATTTATCAATCCAAGACAATTGAGAAAAATCTCTGTTCTATCATTAGCTGACCAGTAAGCCAAATATGCACAGATTTCAGTATTGTACACAGCAGAGAATGCACTTTAGAGAGCTAATGCAGTAAAGTCCATGAACAACAACAAACCCTGCATGAGGGAGAATGTCTGATTTCCAGAGTCGCTACATTATATTGTTTAAAACATCCAATTTTCAACTACAACAACAAAACATGAGACATGCAAAGAAACATATAAACCAATGGAAAAATCAAAATAGACTGTTCCCAAAGAAACTCAGATGCTGAACTAAACAAAGGCTTAAAATTAGCTACTATAAAAATATTTAAAGGACTTAATTATGTGTAAATGTTAATGGAAGGAAAGAGAGTGTTAGCTGTCTGAACAAAGAATAACAACAAAGAGTGAAATCCTGAAAAAGAAACAATAGTTAATCTGAAAACCTCAATAACTGAAATGAAAATTAACTAGAGGAATTGACAGCAAGCTTGAATCGGCAGAAAAAAATAACGAGTAAATCTGAAGCTGGATCAAGAAAGAAATTGCAACCTGAGGAACAGAAATTTTAGAATAAAGAATACAGAAAAACCAACCAAGATTCAGAACTCTCTAGGATACAATCAACTGTGCTAAAACACACAATAAGAATCTCAAAAGGAAAAGAGAGAGAGAAGGGGGGGAAAGAATATTTTAAAACTAATGTCCAGGACTTCCCAAAGCTCATGACTAATGTGTGAAAAACTCAACAATCTCCAAGCAAGATAAATTCAAAGACTTCACACCTAAGCATATCATAGTCAAGCTGTTTGAATCTAAGATGCTAATTGTAATCCTCAGGGCAATCATGAAAAAAATAATAATATACTAACAGAAACATGAGAATTAGAATACAAATACTTATCTATTTAACATATAAGAGTACTATAATTTCTTAGAAAATATAGCCTAAAAGTTTTATGGGTTTACATTTGAATTTATGATCCATTTTGAGTTAATTTGTGCCTAAAGTATGTGGTCTAAATTGAGGTTGCTTTTGCCTACAGATTTTCTATTGTTACAGCATCATTTGTTGAAAAGCTGTTCTTCCATCGAACTGATTTTGCTCCTTTCTCAAGTCCTAGTTAACTGGTCTGGGGGAAAAAAAATGAAGATGAAGGGACTAAACCACTTTGAAGATTGTCCAGATTGTCAGTGCATTCAAAATGCTTAAGATCATTCCTGACATAGAGAAATCACAAACAAAGCTAATTTATTGGCAGTTTAAGGATTAGAATTAGGGAAACATACACACACACACACACACACACACACACAAACACAACACTCTCAGCCCCTGATACAAATGAGTAATTCCTTTTACTTAAAACAGGAGTTTTAAGTAAACTCCAGAACTCTAGGAGTGTGTATTTTTCCATCCTGTCATCAATCTCTGTGAGTGCTCAGGACTCCATGGAACCCCCTCCAATCTTTATTTAGAAGTTATATTTTCCCTCAGTGAATATCCAGTGTACTTTTACACTTTTTCTTTTTTATTTCACCTTGTTAAAATCTTCATTCTAAACAGGAAGTAGCTATATTCATGAGTCCCTAACAGATTGTCTCTGCCAGCATTTCTCAAACCCTACTTTTCTCTTTTGACTTGCTGCAATTGCACATACAGATTCCTGCAGCAAACTGCTTTAATTGAATATGATGTAACACTGGAAACTTCATCTGTTTGAAAGCTGGCCAAATGACCTTAATGCATATCTATATCTGGCAACGCCTGGTTTGGGTCCCACTGATACCTTCCCATGTGTAGTTCCCTGACTATCTGCATCAGAGGCACTTAAGACCTTATCCCATGTTAGACTGTTTGTATCAGAGCAAATACTACATTTTTTCAATTTATATTTTTACTCATATAGTATCTGTATTCTCATTAGATGGTAAGCCACATGAGAATAAATATTGTAATTATTTTATTCACTAATATTTACTTGTACATTTGTTTTAAGGAGGGAAAGTCATTTAATGGGTTTAGAGATACCCAGTAAACATTTACAGGATACCTAGTAAACATTTGCCCACAGGAAGCTTCCTTTTTTAACTTACAAAGAAATCTCTAATTTATCAATACATAACTTGTCTAATAATGAGAAACTATTTAATTGCATTAAAAGAGCCTGAGGGATGATTTTCTAAAAGAAAAGTGAAAATTATTGACTATTAATTAGCCCTCATGATAACAGGGTTCAGAAGTTCTATAGATTAAATTAGGCAGAACTGAGTCATTTGGTACTATTGTAAGGTCCCCAAAAAGGAAACCCCAACTCTGTCCCATGGATGGACGGCAACCCCAATCAACCGCAGGAGGCGTCACTTGATGCAAACCGCAAGAGGTGTTTATTCCAGCGCGCTGGGACCTAACTCCAGGAGTCGAGTCCCTAGCAGAAAAGCTTACAAGTTTATAAAGGCAGAAAACCACACATCGGGAGGGGTCGCACATGAAAGGGAAAAAAAGAAAAAATGGGGGAACAAAGCTGCTGGGAAATTCCAAAGGGGTCTGAGTTGTCTGATAACATACAACATGTTTCACAATGTTTTACAACAGGGCGTAGGTTCTGGTCAATAGTTTCTGGCTCAATTTACTCTTTTATTCTCTGTTTGGGGCTGTTTCCTGGAACAGCTTTAAGGGCTTTGTTCCCATTCCTGGGAGGGTGACCTTAGGGAGTTGAGATAAAACAGACAGCTTAAAAAAATGTCCATTCTTTCATTTCCCCATTTTCTTTTCTGGTAAGTTCTAATCATGGAACTTCTGTCTCTATATACTCTTCTCCAAAGCTATTTCCTTGGCGGAGGGACTGGTATTATTGCCTGAGCATTAGTACCTGTACAGCACTTACTCTTTCCCTGATGAAGGTGACTAGGCGATTTCAGGCAGGCAAGAGCCCAGGGGGCGGGCCACCAATTAGCAGCCCCTTGTTTGCAGTCCTTGATAAACAGTCCTTGATAAAGGCAGGTAAATTTGGTAATCAATGGCCTCTGGAGATCCTTGACATTCCATTCTTCCAGGGGCAGTCTCCAACTGGCAGAGGCAGATGACTTTATGGCTTCATTTCCTCAATTGACCTGATTCCCTATTTCTACACTAACTACCTGTCCTTAATTCTGGCTTCATTCCCCCCTTTAGCTGTAGGAACCCCTAACTGCTTGTTAAGGAAATGAAAACGGGCGTCGGTCGTTCTGGCTGCTTCGAAGCTGAATGGGGGCAGCGAGGGGCAAGCAGTTTGGAGTTCCTTTTTTTAAAAAAAAAAATTGGGTCAATCGAGGGGTCCCAGGAAGAAGCCTGGTTGGGGAAGAGCAGGTTGTAAAGTCATCTGGGGGTGGGTGCTTCTATGATAGAAGAACAAAAAGACATGAGTACTGAAATGAGATTAGTACAAAGTAAATGTTGAAGCATCTGAAACATGCCACTGAGTATCATGAAAATGACAGAAGTCAATCTCTCACCAGGAGGTGGAAGAACTGAGAAATTGTTCCCATAACTAGGCCTAGCAAAGGCTGTAGAGGACAAGGCCTTTATTTGGGGACTTTAACATTGTCCAGGTTATCAGGAATATAAACACAACATTTAACTCTTAATGTCATAGATGTCCCCAGAAAATATAGTTAAGCTACTTAATGTCATCTGATTTTGTAAAATATCCCTTTATTGGTATAACCTGTGTTTACTAGAGATCTCTATACTTCTGTTACTTAGGAATAGATAATCATACTAGCAAACATAGATTAAGTCTACCTGTGTAGCTTAGGAAGGTCTGCAGGCCTTAAACTGACTAAAAACTTCTGACTCTGGCAGTTTCTCTTGATAGTTGTCAGGCACATTTGCTGAAGAATCTTTCTCTCATTTGTAGCTTCCAGTCTATTCTAGTGGGCTAGTACAAGTGTACATCTTAAGTTACATTTAACTATTATTTCCTTTAAATGCCCAAGAATGGCTATATTTTGGGTTTAACTGTTTTGCTGGGTATCTAAGATCAAGCTGGTCTAATTGACCTGGTTCCTGTCTTGTTAAAGAGTCAGCTGAGTTCCCACAGGGGTCACTCATATAGAACTTAAGAGTGGCTCCTTAGCTCCACCAGTGACTTTGATTAGGCAGGGTCTCTTGATGAGGTGACTTTCTTTAGAAGCATCAAGGGATGTTTCCCTTTTTCCATGACCCTCCTCTGCAGCAGATGCACTGGGTGATTTTTCATCCTCTAGTCTCAACAATCTCCTTGATCAGGAGGTTGTGTGACCCAGAGTTGCAACGCTTCTTAGAGAAGTCCTCTTATTCCCTGGGTTCAGGCTGACTTTGAGGGCAAGACCCAAATATGGATTTTCTTGACCTCTGTATTTAACTCCAATCTCTAAGTCTGATCTTAATTATCCAGCAAGCCAGTCTCACCAGTCATAAAGTAAGAGTACTGGGCTTTAACTTTAATGTCCATAACTTTACAATTATTTACCCTTTTATCTAACTGGAGTCTGCATTAGTACTGGAAGTTACCACTATCTATTCTATAGGTGATGGCTTATTATCACAAGTTACCTAGGTTGTGTGTTCTTGGAGCAGCTACTTCTGCAAAACATTAACAGGTAACAGTTTTACAAAATGAAATTAGCAAGAGTAAAAATATATTCAGCTTGTATAATAGCTATCTTGAATTTCGATTGAGAACTACATTCTATCCCCTATTTGAGATCACAGTACTTTTACAATAAGAACCAATCTTTTGACTATAACTTTAAATAAGCTGAAGTCTGACTTATTTTGGAGTCACTCTAACATGCAGTAAGGTAGGAGGCAGAGCCTTATCTCAGGTAAGGCAGGGCTCTTTACAGATCTTAAGTGTTCTAATTCTGATGTTGATCTTTGCTTCTTCCTTAAATATCATTAAGTAGTTTACATATACTGTTTCCTGAGTCTATATAAACTTTATAATTAACACAATTTAACATAGTATCTAAAACATGAATCAAAGAAAGGCTGAGAGAGCTTTTAACTTTCCTTTTGTGTGATTAAGTGGCAAAATATTTTCATGTTTCTTTCATATTTCACAATATTAACCTTTAAACAAATCAGACTCTAATGTTTAGAAATACATTTACATTTGAAATTCTTTATCTCAGTGTAAAAAGTAACAAATTTTACACATACCCTATTGATAGCAGGTCCTATAATAGAACATTAAATGATAGAAATAAATCCCCAATAAAATTTACTCTTTATAAGTTTAAGATTACCATTACAGACAAGTTTAATCTGGAGGATAGCAGAGCTTAATAAATTCCCTGTTTAAAAACTTGTGGTCCTGAAAAATATGAACACATTTAATATACATCTAGTGACCATTTCACAATTATCTTGACACTTTTATCTTACCAAATTTAGTTTTTAAAGAAAAATGTAGACTCTGTAACATAGTACAATACTCTATAACAGTTGTTTAACCATAATTGTATACACTCCAATTTTTAAGACTAATTGTTCTAAAGAATAAAACTTAATAGACACAAAGTTAAGAGTAAATTAGTGTTTCAAATCCTTGTCATTTTACCATGTCATTTTACCATATAGATTAAACTTTGGTTTATATCAGAACATTAGTATTTCACCTTAGGAAAAACCCTAAATAGTTTTAGCTGTCTCACATACATATAACCAACTTAGTTACACACAAACTTGTTGAAACTTGCCCTTTACTTACACAGATTTTCTTAGCACTTACTTAGACCCTCATGTATTTCATCACACAAGCACTTTCTTAGCCAGAAACATTTCCTTTTTCCTTTTACTAAATATATTTCCATACCCAGAACCTTTTATTTTCTTTTTTCCTTTCTGTCGACACCTTTTTGTTTACATTCTGAAACAACTCTTATGAAATTTCTGAATTTAGGTAAATTACTCTATTTTAATAAGATTAAATATTCTGTTGTTTATAGTACTCTAGTTGAAACACAGTTGAAACTTTTGGAATCCTTTGTATATAGAATTGCACTTGTTAGGACATAACTCTTAGTAACCTTGTTCTTAGTTTAGTGATGACACAAAGCAAGTTTAAACCCTTTTATTTACCAACCTATGAAAACACCAATAATGTTTAAGTATGATACCCCATGGAATTTAAGGAGTTAAAAGTACTCGATGTTATTTAACAATTAGCATTTTAACTTTGTAAATTAATCAGATGTCTCTACAAACACATTAGAGTAATCCCATACATGTTAACTCTAATTCACTTATTCTATAAAAACCAAGATATCTGACAAGTGTCCTGTACAGTATTTGCTATCTCTTTCCTGTTGAAGAAAAGTCCTAGAAACAATTGATATTAGACACTTTATTAACATCAATATTTTATTAGCTTGACCACCTAGAGACTTGTGAGTTATTTTCAAAGACATTTTACTTTTATTAGTTTACCCAATTTGAACCTTTTTAAATCACGTGAATTAAAAGTATCTGAATCCATTTTTAAATCTTAATTTTAGGAGCGCTCACTTTTGATACAGACAAAACATGACATTAGACAGCATGACATACAAATAACACAAAATCAAGGCCTTGTAACTTTATAGGTGAATCTCCATTGCAATGTAACAGATGTTCAAAAACTCTAGTTGAATAAAAATAGAACTGATCAAAAAATCATGAGCTCAAAAAAACATATAATTAAAAATATAGTATTTACTTTGCTGGAGTTTTAAAGACTCTTTTTACCTTTTCTTTCCCTGGGTTTGAGACTGGTCTCCTACTGAGCCTTTAGGCTTCTTTTATTTATATTTCAATGTAAGCCTTGACTGAGATCTGGAAGGATCTAACAGGTTTTAACAGAAACTTTGTGTCTAAGGCATTTTAGCCATCTCATCAGGACAGGTTGGATGTTAAAATTATGAGACCTTATTTTTCATTACTTTTGAGACTGAAGCTACTTTGCTAAGTTACCCTTCAGGGCTGTCAGGGGGGTGGGGGGGAGTCCAGAGAAGGAACCTTTGAGGTCCACCTGAGACTAGCCTGGGCCGAGAACCCCGCAGTTGTTCCAACCCTTCCTCCACCTCCGCCACAAACACACAACAGAACCAGATACAGACGGGCGCCAATCTCTGATCCACCAATTGAACCCAATCGGCACCCTTACCGACGGAGATTACCAGGTGTCCCTGGCTCTCCTCCACCCTTAGGGCGTCCCCCAGGGCTGCAACCTGTGGCCCCCCAGGCACGTCTACCGACCACTGTTCGGCCACTCTCATGAGTCACCGAAGGGTTGCCACCGAAACCGAAAGCGCGCTCACAGAACCAGACCAACTAACAAAAGACAAAGACAACTTCGGGGTACCCCTTCTTACCTCCAAGGTCGACTCCGTGGATGGGGGGGGGCATCTTATCCCAGACAAGCCCCCAAATGTAAGGCCCCCAAAAAGGAAACCCCAACTCTGTCCCATGGATCGACAGCAACCCCAATCAACCGCAGGAGGCGTCACTTGATGCAAACCGCAAGAGGTGTTTATTCCAGCACTCTGGGACCCAACTCCAGGAGTCGAGTCCCTAGCAGAAAATCTTGTAGGTTTATAAAGGCAGAAACCACACATCGGGAGGGGTCACACATGAAAGGGGGAAAAGGGGGAACAAAGCTGCCAGGAAATTTCAAAGGGGGTCTGAGTTGTCTGATAACATAAAACATGTTTCACAATGTTTTACAACAGGGTGTAGATTCTGGTCAATAGTTTCTGGTAATCCTACTGTTTGAGCACTATCTAGCTATCAGGCTCAATTTACTCTTTTATTCTCTGTTTGGGGCTGTTTCCTGGAACAGCTTTAAGGGCTTTGTTCCCATTCCTGGGAGGGAAACCTTAAGGAGTTGAGATAAAACAGACAGCTTAAAAAAATGTCCATTCTTTCACTATCACTTACAGCTGTGTGTCCTTCAGCATTTTATTTAACCTGTCAAAGCCTGAGTTTGCACATTATTTTAAAAATAGTTCTAGGTACTAATTCCTAAGTTTGTTATTCAGAATCAAATGTATATGCATGTGTAGAGAATAGGACAAAGTATATGGCAAGTTCTCAATAATTGTCATATTTTATGATTTCTCATTCTAGAAATGGATATCTTTAACCATGCTGAAATTAGGCATTTTGGCCTTTATCTTATTTTGATAATCAGAATTACTCATTCTAATCTATCACAAATATAACTGGGTGTCGAAGTTTCTTCACAGATCAAAATACTAAGGAGCTCTGAGATCATGCTTTTCATACTCTAAATTTGGGGTCATTTTCCTTTTATTGCATACCATTATTAGTAGAAATTTTGAAGCCACAAAATATCCTTTGCTAGGAAACAATAGAATTGGCTAATCTGATAACTATTGTTTTAATAAAGCATACTGTTTTATATGTATATATGTGCTACCATGTAAAGAGGAAGGAAAATGAATGTAAAGAAAGAAATGAGGAAATTCTGCCAAAAGCATCAATAGTAATTGGGGTCAGATCATATTGAAATACTGTGGATTTGTTGTTAGGAAATGAACTCTGTCTGAAGGAGATGCAGTCCCAGATGCCCACTGTAGGAGAAACACTAACAGAAGCTTTCCCTTCTAGTTTAACAATGCACTAAATGGAATGAAGCTCAAATAGCCACCAGCAACTAAAAAATCTGTTTCACTTCACTACATGATCATGCTTTGTAAATTCAAGAACGTGTATTTTGGGGAACCAGTTACTGTAGAATGTTTCCCACCACGTACCATTCATAAAATTCTCCAGAGATTAAGTGCTACCAAAAGGTTCATAATTTATTATATGTGATGGATCCAAATATTTGCCAAATTATTTGTTTATATGAACATTGAATTCTCTTACTAGGAATCGTTTTAAGAAGAAATTGAACCTATTTGTCTACATATCCATATAAAAGCAGCAACTTAGCTTCTATCTCACTATGATAAATTTTATACCAGCAACTCCCAGTAAATTACACTTTCAAAATTAATGACTTTGCATGGCCCCTCCCACATTGATGCTGGACTTAACCTTTTGACTTTCCCTAGACAATGGCATTCAGCAAATGTGGGACAAGCAGAGGTTTAGTAAATGCTTGTGCATGAGGCCTCCTTGGAATTCTGTATCTGCTAAGTAGAGAGAGGATCTCTCCAGTCAATCCTGAAGGAGAGAACTTAAATGCCTACATGAAGGAGCCTACATGAAGTCAGCAGCAGACATCCATCCAAACCACAAAATCATCAAAAATGATTACTATTTTAAACAGCCAAGTCTTGGAGTTACTTGTTTGAAGCAATAGACACTGACACAAAATTTGGAGCTGGAAATGTGGGCAAAACTTAGAACAAATTATATTAGTTTTGAAAATGGCCAGTGAGAAGAGGCAGCAAAGGCAATGAGGAGATTGTGATAACTCAAAGAATCAAGGAAAACAAGGCAAGAGACTGATAAGATATGAACCAGTATTCTGAAGTAGAAAAGCAACGGGCAAAACCATTGCCTGTAGTAATTCTAAGATATGAAATGTTCCTGATGATTGATGGTTTAGGCTGTTTGTACAAACCTAATTTAGTGCACCATTTTCATACCCACCACCTGCATGGGGATGGAATGAGTAGCCCTCGGAGGCGTGGGTCAGCTGGAAATAAAATGTCTGAAAAAGTAATATCAAGAAATAAAGCAAAAGACACAGGAAAATATTTGAAGCAGGAACTTAATGGATGGAAAAGACCTGATAGGTCTGGTCCTAACAAAGGGAAAAGCCCATGAATGCTTTATTTATAGTGAAACACACCAAAGAATTTGGGGTGAGGAGGGGTTCTTCAGAGTAAACAAGAAGTGAGAGGCTGCGAGGCAGTTGGCCTGATTGGAGACTTATCTCTTGGGCAGTAATCCTTCCTCCTCCAGGCGGCTGGCGCCACAAGGCTAGTTGGGACACTGGTATCTCTCTCCACCTTCACAGAGTTGCATTTGAACCTAGGGCCTGGCAATAGTAATAACGTTATATGAGAAATCTCGTGACAACTCCTTATGTGTTTCTAAGCCTGTCTCCATCTTCTTTTTTTTAATCCTGCAATTAAATTTATTATAATTTAAAACCATACATTTCATATCTAAGTCATAAGAAGATAACATATATTATATATATTAGATATCATGTCTTTTCAGTAAACTAGGTAAAATGTGATCTACTCATTAAAAATTTCCTAATGAGAGTCAATGATATAATTCAAAATTTTACATAAATGTTATTCATCTCTCCATTCTTTCAAAAATGCTATTTCTGGGGATTCAAGATGGCGGCCTAGAGGGTGGCTGCATTTCATGTTGCTCCAGGACTCAGGATTCCAAAGAAGAGATATTGAGACACTTGGGACCAACTCAAAGCAGCCGGGTGACTCTCACCCGCTGGGAAGGCGTCCCGAATGGGACGGTGGTCCCAGAACGCAGGAAACTTTGTGAAGTAGAGCTGCCAGCGAGACGCCCCTGCCCCCGCTGGAGCAGTGAATGCGGACAAATGGGAGCGCTGTAAAGGAGGCCGCTTGGCACAGCCCTGGGACTCGGAGCAACCACTGGGGCTCCGGCGGCTGCCCAGGGGAGGAGTGGCGAGGAGAGCTGTGTGGACTCAGGACACCAGGGCCTACCCTGAGGAGGAGGAGGAGGAATGTGGCCACTTGGATTCGGAGTGACTGCACCAGAGCTACAGGCGGTTGCCAGAGGAGAAGCCGCGCGGCAAGCAGTTTGGACTCAGAACGACTGCTTCTGAACACTGGCGCCTGCCCTGAGGACGAGGAGGAGGAGGAGGAGCGTGGCCGCGTGGATTCAGAGTGACTGCACCAGAGCTACAGGCGGTTGCCAGAGGAGAAGCGGCGCGGCAAGCTGTTTGGACTCTAAGCGACCACTTCTGAACACCGGGGCCTGCCCGGAGGAGTAGGAGGAGAAGGAGGAGGAGCACAGCGGGTCGTTTGGAATTGCAGTGACTGCATTAGCGCTCCAGGCGGCTGCTCAGAGGAGAAGGCGAGTGGTGAGTTGTTTGGACTTAAAGTGACAGCTCCTGAACACAGGGGGGCTGCCTGGAGGAGAAGCATGGTGGCTCGCTTGGTCTTGAGTGGCTGCACCAGAGCTCCAGGCGGTTGTCCAGAGGACCCGTGCAGCGGGTCACGTGGATTCAGAGCCACTCAGAGCGACTGCTCCTGAACACCCGGGGGGGTTATCTGGAGAAGGAGGAGGAACGGGGAGGATCACTTCGACTCGGAGTGATTGATTGCCCAGGGCTACGGGTGGTTGGTGGGAGGTGGAGGCACGCAGTGAGTTTCTTGGACTCCTAGTGACCGCACCGAAATATTGGGCGGCTGTCTGGAGGAAGAGACGTGTGGCGGGTCTCTGGGACTCAGAGCGATTGTACGGGGCCCCAGGAGACTGCTCAGAGGAGGGGCCACATAGCTAGGCGATTAGGTGCAGAACAGGGTCCCAGGATCTAGGAGGCTTCTGGGTGGAAGAGCCGCAAGAGACAGGCTTAGGGCGGAGCAAAGGTTCCAGGCCTGCAGGCAGATTCTCTGAGGAGGGGCAGCCTAAGGAGATTCATTTGCGAAGGGTGAGGCTCCCAGGCCCAGGAGGTAGGGCCGGGCCCCTGGGAACTTTGCAGAGGAAGGCAGCCCAGCCCAGGCGGTAGCTGTAAATTGAGGGGAACCTCTAGGAGGGAACTGACCAGCGAGACCTCCCCACCGGGTGAGTCTTCCCTGCCGGGTGAGGTTTCCCCACAAGGATGGTAAAACCAGAGACTCAGGCCCAAACAGGCCTTGCCTCAGCCCGCAGCCTAGGTCCCCTTTGGATGACCATTGGTCAACAAGTGGAGGCACCTCTGCCCACTAGCAGGGATTATACCCCACCTGAAGGCCACCACTCCTACAGAGGCAGCTTCCTTGTGGAGCACCGCATTATCAACTTCCTCCAAGACTTCAGCCTACTGAAGGCTAAGGGGGGATATATAGAGAAATCTTCAGGGACATTGTAAGTCAATAGAGGAAATCTGCAATATCTCAGCGGTCCACTGATACCTGAACAATATGAGAAAACAAGGAAAGAAAATGCTGCAAACAAATCTAGATGTTACATCAATAAAACCCAATGAAAGCATGGCAAAAGAAATGACAGAAAAGGAGTTCAGAATGTACATAATTAAAATGATCAGAGAAGCAAACGATGAGATGAAAGAGCAAATGCAAGCTTTGAATGATCGCACCAATCGACAGTTAAAAGAGCAAATACAGGAAGCAAAAGATCATTTCAATAAAGAATTAGAGATATTGAAAAAAAAATAAACAGAAATCCTTGACATGAAGGAAACAATAAACCAAATTAAGAACTCCATAGAAAGCATATCCAATAGGATAGAACACCTGGAAGACAGAACCTCAGACATTGAAGACAAAATATTTAACCTTGAAAACAAAGTTGAACAAACAGAGAAGATGGTAAGAAATCATGAACAGAATCTATAAGAACTATGGGATATCATGAAAAGGCCAAATTTAAGAATTATTGGGATTGAGGAAGGCCTAGAGACACAAGCCAAAGGAATGAACAATTTATTCAATGAAATAATATCAGAAAATTTCCCAAATCTGAAGAATGAAATGGAAAATCAAGTTCAAGAGGCTTATAGGACTCCAAATACACAAAATTACAACAGACCCACACCAAGGCACATTATAATGAAAATACCTAACATACAAAATAAAGACAGAATTTTAAAGGCTGTGAGAGAAAAGAATCAAATTACATTCAGGGGGAAACCAATACGGACATCAGCAGATTTTTCAATCCAGACCCTACAAGCTAGAAGGGCCTGGAACAACATTTTTCAAGCCCTGAAAGAAAATGGATGCCAACCAAGAATCTTATACCCAGCAAAACTTACCTTCAAATTTGACGATGAAATAAAATCCTTCCATGATAAACAAAAGCTAAAAGAATTTACAAAAAGAAAGCCAGCATTACAGAACATTCTCAGCAAAATATTCCATGAGGAAGAGATGAAAAACAAAGAAGCAAATCAGCAAAAGGAGGAATTATCCTAAAGGAATTGTCAAATAAAGGAGGAAACAAGTTGTGTCAAACAAATAAATAAATAAAATTTTAAAAATGAACCAAATGACCGGGAAACCAAATCATATCTCTATAATAACCCTGAATGTTAATGGCCTGAATTCATCAATCAAAAGACATAGACTGGCAGATTGGATTAAAAAGAAAGATCCAACAATATGTTGCCTGCAAGAGACTCACCTCATAGAAAAAGATACCCATAGACTAAAGGTGAAAGGATGGGGGAAAACATATCATGCACATGGACTCAGCAAAAAAGCTGCAGTATCCATCCTCATTTCCGATAATGTGGACCTCAAGCCAAAGTTAGTCAGAAGGGATAAAGAAGGTCATTTCATACTGCTTAAGGGAAGCATAAATCAGCAAGATATAACAATCATAAACATCTATGCCCCAAACAGTGGCTCATCTATGTATGTCAAACAAATCTTTCTCAATTTCAGAAACCAAATAGACCATAACACAATAATACTAGGTGATTTTAACACGCCTCTCTCACCACTGGACAGATCTCCCAGACAAAAATTGAACAAAGAAACCATAGATCTCAATAACACAATCAATAATTTAGACTTAACGGACATTTATAGAATATACCATCCAACCAAGAGCGAATACACTGTCTTCTCAGCAGCACATGGATCCTTCTCTAAAATAGACCATATATTATGCCACAAAGCTAATGTTAACAAATACAAGAAGATAGAGACACTACCATGTATTCTATCAGGTCATAATGGATTGAAGTTAGAAATAAATGAAAGAGTAAAACACAGAAACTATTCCAACATCTGGAGATTAAACAATATGCTATTATATGATGAATGGATAACAGAAGATATTAGGAAGGAAATTAAAAAATTCTTAGAGGTAAATGAGAACAAAGAAACATCATATCAAAATCTCTGGGACACTATGAAAGCAGTACTTAGAGGGAAATTTATTTCATGGAGCGCATTTAATAAAAGAAGTAAAACTCAACAAATAAACAACCTAACACTACAGCTCAAAGCCCTAGAAAAAGAAGAACAGAACAGCACCAAAAGTAGTAGAAGACAGGAAATAGTTAAACTCAGAGTTGAAATCAATGAAATTGAAACAAAAGAAACAATACAAAAAATTGACAAAATAAATAGTTGGTTCTTCGAAAAAATAAGCAAAATTGATAAACCTTTAGCCACGCTAACAAAGAGAAGACGAGAGAAAACCCAAATCACTAAAATTCGGAATGAACAAGGAAATATCACGACAGACAGGATGGAAATACAAAACATAATTAGAAGCTATTTTGAAAATCTATATTCCAACAAAATAGAAAATTTCGAAGACATCAATAGGTTTCTAGAGACATATGAATTGCCTAAACTGAAGGAGGAGGACATACACAATTTAAATAGACCAATTTCAAGTACTGAAATAGAAGAAGTCATCAAAAGCCTACCAACAAAGAAAAGTCCAGGACCAGATGGGTTCTCAACCGAGTTCTACAAAACCTTTAAAGAAGAGCTCATTCCAATACTTCTCAAAGTATTCCATAAAATAGAAGAGGAGGGAACCCTCCCAAACTCATTCTATGAAGCCAATATCACACTGATACCTAAACCAGACAGAGACTCATGAAGGAAAGAAAATTTCAGACCAATATCCTTAATGAACATCGACGCAAAAATTCTCAACAAAATTTTAGCAAATCGCATACAAAAACATATTAAAAAGATAGTGCACCATGATCAAGTGGGTTTTATCCCAGGGATGCAAGGTTGGTTCAACATCCGGCAAACAATAAATGTCATTCACCATATCAACAGACTTAAAGTTAAGAATAACATGATTATTTCAATAGATGCAGAAAAAGCATTTGATAAAATACAGCACCCCTTCATGCTCAAAACACTAGAAAAAATAGGGATAGTGGGAACATTCCTTAACATTGTAAAGGCCATTTATGCTAAGCCCGTTGCTAATATCATTCTAAATGGTGAAAAACTGAAAGCATTCCCCCTAAAAACTGGAACAAGGCAGGGATGCCCTCTTTCACCACTTCTATTCAACATCGTTCTTGAGACTCTGGCCAGAGCAATTAGACAAACCAAAGAAATTAAAGGGATACTAATTGGAAAAGAAGAACTCAAACTATCCCTGTTCGCTGATGACATGATTATATATTTAGAAGAACCTGGAAATTCCACCAGAAAACTCTTAGAACTCATAAGTGAATTCAGTAAAGTAGCAGGTTACAAGATCAATGCCCATAAATCCAACGCATTTTTATACATAAGTGATGAATCTTCAGAAAGAGAGATTAGGAAAACTACCCCATTCACAATAGCCTCGAGAAAAATAAAATACTTGGGAATCAATCTCACAAAAGAGGTGAAAGACCTCTACAATGAGAACTATACAACACTAAAGAAAGAAATTAAAGAACACCTTAGAAGATGGAAAGATCTTCCATGTTCTTGGATAGGAAGAATTAATATTGTCAAAATGGCCATACTACCTAAAGTGCTATACAAATTCAATGCAATTCCAATTAAAATCCCAATGATGTACCTTACAGAAATAGAGCAAGCAATTATGAAATTCATCTGGAAGAATAAGAAACCCAGAATAGCTAAAGCAATCCTTAGCAGGAAGAATGAAACAGGGGGTATTGCAATACCAAATCTTCAACTCTACTACAAAGCAATAGTAACAAAAACGGCATGGTATTGGTACCAAAATAGAAAGGTAGATCAATGGTATAGAATAGAGGACACGGACACAAACCCAAGTAAATATAATTTTCTTATACTAGACAAAGGTGCCAAAAATATGCAATGGAGAAAAGATAGCCTATTCAGCAAATGGTGCTGGGAAAACTGGAAATCCATATTCAACAGAATGAAACTAAACCCATATCTCTCACCATGCACAAAACTCAACTCAAAATGGATTAAGGACCTCGGAATCAGACCAGAGACCCTGCAGATTATAGAAGAAAAAGTAGGTCCAAATCTTCACCTTGTTGGTCTAGGATCAGACTTCCTTAACAGGACTCCCATAGCACAAGAAATAAAAGCTAGAATCAACCACTGGGATAGATTCAAACTAAAAAGCTTTCTCTCAGCAAAGGAAACTATCAGCAATGCGAAGAAAGAGCCTACAGAGTGGGAGAATATCTTTGCCAATCATACTTCAGATAGAGCACTAATCTCCAAAATCTATAAAGAACTCAAAAAACTCTACTCCAAGAATTCAAATAATCCAGTCGACAAATGGGCTAAGGAAATGAATAGACACTCACAGAAGATCTACAAGCAATCAACAAACATATGGAAAAATGTTCAACATCTCTAGTAATAAGAGAAATGCAAATCAAAACCACCCTAAGATTCCATCTCACCCCAATTAGAATGGCAATTATCAAGAATACGAGCAACAAGAGGTGTTGGCGAGGATGTGGGGAGAAAGGTACACTCATACATTGCTGGTGGGGCTGCAAATTAGTGCAGCCACTCTGGAAAGCAGTGTGGAGATTCCTTAGAAAACTTGGAATGGACCCTCCATTTGACCCAGCTATCCCACTCCTTGGCCTATACCCAAAGGACTTAAAATCAGCATACTACAGAGATACAGCCACATCAATGTTCATAGCTGCTCAATTCACAATAGCCAGACTGTGGAACCAACCTAGATGCCCTTCAATTGATGAGTGGATAAAGAAACTGTGGTATATATATACAATGGAATATTACTCAGCCATAAAGAATGATAAAATTATGGCATTTGCAGGCAAATGGATGAAATTGGAGAATATCATGCTAAGTGAGATAAGCCAATCTCAAAAAGCCAAAGGACGAATGATATCGCTAATAAGTGGAGGATGACACATAATGGGGGGGAGGGAAGGGTTAGTGTTAGGGTTAGAGTTAGGGTTAGGGAGGGTGGCAAGTATGGAGGAAGGAAGTACTGTATAGAGGGGTGGGAGGGGTGGGGGGAAGGGACAAAATAACAGAATGATTCAAACAACATTACTCTATGTAAATGTATGATTACACAAATGGTATGCCTTTACGCCATGTACAAACAGAGAAACAACATGTATCCCATTTGTTTACAATAAAAAAAAATTTTTTTAATAAATAAATAAATAAAAATTAAAAAAAATTTTAAAAAATGCTATTTCTTTTCAAACTTATGAGCAATTAGGGAGGGGAAAACGAGTATATCTTCCTTTACAATATGACAAGTTGAGTGTTTGAAATCAGTGAGGAAAGATGAACTATTCAATAAAGTCTAGTGAAGCAACTAATTAGCCATCTGAAAAGAAAACATCAGGTCCTGTATCAGACATCATCCCTGAAGGACTGTTGGTGCTCAAATTCAATAGAGGAGTTTGATAAAGAGACTATTAACAACGGTATATGTGGTGTTGGGAATTCTGAAGAACTACTAACAGCTGGATCCTCATGCTATACTTAGGTCTTAGGGTTATAATCTTGATAGACAGACAGATGTGTGAAAAGGAGCACCTGACAAGAGCTGTGACCTTAGGTTGAGAAACACACCCAGGCCTCAGTGACACCCCATCGAAGAACTCTTTTATTCCCCTGATTTGGTCATTTGACCAAATCCAACAGGAAACCAAGAAGCAGTTTGGTCCTCACAGAAGTTAGTTTACTGAATTGGGGCAGGATGTAGAGGGGACTGGGATAGATACGGAAGGACTCCTGGGAAAGAGCACTAATGAGCATCTTATCATATCCCTCAGGAATTTTCAAATGGATCAATGACTCTAAATGTGGACCACTCCTTTATAACCTTGGTTTGCATAGTGTTTATGACTATGATTCAAAATCTAGAAGTCACTTAAAAACTGGCAAATTTGACCACACTAAAAGTAAAATACGTTGGTATTCAAAGATCACCATAACCAGAACAAAAAGCCAATGACTACCTGATAGAGGAGGGCTGCATCTTCTGTCACAAAGTGCTAACAAACACTAATAAATCAATTTAAAGATATCAATAGAAAAGCTAACAAAGACCGTTCACATATAATTCAGAACACAATTTACTCTTAATTATGTGAAAATATATTCAATCTTAACTCATTTGGTTGCAAGTTAAATCTCCTCAGAAATAACATTTTTCATTTAACATATTGCCAGAGATTAAAAAATGAGGTACACAACTTATTGATACGTTGCTGGTAGGACTATATACGTGTAAAAATACTCTAGAGAAAAATTTGGCAAAATCTATGAAAATTAAAAGTGGACACATACTTTTCACCCTCGTTTACTCTTTTTTTTCTTTTTATTCTTTCACTGAGGACAAAAACTTTCAGATATCAAGTAACCAAATGAATTCTGAGCCTCAAAGATATTCTATATCAATTTCTTTCTCAGTCATCAAAGACAAAAAGCAAAATTCTATTTATTTTACATCCCATATCACTAGGACATCGTTAATTGTAAGTATATTGCTCATAAATCATAATAATGGCATAATGATGAGAAAGTTGGTTCTGAAATGTTTTTCAATATTTATTTATTTGTGCTTACAGTCTATACATTTCCTACTATTGATTCTGAGCTGTATCACATTTTCAGTTGAAGTATCCTAGAATGCTTGAAAAAGATTATAAGATTCTTCTTATTTACCATTTTTTAAAATAGAATTATGCCTCCCTTTGCTATTATATCAAAAACATTATTTGAATACATACCCTGCAGCAAGATCAGCACTAAGATTAGGGCTACAAATATAAGTAAGTAAACTAGTAGGGTGTTCTAGTGAACCTGAAGCTATATAAGCTCTCTAAAACTCACTGACTCAAAACAAAGTATATTTACTTGACTCATGAATCTGTAATTTGAGAAGAATTTGGCGAAATCTAGTTTTGCTTGACATCAGCTTAAGTAGCTCAGAGATTAGAAGTTAAAATATCTGCAGGCTCCATGGTAGTGGTTAACAGTTCAGTGATGTCACCTTGGTAGCTTGAATCTACCATAGCATGAGGATGGGAATCAGGCAATCCTACACTTCAGGGCTATTCACTTATTTATTTGAGAGCTTATTGTTAAATGCTTGAGCACACTACTGAATAGCTGGCACCAACTTTCAAATTTGTGACTAAAACTTCCCGCATGTGACACTCTGAATAACAAATGTGCTACTGAATTTTTCAAATGATATTTGGAATTGAGCAAAACCAATCATGCAGGCTTTTTGAAATGATTTTAAAAATACATCTTGTATGCATCTGTTATGGTATGGATATACTTGAACATTGTGTAATAAATATGTACATGAAGTCTTTATGCACATATGCTCATTCTAAATGTGTAGTATCCTTTTTGCCTCCTTTGTCCTTGGTGTGCCAAGAAATAGAACTAATAATTTTTCCTACACCAACTTCATCAATCTCAAAATATCTGGAGACTGTCATTTGGCTATGGTTTTCCTTTGAAGTATTTTTGTAGATTTTCATTTTTCATTTCTGCTGTTATAAATTTTTGTCAAAAGTGGAAAGAAGTTGGACCGGTGGCCTCTAGCCAGATGCCATCTCAAATTCTGTATAACAAGTTCTTCCAAAACTCTTTTAGATCTAAGAAAAAGTTTTTGATAACATAAGCATATTAATTTTAAATTTGGTGTATACTTGACTTTAATGACTTTAGTCTCTACATGCACAGAATTCTTTGGTGTCAATCTATTGTGTCATAAAAATGAATGGTTTAAGACAAATAAAGGACTATGTTGTTAAATCCCTTTACATGAAAAAGATAAGTGATTAGGTGATCCCAGCAAGATGTATGACTACATTATTCAGCTTAAACTGCAGCATTCAAGTGTGGCAACAGTATGTCTGCACAAGGAAGAGAGTGGCATATCCATACCTGTCCTTCCACTAGCTATTCTTTCAGGTAACAAACAGCATGTTTAAAATGGGGCACTCTTCTGTGTTTCACATGTTTTAGCACATTAAATCCTCAATACTATCAAGAATTCTCCTTTTGAAAATAACAAAAATGAGACAACAAAATGAAAATAGGCTTGCCCAAGGTCACAAAAAGGAAAATGGAAGAATTAAAAGTAGATCATAGGTATTCTCTCTCACAACCACCTTTTCAATCATTGTGCTCCTCCGCCTGAGAAAACAGGGTCTAATTCAGAAGATGGCACTGAAGGAAACCTGCTCTGAATATCCAAATATAACTGACTCCTCCATTTTTCGTAAGGAAAATAATGTTAAAATGTGCAGGTTCCATAAAGCCTACCATTGTCAAGGAAGCAAAGATTGACATTTGAATCCCTCCTTTTTCTTGTAGGTAAATTTGAATTTAGCCAGGTTTAGATGTTCCTAGAGTATATTACTTTTTCATTTTTCCCCTTTGAATATTCTAGAGTACAGCCATACATTTGGAAAACTCAAAATTTAATCACTCTCAGAGCTAAAGTCACCGTTTTCATTCATCCCAGCCCATGCATTTTGAAATCTCCATATAAACATGCAGAAATCTTTCCCCATTCCCTGAGCTCTACAGGGGTAAGATTGCTGAACTTGGTAGAGTGATAAAGAGAAGAACCTTTAAGTCTATAGCAAGTTACTCTTAAATATAAAATCTATTTCCTTAATCACTTTTTTTTTTCCCCTCTTTAAAGGTTAGGAAATTGCTATAGTTGGATTACCTATTTAGTAGTTATAATAAGCTAAGCATATATTGATTTTCTTTCTAAAATGATATATTATGGCATACTTCCCAGAGTTTGTAACATTTAATTTATTCTCATCTATTTTATAAATTCAAACCTTAAAAAAAATTTGGAATAATGTCACACTTGTTACAATATTACATTTATCTAACACCTCCATTGCAAAATCTTAGGCTACACTTTACATATTTATGTCTTTTATTTTTTTCTACAAGGTAAAACTTTAAGTTACTCAACAGCCATTCACTGATGAATGTTGTGTACCAGATACTGTGATTGGGGCCAAGATGCTAGGTTGAGGTGAATCCTGGACCTTAAAGACTTCATTTTCTCACATGAGATGCAGACAAGTAAATATATGAGTACAACTCCTAATTGTGGTTGGCAGACTAATAGCTCCTCAGAAATATCTGTGTTCTAATTTCTGGAAAGGATGAACATATTAGGTAACAAAAGAAAGAGGATTTAAGGTTGGAAATGGGATTAAATTTGCTCATAAACTGACCTTAAAATAGGGATCTTGGCTTAGATTACTTGGTGGGCCCAGAGTATAAGGGTGTTTTAGTTGACTTTTTTTTTTTTTTTTTTGCTGCTGTGACTAAAGGACCCAACAAGAACAAATGTAGAGGAGAAAAGGTTTATTCAGGGGTGCATGGTTTCAAAGGTCTCCACCCATTAATAGCTGCCTTTATTCCTCAGGTCTTCATTCAGGTAAGGCCAAACAACATGGCAGAAGAGTGTGGCAGAGGGAAGCAGCTCACATGATGATCAGAAAGCAGAGAGAGAGAGGTCTCCACTTGCCAGATACAAGTATATACTCCCAAATCGTATGCCCAATTCCCACCTCCTCCAGCCACACACTACCACTTCAGTTACCACTCAGTTAATCCCTATCAGGGGATTAGGTTGCTCATGGGGTTAAGACTCTTACAACCTAATCATTTCTCCTCTGAACCTTCTTGCATTGCCTCACACATGAGCTTTTGGGGGACACCTCACATCCAAACCATAACACAGGGTCATTTAAAAGTGGGGAAAAGGAGTCAAAGATGAAGTCAGAGAAAGGTGTGACTAAGGAAAGAAGACATAGAAACAAAGATGGAGAAAAAGGGCCTCAATCCAAGAAATGTGTGTGAACTATAGAACTGGAAAGGACAAGGAAAATGGTTTTTCCCCAGCAACTCCAGAATGGAATACAGCATTGATACCTTGACTTTATCCTAGCAAGGTTGGTATTGGATTTCTATCCTACCAAACTATAAAATAATAAATGAATATTTTTCAAGTCCCTAAATCTGTGGTGATTTGTTACAGCACCAATAGGAAATTAATATATTAGCTGAAAAATGCTGGATTAGAGAAACCTCATATAACAGTAAAGGAGATCAGAGAGGAGATGTTAGCCTGGCATGAAAACAGTGAGTGAGAAAGGAAAACAATAAAATTCAGTTTTCAAATGTTTCTTTGCCTGGTCTTCAAAGGGCCACAATAATTTTATGAAGACTCTTTTTGGATTGTTACACATTTAAGAATAAGCAAGAAAACCAAATGGCCTAAGAAATCATTCTCGTCTTCTGAAGATCAATTTTTTTAGGAGATAATAAAAGAAAATGCCAGGAAATTAAGAACCCAAAAGTTGACAATGATTTCAATAGAGAAAGAAGAAGAGAGGTTTTTTTTTTTTTTTTCTTTTTTTCCATTGAATCAAAAATGAACAAATAGGGAAAACAAATGGAGATGACTAGGGTCTGGCTCAAAACTTTAATTATCTGTACAGTAGTAGTACTTGATACTATGAAATTTTTGGTCCTATATTCTTTGTATCATAGACAAAATTAAACTTAATAAAGGTACTAATTCAAATTATAGAGGTATAGGTACACATGACACAAATCCAAATCAGAGAAGTCCTCCAAATAATTAAAAGCAGGGGAAGCAGCATTATAGTAGCCTGGCCCATGGCCACACAGACCTACAGGGAGCTAAGCATTATGCACAGATGCTTCAGAGGAAGTAAAATGCAATCATGCTTATTACTGGTGATGAGCTAACTTTTTCATAGTTAGCTAATTAATTACATTTGTTTTAACATAAAAGCATAAAAATGTCATCTATAATGGGGCAATGTGAGATTTCAAAATGTATAATTGTGTAATGTTTACATCAGGTAAGACATATCTATCTCCTCAAACCTTTATCATTTCTTTTTGGAGAAAAGTTTGTGTATATTTTTGTTATAGTTTAGATATGTGTAAGCTCATGTGCAAGATAGTACAAGAAAGCTTAGAGGTGAAATGATTGCGTTTCAAGAGTATTAACCTAATCAGTGCATTAATCTCCTGATAGAGATTAACTGGGTGGAAACTGAACTCTCTCTTTCTCTCTGTTTCTTGGTATCCATGAAGCTTTCCTCTGCCACACCATTCCACCATAATGTGAGCCTCACCTTGAGCCCTGAGGAATGAAGCCCCCATCTATGAACTGAGACCTTTGAAAACATGAGCCCCAAAATCAACTTTTCCTCCTCTAAAATTATTCTTTTGAGTCTTTTGGTCATGGTGGCAAAAAAACACCCAACTAAAACAACTTTCTATAGCTTTTTGAAATGTAAAGTGTATTGGTATAGTCTGTAACCACCCTACTATACTCCAGCATAACAGAATAACAGAACCTCATTCCTATGACTGAGTCCCCTTTGATCAATGTTTCCCCATTCCTCCCCTCCACCACCACCCTTTTTATTCGAAGCAGTCAGATTTATTGGAGGCCAACTATATGCGTAGTATAATAGGGAGATGATAAAAAAGGCCAAAACAAACCTCTCTCTCTCTCTCTCTCTCCCTCTCTCTATCTCTATCTCTGTCTCACACACTCTTCCCAGTAATTCCTGAAATGAGGACCTCTCCGTAACTCAAAGGAATACCCTGCCCCCATGAACTACAAGAGAAAATTATAAAATGGTTCCCAGATGTTAGTCTGTAGAATTTAAGCAAGTTATGGTCTAGATATATATACAGGAAAGCTATAAGGAGTTTAGTGTGAATAAAAAGAAAAGAAGCAGCTAAGAAACTAAGAAACTTAAGAAACTACTCAGTAATTAGTGGTAGTAATTGTATTTTTTATTAACATCAGACTCAACCCACAAAAATAGGTATTTTAGCCAGGTGCAATGGCACCAGTCTATAGTTCCAGGTACTAGAGGCTGAAGTAGGAGGATCACTTGAGCTGAGAATTTTAGTCTGGGAAAAATAGTGAAATCTCATCTCAAAAAAAAAAAAAAAAACTATTTAGAAAGTCCTGGTCCTGTGAGTAAAGATTTCTCCACAAATTTCCTGTTAAATTCTCATCTCCTCAAGATGAGAAGAGTGAGATTAGGTAGTGGAAAACCAATGGATTTTAAGTATTCAGCAAGTAGAACTTGGCATATAACTGAAGTTTAAAAAAGTGACATTAATCATACCAATTAATTATTTATTTTAAAATTTTTAACAAGTATTTAGAGACATTGAAAATTCTTTTCAGTAAAATAATAAGTGAAAAATATAGAGATTCAGGTACTCTGTGACCCAAAAAACGTTGACACACACCTCACAGATAAGGAAAAAATCAAAATTTTAGAAATGAATATTTATGATTCGTCTGCTGGTTTGTATTGTGTATTGTCTCTTTTATACTTTGTTTCCAAAATAGTGAAAATTGGCATGTATTACTTTTATAATCCACATATATTTTTTAGAATGTTTAAAAACATGTGGGTTAAAATGTGATCACTTCACACACACACACACACATACACACACACACAAATTGGAGTTGTAGAAGATTCATGTAATTTCAAGAACATTTTCAGTATACATTATGTTATACATTTTCAGTATAACATTTCCAGAAATGGAAACTACTATATTTTTTACATACCTTTATTGGCCTATCATTGACATATAAAGATTATACATATGTGCACAAATTGATGTTCCGATTAATGTATATGTAGCTCATACCATAGTGGTTACTTTACTGGAGAAAGGGAGATATGGAAATAGGATAAGATTGATAAAATTGTGTAAAGTTTCAGTCATGCAAAATGAATAAATTCTACATATTTAATGTATACCATTGTGACACACTGGAAATTTGCTAAGATGGATCTTAAATTTAACCTTCCCAGCACACAAATATGCACACACGTATGCACACACATGCAGTGATAATTATGCAGAGGTGATGAATATAATAATTAGCTTGGTTGGTTTCAATATAATATCCATATATTTAAACCACTAGATTTTATTGGTGGGATTATCAATTTATTTTGCATTCCATCATCTTTTTACTAATCAATAGTTCTTAACTATCACAAAAAAATGTATGGACTCCTATTCAGAGCATTATTTGTATGATTCTATGGTAAACAGCAGAAAAACTCCCAATTTGGTTTGAAGTAATCTAAAGAACAATAATCATAATAAGCCCTTCATTTGTTCATTTATTCATTCATTCAATGATTGATTCGTGAACATAAGATGATGCACCTTTAGTCCTGAACAGTGATAACTCTACAGCTGAAAAGCTATTCCATTGCATCTTTGATCCAAGTCCTCATATTTGATCCAGATTCTTAGTATTTCTGACCTAAATAATCCAACTGGTTTCCTAACTGTTCTTCCTATCTTCTAACACTTTGATTATAACCTATTCTTTACTATGTTTACCGAGGCTTCTTTTTCAAAGCACAAATCCATGACATGGCATGTGATGGGGGAATTATGATGTTAGGGGTCAGAGAAACCTAGATTGGAGACTGATTCATCTAATTACTATATTGGTCATTGGTATCATCTTTGTTGTCTGTGGTCTCTTTTCTTCAAATTCTATCTCTGTTCTTCTACCTCTGTGTTCTTTGGAAAGTTATTTCAGGTTCACTTCGGTTCTCTGGAAAATGAGGTTAACCCTACCTATCTTGTAGTATGAAGTGATAAAGTGAGTGAAAAATTCTGAGCTCCCTATTAGCACTGATGAGTTTCCTACAAGCTGCTGGAAGTAATTACCAAAACCTTTTGTTTTCAAACAATGGATATTATTTTGTCACAGATCTGGAGGCCAGAAGTGCAAAATCGTATTCCCTCAGTCAAAATCAAGGTATCAACTGTTTCCTCTGGAGTGTCCTGAGGAGAATGTTCTTTCCCTCTTCATGCTTTCAGTAGCTGCTTGAATGCCTTGGATTGTGGCTGCATCATTCCAATCTCTGCATTCATTGTCGCACTGCCTTCATCTGTTCTATCTGAAATCTTTCTGTACCACCTTCTTATAAAAACATTTGTGGTTACATTTAATCTCTCCTTTCATAAATAATCCAAGATAATCTCCCCATCTCAAGACCCATAATCTAATTACATCTACAAGGACCTTTGCAAGTAAGGGAATATTCATAGATTCCAGGGATGAAGGCATGAACATTTCTGAGGACCATGATTCCAGCCTACTATAAGACCTTACCTCATAATAAGATCCAAAAAATGTGTTTTTCTTTCCATTATTTGATGTTGTGCTACCTTCTTAATTTTTACTGGCTTCCATGTTAGTAACAGAAGAATAATGGGATAATATTATCTATCTTACTATCCCAATGATGATGTAAAATATAAGTGCTTAATAAATGTATTTTCCTTTCCCTTAAACACTTTTAGACTGTGTTGTTGAGGATATGAAACAACAGAAACACTCACCAAGTCAAATTCCAGCTGAAAAACTGTAACACCATCTGCAAACATCAACCATTCCATTCATAAGCACATGCTCAACAAAAATACATAAATATGTACCCCAAAAACGTATACTAAAATGTTCAAAGTAACACTATTTAAAGTGGTTCCAAACTTTACATAATCTAAATGCCCATCACCAATAGAATTAATCAAATATGGCTTATTCATACAATGGAATACTCCACAAAGGTGAAAATAATCTAAAACCAACTATAGCAATATAAATAGGTCTTTCCAACATCAGGAAAAGAAGCCAGATTAAAAAAATTACTATATGATTCAATATATAAATATATAATCAAGTAAAACTAGTCAGTGCTATTAGAGACATGATAGTGATTACCCTTGGAGTAGTGATTAAAAGAGGAGTACCTGGAGAATTTCTGAGTAGCTATCATGCTGTCTTTTGATCCAGGTGTTGCATTTTTTCATTGAATTTTCAAAAATTCAACAAACCATGTACTTATTATATATACTATTTTCTGCACAATATACATTAATATACCTTTGCTATAAAATATGCCATAAAAGTTAAATATTTTTAAAAGTTCCTCAGGAGTGCCCTATTCCCTCAGAACAAATTATTTAGCTTGGCACATGAGTTCTTTTGCAATCTCATCCCCGTAGATTTAAGATCTACTTTGCATTGTGTTTTCTCAGCCTCATCCTGCCATAATTTCTGCCCTACCATAATAGACTTCTATTAATGTTCTCTAAAACAAGTGATCTAACCTCATCCTCATGCATGTGTACTTTCTGATCCTTCTTTTTTTGTTGTTGTTTTATAGTTGCCATTTTCCCTTCTTCTGCTGAATAATACTCATTTTTAGGTCTCAGCTTGAATTCTATCTTGTCTCTTTGAAACTTTGCCTGATTTTATGCATAGCATATTATACATGAATCTTCCACAAATAACATATAAATTATTTATGAATTTACATATCTATGTAGGAAGTCTTCATTTATGCTGCAAGGTGGTTTGGGCAATCAGTCCTCTTCAGTGTTGCAAAGCACCCCTGCAGATTCTTCTATCACCAACTCTTAGATGTGGTACTACAGTCATTTATTCATGTACCTGTCTTCCCCTCCATGGGGTGTAGGCTTTTTGAGGCCAGAGACCTTCTTATCTTCTTGTCACCTAACAATAGGCATTCAACACAAGCTTATTAGACTAAATTCAGTTGTCTCATTCACTATGTTCTGAGCTATTGAAGCAAGGAATTGAATGATTCATTATCAAATTTCTGGCACCAGTCCTAATATTTGATCCATATTATAGTCCCATGCATATTTGTTTCATAATTAAGTCTGCAATATTATAAATTTTTAGATTATAAAATTTCTGAATTAATCTGGCTTAGTGTCCAATTCATGACATTAAATGGCATCCTGCTTTGCAGAAATTCCTCTGTGGAAATTCAAGCCAAGGTGATGATAAATGACTTTATCAACTGCAATACTCATGGACTTGAAAATATGACCATATCTTTTGGAAAACTTAAAATGGAAAAGTGATTCAAATCAACACAATTAATTTAATTCAGTAAGTATCTACCAAGTATTTTTTTTAGATTTGGTAGTGGGACACCTAATATATAAAATACTGTTTATACCTTGAGGAATTCACATTCAGTGAAAAGAGACCAGGCCTCCTTAACTCTACCAAGTGACATCTAAAACAAGATGTCCTGTACTATAATAACAGCTATGGGAGGAAGAAATTCTTATATGCAGATCATTTGTGCTGATTCTTAAAAAAATGCATAGGTTATAAACATTTGCACCAAAGATCATGCTCAAAAAGATTATTTTTCACTTTATTTGGGGACAATTAAGGTAACTATTGATAGTCATTAGTCCTGGAGATGAATGAGAAAAGAATAAATTATATCAAAAACGTTCAATTGGGTCTAAATTGTTAAGGGTTTTAAGTGCTACACTAATATTTGAGATCTATGCATGAAATTATAAATATTAAAGATTGAGCAGTTTTGTAGGAATATAATTTGATAACTATAAAATATGGGCAAGAGAAAGTTGACATTGAAAGCAAAGGAACAGCAAGGAGGTTATTGAAATAATGCAAACAGGATGGTGAGAGGCAGGAACACAGCAGTGACTGTGGTAGCAGGAAGTTTGAATTCAAATTAAGATTAGAACAAGTAGTAGTAGAGAACGACTCAAAGTGGTAGTATGCAATGAGGTGGAAAGAGATGGAAACATGAAAATTGAAATTGAATCCTGTTTTTTTTTTCCAACATTTTTAATCAAAATTCTCTTATGAAATAGTTATACGTACTTTCATTAAAAAGAAAAAAAGAAAAGAAAAAGAAAATGGTTGCTAACCAGGTATCCATTTCTCAACCAGTAAGAACATATGAGTTGAGTAAAATTATAGGAAGGAACCATATCTCCAAATTCAGGCTTGGAATATCAGAACATTGGCCAGAGATCAAGGTCCTGGTCTCCTAGACAAAAAAGCCCACGTTATACTCCTGCACCCCATACTGCCAGGAAAATTTCAAATCATAATCAAGAGGCTGAGGTAAAGGAATCCCACCCCAAGAGACTTCCAACTTTACAGACTACAGTTAAATAATACAAATAAAATGCCCAGGATTTTTCTTTCTAGTGGTTAGGTCCATAAAAGCCAGAGTTCCACATTACATTGCTGAACACCAAAATGAAAAATATTCTCCAACTCCTCTCTTAAATATATGTAATATTCAACATTTTGTTCTCAATATAGGCCTCATAACAAACTGCAAAGATCTATGGAAATAATGCATGAAGATGTGGGGAAACCAAGATCCTTGATAATGATGCAACTCACACAAAAGGGGTAAGGATTTCAGAGACTGCAAAGGACTTAACAATAAAAAAGCAATGTGACTCCTTTCCTGTAAACTCATTTTGGATAGGGGCAGTAAACTATTTTAATTACATTTTTTCATAAGTCACATCACCTCCTTCTAGAATTGGGGCAGGGCGGGGGGGGGGGGGAGGAGGATTACAGTGACGGTCAGGAAGTACACTGTTCCCCTGCCTGTACCTAAGCTTACCCTTCTGAAGTGTTAATAACTCCCCCACCATCACCACCCCTACTGCTGCCACCAGCATTAATGTCTCCCAAACTGATCTTGGAACCCTCATATGAGAGCACCTCCATGCTCCATGGGCTAGTCTTCTTAGAAAACCCTAAGTATTTCATGTTTTTCTCCTTTTCTGTTCTGACACACTGTGGTGGCATCTCTTGTCACTGTCAAAAGAACAGGAAAGGTTGGGAATGTGGCTCAGTGCTAGAGCCCTTGCCTAGCATGAGGTCCAGAGTTCAATCCCCAGCACCACCAAAAAAAAAAAAAAGTTTCTACCCGTCAATGCCTCTACAGTGGGTATTGATACCACATTTCTAGAAACCCCATAGCTCTAAACCTTGCCACACCCAAAGCATTGCTTACCAGTGGGGAGAACACTAGAGCGGTCTTCTCTAGCTGCACAATCCCCAACCACAATGCCCTGGCTTACAGCCAACTTTATAGTAGCCTGAGTCTTTGGGGACTGAGATGAAATACAGGCTAAGTAACAGAGTCTATACTTAAATTAGAATAACTCCTCCTTTCCAATCCTAGCATTTAATACATAAGTTAATACTCAATAACTTTTGCACTTTTACTATGGACTAGGTACTGTGCTTACACACTTTAAATAGATTCCCCTTTTAATCCTCTTGACCGTCCTATAAAATACATATATTATTATCCCTATCTGAAACTGAGTTTTTTAAGAGTCGATTTTTTTTTGTTTTGTTTTATATCTTTTTTTATTTATTTTAATTAAAAATCATAAATTTACATAGGGCAATGTTGTTTGATTCATTCTGTTATTTTTTTCCCTTCCCCCCACCCCTCCCAACCCTCTTTTCCCTCTATACAGTCCTTCCTTCCTCCATTCTTACCACCTTCCTTATCCCTAACCCTAAACCTAACCCTAACCCTAACGCTAAACCCTCCTACCCCTCCTTATATGTCCTCATCCGCTTATCAGCGAGATCATTCATCCTTTAGTTTTTTGAGATTGGCTTATCTCACTTAGCATGATATCCTCCAATTTCCTCCATTTGCCTGCGAATGCCATGATTTTGTCATTCCTCATGGCTGAGTAATATTCCATTGCATATATATGCCACAGTTTCTTTATCCATTCATCAACTGAAGGGCATCTGGGTTGGTTCCACATCTGGCTATTGTGAATTGAGCAGCTATGAACATTGATGTAGCTGTATCTCTGTAGTATGCTGATTTGAAGTCCTTTGGGTATAGGCCAAGGAGTGGGATAGCTGGGTCAAATGGTGGTTCCATTCCAAGCTTTCTGAGGAATCTCCATACTGCTTTCCAGAGTGGCTGCACTAGTTTGAAACCTCACCAGCAATGTATGAGTGTACATTTTTCCCCACATCCTCGCCAACACCTATTGTTGCTTGTGTTCTTGAAAATTGCCATTCTAATTGGGGTGAGATGAAATCTTAGGGTAGTTTTGATTTGCATTTCTCTTATTACTAGAGATGTTGAACATTTTTTCATATATCTGTTGATTCCTTGTACATCTTCTTCTCTGAAGTGTCTGTTCATTTCCTTAGCCCATTTGTTGATTGGATTATTTGTATTCTTGGTGTAGAGTTTGAGTTCTTTATAGATTCTGGAAATTAGTGCTCTATCTGAAGTATGAGTGGCAAAGATATTCTCCCACTCTGTAGGCTCTGTCTTCACATTACTAACAGTTTCCTTTGCTGAGAGAAAGCTTTTCAGTTTGAATCTATCCCAGTGGTTGATTCTAGCTTTTGTTTCTTGTGCTATGGGAGTCCTGTTAAGGAAGTCTGATTTTAAGCCAACAAGTTGAAGGTTTGGACCTACTTTTTCTTCTATCAGATGCAGGGTCTCTGGTCTGATTCCGAGGTCCTTGATCCATTTTGAGTTGAATTTTGTGCAGGGTGAGAGATAGGGGTTTAATTTCACTCTGTTGCATATGGTTTTCCAGTTTTCCCAGCACCATTTGTTGAAGAGGCTATCTTTTCTCCATTGCATATTTTTGGAACCTTTGTCTAGTATGAGAAAATTGTATTTTTTGGGGTTTGTGTCCATGTCCTCTATTCTGTACCATTAATTTATCTGTCTATTTTGGTACCAATACCATGCTGTTTTTGTTATTATTCCTTTGTAAAAGAGTTGAAGATCTGGTATTGCGATACCCCCTGCTTCGCTCTTTCTACTGAGGATTGCTTTAGCTATTCTGTGTTTCTTATTCTTCCAGATGAATTTCATAATTGCTTGCTCTATTTCTGTAAGGTACACCATTGGGATTTTAATTGGAATTGCATTGAATCTACATAGCACTTTTGGTAGTATGGCCATTTTCACAATATTAATTCTGCCTATCCAAGAACATGGGAGATCTTTCCATCTTCTAAGGTGTTCTTTAATTTCTTTCTTTACTGTTCTGTAATTCTCATTGTAGAGGTCTTCCACCTCTTTTGTGAGATTGAGTCCCAAGTATTTTATTTTTTTCAATGCTATGGTGAATAGGGTAGATTTCCTAATTTCTCTTTCTGAAGATTCATCACTTATGAATAAAAATGCATTGGATTTATAAGCATTGATCTTGTAACCTGCTACATTACTGAATTCACTTATGAGTTCTAAGAGTTTTCTGTTGGAATTACCAGGTTCCTCTAAATATATAATCATGTCATCAGCAAACAGGGATAGTTTGAGTTCCTCTTTTCCAATTTGTATCCCTTTAATTTCTTTGGTTTGTCTAATTGCTCTGGCTAGATTCTCAAGAATTATATTATATAGAAGTGGTGAAAGAGGGCATCCCTGTCTTGTTCCAGTTTTTAGGGGAAATTCTTTCAGTTTTTCACCATTTAGAATGATATTGGCCATGGGCTTAGCATAGATAGCCTTTACAATGTTAAGGAATGCTCCCACTACTCCAATTTTCTCTAGTGTTTTGAGCATGAAGGGATGCTGTATTTTATCAAATGCTTTTTCTGCATCTATTGAAATAATCATGTGATTCTTAACTTTTAGTCTGTTGATATGGTGAATGACATTTATTGATTTCTTGATGTTGAACCAACCTTGCACCCTGGGATAAAACCCACTTGATCGTGGTGCACTATCTTTTTAATATATTTTTGTATGCGATTTGCTAAAATTTTGTTGAGAATTTTTGCGTCAATGTTCATTAAGGATATTGGTCTGAAATTTTCTTTCCTTGATGTATCTCTGTCTGGTTTAGGTATCAGGGTGATATTGGCTTCATAGAATGAGTTTGGGAGGGTTCCCTCCTCTTCTGTTTTATGGAATACTTTGAGAAGTATTGGAATGAGCTCTTCTTTAAAGGTTTTGTAGAACTCGGTTGAGAACCCATCTGGTCCTGGACTTTTCTTTGTTGGTAGGCTTTTGATGACCTCTTCTATTTCATTGCTTGAAATTGATTTATTTAAGTTGTGTATGTCCTCCTCGTACAGTTCAGGTAATTCATATGTCTCCAGAAACTTGTTGATGTCTTCGAGGTTTTCTGTTTTGTTGGAGTATAGATTTTCAAAATAGCTTCTAATTATGTTTTGTATTTCACTCGTGTCTGTTGTGATATTTCCTTGTTCATTCCGAATTTTAGTAATTTGAGTTTTCTCCCTCTTTCTCTTTGTTAGTGTGGCTAAGGGTCTATAAATTTTGTTTATTTTTTCAAAGTACCAACTATTTATTTTGTTAATTTTTCCCATTGTTTCTTTTGTTTCAATTTCGTTGATTTCGGGTCTGATTTTAACTATTTCCTGTCTTCTACTACTTTTGGTGTTGGTCTGCTCTTCTTTTTCTAGAGCTTTGAGCTGTAGTGTTAAGTCGTTTATTTGTTGATTTCTACTTCTTTTGTTGAATGCGCCCCATGAAATAAATCTTCCTGTAAGTACTGCTTTCATAGTGTCCCAGAGATTTTGATATGATGTGTCTTTGTTCTCGTTTACTTCTCAGAATTTTTTAATTTCCTTCCTGAGGTCTTCTGTTATCCATTCATAATATAATAGTGTATTATTTAATCTCCAAGTATTGGAGAAGTTTCTGTTTTTTATTCTGTCATTTATTTCTAATTTCAATCCATTATGATCTGATAGAGTACAAGGTCGTAGCTCTATCTTCATGTATTTGCTAACAGTAGCTTTGTGGCATAAGACATGGTCTATTTTAGAGAAGGATCCATGTGCTGCTGAGAAGAAAGTGTATTCGTTCTTTGTTGGATGGTATATTCTATATAAGTCAATTAAGTCTAAATTATTGATTGTGTTATTGAGATCTATGGTTTCTTATTCAATTTTTGTTTGGACGATCTATCCAGCGGTGAGAGAGGTGTGTTAAAATCGCCTAGTATTATTGTGTTGTTGTCTATTTGATTTCTGGAATTGAGAAGGATTTGTTTGACGTACATGGATGAGCCAATGTTCGGGGCATAGATGTTTATGATTGTTATGTCTTGCTTATTTATGCTTCACTTAAGCAGTATGTAATGTCCTTCTTTATCCCTTCTGACTAACTTTGGCTTGAAGTCCACATTATCTGAAATGAGGATGGATACTCCAGCCTTTTTGCTGTGTCCGTGTGCATGGTATGTTTTTCCCAACCTTTCACCTTTAGTCTATGGGTATCTCTTTCTATAAGATGAGTCTCTTGCAGGCAGCAAATTGTTGGATTTTTCTTTTCAATCCAATCTGCCAGTCTATGTCTTTTGATTGATGAGTTCAGGCCATTAACATTCAGGGTTATTATTGTGATATGATTTGTATTCCCAGTCATTTGACTCATTTTTGTTTTTTGACATGATTTGGTTTCTCCTTTATTTGGCTATTCGTTTAGGCTAGTTCCTCCCGTTGCTGATTTGCATCATTGTTTTTCATCTCTTCCTCATGAAATATTTTGCTGAGAATGTTCTGCAATGCTGGCTTTCTTTTTGTAAATTCCTTTAGCTTTTGTTTATCATGGAAAGATCTTATTTCATCGTCAAATCTGAAAGTAAGTTTTGCTGGGTATAAAATTCTTGGTTGGCATCCGTTTTCTTTCAGGGCTTGGTAAATGTTGTTCCAGGCCCTTCTAGCTTTTAGGGTCTGGACTGAAAAATCTGCTGTTATTCTTATTGGTTTCCCCCTGAATGTAATTTGATTCTTTTCTCTCGCAGCCTTTAAAATTCTGTCTTTATTTTGTATGTTAGGTATTTTCATAATAATGTTCCTTGGTGTGGGTCTGTTGTAATTTTGTATATTTGGAGTCCTATAAGCCTCATGTACTTGGTTTTCCATTTCATTCTTCACATGTGGGAAATTTTCTGATATTATTTCATTGAATAGATTGTTCATTCCTTTGGTTTGTTTCTCTCAGCCTTCCTCAATCCCAATTATTCTTAAAACTGGCCTTTCATGATATCCCATAATTCTGGTAGATTCTGTTCCTGATTTCTTACCATCTTTTCTCTTTGGTCAACTTTGGTTTCAAGATTAAATATTTTGTCTTCAATGTCTGAGGTTCTATCTTCCACGTGTTCTATTCTATTGGTTATGCTTTCTATGGAGTTTTTAACTTGGTTTATTGTTTCCTTCATTTCAAGGATTTCAGTTTGGTTTTTTTTTCAGTATCTCTAACTCTTTATTGAAATGATCTCTTGCTTCCCGTATTTGCTCCTTTAACTGTTGATTGGTGCGATCATTTAATGCCCGTATTTCCTCTTTCATCTCCTCGTTTGCTTCCCTGATTGTTTTAATTATGTACGTTCTGAACTCCCTTTCTGACATTTCTTCTGCTGTGCTGTCACTGGGTTTTATTGATATAGTATCTAGGTTTGTTTGGGACATTTTCTTCCCTTGTTTTCTCATATTGGTCAGATATCAGTGGGACTTTGTGATAATGCAGAATTCTATTGGCTTATATTGTCCCTGTAGATTTCCAGTGTATCACCTTCCTGCCTTCAGTAGCCTGAAGTCTTAGAGTAACTTGATAATGCAGTGCTTCCAAGGAAAGCTGCCCCTATTCCTCTACTGGTTCCAGGACTTGTAGCTGGCACTGTGTGGAAAGGCTCTCACTGGGGGGTCTGCTCCGAGAAGCTAGCCTGGAAAGGCGCTTCCCGCTGAAGGGGGCCTGGCTGCGGGCTGCTTGGGGAATCCCTGGCTGCCCTGCCCTTGTCCCTGAAGCAACCTGTGGGCAGGAACTCGCTGCCCTGGTTCAGGGACTTGAAGCTTGGTTCTGTGCAGAAAGGCTCTCACTGGGGGGCCTGCTCCAAGATGCTGGAAAATCTGGCCCTGTGGGAGGAGCCCACTGCTGGAGTGCACAGGGCTGCCTGGGAAGACTCTAGCTGCCCTGCCCTACTCTAATAAGCCTCCCGAATCTGGGTCGGCCGCCTGGGCAGCTCTTCACCAGGTGGGGGAGACTCACCCCGAGGCTCTATTTTAGTCCAAGTCTCTCAATGCCTCCCCTCTTGAATCCTGGGTTCTGGAGCAACTGGAGATGCAGTCACCCTCTAGTCTGCCATCTTGGATTGCCCTGTGGAAAAAGCAAAGCCTGCAGCCGGGGGAGCCGGGGGGCAGGTCCGCCTGGAGAGGTCTCTGGCTGCCCTATCCTGGTCCCAGAGGCTGCTTGCAGGCCAGAGGTCACCACTGGCTTGGGGACTTGAGGTTGGCTCTGTGTGGAAAGGCTCTCACTGGTTGGTCTGCTCTGAGAAGCTAGCCTGCAAAGGTGCTTCCCGCCAGAGGAGGCCGGGCTGTGGGCTGCTTGGGGAAGTCCCTGGCTGCCCTGTCCTGGTCCCTGAAGCAACCTGCGCGCAGGACTTCCCATCCTGGTTTAGGGACTTGAAGTTTGGTTCTGTGCAGAAAGGCTCTCACTGGGGGGCCTGCTCCGAGATGCTGGAGAATCTGGCCCTGTGGGAGGAGCCCACCACCGGAGTGCGCAGGGCTGCCTGGGGAGGACTCTAGCTGCTCTGCTTTACTCTAATATGCCACCCGAATCCGGGCCTGCTGCCCGGGCAGCGTTTCACCGGGTAGGGGAGACTCACCCCAAGGCTCTATTTTAGTCTGAGTCTCTCAATGCCTCCCCTTCTTGAATCCTGGGTTCTGGAGCGACTGGAGATGCAGTCACCCTCTAGTCTGCCATCTTGGATCGCCCCCAAGAGTCGATGTTATTTGTCCAAATTAACACAGGTTTTGACCAGGGGCTTTATACCCCAAAAGTTAGGCTGGACTATACTTAACTGCTTCTCATTTTTTGACCTGGAATATTTTATTTTTGTTTTTTGTTTTTGTTTTTGTTTTGGTTTGTTTGTTTGTTTGTTTGTTTTCTTTTCCTATAAGGTCATGGCTCTATGGGCAAAGGAGAGATCAACTTAAAAGGGATCCTACTTGATTCTACAAGGCATGTGTAGAAAATTAGGTCTCAGCTGACCATTTGCATGATCTGGAAAGCCCTTCCTGGAAGAGCCTACTTTCCAAAAGTGTAATCAAAATGTCAGGCTGCCATCTCCCCTGGATGGTAAGAAATCGGATTTGTCTTTAGTTTATCTTTGCCTCACAAAGAATCAATCCCTAAGATGGGAGGAAAATATCTGTGATTTCTCCTTTGACCCAGTTATTTCCCTGTGGAGAGATAATGTGTCTGCTCATAGTGCTTCTGTCAGCCCAGCAGCCCTTTGACAGGATGATGTGCTTTGGTCATAAGGGCTAGTCTCCTAAGTACAGAGTAGGAAGTGAAGTGTCAGTGAGCTTGGGACATGTGTGGCTTCTGCTTTTACAGAACACTTTCTCCAAGTAGCTGAACAGCTGAATATGCAACAAAAGTTAATGTCAGATTGCTTAAGATAGGAGTCCTTTTTTGCCTTATACAAACTGAGTTTCTATGTGTGCCTCTGTAATGGTAGTCTGAAAGAAAACATAAATAAAAATATGAAAAAACATTAAAAATAGAAAACACAAGATGATGAAGGAGGGGGCAATAGGAAGGAAGAATAACAGTTACCAAATAAAACAATATTCTCAAAAAGAATGGAAAATAGTACATCCTTAAACAAAAAAATATATATTAAGATGAAACAAAATACAAAACTTTCCTGTTAAATAAACTATACATTCATACATGTATATGTATCTTCAATTTTTAACAAATCAAAGAATGAATTGCAAATCATGTTAATATCCTCTAAAATATAGGATGAAAAGGAGAGCAAAGGTAAATAGAAGGGAAAAAGAAAGAAAAATCAAAGAATCAATAGTGATTTGACATTTAACAAAGGGGGCACAGAAAAGGGAGACTAAAAGATAAGTTTATCATTAAGAAAAATCAAAACACAAATTTATAAATTTCTCCAAAATTGAGGGACTGGAATCGCCTAATTAAAAGGATGCACAGAATTCTCTGAAGAAAAAAAGACAGTGAGAACAATAATAATTTATGCCAAAATACATCAACAAATCACAGGACACAGGGATTTTTAAAAAAGATTCTAAAAATGTTTTTAAAATTAAAACAGAAGATTCAAGAAGTACACAAATGAGTTTCCCAGTAGACTTAACCAACACTGGAGAGTTACTGCAATGCTCTCAAAATTTTGAGGGAACACAATTTTTAATCTAGAAATTCAGATGCATCTAAGCTATCTATCAAGCTTAAAACACTAAAACCAAATTTCTCTGTCATTCTTCTTTCTTAGGAAGCTACTAGAAAAGAGAGAAACTAATATAAGAAAGAGATCAAGGGAATTCTCATGTTATGGGCAAAGGAGTTTCAAAATGGCACCTGTGCACAGGTCTGGAGATTTGCCAGTCCACATGGGAGCAGAAGGTCTCTGGGGTGATGATTGCCATGAAAGCAGCAAACTAATAATGACTTCATTTGTTGACATTTTGGAAAACTGTATTGATATGATTTTATGGCTCTAATGAATCACTGAGATGAAATTTAAAGTACATAGAAGATTAAGCAAGGAAAAAGGATAATTCTAAAAATCAGAAAGTTGCATAAGAAAAAACAAATTTAGGGGGCTGGGGAGATAGCTCAGTCAGTAGAGTGCAAGCATAAGGCCTTGGGTTCGATCCCCAGCACCCAAAAAAAGAAAAAAAAAAAAAAGAAAAGACAAATTTTTAAATGTAATCGCTTATTTATCTCACAGTGAAAATTCCTACTTAGACTTTAAATATAAATAGGAATGAAAGAAGTAACCAAAACTGTGATATAACCTCAGAAGAAGGGGAGAAAGTATATTGAAAAGGATTAAGTAGCAGAAAGCTGATCCTCAATTATGTAATCAGGTAACACTGATGAATGTGCAAATCGATTGAGTATTATGAATACCAAGGAAAATGAAAATACAGAAAAGAAATGTAAGCAACTCTCTAAGGCAGCAGGACTTGGAGGGAGGCAAAAGTTCCTGCAGGAGAGTTTTTCCCTAGAAACCTCTGAGAACAGCTTAATTCAACTATGTGGCCATTTAATATGAAGAAAAAAATCTATCTCTAAAATGCTCTGAAAATAAACTTTTCTATTTATAACAGACAAATTCAATTACATTCACTCACTTGTAATATAAAATATAAAAGCTTAAAGGCACTTGCAAAATACGTGGTATAGTTATTGTTGTTTTTAATTTTTTTAATTCTAAAATTATTTTTGATCTCATGGAAATTTAAAATAGTAAATTTAAAATCATAAATCAAAGATACCCAATGATAATACTTAAAGAAAGCAGCTCTATGATATTCCAATGCCTTACTCATTATTGCTATTTTTTCCATCTTTTGAGCACTTAATATACACTAGGTATCATATTATTTTACATATCAAAATTTTTTTTTTTGGGGTGCTGGGGATCGAACCTAGGGCCTTTTGTTTACAAGGCAAGCACTCTACCGACTGAGCTAGTTCCCCAGCCCTCAAATTCTTATAACAGCTCTAGATAGATACTACAACAGATCTTAAAGAAGGCAAATGTGTTCCTTGATCATATTTCCTTTTCTCCTTCAAGTCTAAATCCAGTTGCTCTAATATTTCCTTTTTAGTCCTTTGAATATTTTGCTTTTTCTCCATCCTCCTTTGTTCTTCCCACATCCTTTTTCATGTATGAAACTGCCATCTCTTGAGAACTAAATGAACTGGTTAGTGTGATCATGAAAATTCCCTTATATCCTTCCTTTATGAATCAATTTGTGTCTCTCTAAAGCCAGCGTTGATGGCCTAGATTCAGTTCACCATGCACTAATAGGGAGACTGTTTACCTAATGGACTGAAACACAATAAAATTTTTTCTCTTCACCTCATTTGACCTACAAGTAAGCTTTCATTTTCAGTTTCCATGTATTTTTATTGCTTTCTCTCTTCTTGCTTATAATAATACAAATCTGGTTAGACTAACTGGTGTATCAAATTCTGTTAACAAAATAAAACATTCCTTTTCTCAACAGTATTTTCAGATAATTAAACCAGTAGGGAACATTTACCCATTTTTGCTCAATTATTAAATAAATGTTTGAATATATACATATATAATTATATATATATGTACATATATATATATACACATACACACACATTCACACAAACACACACATTTTTAAACCAGTGTAATGATGGGCCACTATTATAAATTATATTCAATTAAGAAAAAAACTATCACAAAAAATGTCTTTTAACAATTCACTGAAGCACATTTTTTGACAGATACATACAACAGCATGTAACTATGTAATAACCCTAAAAAAAGCTGAGTGTGATGACACAGGATGTAGCAGCCTCTCTTGTAATCCGTGTAGAACAGCTGTGTGATCAATTCCCCAATTGCCTTTTGGGAATCATGCCAACTCTGAGACTAGGCACACCAGGTGAAAGTCTAACAGATGCAGCACAAGTTTCACTAGTCCTGCACTGAAGCAGACATTCTTGCCCAAAAGCCACATGAACTGCACCCAGAATGAGAAGGTATGAAAAGAGCAAAGGAAAAAAAAAATCATCAGGAAGCATTTGAATATTGGAATGGCCAAGTAAAAAGCAATACTAAAATTAATAATTTCTTCATTTTAATTTCATTAAAGTAGCTGTCTCTTCTATTATACTGTTGGTACCTGAGTCAGGTAATATATAGTAAGCAAATTATATGCACATGTAGATAGAGGTTTGCTTTGTCCCATTAAATATTAATTTGGGGGAAAGTAAGAGGTTCAAGCATAGGAGAATACAGATGACATGTGCAGTGAAGTAAATCTAAGAACAGTAGAAACTCTAACCAGGAAAAAGTAGAAAAAAATAAGAGTAATAATCATAAGTGATTTTATTTCATTCTTAGGAGCTAAAGTACGTGACTCCTTCTATTTTTTCTTTTTTTTTTTTTTTTCTGCCTCTGCAGACATTGATTTTCAGAATGGCCTAAAGCATGTAATAACCTTTCTACTTTAGTACTTTAGTATCCTTATGCAGAACATTGTATTTTATGTATTTTATTACTTTGAGATCATCACTGGAGTGCTGAAATGTTTAATTTATTCATACAAATTTAATACATTTTGTAAAAGTCCTTTTGAATTTCCGCCAAGAACCAGCCTTTCCATTTTTGATAAGCAGTTATTTTTCTTCAAATGACTATGAAATTTTAATATTTTCTCTTTTTCATTAATAAGCAAAACTTCTAAAGGAAAATCTTGAATGCAGTTAAATTATATCAAAGCTAATTTCTACATACAACATGTACCTAAATGCTTACTTTAACTTTTATTATAATATTATGTAAATTTTAGCAATTACAAATCAACCATTCAAGAAATGAGGTCCAATAGATTCAGGACATTCACAGGTTTGATGCATTGTACAGCATATTTCTTGCAGAAGGCTAATCTTTTCCTGATATCTCACACAGTACAAGCTAAAATGAACATGCAGTTTTCTGAGGCTTTCCCAGTGGAACAATGTGGATCACATAGCAACATCTGCCAAGGAGAAAACTACACAGCCAGCTTGTTTTTTCCCTCTTGTAAAGATGATTTCATCCAATTGCAGGAAGTATGTGCAACATCAATACCATTTTAAACATATTCTACTATGCAAGATTGTGACTTTTTATTGGATTCAATAATCATTAACATAACTTACATTTTGTCTTTCCAAAGAATTTTTTCATGGGCTTAATAATCCTATTACAGCAGGTATGCTTATCCCTGTTTATATTTTGGAAAGCCAATATTTTTAATATTCATAGGACAGGGTATCTTATTCAAGATCAGAAGGTTGGTATACATGTACATGTTTCATATATTTATAAAATGTTTATTTCATATATATTTATATATGTATATAAAAGCAGGTTATATAACCAGAATTAGATTCATTACTCAGTTCTTTCACTAGAGATTACCATAGTTCATATATATGCAAACAAAATTTAAGAATAATAGAAGTACAATGTTGGGCACTAACATGCTATTTTGTAACTGACTGGGTGATGGACATTATGAAGGGATGCATTATGTCTATTGGTTGGTTTAATTTTGTGTAATCATAGAGATTTTGGTTTTTGTCTTATAAATGACGGTGGCTTGGAACTACCGCAAATTGCTGAAGTGCCTGGACACATTTGGCAGCAGCTTGAGTCAAGCAAAAGCTTGACAAGAAAATTAAGTGGTTAGAGTAGTTTATCTCTAAGAATATATAACATGAATGGCAAAGGAATTGTGGATCCACAGTAATTTGAATAGAAATACAAGTGGTTATAATTTACATAAAGGAAGTCAAGCAGTTTAGAGCATATAGTACAAAGGAAAACAATCAGAAGACTAAACCTCCTGGTCTAGTTGAAAGATTGTGATCTTTTTAAAGTAAAGACTGAAAGATTCCAAATGCTATATAATATGAAAGGAAAAACTTGATAATCAGGCCAGGAGGGCACTCCAGGCAGAGAGCACAGAATAGGAAACCGATCTGAGGCAGATGTGGAATTAATGGATCAAGGAGTTTGGTTTGTACAAGTGCTACACCCATCTTGTCTGGAGAATGGTAAATAATGAGCAGGCAGATGGGAGATGCCAAGGTCCTCCCAAGCACAGCTCTGCAGTGGCGTGAGCTACACTGTACCCCACTTTCCTCTGCCTCATTTCACTCTGTGCCATGCCTGTCCTCTACTCAGTGCCAATTTTACTCACACATTTGACAATTTTTGCCTCATGGTTCAAAACCGTTGGCCTTGAGCCATGAATATGTTAGAGAGATGAGGAAATGATAGAAAAGGCAGCATACAAAGAGACACAGCAAAGTCGCTCTTCATTCAGTTCACAGACACCTTTCAATGTCACCAAGTGCCAAAGCCTCTAATCCTGTCACATCTCCAGTCCTCCATCCCACCTCTGTACCCGTAGGCATGTTTGCCTATTCTAATATTGTTCAAGAGGGCTTTGAGCCTTCCAGACTAAATAACAAATATCTTTAAATGTTTTCATCTTTCACACCAGATAGTCTTTACATAATCACAATTAGTAAGAATATAATATGTGATTCTTTACAATGAATATTTGCCCATGATTCAATAAATTCCAGTTTCCTTTGACTGTAAGTTCCATGAGGGAGTATGATTTGGCCCACTGCATCCCCACACCTTGCACAGACTGTCTCAGTAAATTCTTGTTGAATAAATGAGCCATTTCCAAGGGTAATTCCCAAGTTATGAAATTTGGAGAGTGATGGAAAAAGGGTAAGAACAATTAAAACTGAATGAAGAAGAAAACCAAATTCACTTACCCATTCACACTTATAAATCTGCCAATTCAATAGTTAATATGCTGGTTTAAAATCAATCAACTTTAAATAGCAAGCCCCTTTACCCATTTTACTGTGCACTGGAACCCTTTAATTAAGCCTATTTTACAGGATTTGGAGATCAATTTTCCTATTTGCATGATTACAAATACTAATGAATGCCACATACTAATGATTTTACTCACCACATATGTTGTTCAACCTATGGTTAGGAATGAAACCCACAATCATGATACTGTTTCTCTGAAAAATATAATATGATCTACATAACTGTTATCTATATTAAAATGATCCCCCAAATATCATCTGTAAAGAATAGCAAGAACTCACCTATAGGTAAGAATGTAGATGAGCAACCAGAAAGAAAAGCAAAATATTTCAGAAACCTAAAAAAGGGGTAACCAGGAAAAGAATGGGCAGTGTTTTAGTCAGCTTTTCACTGCTGTGAGCAAAAGACCTGAAAAGAACAATTTTAGAGGAGTAAAAGTTTATTTGGGGCTCACCTTTTCAGAGGTCTCAGTCCATCGATGGCTGACTTCATTGCTCTAGGCCCAAGATGAGACAGAACATCATGGCAGAAAGGCATGGAAGAGGAAAGTAGCTCAGGACATGGAACCAGGAAGCAGAGAGACAGCCTGCTTCCCTGACTATAGACAAAATATAAACCCCAAAGGCACATCCCTAGCAACTCAACTCCTCCAGCTATATCCTACCTGCCTACAGTTACCACCCAGTTAATAGCTATCAGTGAATTAATTCACTGACTGGGTCAAGACTCTCATAACCCAATCATTTAACTTCTAAGCTTTCTTGCATTGTCTCACATATGAGCTTGGGGGAGGGCCACCTCATATTTAAACCATATCAAATAAAGAAGACAATTTTGAAAATTAAGGGAGGTATAGACTTGGGTAACAGAGCTTGAAATTGCAAGATGACAAAGGTCTAAAAAAAGTTCTGGCTTGAAAGTTTTCTAGTAATAAAGGTACAAGTAAGACACTAACTCAGTCAAAGTATTGAGATCTTTTATATGTATGCTCAGTTGAAATCTTCTTGACCTAAATTGTCAGTGGAAATTTAATGCATGTAGGGTTTTTTTCTCCCATCTCTGGTTTTTCACCTAGAGAAATGTGTTCCTTGTAAGTTGCTATCAAGTAGAAGATCCTTTAAATTCCAGATATTATTTGGAAAGCATTATGAAGAGAGATAAGCATTTAATGCACAATTTGTTCACTGAAAACATATTTATTAGGCATCTACCGTATGCTTAATGTATGGGTATAAAAGTTTGACTAAGATAGACATATTGTCTTCATATATCTTCTATTCTGGCCAGGAAAGGCAGACAGTAAACAAAATATTACACAATTATCCACTTCATAATAGTGTTAATACTATGGAAGATAGAGTATTATGAAAGTGTATTACAGAGACCTGCGCTACACTGGCAGAAAGGAGTAATCCATAGTGATCCATACAGACATACTTGAGAGAATTTTATTTCAAGTGCTTGAAGAATGAGAATAAAAGAACTAATATTATTCTTTGGTCAGAAATCATCTAAATCTCTTATTTTTTGATAAATTCATCACTTCATCAGTGTTGGTAAAAAGTAGAATCTACCCAAGCCAAGAAAAGATAGAAATCCCAGATACTCATTTTCCAAGCCCCCTTAATAGCCAAAGGATGCTCACATTTACACAGGAGCTACCATTAAGACATAGCCATAAAAAAAAAAAAAAAAAATAACAAATTTGAAGCAAGAAACCCACATGAATAGAAACCAGAAGAAATGTATTCTGTGGGTACAAGGTGGTGAAGCAGTAAAATATTACTTGTTCAACAGACTTGGCAGGGTAAGCAGCCACCTATGGGGCTTGGTGTTAATGACAATGCCATCTGCACTGTACCAAGTGATTCGGGATGGGGTACTGGCTACCAAGACACAATCTCTGTTCTTTAGAGTACTCCCATTTTATGAGCCTCCTAACATCTTTTATTATTTTTTCCTTTCTTAAATTACTCAAAGTTGGATTTTTTTTTGTTTACAACTAGGCAAAGGAGTAGGAGAGTGAATGAGAGATTCCTGGTGGAAGTGAAAGTGAGTGGGTGTAGCAGCCTGGGTGGCCTGGAGACAGCATGACAGATGAGGTGAGCCAGGTGGACAGGGCAGAGAAGATGACTTGTGGCATGAAAAGGATTCTTTACCTTCTTCCAAGAGCAAAGTCATTTAAGGATTTTAAGTAGACAGGAGACATGATAAAATTTGCATTTTTAAAGGTCACTCGAAAGTTGGAGACTTCATGCAAGAAATTACTATGGCTACAAAGAGAATATGACTTGTGGAAATGTAAAGGAAAACTGGATTTTTGAAATGCTGTGAAGTAAAATAAATAGGTTTTGGCAAGAGGTCAGTTGTGTACGAGTAGAGTATTTTACTTACACAACAACTTGTTAGTTGTTCAACAAAAGTGGATGACAGACGGAGCAATTCCAGTATGCTTACAAAATTGTGGCTGATCTGATTTGCATGTATTTTACTAAGCCAAATTTAGAGAGGAGACTGAATAATAAAACATGTACAAAGTTAGAACCCAGGCTGATGTGCTGTTTCCTTGACCTAAGGGAAAAATAAATTTCTTGGCATTTGTTTTCATTACTCTTTGGTTGTTGATGGTACTATGCCATCTCTTCGATATTAACTGAATCTTTTATAATAATGCATTTGGAAAAGAACTAAAAGCATTAATTTGAGCTAGACATCTACAAAAATAAACAGACTTTATAAATAGGTTTTCAGAATCAGTTTGGGGGAGATTTGCTGTGCCTCAAAACAATATAAGCCAATTATATTAGTAATATAAGAAGTTATTTATTCACACTGTCAGGCAAAAGTGAATAAAATGTTCTAATAACTGAAAGTTCTTTGGACTATTTGACTATTTCAACTTTCATCTATAACCATGGTGCACACATGCATTATGCATTTGTTAAAACCCAAAGAATATGCAACACAAAGTGTGAACTATAATGTAAGCTATGCACCTTAGTTAATAGTAATTTATTAATATTAGCTTATAAATTATAACAAATTTGCCACCTTTATATGAGATGTTAATAAGAGGAAACTTCCACAGGTGGGGGAGGATGAGTGATATATATAAAACTGCTGCAAAGAATAAAGTTTATTAATTAAAAAATGATAACTTTCCTTTTTACTTTGTGCCACAGTCTCCTAGTTCATTTCCCTGTGGCAATGCATTTATAAAATACATTATAACTCATAATTCATTGAAATACATAATGACAATTCAGTATGTAACTATAGGTGCTTTTAAAATTGGAATCATGGTTCACCACGAGGAAACAAAAATGCTTCTTGCCATTGTTCTTTCATTCTATCACAGCTCCAAATTACTTCTGCCCCACAGGATTTGTTTATGTTTTGTTTCCCCCTGTATAAATTTTTCCTGCTAGATGCAACTCCTTTATTCACTTTCATTTTCACAATAACTTTCTTGGTTATACATATCATAATTAATTATATATTTGTGCTAGTTATTTTATTTAATGACTGTCTATTCTCCTAGACAAGTCTGGCACACTGATTCCTGATGGGAACACTTGGTTAAATTCAGCATTTTAAAAGACATGTTCTAGGCAGATGTAAAATTTGTTCTTAACACAAGCAGCTTAGTAGACCTCTTGTACAAAACCAATTAACTTTTCCTTTTATGTTACTGTTGGGTGGTCTCCCCCAGGTATTTGATCTGTGAACCCTGGATTCTAATGTTACTTCAGAGTGATACAGGAGCAGAAACTTTAGGATTCTGTGTTGTGTTGTACTTTCTTTCAGTTCCTTCTATACTAATATTATCATTTGTGTGTTTTAATACCAGGGAGCCCCAGTCACACCTTAATCAAGCCCAACTTACATTAATTTATGAAACCATCCATAGACTTCCATAAATAAAAATACGAAATAAAAAAAACATAAAAATTGTACAAAAGGCAGAAATTATTAACTTGTGTTTGTCTTTTGCTAAACAGAATAATGTGAAACTTATTGCATTGAGTGTGTGTCAGTAGACCTTATTTCTATTCAATCAGACTGATGTTGTGGCATGTTGGGTCAATGTTCCCATTTTTACCTGCAGTAGAATTCATCCATATTCTATGGCATGTGATTTTGTAGTACCTCCTTTGGATGAGGTAACGTGTTCCTACCATCCTAACATTTAATTTAGCTGTCTGATCCTTCTTGACAAATGGGATGTAAGTGGAGATATATACATCACATGCTATGAAAGTCTGTAAAGGTGACTATAATTTGACTTAGTCTCCCAGAATTTTCAGCCTCTACCATGAGAAATATGCACCCCATGTAGCCATTCCCTTCATTCCCCTGAATCCAAACCCAAACCAAGAGTCCAAAGTAGACTCATCAAGGCACAGAGCAGCCTAGCAAAAGATGAGCCAAACAGCAACTGACCCTGGACCTGGGAATAAGAAAAATAAATGCTTGTTGTTGGAAACCATTAAGCTTTTATGATTACTTGTTATCAGTATTATGTCAGTGTAGGACAGAAAATGAGTAATGACATTGCACATTTCAAAAGTATTAAAAATAAGTAAAATGCATTCTCCCAACAAATGTTATTCAACATTAAATAGTTGACCAAATATTTTTATTTTTAGTGAGTTAATTTTTTTTGAAATATACACACTCATTTTGAATAGCAGGCCAATAACTCCTCAGTTAACCTTAATTTGTTCTGTCTTTAGTAAAACAAAGTTCACTCTCCACTACATAACCATTCAAAATCATATAAATTTGAAGGATCAAAATATATTTTGAATTACCACAGAATATAGATAAGTTTTAACAGCTTAATTTTATGACAAGCATCGGTGAGTAAACAAATGTCATTTACATCACAAATTTAATGAAAGTAGAACCCTGGGACTTTCTAAATCCACACTGTATGTATTTGTTCAATACATACGAAACAAAAAATTAAAATGTGGGAGTTGTTTATTATTGAAGTTCATTTTTAGGCCTGTGAAGGTATAGAGTTAAAAGCCAAAGTAATGACTCACATTCCCTGTAATGGGTAGTGCAGGGCATTTGAGTATATTATTTCTAACATCTTGATATCTCTGCAAAGTAGGCATTATTATCTCCATTTTAGAGATGAAAATGCTGAAGCACAAGAGGGTGTGAAGTGACCTCCCTGCAGACACAGATCCACTAGATCAGGGTTTTGGTCAAAAAAAAAATCATCTAGTATCATAACAAGGACTATTCATATACTGGCCATTCATCTTTCAATACCTCCAGGTACCTCCATATTCATAAAAATGTTGGGTGAGTTGAATTGAGAATATACAGATATGCAATTTTCCCAGAGATAAGCTAGGAAAGGCAGCCACATTTCCATCTTTCCCTATGGTAAGAATAAAATTGTTTCCTCAAAGAGCATCAAGGTGATGAATTGTGTTAAACTTGTGTGGCACTTACCAAATCTTTAGAATCCATATTTTAATGGATCATGCACTGGTCGAATTAACCAAGACATTCTGCCTAGTACAATTCTTCAACCCAGCATGGAATTATGATTTTCCAAGAGCAATCCCTTTAGACAACTAGAAACATCTTCCTCATGATTTTTTTTTCTCATATTATATGGTGCCATATGGCAACAAGAATCTACCCAGCCTAGCATATGGAAAGCTTGCCATGCATGGGAAAACATTAAAGAAAAAATATAGAAACAAGAAATGCTGCCATTGCTCATACCACTGCATAAGAAAATTGCTTGTCACTGGTGCCAAAGCACAAGAATTTAACAGATCTCTTATGTATGTTTTCTATTTTATAGTTAAGTCTAGATTCCCAAGCAGTATCCTGCCAGTCTTGATCCTCCTTTGAATGCTCCTTGAATAAAAATGTTTTTCTATCTAGTTAGTAGACTAGCTTGAGCAATCTAGAATGTTCTCTACCTCATGCCTTGAACAGCCTCTTCTATTGTTAATTCTTCATTTACATCATCACTGAATTCGTTTCTCAAATTAGACATTTCCAAACCATTCTCAATTACTTCTTCTCCTTCATCTCCTATATCCAACCAAAAAAAAAAAAAAAAAAAGAAAAAAAAAAGCTAAACAAAAAATTCATCTATTTTACTTAAGCAATATCTTTAAATCTGGCTTCTCTTTCTAAACTCATTGCCCTTACATTCAAGCACTTATTTTCTTTTAATTATTTTTTTCATTCATTGTACACAAATGGGGTCCAACTTCTCATTTCTCTGGTTGCATGCAAAGTAGAGTCACACTGTTTATGTAATCATACATGTACATAGGGTAATGATGTTTGTCTCATTCCATTATCTTTCCTTCTCTCCACCCTCTTTCCACCCCTCATTTCCCTCTACAAAATCCATCCTTCCTCCATTCTTCTCTTACAAGACTCCCCCCACCATTATGAATCATCATCCACTTATCAGAGAAAACATTTGACCTTTATTTTGAGTGATTGGCTTATCTCACTTAGCATAATGTTCTCCAATTCCATTCATTTACCTGCAAATGCCATAATTATATTTTTCTTTATGGCTGAATAATATTCCATTATGTATATATACCACAGATTCTTTATCCATTCATCTATTGAAGGGCATCTAGGTTGATCCCACAATCTAGCTATTGTGAATTGAGCAATCAACAGAAATATGAAAAGTACTCATCATCTCTAGTAATTAGAGAAATGCAAATTAAAACCACCCTAAGATTTTATTTCACTCCAATTAGAATGGCTATTTTCAAGAATACAAGCAACAATAGGTGTTGGTGAGGATGTGGGAAAAAAGGTACACCCATACATTGCTGGTGGGATTGCAAGTTGGTGAAACCACTCTGGAAAGCAGTATAGAGATTCCTTATAAAATTTGAAATGGAACTACCATTTGATCCAGCTATACCACTCATTGGCCTATACCCAAAGGACTTAAAATCAGCATACTACAGTGATGCAGCCACAGCAATGTTTATAGCAGCACTTATTCTTTGTTGGAAAATTGCAATAATTATCTCTGTTTTTTCCTACTAGACCTACTCTTTCCTTCCACCAATCTATCTTTCAATTGCCACTGGAGTTAACATTGAAAATTACAATTCAGATCAAGTCACTTCTGTCTTTCAGAATATCTGTTGGTTTGATAAGAGGTGCTATTAGAATTAGACCCAAACTTCTCAGCATATTAGCTGAGGGACTTCACCATCTGAAGTCATATAATCTCCTTTGTCACAAATGCTATGCTCCTACCACACCATTTGTTTTCACCTTTTCTTCAGACCCTTTCATGTCTCCATATCTCTTGTAAACAAATCCTCCTGTGCCCTGTAATGTCCTTCCCCGCCATCTTTACCTTGCAAACTCCAACGCCTTGCAGACCCCCGCTCCAGGATAGTTGCTTCTTCCATGCTCTGGAGAGTTCTCAGGGAGTATTGTAGTTAATGGTTTCAAAGTTCAAGTCCTCCTCTCTTTGAAGCCCAGTAAGAGACAGACAGTTTTATAAACATAAGTGTGGTAAGAGGCACTTAATAATTGCTGAATAAATAAATGAAATCAATAAATCAATCATTCAATGTACCCATTTTAAGACAGTCTGATTTGTAATATAGAGTTATTTAAAGTAGACTTTAGAAATTGCAAAGGAATTAGTTTGAGAAGGAAAAAGAACAACAGAGGTAGAGAATATTTTATTTTCTTTTTTTAATCAGGCATGAGTTTATTAGAATGGATGGGAAAGGAGTAAGGAGACACTCTCAAAGGAGAGAGTGGGTCCTCAGAGAGGAGAGGGTTAGCAGGCCTCCCCTGCACTCCAGTTTTATTGAGAATCCCAGGAAATTTTCCAGAGTCCTGCCCAGGTTCATCTCTTGACTTTTGAAAGTATTTTCTTATTGGTGCATATTAATTATACAAATAGCGGGCTTCATTGTGACATATTCATATATCCATATGACATAATTTAATCAATTTCATTCCTCAATACCTTCGCCTATCCTCCCTTTACCCCCTGAGGGTACAATATTTATTTATGCAACATTACATAATAATTTGTCACAAACTACTTTATCAAAAGGATTCCGCAAATATAATCTAACAGCAAGTAATTCTCATAATGACACAATCTTCCTCAAGTCTTCCAAGTAACTGGAAACAAAGACTCTTTCCTCTTTCTTGATGGTTTAACAGTACATTTCTCTTTGTTCTTTTATCTATTGACAATATACTTTGTCAGCTGGCTGCTACAAATGGCTAGAACCCTTCTGAATGTCAGGTTCAACAGCAAATATAATTTGTTGAATACTTTCTAGGTATTCTATACTGTGTTTTCATTTACTTATACTTTTACCTGTAAGTAGTTAATCTCTTCATTAGCAGTCCCTACTAGTAATGTTTTCTTTCTTTTCTCCATTCCAGCTCTTTATCAGTACAACTGCTGTTGCTACTGTGTCATTACTGTGACACTGCTTGCTTTCCTGACTCCACACCTGTGTGACACTACCTTATGTTGGACGTAGTTTTCCTCAACCTCCCATATTCCTCTTTTGTTTCTATAGGCTTCTTCAAGGTTAAATTCTTTCTCTCAGAGCTGCCTGCCCCATAGCATTAGCCTTAATCTTCACCGTCTTCTAGCAATCTCTGTTGGCCACAAACACACCAGATTCTTATTGTTGGTCATTTCATTCTATGTGGTCTTGTTATCTTTGTCTGCCTAGCTCAAAAATAAATGTGCCACTAACAGCCCATCTCACACTACCCCTCATCTGTTCCAGCCTGTTCTGACAGCATCCCCATCTCAAACATCAAAGGCTTACTGAAACTACAGATAAGCCTCAAAGATCTTTTAAATCCTTTAACTTCCACTTTAATTTGTACTAATCTCTCTATATACATAAATTGCATATGCATCCACCAAGCTCCTAATTTTCTTAGTCCATTTTCAGATAATCAACTTTCATTATCAGCTTTTAATAATTGATAACATAATTATCCTAAAGGAAGAAATTACAAACACCTCCTACATGTATTATTCATTCTTTACAATTCTGTACAGGCTTTAAGAAGCAGAAATGTATTGAGTTATAGCTAGAAGGGTGAAGGGAAGTAGTGCTGCATCAGCCTTGAGACCGTTCAAACAACTATCACAGTAAATAAATGCCATGGCCTTTTTACCTACTGAATACACGTCTTTTGCGAGGCTGAAAGAAGGTGTTCCTAGTTTATATTTAAACATAGCCCTAGTATTCAGTATCCATTTCTTTTATTCTGAGAAAAATTCCATAAAAGTTAATTTACCAAATCATAATATTTGCTTGACAAATTACAGAGCCCACTATTTATGAATATAAGTATCCCCCCAAAGTTTGATTATAACATGCTTATTTGGAATTTTTTTTTCCATAGAAGTAATGTTTTAAGGCTGGCTGTACCTGACAAATATCTGTTTTACCACAATATGACTAAAACAAATACTGATAGCCTTGCTTCAATTTCACAAAGCCCTTATTCATTTTTTTTTATTTTTACATTTTAGTTTAAGATTTGTATGACAGAAATATATCTACCCCTACTAAAATACTGGGATTCATTAATGTCAAGGAAGACAAGTTGGCAAGCAGGTGGTTCTGAGCTCTTAAACTATGACCTCTTAGCATATGCAGAGGAGAAGGAAACCCAGTAGAGCAAGTGTCTTCTCAGGAGTTAGAAACTAAGCAATAAATGTTTGAAGAAAAAAAGGCTTTCCTGACATCACTGTGACTCGGCCAAAGATGGATCACGAATCCAAATGTATAAAAAGAGACACGACAGTCTCGTCCATTTGTCATTTCAAGTGAGTATTTTTTAAATTATTCGAAAAATCAAATTGAAGTTCCACATCTGTGCAATTCTAACTTGGGTGTGTGTGTGTGTGTGTGTGTGTGTGTGTGTGTGTGTGTGGAGAGAGAGAGAGAGAGAGAGAGAGAGAGAATAGACATACAAGAAAAGGTGAACTACAGATTACGTAATCCTCTCCATCTTTATGCTTCTATATATTGATTTTCAAAGTACAACTCAACTGCTAGTTTGTATCAGATTGTATGGGAAAGAATTGACTATATCTTCTGTGACTAATTGTCTAATTGTAGGTGCTTAGTAAATATTTAGTTAATTAATTATCTCCATCATAAACATGTACTCTAATCTCTATAAGAGTTAAGTTCTTGTTTCTCTAAATTTTTAAAGCATCTTTCTATACCCTCTTCTGTTTTTATCACTTTCTGTGTGATAATATTAGTTACTTATATGCATGGCATATGGCCCTCATGTATAATTCCTCTGAGCAAAGGTTTTTATATATGATTAATTTTCTCACACCTCAATCAACCAATAAATATCTGTGAATAGAAATAACATCTTAAAATATGATCAAATTTTTTTGCTTCATTTTAAATACTAGTTCATATTCAAAACATGGTAGCAAAGAGAATTTTCAACCATGTGGCATTCTTCAGAATGCAGACTGACTATCGTTACAAGAGAAAATTTTAAAAATGAAATTCTACTTCCCAAGGACAAATAAGTTCTAAAGTAATATTAACTCTCTAGAGATACTTTGATAAACATAGTTTTAAGATTTCTCTAAGAACTAGGAAGTTTATGTGTTTGACTTTATTTTGCAATTATATAAATGGCACCTTCAGGAATAATAATAAATCTCTTAACAGTTTTAAAAAGAAGCAGAAAGAGAATAAAATAAGAATTTTTCTCAGTCTGTGTGACACTGAGCTTATTTGGTATAGATACCATTAAGTATAAAATCAGAACAAATGAGCTCAATGTTAGTCTCCCAACTCAGAAAAACCAGACTGTAAATATTGAAAGCATAATGGAACCTGACACATGAAATCAGCACAAAATTGCAATATAAAATCAAAATTCTATTTGTTCTTTGATAATATAAAAACATCAAAGATGTCTCATCCAGATAAAAATTTAAGAGCAAAGAAATGTGGTTAGGTCAATACTGTGCACTGATCTCTACCAACTCTGCATTGAGACACATGCATAGTCCAAGCTGATGAGAACAAAATGCATAACACCAAGAACAATGGTTTTGGCAGGAAAATATATTACCAAAATAAATTATGGTGTGATGCACATTTCCTTTGGTGTAGAAAATTTATTTGATGCATTTTCAATCGAGGCAGTTCAGAAGTTGATTAACCGGTTTGGGAATTATCCAGAAAACTCCTTGTACCCTATTATTATTTTTTGGCACTTTTATCAGAAACCAGAAAAAAAAATGAGGAGTGATGATGAGATAAGGAAATATTCCATTTAGTTTCTTTGCAGCCAATTTGTTAAATAAATGTTTATGAAAGGGGAAATTGAAACTTGTAATTAAATTAGTGTTTTTGATTACCAGTGGATTTCATTTTTTCTTACTCTGAACTCAATTATCCTAGATAATTGAGATCCATCTTTATGGTATTAGGAAAAATGCTTCAAAACAGACATAGGCAATTTGAAGGAGGGGTAAGAACTGAGGATATTGAAAATCAGACAACTTCTCTCCCTCCAGTCTTCCTATCCTCACCTCTGGCCAGCCTGACCACATTACTCTTAGGAAGCTGCACACTCCTACACCCACAGTGAGATATAGAGCATGATAAATATCATCAATACACTTCAGAACTGTTAGTTACCATGGTGGCAAAGCACTTCAGGTGCACTGATGTAGTATATTTGGAATTGGAATATTAACCTAAAGAACCTAACACTGTTTCTCTCAGACAAAAAAGAAAAATAAAAGCTTACTGATAAACATATAACTCAGGGCTTAGCCTAGTGGAAGTTTTCAGATTGTCTGCCATGAAAACAACTATTGACAGATAAACATATGCACTTACCAACCAACCCTACTTAGATATCTACAAGCATTTATAGTTAGTTCAAGAAAATTTAAAACTTCCAAGAAGATACTTTATGACCATGATCCCTGTCATGCTGAGAAATCTGACAATGTTTTCATCAATGACATCATATTTGCTCCAATATTTTATGAACCACATCACTTGGGTAATTATATGCTGCTGAGAAAAATTTTTGCATTTTATTTTCAGATATCCCCATAAAGCCCAATCAAGATGGCTAAAATAGATTATCTTCTCATTGGTGTCTTCTGAAAGCAATTCATAACAAATTTATTCACCCCTAATTTTTTTGCAGGGAGAATATACCCAAGTCTAAAAAAGGGTAATGCATATCCAAAGTCAAATGACATTTGTAGAATAAACAGTCAATGTTTCCAAAAAGCATACAGTAATTTTATTTATCTGACATATTTTAAAAAATTTTCTCTAGTCAGTGACATTATACTGGAAGACAGATTTAGATAGATGATAGATAGATAGATAGATAGATAGATAGATAGATAGATAGATAGATACTTATATATATATAATATGACTCACTTCGAGATTTCCATGGGCTACTTAACAAAAAAAATTAACTCTTTTTAAATAGTATTTTATTTTATTTTAGTGCTTTAAATTATGAAAGCTTATAGGATATCTAAACTAACCAGAAAAATTGGTCAGAGTATTTTATTTACAACCATGCTAGAAAACACAACTTACAGAAATTGATTATAATTACCTCCCTAGATTACTCATTGGTGAGTTAAGTTAAATTCATAGCCAATTGATTCAAATATATTCACAACTCTTCTTTAATGCCTTTCATGTGTCTAATAAAATAAGCAGCTAACCTTTATATACTAGGCAGTGTGGGGTCCTCTACCTGATAGCATCAAGTTTTATCGGAGATACAGTATTTCCTTCTTTTTCCCTATTTTTCTTCTTCTTTCTCTCCTTCCACTTCTACCGTAGCTCTTTACTTGGCCTTTTGCCTACATGCTCGAGTTTTAAAATATAGTTAAAAATTTATTAGTCAGAATCTGATGAAAGTTAAGGACACACAAGGAAATAAATTAAATGTTTTTAAACATAGAGGTGTCGATGCTCTAATCCCCATAACCTGTGAATGTTACGTTAGACATCAAGAGACTTGGCAAATTTGATTAAGCTAGGAACCATGAGATGGGGAGATTATGCTGAATTATCTGGTGGACCCAATCTAATCCCATAAATTCTCAAATGCAGAAAATCACTTGGTTTCAATTAGAGAAAAATGTGGTGACCAAAGATCAGAGAAATGGTGATGCAATAATTCACAGCTCTGTGGCTCATTCTAGAGGCAGGGGACCTCTACAGAAAGGGCAATCACCAGCTGACTGTCAGCAAGAAAACAGAGGTTTCAGCCCACAGCCACGTGGAACTGACTTCTGTCAACACCCGAACAAGCAAGGAAATGTATTCTCCCCCAGAGACTCCAGAAATATTCCAAGAGTTTTATATTAGCTCTGTGAAACCAGTACTAGACTTCTGATCTGTAGAACAACTCTAAAGTAATATATCAATGTTGTTTTAAACCACTAACTTTGCAGTAATTTGTTTTGACAGCAATAGAAAAATAATACAAAAAGTTTATAATCCAGCAAATAAGAAGTACAAATAACAAAATGTGCTGTGGTGAGTGTTGTGGGAATGACTAAACAAAGCACTCTGAAAGTAAAAGTTTGCTAGAGCAGTCCTAACAAAAAACCAAAGCCAGGCAGCTTAAGTAGCAGGAATACATTTCCAAACATTTCTGAAGGCTAAAAGCCAAGATCAAGGTGTCTGCAGGTTTGGTTTCTCCTGAGGTCTCTCTCCTTAGGTTTGCAGATAATCACCTTTTCACTGTGTCCTCTCATGGTCTTCTCATGTCTGTGTCCTAAATTTCTCTTTGAAAAAAAGACACCTGTCATATAGGATTAGACCACCCACATGATCTCACTTTACTGTCTCTTTAAAAGCCCTATCAGCAAATACTAAAAATTAGAACTTCAACATGTGAATTGTGGGAACACAATTCAGTTCATAGCAGTGAGACCACTAAGTGAGGAATAAACATGGAGAAATTTCTAAAGAATATGAGATACATGGGCAGGCTGCTGTTTGTCAAAGAAAGGCAAAAGAGCATCAGGTTTAAAGGGACTAGCATATGCAAAAGTACAGCATCTCTAAAACTATGGCTATTTTTTTGATGTATGAATGTGATCAAATATTTAGAGGAACATAAATTTCAAATTCAAATGCCCTCTACCTGCTTACTACCATTTGACTTCAGAACAAGATAAAAACACTGTTAACCAATTTTTCTCTGTATTTTTCCATTTGATTTTAATTCACATATAAGTATATGATTATTTACAAAAATGGGATCATACTACACACATTATTTGGCTACTTGTTTTGTATAACTTGAAAATATGTATTGGCTATATATCTATATCATCATAATGACTATATAGTATTTTACTTTACAAATATACCATAATTTATCTAATTCCATATTTATGGGTAAATTATGCTTCTACAAAGCTGCAATAAATATTTCTTTCAGTTTTCCCAGCACCATTTGTTGGAGAGGCTCTCTTTTCTCCATTGCATATTTTTGGCATCTTTGTCTAGTATGAGAAAATTGTATTTACTTGGGTTTGTGTCCATGTCCTCTATTCTGTACCATTAATCTACCAGTCTATTTTGGTACCAATACCACGCCATTTTTGTTACTATTGCTTTGTAATAGAGTTGAAGATCTGGTATTGCAATACCCCCTGCTTCGCTCTTTCTACTGAGGATTGCTTTAGCTATTCTGGGTTTCTTATTCTTCCAGATGAATTTCATGATTGCTTACTCTATTTCTGTAAGGTACATCATTGGGATTTTAATTGGAATTGCATTGAATCTGTATAGCACTTCTGGTAGTATGGCCATTTTGACAATATTAATTCTGCCTATCCAAGAAACCGGAAATCCATATGCAGCAGAATGAAACTAAATCCCTATCTCTCGCCCTGCACAAAACTCAACTCAAAATGGATCAAGCACCTTGGAATCAGACCAGCGACCCTTCATCTTATAGAAGAAAAAGTAGGTCCAAATCTTCAACATGTCAGCTTAGGATCATACTTCCTTAACAGGACTCCCATAGCACAAGAAATAAAAGCAAGAATAAATAACTGGGATAGATTCAAACTAAAAAATTTCTCTCAGCAAAGGAAATTGTCAGCAATGTGAAGAGAGAGCCTACAGAGTGGGAGAATATCTTTGCCACTCATACTTCAGATAGAGCACTAATTTCCAGATTTTAATTCACAGATTTTAATTTCCAGAATATATAAAGAACTCAAAAAACTCTACACCAAGAATACAAATAACCCAATCAACAAATGGGCTGAGGAAATGAACAGACACTTCACAGAAGAAGATCTACAAGCAATCAACAGATATATAAAAAAATGTTCAACATCTCTAGTAATAAGAGAAATGTAAACCAAAACTACCCTAAGATTCCATCTCACCCCAATTAGAATGACGATTATCGAGAATACAAGCAACAATAGGTGTTGGCAAGGATGTGAGGAAAAAGGTACACTCATACATTGCTGGTGAGGTTTCAAAATAGTGCAGCCACTCTGGAAGGCAGTGTGGAGATTCCTCAGAAAGCTTGGAATGGAACCACCATTTGACCCAGCTATCCCACTCCTTGGCCTATACCCAAAGGACTTAAAATCAGCATACTACAGAGATACAGCCACATCAATGTTCATAGCTGCTCAATTCACAATAGCCAGATTGTGGAACCAACCTAGATGCCCTTCAATTGATAAATGGATGAAGAAACTGTGGTGTATATATATGCAATGGAATATTACTCAGCCATAAAGGATAATAAAATTATGGCATTTGCAGGCAAATGTATGAAATTGGAGAATATCATGCTAAGTGAGATAAGTCAATCTCAAAAAACCAAAGGACAAATGATCTTGCTGATAAATGGATGACGACACATAATGGGGGTTGGGAGGGGTGCAAGAATGTAGGAAGGAGGGACTGTATAGAGGGAAAAGAGGGGTGGGGAGGGCTGGGGGGAAGGAAAAAATTAACAGAATGAATCAAACACCATGTAAATGCATGATTACACAAATGGTATGCCTTTACTTCATGTACAACCAGAGAAACAACATGTATCCCATTAGTTTACAATTAAAAAAAAGAAAAAAAAGTTTCTTATACACATGTCTTTGTCTATTAGTATTGGTTTATTGAATGGACTAAATTTAATGGATACAAAAAGAAAGATTGTCTTGACATTGTTTTATTAACAATGGTTTGCAAAATGTCAACATCAACATCAATATCACCTGGAAACTTAGAAATGTAAATTCTCAGACCCCATACACCCTCCCTGACATGTGCTAAATCAGAAATTTTGAGGGTGGTATCAGCCAAGTGCAATTTAACAAGCCCTTCATATACTTCTGATGCATACTAAAGTTTAATAATCATTGCTCTAACTTCTCTCTCATTTCTACTCCTTAAGAATACCTCAGGCAAATCCCTTAGCTTTCTCAACTCAGTTTCACTCCTTTTTTTAGGTATTATAACATCTCAGAGAGTTTAAATAAAAGTTTAATTTCACACTCAATTCAAGACCTAAAACTATAACTTAGTAGGTGGGAAAGAGGAAGATAATCTATTTTTTTTTTATTCTTATTCTGTTTATTCCTAACACTCTGCTACTTTTGGATCTCTCTTTCTTTGAAATACTAAGCCCTGGAAGAAGATCTTTATTAAAAAAAATATAGGAGAAAACATCTCAGGTGACTTGTGTTATTGTAATACAGCCATCAGAATCCTTGTTGAGGAAGTCCCCCAAATATGGATAGTTTGGTACACCTCCACTGGCATCTTGGATTTCCATGACAGGGCAGTGACCTCACTGGCTGACCTGTTAGGACTTCATTCGTCCCATTTCCTAGTACCCCACTGCACAGCTGCCTATCATTGGAAACCTACTGCCTCAAAATATATTCTTTGATTGATATTATGTTAAGATGGCTCAATCTGGTTACCTTCACAGCAATCAATAAATTGACAGCAAATTCATGCATCCGTGACATGCTGATAATTACATACTGACTGTTCCTTTGCTATCCTTTTCTTTTCCAGCAGCTAGAGTTTAAGCGGTCCTAACAAAAAATAATCTTTTTCCATCTAAATTCAAATCAGAATAGGACAGATATGAGTCAAAAAGATAGAGATTGAGATTAAGCATTAGTATTATTCCTGATGAAAGCATGTTTTTAGGAAATAGTTTAGAGCTGTGCCAGTAGTCCTTGCTAAAATATCACCCTCAAATTAGACAGAAATATCTATCCAGTCACAAGCATAGCTGGCAAACTATAGTACTCTCTTTACAGGAGCAGGATGCCAATCCTTGGCAGAAAAGCAGATGATAAGGCATGCTTCTTGTGGACAGGTTTGTTCCCAACACAGTCAGGAATTTTTCACAGACTTCTCAAGTTATGAAATGACAAAAAAAATGAGAAGAAAAGTAAAACTACCCTAGCTCAACACTGCCCAATATACATAAAATATGGACCACAAATACTACTTGTGCAATTTTAAACTGCCTAGTAATCACATTGAAAAGGGAAAAAAATGTAAAACTATTTTTAGTAACATTTTTATTTAACCTTGTATTTCTACACATTCCTATTTTGCCATGCAATTAATAGAGAACTATCAATGATATATAAGCCCTTTTTCAAATCCAATGTGTGCTTGACATTTTCACCACATTTTGATAAGGACCAGTCACATTTCAAATGCCCACTGGAGGCATGGGGTTACTAGCTACCCTCATGGACAATAAGTGTCTTGCTTTCAATATTGAACCATAAAGAGAAACGATGGTAATATTCCTCTACACTCAGTCAAATTCCAGATTTCAGAATCCTCCAGGCATAAAAGTGAAAATTGATCCCATTATGACAACTTCCACTATGACACTTAGCACCAAACATCAAAAGCGATGATTTGTTAATTTCCAAAATTATTTTCTACAAGAACTAGGATAGACCTACAAATTTCTGCAACTCAGCAAACATCCTATGTGAAGTGAGATCGTAGTCTCCTATAATTTGACTGCCACCTCAGGACTACAAATGGATCGTTTTTAGACCTCTTCCCTTAGATGGAAAGAAAAACCCACCTATGGCCAAAGCATCAGAGGAACAATGGAAAGAGGTTACAATTGAGTTATATTCTATAAGAACAGTAATTAAACTTTCACAGAATTTGTTATCATACATACACATTTTACCCTACTGAAAACCCTGAATTCAGAGTTGGCATTTATATCTGTTCTCTAGCATACTGAATTAAATATACACAATTATCTATTAGAAATATTTACTATTTTCTTGGAATTTTGCTTGTCTTATAGTAACAAAATATTGCATATATTTGACATGATTGGATATGATTATTTGTGTGATAAAATTTTCTTAATATTGTTATAATTATCACAACCAGAGCCTTATCACAGCTGATTACGATAAATATGCATTCAACAACAATAATGTGGAAATTACCTGTTGTACCAACAAATACAGAGCACAGATGATAAGTGGTAGATCTCTGGAATGTCTCTGAGGAAATCGGACCACCTGTATGAGCCCCTTCTCCTTGGGCCTTTGTGCTTCCCCCAGCCCTTCTCACCAGATCATTGAAACCTTGAGCATGGAGGGCCAATAGCCACCTCAGCTGTGAATGATGCCTAAGCCCTTTCCGTCTTCCTTTTAGAAACTGAGCCTATCCCCACTCTTCCCCTTCCGCTTTTCAAAATATCTACTGCTATAGGAGGCGCTTTCCAAAAACTTCCCTTCCAGAATATAGGCATCAGATCTACTATTTTGCTGCCACCATTACTATCTCTCCTGCACACCATTTTACAACCCAGATTGTTAGTCTGCCAACCTCCTTGCCAACCATTGGTCCGTTGTTATTAGCCCGCAAAATTTCCACTATTTAAGAATGGCTCCACTGCCTACTCTCCTCTCTCTCCTCTCTCTCCTCCTTTTTCCCCTCTCTCTCCTCTCTCTCCTTTTCTCTCCTCTTTCTCTCCCTCTCTCCCTCCTCTCTCTCCTGTCTCCTCTCTCTCTCTCTCTCTCTCTCTCTCTCTCTCTCTCTCTCTCTCTCTCCTCTCTCTCTCTCTCTCTCTCTCTCTCTCTCTCTCTCTCTCTCTCTCTCTCTCTCTCTCTCTCTCTCCTCTCCCTCCTCTCTCTCTATAAAATCTTTTGTGTTTGTTCCTGCTTCCGGAGTGATTTCTGGGTGCTTTCACAGAATCTCCACAGTGTACTCCAGAGGCTGAGTCTTCAAAGTTCCATACCATTTTGAAACTTTGCTAAGATCTTTTGCCCATATGTGGTCTAAAGTGGACACATCCCTGTTTAAATCAGAACTGGTTGTTATCACCTTCCCTGTTTGCTGCTTCCTCCCTATCTAGTCCTATATCCTGTTAAATTCCTCCTGCCTTTTATCTCCTCCATTCTTCACCTGCATTAACTTTAAATAAAAAGCAATATGTTAAAGAGCAGGGAACACCTGAGTTTAAACTCTGACTCAGACATTTACAATCTGTGTAACTGTGCATAAATTCCTTGAGTTAATTGGTTACTATTCCCTCATTTGTAAAAGGAGAAAAATAATAGCACTTACTTCATGGTGTCATTGGAAAGAATAAATGAGTTAATAATGGCAAAGTTCACAGAAAATAATCTGGCACGAAGAGAGTGCCCTATAGTATTGCTTATTAAGTAACCCAACATAATATGAAGCTAATAATGACAAACCTAGGATATTAAAATCATAACAATTATTTGTACCACAGATACTCTAGTATTGTCAGAGAATAAGGAAAGAAAAAGGAGATTACAAACATAGGTAACAGAGACAAGGAAAGTAAGAGATAGGACAAGAAACAATAGGTTTAAATTTTCCCAAATGAAATTAAAACTTGCCTCCCAAATACTGATAATTTCTTCTGGGTCAATCAAGCCAACATTAGGTTCAAATACTGATTGAAAGACCACTGGAGAAGAATGAATTTCAAATTTACTTCCAGGTCATCCTAAAACTGAATAGAGATAAAGAAACAAACACCTGAGTGAAAAATGTGATTCTGACAAAGTCTAAGGGGAAAAGTTTTCACACACCTTGAATCCACTGAAACAAACAGGGAAAGAAGGGAGAATGGGGAACCGAAGGTGTGAGAACCACATTTTTTTTTGGTAAATATATGAAAGCTGTTTGCCAGACTGCAAAGCCATTCTACAAGATTCTCATCACTGATAAGGTGCCGGCAGTTTGACACTGATAAATTAAACTTATAATGCACAATAAACTTTCAGGAAAAGCGTATTCTTACAAAAAGTCTTATTAATTAAAAGTATGTGATTGCTACCAATTTAACCTCAAAAGAACATTATAATCATTGTTATTATTTTCATATTTGAAATAGCACAAATCAGTTTAGCTCAATTTCCTGCACCTCACATTGTAAGAAGTAACCTTTCCTACTATTTCTACCCCAGATTCCAAACTCCTTACCAGACCTTCAGTTTCCTTTGTAATTTGGTTCTTGTAGCTTTATTTTTCTTTAATTTACCAACACTAGTTGGAGAGACCATACCAGTGATTAACCAAACTAAAGCAACTCTGAGTAATATAATTTTCTAAAATAATTAAACTAATATAAATATTTGAAAATTTGGTTTTGATGAATATAGAAAATACTGTATTTTTAAAACTACTTTCAAAATTAAAATTTTAGTTAGAATATAAAGATAACAAAAAATAACAGAATGAATCAAAAACTATTACCCTATGTAAATGTATGATTACACATACTTCTCTACTTCACGTACAGAGAAAAAGGAGTATCCCATTTGTTTACAATAAAAATAAATTTTAAAAAAAGAATGTAAAGATAACATTCAAGTATATATGAAAGGGGAAACTACTTATTTTATTATAAGAATATTATAAGTGACACAAATATTATTGGTACATATGCATGTATTTTTATCAGTTTCTTCATTATATTTTTCCCAGAGTCATGTTACTGGCATTTTTTCTAAATTCTATATTTTAATTTTCTTATTTGTTTTGCCCAGTTATCTGAAATTGTCTTTAAAACTAAGTGTAATGTGAATGCATTTGAAATTTATATCTTTTCTATGATCACAATAATTTCCATTAAGAAAATTTCATCTCTACAGGTTATGGGTAACTGATTAGCTCAAGGCAAATACTGCTAAATAGGGAATATTCTCAGTTTTAATATTTTATATTTATAAGTAAATATTTTATCATAAATATTTTCACAAACACATCATTTTCACCTGCAGTGAGAGGATTTATCTTTGGTAAATATTTGACTTGACAAACTTATCAGGTAAGTCAGCAGCACAGTTTATAATTGTTCTAGATGTTTTACCAAACTCATATCTTGCAAAACTATAAGCTCTCTCAAACTTCATTCTATTCTTGTAGGGAATCTAAATTAGCCTATAAAACATGAGAGTCCATCAAAATCATCTTATTCCAAAAACAATTTGAAAATTTCAAACTTGTATTTTGTTTGAACTCCTACCATTTAACATGTTCACTTATTCCTCTGATTTTGTATCAAGAAATGTCTAACTCTCTCTGCTTGTAAGCTTTGTTTTCAATAGTTATAATTCTCCAAAGGCTTCAAAAGATGGATGACATTCCATTTGTTGAACATTTGATTAAAGATTTCTTACTGATTTTCAACTCGTTGCAACAAAGATTTAGAGAAGTCACTTTGAAATAAAGTTTGATACCAGGGTAGAATACTAAGTTGAAAACAAGATAATTCTTCAAAACTCAAACAATTCCAAAGTCTGAACAATGTTGGATTGCCAAGAGAGAAATCATTCCTTGAATTCTAAAGTATTAAATAAGAAACATTTTGTAATTGCTACTCTAAGCAGATATACATAAAAATTCAATGCATTTTGACAAATTGGTATATACCATATCAAATCCCAAGTATATTTCTACCTTTTGGTTTCTTAATTTGAGTATAGCAGTCTTTATGACATCGCTGTGTTGTACCTAAAAGATTTTACATTATCATTACAAAAATAATTTTAAATTTTAGGTTTGAACCTTTAATCCAAGTTTATAACAGCAATATAATAATATTAAACATATTAACTTGACAGAATGTTTCCAAAGATTTGGTTCTTCCATGAAATGAATTCTTCTTAAAATCAAATCACTATGGAAATTAATTTAACTGATTTCCTATTTTAAGTACCTAACGATATCTATGTAAAACTGGGATCACTGTCTGAATATTCTTCTACTAATTGGTTCAATACATTAATGCCTAATATTTTACTTTTATACTTAAAAAGTTGAGATAATGCACAAAATGAATTTAAAAGAACTTTTTAAAGTCTTAATGTGCTTTCTTCAGTTTCAAGTGTCTTGTAAGTTTGAAGCACATGATGATTATGTCTATAAGTGTACTTGGTTTTTCTGCTTTCCATGTGGTCTGAGACATTTTATGGCCCCCATGATTGAAAGCAAATGTTGAAAAATGAATATTTTGTAAGTTTACATATTCTTCAACAACTTCTTTGAGAGATAATAAAACCATAAGTTTTCATTATACATGCATTTTTAGCTCACTGCTACTGATATAGTTGAGTCTCAAATAATGATTCCCCACCAAACAAAAATAAATAGAAAGATATACCACATGCTTACCATCAACAGGTTATTGAGAGAAATCTATATGCAAAGTGTATGAAGTCTTGGTTTCAGAGACTTTCAAGTGAAATCTTGCAAAAACTTTATATGAAATTACCCACATCATCAAAGACAGATTGTACCAAGTTGATTCTTGGTTGTGGGGATGGTGGTGGTAAATTTTACCAACATTTGTAAGTTTGTTATGGGTACCTATCTTGTCACCAGTATAATCATGGTAGACTACGAGAGAGAAATGATCAAGAACTCAAGACTTCTGGTCCTTTTGAACATCTCCAAATAGATCTCACACATTCTACCAGTTTCAATATATCCAAATCAATGGTTATTATCAAGATGAATTGAAGTTGCTTCTTGTCAAAGAGTCATGGCTCAGGCAATAGCAAAACTTTGGCTAATTTTAGGTTCCCAGCAAGGATATTATGGTTTAAGTATTATTCTTCCCCCAAAAGCTCATGTGTAAGATAATGCAAGAAAGCTTAGAGGTAAAGTTATTGGGTTATGAGACTCTGAAACAAACCATTAATCCCCTGATAGGGATTAACTGTGGGCAGGTAGGGTGTGATTCGAGGAGGTGGGCTGCCGGGATGTGCCTCTGGGGCACTCTCTCTTCTTGGTGCAACATTCTGGGCTTCTTTCCTCTGCTGCACCCTTCTACCATGATGTTAGGTTTCATCTTGGTCCCAGCTCAATGGAGCCAGCCATACATGTACTAAGACCTCTGAAACCATGAGTCCCAAATAAACTGTTTCTCCTCTAAAATTGTTCTTGTGAGGTGTTTGGGCCACAGCAGTGAAAAAGTTGACTACAATAATGGGGAATCTCAAACTACCTCTCCAATGATAAAAGAACTCATTTTCTTGGAACTGTTACTATGAAAATTTAAACTCCTGCCATGTAATTAAAAACTTTATTGTCCCAATCACTTGGTCTTCAGGAAGGTAAGAAAGAAGCACTGTCATGTTTAAATTTAAATGAACAAAATAAATTGTCACTATTAGGCTTTTGGATAAGAATTCCCTCATAACCCTGAGATCCTCACCCTTTGTGCTATAGTTTAGATCTTGAAGGTTTCCCAAAGGTCCATGTCTTGAAGGCCTGTTCTCCAGATTGTGACACTGTCAGGAGGTGGTCAAACTTTTAGGAGGTGGGTCTCAGTGAAAGGAAAGTTAAGTCATTAGAGGCCACGACCTGATAGAAGATATTGGGACACCAGCCACCCTTCTTTCTCTCTGCTTCCCAGCCACCCTGAGGAGAGAGGTTGCTCTGCTATTGTGCTGCCTATTATAACATATTGTCTTGCCACAGGCCCAAATGCAATGAGACCAGAGACTTAAACCTCTGAAACCATGAGCCAAATACAACCTTCCTACCTGTAAGCTAATTATCCCAAGTGTTTTATGTTATAACAAAAAACTGACTAACATACTCTGAGACCCATCAACTGTCATCATATAAAATTACTTCATGTTTCTATGTAAGGTTGGGTATTTATTCCCAGATTTGGGGCTTAAATTTGCTTCAGCCAGAGATTTAGACTCAACACAATACTTCAAAGACCTTAAGCAAAATATTCATTCTGTCTTTTCACCAACATGTACAAGCTGCTTTGCCTTCACAACCTCCTGAACAAATTCCATAGCAAAACCCAGAGACTTTATCTTCTGAAACAGAAATAAAATGAAAAAGAAATAAAATGTCAGAGTTGGAAGTAACTGTGTCAGGTACGGCTAATCATGAGATTGGATATATAACTCCATGAGCAAATTCTTGGATTCAGGTATCCTGGCTTCATGTTTCAACATCTGGACTGGCATTCCATTGATGGGTTGAAAATAAAGGGTTCTGAAAATCCTTCAGAGGCAAACAGTCATTACAAGAGGGTATATTCAAACCAAGAGCTTCATATTAAGATGACAATATAATGTAGGTAGCATTCAACCCAAATCCTACCGAATGAATTCTGGCTTACTGAAGTTACAGATTGTTAGGCATATCTTTGTTCTTTATTTACTTTATTTCTCTCCTTTTTGCTGGATTCAAGTTTGGGATTTTTTGGGGGGGAGGGGGACTGGGGATCAAACCCAGGGGCACTTAACCACTGAACCACATCCCCAGCCCTTTATATATTTTGTTTAGACACAGGGTCTCACTAGATTGCTTAGGGCCCAAGTAAGTTGCTCAGGCTGGCTTTAAACTTGTGATCCTCCTGCCTCAGCCACCTAAGCCTCTGGGATTACAAGACATATGCCACCATACCCAGCAAGTTTTGGACTTTTTAAAAGTAGGTTTTTTCCTTAAACAGTACTTTCAAGAGTTTACACATAACATTACTTTCTGTATTTTCACTTACTATTTTTTTACAAGCACAATCCCTTTCTGTAAACTTTTCATGATTTGGACAAAATGTACAAACTACTGTTTGGTTTGTACACTCTTACATCTAAGTGCCAACCAGTAATGTGAAGTACTAATCCCTTGTTAAAATAAATCCTTTTTTTTTTTTTCACCAGTGGTTGGACTCAGCCTGGCATGACTTCTTCCCAGCAGATAGCATAACAGTTCAATTAAAAAAAAAGTAAAAACTTCCATATTAAAAAAAAAATGTGACACAGGTAAAACGTATACCATATATTCCCTGGTTCTTTGTTTGAACCTTAAATCCTGGAGTGGCTTATATAGCCCCTGTTCCATCAAATGATGTCCCAAAAATGATTATGTAACAACTGGAAAAAGGAAGCCTAATAGGCAGCAGATGAAATGACTGCTAGCAGCAACTTGCTATGCAATCATGACATTCCAAAGTGTAATAGAGATATGAACTGACCACTTCCCCAGATGATAATGGTCTGTCTTCCAGCCTGAACTGAAGTATCACAAAAAGTAGGGATGGACTTGAAAACCCTGGTGTCACTATGACTTAGATGAGTTTGTAGATGACTATGTCAACAGGACTGTGTCAACTGTGACATCATGAACTGTGTCTAAATTCAATCATCTCCTCATCTTTCAAGATTCACCTTCAACAATTTCAGCCACACACAAGAAAGATCTATAAATTTCCTACTTATATCTGCTCCTTCCAAGATGCTGCTAAAACCCTGTAAAGGTGGGAGTGCTTCCTCACTGAAGAGTGCTTCAGTACATTTACCTTTTATTTTTTTTAAACAGGTAATGTTTTGCAGAATTCACTATATCCCACTCTATTTCCTGGAGCTTATCTCATGGAATTAAGAGCATCAAACCTGCAATTATGTCCTCTTTCTTCCTGCTTCATCAATATTACTTTCCTAATAGTATTCAAAAGTCAGAAGTGAAAGAAACAATACTTAAAACAGTTCTCAGAGGTCAGTTTCCAAAAGCAACATGCAGAAAGCCAGGTAATGGCTACCCCTCCAGTGGGTTGTGCTACAGAAGAAAAATCCTGAGTTTAGAAGTAGTGAAGTTTTTAAGATGAGCAGTAAATCTGCCTGACTGTTCCCCAGAGGGAGACACCATCACACTGGACAGGAAACAACTATGCCCTTTGCTCCAGAGAAACAGTATCTCCATCAGGCAAAGCTGCTCACTCTACATATGTTCTTGAAAAGATAGTCAGAGACCACACCTGCTCGCACCCACCCCCAACCAGTGTTTCCAGACCTCAGCACCCACCAGCACTGTGGCTTTGGAGGCTGGTGCAGACATTTGGAATTATCCCTGAGGGCATGGCCACCATCTTTAGGTGGGTCAGCTCCCATATTGAGACACCTGCAGGAGACTGGAGGCCCTTTGACAGGTACCACACTTGCATTGAGATACTGAGAACTTTCAAGGATTGAGTCATGACTGTGAACCATAGAATTTTTTTTATTTTTAATTTTTTGTTTCTTCTTTTTTTCTCACTCTATTTTCCTTTTATTTACCTATTTCCTTGGAGTCTCTTTCTCCCTTTCCTCCTGCTAAAGATCAACTTCCTTTGATTCTGCTCTCACTCTTCCCTTTATCAGGTGCCTCTAATTTACTCATTTCTTATCCCATTAACAGCTAAATCCTACATTCATCCACCACTAGAAGTTGTAGATCTCACTGCAAGATTACTGGTTATACTGCAGATAATATTCAAACTCATCCTGTTTATTACAATACTGTTAACATCTTTATAGGAACTAACTGGTGTAGAGCTACATATTGTTTGTATTGGGTACTGCTAATATTGATCTTCCCCTCAAAGGAGAGATATTGAAAACCTGCAGGGTCACAATAAGCCTACAGAAGGGAAGATGTAATACCTCAGGTCTTCACTGCTGGAGGGGAATATACAGAAACAATATGAAAAAAAAAAAACAGGGGAAGAAAGTGTCCCTAACAAATCAAGATGTTGTTTTGATAGAATCCAATGAAGTCATGGCAGTAGAAATGATAGAAAAGGGGGCTGGGGAGATAGCTCAGTTGGTAGAGTGCTTGCCTCACAAGCACAAGGCCCTGAGTTCCATCCCCAGTACCACAAAAAAAAAAAAAAAAAAAAAAGAAAGAAAGAAAGAAAGAAAGAAAGAAAAAGAAGTGATAGAAAAGGAGTTTAGAATCTACATAATTAAAATGATCTGTGAAGCAAAAGATGAGATAAGAGCAAATGCAGGCAATGCATGATCACACCAATAAACAGTTAAAAGAACAAATGCAGGAAGCAAAAGATTACTTCAATAAAGAGATAGAGATTCTGAAACAAAAGCAAACAGAAAAACTTGAAATGCAAGAAACAATAACACAAATTAAAAATTCAATAGCAAGCATCACCGACAGAATAGATCTCATGAAAGACAGAATTTCAGATGATGAAGACAAAATATTTAATCTTGAAAATAAAATTGACCAAACTGAGAAGATGGTAAGAAACCATGAATGGAACCTCCATTCCATTGAAGGTCTTTTCAAATTTAGAAAAGATCAAATTTAAGAATTATTGGGATTGAGGAAGGCACAGAAATACAAACCAACAGAATGAACACCAAATGCACAAAATTACAACAAATCCACACCAAGGCATATTACAATGAAAATACTTCACATACAAAATAAAGATAGAATTTTAAAGACTGAAAAGTGCCAAGTTACATATAAGGAGAAACCAGTATGGATATCAGATTTCTCAGTCCAGACCCTAAAGGTTAGAAGGACCTGGAACAATATATTTCAAGCTCTGAAAGAACATGGATGCCACCAAACATCTTAAACCCAGGAAAATTAACCTTCATATTTGATGATGAAATAAAATCATTCCACAGTAAACAAAAATTTAAATAACAAAAATTTAAATAACAAAAAAATTAAGTAACAAAAAAGAATTTAAATAGAAAGCCTGCACTACAGGACATTCTCAGCAAAATAGTTCATGAGGAGGAAGTGAAAAACAACAAGTCAGCAAGGGGATGAGCTACCTTAAAGGAAAAGCCAATCCAAGGAGAAATCAGGTCAAGTCAAAAACCAAAAATAAGTCAAAATGACCAGGAATACAAATCATATCACAATAATAACCCTGAATGTTAATGGCCTAAACTTATTAATTAAAAGACATAAGCTGGCAGCTTGGATTAAAAAGAAAGACCCAACAATATGCTTCTCTCAAGAGACTCATCTCACAGAAAAAGACATCCACAGATGGATGGATGGATAAAAGGATGGGGAAAAACATATGTGCACATAAACTCAGTGAAAAAGCAGGGGTCTCCATCCTCATATCAGAAAAAGCGGACTTCAAACCTAAGTTAGTCAGAAGGAATAAAGAGGGACATTTCATACTGCTCCAGGGAACCATAAACCAGCAAGACCTAATGATTTTAAGTATTTATGCCTCAAACAATGGAGTATCTTTGTACATTAAACAAACTCTTCTCAATTTTTTTTTTGGGGGGGGGATGCTGGGGAATGAACCCAGGGCCTTGTGCTTGTGAGGCAAGTACTCTACCAACTGTGCTATATCCCCAACCCCAACTCTTCTTAAATTTAAGAATCAAATAGACCAAAAGGCAATAATAGTGGGTGACTTTAACATATCACTCTCACCACTGGATAGATCCTCCAAACAAAAACTGAAAAAGAAACTATAGAATTAAGTAATACAATAAATGATACAGACTTAAAAGACATGTATATAGTATTTCATTTATCATCAAGTGAATACACTTTCTTCTCAGCAGCTCATGGATCCTTCTCCAAAACAGGCCATATGCTATGGCACAAAGAAGCCATTAGTAAATACAAAAAAATAGAGACACTACCTTGTATTCTATCAGACCATAATGAAATACAATTAGAAATCAAGGATAAAATAAAAATCAAAAACTACTCCTATACCTGGAGACTAAATAATATGCTATTGAATGATGCAATGATAGCAGAAGACATCAGGGAAGAAATAAAAAAATTCTTAGAGGTAAATGAGAACAACAACACAACATATCAAAATCTCTGGGACACACTGAAAGCAGTACTAAGAGGAAAGTTCACTGCATTGAGCTCACACATTAAAAAAATAAAAAGTCAACAACTAAATGACCTAACATCTTATCTCAAAGCCCTAGCAAAAGAAGAATATATCAACACCAAAAGTAGAAGACAGAAAATAATTAAAATCAGAGCTGAAATCAATGAAATTGAAACAAGAGAAACAATTCAAAAATTGACAAAATAAAAAGTTGGTTCTTTGAAAAAGTAAACAAAATTGATAAACCCTAGCCACACTAATGAAGAGAAGGAGAGAGGAAACTCAACTTACCAGATTTTGTGATGAAAAAGGAAAGATAATGACAGACACCATTTAAATACATGACATAATTAGAAGCTACTTTGAAAATCTATACTCCAGCAAAATAGAAAATATTGAAGACATTGACAAATTTTTAGGGACATATGATCATCCCAAACTGAATCAGGAAGACATATACAATTGAAACAGATCAATTTCAGGCACCAAAATAGAAGAAGCCATCAAAAGTCTGCCAACCAAGAAAAGTCCAGGACCTGACAGATTCTCCATCAAATTCTACAAGACATTTAAAGAAGTAATACCAATACTCCTCAAAGTATTCCAGGAAACAGAAAAAGAGGGAACCCTTCCAAACTCATTCTATGAAGCTAGTATCACCCTGATACAAAACCAGACAAAGACACATCATGAAAAGAAAACATTAGACCAATATCCCTGATGAACATAGATGCAAAAATTCTTAACAAAATTCTGGCAAATCACACACAGAAACACATTAAAAAGATAGTGCTCCTTGATCAAGTGGAGTTTATCCGAGGATGCAAGGTTGGTTCAACATCTGGAAATCAATACATGTAATTCACCACATCAATAGACTTAAAGTTAGGAATCATATGAATATTTCAATAGATGTTGAGAAAGCATTTGATAAAATAGAGCACCCCTTCATGCTTAAAACACTAGAAAAAAATAGGGATAGTAGGAACATACCTCAACATTGTAAAGGCTATCTATGCTAAGTCCATGATCAACACCATTCTACATGGAGAAAAACAGAAAGCATTTCCCCTAAAAACTGTACAAGACAGGGATGCCCTCTTTCACCACTTCTATTCAACGTCATCCTGGAAACAGAGCAATTAGACAGACCAAAGAAATTAAAGGGATTTGAATAGGAAAAGAAGAACTCAAGCTGTCACTATTTGCCAATGACATGATTCTATATTTAGAGGATCCAGAAAACTTCTAGATCTCATAAATGAATTCAGCAAAGTAGTAGGATATAAAATCAACACCCATAAATCTAATGCATTTCTATTCATAAGTAATGAATCCTCTGAAAGAGAAATTAGGAAAACCACTTCATTCACAATAGCCTCAAAAAAAATAAAATACTTGTGAATCGATCTAACAAAAGAGGTGAAAGACCTCTACAGTGAAAACTAGAACACTAAAGAAAAAAATTGAAGAAAACCTTCAAAGATGGAAAGATCTCCCATGTTGTAGGATAGGCAGAATGAATATTGTCAAAATGGCCAGTCTACCAATAGAGCTATACAGATTCTATACAATTATAATTAAAATCCCAACAACATTCCTCATAGAAATAGAGAAAGCAATCATGAACTTCATCTGGAAAAATAAGAGACCTCGAACAGTCAAAACAATTCTGAGCAGAAAGAGTGAAGCAGGAGGAATCACAATGCCAGACCTTAAAGTATACTACAGAGCAATAGTAACAAAAACAGTATGATATTGGCACCAAAATTGACAGGTAGACCAATGGTACAGAATAGAAGACACAGAGACAAACCCACAAAAAATACATTCACCTCATACTACACAAAGGAGCCAAAAACATACAGTGGCAAAAAGATAGTCTGTTCAACAAATGGTGCTGGGAAAACTGGAAATCCATATGCAGCAAAATGAAATTAAACTTACTCTATCTCTCAGTCTGCACAAAACTCAACTCAAAATGGATCAAGGACTTAGGAAAAACCTGCATCAATTAGAAGACCTGCATCAATTAGAAGACAAAATAGACCTGAATCTCATCATGTTGGCTTAGGATCAGATTTCCCTAACAAGATTTCCAAAGCACAAGAAATCAAAGCAAGAATCAATAAATGGAATGAATTCAAACTAAAAATTTTTTCTCAACAAAGGATACAGTCAATAAGGTGAAAAGAGAGCCTACAGAGTAGGAGAAAATCTTTTCCACATGCACTTCAGATAGAGTTCTAATCTCCAAAATTTATAAAGAACTTACAAAACTTTACAACAAAAATACAAAGAACCTCATCAATAAATGGGCCAAGGAACTGGGCAGACACTTTACAGAAGAAGATATACAGGTGATCAACATATATATGAAAAAGTGTTCAACACTCTAGTAATTAGAGAAATGCAAATTAAAACAACTCCAAGATTTCATCTTACTCCAATTAGAATGGCTATTATCAAGAACACAAAGAATAATAGATGCTGGCATGGATGTGGGGGAAAAGGTACATTTTTACATTGCTGGTGGGATTGCAAATTGATGCAGCCACTCTAGAAAGCAGTATGGAGATTCTCAGAAAACTTGGAATGGACCCACCTTTTGACCCAGTTATCCCACTCCTCAGTTTATACCCAAAAAACTTAAAATTAGCACACTACAGTAATGCAGTCTCATCAATGTTTATAGCAGCTCAATTCACATTAGCTAGATTGTGGAACCAACCTAGATGTCCTTCAATAGATGAATGGATAAAGAAACTTTGGTATATATACACAATGAAATATTATTCAGCCAGAAAGAAGAATAATATTATGGTATTTGCAGATAAATGAATGGAACTGGAGATTATCATGCTAAGTGAAATAAGCCAATTCCAAAAAACCAAAGGCCAAATGTTTTCCCTAATAAGTGGATGATGATACATAATGGGGGTGGGGCGGTGGGGGGTGAGAGAAGAATGGAGGAACTTTAGATTATGTAGAGGGAAATGAGAGGGAGGAAGGGCGAGGGTATGAAAGATGCTGGAATGAGACAGACATCATTACCCTATGTGCATGTATGATTACACAAATGGTATGAATCTACATCATGCACAACCATAGAAATGAAAAGTTGTACCCCATTTGTGTACAATGAATCTAAATGCAGTCTGTAAAAATCAAAATAATTTTAATAAAAAAGCTTAACAAAAAAAAAGATAGTCTGGAAAAATGATAATCAGAGCAACTGCTCAGAAAAATGCAGAAATGTGAGAGTTATGGAAAATGGTCTCTCTGTAGGAACAATCTTGAAGTTAATTCTAAATATTTGTGGAGATAGGCTTTAATACACCTGGGGAGCTCTTCACCAAGAGCTCTATTCCCCTTCCTACACCCTTTCACCAACACCATTTGCCTTCCTCTTTATTACATTTCATAGCTTAGCTTCTTAACTACCTCCTCCAGAAAAACTTTTATGATCCCTCAATGTTGAAAAAGGTGTCCTTAGTTGCCCCTTAAATCTAAATTCTGAGTATCTCCTAACTACCATATCATAAAACATATTGTGTTTTAGCAGGAACATTTTCCTTTTTCCTCTTTAAGCCATTGGCTTCCTCTTTATTTGTTATTATTTTTTCAGTTAAACAATCCTAATTAGCCTTTTTTGCTAGTCTAGATTTGGGAAACAACTAAGTAACAGCAGATCAAAGAGCCAGGGGGGAAAAATCTACACACTTTAACCAAGTAATATGTTCATTAATAAATTGCAACTGAGTCTTGTCAATGTAAAATATCAACTCTACTTTAAAGAAAATAAGAAAGTAGTTTATTCTAAACCAAATATGAGTGACCATGGACTGGGAACATGGATTCAAATTACCCTGAATGACATGTTCCACCATGGAAGAGATTACATGAACTTTTATAGTCACAGAACAAAAGAAAATTATAAATCAATACATCTACCAATTATTACATTGATGGACACATGAGGTAGGCAGGCTACGGCAAGATAGGGAAATTTCTTCTATAGGTTTCAGATGTTGTAGGCTTCTTAGCTTTCGGGTTAGTAGAGGGATGAGGTTTGCTAAGCTTGATACATTAGGAGTTTATACAATCCTCACACAAATGTTAGACCAGATGCAAAACTTAAGGTGAATGGCTATTAAAAAGCGTAAGGGAGCCCAAGATAATTTTGACTATCAACCTAAAATGTTCCATCTCTCCACAATCACGATGTTCTAATGAGCAAGATCAAGCAGTTTGCAGGATCTTTAATATATATGCAGCTTCTTCAGAGACCATCAGTTCACAGCCTCTACAATGTCCAGTGTATTTAAAAATGTGCAACAGAAAGTACCAACAAGTGCACATGCATGGATTCCTTCCTGTTCAGTTAGTATGTAGCAACTTGGTCTTCTAGAATCCCCTATAATTGGGCTGGGGATATGGCTCAGTTGGTAGAGAGCTTGCCTTGCAAGCACAAAGCCCCGGGTTCAATCCCCAGCACTACCAAAAAAAAAAAGAATTCCCTGGAATTAGGTAAATTAAAGTAGATGAGTGAAAACACTATAAAAGAGGTCACTAGTGTAATCTTGAAACATTTGGGCTAGAGATGTGGGAAATTTTTATGGTGGTATCATTACTTGCATAAATTCAATAAAAATCTGTTCTTTTTATAACAGGACATAATTGGAACTACTAGCTTTGACTAGGATGCCACACTTAAGAATGAGCATAGTGTGCCTGACTTCAAGGGTTCCCAGCCTTACAAACAGTGAGTTAAAAACTATCACTACTTGGCAGGTCCAGAAACCTCAAGATATTAGGTTATATATGTAAAATCTGAAATCCACCTTCATTTGGCTTCCTCACCTCAAGATTTTGAAAGTCCAATCTGAAAATCTTTGTCAAAATAAAAGAAAACAAATTTCTAAAAATCCTACATGGTTATTCTGGCTATACTTATACAAATAAATAGGAAACAAGACCTATTTTGCAAATAGGTCTTATTGTGATTATCTTGGAAAAATAAGGGAAATTACAGAGGGAAAAACTGTAGTGCATTTATTATACTATAGCCCTATTATTATAATCTGAGTTTTTAATGGCCTACCTGTAGACTGCATTGGATTCTGAATTCTTCCAGTTTTCTCTAATATCTGTCTATAATTCTCAAACTAAGAACAAAAGTACTCAGTTCCTGAAGCTTCACAAACTAAAGCTGGACAACTTGATATTCACTCCAAGGGACAAATCTCATGATGCCTGACATCCAGGTTACACAAAGAGTTCACCAAAATGTCTGATGCCATAACCAGAGACTCAAACCACAAACCAGGATGAAAAATTGGTGACTGCATATTTGGAAAGTTTTTCCCAAGATTGTCAGTACAAGACACCTTCTCAGAATTAGACTCTTTGTTCTTTTCTTTTTCCTTTCTTATGCCTATCTCTTTCCCCTGGCAGGATGATGCTATAATTAGAATTTCACAACCAGTAGTATCTGTGGATAAGCTGACAGAATGTAGAATCTGTCAGGTTCTACTCTGATCTTTGCAGGTTCCTAGCTATTTTTAGTAAGCCAAAGTTTCTGGACAGCAGGAGGGATTAATTTATCAATGTTCACCTGGTAATTTGGCATGAAGTTTGGTCAATTGTTGATTCTCTATAAATATTTAATCTTGAGATCTTAGGATATTTAAGAAATTTTCATAATTGATACATTTTAGGTGCTTTATTAACATTAGACACTGTGCAGAGCATTTCCTTAGAGGGTTCATCATGAAGAGGTGACATTTCATTTAATTTACAAAAATTTTTTAATGTTTTTGTTCCCAGCTGAAAAAGGTAAAGAAATCTGATAAAAATTTGCTCACAGAAAAATTAAGTCTTAAGGTTTGCTTAATTAAAAACCTTTTAAAAACTGTCACAATATTACATTATTGTTCATTATCCATGAATGCTAAACAAAAAATTAGATATTGAGATAATGTCAACATTTGGTTAAACTTTATTATTATCAAATTAAATGATGATTTATTTAGAAACCAACATCCCATGATAGTATTGTGATTTATAGGAAATATAAGGAAAATAAAACATTTTATCTCGTAAAGTTTTGATATTCTTAGGCAAATCTATGCCAAATTTTTCCCTTTTTTTGTCTGCAAATAGGAATTTCACCAGAGTATCTACTAGAAATACTACAAAATTTGATGTTATATTAAAGATAAACACATTGCATTACTAAGTGATGTGGGAGATAAAATTTTAATAATAAAAGTAAACTCAAAACATACGGTACATTTTTTTAAAAACTCAAGTTACCATGACAACAAAGTAACCTGAATAATTCAATAACTCATTACTTCAATTAGGTATTTCCCCCTAAGAAAACAGAAGATCTTCTTAACCTTCAAGAATTTATAATGTACTGGGCAAAATCTGCTATAAAATCGGTTAAAATAAAACTCTCCAATTAAAACAATGAGTCTGTTAGAAATAACATCTGCCAGAAATTTCAGTATCCTACTGATTATCAAAATTATTATTTCCTCTACTTAATCCCTAGGCATCTTGAATTTCAATACTCTTAAAATAATTTCTCTGACAATGTCCAAAAATAAAATAAAATAAAATAAAACTAAGGGTGAAATGACAACAGTTAGCTATGAATTAGCATTTTGGATGACAATGCAAAAAATATTAATTAAGATGAAGACAAAATATCATAGGAGAGAGAAGTGACATTCTTCCCTTATTAATTAGGTGATTCTGAAGTTGAACTCTATTTCAGGAATCTAAGTATTTTTTATTAATAATAATGTAGCTGCTGGTTTCTAAAGCATTTTTCCATAAGTGCTATTTCAATAGCAAGATCATTCTTCAGTCCTACAATACTAAAAATTATATAATAGCTGAAATTATAATATATTTTAGTCCATTTATTTGTGTCTCTGACAACAAAAGAGAATGTGAAGGTCAATCACATAACGAAAATTGAAAATGAATATTGAGCAAATTAAAATTTTAGACATTTGTGTGCCTTTCATTTATATAGTTAAATATACTAGACTTTAGTTTATTTTAACTGATTGAACTTGTTCTAACAGAACAACCTGAGTTAATTTAGACAATTCATCATCTACAGGACAGGGAAGATGTAATACTCCCAGAACAAATACTGACCCTAATTAAATGACAGGAGTAACTAAAATTATAGATATTCAAGTTATAACCCATTACTCCCATTTTAAGACTGGTAAAACTGGCCTGCTGGATGTTTAAAACCAAAAACCTGGAAATCTAAGTCAAGGAAGTAAAAGGGCCAAGGGATAATCAGTCAATATTTTGGTACTTACCCTTTTAAGATCAGCTAGGATTCAGGGAATGAAGGTATACCTCTACAGTCCTTGTACCTTTGGTGAGTCACAAAATTCTTACTCTCAATCAGGGAGATGGAGAGGACCCTAGAGAACAGGGGGCCAACCAGTGCACATTCTGCAAAGAGGAAGTTCATTGGAAAGGGAAATGTCCCTAATGTTTCCAAAGGAAACCACATGTGGTCAGCAAGACTCTGACCTATCCTGGTATATGGCACAACTGCTAGACAAATATTAAAGGAGTCAAGAGGCTTCCCGCATGCTCCTATGTATGATCTCTGAGGAATCTCAGTTGACCCTAAGAGTAGATAGGAATAACAAGGTCAACTTGGAGGGGAGTATAACCAAAACACAGTCACACATGGACATTAAGAAAAAGGCAATGACTCTTTTAATGTAACTTGAAATGTACACTTGTGCCAGTCCTTCCACAAGTAAGTAAAATTGGGAAGTTATAAAGAAAGACTTCAAAAAGACTGTACCACAGACACAAGTTTGTTCTAAGCCAGTTTGAAACCTACAAATTTTCCTAACCTCCTATAAATTCAACCTATTTTTCACTGGTATTATTGCCTACTTCTACTATTTATCTCTAAGATCAATCTAAAAAACTTAATGGGGCACATAAAAGCCCTGACTTTACCAAGAGAGTTTTAAGTGACACACTAAAAGGATCCTTCAGCTAACACAGAGGTAATGCCAATAAAAGTCTACTTTACAGAAACAAGATGGCATTTCACAACTCAAGGAGACACTTGTGCCATTATAAAAATTAAATGTTGAATTTCTAGCAACTGTGCTAATGTTTCTAAAGTCTCGAATGGCCTTACTCACAAATAAATGACTTGTCTGACCATAACTTAAACTCTAATAAGTTACTATCTTTGTGATTTTCAGAGGGTGGCAGATAACACTGATTGCTTTTGTGCTATTTGCAGAAAACAATGCTTTGAATATTATTTATTGTTGTCCAAGCATGATCCCTCCTTCATGTACACCTTGTCCAGTCACCTGCCAATCACCATCATGGACCTGTGAACTGCCCTGATGCACAAGATGCCCAGAGTCCATTAAGCTCCACATAGTTGTGGAAATTTGACCCTCCCTGGAGCTATCTGCCTCCCAACTACAGAGGCCTCCTACAGAGATCCTTTGGAGGGAATCCCTGACTACCATAGCCAACACCCACCATGAGCTTAAAGAAGCCAGAACAGTCATTACCCTTTTCCTCTGACAGCAGTCAAGGTTCTCTTCAGAGGTGGGATTGAGGCAGGAGATAGATTACCCAAAGGCAGATAGAAATGGGGCTCTCAGAGAATGGGATCCCACCACCTCAGATTAAAACCCTAGGCTAAGGCCTTTTTCATTTGTTTTTGACTGCTGCCTGGAAGGCCCCAGTCAAGCTTGATTACCCAACTTCTGTCCTTATCAGGAACATCTAACAAAATTCAAAGCCTCCATTTATTTTAATTCCCATGATAACACCCCACATTCCTCTGCCTCCTTTATCCTCTTATGCTGACCAGAAACTCTTCCTTCTCCTCAACATCCTGTTGGCTCTCCTCCCTGAGTTGTCAGTGATAGTGTGGGTTACCTCCAAGCCCACTGTGGCCACTCGCCACACTCCCACTAAAAATTTCCCTACATAAGACCCTGCCTGCAGCTGAAGTAACATGTCTCCTATCACTTCTTTGGCTTCCTCTACTATAATCAGAGAATCTTTTTCATAATATGGAATTAACACTTGTGTCTGCTTATACACTAACTGGACAGGAACTTGCCTAGCCTCTTTTCTCTTCTCAATTCTCTGTATAATTATTGACCTTGCTGTTGGGCCCTTCCTATTTCAGCTATTCACCTCCTTTTTTACAGAGGACCATTACTGATCAGAGGGTCTAGAACACACTACCGCTGAACTCTATTAGAACTGCTTAATACCAATACCCACAAGAGGCCTCAAGCACAGCCTCACCCCCCCGTAGTGAGGAGTAAGTAAGATACGTCACCACTTCTCCCATCACCCCTTTCTGATCAAATAAAAAGAATAAGGCAGGAACGTTAGGTAAAACCTGACCAAGGCAATGCCATTTTGAAGCATATTCTCCATCTTAGAACCAGAGTCACTTCAAGATCACTCTTACTCAGCCTGACCTAAATCCCAGATAATACTTCATCATCGTGCAAAGAAACCCTAATCACTGAAACCCTAATCACTCCATCATCCTACAAAAGAAAATAATTATCTGGGACTAAGATCCTGAAAACACCTAGTTCCTTAAGACGGTGACACCATAAGGACCCTTCCCTGACAACCTCCTTCCTCATTACCCTATGTCTACCCAGGCTGTATGCAGAAGGTAGGTCTTAGTCTCCACTGGACCCCCCTCTGCAGGTTTGTCCCAAATAAACCTGTTTTACTGTTGCGCCACCTCTCTTCTCTCTTTATGTCCTTTCACTTCTTTCCTTACACTCTCCATTGCTGCGCATACCTGGCAAAACTCCAAGTCTGATTAAACCCAGATACCTGCCTTCCCCATACCTGCATGCAAGCAGCTAGATGTTGCTTAAAGGAACACAAACCTGGGCTAAGCACTTTCCCTTTAAATGTCAGGATCCCAAGCCTCAAATAATCTTGCAACCCAGCAAAGCCATCCTTTTCTTTTCCTAGTCAGGTTTCTGCCACACTCTGGAAACAGCGATTTTGTCCTTTACCTCTACCTCAGATCCCCCATATGCCTTAAGTGCTTCATTCCACACTGACAAACTCACTATATAACTCTTTCAGGAAAAAAAAAATCAACTTCAAACTAGAATTCCCACACCTTCCCACCAGCCAACCAACATGGCTACCTGCTGTAACACTTCCACTCTTTTCCCCTTGTTACAAGGTAGCCTTGAAGCACAGGACCCCTAACTTTGTCAAGATGGTTTTCTCTTGGAATTATCTCTGTCCCCTCTCCCATATTGTCAATTTCCTTCTACACATTCATGCTATATCACCTCCTGTCTTCAGTGACCCATCCCTGACATACAGCCACCTCCAGCTACGACGGTTTCCATCACACTCTTTTGGCTTTGCTTTTATTTCCTTGGCTCCTCCTTCTTAAGTCTCCAATGTTGTTTCTTTCTCCTCTTCTCTTGAAGTGTTCCTAAGACTATTTCTGGACAGCATTTCCTTCTGGATGTGTAAATCTCTTCCTACTTTATCTCACCCATGCCCGGGGCATTTAAATATGAACTATTTTAATGACTTCCAAATGTATTTTATCCCTGATCAACTGCTCCTTTGACAATACTCAAAGCAAAACTCCTTATTCACACCACACACACACACACACACACACACACACATCCTACAAGGCTTCCATTTCTTACTAGTTCCAGTTGCCTACACCCCAAGCAAAGATTTATCATGATGATCTACTTCTCTCTTTGTTACATTTAATCCCCTGACATCTTCCAACCATTCTGAAATTCTTTGCTTCTCTTCATCTTCACTAACCCAATTCATCTACAAGAAACCAGAATCATGGGAGGTTCGGAAGTCATGGAAAGAATTAAATATAGCACCAATTCTCAAAGTTCCCAATGTAACGACATGAAGCAACACAGCGTTTTTAAAACACTAGGATCACATGGGTGCATGCTACATTAAAGAGACATATTTTAGTGCTAAGGAACATGTTTAAGAAATAAATTAATGATGGTGTTGATAGTAAGGAAAATTAACCATGAGAAAGTTCTCTCTCTTTTTTTTTTTTTTTATGGGATTAATAGAATTTTACTCTCCAAGAATGACACAGTCTGAGAGTGAGTGTATACATATCAATGGGAATGATTTAGGGGAGAGTGAATTTAATACCAAGGATGAGAGAGAGAAAAAATGAGACATCAGATGACCAGTTAGGGAGCTGGAGAGCAATTGTGAGACTTAAATGTAGGTATTGAGTTTGGAGATTGAGAAAACAGTGATTCTATAGATAGGACTCTCCTTCCTTTGCACAACTCAATTTTATTCATGGGGAAGAGATAGATGCTCTTATACTGAGATATAACAAGAAAGATATTCCTCATTACATTTGTAAATCTTGATGGCTTCCTGTATGCTGAAATTATGTAATGTATTTCAATTTTCTCTATTATTAGCTAGATCTACAACACCCAAAAATAGCAATAGATGAAAGCCAAAATAAAACAATTAGAAAGAAACAGACTGATTGCTCTTCTAGAAGTATTTTGTTTCTTGTTCTCATTTTTATAAAATGTATCAAAATTGTCAAAATGGAAATAAAGCATTATTTTAGTCTCTAAAACTCTCAATTATGTTTCAAGTTAAAATCAATGAAAGTATTATTGATCAAGTGTCTTAATATAAGACATTGCATCTTCATCAAAATTATTAATCAGACTGTGACTGCCCTATCAGCCCAAAGCAAAAGACTTTTGGAGGCATCTGAAAATAAAGTTTAAGGTAGACAGGCATCCAAGATATGACTTATTCATGCTTTTATATTTTTAGTGTCAGCACTGAAGCTGAAATTCTACTATTTTATGTCAGATTTATCTCAGATGTATTTTAAGCATCAAGAATGAAGTGACAGATCCCATAAGTTATATCAAGACTTTAATCTATAAAATGCCCTGTGAGCTTCCACATATGTTCATAGAAAGACATATCTTTTATGAATATATATTACACCCAATTCCCTATTGTCTTTTGCTGGTCCACTAAGTAGATACATCCCTGATCCTGAGGGGCATGAGGGTGGTGAAATATTTATGTATGTCTAAAAGTCTCCATTTGACAATCCATCCTCTATACCTCCTAGCCAGAGGACAAGTTATGCAACTGGAAGAAGGAAAGCAATGAGCTGAGATAAAGTATAAATAAATCCCATAACGGTTCTCCTGATTCACTCCAGTTTTCTTCCCTGAATTTCCATTGCATTTTGGAAACTTCGCATAGATCCTATCCTTTCTGATGATGATGACAGAAATCATGTATTCTTTTCATAAACATTTATAGGGCCCTTACCATATTCTGAGCACTATGCTAAGTGGTTTACACAGATTATGTTATTTAATTTAATTCTTCCCAATGCCTGGTGAGGTTGGTACTGTTATTACTCCCATTTAGTCAATAAATTGAGATTTAAAGAACTAAGTAATTTGCAGAAGTTTACAAAGATAAAACAAAGGAACTTTGGTTTAAACTGTTTTCTTCAGAATAATTTTTAAATCAGAAAGGTCACTGAAGGACATATTGAAACATTCATTTTATACTCAAACTAAACATTTTCCCATAGAAAGTTAAGAATATTTTATTTTCCAAGAAAACAGGGATGAATGAAGAGAAAGAATGAGAACTATGTCTTCTTAATCTGAGAATAAGGTAGTTGTTACAGTCTCGCTTCATGGAAATAATTCACCATCCTATGAAATTGGCAGATTATTTTCATATTTTTTAAAAGACTATTGAATTGTGATCAATTTAACAGATTCTATAAAGCCATTCCATAGTTTATTAACAATTTAATTTATATATTTAGACTTTGTTTCATTGCAAAAGTGAATTGAATTATTCATACAATATTAATTAAGAAATCAACTTAGGTCCCTCCTCATATAACTATGAATTATAAAGTTGAAAGAAACGTGGAAGGCCATCTATGTCAACCATACATAAACCATTTAAACCCTCCATTTTGCTCTATTTGGACTTAAAAATCTAGAGTGAAGAGAAACTCACCTCATTACAGAGGTGACTGTTCCATCAGCAGTCATTCATTTACATAGCTTTTTTCTCTATATAAAGCCAATTCTGTCTTCTGGTTCCTTCTATGTGTCAAACCTAATTTTACTTCTTAGGGTTGTTCTTTGTTTTTCAGCAACTTTATTGAGATTCACATACCATGCAATTTATCCATTTCAAGTACATCCATTCGGTCTTTTTAAATGTATTTACCAAGTTGTACAAACATTACCAAAAACCATTTTAGGACATTTTTATTACCCCCAAAATAAGCACTGTACTAATTATCATTCCTCATGTCCCCCATTTCTCAAGCTCAGGAAGCCATTAAACCACCTTCTCTATATATAGATTTAACTATTCTGGATATTTCATAAAAATGGAATCACATGATCTAAACTCTTTCTTTTTGGACAGTTGTTTTACTTATCATATTTTTTCAAGATTCATATACCTTATAGCATATCTAAGTACTTCATTCATTTTTATAGCTAACTAACAATTCTTTGTTTGAATATACTAAATTTATTTGTACATTAATTCGCTAATCAACATTTGAGTTGTTCCTCTTTTTAGCTAACCCCCATACTAGAACTAAACCCAGGAGTGCTCTACCACCAAGTTGCATCTTCAACCTTCATTATTTTTTATTTTGAGACAGGATCTTGTTAATTTACTGAGATTGTCCTTGGACAAGCAATCCTCCTGCCTCAACTTCCTGAGTGGTGGGGATTACAGGCATGTGCCACCATGCATAGTTTATATTTCTTTCTTATTTGTAGCCATTCTTGTGGATATGAAGTAGCATTTAATTGTTGATTAGCATTTCCCTAATGGTTAATAGTATTGATCTTCCTTTCATGTACTTTTGTCCATGTGTATATCATCTTTGGATAAATGTCTATTCAAGTAGATATATCTTTAATCATTTTAATTGGGTTAATTTATTATTTTATTTAATTTTATTACATATATTTTGAATGTACACTATGATGTTTAGCTGTAGATAAACATAGTGAAATTATTACCAAGGTCAGACAAATTTACATATCCATCAATGTTCATAATTACCTTTTGTGTTTATATGTAACAAGTGTATATGTGTTTGTGTTGTGTGTATGTGGTAAGAATATGTCATGGTTTGGATATGAAGTGTGCCCCAAAAGCTCTTGTGTGAGACAATGCAGGAATGTTCAGAGGTGATATGATTAGGTTATGAGAACTGCAACCTAACCGTCAATCCATTTGACATATTAATAATCGAAAATCTATGAGGTGGTGACTATAGGCAGGTAAGGTACAGCTGGGAAAATAGGTCACTGGGGGCATACCTTTAGGGTTGATATTTTCTCCCTGGTAAGCAAAGCTCTCTATGCTTTCTGGATGTCATAAGCTGAGCAGCTTTCCTCCCTCAAACCCTTTCACCATGATGTTCTGCCTCACCTCAGACCCAAAACTATGGAGCTGGCCAACCAAGTACTGAACCTCTAAAACCATGAACCAAAATAAATTTAGTCCTCTAAGTTGTTCTTTTCAGGTCTTTTGGTTACAGTGACAAAAAGCTGGCTAACACAGAATACTTTAAATCTACTACCTTAGCAGATTC